>NC_091832.1:61352385-62602385 GCF_037783145.1 Equus przewalskii | reverse complement strand
CCATCTCTGCTAGCTGCTTTGCAGGAAGCCACCAGCCTTCAGGAGGCCTCTGACTCCTGGAGCTAGAGTAGAGGAATACAGTGCTGCTGAGGGCTGCTGGAACCCAAAGAAAGGAAAAAATGTCTTCCATCCTCCTCTTGCCTTTTAATCTCCCATTAGCAGAACCAAACTGGAGACCAACTGGCAAGGGAGTCTGGGAAATGTTTTTTAGGATTCCAGTACCGTTGCCATCCAGAAGAGAGTAAAAGAAGGAGAAAGGAGCTGAGAGACAACAGACGAATAACCAGCACAAACAACTGGCAAGTGGCAGAGCTTAAATCTCAAGCAGTATGGCTTCTCAGTCCATGCTCCTTACTATGACATGACACTGATATACTATAACGAGTATTTCATACATTTTTAAATAATGTCTGATCATAAATATGGGTTGGCAGCAAAGAAATTGTAAGAGTTTTATTCTTTAAATGTTCTACAAATATTTAGCAAGTTCCTACTTTGTGCCAGACACTGTTCTACTGGAAATACAATGATGGAGAGGAAAAAGAAAAACAAAAAAGAGGGGAGAGAGCTCCTTTCTCCCTATTTCAGATTGAACAAAATTCCCTGGGAAGGAGTCCAACTGGCTTAGCATGAATCATATGCCCACCCACTGAACCATGTACTTTAGCTGAGGGGTGGGTATAGGGGGAATAACCTACTGGAAATGCCCACTATAATCCTGAGACAAGGATTTGAGTGCAGGTCGTTTATCTAGAGGATTCAGGAAACACCAGTAGGAGGTGGGGAAGTGAGACAAAGAAGGGAAGGCCGTAAATAAAGGGTGCCTTATCAAGCCAGCTACCACTGGTAATGACTGGAGCATAATCCCACGGGAAAACTGGGAAAGGGTATGAAACACATGCCTTAGAGTTATCCCACCTGAGGGGCAAGAGAGCTGCGGTATCTCTGTGACAAATCCTGTCAGTCACTGGGCCAGAGCTGCTGAGATGGGTGGTGGATAATTGCCAGGTACATCCAAATTGCCAACTACACAGGGACAGGGCTGCCTTTCACCCTTGGGAGGCAGCCCTCAGGCAAAGAGATGCAGAGGCTGGCAGCTGGATATCAGCCTGAGAACACTGAAGTGGTAAAGGCCAGGGAGGGAAGGGCAGGGATCTACCGGGTCTACTACTCTGAATTCCTTCATCATATAAAAATTTCCTCTGCAGAGTTATTATGATTTCAAAAGAAATAATGCCTGTGAAAGACTTTTATAAAGTAGAAGGTAGAATACAAACAATTATTGTTTAGAAGTTTCTTGAAGGCAGGGAATATATATCATGTTTTGTGTCTCTCATAGGACCTAACACAGTACAATACATATGCCATGAGTTAAAATAGTTACCAAGTGATTTTGTCTTTTTAATTGATACCTGAACATATTATTTTCCAGGTTTACAAAAGATGCAATTTTTTTTCTTTTTTTTGGTGAGGAAGATTGGGCCTGAGCTAACATCTGTTGCCAATCTTCCTCTTTTTGCTTTAGGAAGATTGGCACTGAGCTAACATCTGTGCCAGTCTTCCTCTATTTTATGTGGGATACTGCCTCAGCGTGGCTTGACGAGCAGTGCTAATTCTGGACTTGGGACCTGAACCTGTGAACCCCAGGCCACCAAAGCAGAACACATGAACTTAACCACTATGCTACAGGGCTGGCCCTAGTGGAATTATTTTTGAAGTGTCATTAAGATCAATAACTCATTATTGTTAACTTCTGAAAGAATTTTTTATGTTTCAAGAATTTTAAGTAGCATGGTCTTGTTCTATTCCTTCTTCTATCATTCTTCTTCTTTTTTTTTTTTTGCAGGAGAAGATTTGTCCTAAGCTAACACCTGTTGCCAATCTTCCTCCTCTTCCCCCTCCTAAAGCCCCAGTACATAGTTGGACAGTTGTGAGTTCTTCTGGTTCTTCCATGTGAGCCGCCACCACAGCATGGCTAATGACAGACGAGTGGTGTAGTTTGTGCCCAGGAGCCGAACCTGGCCCACCAAAGTGGAGCGTGCTGAACTTTAACTGCTAGACCATCAGGACTGGCTCTATCATTATTCTTAAACCTAGGCCATTTAGATAAATCTATTAATTGCCTACCCAATAACGATTCTCTCTTTCCTTCTTACTTTAAAAAAATACCTTGATTAAAAATAGGGTATTGATAGATTATTGCTGGTTCAAATCAATCATGAGAATGCTACTCTGAGTAGCATGAAGGAAAGGCAAGAAAATCATAGGTGCCAACCCTGACATTGTTGAACTACTGAAGTAATACCAATAGCTTTCTTCCCTCAGCCTTCTTATGCCAGAAAAATAAACTTCTAATAATACTGTTAAATAGGTATTCTGTTATATGCAGTCAGTGATCCATAACTTTTTAAGTAGCATTTTTTTGCTCCTTTTGCATAGCAACCCATACAAGTCATTTTATTTCTAGAGTAAATTATTTAAGATAGTAACTCGTCAGAGAACAGATAAGCAGTGAGTGCTTAGCCACTTTAGTTTTAATCCTTTTGGATTCCCCTGTGACTGAGGAAGGATCACAGTATTCCCCACAGCTCTCTCCCTGTGCTCTCCCTTTCAATACTCAGTTTGATATTTTAAAACTTGCATTTAAAGATGCTCAGTAGGGCTCTATCACTGAGAAAGTTGTAATGAGATGGTGATCTTTTGGATGCAAGTTAATTTAGCATAACCAGTCACGCATCATTTCCGCCTACACAGCCACTTTGCTTGGCTCAGCCATATTCAAAAAACATTCTCTTTTCTCCCTTCAGAATATATTTTAATTCTCTCCACTTATTTCCATCTCTGCTATCATCACACAAGTTCAAGCCATAATAATTCTTACCCAGAATAGAGCAAGAGACTGAAGTGGTCTCCCTAATTCTAGGAAGTCTTGGCCTTAACAATCCATCCTTCACAGAATAGTGTAAATGATCTTCTCAAAACATAAATCAGATCAGTCACTTCCCAGCATAAAACCTATCAATGACCTACCATTTTACATGAAATAAAATCCAACACTTTATCATTGCATACAATGCCCTGCATAAGCTTCCCTCTTCCCATCTCCTTTAACTTCATCCCCTACCACTCTCCCTCTCACTCACTATGCTATAGCTATACAGACTATCTTTTCAGTTTCTCAAACACACCAAAATCTTTTTTTTGCCTCAAGGCCTTTGTACAAGCTATCCTTTCTGTCTAGAATGCTCTTACCTTCTTTCTCATCATGGCTGGCTCCTTCACTTCAGGTTTAAGCTTAAATATGAAGTCACTGCCCAACTTTATCTCATAACACTTATAACGTTTATCACTATCTATAATAATATATGTACTTGTTTGCTTATTAGTTTAGTATATATATCCTCAACTAGACCCTAGACCCTCAACTAGAAAAGAGACATGTTTCTTTTCTTCTCCTTTAACAGAATGTTTGGCACATAATTGCTTGTAAATTTGAATTAAATGACTAAATCGATTAATTAATAGCAGTGATTTTAGTTGAAAGCAATCCCCAGATTCCAAACTGGATTTTTTTTGTCCTTTCATGTAAAAGAGGGATGTGTGATTGCAGCTTTCAACATTATAATAAACTAGATGCTTGAGTATTTTTATGTTCCTCCAAAAATTCGTTCTTGAGTAAATTATTCTCTTTAATGCATTACCAGAATGGCAAAAAACAAAGGAAATACCTAAGGAAGTCCCTCCTGCCACCAAAATAAGGGCCAAGGGGAGACCATGACCATGAGCTAAACTCAGAAGTGGTAGCTTTGAGTGATAAGTAAACCTGAGGGCCAAATTAGCTGTGAGAACAAATGCCCAAAGCAGCAGTTTAATTTGTGATCTTACCTATAGGCCAACAACAAGGAAGGGAAAGTGAACTGGAGACAAAATTAAGTTAGGCACTTTAAAGAAACTAAAATGGCAGCACTTTGGTAGCACAACTTGTTTCTTGGCAGAAACATATGAAAATGCTCACTTGGGAAACCATCATAATTTAATGTTACAGAAAAATCACAGATTGATGAAATAAATATAAGTACAAAATCAAAGATGACCAAATACATAAAGAAGCAAGCCACCAGTGAACACCCACGAAATTCAGATATTGCAATCATTAGATTCAGAATATAAAAATCTTTAATAGGAAAAAGGGTGAAATTACAAAGATGAGGAAGTAACAGATGTCTATCAGGAATGACAAGAAAGATCTGAAAAATAACCAAATGGATCTCCCAGACATAAAAAACATAATTATTGAAATCTGAATGAATGAGCTAAACAGATTAGATCAGGCTGAAAACAAAATCAACAAACTGGAAGATATTACTGAAGAAATTACCTAGAATGAAGCATAGATGAGATAAAAGATATAAAAAGTGAAGCTGAGAAACACTGAAAATAGAACAATGTTTGTCAACATGCCAATATGTTTAATTAGTCCTAGAAAAAAAGAACAGAGAAAAGCAAGGAGTGGTACTATTTTAATATTGTGACTGAATTTTTTCATAAGAAATGATATGAATTCAAAGTTAGGAAGCATAAGATAGCCCAAATAGTTTAATAATAATAAGTCCACAAGAGATACTTCAAGTTGAACTTGCAGAATATCAAAGACAAATGATTTTAAAAGAAGCAAGAGAGAAAAGACAGTTCATCTACAAAGGAAAACAATTAGACTGACAGCAGACTACTCAATAGCAACCATGGAAGCCCAAAGACAGTGAAATACCTGTCAAGTGCTGAGAGAAAATGATTGTCAGCCTAGAACTGTGTGTACCCAGCTAAACTATCTTTCAAGATTAGGGCAAATAAAAATATTTTAAGATTAAGGAAAATTGCAAGACTCAATAGACTAGCCCTAAAGGGACTTTTAAAGTATATGCTATAAGTAGAAGGAAATAATCCTAGAAAGACAGTATGAATACAAAAAAGAATAGCATTTAGGAAAAAAAAGGTAAACAGAGTTGCCTGTATGAGAAAAGGAAGACAGGTAAGTAGAAAATAACCAGTCAGAACACAGAGAGAAACAAGGAAAAAATGTAAAATACAGAAAAGAGCATCAGAGATAAACGTGACGAAGTGAAAAGGCTAGCTTCATGTACCTCAAGTCCCAGAAGGTAAAGAGAGAAAATGGGGAACAGTATATTTGAAGACATAATAGCCAAGAATTTTCCACAACTGATAAAAGACACCACCGGTTTAAAAAAAAAACCTCAACCTAAGTCTCACACCTCACACAAAAATTAACTCAAAATGGATAATGGACTTTGATGTAAAACTATAAAACTTTTAGGAAAAAAGTAGGACAAAATCTTTGGGATCTAGGGCTAAGGAAAGAGTTCTTAGACTTAACACCAAAAGCACAATCCACAAAAGGAAAAACTGATAAATCAGACCTCAGCAAAACTAAAAGATTTTGCTCTGTGAAAAACCTTTAGAGAGGATGAAAGACACGTTACAGCCTGGGAGAAAATATTTGCAAACCACATACTTGATGAAGGACTAATATCTATATTATATAAAGAACTCTAAAAACTCAACAATAAAAAAAATCTAATTATAAAATGAACAAAAGAGATGAAGAGACATCAATACAGGTATATGGATGGTAAATAAGCAAATGAAGAGATGTTCAACATGATTAGCCATTAGGGAAATGCAAACTAAAACCACGATGACATATCACCACACACCTCAGAATAGCTAAAATAAAAATAGCAACAACACCAAATGCTGACGAGAATACAGAGAAGCTGGATCACTCATCCATTGCTGGTGACAATGCAAAATGGTACAGCCACTCTGGAAAACAGTCTGCAGTTCTTAAAAACCTAAACATGAAACTACATACAGCCCAGCAACTGCACACCTGGGAATTTATCCCAGAAACATGAAGACTTATGTTCACATAAAAACCTGAACACGAATGTTTATAGTAGTTTTATGCGTAATAGCCCCAAACTGGAAACAACCAACATATCCTTCATTGGGTAAATGGTTAAACAGACTGTTCTGCATCCATCCAATTGTACTCGGCCATAAAAAGGAACAAATTACTGATGCATGCAGCAACCTGGATGAATCTCCAGAGTCTTGTGTTGAGTAAAAAAACAATTCCAAAAGGTTACATACTGTATAATTCCATGTATTTTTGTACATTTTGTGTTGAAATGACAAAATTATAGAAATGGAGAACAGCTTAGTGGTTGCCAGGAGTTAAGGAGGGGTTGGGGACAGGAGGGAAGTGGGTGTGACTATAAAAAGGCAACATGAAGGATCTCTGTGGTGATGGAAATGTTCTGAATCTTGACTGTATCAATGTCAATTCTGGATTGTGATACTGTACTATAGTTTTGCAAGAGGAAACTGGGTAAAGGGTACACAAGATCTCTCTGTAATACATCTTACAACTGTATGACAACCTACAGTTACCTCAAAATTAAACATTTCATTTACAAAACTATAATAAGCTAATGGAGGGGGAAATGGAATGATAAAAAATATTTAATTGTTTACAAAAAGGCAAGAAAGAACATAAACATAGATGGGGCAAATGCAAAACAACTGGTAAGATGGTACTTTTAAATTCAAATATATTTAGTAAATATACTAAATAATACAGTTAAAAAACAAAGGGGCCGGCCCAGTGGTACAGCGGTTAAGTGCACACATTCCACTTTGGCAGCCCAGGGTTTGCTGGTTCGGATCCCAGGTACGGACATGGCACCACTTGGCAAGCAATGCTGTGGTGGGCATCCCACATAGAAAGTAGAGGAAGATGGGCATGGATGTTAGCTCAGAGCCAGTCTTCCTTAGCAAAAAGAGGAGGATTGGCAACAGATGTTAGCTCAGGGCTAATCTTCCTCAAAAAAAACAAAGATTGTCAGACTGATTACAAAAGCGAAACCCAATCATATGCTGCTTAACCAAGATAGGCCATAAATATGGCACAGAAAAAGTGAAAGTAAAAGGATGGAAAAAAAAATATCATAAAAACAGTAACCAAAAAAATCTAGTATAGGTACTCTAATATCAGACAAAGTCAAATTGGTGTCAACAATATTACTAGAGATAAAAAGACCATAAAAGAATCAACATATCAAGAGAATATAACTAAAGATTCTACACATTAAAAGATAAGAAATATCATGGTCAATCAACTTGAAAATTTGGATGAAATCGACAAATTCCTTGAAAACACATCTTAAATAAAACTGACAGGTGAAGAAATAGAGTATCTGAATGGTCCTTTATGTATTAACAAACAGTCTGTACTTAACCTTCCCATGAAGAAAACTCCAGGCATATATTGTTTTACCAGTAAAGTCCATCAAGCATTTAGGAAGTTCACAAACTCTTCCAGAGAATACAAAAAGAGGAAACATTTTTGAACTTGCGTTATGAAGTAAACAAAACCTTGGTACTAGGGTTGCCCACTTAAATTTGAACTTCAGATAAACAAAGAATGATTTTTTAGTACAAAATATTGCACCAGATACACTTATACTAAAAAGTTATTGTTTATTTGAAATTCAAATTTAACTGGGTGTCCCATACTTTTATTTGCTAAATCTGGCAACTTTATTGGACAATATCTGATAAGGACTTTACAAGACAAGTAAATTACAGGCCAGTGTCTTATGAACAGACAGACAGAAGTCCTGAACAAATATTGATAAATTAAATCCAGCAAAATTGGGGCCAGCCCGGTGGTGCAGCAGTTAAGTTTGCACGTTGTACTTCGGCGGCCTGGGGTTTGCCAGTTCAGATCCAGGTGTGGACGTGGCACTGCTTGTCAAGCCATGCTGTGGTAGGCATCCTGCATATAAAGTAGAGGAAGATGGGCACGGATGTTAGCTCAGGGCCAGTCTTCCTCAGCAAAAAGAGAAGGATTGGCGGCAGATGTTAGCTCAGGGCTAGTTTTCCTCAAAAAAAAGAAAAAAAAATCCAGCAAAATAGAAAAAGGATAAGATCATGGCCAATTTGACATTCTTCCAGAAATGCAAGATTAGTTTAACATTCAACATCAATCATTGTGATTGCTAAATTAATGGAATGAAAAGAAAAAAATCATACAATCATCTCCAGATGCAGAAAAAGCTTTTGATAAAATTCAACACCCATTTATGATTTTTAAAACTTTTAGCAAAGTAATAATACAAGAGAACATCCTTAATCTGATAAAAGATATATCCAAAGACCCTACAGAAAACATTACATTTAATGTTAAATGTTGAATTAAGTTTTCCCCTTAGATTGGGAATGAGACAAGGAGATCCACTATCACACTTCTAATCAACCTTGTATTGGAGGTCCCAGCCAGTGTAATAAAGCACTCCCCCTCCCCCGGAAAACTAAAAGAACTGGAAAGAAAGAAACAAATGTAATATGTAAAGTAATGTGTATATATAATATAAAGTAAAATAAAAAATATTGTTTAAAAGTCCAAATTGACTTGTAGATTCAATATAGTCACAATATAATTCCCAGCAGGTTTTTAAGGAATTTGAGAAGCTGATTCTAAAATTTATGTAGGAATGCATCAGGCCAAGAAAAGCTGATAAAGTTAAAGTAGAAAAAAGTTGGAAGATTTGCACTAACAGATATCAAGATTATTATAAAGTGGCAATAGTTAAGCAGTGTGGGGTTGGTGAAAAGACAAACATATAGTTCAATGGAACAGAAAAGACCTACGTATATAAAGTCACCTGATTTATGACAAAAGTATCGCTGCAGTGCAGTGGGGAGAGGATGACATTTTTTAATAAACTGTGCTAGATTAATTGAGTATCCACAGAGAAAAAATTAAATTGGACTACTATCTCACATTATACACAAATATCAAGTCTAGATGGACTGTAGTCCTAAATGTAAAAGGCAAAACACTGTCGCTTCTAGAAAATAACAGAGGAGAATATCTTCATGACCTTTCAGTAGGCAAATTTTTTTAAACAAGATACAAAAAGCACTAATCATATAGAAAACCACTGATAAATTAAGTTTTATTAAAGTTAAGAACTTCTGTTCATCAAAAGACACAATTATGAGTGTGAAACGGCAAGCCCCAGAGAGAGAGAAGATATTTGCAGTACTTATAATCCAACAAAGATCTCGTATCCAGAAAATATGAGGAACTTCTACAAATCAGTAAGAAAAAGACATCATTTTCTTTTAATAGTCAAAAAGACAAGCAAGTATTGCACAAAAATGGCCAATAAGCATATAAAAATATGCTCAACATCAATAATCAGAGAAATGTACATTAAAACCATAATGAGGGGCCAGCTCCGTGGCCGAGTGGTTAAGTTTGTGGGCTCAGCTTTGGTGGCCCAGAGTTTCGCTGGTTCACATCCTGGGCGCGGACATGGCACTGCTCATCAAGCCATGCTGAGGCGGCGTCCCACATGCTACAACCAGAGGGACCTACAACTATGTACTGGGGGGCTTCAGGGAGAAGAAGAAAAAAAGAAAAAAAGACTGGCAACAGATGTTAGCTCAGGTGCTGATCTTTAAAAAAAAAACCATAATGAAATATCTCTATATACCACCATGAGAGATAAAATGTTAAACACTGATCATATCACAGTGTTGACAAGGATGTTGAGCATCTAACTTTCATACACTTCTGGTGGGAGACTGGATTGTCGGAACCACTTTGGAAAATCATTTCACTGCATCCACGAAAGCTGATAGCAGGCATACTTCTGTCCCAGAAATTCTACTCCTAGGGCTATACCCTCGGAAATGCTTATGTATGTGTAAACATAGTCCCGTAAACATATGCTGGAATGCTCATAGCAGCATGTTTTGTAATAGCTAAAAAACTCACAAGGGAGATGGGGTGAATTATCTAAGTGGTGAGTTTAGAAAAAGAAATTGGGTATCGGTAGCCTAGCCATTTCTTTTCCCTTTTCTCTCAGGAGTAAACTGCTTTCAGGAATCATACATTCTGCTCTCTTCATCCATGCCTTATTTTCCAAAGTCCAGTGTGGGTATGGCTTTTGGTTGAAAGGTTAACTCTCTAATTCTGTGGTGAAATATTAGGAAATTCACTTGCCTGCTGTACAAATCAATTCCCTATATTTCACCAGAAATAGAGGAGATATTTAGTCTCCATATGTGATGTCTTTGGTCTTCTTTCCCAGTTGCTTCAGTTATTTAATGGACCCCTTTAAGGTTCCAAAATCTGGTGCATTGACCAAAATCATCAAGAAATAAGACAAGGTGGGTGGGAGATTACACATGCAGAGGGATTGAGACTTCTGGAGTGAGCTGGGTAAGTAGCTTTTAAGTTTTCATAGTGCTTTAGTAAGCACAAATCATATGAATTCTTGACCTTGGTGGCTTATACTCTGCAATGTGGTAGATTTTTACACTTATACAGCTTAACTGCTGTGATCTCTGAGGGTGTCTTTCAAGCTTAGGTCATGTAGGTCATTCACTTTGGTGGACTACTGAAATTTATAGTAATAGGCAAATAGCTGTTTTCGTAGGGCCCTAACAGATATAATTTGAGGTAGGAAATAGAATAGAGAGTGAATTTTCAGCCTTGGCCACAGAATTGACCTTGGAATTGATTCAATTAATGTCTCAGCAATGAGAACACCTCTAAAAAGCAAATAAGCTCCAGCAGCTACAAGTGAGCCTTGCTGGCTGGCCTAAGCAAGCAAAGCCCCAGCTTCACAAGTCAAGCTAGGCTCAGCAAACCTACAAGGCCTTCAGAGACCTCAGCGACGGAAAGGCCAGAAGTCTCAGAGAGCAGACAGCAGCACCTTGGTCCTCTTGTGGGTGTGTAGCCCCCACAAAACCAGCTGATTTCTACAGGTTGTGGAAGCCCTAATAAACAAAGATGATCATAGGGAAAAGAGAGTCTTTCCCTGTACAGACCCATCAGACATGAGAGACACAGCAATTATTCGCTGCTTATACTGTACCTTTCAGCTAGATCTGCAATGGAGGACTTACCCTGCACCCAAGTTTCCTGTGTGTTATAAAGCTCTGATGTTTGACCTTCCAGCTTTAAATTGTTATTGCCAAGCCTAGTAGATAGGCAAATCTAAATCTTATCCATTTGTATATTATTTTTGTCTACCTACAGGGCCAAAAGAGGAAACCATTAGGTATAGTACTAACCTCTTGGATTCACGTAGCTTGTCCACAGGCTCTTGAGATTCACTAACTATCAGGTCAATTTTGATTCATTAATTCCATATGTTCTGACCATGGCTTTATCTATCATGCTACAATCAAACCGTAGCTTCATTAACAGAAAGGGAGAGTATTTTTATTAATAAATAATGGGAGTGTTTATTATAAAGACTATGCCATCTTTTTGGGTTGGAGTAGAGAAACAACACAAAGTATTACAAACCCAAAGGCTAAGAAGACAAAAGACTGCGCTTGGAATATTGTTTTTAGGAATTGGGTGTGCTCAGGAAATCAAGGAGTAGCTAGGGCGGCTTGAAAATTACACTTCAGTCTTATTTTCAGAACAACAGTAATGGAATAAAAACAAAATAAAGGAGGATAGGCTGATGGTACTGGCGAAAGAAGTAGGTTTCCTTAGAAGAATATCTGACCTCTTGGAGAGAGAGCTTTTGGAGGAACTGACTAGAAAGATGTGAAATGGAAAAATGAGATTTTGAATTCCAGGATAAACAGGTATAAAAGAGAAATGGTGATGCACTTGGATCTAAATGTCCTTAAAGCTTTAGAAAATGGGAAAATGTTTTCCTTGTTATTAGATCAGAAAAATGATTGAGGCCCAAAGAAATCTAACAGAAGAAAGACGAGATGAGGGCAGACTAGAATGACTCCCCAAAAGGAATCAGGATCTAGGGAACTACTGAGATGTAGTCTCTAAGGACACAGACAGACTTTGTAAGGGCAATTAGGGAAGAACTTAAAGACTGAGGCTTAACTTGCAGGGAATTTAATTTTTCCTTGGGAATTTGATAATAGGAGGTGGTTTATATTCAAATGTGACATATCTGTGTATTGTTGGTATTTTATTAGTGAAATGATTGCATTTTATTATCAAAGTTTATCTTTATTTTTTGTTTGAAGTCAATAAAGAATCTCTGCTCGGTGCACAATTGTGGTACACAATGTGCCTAGATACAATTTGAGGTAGGAAATAGCGTAGAGTGTGAATTTTAAGTCTTAGGCACAGAATTGACCTTGGAATAGATTCAATTAATGTCCTGTTTTGATCCACTTCAGGGCCTTCTGAGGGAACAGATCTACATCACACACTTTGTGATCTAGGAGATTCACAAAGGAGTGGTGATTAGGATTGGGAGAGGGACAGACTTCTGAAAGTGGGCACAAAATTATCCTGATTGCTGATAAGCTCTTCCCAAAGAGGATAACCACATCTTGGGACGACTCTATGTTTAATGTCTAAGCTCAGTGGACTAATCAAAGAAAACTTACAGAATGGTGAGTAGGGGTGGGGACATGATTCTTCACCTCACTCAGTTCCCTCACTCACTCCTGCCCTGAGAAGGTGGGATGACTTATCTGGTGAATTTGGAAAAGAACTGGGCATTCCTCTTCCAGTCCCCTCCTCCCTCCTCCTTCTTGGGAGTCAGCCTGCCTCAGACAGGACACGTTCTGCTCTGTTCTCTGCCATGTGGCAAAAGAAAGGCAGCCTGTGGTTTTCCACCTCTCCCGTGATTAGATGGATAAGTCTACCTATTTCCAGAGTTTATTACTGCCTAAAGAGGGGAGCTGCATTCCCCAATATTAGCTTTATCTGTAATAAAGAGATCCTATGGTCCTCTACCAGCCCTACTTTTTGGTCTTATTTATAAATTGGTTCAAAACTCAGATGAGAAGTTCTAGTACCATTTACTTGACTCCTTCAAATTTCTAAGAAGATGGTTTCAGAGATAAGGTGATTCCAGATTAGGGCTTGAAGGATGAATAGAGTGGATAGTATAAGAGAAAGGGATGACAATTACCAAAGAAGGGAATAGCATGTGTAAAAGCACAGGCGCTTTAAACAGTATGGTGTGTTCTGGGTGGCTCAGTAATGCAGAAGTATAGAGTGCAAGGTGAGAAGTGGTGGCAAGGAGGCTACTGAGCTAGGCAGGGGTTAATTTATAAAGGGCTTAGATTTTATCCTGTGGGTGACGAGAAACCATGGGGGTGGGAGAGGATGAAAGAAGAGTTTTAAGCATAGGATGTAATGGGAGGTAAAGAACTGGAGATAATAAGTGTACACTACCCTTTCAAGGAGCTTGACTACTATGGGAATCAGAGAGGTTATATAAATATCTAGAGCCTCTTAGAGTTAAGGGAGGATACTGGCTTGTATAAGGTGTTTGTTTTAACATGTGAGAAACTTGAGCAACCTGTAGGCTGTAAGAAGAGACTGAGATATAGGAGGGAGGGGAAGATAATTAATGGAACGAAAAACTTAGGGAGATGAGAAGTAATGAAATCTAGAATACAAATAAAGGATTCTTCCCTCTTCCACCAAAGGGGCCAAGATTTGTGAGAATGCAGATCATTTTATTGGTAGGCAACAAGATGACAAGATTATTAGCATCAATTTTCTTTGTTAAATAGCATGTTAGTCTTTGGGTGAAAATGAGGAGATGGATGGTGCAGTGGGCGGTCAGAGAAGGTACTGACAATTCAATTCTAGCCAGGGATGGGCAGAAGGACTGCAGTGAAGCACTATGGAAGAAGAGGCCGTCAACTAAGATTGGATCAAACCAGAGTTGAGTTTTGCCAAGCAGATAAGAAGGAAGGTTTTCAAGGGAACAGAAAATATTGAAGTAGCGAAAGTGACAGAACATAGGATACAAATAGAAAAGTAATTGAAGAATGTTAATTCTCATTATATCCATACCCTAAAGGCACTGCTGCTGGGTACAGGAGTGACACTTTCTCTAGTTGGACTGAATTGTGACTCTCAGGTACCAATGGGAAAAAAACCCACATAATTAGTCTTTTTGCTTATCAGAATAGTGTCTTTTTTTCTAAAACAGGGCTTTTTATGAACCAAATATACCATCCACATTAAAGATAACACAACATTAAAATAAGTGTAGCAAGAATTATTGGTATTGCAAGCAAAAATTCTCAGAAACACATAATAGTCCACACATCCTCTCATAGGGGTCTGTTGTAAACAAACACAAAATATACCCTATCAGGAGGCATGACTTACAAAATTTGATTATATGCTTGGTGGCAAAATTTCAAAAAATTTCCTGCAAAGGGAAGCAGTCCTTTGCAGGGACTTCCTTAGGGAAGCAGTCCATAAGAGACCACTCTCACTTCTGACACCAACTTCAGAGTTCAGGGTTCCCAGGACCACTCTTAGGATTGACAATTTACTTGAAGGATGCAGAGAACTCACTGAAAGCTGTTATACTCATAATTATGGTTTATTACAGCAAAAAGATCACGATTAAAATCAGCCAAGGGAATTGGTGCACAAGGCAGAGTCCAGGAAAGTCCCCAATGTGGAGCTTTCAGTTGTCCTGTGCCAAGGGATTCAGGGAGTGGTACTTTTCCCGAAGTGACGTGCAACAATACGCACAGAATATTGCCATCTAGGGAAGCTTATCTGGGCCTTGGTTTCCAGAGCTTTTTGGGGGGCTCAATTATGTAAACTTGTGGCTGATTTTTAGTCTCCAGCCCCTCTGAAGGTAGAGAGGATACAAAGCAGCCCAAAGTCCCCAGGTAAACAAAGCCATTATTCCTAGAGATCCCCTCCCAGGACATGAGGACCAAGACCAGACCTCTCTGTGGCTAAGGTTAATTCTTTACTATGCATTCCCAAAACATCAAGTAATCCATTTTCTGATTAGATTCTTATAAATAGTAGACATTAATAACCTACTCTCTGGCTCCCTGCTTGCTGAGTCTTATACTTATTACTTCTTTGTGATTTTACTTCATAGTTGATTGTTTCATTAAGTTTTTCATATTCATGTTGGAATGCTGAGTCATACATTTCATGTGTATTACGGTAACAATTTTCTGGTAAATTTTCAGCTTCTGTGGGACAATTGTGGTACTCTATTTCACAATTTTCTTGTATTTTTGAGTAGATGTTGTGCATATGACTTTCATAATCCTCATATTTGAATAAGTTGAATTTTCCTGGACTATTATCAGGAGGTAGAAAGAAGGGCCAGGATAGCTTCCTGTGGGCTCTTTCCTCAGTTGCTGGAGCAAAAGAGTGTTTCTTTAAACTATGGCAACTCTGGGAAGCCACATTTCCTCTGCCTCTCAGTACTACCATGCCTCTGAAGGGCTTCTCTACACGGTTCTCCACTTCCTGATTTATTCACAGGACTCAGGGACCCCAGCTTTGCCTTCCAAGATGATATTACTACTTCTAGAAAGTTATTTTACTGACGCTTTCTAAGATCTGCTGTCTCTGATTAGGCGCTTCTGTACTCTCTCCCTCTTCACTGTTTGGGCCCTATTCAATCTCACTTCTTTCCCAAAATGTTCTCTTGATTTCCTGGTCTCAGCTGCCCACTGTAGCACTCATGTAATTTTGAAGGTTTAGGGTTTTTTCAGTCAGGTGTCTACCGAAAATTCAGTTTCTGTGAATTTATTTTCATTCTCCTTGTTGCTCTGGATAGGTTTCAGGAGAAGGAATGAAAAGTTTCAGAACTAAGCACACCCCATGTTCTTACAGACTGGTAATACAATTTTTCTCCCATGTCTTCAAAAGATATGAAGAAATTCTCTGAAAGTACTATGCTTATTGCCTTTAGATAATGAACAAGAATGTTATAATGATCAATAGTCTAATTAGAGATAATTATATAGCTGTTCACACCTGCTATGACATTAAGGCTATGTCTAAAGTAGTTTTAATGGAAAATCATTTGAGGCATATAGTGTAGATAAAAATTTTAAATGGAAGATGCTCAGAAGCAGCATTTTATGCTGATATGCTAAAAAGAGAATTGTTAGTAAAATGTTTCTTTTGAACCCAGGCAACTAGAATATTGTGCAGGAATGTTGGAGGAGATTTTATTGGATTGGATCTTATCATTATCCAGTTGGATTATGGATGAGGGATATCTTAAGAATTCTTGTTTTGATCCTGGGGATTTAAAGCTATGTTCAATTTCTTTTTGAAGATTAATACCATTCCATCGTGGTAGTTAGCCACAAATAGTTTCATATTTGTGGAGCAAGCTCCAGCATTACCTAGGAACTACATCTGCTTTTTGTATGCCTCACACTCTCATGAGAAGAAAATCACTGTGGAAGCAACAGAGATATGCTGAGCAAAATGTTAGACTCTAAACAGTATTAGAATGCCAATGTTGTTTTAACATAAACAGTACTAGTTATAACCAGGCAACTTAAGAAATGAGATGAGAGGAAAAGCTGAGCATTTGGCAGTCACTTGGGTCTAGGGTTGAAATCCAGTAAGCATTAAGGGTGGTAACCCTAGTGAAACATCCCCCTCTCTGTGATAGGACCCAAAAAGCATAACCCAAAAGTGGGAATATGGACTAGAATCATTTGTTTGGATCAGAAATCCTCAAGCATTGGTTCCGGACTATTGCACCCTTCAGGACCTGAGAGAAGGAAATGTAACTCCTCTCTGGAGGACATAATATCATCCAATCCTTTAAATTATTTCCGTAATTTTTCAAATAAAATGAATAGCAAACAATCAAAGATAATGGGATGCAAGAAGAGTCGAGCATGAGCTAGCACCAGCAGAAACAGCAGCCAAAAGAAACAGACGTAATAACAAACATAGTCTAAAAACCACTATGCTTGCTATGTTCATGGAAAAAAGTCAGGCTTACAAATTTTGTCAAGGAACTGGAAACCATAAAAAGTGACATTTAAGATTTGAAAAATAACCAAATAGGAATTATAAAACTAGAAAACAGAATAATTAAAAGTACAAAACTATGAATGAATGTTAGAGCAGATTAGGCACACCTAAAGAGAGAATGAGTGACTGGAAGATAGATTAAAAGAAACAACCCAGAGCCAGCCCTGATGGCCTAGTGGTTAAAGTTCTGCGCTCTCATCACTTTAACGGCCCAGTTTGTTTCCCGGTCATGGATCCACACCACTCGTCTGTCAGTTGCCATGCTGTGGCAGTAGCTCACACAGAAGAACTAGAAGGACTTACAATGAGGATATACAACCATGAACTGGAGCTTTGGGGAGGAAGATTGGCCACAGATATTAGCTCAGGGCAAATCTTTCCCTGCAAAAACAAAAGAAAAGAAAAGAACCAACCCAACCTGAGAGAAAGAGATGCAAAATAAAAAATATCGAAGATAGAGCAAGAAGCATGGAGGATAAAGTGGGATGGCCTAATATATATTGAATTGGAGTCCCAGAAATGGAAAAGAGAGGATAAGGGCAGAAAAAATATGTGAAGAGATAATGACTGAGAATTTCTGAGAAATGATTAAAAATATTAATCTCTAATTTAAGAAGCCCAATGAAGTACAAGCAGGATTTTAAAAAACAAAAGGCATATTACTTGAAGTAAAACCATAGAAAATCAAAGACAACAAGAAAAACTTAAAAGAAGCCAGGAAAAAAAAAAGATTACTTTCAGAGGAACCTTGCATTTTCTGGGAAAAGGGCAAAGTAAAGATTAATATTAGATTAAAAAAAAGTAAACAACACATGTTGTAAGTTTTATGGACAAAGAACAGAAAAAGAATGTATAATTTCCAAACTAATTGGGTAGGAAATGGAACTACAAAAAAAAAATCCAACATAAAGCACAAAAAGAGACTAAAAAGAACACAGAGTTGGCACAACAAATATAAAGCACAAAAGATGAAGGATTAATATATTTGGGCTTAAATATATTTTGGTATATTTAGTATATATAGTATATTTATAAGAAAATATATTTTAGTATATGTAAGCCCAAATATATTAGTAATTACATGACCATAGACTGTCTTAATTAAAACACAAAAGATTATCAGATGACATTTTAAAAAAAACATGGAAAACCATGTGCTCTAGAAACATATCTAAGACATCAGGACACAGAAAAGCCAAAAGTAAAAGGACAAAAAAATATATCATGTAAACACTAAGTAAAAGGCAAGTGGTCTAACTATATTGATACCAAGAGACAAAACAGAATTTAAGGCTAAAACCATTACAGAGATTAAAAAGGTCACTTCAGAATGTTAAAATGTTCAGTTCAGGTTCAAATAAATTCTAAATTTGTGTAAACTACATAATATAGTCTTAATATATGTAAAGCATATGTTGACAGAACTAAAATTGATAGAACTAAAAATAAACAAATCTACTAGCTAAGTGGGATATTTTAATTTAGTAATTAATAAAACAAGCAGACAAAAAAGTCTGTAAGGATACATAAGGGTGAATAACCCAAATAAGAGGACACAGTGGACATAAATAAAACACTGACCTATTAGTAGAATATAAATTGTTTTTAAGCACATATAGACTATTTTTAAAAATCAACCATATTCTTGGTTAAAAAGCAAATCTCAATAAATTTTAAAGCATTAAAATCATACAGAGTTCTATACTGATAATGCAAATGTATTAGAATCAATAAGAAAAGGATAACCAGACCTGCATGTTTTAGAAATTAAGAAATCTACATCTAAATAATCTATACATCAAAATAATCATGAGGGAATTTAGATAATATTTTGACTTGTGGGATGTAGGCTAAACAGTATTCATAGGGAAATGTATATAAGCATATATTTGTAAAGGAGTCAGTAAAAAAACAGCAAAATAGAAAGAAAGAAGAGGAAATAATAAAAGAGAAGAACTGAAATAGAAAAAAATACACTAGAAAATATGAACGAAACTAAAATTGGTATTTTGAAAGGTCTAATGAAATTGATAAAACACTGAGGAGACTAATGAAAAAAAGAAAGAAGGCACAAATAATTGATATCAAGAATGAAAAGAGAGATACCAATACAGATCTTGCATACATTAAATATATAAGAGGATATTATGAGCGAATAAATACATAAAAATTTGGATGAAAGATAAAAACTCTGTATCAAACATAATATACAGTGGTGAAACATTAAGTCTTTCTTTTGAGACTGGGAACAACACAAAGATGACCGCTAACCACTTCTTTTCAATATTGTTCGGAGTCCTAGCCATGTAGTAGAGCAAGAAGGAAAAGTATTTGACTTAAAAATGAAGGAAGAAAACTCAATATTTGCAAATGGTATGTTTGGACGCATACCACCGTGAAATTGTGAAAGACGACATGAGTAGAGTTGTATTAAAACAGAGCCAGAGCAGAAATTTCAGAGGAATTGCCTTGCACGGCTTATTTTCTTTATCTTCCAAACTGGACCAAACTGCCAACATTCCAAAAAGTCAATAAGGACAAGATAATCCTCTTTGTAAGAACTGGTAAAACTGGACTTTGCTGACGACCAAATCACTAACCAATCGATGACTGAATCTATGAATTACAGACCTAGCGTGACCTAGCCCAAACCTAGCCTCACCTACCCCCAATGAACTCTTCTTTAATACAACTCCCCCATCCTCTCTTTTTCTCATAAAAACTCTAAGGCCCTCTCCTGTAATCAGAACACGATTTGGGTTTCTACTTGAATTTGTGTCTCCTGAATTGCAATTCTGATTGCTCAAATAAATATCTGCTGTTTAAATTGTAGCGATTTTTCCTCAGCTGACACAATCCAAACAAATATACAGATAAATTATTATGAATAGGAAAGATTGCTGGATTTAAAAATTATTTTGGAAAAATCAGCTTAATTTCTATACACTGGCAACAAAGAAAAAAATGAAATATTAAAAAGACCACTTACAATACATCAGAAATAAAAAGTACATATAAATAAATCTAATAAAAGATATGCAAAATGACAAATAAAATTCTATTGAGAGACATTGTAGAAGATCTAAATGAACTGAAAACATGCCATGTTCATAGATTATAAGGCTCAATATTGTAAAGATATCTATTCTCTACCAGGTTAATGTGTGGATTCAATGAAATGTCAACCAAAAATGCCAAAAAGCTTTGTTGTTGTATTGTTTGTTTTGTTTTCTTTTTTCTGGAACTTAAGCTGACTCTAAAATTTATAAAGAAACGTAAAAGGGCCGAGAATAACCAACACTGTCTTAAAGAGACAAAAATAAGGTGGAAGATATATACTTCTAGGTTATCAAACTTTTATAACCTTTCTAAGTAAGACATCGGGGAATTGGCTCAAGGATAGACAAAAACAACAACGGAAAGAATGGAGATCAGAAACAGATCATATATAAAAACTTGATCTATGACAAGGTGTGATACTGTAGAATGGGATATGGACAGATTTCCCAGTGAATGGTGCTTGGTCAAACGGGTAGCATATAAAAAAAAATGAAATTGGACCTCTACCTCCCAAAATAATACAGAAGAATATCTTCATGATTTTGAAAATACTTATATAACTAAGGAAATATTACTTAAGTCACAAAGATCCCAGCCATAAAAGAAAACATTGCTATATTTTTTCCACATTAAAAGACTAACCGAAAGTCACCAACACAGTCAAATGGCAAGCTATAGAGTAGGAAAAGATATTTGCAAAACACAACATTGAGAAATGGTACTTATTCAGAATAAAGAACTACAAATCAATAGAAAAAGACAAAAACCCAAAAGAGAAACAGACAAAAGACCTAAATAGGAACTTCAAAAGAGGAAAGCCAAAAGACCAATTAACATGTAACCTTATTAGTAGTCAGGAATATTCAAAGTAAAACCACAATGAGATACTGTACATACCCACTGGATCATTAAAAAAAAAAAAGAGGCATAAAAATATCAAATGGCAGGCAAAGAAACGGAACTCTCACACACTGCATGTGGAAGTGTAAAAGCTTGGACTGTCTAGTAAAGTTGCAGCTATGCATACCCCATGACTCAGCAGTTCTGCTCATAAATACGTATCCTGCGGAACTGCAAGCACCTATGTATCACGGTACATGGACAAGAATGATCATGGCAACATTGCTTTTAAACTGAAAACAACCCATATGTCCATCAACAATAGAATGGTTAAATAAATTGTATTTTATTTAAACCATAATGTAAAGAACTAGTTAAGCGAGTACCAGTAGATCTTAAAAACAGAGTGAATGAAGCCAGAGAAAACAAAGCACGTGATTCCACATATATAAAGTTCAAACACAGGCAAAACTAAAAAGTATTTTTAGAGTTAATAATTATGTGGTAAAATTCTAATGAAAAGTGAGGTAGCGCGTACCGTAAGTCAGGATAGCTGCGGCCGCTAGCCAGAAGCGGGGGATTATGATGGAGGAGGAGCACGTGGGATGGCAAGTTGTCAGTCAGGGCCGGCTACTTAATTTGTGGGGCCCAATGCAAAAATCTTTTTCCTTTCTTCCGGGCTCTCTCTCCCTCTCGACCTGCCACGGGGTTTTCTAATTTGCTATTTAATGTCACCCTCCCTTGGGCACGCGATTCTTAATTGGTAGAAGGCAGACCCTCACAGGGACCCGGGCGACCCCGACTCAGCGTGGTGCCGGGGGGGAAGGGCCTGCGCACCGAAGCGGACAATCCCTGTGCCAGAGCTCAGACCCGGGCCAGAGGAGAGTGGGAAAGGGCGAGGGAGCTGCTGGAACGTATGCTGAGGAGGAAGGGGCTGACCAGAGGCCCACCATTGTCCCATCCATACTTACAAAACAAATTCAGGGACCAACCTCGTGGCCCAGTGGTTAAGTTTGCGCGTCCGGCTTCCGCTGCCCAGCGTTTCGTGGGTTCAGATCCTGGGCACGGACATGGCACCGCTCATCAAGCCATGCTGAGGTGGCATCCCACGTGCCACAGCTAGAAGGACCCACAACTAAAAATATACAACTATGTGTGTGTGGGGGGGGTGCTTTGGGGAGAAAAAGGAAAAATAAAATCTTTAGAACAAATTCAGAGATAAAGTCGTTAAGAATTTCATGATGGTGATCCAGGGCATTAAACTACAAGCAGGGTGAACAGCTTGTGGGTTGGAGGGGTTGGAGGAGGTGGGCTTCTGAGCCTGGGGCCCGGTGCCACTACACTCGTTGCACACCTATGAAGTTGGCCCTGTTGGCAATGTTCTATTTCTTGACCTGGGTAGCAGTTATATAGATGCGTATTTTACCAAAACTGCTTAAACTGGGCATTTACATTTTATGCACTTTTTTGGCATGGTATAATACACGGTGATCCTTAGCTGTGAAAAAATAGCGCTGTATATACTGGTATATGCATATAATTTTTTTCTAGAAGAAAACAAGAAATTAACATTGCTTGCTTGTAGGGACAGAGATTTGAGGAGAGGAAAGGAAATAGGCTTTTGTTTTTCATATTGAACCTTTTTGTATTATTTGAACCTATAATCGTGTTCCTATTAGGATTACGGGCCAATTTGTATATTTTGTAAATTAAATAAAATTTACAATTAATTATTTTAAAATAAAATCAGAAAAATTCAATCATGTTAAAAGCCTGTAGTTACAGAGAAGAAAGGTAGGGAAAAATACTTTTTAAAGAATCATATTTGAAACTTTTTCAGAAAGCAAAGAATATTTTCATGATATCAACAACCCTCCTATAACTTAGGTTTCATAAATCTATATTTCCATATTGTCTACTCTGAGGTAGATTTACCATGAAGCTAGTGGATGTAAGGTTCAGAGTGCCTCACTTGGACAGGACCTTTTAAAGGCCTGTACCTAATTTTGCATTCTTAATTTTATATACTTTTTCTTAAAGAAGACCCCTCAAATTATATAAGCCTGAAGCTCAACAAAACCTGATTCCAACCTTGACTGTGAATTATACTTAAAGGGATTCTTACCTGCCCTGTATATATGAAGAGTTGTAGAAATAAACAATGAACTGCGGTTGTTATGAAAATTTCTTTGAAGGATAATAGATTCACAGAAGAGATACTTTAAATCCAGCGTGGAGAATTTACATGTCATCTACTCCGGGAATGCTTTCTACTTGCCAGAAATGAATCATTTCCTCCTGTGTGCTAAAGTCTGTACTTTTCCTCTAATTTTATTGAGGAATGTGTCTTAGTCTGTTTGGGCTGCTATAAAAAAAATACCATAGACTGGGTGGCTTATAAATGAAAAAACTTTATTTCTCGAGGGTTCTCGAGGGTTCTCAAGGCTGGAAAGTCCAAGATCCAGGTGCTGACAGATTTGTGGCTGGTGAGAGTTGGCTTTCTGGTTCACAGACTGCCAGTTCACAGTCTTCTCACTGTGTCCTCATATGGTAGAAGGGGTGAGGTCCTCCTCCCTGGAGCCTCTTTTCTGAGGCCACTAATCCTCTTCATAAGGGTTCCACCCTCAGGGCCTATTCACCTCCCAAAGATCCTACCTCCGAATATCATCAGTTGAGGATTAGGTTTCAACATACGAATTGTGGGGAGACACAAACATTCAGTATATAGCAACATGTATCATGTGCTTGTTGAACTACCTGTCTCTCCTACTAGACAGTGAGCTCCAAAATGGCTAGGACCCTCTCCCACTTATTTTTGTATTCCCAAGGCCTAGAAAAGATCCTAGTATACAACAAATGAGTGTTTAATTGGATCTTTTAAAAAACACTGTATTGTATGTAAAGGAAGCATAACCACAATCCATCACTTCAGTAAAATTCATATGAAACGGATACATAAATAAACCATACATACTGTATATACGTGAACTGATTTGGTCACATTTTGCAGAAGGTAAGATTATAAACTTTTAAGGGCAAGAACCAAACAATAATTATGAATTATTTTTAAAATACATAAAAGTGCAAGGCCAAGTATGAAACTCCAACATCTCAATATCATGTTTGTTTCAGATTCTTTTTTATAAATAAAAACTTACAAATACTCTAGACACCACCTTTAAGCAACTCCCAGATACTATCCCTTGGCCTCTCTCCTCAGAGATGACCACACCCTGAAATTGAAGTGTATCCATCCCTTCCACATGTTCTCATTTTTACCACTTAAGAAAATATATTAATAAGCAATAAACAATATTATCCTGTGTTTTAATACTTTAAGCCAGCATTATGTATTACAAATATAATGTGAGCTACAAGTGTAATTTTCCATGGTCTAGTAGCCACATTTAAAAAAGTAGAAACAGGTAAACTTTATTTTAATGTTATATTTCATTCAACCCAGTATATCCAAAATATTACCATTTCAATATGAAATCAATATAAACATTATTAGGCTATTCAATATTTTTTTAAAAAAAAATCCAGTACTCAGTCTTTGAAATCCCCCTGGTAATTTACACTTACAGCACCTTTCAATTTGGAAGGTGAATTTAGATTTCATAAAATTTAAGTTGAAAAAATAGATTCATATATCCAGGTTGTTCCAAATATACTTAAAAGTTTTTCCAATAACTGAAATCAGTTTTTAAAATTTAAATTAATTAAAATCAACAATGCAGTTTTTCAGTCACAACTACATTTCAGCTGCTCAATATCCACAGATGGCTAGAGGACACCCTATTGGGCAGTGCACTTAAAAAGTTAACACAAACTACTTACCATTCAGCGTCTTTCTTTTGCTCACTCAATTTACATAATATTTTAATTTTTTTTCCTTTGCCATATCCTAGAACCGAAGTGCACAGATGGATTGGATGGCTTTGAATTTCAGGGCAGATGACATTTTACATTTTTTTAAAAAATCATTTATCACTAAATTTACTTAGTAAGTCTAAAAGAACTTTCCAAAAAAACTACTGGTTTGTATTTTTGTTTAAACAATGCGATTGTTAAACAGGATACATCTACTGATGAATAACGACGCCGTGTAACCAGCAAAGCTGCAGCATTCAGACTAGCCGCTCCCATCCCTCCACCCCGCCCTCCACCAGCACGCGTCCACATGCACGCACGCAGACACGCAAACGCGCACACATACACGTACATACACAGAGACGCGCGCACACATACACATGCACACACACGCACGCACGCGCGTGCAGACCACCCAGGAAATGCGGTTTCTTTCTCCCTTCTCGCTAGATAGAGCGAACGCTGGGAAGTTTCTGAGAAGTACTCAAGCTAACTCGATATTGGCGGGGTTCCACGTCCCCTTTCAAGTGATAATAGACTCCGCCTTCCTCCAGGTTCATTCGAGGAGAAAGGAAAAGGTTGGGGTGGAGGCGAAAAGAAGCCCTGTTATGGTCAACTAGCCATTAGCTCCGCCTCAGGAAACAGCAGACTTTGTGCGCCAGAGCATAAAACATATTTCTTGCAGGAACGTGCAAAGATTTAGAAATGGCCTTCAGTGGAGTCACTTGTGCGGGCGAGAGGTCGGGACGGGCGTTTTCCCCTAAGCAGGCGCCCAGCGCAATTGGGGGCGTTGGTGACTGGAGCTATTATCCAGCCGCGCTGTTAGCTGCCGGACCTCCAGGACTCGAAGAGCACCAGACCTGAGTTCTCTGGTTTGAGTTTCCCACAAAAATGCGGTCAGACCAAAAACTCTTGTTCTACAGATACGAAAACAGCCCCGAAACTTTTTTTCTCCCACACGCTCACTCTCCTCTCCTCCTCCCTCCGCATTTTGTGCTTTGCTTCACGAGTGACATATTCGATTAGAATGCCAACTCTGCAAAATCCCAGGACCTAAAGACAACTGAAGTCCTCAGGAGACAGAAGACGAAAACATCGCAACCTCTACTGCACGTCCCTATTTTCCCCAAGCTTTAAAAAAAAACAAAAAAAAAACCCTGCCGTCGCCGCGCGATGCATGCTAGGATGAGTAGTTCCCCCAACCAGCGAAGCGCACGGTCACAGCGGAGCTCCGCTTGAGTCCCCTGCAGAGAACTACAATCCCCGTGGTGCCCTGCGGCAGAGTGGACGGGACCGGACGGGAGAGGGCGCTTCGCGCTTGCGCAGGTCGAGGACTTGGAGAGAGGCGGAGGCGCAGTGGTCCAACTACTGAAGAGTCTCCATGTGACAGTGAGCGGGGTCCCAGCTGCAGGCGCCGCCCGGCTCTAGCTCCCGACCCCAAGCCCTGTCCACTGACCCGGCGCCTGCAGACACCAGCAGGCCGGGGACAGTTGGTGTTGGGCCGTGCCTTCGGAGGACTTGAGGTGCAGAGGGAACTGCCGCCGCCGGGCAGGTGCCTGAGGGACCCGCCGAGAGCCCGGCGTCTGCGGGGAGAGACGGAGCGGACTTTCTGTCGGCGCCGGCGCCCCTGAGCGCCCAGGCATGAACGGCTTCACGCCGGAGGAGATGAGCCGCGGTGGGGACGCGGCCGCCGCAGTAGCCGCCGTGGTCGCTGCTGCCGCCGCCGCCGCCGCCCGCCGCCGCTTCGGCGGCGGGGAACGGGGCCGGGGCGGGGGCCGGGGCTGAGGTACCCGGCGCCGGGGCGGTCTCCGCGGCCGGGGCCCCGGGAGCGGCCGGGCCGGGCCCGGGACAGCTGTGCTGTCTGCGGGAGGACGGTGAGCGGTGCGGCCGGGCAGCGGGCAACGCCAGCTTCAGCAAGAGGATCCAGAAGAGCATCTCCCAGAAGAAGGTGAAGATCGAGCTGGATAAGAGCGTAAGTGACGACGGCGCTGCCCTGCCCGCCCCCTTGGGTCTTCGGGAGCGGCGCAGACGGAGGTCGTTGGGCGGGGGTTTCAGGCGTCCGTCCCCCCGGACCTGGTGGCAGTGCGAACCCGTTGTGGGGTCTCTAGTAGGACGCAAACAACAAAGTCGCTGCAACTCCGACCGCCACCCCCGATACACAGTTGCACTCTGCGGTCCCGCTGGCCCCATCCCCCACCCGGCTCCCTGCTTCTCTCCCGCTCTCGGTCTTCCCCCTTCCTCCCCCGCCGAGGTCGGGAAACGAAACAAAGGGGACCGCCGCCCGGAGGGCCGGGAGTAGTGTTCTTGCAGCCCGGCAGCGCCTTCTGGAATGGAGGCGCCTTCTTTGTTTTGCTGCCCAAGCTTGCGTTTGGCCCCAGGGAGTAGCTCCCCTCGTCTAGGGAAAGTGGCGTCCTGCAAGGACCTGACCTCGCAGTTGCGAAGGATCCCGCTCCTCATTCCTCCGAGCGCGAAGGAAGCTGGAAGCCGAGCTCCCCCGCGCCTCGCGGGGGCCTGGGGCTGCGCTGTGCCGGCGGTGTCGGCATCCAGGCAGCTGCTCCGAACGTGGGCAGCTCGCAGCCTCTGCGGTCTTGCCGTCCGTTGGCAGCCATCAGGATTTCTTTTTCCGTCCTTTTGCACGTCTGTTCTTCTGACCATCCCAGGTTTTTAGAAACAACCATTGCCACTTTTCAGAGCTCTGGATGGCAGTAAATGAATAACAAGATGTCACAACCTAGCTCACGCCCGGCATGTTTTTAACTTGCACTTAGAAGTTAATTTAAAAGCCTATTAGCTCGGTCTTTAATTGTTTGGTTTTTTAAGGAGTAACTGTTAAGATGTAAAGCTCAATATTTGAGATGTTAGTATACAGCTCTCAAGACTGTATGTAATTAAAGTTTTTGAAAAGTTTATTTGTGATACTTTTTCGGTTGTGTTCATGAGAAACTTTTCAGGTAAATCTGAATGATTTCATAATGCTTTGGTTGGAAAAACGTATTACAGATTAACATTTAATACTCAGAAGGAAAAGTTTACAATTCAGATTTAAATGTAGTTGGGATATGAAACCAACAGCTCATTTGTAAAAATGGATAGTTTTGTATCTGGATTCTAATTGAAATATCAAAATAGAAGGATTAGGAAGCGTGCATTATGCTACTAAAATATACTCTTTAAGTAGAAAAAATACTATCAAATAGCAAAATTGTGGGCAACATCATCTTTCCCCTTGTTAAAAAAAACAGCATGACCTAACTAATGTAGTTCACCCTCACTGCAATTTGATGACAAAATCCAGAGGGTTGGAATCTCGTTCTCCTCTGCCTGCCCTTAACTCCACCCCCCAATCCTCTTAACACTGTCGTCAGACTTGGTATGTTTTAACTGGGCGCAGGATTTAAGAATAGAAAGAAACATGCCATTCTCTTAATGGCCTGTTTTGACTGTTGTTTTTATTTTTGATAATTCACTGTGGCCTATGTGTTTTACTAATACATAGACACATTTTACTGTAATCATAAGTAGTTTGTGAAACTTTTCTGTTTCAGGCAAGGCATCTTTACATTTGTGATTATCATAAAAACTTAATTCAGAGTGTTCGAAACAGAAGAAAGAGAAAAGGGAGTGATGATGATGGAGGAGATTCACCTGTTCAAGATATTGATACTCCAGAGGTAGAGGAAAGTTTTTGTATTTTAAATGTAAATCCTAACTAGTCCATTCTGAAACTTTTACAAAAAGATATGAACAAATTTCTGAATACTCAAAGCATTTGCAAAATCTGAAAATGAAAGCAAAATTAGATGTAGCCAGTTAATATGCAGTTGCACAACTTGACTTGTTATACTTGCAGTTGACAACTCTTATCGCTCTGTTTTATAACTTTTTTGCCCCTAGTTTTTAATATTTATCCTCAAAAAATTAAAGTATTTAATACATTTGTTGTTTTGATTATATAAAAGACTTCTTTAATAATGGAATTAGGTTTTTATTGTGCTGAAATTAAACTGTTATTATACCTATTAAAGAGAAGTTTTTAACAGATTCCATGAACTAATTCATATGTGTTAATTTTTTCTAGGTTGATTTATACCAATTACAAGTAAATACACTTAGGAGATACAAAAGACACTTCAAACTACCAACCAGACCAGGACTCAATAAAGCACAGCTTGTTGAGGTATATATGAGTTTTCAACTATTTGAACTTTGAGTGAGCCTGTTCGTACAAAAACAGTCATTAAATGCTAATGAAATTGTTAATGTAGTGTATATAGCAACGTGTTTTAGTTAGAAGGATCAAAGTTAATAAAAAATCTATTGTGGAGGAATCTAGTTGCCTAGAAATGTTGGCCACTTAGGAAATTCCTTTACATAGTGACTGTTCAATGGATTGTATGTAGTTTTCTAAGCACCTTCTAATGCTGGCTTTCAGAAATGTTGAGTGAGAGTTTTTTCATTCTCATTCTAGAAATTTGTTCATTTTAAAATTCCATTTTCTCAGTAAACTTTACTGAACACCTAATTGAGGCATAATAAAATAAATTAATAAGTTCTGATGTCTTTATTAGAATTTATTTTTTGAAGTTTCTGATGAAATAGGTCTACAGATAAGCCCCTAAACAATATTTCCATAATTTGCTGATTTAACCATTTCAGAATTTGTCCTTGTTGATGTTAGTTTATTTGAGGCATCCATGTCGTCTTCACATCTAGAAGACACAAAGACTTGTATCCAACATTTTACTTACAGTTTGCTTTGAGATAGGGCTTCTAGTCTTTAGTGAATTTTGAAAACTTGAGTGCGTATTCTCGGGAAATAATAGAACCAAGAAATCCGGCAACGTATTAAGGTATTTATAGATTTATGTACTTATACTTCAATCATATATAAAATAAAAATACTTAATCTACTAGACAGAATAGAAACATAAATATATAAATCAGTTTTCTCATAGTCTTCAGCTTGAATTTCATAATCTAACATTTTCTAAAATGTGCATATTAAATAAAAGATGAAATAGAAGGTACAGTTCTTTGGCAGAGTGCTTTTTAACACTGTTAAGATACAATATATTAACATTTTAGCCAGAATTTCTTTTTTCCTTCTTGCCTAGGCAACAAAAATCCAATTTTTGTTTAAATTTGATCTAAAAGATCTAGTCCTTTTTGGATTGTATACTACATTAATATAACATAAATGTGGATATTGCCTACCGTGATGAAACTATATTGATGTGTACAAATACTAATCACGTAAAGTTACCTTTGTTTTGGGACAAATGAGAACCAAAGAATTGATCATTTTAAATTTTACATTTAAATGTATGTATTTTTAAAATGCATACATCAAGTATGAAGTTTTTGATAATCTGATCTTCTTAAAAAAAGATATATTATTTTCAGAGCTCTTTTCTTTTTTAGAAATAGGAAATAGCGATAATCCATATATCCATGAGTATTATAGATAGTCAGAAATGCAGGTATTTATAAATGATTCCAGAGTTAGATGACTGTCCTCTTTAAGTCTCTTAATTATTGTGTGGATAACTTTTTCTTTAACAGTTTTATCTTCCAGAATCTAGATATGCGTATCAGCACCCCAGTTTAGTCTGTTATACTTCTATTGATAGTTGCAGTGCACATGTTAGATTAGCACGATGAAAAGGCAAAAAAGCAAATAAACATTCTTCAGTGTACGACCCTCTTTCCCCTCTCATTTTGTATCCATAATTTTTATTCAGAAAAATTTTCAAGGAACCTTAACAATAAATAGTGCTAATGAATGAGTGAATACAAGCTGTAGCAAACATATTTGTAAGATACTTCGTGGTTTGTTTCTATAGTACCAAAACTTTTTCAGCTTTGTATTTATCCTTTTTCTGTGAGTAGGTTCTGTTTTATTTCATTAATATTTAAAGTTTAAAAGTAAAAGTACCTCCTAATCTAGATTCTAGTTATAAAATTTAAAATAAAAGGAAATACACATTCTAATTAATGTATAATTAATTGAGTGGGCTAAAGGGTCTTTTGAAATCACACTGTCTCTTGTTCATAACATCTTATTTTTATATGCTTATGTCATCCTGTTGGTATTTTGTTAAATACAATTTATTTAAAAAATAAATAGCTCTATTACCATCACATGGCACTTTTTCTTTTGATGAAAGTGTTTTTACCTAGTTTATGAAATCTGTTCATATCTATAATTTAATTTCCTCAATTTTTTTTTCTTTATAGATAGTTGGTTGCCACTTTAGGTCTATTCCAGTGAATGAAAAAGACACCTTAACATATTTCATCTACTCAGTGAAGAATGACAAGAACAAATCAGATCTCAAGGTTGATAGTGGTGTTCACTAGGAGAGATGGAAGTGAGACTAAGACTTGAATGTTAGATGTTAAGACTGTTTACTGTTTTTTCACATGTAGAAATGTTCCTTGTGTATTTTTTCTACAGAGGATTTTCTTTGGTTTTATTTTCCTTGTTTCTGACTCTAATAATTAGTTGGAAACTCACGCAAAACGAGCTTTCCTAGATTAAAAAATATTTTAAATAAAGGTTGTTACTATTATAGTTGCTTCAGTGTATTTATTTTGTGAAACTTGATTTTTATTATAAACTGACTTTTAGGGACCAGTGTTAATTGAGATTTTAATGTAAAGATCATTTATTACCTTTTTTAAATTTATTTATTTTTAATTCCAAGAAACTAACAAGTTAAGGAAAAGTAACAAATGTAGCATATTTGCTTTCTGTGGGACAATCTGATTTCTAATTCAGGATATCATATTAAATAGCATTATTTTCAAAGTGCTTTTTAGTGCTAACAGATTTGAAAAATACACTTCCATTGAGGTGCAACTTTTTTGTTTCCTTTTATTGTTATTATTACTTGAAGAAGTACCAGGAAGAACAAATAGTTTAAGTTATATTCTTACGTCCTTCCAAAGAAGACTTAATGTGCCAGCAAAGGTAAACACATTGCTGAAAGTTGAAGTAAGAACATAGAATTCAAGTTTTAATTGTTTCTTTAAATTTTCTCTTAGAGAAAAGGTATTTATATAGCATGAATATAGAAAGAACCTCTGCAATACCCCTTAACTTTGAGTCATGTCCTATGCTATTTACATTGCAAATTAAAACTAATAAATTGGAGAGATCTAGAAATCTAACAAGATCTTTAAATTTTGGTCATACGTAGCTCTGATTTGTTTTATTTCCTTTTTATATTTCATTCTCTGTCAGTTTTAAATATTTTTAACCTCTGCTTTTCCTGAGAATTGTGTTGCTTCACCAAGTTCCTATGATTACAAATCAAATTCATAGCTTGTGACACCAAAACAAAACAGTTTCAGTGAAGTGTTAGGAGGTTGTGGGGCAGATTTTAGGCTGGAAACGGGTGAGATCATTAATGTAGCTCTGGGTTTCTCAAAGCTGACATTTGGGCCTGATGATTCTTCATTGTGGGAGGCCGTCCTTTGTCTTGTAGCTTTAGCAGCATCGCTGGAGTCTACACACTAGTGCCTGTAGCACTCCAAAGGTGACAACCAGAAATATCTCTAGACATTGTCAGACATTCCCCGGGGGGCAAAATCACCCCTGACTGAGAACCACTGATGTAGCTAAACCTAAAGTCCTGGGTCAGTAGAAGGTGAATCTGTATTTTTAAGTGTTCTGAATGTTGTATTGACAGCTAAAATATATGGTGAACAATAAAGCAACTGGTCTTTGTTTTTGCGATGACCATTTAAAGATTTACTTGCTACTTTATTGATGAGTAGAGGCTGTAATAACTGGTATGAAAACCTCTCATTCCTGGTATTCCAGAAATCTCTGTGAGAACTGAAATGATGTATGAAAATGAACCACAAAGCTACAAGATGTGGTGATTTATTTGAAGAAAATCTTACTTCTACATTTTATATTTTTCCTAAATCCCTAAAGACTTAATTTTATAATAAAAACTTGACTGTAGGCTTAGTTTTTCTGTAAAAATACTCCATTCTTGTGAAAAAAGCTTGAAATTATTTGCTTACATTAAAGTATCTGTTTATGAATAGATAACCTTTGACTAACAATGTTAGTTTCGTATAATTATTTGCATAAACTGTATAAAAAGTGAAAGAGCAAGAGTTCTGAGTGTTGATTATCCATTGAAATTAAGCCCTTGTTGGAGCAATTTAAAACATGAAAAGTTGAGAACTGAAGAACCTCAGCAAAGCTGAGGAACTCAAGAAACTGCAATGTAAAAGTCAGCTTTATATAAAGATTTTAATTCTTTGCTTTTGGGTTTTAAAAATGATGAATTCACTAGAAATGTTTTTACTTGTCTATGTCTGAGCAGAAAAAGTAAATGGGAACTCATATCTCTATGATGGTACAGCTTACCTTTAGGTTAGAGTATCAGGAGAAGAATCCAAATGTGACTGCCATTGGGGTAGAAGGAAGAAAATATACTAAATGTGTAGCATGAGCTCAAGAAATGTCAGTTGTTTGGTAATTACCTTTTACTGAATAATTTAGGAAAAGGCTAAAAAATTAATGTCGGAGATACATTTCTTTAAGAAGAAAAGCTGTATGTTATTTCTGCATAAGGCTTTTTTTTTAAATAGAGGTGAAATTTACTTAATATACAATTAACCACTGTAAAGTGTACAATTTGTTGGTATTTAGTGTATTCACAATGTTGTGCAACCACTAGCTCTAATTTAAAAACTTTTTCATCACCTCTTAAAAACACCCATAACTAATCACTCCCAATTCCTCCCTCCTATCCCTGGTATCTGCTTTCTGTCTCTGTAGATTTGCCTATTATATCATATAAAGGGAACCAGACAATATATAGCCTTTTGTGTCTGGGTTTTGTCCCTTAGTGTAATGTTTTCAAAGGTCATTCAGATTGTAGCATGTATCAGTACTCTGTTCCTTTTTAAGGCTGAATAATGTGTATACATATATAGGTATGTGTATGTATATATATATTTATATATTTTTTACATTTCCTTTAACGTATACGTAATGTAGATATCAAGTCAGTTTTGTACCCATAATACCCAACAGACTTATATTTTACTTCTAAACCTCTGGAAATATAGATCATTAGATCTTGTATATTATTTTTTGTTGAAAATTTTCTATAGGTTTTTATTTGTAAAATTCTTAGAATGTTTTGGCTACGTTTATGCCACACATTTCTCTTTAGATATGCTACTATACAAAGATGAGCACGTTATGGTGATAACCATTCTATAGAAGTAAATTGAATAGGCTAATTCTGTGTCAATTTACTATAATTTTATCAGTTTCTCTTCAGTTCTTTGAGAGAAAAGTTTAGTTTTAGGCTGTTAATGCAAGATGATTTAGAAATAATATGAATTTGATTATTTTTTCCTTTGGGGAAAATTATTTTAAAGCCTGTAGTACTTTATTGATAGGATTATTTACATTTTAAAGTCACCTGCCATAATATTTTGCAAAAACGATTTATTCTGGAAGAACTCATGTGTACCTGTTGGCACTTGTGAGGAAGTTAAAGTTACGAAATGATCTGTAAATGTTTTTATCTGTCCTTGCCTTCCTCCAATAGTTGTTGCTCGTTGTCTTGGTTCTCCATGTTGCTTCCAGTTCCCTAATAATCCTAGGATTAGTACCTAATTGCAGCAAACAAGATATTCAGGGAGACTCTATGGATTATGATGAGGAAAAGGAAATTTTTATCAAGAAGCGATGAGGTATTAGTAAGTATTACTGTTAACTTTGTGCTCAGTACCATGGAATTCATAGTAAGAACAAAGAGATAGAAAGTCAAAGATAAAAATACAGAAGTTGTTATTTGGTAAGCATTTAGCATATATAAGCCAACTGAAATATACAATTGCATGTCTCATACAAGCAAAGATTTGCTTTCCTAAAAAGGAATTGGATTAGATGATGTTATTAAATAACATAGCAGTTAAGAATTTAGATGCCAGAAGAAGACTGGCCATATCCAAAACCTGGCTCTACTGCTCTGATAATGTACAGTTAGGCAAGCTGCTTCTCTCTAAATTTGGCATCTTTGCCCATAGAACAGAGATCATGATAGTACTTATCTCACTCAGTTGTAAGACAGTATTTGGAACAATAATACATTTTTAATAAAAGCTTGGTTGTATTTTCTTGTAGCTAAAAACTATTGAAAAAATAAAGGATCTATTCATTAATATGATTGAATGAAATGTTTGCTTTTAAAAACATACTAACCAAGTTAGAAAAAGTTATATAAGGCAAGTTGTGTGAGCATTCATGCTTTTTACATTTATTTGGTAATATAAAGAAGAATATGTGCTTCTATAATGCATTCATTTCTAAAAGAATGTAATATAATTTCATATTACAAAGTTATTTCCAGAAAGGAGAGAATTTGATGAAAAATAATAATTATAAAATTTCATTTATTGTTTAGTTTTTTTCAAATACTATTTTCCTCATCAGATTTTTTTTTCCAACTGTTGCCAATCTTTTTTTATTTTTCTGCTTTTTCTCCCCAAATCCCCCCAGTACATAGTTGTATATTTTAGTTGTGGGTCCTTCTAGTTGTGGCACGTGGGATGCCTTCTCAGCATGGCTTGATGAGCGGTGCCATGCCGGTGCCCAGGATCCGAACTGGCGAAACCCTGGGCCACATGAACTTAACCACTCGGCCACGGGGCCGGCCCCTCAACAGATTTTGATTGTAGTAATAAGGGAACACTTAATTAAAAAGCCATTGTTGCCTCACATATGCCCTCATGCTGATCTGTTATTTATAAATAGAGATACTGAATCTTTAGTGCTTTTTTTTCTCCCTCAAAGAGAATCTATACCAAGTAGAAAATGAAACAGGTTCACTAATGATTTTCTTTATTTACCTATTCCATGCACTGTTCCAGAAAGGATAGAAGACTTCCATTATTGAGTTAGTTTGATTTTAATACCAGTCAATTCAGTGACGAAAAAAAGCCCAATCAGATCAAATGCTATGTGGATAAAACAACAAATTTGTTTTTGTTTTTTTTACAATTCCACTTCTTCATGAATTTTTGTAGAGGTCATACTATTTGAAAACATGTTCTGACGTGTTTGTGCAGATTTTAGGAGGAACTGAATTATGACTATCTCAAAATGGTTTGGTCCAGCCCTGTAACACTTACTGAACACTGAATAGATATCAGATACTGTTCTGGGTGTGGTCTTCAGAAGCAGATCAGGGACCTCCAAGGTTATATTTCAATGAAATAATGTCACTTTTATTCCAAAATGATGTCTCCTGGATTTGCTACATGGTGTGGTGCTTCTCAAACTTTTCTCCTCAGCAATACTTTGTATAGCATCCTACGCTTATCCTCTGTAGCAGGCTTCACATTTATAAATAATTATTTATTTGTAATTATTACCCCTTTGTTAGAATACAAGTTCCAAGAAGACAAGTCCATCTTATTCATTACTACATCCCTAAATCTTAGTAATAGCTGGCACTTCGAAAGCATTTAATAAATTTTTATAGCATAAGGACTTTCTGAAATTACCTCTGATGGCCTAGTCAATGCATACCTCCTAAGATATGAGGGCATAGTCCACAGCTGCCTCTAACAGTCAGAAAATGTCTCTGAAGGCATCTGTTTTGTTTACCCTTAAAATTCATGTGACTGTTTAATTCTCATCCATTACATGTTTGTTTTAATATGTGTTTTGTTATTCTCAGGAAAAATTGATATATCAGGAATATGTATCATAGTTTTAAGGATACAGCTATGTGTGTGAGTGTGTGTAGTGTATGGGGTTTGGAATTAGAACTTGTTCAAATTCTGCCTTTATTTTTAGTAAATATCTTAAACTTGAGTTGGTATCTGAAAAACAGGTTTAAGAATACTTATTTCACAAGTTTTTGTTGTTTTTTAAGAGAATAAATCACAAATGTACCTAAAGTACTTGACATACATAATGTACACTCAAATATTGGCTCCCTTTCCCCCTCTTTCTAGAAAACTTCTAATTTCCCTTCCAAGAACCTCAATTTTTATCTGGTTCTTTCCATTAAGTATACCTGGTCAATAACTGTCAACTAAGAACTGAAAGTATTCTCAATCTTTGAGCCAGGATTATAGCTATTCATCTGGAGACAGAATTCTTTTACTGGGCATAGTGAATACCTTGTAGATGAAAATTTTCTAGCAAAAATTTTTAAACTGGTACCAACAGTGACCACAGAGAAAAATTAAATTGAATTAATTTTTATTACTACTTATTTAACACAAGTTTACTTGTCCTAGACAAGTAAGAATTTATAGAATCTGCTTTATTGCACTGCATAGAAACTAGAAATGCAGTTACACTTATACAGTGCAGTTTTTGGGAAATGAGGGATGGTGTTCTCCGGAATACATGAAGATTCTCAGTGATTGTTGCAAGGAATCACAAAAGAGATCTTTGGTCCAAAGAAGACATCTCTGAAAGAAAATATAACATGAGTTAAGTTCAGCTGAAAGTTAAGATATATGTTAGTCTCTTCTGGCTTAAAAATGGACAGTGATTTCTAGGATTTCAGATATGGCTATTCTTTTTAGGTGAATAAAGTACAAAGAATGAGTGGGAGGACTTGCCCACAGGAGCAACAAAGACTAAGAAGGTAATCAGTTCTACTTTCCTCCCATTTGCCATTGATATTATGCTATCATTTATCTATAAAGAAAAGGAAAGACTGAGTGATTTCAAAACCTTATAGTCATGCAAAAAGATTAATTTCTCTGACATGGGTGAGGATAGATCATGAAGTTTAAATCTACAGGTAAGAAAAAGAAGGTTAAAAATTTCTTAAAAAGTCAATAAATAAATTTCTAGGTTTTGTAGGGAAAGGAGAAATGTTAAGCTATTCAGCTCTTCTTGTTTGAAAGATCATATAAGGTAATGTATAAAAATGCATGGAATAATATAAAATTGTGTATATGTGCAAGGTAGTATTATGATTATGGCTGATTAGCATCTAATGTACAACATGATGACTACAGTTAACACTGTTGTATGGTATATTCGAAAGTTTCTAAGAGTAGATCCTAACAGTTCTCATCACAGGAAAAAAAATTGTTTTGGTTAATATATGAGGTGATGGATGTTAACTAAACTTAGGGTAATCACTTCACAATATATGTATGTCAAATCATTATGCTGTATACCTTAAACTTATACAGTGCTATATGTCAATTAAATCTCAATAAAATAGAAAAAGATAGGATGGCAAATTAAGATTTATGTTTATAGACAGAAAAAAAAGGAATATGCTTAGCAAGTTAAGTCTGTTGCTACTGGGAAAATGATAACCCCAAATCAGATAGAAATTACTTTTTTTGAAAGTATACAAAAATCTTGTATACTTCTTCTATACAAGAAGTATAGAAGTCCATACTTCTATTCTCATCGATTAACACAGATAATCACAAAATTATGTCATAAAATAAATACAAGTACATCTCAGTAAATTGGTTCCAAGTCTTACAATTAAAAAACACAAACGTGGTATTTTAATAGTAGATGTCATTTCATTTATGTAGTCTGGGAAAAATTAAGTCATTTTATGCAATCAGTTAACTCAAGTTCTTGTTATCATGGTTTAACATAACGATTCTCAAACTACCATGCATCAGAATCACCTAGAGGGTTTAAGCCATAATTGTTATACCTCACCTCCATTGTTTCTGATTCAGCTGGTCTGGTCTGGGGCCCAAGAATGGATGTGCACTTTTAACAAGAACTCAGGTGATATTGAAGCTTTTGTTCTGGGAACCATACTTTAAGAACCAACTGGCTTGATAGAAAAAGTATCTAGTCCAAATCAGAAGACCTGGGTTCTAGTCTCAGTGCTGATATTAACTAGTTACGTGGGATGGTGCTAGTCATTTTACCTCTCTATACCTTTCCTTGATAAGATGGTTATATCTGCCCTTTCTACCTCACAGATTTCTTAGAAAAATGAAACTATGATGACATATGTTGAAAGTAATTTGAAAAAGTTATTTTCAGTATGAATAGCCAAGGTCATAGTATTCGAAAGATTCCTCAATAACCAAAGGAAAATAATTTTAAAATCAAGTGCTAAAAATATTTATTGATTTATCTACCATTGTTTTATACTTAAATACATCTACTTTCCAGGTCAGTGGATAATGTCTATTTAGTTAATTTCTGGTTAACTCAGACATAGAGCTAGAAAATTTTTCCTTGACCCTTATCAAAGTTTTTTGTGCAGCTAATTACTTGATCCTGTTACTGAAATCTTTTATCTAAAGCCTTTTATTAGTTTTCAAATTGGTTTAAGATGTCAACCTTGAAGGTGACTTCAGCTACCAACAGATTTTTTTGTGTGGTTAAAAATCAGATAGGAAATTTAGAATTTAATAGATTGGAGTGTTATTGATTTTCTGGATTTAATTTGTTTTACTAAAATCTGCCAAACTCTGTTTCTTAAATGAAAATATTCAGTTCTATACACAATGGTGATGATTCTAGAAAATAGCTGAGATTTGAACAGGATTTTACTAAAAATGGTGATTAATTTCAGCAAACTCATTATGAGGGTGTCCTTAAAAAAGAGTTGTTATGCATACATTTCATAGCAACGTATTTTGTGATTGCATTTCCTTACTTTGGACAGCAGAGCAATTCACTGAAGTTGCAGTAACAGATCATCTCACATCCCTTCCCATCCCAGAAATGATCCTGGACGTTTACATCCATCTTTGTCAGGTCAGCTACTCCTTCCGGAAGGTTGTGACAGTTGCGATCTTTCAGTATCTTTTTGTAGCAAGACAGGCGATTTGCAGGCATGGCTTGAACTCCTAGCAGCAAAGTTAGCGCAACGGTGACAGCAAGTACTGTAAATTTCATTTTGGCTTTTGGCCCTGGGATAGAAGAAAAACCAAAATGTGTCAGTGTTTTTGGTTTTTTTAAGATGGAATTCATCTGAACATAAAGTTCCGTGGCATTCTCATAAACTTTGGATAGACAGAATGGGAGGTGATCTTTCCTACTCTCCTCTTTGAATGTGTTTCTCAAAGTGTAGTTTTATGACCATCTACAATAAAAATCACTTAGAATATTTGTTAAAAATCAAATGCCTGGGCTCCACAAAGAAATAGTGAATGAGAAATGCTGGGAAGGGCGGAGGGGGACAGGTAGTGGTAAGAGCCACAATCTGCATTTTTAAGTACCAAAAGTCTTTTTGGGTTTTTTTTTTGTACATTCAGTAGAGAAAAACTGCTTTTTAAGGTGGTAAAACTCAGGTAAATTACTAGAACAAGTATCTTCATCGAGTACAGTGTTCTTGACTTTGCATATCTTAACAAGATTGTCAAAGAACCTGGCTCCCACCCTGACAAAATCAAAAAGCTCCTTTATCCTGATATTGACAGATGATATTGTATACATATGTTTATAGTTCAGTTAAGTTTTTAAAAACTTTGGAATTATTTTTGGGGTCCATTTTTGTTGCAAATTTTTAGTAATGTTGTGAACTTTTATCCCACATGGATTACTTCATCTTAGCCTCAGTTGAAAGCACAAGCTTGAATTCTCCCTAATAAATCTCTAGCCTGTTCTTAACTACCTACCATGATGAAGAACTCATTATTGGCTAAGTCAACATATTCCATGGACATAGTTCTAACGTCTCCCTTATTGTAAAATATTTTTCTGTAGCTTCCAACCACCAGTCCTAGTCTGAACTCTTGGGGTCGTACCAAACAAGTCTAATTCCTCTTCCAGGAGATAAGTCTTCAAGTACAGTATTTGCATACAACTATGGAATATTCACCATCTATTAAATCAGGCTTCTCTGGCTTCCATATTAAATGTGTAAACAATGGAGGCTATTGTAGTAAAGGAAAACTAGCAAAAGAGTGGAGGAACCAAAATCAGAATCCACGGCCATTCAGATTTCATCTTGTTGACAGGCACCAAAGTATCTGTACTACTATGGAATATTGTAAAGAGGGGAAGACAGATACGTATATTGTACTTCGAAAGTAAACAATATTGTTGAAATTTTAGTATGAAGTTTTCAGTGATTAGATACATCTCAAAAGTGAATTATTTTAGGTAAGATAAAGACTTTTTTAAAAAGACTTGGTTCTTTTAGAGCAGTTTTTGGTTTACAATAAAATTGAGAGGAAGGTACTGATTTCCCATATAACCTCTGCCCTCAGGGGTCAGCCTGGTGGCACAGAGGTGAAGTTTGCATGTTCTGCTTCAGCAGCCTGGGGTTCCCTGGTCTGGATCCCTGGTGCGGACCTACACACCACATATCAAGCCATGCTGTGGCAGGCATCCCACATATAAAATAGAGGAAGATGGGCACGGATTTTAGCTCAGGGCCAATCTTCCTCAGCAAAAAGAGGAGGATTGGCAGCAGATGTTAGCTCAGAGCTAATCTTCCTCAAAAAGAAACAATAACAAAAATAAATAAATAAATAAAACACCCCTGCTCTCACACATGCATAGCCTCTCCCATGATCAATGGTACACTTTTTACCAAGGATGTACCTACATTGACATATCATAATCACCCAAAGTCTATAGTTTACCTTAGGGTTCCCACTTTGTGTTGTACATTCTATGGGTTGGACAAATGTATAATGACATATATCCATCATTATAATATCAAACAGTATTTTCACTGCCTTAAAAATCCTCTGTGCCCTGCCTATATAACTTCCCCCCTGCTCCCTGCTCTGTAACCACTGATCCTTTTTATTGTCTTTATAGTTTGGCTTTTCCAGAATGTCCTATAGTTGGAATCATACAATATGTAGGCTTTTCAGATGGGCTTCTTTAACTTAGTAATATGCATTTAAGCTTCCTCCATGTCTTTTCATGTCTTGATAGAGCGATCTTTCTTTTTTAGCACTGAATAATATTGCATTGTCTGGATGTACTGCAGTTTATTTATCCATTCACCTACATCTTGGTTGCTTCCCAATTTTGGCAGTCATGCATAAAGCTACTATAAACATCCTTGTGCAGGTTTTTATGTGGACATGTTTTCAACTCCTGTGAGTAAATACCAAGGAGCATGATTGCTGGATTATATTGTAAGAGTATGCTTAGTTTTGTAAGAAACCACCACAGTCTTTCAAAGTAGCTGTACTACTTTGCATTCCCACCAGCAAGGTGTGCGTTCCTGTTGAGCCACATTCTCACTAGCATTTGTTGTTGTCAGTGTTCTGGATTTTGGTCATTTTGATTGATATATAGTAGTCTCTCATTTTAATTTACATTTTCCTGATGACTTATTATGTGGAGCATCTCTTCATATGCTTGTTCACCATCTGTCTATCTTCTTTGGTGACGTGCCTGTTAAGGTTGGCCCATTCTTTTAATCAGGTTCTTTGTTTTTTTATTGTTGAGTTTTAATAGTTCTTTGTATATTTTGGATAGCACTCCTTTAGCAGATAGGTCTTTTGCAAATGTTTTCTCCCAGTCTGTAGCTTGTCTTCTAATTCTCTTGATATTTTCTTTCACAGAACAAAAGGTTTTAATTTTAATGAAGTTTAACTTATCAATGATTTCTTTTATGGATCATGACTTTGGTGTTATATCTAAAAAGGCATCACCATACCCAAGGTCATCTAGGTTTTCTTCTATGTTGTATTCTAGGAGTTTTTGAGTTTTGCACTTTATTTTTAGGCCTATGATCCATTTTGACTTAATTTTTTGTAAAGGGTGTAAAGTCTTTGTTTAGATTCATTTTGCCGCATGTGGATGTCTAGCTGTTCCAGCACCATTTGTTGAAAAGACCGTCTTTGTCCATTGTGTTGCTTTTGCTCCCTTGTCAAAGATTAGTTGACTATATTTGTGGGATTCTATCTGAGCTCTCTATTCTGTCTCCATTGATCTTTTTGTCTCTTCTTTCACCAATACCACACTGTCTTGGTTGCTGTAGATTTATAGTAAATCTTAAAGTCAGGTAGCATCAGTCCTCCAGCTTTGTTCTTCTCTTTCAGTATTGTGTTGGCTATTCTGGGTCTTTTGCCTCTCCGTGTAAACTTTAGAATCAGTTTGTCAATCTCCACAAAATAATTTGCTGGGATTTTCATTGGGATTGCATTAATCTATAGATCAAGTTGGGAATAACTGACATCTTACAATATTGAGTCTTCCTATCCATGAGCATGGAATATCTCTCTATTTTTTTAGTTCTTCTTTGATTTCATTCAACAGAGTTTTGTAGTTTTTCTCATATAGATCTTCTCGTGTATATTTTATTAGATTTATACATAAATATTTCATTTTGGGGGTGCTAATGTAAATGGTATTTTATTTTTAATTTCAAATTCCACTTATTCATTGTTGGTATATAGGAAAGCAATTGACTTTTATCTATTAACCTTGTATCCTGCATCTTCACTATAATCACTTATTCGTTCCATGTGTTTTTTGTTGATTCTTTCAGATTTTCTACATAGATAATATGCCAACAAAGACAGTTTTATGTCTTCCTTCCCAATCTGCATACATTTTCTTTTCTTTTCTTTTCTTGCCTTACTGCATTAGCAAGGACTTCCAGTATGATACTGAAAAGGAGTCATGAGAGGGGACATCCTTACCTTGTACCTGATCTTAGTGGGAAAGCTTCAAGTTTCTCACTGTTAAGTAGGATGTTAGCTGCAGGATTTTTTAGATAGTCTTTATCAAATTGAGAAAGTTCTCCTCTATTTCTAGTTTACTGAGAGTTTTATCATGCGTAAGTGTTGGTTTTTTGTCAGATGCTTTTTCAGCATCTAATGATATGATCATGTGATTTTTTTTTTTAGTTTGTTGACGTGATGGATTACATTAATTGATTTTCAAATGTTGGACCAGCCTTGCATACCTGGGATAAATTCCCCTTGATCATGATGTATCATACTTTTTCTACTTGTTTGGATTCAATTTGCTAATATTTTGTTGAGGATTTTTGCATCTATGTTCATGAGAGGTATTGACCTGTAGTTTTCTTTTCTTGTTATGTCTTTGTCCGGTTTCGATATTAGGGTAATGCTAGCCTCATAGAATGAGTTAGAAAGTAGTCCTTATGTTTCTATCCTTTGAAAGAGATTGTAGAAATTGGTATACTTTCTTGCTTAAATGTTTGGGAGAATTCACTAGGGAACCCATCTGGGCCTGATGCTTTCTGTTTTGGAAGGTTATTAATTATTGATTCAATTTCTTTAGTAGATATAGACCTATTCAGATCATCTATTTCTTCTTGTGTGAATTGTGGCAGATTCTACCTTTCAAGGAATTGGTCCATTTCACCTAGGTTATCAAATTTGTAGGCATAGAGTTGTTCATAATATTTCTTTTTTTTTAATTTCCATGGCATCTATAGTGATGTGCCTCTTTCATTTCTGATATTAGTAATTTTGTATCCTCTCTTTTTTTTTCTTAATTAGCTTGGCTAGCGTTTTATCACTTTTATAGATCTTTTCAAGGAACCAGCTTTTGCTTTCTTTGATTTTCTCTATTGATTTCTTGTTTTCAGTTTCATTGATTTCTGCTCTAATTCTTATTATTTCTTTTCTTCTACTTACTTTGGAGCAAATTTGATTTGCTCTTCTTCTAGTTTCCCAAGGTGGAAACTTAGATGATTGATTTTAGATCTTTTTTCTTTTCTAATATATGCATTCAAAGCATCCATAAATTTCCATCTAAGCACTGCTTTCACTGGATCCCATAAATTTTGATGTTTTATTTTCATTTTCATTAAGTTCAAAATATTTTTAAATTTCTGTTGAGATTTCTTCTTTAACCCATGTGTTATTGAGAAGTGTGTTGTTTAGTCTCAATGTATTTGGGGATTTTCCAGTTATCTTTCTGTTATTAATTTCTACTTTAATTCCTTTGTGATCTGAGAACAGACATTTTATGATTTCTATTCTTTTAAAGCCATTAAGGTGTGGTTTATGCCCCAGAATGTGGTCCATCCTGGTGAATGTTGCATGTGAGTTGAGAAAAATGTGTATATTCTACTGTAGTTGGGTGAAGTAGTCTATAGATGTCAGTTATATCCAGCTGATTGATGATATTGTTGAGTTCAACCATGTCCTTTCTAATTTTCTGTCTGCTGGATCTGTCCGTCTCTGAGGGATGTTGAAGTCTCCAACCATGATAGTGGATTCATCTACTTTTCCTTGCAGTTCTGTCAGTTTTTTCCTTATGTAATTTGGCAGTCTGTTGTTAGGCAAGTACCCATTAAGAATTGTTATGTCTTCTTGAATAATTGACCCCTTTATCATTATGAAAAGCCCTTCTATATTCCTGATAACTTTTCTTACTTTAATGTCTGCTCTGTCTGAAATTAATATAGTGACTCCTGCTTTCTTTGGTTAGTGTGAACATGGTATATTTTTCTACATCCATTTACTTTTGATCTATATGTGTATTTATATTTAAAGTGGGTTTCTTGTAGACAACATATATTTGGGTCATATTTTTGAACACTCTAACAATCTCTGTCATTTAATTGGTGTATTTAGACCATGAGCATTCAAAGTGATTGATATAGTTGGATTAATATCTACTATATTCATTATTGTTTTCTATTTGTTACCCTTGTTCTTTGTTCCTGTTTTTCTCTTCCACTCTTTTCTTGGTTTTAATTTAGCATTTTTTATGATTCCATTTTCTCTCCTTTATTAACATATCTGTTATACTTTTTGTTTGTTTGTTTGCTTTTTTTTTTTTTAGTGAGGAAGACTGTCCCTGAGCTAACATCTGTTGCCAATCTTCCTCAGTTTTATATGTGGGATGCCACCACAGCATTGCTTGATGAGCAGCATGTAGGTCCCCACCCAGGTCTGAACCCCGGAACCCCAGGCTGCTGAAGTGGAGCGTGCAAACTTAAACACGACACCACTGGGCCAGCCCCTTGTTTGTTTTTTTCAGTAGTTGCCCTAGAGTTTGCAATATACATTATAACTGATCCAAGTCCACTTTCAAATAATATTTTACCATTTCACAGGTAATGTGAGTACCTTATAATAACAAAATAAACCTAATTCCATGCTCCCATTCTTTGTATCATTGCAGTCATTCATAAGCATATATATCTATACATCTATATCTGTCTGTATACATACATAAGCAGACAATTGAATACATTGTTGCTATTATTATTTTGAACTGTTGCCTGTTAGATCAATTAAGACTAAGAAAAGTTAAAGTCTTTATTTTACCTTCACTTATTCCTTCCTCAGTGCTCTTTATTTCTTTATGTAGATCCAGGTTTCTGACCTCTGTTATTTTCCTTCTCTTGAAAACACTTTTAACGTTTCTTGCAAAGCCAGTTTACTGAGAACAAATTCCTTCAATTTTTGTTTGTCTGAGAAAGTCTTTATTTCTCCTTTACTTTTGAAGAATAATTTTGCAGAGTACAGAATTCTAGGCTGGTAATTGTTTTTCTCTTAAGATTTTAAATATTTCACTCTGCTCACTTTTTGCTTGCATGGTTTCTGAGGGGAATTCAGATATAATTCTTATCTTTGTTCCTCTATAGGTGTTTTTTTTCCCCTTCTGTCTTCTTTCAGGACTTTATCTTTGATTTTCTGTAATTTAGAAATTATATGCCTATGTGTGCATTTTTTCAGCATATATTCTGCTTGATATTCTCTGAACTTGCTGGATCTGTGATCTGGTGTCTGACATTAGTTTGGGTAAGTTCTCAGTCATTATTGTTTCAAATATTTCTTTTCCTTTCTCTCTTTCTTCTCCTTCTGGTATTCCCGTAATGTGTGTGTTACACCTTTCGTAGTTGTCCCACAGTAGTTGGATATTCCGTTCTGTTTTTTTCAGTCTTTGTTCTCTTTGATTTTCCGTTTTCGAGGATTCTATTGATATATCCTGTAGCTCAAAGATTCTTTTCTCAGCTGTGTCCATTTACTAACAGGCCCATCAAAGGCATTCTTCATTTCTGTTACAGTGCTGTTTTTATCTCTAGCATTTCTTTTTGGTTCTTTCTTAGGATTTCCATCTCTCTGCTTACATTGCTCATCTGTTCTTGCCTGCTGACTACTTTATCTATTAGAGTCCTTAGGATATTAATCATAGTTGTTTTAAATTCCTGGCCTGATAATTCCAACATCCCTGCCATGTCTGGTTCTGATGCTTGCTTTATCTCTTTGTCTTTTGGTATGCCTTGTAAATCTTTCTTAATAGCCCATATGATGTACCAGGTAAAAGGAACTGCTGTAAATAGGCCTTTAGTCATGTGGTGGTGAGATGTGAGGGGAGGGGAAGCATTTTATAGTTCTATAATTAGGTCTTAGTCTTTTAGTGAGCCTGTGCTTCTGGGCCGTGACCTTCACAAGTGTTACTCAGTTTTTTTCTCTCCCTTTAGGTGGGATAGGATGGCTAGAGTGGGCTTGAGTATTTCCCTTCCCCCAGATCAGTTAGGCTCTGATAATACCCTAGCAGCTTCGGCTCTAGTTAACTAGTTTCTCCTGAGGGCAGACTTTGTTAAGAAGAACAGAGTGCTGGGGCCGGCCCCTGGCCGAGTGGTTAAGTTCGTAAGCTCTGCTTCAGCGGCCCAAGGTTTCCTGGGTTGGGATCCTGGGCACGGACATGGCACTGCTCCTCAGGCCATGCTGAGGCGGTATCCGGCATGCCACGACTAGAAGGACCCACAACTAAAAATATATGGCTATGTACTGGGGGGCTTTGGGGAGAAAAAGGAAAAATAAAATCTTTAAAAAAACAAAAAAAAACAAGAAAATAACAGAGTGCTCAGGCATATTTCAAAATGCTTCCTTTTTTCCTCCCTCTCCCAGAAACTTGAGGGGATTTTTCTCTGATATTCACTATGTCTTCCTTGTCAAACTACTGAGGTAGGTCTCACAAGATTTTGAGGGCCCTCCTGTAATTGGGTCCCCTTGAAGTTTTTAACTTTCAGAGTTGTCCACACTAAACCTACAACAATTGGTGAATTATAGTTCAGGTTTTTCTACCTGGATTCTGGTTCCTGTGGTGGTTTCTACTAGTGAGTCTCTGCTCTGGTAAGACTCAACTCCTTGTATTTGCCCATCTGTCTCTCAAATCTTGAGGGCAGTGGTTTGCTCTGTGTCCTTCGCTCTCTTACAGATCCAAGAAGAGTTGTCGATTTTTCAATCTGTTCAGCTTTTTTCTTGTTGTTAAAATGAGTTGTGACTTCCAAGCTCCTTACATGCAAAACCAGAAGTCCAATAATGGATTTTTGAATAAGCACACTCACTGCTTTCTGTCAGTTGAGAAATTAAACATATTCCTTTATACTCTGAAGGAGTTTCAGGTTTTCTTTATTTTATATTCTAATTTGAATGTCATTTTTGGCTTTGCTTATATATTTTCTTAAAATTACAAATACAGATCTTCCTTGACTTATAATGGGGTTAGGTCCTGATAAATCCACTGAAAGTTGAAAATATTGTAAGTCAAAAATGCGTTTAATACACCTAACCTACCAAGCATCAGAGCTTAGCCTAGCCTACCTTAAACATGCCGAGAACAATTATATTAGCCTACAGTTGGACAAAATCATCTAATACAAGGCCTATTTTATAATAAAGAACATCTCATGTAATTTGTTGGGTATTGTACTGAAAGTGAAAAACAGAGTGGTTGTCTGGGTACCAAATGGTTATAAGTGTATCAGTTGTTTACCCTCATGAACTTGTGGCTGACTGGGAGCTTCAGCTCGCTGCTGCTGCCCAGCATCATGAGAGAGTATTGTACCATATATTGCTAGCCCGGGAAAAGATCAAAATTCAAAGTACAGTCTCTACTGAATGCATATTGCTTTTACACCATTGTAAAGTCAATCATATGTTGAACCATAAATCAAGGACCATCTGTATTTCAGTTAATTTCTACCTCCAAATATCAGTGAAAGAAAAGACAAAAATGAGATCTATTTCACTTTATATTTTTTCAGATTTGATGGAGCAAGACATTACAGTGTTGTATTACATCACAATCTAGTATATATAGAATAATATCTTCCAAAAGGTATTTTGCCGATCACAGCTTAAGTTTTGTATTTTTAAAAATATAATTCTCTGAGGTGCTCTAGTTCTCAGTTACTTCTAATTAGGGCCTTGTTTATACCCATAAGATAAGTAATGTTAAAAAAAAAAAAGTGCTACATTTCCTGACATTTTTTTCAGGTTAATCTTCAAAGAAGGGTAATTAAAGCTCCTTTTCATTGACCATTTACTATATAGCAAGAATACCCACAACAATTAAGCTTTAAAAACATATTGAGGTATAGGAAAGAACTCCACTATACAGGCAAAATTCTTAAAAACTGCTTTATTGAGGTAAAAATTGCATTTAATAAAGTGCAAATATTTAAAGTATACAGTTTGACAAGCTTTGGCATATGTATATTCCCATGAAGCCATCACTGCAATCAAGATAGTGAACACATCTGTCATCCCTGAGTTTCCCCATTCCCTTTTATAATCCATCCCTCTTACTTCTCCCTGCCCCGCCGACTGCCATCCAGACAACCACTGATCTGCTTTCTGTCACTAGAGATTAATTTGCATTTTCTAGAGCTTCATATAAATGAAATCATAAAATATGTACTCTTTTTATCTGCCTTTTTTACTCAGCATACTTATTTTGAGATTTATCCATGTCTATTGCACGTATCAGTAGCTGATTTCTTTTTATTGCTCAGAAGTATTACATTATATATGCTATAAAATTGTTTATCCTTCCACCTGTTGATGATATTCGAGTAGTTTTTAGTTTCAGGCTATTGCAAATAAAGCTGTTATGAACACTTCTGTACAAGTCTTTGTAAGATCATAGCTTTTATTACTCTTGAGCAAATACCTAGATGTGGAATAGCTGGGTCTAACAATAGGTATATACCTTACTTTTTAAGAAATTGGCAAATTGTTTTTCCAAAGTGGTTGTACCATTTAAAATTCTGACCAGCAGTGCATGACAGTTCCGGTTTGTCCACATCCTCTCCAAAACTTGGTATGGTCAGTCTTTTTAATTTTTGGCCATTCTAATAGGTGTCTCATTGTGGTTTTATATTGCATTTCCTTAATGATTAATGGTTTTGAGCCTCTTTCATGTGCTTATTTGTCATCTGTGTATCTTCTTTGGTGAACTGTATGTTCAAATATTTTGCCCATTTAAAACAATTGGGCTTGTTTTCTTGAGTTTTGAAAATTCTTTATATATTCTGAATACAAGTTCTTTATCAGATATATGCTTCCCAAACATTTACTCTTCATCTATGGCTTTTTTTTTTACTTTCTCAACAGTGTTTTTAAAAGTGCAAAAGTTCTTGAAATTGATGAAGTGCAACATATCAATTTTTTTATGGAATGTGCTTTTGGTGTCATATCTAATAGATCATTGTCTTACCCAAGGTCACGAGGTTTTTCCTCCTATGTCTTCTTCTACAAGTTTTGTAGTTTTAGGTTCATGTTTGTCAAATATCAGTTTTCAATATAAGAGTGGGCCTATTTTGGACTCTGTTCTTTCCCATTGATCTAATTGTTTATCCAATACTACAGTTTTCATTCTCATTGCTTTGCAATAATTTTTGGAATCAGGTAGAATTAACCCTGAAATTTTGTTCTTGTTGTTTTTGCAATTCTAGGTCTTCTGCATTTCTGTATGAATTTTATTATAAGCTTGTCAATTTCTACGGAAAATTCTGCTGGAATTTTGATTGAGATCGCATTGAATCCATAGATAAATTTGGGAGTATTGGCACCTTAATATTGGATCTTCTGACCCCTGAACATATTTTTCCATACTTTTATTTTTACTTATTTGTGGCTTTATACTTCAAATGTGTTTCTTATAGGCAGTCTATAGGTTGGTTTTATTTTTTATTCAAACTGACAAATCTCTGCCTTTTAAGTGGACTGTTTGGACCATTTACATTTAATGTGATTATGGACATGGTTAGGTTTAAATCTATCATCTTGCAATTTGTTTGCTATTTGGTCCATCTGTTCTTGGTTCCTTTCTCCCTCTTTTTATGTGCTTTTTAGATTAACTGAAGCTGATAATTTTAGTTCACATTCTTTATTGGCTCATAAGCTGTAATTCTTCATTTTCTTATATTAGTGATTGCTTTAGGGTTTATGTTGTGTATCTTTAACTTATTTATTGTCTCCCTTAAAATGATATTATATCACTTTACAATAGTGTACTTCCATTTCCTTCCTCCCATTCTTTATGCTATTGTTGTTATCATTTTATTGATGTATATGCTATAAACCCCAAAATATATTATTTTTATTTAAATAGTAAATTATATTTCAAGGATTTAAGTAACAAGAAAAAACTTATACATTAAACCATGCAGTTTCCATTTCCAGTGCTCTTCATTCATCTGTGTAAATCCATATTTCAATCTGGTATCATTTTCCCTGTGCCTGAAGGATGTCCTTTAACAATGTTATAGTGTAAGTTTGTTGGTCATGAATCCTTTAAGCTTTTTTATGTCTGAAAATGTCTTTATATCACCTTTGTTTTTGAACAAAGGTTATAGTATAATAGGTTATAGTATGATAGATTATACTATGATAAGGTGGCAGTTTTTTCTTTCAGCACCTTATGGATGTATGCTTATGGATACACCTTATGGACTTAATGTCCTTTACTAATTCTAACATTTGTATCAGTTCTTGGTTGGTTTCAATTGATTGATTATTCTAGTTAAGAGTCATATTTTCTTGCTTCTTTGCGTGCCTGATAATCTTTGTTTGGATGACAGACATTTTAAATTTTGCCTTCTTGGGGGCTGGATATTTTTCTATTATAAATATTCCTGTGCTTTGTTCTGGGATGCAACTAAGTTATTTGGAAACAGTTTGACCCTTTCAGGTCTTACTTTTATTATTTGTTAGGTAGTTCTAGAGCAGTACTCAGTCTGGGGCTAATTATTCCTCACTACTGAGGCCGTTTCTTCCTGAGTATTCTACCCAGTGCCTTATGACTTATGAGTTTTTTCACATGTGTCTATGAGTATTCCTGGCCTTTTGTGAGTCCCAGGCACTCTGTTCTCTAATCCTTTCAGATATTTCCCCCCTGACCTTGGATAGTTTCCTCATTTGCATTCACTAATTGGTTTTCTGCTGAACACTTGAATGGGGCCCTCTTCAGACCTCCAGAGTTCTCTCTCCCTCTATCTCTCTTCTCTATAGTACTCTGTTCTGTGAACTCTAGCTGCCTTGGTATCTCCGACTCTCAGCTCCATTTCCTCACCTTGGGGAGTCTGGACTCCATCTGGGTTCCCTCTCCTTGTTTTGCAGCCAAGAAACTTTCTCAAGAAAGTAGACTGGGGGAAATTGTAGGGCTCACCTCACTTGTTTCCCATCTCTCAGGTATCAGTGTCCTTCTTTGCTTGAAATCCAGTGTTTTGACAAAGGTTGTTTCCTATATGTTGTCTGGTTTTTTGTTGTTGTTTCAAGAGAGTGGGTAAATCTGGTTCTTGTTACTCCATCTTGGACAGAAGCAAAACTTTCTATATTACTGTTACTACTTGTAGCTATTTTTGGAGGAATATGAAGGACAGAAACCCAAATCTTACAGATTCTAAAAATAAGCTGTGTGGTACTCTGGTAATTTTAATACTTAAGTCAAATTCTCAGAACTGTTTCTCCTGTTTTTCTATTCTTCCTTTCCCAAATTGAACTATGGTTCCTTTGACATGCATCTCTTGGATAGGGTGATAATTATTGGCCTCCAAAACACAAAAATGAGACCCATTATGGTTTGCCTAAGAAGCCATTTATTCAGGCTGCCTTTCCTACTTCTGAAATGATGATTTTGTTCTAGGTGAAACAGGCTGCTGAAATATAGCCTAGAATCATTCTTTTCTCTTCAGGCCAAAATCTTCGTATACTTCCTCGGGTGACTTAGAATCCCTCTGCCCATACCAAGACCAAACCAGCAAGGATATTCAGGAGAAGAGCAGCCAATACTGGGATAGTGAGGAAGTCAGAGAATAGCACTGATGTGGGACTCACTGATAAGGTAAAGTAACTATGTGAGAGAGAGGAAAACAGTAGCAAGCTAGTTTAATTTGGTTCAACTTATCAAACATTTATTAGTGTTTCCTTTATGCCAGGCACTGTCCCCAGTACGAGGAATACCAAAGGAATTAAGGAAAATATCAATAACTAAACCTATCCTCTCCCAATAGCTTCAATGTCTTTGAGTAAAAGCTAAAGTCACTGCAATGATGGCCTCATATGGCCTCCATATGCAATCTGGCTCCCCATTACCCCTCTGAAATCATCTACTCTTCCCCTTGTTCATTCTGTTCCAACTATTCCTCAAGAATACCAGATGCATTCTTGCCCTAGGGCCTTTTCACTGGTTATTTCCTCTGCTCTTCCACCAGATATCTATCTGTATGTCTAACTCCCTCACCCTCTGCAAGTTTTTGCTCACTTTGCTCCTCAATAAGACCTACCCCACTGTCCTATTTAAAATCATTATCTCTCCTCACATATGCTCAATCTGCCTTACTTGTTCTACTTCTCCATGGCATTTATAAACCTCTAAGTTATTATAAAATATTCTTATTATGTTTCCCTAAACTCAAATGTAAGCTCCAGGAAGGCAGGATTTTGTCTGATGTATATCTCAAGCACCTGAAATGGTGCCTGGCATGTTAGTGAAAGAATAAATGATATATCCTAATCTCCAGATACTCAGTTAGAGAAGGAGGCATTTCTCAGATTGCTAAACTCAGTATCTAGTTGCAGAGAACTACTGTATTTATTACTGGAAGAGGTTAGTAAGCTGTCAGATCGTTAAATTTGCAGGTCATCAGGTACTATTGTTTTAATTTAATTGTATTTAGTTTTTTCTAATTAGTGTGACTTTAAAACGTACTTCCTAATTTGTTTTGTTTTCCCTTTTTTGTCAAAAATAGCATTTTTTTCTGATCAACTAGCTCATACTTGACTTAAAAATATATATTTGTATGTGTGTGTACATTTACCAGAAGATTCAATAACAACAAACACCACCTGCCTTTTCTCTAACCTCTCTCACCAGATTCTTCTTTATTAAAAGATTGGGAGTAGGGGGAGGCATGGGGGGACAGTTTTAAACCCTTTTTAATTTTTTTTCCTAACGTGTTTGAAGAATTTTTTTTATTATTTTAGGTCTTTGGCATTTTTCATATCTTTTACAGCTTTGATCTTCCTAATTTTTTACTGTCCAATCATGTTGTTCTTATTTTTGGTAATCTAGCTTAATTTTGTCTAATGTTTGTGGCTGTTGGATAAAGTCATACATTCAGCCAACTTGGGTTCTTATTGCCCTTCTTATATTTCCTGCATATGGGTGTAGTTTGTTCCTGAGCTCATTTTATGACTATTAACTGTGTAAGCGTTCTTTCCATTAGATGGCTGTAATTAGGGCAGTAAACCTGACTGGATATTATTTTAAGAAAAATACGTTTTCTCAAAAAAAAGTAAAAATACTTAGCGAAAAACGTAAAATACAGAAAAGCATAGACAGAGTAAGATTCAACTAGAGTTTCAATGTAGAGAGAACCGTTGTTAACATTCAGGTGTGTTTGTTTTGGGGAGGCATAGGTGAGGCTGCTAAGAAGGGGAAATTAGCTGGCCAGTGACAGAACACTGGGAAACTTTAACATTTATGTACTGGGTGGAAGATAAGTCAGAGAAAGAGATTATAGACCAGTGACAGAGATTGAGAAGGAGTACAGGGTTGTAAAGTAATGAGCAAAGGGGGAAAGAATGAGTGAGTGGAAGGCTGAGGCATGTTTGACAAACTCATGTCAAAGACTGGTATTAACTAGATTTATTCTTTAGAGCGTCTCCACTACACTCTGCTACATAAAAGTAGATAAATTCAAAATCTGTACACCACTCCCTGGCCTCTTTTACACGCCTTGTGTCTCTGATTATATACATGATATCGTTGCTCAGACAATGATATTTAATATTGTTAAAGTATAAGGTTGCCAGATAAACATGAGATACGTAGTTAAATTTGAATTTCAGGTAAATAATGAATATTTTTTAGTATAAATATGTCGCAAATATTACATAGTTTCTACCTCTTGAGTTAATTTTGATAATTTATATTTTGTTAGAAAATAGCCCATATCACCCATTAAAAAATGCATTGCAATAAAGATGTATAGAATATTTCCTTATAATTAAAAAGAAATCTTTCTCCCTCCATTAGAGTCTTTCTCTATGCTGCCCTCTCTGCCAGAAATCCTCTTTATTTGGCTGGTTTCTTCTCAACTTTCAGGTCTCAGTTTCAATGTCATTTCTTCAAAGGCCTTCCCTGACCATCTAATCTAAAGTAGTTTCAACCTGACTCTTTGAAAGAGTCCTCTTCTTTGCCCTAGCAATATTTGTCACAATTTAAATTATATATTTGTGAGTTTACTCATTTTATGCCTATTGTTACCATTAGATGGAAAGCTCCATGAGGATAGTCTGTTTTCTTCACCACCACATACCCAGTGGCCAATAAAATACTTGGTCCTGATTTGTAGAATTAAATGAGTGATTCTCTGAAAAGACTTTTTTAAATCCTGAGTAAGAGCCTACAGAGGTGTCGTGTTATCTAAAAGAATGTGAACTTCTTAAGGGTAATCCTAAGGCCTTCCTTCTACTTCCCCTCTACACCTATCATTTACCATTGCTGAGCTAGCCAGGCAGTCAGACCAGTCATGTCTTCAATCCTAAATATGTGCTTTGCCTTGTTGTTCCCTCTCACCTTTACCCTTTGTATTATTTCTGACCACCCATTAAGGACAAACCTCAAACTCATCTCCTCTAAGAATCCTTCCCTGATCCAGCCATTCCACACTAACAATTCCCTTGCTCTATGTTCCTATAGCACTTATGTATATTCTGTACTACAAGAACTAGGAATTTAACTAAATAATGTCTTGTCATTGTGAGCATTTTTCATAAGCCAGTTGGCCACAGAGAATATGACTACAGTTGGAAGTGGAAAATTCACTGTAAGCCATGCAGCCATTTTGTGAACTGGTCATTCTGTGAATTTACGTAGAACCAGGAAGTAAGATATAGAAATATCATAAAAGGCTTTTAGGTCATGATAAGGAGTTTAGATTTTATTGGGTGTATTGGGAAACTACTGGAAGATTTTGATAGGATAGCAACGTGATCTAATTTATGTCTTTTTTTTTTTAATGGTTGAGTTTTTATTTATTTATTTTTTTGGTGAGGAAGATTAGCCCTGAACTAACATCCATTGCCAATCATCTTCTTGTTTGAAGAAGATTGTCCCTGAGCTAACATCTGTGCCAATCTTCCTCCATTTTGCACATGGGATGCCATCACAGTATGGCCTGAGGAGTGATGTATAGGTCTGCACCAGGGATCTGAACCCGCGAACCCCGGGCCACAGAAGCAGAGCACGCAAACTCAACCACTATGCCACCAGGCGACCCTACTTTATGTCTTACAAGAAAATCCTTGGCTGCTCTATGAAGATGTGTTGTGGTGAGTCAAGATTGGAAGTAGTTGAAAAGAGGCTATTGGTGAAAGCTGATGGAAGATATGAGGCAAGAGAGAAAGAATCAAGGGTGGCTCTTAGGTTTTTTTATCTGAATGGTATTGACATTTATTGAGCTGAAGAGGAATTGGAAGGAGTCAATTTTGGAGAAATTCTGGAGCACATTTTTGGACAAGTTAAGTTTGAGATGCCTATTAGCCATCCAAATGAAGACATTGAGTAGGTAGTTGAATATGAGTCTGGAGCTCAAGGCTGGAAATACAAATTTGAGAATCATCAGGATATTTATTGACTGTATTTATAGCTCTGGGACTGGCAAGGTAGTGAGTGTAGATTGAGAAGAGAAGAGGCAAAGAACTGAGGCCTGAGGCAAGCCAATATTCAGAGGACTGAAAGGAGAGATGCCAGCCATGAGGCCAAGGACTGTAACTTCTGCTTCTTTCGCATCTCTCAGAATGCCTGCTTCAATACTGGGCTCACAGTTAAGTATTCAAAAACATTCACTGAGGGAATGAACAAATAAATTGCTGGAAGAGTAAGTGGGTATGTTGCCATACCCTGCACCTCTTCTATGTCCATGCCAGAGCATAAAATAGTGTTTCTGTCACAGTCTCAGTCACATACTACGATGGAAAGTTCCACACCTGGCAAGCACTTACTGGTCATTTTTTTTTAACACTTTATAAATTACACGTTTGAACTGAAATCTTCTCTTCTTCCTTTACCTAAGTGCAGATAAATAACTTAACTATTATTTAGTAAGTGGAAAAATGTCTGAACAGTATGTTCCTGTGATACCTTGGTTTGTTTTTTCATTAAAAGACACCAATCTTAATCCTTGGCAATCCATCAAGGCCATATATTTTCAAGTGCCAAGAAGAGTGAAATGACTGGCCAATATTGAAGGAAATTGCTCTATTTCTGTTTCTCTTTCAGTTGAAGCACAGGCACTTAAAATTCTTCCTGAAGTACATCCAAATTACAAAAGAAAACAAAGCTAAAAGCTGAAGATCTGAAGGAATAAGTAAGGATCCTTAGAAAGTTATCCACTGGTTTTTTTGGGTTCAATTTTATGTAATTCACATTATACCTAATGTTGTCTGATACCATTCATATCCCAATAGTGGCACAATTTTTAACAGATCAATGTAGAGGATACAGAATTATGAGTAAGACGTTTCCAGTTAAGCAATAGATTATTGCTACTATCATATAGGTAGGGAATTGCAAATTTTGCTTGTGTGCGAGTATTTGGCACAAGCAAGATTTGAATGGTTGGAGTTAAGTAGAGACTTAAAAAGAAAAATTATCCCATTTAATGGCTAAAACTAACATGGCTATGTAGTTTAAATGTTCAGACGTTTATGGTGCAATGCTCATACAGGCAGCTGATGTCAGTTCTGGGAACTGGTATTAAGAGCAGAGGAATGAAATAGACTTGAGGAATTAGAAAGGGCGGTTCATTTTCAGATTTCTTTCATAACTCAGCAAGAGAGAAGCAAAGGCTATAAAAGCAAATGAAAATTCCAGCCCAGTTCTTGACATTTCAAATATCAAAATTATAGTTGAAAGAGATTAGAATTGCTGTCCAGCCTGTGATGTTGCCCATTCATCTTTCTTGGAGGGTGAAAATCACTGTTATTTTTTCAATTCTCTGTTCTTCTAACCGTGTTAGAATAGGTTTGTGTTAGAATGACTGAATCCTGAAGAGAAACTTCTCGAAGTGTATGTTTAAAGGAACAGAAGTGTATTAAAAAGTGGATAAGCCTTTTAAACATCATTAAAACAGACACGATCAGCCCAAATACCCAAGTGACCTTCCTTGGTAGAAAAACCAAGTCCACGTCCTCCCTCAAGTGATCTGCCTTCAGGCCTCTCAGAAATATAGAAGATGGTATTAACATTCAGTCTTGCATCATTCTAATTATTTTCCTGGCCACAATAAATCATCATAACTGGAGAAAAATACCAGCATTTGAGAGAGCTTTTCATAGCCTGTGTAACTAAGTTAAAGAATTTTAAAGGGAATTTTTATAAGCCCCAAAGGGAAAAAGTGTTCCCTTTATCTTAGCAGTACAGACACTGTGTTGTGTTCCATGGTGGGGACACCAAAGATGAATTCCCTCTTTGTATCACACATTTATACCAGTTCCTTTTTAGGAATCAGGATTTTTAAAAGCAAAAAACATTTTCTTTCTTAGACATTGCAGTTAACTTTATGTAGAGTAGGTAATATAGAGATAAAGCTACTGCATTTAAGAAAACTTATATACTTCATCATCATCATCTAGTTCTGAGAGGTGGAATAATAAGGTCCTGTTGTATGGAACCAGATTCAGAGTTGACGCGGGCATTAATAAGGAGTAACAGTGAGGAAGCTGCCTCTTTTTAAACCTACGATTGTGACTTTCCCAGTTAAGAAATGCACATTTTTCTGTTCTTTTTTAATCTGATTCTTTTTCTTTATCCTAGGAAACATCATCTTTTTCAAAGTACATCCATCATCTCTTTAGAGAATCCCTCTCTGCCTCTCTGTCTTTCTTTTCTAACTCAAAACATAAATACATTTCTGCTCTAATCTATAGCAGTCGTTTGGAGTAGCACAAATGACATAAAATTATTTTTAAGAAAAAAAAATACATACCCCTTTTCTTCTTTCCTTTTGGTCTTCTTGGCAGAGGAATCTTCTTAAATGCTCCAATTCACTGGGTGAGTTTGGGCAAAAGGAGAAGAGAGGAGGTGCTGGAAGGAGGTTCTTTACAAGTGGACCTTTGTCCACCTTGTCTCTCGCCTGAGATTGACAGACTAGCTGCTCCAGCCAGGACTCGGGGAGGAGGGGAGTGGAAGAGAGACAGGGCTGCAAGAACTGCCTCCCTTGGATCCTTCCAAACCAGGCAAGGACAAACTAAACAGTTTCCTTACAGAGGGAAATAACTGGTCTATGCAAGAAACTCAGAGAGGCAGACTCTTGGAGCAGTAAAATATAAAATCTGAGGGATTTAAAAAGAGCACAGAGAGAGTGATTTTTACCTTAAGAGAGATGTGTGTGTGAGAGAGAGACAGAGACAGACAGAGAGAGACTGAGACAGAGAGATAGGGACAGAGAGACAGAGGGTGTGGGAAAGAAGGAGGGAGGGAGAAACGGAGGAGGAGGAGGAGAAATGGCTAATATGATTTACAAAAATAGCTGAGCACCTCTTCCTCTTTTATAGTCTCTTTGTGTTTTTTCAGCAAGTTTTACTCACTGTCTAGATCTCTTCTTATAACATTTTGGTTGATGATATATTCCAGCTCTCCAACTCCTCACCAATCATTATCAGTCAATAGGAAGCAAAAAACAAAATGACTTTAAAGAAAAATCTATTCTGTGTCTCAGAAATAAAGGCACAGAGGGAATTTCACTCTGTTTTGAGCAAACTGTACTGGAATTGTAACATCTGTTAACTACCTCAGTTGTTAGTTTGTTCCTTTTTTAAAATTCAATTTGGAGTACTGTTGCAGGACTTGGAAATAGAATAGAATAGGGATTATCTAGACATAGAATGGAGGGAAGCACATTCTAGGCTGTATTAATAAAGGCATGAAGGTGAAGGAAAGGGTAGCAACTTTGGGGTTTATAGATAGTTTCATGTGGCTGGAACTAGGTATGGTAGGAGATAAAATCAGGGGGATAGAAAGAGACAAGTTGATGAAGTACCTCATATGCTATGCTGAAAATTTTGGATTTTATCCTCAAGGTAAATGGAAAGATGATGAAAAATATTAAAAAGGATGAACCTCCCTGACTGCAGTGTGAAAGAAGGATGATGTGGGAGGAAAGAGACTAGAAACAGGGAGAAGGAGAAGGACGCTTGCTGTAATCCAGAAGAGAAGATAGTTAGGAGGCAAAACTAAAAAGATTTGGTGACCAATTAGGTTTTTAGTTGAGGTAGTTGAGAGAAGGGGTGGAGAGTATTAACTTTCAAAGGCTTGGACCCTTGGACGGATGATGCTGTTATTCATTTCAGAAAAAGAATACCAAAAAAAGAGCAGTTTTGGCTGGAGCAGGGGTAGGGAGATAGAAATGAGTTAGTCTGTGAATGTTGAATTTAAGGAGCCCTAGATGTAATTGAAAATGTTTGTAGGCAGTTGGTTAAATGGCCTTAGAACTCAGAAAGAAGTATGGGCTAGAGAATTAGAGTTTATCAACTAACAACTAAATAACTAATTGAGTTATTTTACTAAATGATCAATGAACCCATGGCTATACCACATAAAAGTTACTGAGCACTTTCTGTGTGCTGGGCACTTCACATGTCTGAACTCATTTACTCCACCTTATGACTCTATGAAGTAGATACTATTATCAGCCCAATTTTATAAAAGAGGAAACATCAGAGATGTCAGGTAACCTGCCCAAGATGTCACACACAGACAGCCAGAAAGTGGCAAGACCCTGGCAGCGTGGTTGTAGAGTCTATGCTCTTATCATTGTGCCTCTCAGGATGGTTGTAGAAAAGAGAATAGGGCTAAGATCAGAATCTTAGGGACCACTGGCATTTAAGAGATTTGTGGAGAACAAGATGTAGTGGAAAAATTAGGAAAAGTCATGGAAGTCAAAGGAAGAGCATTTCAAGAAGAATGGAGGTAAGCGGAAGGGCCCTGGTGACAGCCATTTTAGGGAAGCCATACATGTGTACCCCAATATGGAGATATGTAGAGCAAAGTGAAGACTAACAAAATCAGAAGGCGTTTCTAGCCCCAAGAGAGGTGGAATCTCTGATCTCCATTTTATTGAAGTTGGAGCAAGTGGCATGGGATTCAAGAAAAGAAATGAGAGGCATGTATGCAATTGACTGCACACTTCCTTTACATATTTAAAAATAAGTTTCCTGTGATTCTTACTAAATAAAGATTATCCCACAGATAGGATAAATTTATTTATATGACTTAAATGTGTAGAAATATGTCAGCATAAAAAGGAAAAAGGGAACTCTTCAGCCTTCACTCCATCTCAAGATCTAACCATCTTATTTACCCCATGTCCATCTAGACCAGAAGTATGGTGCCAACACAAATTGGTTTTTCTGTAGATGAATTCTCTTTTCCTCTTTTTTCAACTCTTACTTCCCTGTATGTCTAATTCTTTTTTATTTCATTTATTGCATTCCTCATTTTGTTTCCTTGTATGGAAACCATAGGTGTTCAAAATAGTTGATTCATTTTTATACTCAGCAATATTCAAATCTATACAATATGCCTGGAATTATGTTTCTTGCATGCCTGCTTCAAGTGGTGCACGGCCACTCTTTGGTAACTGTCTAATGCCTCTGGATCGTGTTCCTAGTCACTCAGGAAAGATTTCCCTTAAAAAGCACATTAGAATCTTGGCTTCCTTGTCCTTATTTTATCTCAAATATTTACTTGTTACTAGCTGGAGTGCTCATCATTTCTAGGGAGAATTATTGAACATTGTTTAATTTAAAAATGTCTGCTGCTATTCACCCTGATGTCCATTACACAGAGTTGCCCATTTGAGAAGCAGTTGAATTGCAAACCAAAGCCTGCCACTGGAGAGGCTGCCCTTGTAATTTTTGATTTGGGGCTCAAATCTGAAACCGCTATTTGTTTTCTTGTATATGGAGACTTACGGCGTTTTGCTTTGCTTTGTTTTCTCTCCTGATGGCCTGATACTCAGACCTCTTGTCGAACCGTGGTTTATATTGCTCCAGAGACCATCTGTCTCTTTGAGGCGGCTTCTGGAGCCTCCCAAAGTAAAACTTTTATATGTGGTAAGTAAGGCCATTCAAATATACTGTCCAGATTTCTGGAAAATACGTCCTGCTATATTTATGTGATACTTACTATATATATGTGTGTATGTGTGTGTTATTTATATAGGTGTATGTTATCACTCTTATGTCTAATCAAGTTTGTTACAAATAGAAAATCCCCACGAATTAGGGACAGAGACAATTTATGAGTAGAGAAAATTTGATAAACAAGCAATTATGTTAAAAGTATTGGTATTAAATTTAAAAAGAGAGCTGATTAGTATTTCTTAACAAACAAATGAACAAACAATAACAACAACAAAATCCTTCTAGTCAGATGGTCTCATGAGATGTCTTAGATATAAATAATTTTAGACATTGGACATCTTAAGCCTGTGGAAAAAAAAATGGGAACACATGTAAGCTCCTCCTTTGATTTCCACCTGGGAGCTCAGGCGTATGCCCTGATTTAGAATCTGCTGCTCCTCTGTTCCATAATTGACCCCTTTCTCTCATTTCCCTCAGGCTTCAATCCTTCTGGAGTCACTGAGGGTGGTTGTGTGGGGAGAAGAGGAGCTGGTTTCAAACTTCACAGGTCCCTCCCAGGAGAGAGGTAGGACTGTTTTGTGTGAGTATCCTTGGCAAAAAGAGTTGCAAAATAATTATGCTAACTGAAAACTAAGTCACAGCATGTTTGCTGAAATCATAGTAATGAGCTACAGACAAAATTACCTTTTAAAATTCCTTTAAAATCTTTCATCAGTTAAAAAGAAACAATTAACCTGTTTTATTAACTTAATTATTTTTGAACTCAGTAAAAGAGTATTCTTTTTCATTAAAACTATTTAAAGTATCCCTTAAGATTTCCTCCGAACTTGGAACATTTGTGTTTAGAATAGTTTTTGCAATTGGGTTGAACAAGATAACTCTATTACTGAAACTTAGCTTTCTGCCACTGAAGTGAAACTTATGAAAGCAGACTCTACTGTGGAGTCTCCAGTGAGGCCCTTGAGGAGACAGCAGAATTATCAAGGAGCTATTGTGTAAGCTGTTGAGCAGATGCTGCTACAACTACAGGGAGAGAACTGCGTCTGAGAGGCATTCGTCCTGGAATGCAGTTCCAAAGGTATGGTGCACTTGGGAACTCCTAGGATTCCCAGACAGGCAGCCATGGCTATGATGGGGATCGTAGAGGCAGTCTTCTTGCTCAGAAACTTTTAGTCAGAATGGCAAATGCAAGACCTCTTTTGCCTCGGCATAGAGAGTAAGGCACCCATGGGCAGTGCTGGACTTTTTCACAGCATTTATACATAGAGGTTGTAAGTACCCTGAATAACATGATCTTTAAATATGACAGAAATAAAGTCAGAAAAATGAACATCAGGAGAGAAGCATGTCAAGGGAAATTATCTAGTTTTAGGAGCCCATGGAATATTTAGATTAAATGATAATGTTAACATGAAAATAAACTTTGTCAGAAAAAATTGGACAAGAAGGAACTTGAAACTAACCACATTAGTTTCCTGGCAGTCTAAAAGAGGCATTGGACTGACAGCAAATAGAATCGTGGCCCAGATCCCAACAATAATTTTGTGGTTTATTGGAAACAACCCACTTATCTAACCTAGAAAGATCAAGAGATTGATTAAGTGTGCCTGTGTGTGTTCTTTTGTAGATCCTGAGGTATTGCCCTTAGTTTCCCAAGGTTGTTTCACAGGAAAAAGCATCTGATTGGTTTGTAATGATAACAGTAATAGCAATGATACAAGTAATAATAATGACATTGCCAAGTGTGCTAAACACTTTAGAAATGTTGGCTCATTTAATCCAAGCAACACTCTTTTATGAGGTAATTTTTCAGATGGGGGAACTGAGGCTCAAAAAGATTAGGCAACTTGGCCAAGATCACACAGCTGGTAAGTAGTAGAGGGGAAACTGGAAAGCAAGACAAAACTGTGCTCTTAGCCGATTACCTGAATAAATAGTAAAAGGAGTAGAATGAAGGATTGGAGAATCCAAAATAACAATACTATTCAAAATGTTCGTAGCCCATAATTTGAGTGTAAATGAACCGTACATACTCTCTGTGACTCGGAGAGCAATCACTCTCTTAATGTGCCTCCTCAATCTATTTTAATTGTTAATACTCGGCTTGAAAAATTCTTCCTTGGGCATGTAAATTTAAATTAGCTAAATAGAGTCTCCTACAAAGTCAGATATGGAAAACTGCCAAAATGTCAGTCCTTTGGATAGAGTTTCTTTTTCTTTTATCTATCTATCTATCTATCTATCTATCTAACTATCTATCTATCTATCTATTTTTACTCTCCTTTTTGGCTGAGGAAGATTCCCCCTGAGCTAACATATGTTGCCAATCCTCCTCTTCTTTTGCTTGAGGAATATTGGCCCTGAGCTAACATCTGTGCCAGTCTTCCTCTATTTTGTATGTGGGTCACTGCCGCAGCATGGCTGACAAGTGGTGTAGGACTGTGCCCAGGATCTGAACCCACAAACCTGGGCAGCCAAGGCAGAGTGTGTCAAACTTAACCACTACACCACGGGCCTGGCCCCTGGATAGAGTTTCTAAATGATTCTAATTCTAGGAGTAAAATTGTAGTGCCAGACACTCAGTAAATATTTGTTAAATGAGTGAATGAGTTAATGAGTAAATGAGTGAATGGATGAAATACATGGGTAGAGAGTAGGTTCTTGGGAATTAATCACCATTCAATAATTATTTATCGAGTATCTACTGTGTACTATGATTGATGCTGTAGTGTCACTGAGGACGAAGTTCGGCAGTTGTTTTCTCAAGCCCCTCTCCAAAGTTCAGGCTACTTGCCAGGCTAGACTGCTAAATCTTACTATAATTCCTCAGTTTTATCCCTTGTAAAATAAGGGGTTTAATTGATGATTTTTATTGTCCCTTTCATTTCCCACTTTCTCTGAGTATATGATTCTCAATATCCCTTTTAAATAAATTTTTTATTTTAGAATAGTTTTAGATTTATAGAAAAAATTGCTAACTTAGTACAGAGACTTCCTATATACCCTACACCCAGTTTCCTCTATTATTCAACACCTTACATTAGTGTGGTACAATTAATAAATCAATATCGATACATTATTATCAAATAAAGTTCATACTTTATTCATTTTACCTTAGTTTTTTCCTAATGTTCTTTTTCTGTTCCAGGATCCCCTCCAGAACACCACATTACGTTTAGTTGTCGTGTCACCTTAGGCTTCTCTTGGCTGTGACAAGTTCTTAGACTTTCACTGTTTTTGATGACCTTGACAAGTTTTGAGGAGTACTGGTTAGGTATTTTGTAGAATGTCCCTCAACTGAGATTTGACTAATGTTTATGATTAAACTTGAGTTATGTGTTTTTGAGAAGACTACAGAGTTAAAGTACCATTTTCATCACATCATATCACGGGTACAGGCTGAGTGTGACTTATCACTGATAATATTAACCGTCGTCACCTGGCTGAGGTAGTGTTTGTCAGGTTTCTCCACTGTAAAGTTACTCTTCTTCTCCTCCTTTCCACTACTGTAACTCTCTGGAAGGAAGTCACTATGTGCAGCCCACATTTAAGGAGTGGGGAGTTATGCTCCACCTCCTAAAGGGCAGAGTATCTATGTACATTTTTTGGAATTCTGTGAGATTTGCCTATTCTCCCTCATTTATTTACTCATGTCAGTATGAACTCATGGATATTTATTTTATACTTTGGATTACAATCCAATATGACTTAGAACGTTTTTTGTTGCTCAAATTCTTCCAGCTTTGGCCATTGGGAGCTTTTCCAGTTGTCCCCTGTGTTGTTTTGATCTACCCTCATCAGGTGTTTGGAGTTTTTTCCCAACACTTCCTTACTGTCTGGCACTACAAGATGCTCCAGGCTCATCTTGTATATTTCCTGTCCCAGGCCTAGAATCAACCATTGCTCCAAGGAGCCCTGGTTTCTTTAACTGGAGAATAAACTAGAAACCAAGATCCAGGCACTAGGTGGGCTGATTGCTACTGATGTGTCATAGCTTCTAGGCCCTCTCAGCTGACAGAGCAAGGAAATGCATAAGTATATACTAATCTGTATATATAAATATATCTATAAATATTTCTATATGTAACCATTTGTATCTATATCGCACTAAACATGAGTTTGTACTAATGTCTCCAACTTTAATCCATTGCTACGTGATATGTTCGAGCCTCCGCCCCTTGCTTATCTGTAACCTCCCACTCCAACAGTGAGCAGCTTGTCCCCCTGAAGCTGCCATTTATTTACTTGTTCAATTCCATATATGTGTATAGCAGTATCAGAACTGTAAACCCATATCCTACAATAAGTAATTTTGTCAACTAGGGTACAGTGCTTATGTATAGTGTTTTTGCTTTCAGTTTTATAGACTCCATTTCCAAAGTTACTTAAGTCATGACTTTTCCCTCCACCACACCTTGAGTGAGGTTGTTTCATGTATTTATAATACAGTTAGATTGTTTTGTCACAATCTGTATTTCATCCTGCAACACCTCAACCTCTTAAGTATACATTTTTTTTTCGTGAGGAAGATTCACGCTGAGCTAACATCTGCACCAATCTTCCCCTACTTCCTATGTGGGATGCCTCCACAGCATGGCTGATGAGTGGAGTAGGTCTGTGCCAAGGACCCAAACTTGTGAACCCAGCCGCCAAAGTAGAGTGTATGGAACTTTAGCCACTTGGCCATGGGGCTGGCCTCTTAAGTATTTTTTTATTTTAATTTGCATGCATAGAGGTTCAGTCTTTGTGCTGTAAAGGTCTCTGGGTTTTGACAAACGCATAGTGTCATGTATCACCCCCATTACATTGTGATACAGAATAGTCTCACCACCCTAAAATATCTCCTGTTCTTCACCTATTCAGCCTTTTCTCCCGGGACTCCTGAGAACCATTGATCTTTTTACCATCTCTATAGTTTTACCTTTTCCAGACTATCGTATAATTAGAATCACATAGTATGTGTCCCTTACATCTCTGGCTTCTTTCACCTAGCAATATGCATTTAAGAGTCATCCACATATTTTCATGGCTTGATAGTTTATTTTTATCACTGAGTAATATTCCATTATATATATATATACTACATGTGTTTATCCTTTCACCTGTTAAAGGACATCTTGGTTGCTTATAATTTTTGCAATTATGAATAAAGGTGCTATAATCACTTGTGTGCAGTTTTGTGTGGACACAAGTTTTCAAATAAGTTGGTCAATATCTTTTTGACATTTATTTTTCAGGTTAATTGTAATTCTTGCTTTGTAATTATCTAGCCTTTGTATGGCTTCTCAGATATAGCTATTTAAAAAACAATAAACACTTTCACATAATAAATCTGTTCAGAATCAGGCACCATTTTTTTATACAAGTATAAATAATGAACCCATAAATATTTTATGAAATAAGAGAATTTTAAATATAGGGCTGTTTAGAAGTATTTGCATTTAATATTCTTTGAAATATGAACAGACCTGGTCTGCTGAGGCTATTTCTTTTAAATCACAAACAAGAAAGTTTATAGGTGTTAAATTAGCTGCAAAATTGTTCCTTTATTGCTCCCTCACTAATAAAATACATTAAAAATTATGTGTTTGGAAATCTAAATAAAAGCATATGCAAGTTGAAGTAATAAATACAATACAGTGTTAGATAACCAAATGTGTATACATATCAGATAGGACACATGAAATGACAAGAAATAGTAAGCAATGGAAATATTTTCCCTGGATATTTCATCTCTAAACACATGATATGTTTTACATACCATATAATCCTATTAAAACATAATTTTTATTATGTAGGATATGGGTATGCATTAGAGTGGGAGTCGAATATGTCCACTTAAAGTCTAAAACATAATAACAATTCTACAAAAATAAAAAAAAGAAGCCTTTCTAGGACACTGTCTTCTATCAAATGGCAAGTTTGTCTTTGCCTTTACTACTAGGATTCCAAAGAGGGCTCATTCTTTGGGGATGAATTAACAAAAATTGTCCCCAAGATTGTTACCACCTAACAGAATTTTCACTGTATTTTCCCACAAGTATTCAAATGACTTGTGTTGATTTGGTCCAGTAAGGCTTAAATATAAAATCCCCTAGCATCAGAAAGCTTTAACAGTGTATGCTATGTTTTAAGTTACTTGATATAAAATATTTGAGAAAATGGAGAAGGCCAAGTACCAGTGAGAATGAGGGGCATAGAGATAGCATACTAGTTCAATGTATTTCTCCTCTCCATAAAAATTATGACCTTTTTCGTGTCAGAAAATGAATGAGTCTAAAGCCGTGTTGGCAGATGCTGAGATCTTCTTCCCTGACCTAAATGGTTCTGAGATTTCTCCATAGGAGCCTGCCTCACTGAGAGGTGAGGACTGGTGTGTCAGGAGGCCTCGAGGGCTTTAGGGCTTTAGTTCAGTGGAAGAAATTCAGGAGAGAATTCTTGGGAGTTTGATTCTCTCTGAAGCAGAACAGATCTTAAAATGCGTTGGATGGGGACTTCTGTAGTTAGCCCATCCCCCCTTTTAAAATTGACATATAATTGACATATAACATTATATTAGTTTCAGGTGTACAATATAATGACTAAATGTTTGTATATATTGTGAAACAGTCATCACAGGGAGGTGTTAACATCCGTCACCATACATAATTACGAAATGTTTTTCTTGTGATGAGAACTCTTAAGATCTACTCTCCTGGCGACTTTCAAATATGCAATACAGTATTAATAACTATAGTCACCATACTGTACATTACAGCCCCATGACATTTTATTTTATAACTAGAAGTTTGTACCTTCTGATCCCCCCTTCACCCATTTCACCCACCCCCCACATCCCACCTCTGGCAACTACCAATGTGTTCTCTGTATCTATGAGCTCATTTAAAAAATTTTTTTGTTTGCATTTTTTTTGTTTTTAGATTCCACATATAAGTGAGATAATACAGTATTTGTCTTTCTCTGACTTATTTCACTTAGCATATCACCCTCAAGCTCCATCTATGTTGTTGCAAATGGCAAGATTTCCTTCTTTTTCATGGCTGAATAATATTCCATTGAATATATATACACCACATTTTCCTTACTCATTCATCCATTGATGGACACTTAGGCTGTTTCTATATCTTGGCTTTTTAAAATAATGCTGTAATAAACATGGAAGTGCATATCTCTTCTCAAGTTAGTGTTTTCATTTTCTTTAGGTAAATACTCAGAAGTGGAATTGCTGGATCAGACCATGCCCCTTTTAATATATGAAATTATGACAGGGAAAAATCTTCCTTCTATCTCTTTTTCACTGCCCCTTCCCCCATGTGACAGAGGGCCCTTCAGATGCTTAGTTGCCTCTAATACCCTGGAATCTCTTTCTGTCCTTTGATCCCATGAAACTTTATAAGTGCTATGCCCTATATCCTTCCAGATTTTAACTACCCATAAATTAGGAAGAAATCTGATAAACCACTTGGGCCAAACTATTTATAACCAGCATTTTTAAGTGTTCCAACTTCCCAGAAACATTTGTAGTGATTTGAAACTTTATATATATTTAGCTGGAGAAGCTGCAAGACGCAACAAGACATTGAGCCCAGATCCTCTTTGATAGTTCCCCGAATACTCTTAATTATGCCAATATAAAGTGAGTAGATATACATGTCTCTGGGGAAAGAGCGTTAGTGGCCTTACAAAGATTGTTCTTGCCAGTATCACCCCAGTATGCCAAATTAAACTTACCTAGGGCCAAGAAACCTTCAAGGGAAAGGGATAAAGACCCTATCCTTTTCTTTGTTGAGATTCAACTTAATTAGAACTTTCTGAAGGGCAGAGATAGCCCTGATATAGGTCCCCTGATAACAAAAAGCATTAATGTTCCCCCAAGAAAAATGAGGGAGTCTAACTAAGTGACTTAGGCTCAACACCAGGGTCTAGAGGTTTGTGGGGGACAGCGTGTTCTAGATACAGTGTGTAGCTGTGGTTAGAAACCCAATTATACCCAGCCACCTTGGCAAAGCTTTCATGTTTGGGGAACAGGGGCTGATTGTGTGAGTGTAAATCCAATAAACTGTGTGCTGCCTGCACAGGGTTCTGCAGCAGCAAGGGCGTTCTTACAGCAGCACCAGGCTCACTGGAGCTTGTTGGAACCACTTTTCAACAGTGACACTGTAGAAGTAATGATTAAAACCAGAACCTGTTGATGGACTGATCAGTTCTCTCCAGATATAAATTAGAAACAAGTCTGCTCCCTTTGGAGTGAGTGAGTTCCCAGGGTTCCTGGACATTTTAGGGTATGGGGAGTCCTTAAGAGAGAGAGACTGAATTACGTAAAATATGGAGGAATGAAGGCTTGAGCAAGTAACTGGAAAAATAAAGAAACATGCACCAGTTTTTAATCCTAAACTGATGGAGGTCATACAGATTATATTGAATATGCCAGTTCATTGTGAATCTCCAAGAGCTGAAGGATTTGCCAAACTTGTTTGACCACTGAATTTTTTTTTTTTTTAATTTAAACTAAGCATCTTGAAGGACTAGATTCCAAAGGATACTTTTTGGAAAATGCTTCTCAGATGATAGAATTATTAGATACAAGGTCAGGACTAAGGAGCAGTAAATTTGGGGCAGGCACCCTTTCCTGGCACCCGCATGTATGATTGCTTAATTATCTCCACAGTGCTGTGGTGTTAATCACAATGTTCTAGTAGCTCTGACCCAAGGAGGGCAGAGTATGCAGGGAGAGGGTGCTGAAATGAGATCACGACTTTCTCCTTGGCTGCATCTATCCCTTGCCTTTGAATGATGACCACCACCTGCAATCAGTTGTTGGCTCCAGGAGTAGGGATTTTCATCTGTTTTACTCTGTTATGTATCCTCAATGCCTAGAACTGTGCCCACCACAGTTTTTGTGCTCAGCAAACTATTTGTTGAATGAATGAGCTTCTGGCAATCACTGTCCTGGGAAAGTTACTAAAAGCCTAACATAGCCATTTCTTTTGCACAGTTTGTACCTTGTGGCTGCAGAGCAGGTCCTTCTGAAGATTGAGGAAGCATGAGAACAGTCATGACTGGCAAAACTTGACTAGGTTTGGTAGGCCAGCTCCTCAGCAACAGATAGTAAATAACATTTCATTTGTAAATCAAAGGAAACTCATATTTGCCCAAGTCAGACCAACCTGGGATGTGGGACAGGGGTACAATGAAGCCATTTCAAACCCCACCAACGGAATCACTGTCCCTTGTCCCTGCAGTTCCACTTTGCTCAATCTAAGGATGATGTGTAACATATTTAACAACCTATCTAGCAATGTAAGCCAGCCCTGGTGGTCTAGTGGTTAAGATTCGGCATTATCACCACTGTAGCCCAGGTTCGTACCCTGGTCAGGGAACCACACCACCCATCTGTTGTTTGTCATACTGTGGTGGCTGCATGTTGCTGTGTTGCTGAAAGCTATGTCACCAGTATTTCTAATACCAGCAGGGTCACCTATGGTGGACAGGTTTCAGCAGAGCTTCCAGACTAAGACAGACTAGGAAGAAGGACTTGGCCACCCACTTCCAAAAAATTGGCCATGAAAATCCCATGAATAGTCACAGAGCATTGTCTGATACAGTGCCAGAAGGTGAGAGGATGGCACAAAAAGACTGGGCAGGGCTCAGCTCAGCTGTACACAGAGTCGCTGGGAGTCGGAATTGACTTGATGATGGCACTAACAACTAGCAATGTAAATTTTAGAAATAAATATAATATATTTCTACAAATCAGTATACAAATAAAAATTTAAAATGTTTCCCTTCTCTTCTCTAACTAAACTATATATCATGAAACTACTTATCCTGTGATACAACTTGCAAGGCAAAATGTTCAACGAATCATTCTAATAATTTCTAAATCATTACTGATTTTTAGAAATTACTGGTGTGGTATCAGGTTTGATAAGTTCACACAAAACTAAATGCTGCCTGTCTCTAAGCTACAGTTTTACCATGGAAACTGCACCAAACTCTCCCAATGGCTTTCCCATTAAATCGATGGTCATTAGATCTGGGACCAGGGACTTGTTGCAGTGGGAGAGTAACTGGGTGGGCCATCCCTCATGGCCTGAATTCTAGTGCTTCTCACATAGCCTGTACATGGAAGGCTTTTACTTCCACCCCCACCTACATCACTGCCACCAGCCTGGCCTGTCCCACCACTCCTGCCAACTCCGGGCCCCTCCTGAGCAGCAGTCAGGCACTGCATTCCCCTCAGCTACCTCCTTGATCTGCTCAACTCATGCCCCAATGTCCAGATGTACCAGTCCCAGGTCCCATTACTGCCTATGCTGTAGTCATCGGATGATGTCCTTTGGTGACATATGGTCTTACTTAAGCTATTTACCAACCATCAGAGGAGTATTTCTATATTTTATTGTGCAGTAACACTATGCCAGTGTGTATTGGCTGAATATCAGCCATGCCCCACTCCCTTCTGAATCGTTCAGAAAGTGTCAAAGTCTTCTCTCACATAAGTCACAATAAGGCCATGAATGCTTTTCTTCCATCTCACAATATCTGCCATTTCTTCTTCTGTCTCTCACCTCCATAAAATGGCTCCCATATTTATGCAATGATTCCTAGAAGCAGCTACTGATTATTCTTTATCTCTTAAAGTCCCTCAAGTGGTGTAGCCCTTGCTGATGCTCCATCTCTGAGCTAAAGCAGGAGAAAATCCTCTCCATTGGCCTGAGGGGCCCATAGTTTCCCAGCCAAAGCTGCCTTATTCTCTTCCTGACTTAGCGCTTACTACAATCCTGAATGGCTGGATAACCATATCAGAAAACAACCTGAGCATCACACCACCCTCAGTTTACTGTCACCTCCCATAGTTCACCATCTTGTGGATTGAGACTGTACATTTCAAAACTCTTTCTGCCCCAGAAATTGTTCTCAACATGCCTGGGCATCAAAAGCAGCCCGTTGAGTAGGACCAAATCATGAAGACTGAAAACTCTGTAGGTGAATTTGATCTGCTTCCAGGGTTGAAAACTCTTAGGTTAGGGGTTTGTTTTGGGTCCCAAAGCAAGTACTCAATCTTCCCCTCTATTTGTCAGTCCCGCTGCTCTATCTACTCAATGCTCAATGGAGTTAATCCTTAGGAAAGTCATATACAGCTTAGGTCTTTACTCTGGTTGTTACTCTTGCCACTCTGTGAACCACTCCTATGAACAGTGATGCACAATTTCCCTTAGGTTAATTCCGTAAGTTGCATTTCAAAAAAAAAAAGAGACCTGACATTACAAGGAAACCACTTTTAGTTGCTCCATTTCCTGGAGCGTACAGCTGGCAAAATGCCTGGGACAAGATGTATTCAATTCAAGTCAAAGCAGAGCTGTGTTAGGAGAAACAGATGGCCCATCTAAGGTGAAAAAATTACTTTCTTAGGGGGAAAGTCAGGGTGGTTTATTCACCTCTTCCTCTAGGAAGGTGGGAATATGTGGAGGTAAAATAAATAAAACACGTTACACATGCATTCCACAGATGAACTGAATAATTGGTGCTGAACGAGGCTATTGGAAACATTCTCCCGCCTCCAAGCAGGCTAGGGGAACTTGTCACACAAGTATTAAAGTGCCCCTAGACCTTGGAAATCACTCTATCAGAAGAAGTAACAAAAACTAACACAAAATTAGAAAGGCCAACCATCAGTAACCCTCTCTGAGAGCTGGTAATGAGGGGCTGAGAAGACCGGAAATAGTTAAGATGAGCCTGGTAGAGGTTCAAGGAAATAGCTGAATATAAAACAAAGCAGTGAGAATTGTATGGTGCTCTATCTGAAGAAAAATGGGAGTAACATGGGTGGAGGTGTGGTAGATAGGTATCTGTCTTTGTTTAGAGAAGGGGAGACCAGGTGGGGAGAATTTGTTGCTGATTATCTGACACTTTCCAGAGGAGAGAGACACTTTCCCTGGGGGTTATTAGTGTTCAGATCACCTAGAAAGTACCTTCCACTCAGAAGGCTTTTCCAATACCCAGATGAAACATCCCTGAGGGTATCCATTTCTTTTGTTCTGAATCCTTGTTCAACAAGTAACATTCTGATTACGAATTTGGTCTCCCAGCTACCTTGACAATGGGTAGGACTGAGGAAACAAGTTTGAAGGTCAACGGAAAGGTTTGTTATATACCTGTTACAAGTAAATCAATTTGTGTTTTGTAGATATGTCCATCTCTTGAGAGTTTGGTTAGCATAGGCCCAGAGATACAGACAAAATCCTGGGCAACCTAATTGCGCAGCAGTACAGACAAAATCCACTGTTTGGACCTGCACAGCTGAGTGCCAGACCCCAGAATACTGTGACCACTCCTCTCCTTTGCTATCCCATGAGGTCCCACCCAAGCAGCCCTCGGTCTTCTTCCCTGACATCTGTGCCTCTCTTTAAATTCAACACAAACCATCCCAGAATATCATCTCCCTGCTTGCTTCTTCAGAACCAACAGAGGATCATTCTAAATTATCTTCCCTGTAATGCGTTCTAGTGTCTCATAGCCCTGAATCTTAGGAAACAAGTTGCATTATCTCTAATCACACTGTGACCATATAGTTTCACCAAGTAGCAAACTTACACCTTCATTTGGTCCTTGCCGTCCTCTTCATCTTGAGAGGGCAAGCCATGGTGAGGCCACATGATGATGTACCGAGGGTCCTTCAGCAAGGGGCCGGAAAGGAAGGATGTTACGTTACCAAACACAGTTCCTACCCAGACCCCCTTGTGCCTCTTTATCAAGTAACTTGAAAGGGAGAGTAGTTTGGGTTAAAGGAAGACAGGATATAGTGTTCTCAACCACAAGAGCAGAACTAGAATGGTACTTCTGTCTGTCAGCTGCATGCGCAGCAGCCATGGGAGAGTGTAGAAATTTGTCCATTTCCGCCCCTCAGAGAGAACGTATGCTTCTATGACTTTCCCTGGCATTCTCATCCCTGACTCGTCTACCGGTGGAGCACCACCACTTTGAGTACTCTCACTGAGTTGTCTCCCTCTCAGGAAGTAAACAGGAGACACTGTGTACCCCTCACTGGATATCGCACACTTGTTTGCTGTAGTGCATTTGTCCATTGGTCTTTGCTGGCCAGTAGTTTTTCCCCATCTTCAGAATGAGATGGAAGCAGCAATGACCCCACTCTGGAAATTGTCTACTAGCCTTACATCCCAGAAATTGCCTTGTATCCCTTGAAAAGAGCAAACTATCTTCTCTTTGAAGGCAAAATAGAAATATTAATATCACACATTAATTTCTTCTTCCCCCAATTTGGAGAGTTGAAAGAAGGACTAACAATGATGGCTATTGTGAAAATTCTCTCAAAATAGTCATTTCATAAGTAAAATGAGATACATTCACTGCAACCGAGATTTATAAAGGTTCTGTGAGCTGGCAAAATGGGGTTGGCAATTCAGGATGTTGGTTGCTCTCAGGGACTGTGGCTAATCTCTTGTGAAGCAAGGTTTCAGTTGAGTAGAGATTGAGTAATTAGAAAAGAGATGTGTGTAACTCCTTCTTCCTCTTTATTTATTGGGGATCAGTGAATATCCTAAGTCTCAGGCTATAGGCCAGCTTAATAGATTTAATTTTTTAATATCTCGCATCATGAGAGCTCAGAATTTCTTGCATGAAGTGGCCATAGATAACCAAGGCCAATATATCTGTCTCTGTGTTGATGTCAAATTTGCCTGACAGATTCACATAAGGGCATCCTAATAGCCATTTCTTTAAAGGAAAAGAGAATTGACATTTTTGATTACTTACTCTGTAGCCACACTACCGTTATTTTTCATGGCAAATCTATGAGATTGATATTATTTCCCCTATGTTATGGATGAGATTGAGACTCAGAGAGATTAAGTAGTTTGCTCGAGGTAATAGAGTACTTTAGAAAATAAAACAAACATGCTGTCTTCCGGTCAGTTTTATGCAGAAGTGAGGTGATAATACTGTCGAGCTGGGTTCTAGGATTTAATCTGAGGCCTGTCTGACTCCAAAGCCACTTCTCCTTTTATTGTACCATGTTGCCACATTAACATACAAGAGGCTAGAGAAATACCACAGGATTTTTTCCTTTTTCTTTTCGTTTTTTGTTTTGCTGCTCTCTATTCTTTTTCAAATTATTTTTTATTGTGGTAAAATACACATAACATACAATTTACCACCTTAACCATTTTTATGGGTGTGCTAGCCAAACCCTCAAGAAATCAACATAGCAAACAAAATACAAATTTATTTGTAACAGGTATATAATAAACCTTTCCCGTGGTATTAAATACATTCATAATGTTCTGCAACCATTACCACCATCTATCACCATAACTTTTTTAATCTTGTAAAACTGGAACTCTATTCCCGTTAAAACAATAACTGCTCATTCCTCCCTCCCCCCCAGCCCCTGGCAACCACCATTCTACTTTCCCTCTCTATGAATCTGACTACTCTAAGTACCTCATATAATGGAATCATACAGTATTTGTCTTTTTGTAACTGCCTTATTTTAGCATAATGTCCTCAAAGTTCATGCATGTTGTGGTGTATTGTAGAATTTCCTTCATTTTTAAGGCTAATTTCCCATGTATATATGTACTACACTTGGCTTATCCATTCATTTGTTGAGGGACACTTGGGTTGCTTCCACGTTTTATGGTGAATAATGCTGCTGTGAACATGGGTGCACAAATATCTCTTTGAGACCTTGCTTTCAATTCTTTTGGGTATGTACCCCCAAGTAGAATCCCTGGATCATATGATAATTCTATTTTTAATTTTTTTAGGGAATGCCATACTGTTTTCCACAGTAGCTGTACCATTTTTCATTCCCACCAACAATGCACAAGGGTTCCAATTTCTCAACATCCTCACCAACACTTGTTGCTTTGTTTCTTTGATAGTAGCTACCTTAATGGGTGTGAGGTATTACCTCATTGTAATTTTGATTTGCATTTTGCTAATGACTAGTGCTGTTGAGTATCTTTTCATGTGCTTACTTGCCATTTGTATACCCTCTTTGGAGAAATGTCTGTTCAAGTCACTTGCCCCTTTTTTGTTGTTATTGTTGAGGAAGATTGGCCCTGTGCTAAGATCTGCTGTCAATCCTCCCCTTTTCGCTTGAGGAAGACTGGCCCTAAGCTAACATCCATGCCAATCTTCCTCTATTTTGTATGTGGGATAAAGCCACAGTATGGCTTGATGAGCTGTGTATAGGTTTGTGCCCAGGATCCAAACCCGTGAACCCCAGTCCGCTGAAGCAGAGCATGCAAACTTAAGCGCTATGCCACCAGGCTGGCTTCACTTGATTATTCCTGATCAGGTTGTTTTTTGTGTTGTTAAGTCTTAGGAGTTCTCTAAATATTCTGGTTATTAATCCAGATATTAGTCAGATATAAGATTTGCAAATATTTTCTCCCATTGTGTGATAATAGAATCTTTTTACTCTGTTAATAGTGTCTTTTGATGCACAAAATTTTTTAATTTTCATGAAGTTCAGTACGGTGTCACATCCAAGAAAACATTGCCAAATCTAATGTTGTAGAGCCTTTGACTTATGTTTTCTCCTAAGAGTTTTATTGTTTTAGGTCTTTGATCCATTTTGAGTTAATTTTTATATATAGTGTTAGGTAAGGGTCCAACTTTATTCTTTTGCATGTAGATATCCAGTTTTCCTAGCACCATTTGTTGAAAAGACTGTCCTTTCCCCTATTGAATAGTCTTGGCACCTTTGTCTAAAATCAGTTGACCATGTATGCAAGGGTTTATTTCTAGGCTCTCTATCCTATTCCCTTGGTATATATGTCTGTCTTTATGCTAGTACCATGCTGTTTTGATTTCTGTAGCTTGTAGTAAGCTTCGAAATCAGGAAGTGTGAGTTCTCCAGTTTTGTTCTTTTTCAAGATTGTTTTGGCTATTCAAGGTCCCTTGTGATCCTGTATAAATTTTAGGATGGATTTTTCTATTTCTGCAAAAATGTCACTGGGATTTTGATAGTGATTAAATTTAATCTGTAGATCACTTTGGGTAGTATTGACATTTTAACAATGTTAGGTCTTTCAATCCATGAATATGGGATATGTTTCCATTTATTTATGTCTTTAATTTCTTTCAGCAGTGTTTTATAATTTTTATTGTACAAATCTTTCACCTCCTTGGTTAAGTTAATTCCTAAGTACTTTATTCTTTTTCATGTTATTTGTAAATGGAGTTGTTCTTGTAATTTCCTTTTCAGATTATTCATTGTTAGCGTATAAGAAATGCAATAATTTTTGTGAGTTGACTTCGTATCCTGCTACTTTGCTGAATTCATTTATTAGTTCTAATGGTTATGTGTGTGTGTGTGTTTGTGTGTGATCTTTAGTGTTTTCTACATATAAGATCATGAGATCTACAAACAGATAATTTCACTTCTTCTTTTCTAATTTGGATGCATTTTATTTCTTTTTCTTGTCTAATTGCTCTGGCTAGAACTTCCAGTACTATGTAGAGTAGAAGTGGTAAAAGTGGGCATCCTCACCTTGTTCCTGATATTAGAGGAAAAGCTTTCAGTCTTTCACCATTGAGTAGGATGTTTGCTGTGGGGTTTTCATATATGGCTTTTATTGTGTCAATGTAATTTTCCTCTATTCCTTCTAATTTTTGAGTGTTTTTACTATGAAAGGGTGTTAAATTTTGTCAAATGCTTTTTCTGCATCAGTTGAAATGATCATGTTTTCCCCCCCTTCATTCTGTTAATGTGGTGTATTACATTGGTTGACTTTTGTATGTTGAATCACCCTTGCATTCCAGGAACAAATCCCACTTCGTCATGGCACATAATCCTTTCAATATGTTGTTTAATTTGATTTGCTAGCATTTTGTTGAGGATTTTTGTATCAATGTTTATAAAGGATATTGGTCTGTAGTTTTATTTTCTTTTAGTGTCTTTGTCTGGCTTTGATATGAGGGTAAGGATGGCCTCATAGAATGAATTAAGAAGTGTTCCTCCTCTTCTACTTTTTGGAAAAGTCCAAGAAGGATTGATATTATTTCTTCTTTAAATGTTTGCTAGAATTCTTCAGTGAAGCAATCAGATCCAGGGCTTTCTTTGTCAGGAGATTTTTTATTACTGATTCACGCTATTTTAGTTATAGGTCTAGTTATAGGTCTATTAATTAGAGGTATTTAGATTTTCTATTTCTTTGTGATTTAGTCTTTATAGGTTTTGTGTTTCTAGGAATTTGTCCATTTCATCTAGGTTCTCCAATATGTTGGCATACAATTCTTCATAGTAGTCTTACATCCTTTTTATTTCTGTAGAATCAATAGTAACATCCCTACTTTCATTTTTTATTTTAGTGATTTGATTCTTCTCTCTTTTTTTCTTAGTCTGCGTAGCTAAAGTTTTGTCAATTTTGTTGATCTTTTCTAAAGCCACTTTGGTTTCATTGATTTTCTCTGTTGTTTTTCTATTCTCTATTTTGTTTATCTCTGCTCTAGTCTTTATTATTTCCTTCCTTCTGCTAGCTTTGGGTTTAGTTTGTTCTTTAATTTCTAGCTCCTCAAGTTATAAATTTAGGTTGTTTCTTTGAGATCTTTTTTGTTTTTAACATAAATGTTTACAGCTACAAATTTTCCCATTAGCACTTCTTTTTCTGTGTCCCATAAGTTTTGGCACGTCATATTTTTGCTTTCATTAGTCTCTAAGTATTTTCCAATTTCCCCTGTGATTTCTTCTTTGATCCATTGGTTGTTTAAAAATGCATTGTTTAATTTCCACAGATTTGTGAATTTTCCAGTTTTCCTTCTGTTATTGATGTCTAACTTCTACCCATTGTGGTTGGACAAGATACTTTGTATGATATCTATCTTTTTAAATCTACTGAGACTTAATTTATGGCCTAACATATGGTCTATCCTGGGAAATATCCCATGTGCGCTTGATAAGAATGTGTATGCTGTTGTCGTTGGTTAGAGTGTTCTGTATATGTCTTTTAGATCTACTTGGTCTATTGTGTTAAGTATCTATTTCCTTACTTATCTTCTGTCTGGTTGTTCTTTCCATTATGATGATAATGGATATTGAAGTCTCCAACTACTATTGTAGAGCTGTCTTTCTTCCTTCAATTCTGTCAGTTTTTACTTTGTATCATTTGGCAGTCTGTCATTAGGTGCACAAATGTTTATAATTGTTATATCTTCTTGCTGTCTTGAAACTTTTATTAATATATAATGTCCTTCTAGATTCATAGAAACTTTTTTGATTTAAAGTCTATTTTGACTGATATTAATATATCCACCTGTGCTCTCTTTTGATGGCTATTTGCGTGGAATATCTTTTTCCACTCTTTTGCTTTCGATCTATTTGTGTCTTTGGATCTAAAGTGAGATTCTTGTAGACAACATATAACTGGGTTATGTGTTTTCATCCATTCTGCCAATCTCTTTCTTTTTATTGGAGAGTTTAATCCATTTACATTTAAAGTGATTACTGATAAGGAGAGATTTATTTCTGTCATTTTGCTATTTGTTTTCTAAATGCCTTATAGCTTTTTTATCTCCTATTTCCTGCATTACTGTTTTCATTTGTATTTAGTTGATTTTTTGTAGTGAAATGTTAAAATTTCTTTCTCATTTCCTTTGTGTATATTTATAGCTATTTTTTTGTGTGATTACCATGCGTATTACATTTAACATCCTAAAGTTATAGCAGTATAATTTGAATTTATACCAGCCTAACTTCAATAGCGTATACAAATTCTGCTCCTTTACAGGTCTGTCTGCACTCCTTTTGGCTGTTGATATCATAAAATTACATCTTTGTACATTGTGTGCCCAAAAACATAAACTCATAGTTCTTTTGAATGTATTAGTATCTTAAATAACGTGGGAAGCAAGATTTGGAGTTACAAACCAAAGTTACAATAATACTATATTTTAGACTAATAATTGTTTTTTCCCTTTAAATGTATTAGTCTCTGAAATCATGTAGAAAACAAAAAGTGCAATTACAAACCATTGTTACAATAATTCTAATTTTTTTTAATTATCTATATATTTACCTTTATTGAGATCTTTATTTCTCCATACAGCTTTGAGTTACTGTTGAGGCTTTGAGTGCCCTTTCATTTCACCCTGCAGGACTCCCTTGAGCATTTCTTTCAGGGCAGATCTGATGGTAACAAACTCCCTCAGCTTTTGTTTGTCTTAATTTTTCCCTCACTTTTTACTAGATATAGGATTCTTGGTTGGCAGGTTATTTTCCTTTAGTGCTTTGACTATATCAGCCCACTGCCTTCTGACCTCCAAAGTTTCTGATGAAAAATCTGATGATAATCTTATTGAGGATCACTTGTAGGTGACTATTTGCTTTTCTCTTGCTGCTTTCAAGATTATCTCTTTGATTTTGGCTTTTGAAAGTTTGATTATAATGTATCTTTTTGTGAGTCTCTTTGAGTTTGTCTTACTTGGAGTTTGTTGAGCTTGTTAGATGTTTGTATTCAGTCTTTAGTCAAGTTTGGGAAGTTTTCAGCCATTATTTCTTAAAATATTCTCTCTGCCCTTTTGTATTTTGTGTACGTTGACCTGCTTGATGGTGTCCCACAGATGCCTTAGCTCTGTTCACTTTTCTTCAATCTCTTTTCTTTCTGTCCCTCAGACTCAATAATTTCTATTGTTGTTTCTTCAAGTTTGCTGATTCTTTCTTCTGCCAGCTCAAATCTGTCTTTGAATCCCTCTAGTGAATTTTTTATTTTAGTTATTGTACTTTTCAGCTCCAGATTTCTTTTTGGTTTCTTTTTAGGTTTTCTATCTCTTTACTGCTACTTCTATTTTTTCATACATTGTTTTCTTGACTTTCTCCACATCTTCCTTTAATTCTTTGAGCATCTTTAAGACAGCTATTTTAAAGTCTTAGTCTACTATTTCTGCTATCAAATCTTTTTCAGGAACAGTTTCTGTTGGTCTGTTTTTTTTTCCCTTGAATGGGCCATACTTTCCTGTTTCTTTGTATGCCTTGTGATTTGTTGTTGTTGTTGAAAACTGAATGTTTGAATATAATAATGTGGTAACTCTGGAAATCAGATTCTCCCCCTTTCCCAGGATTTGCTATATTTTGTTATCACGTTTGTTTATTGTTTTTGTTTTTTTGATTGTGTGGGCTGTCTGTGAGCTGAGGGTTAGGCTGAGGTGTAAAATTAAGGTCTTCTTAGGTCTTTTCTGAGCCCTTCCCTGGGCATGCCCAGTCACCTTCTAATTTTCCCCATATATATAGTTGTTTTTTAATGTCTGGCTACCAAAAAGGGAAAAAGAAAAATGAGAGGGGTGAAGGAAAACATTCTGGGTCTTTAAATCTCCTAGATGTCACTTCAGCCAGATGAGGAGGGCTGTGCATTAATGGGGGGAGGTGCAACAATGGTAGCTGCCTGCCTCTTTGCACCTCTGTGATCAGAAGCAGCCATCAGTAATCAGAAGACAGACCTCTGATATTGGAGGACAGGGTCCTTTTTGCTTACCCTGGCTCCTGTATGCAGAGTGCTCCAGGAAGATGTGCACAGCTGCTCACCTCATGACTGGGGGTGGGAAATGGGTAGCTCCTAAACTGTGCTGAGACCAGAAATTGACCAAAATTAGCTGTCCAAGTCTTCCCCCAGACATTGCAAGCCTCCAATAAATGTCCAGAATTCCAAAGTAATTACATCAGACAGATTCTGCCAGTGCAATTGTCTAGTGGGGGAGACAGATTCTTAGTGTTCCCTACTTCACCATCTTCCCAGAATCCTCCAGAATTTTACAAAATAGATTTCATTTTTTTACGAGCAGTTTTAGATTCACAGCGAAATTGAGTGAAAGATACAGAGATTTCCCATATACTCCCTGCCTGCACACATGCATGTCCCCCTCATTAACAACAGAGAAATGCCTCAGGCTTTTAAGCACCATCAGTAAAATCATGCGTAAGAAAACTTTTTTTTGAGGACAGGCTGATTTTCATATTAGAGTACTTCAATGCTCTCCACAGCATGCAAGTCTGGCTCTTTTAGGACTAGCGTTTGTGTACCTCAGGGTGGTCTCAGTAGCTAACAGGGAAGAAACATGCATGATCTCTTCTCAGAATTTATAAGAAGTGCAGGAATCACAGCAATACTGCCACCCCAAAGTCATTTTGCCACTTTCTGTCAATGGCCCTAACATTTTCCTAGTTATCCAGGGAGCCATCTTTCATAATGACTTATCCTACTGAAGCCTCTTTATTTAAATAGCTTCCAAGTTGTAGAAATTATGTTGCTGCAACATCTTCCCCATTTCTATGCTCGCTCCCAGTACTCTATTTCAGACTCTTGTATGTGGATTCTGGTCTGTTCTGAGTCTCCTACATAATTCTACCCCTTGCCAGACATTCCTTGTTCCCATCACATAGTTATTATCTATTATCCTATTATCTCATACTTCTGCTCAAAAAGAGAGAAGCTCCCAGATTCCAAAGTCAAACCCTAGAAATTGTCTGGGGCAGTCACCTAGGCTCCTAGGGTCCCCTTTCCATGCGTGAGATCCTAAGACTAGAGTACTCATTTTATGTTTTTGGATGCATTCCCTCAAACTGGTACTTTCTAAGGAACTATCAGATGCAAAAGTTCTTTATAACAATCTATAAGGAGAAAAAAATAATCTAGAACTCGTCTTCACCACAAAAAGGCCTTTGTCCTTTTCCTTTAAATGGTCGTCTAACGCCACCTGGTGTTAAAACTAAACAGTGGCTCTAGGAAAAAAGCAAGAACCTACTGTAAATGTTTTATCTCAAGTTGAGGATCTTTAGCACTGAAAGGAACCTTAAAGATCATTTAGACAGCTGCCTCATTTTATAGATTAGTAATTTATCCAGGATTTAGAGAAAGAACTGGATCCATATGTCTTGAATCTTGGGGTTTTCAATTTTCCAACACGTCCCCATAGGCTCTTAAGTCTCCAAAGGAATTGGTCCAGAGTGATGCTATTTTTGGAAGAAGGCAAAAAAGAATGCTAACATTTATTGATCCCTTATTACAAACCAGTTATTGTGCTAAATGCATTTAGAAACGTGACCTCACATATTCTTCATAGGTAGTCTGTTCTTATTTCTGTTTCACAAATGGACAAAGCAGGATTCAGAAAGGTTGAGCAACTTACTACAGTTACATTGTATTATTTGTTCACAATTATTAATACCCTCCTTGCCCTTGCCATACTTCTGTGTATGGGCCAGATATATGTATTTCCCTGCCCCCACTGACTTTGGGTTTGTCCAATTTGACTTTCTTTGGTCAATGGAATGTGAATGGACTTGATATGTGCCACATGTGAGCAGAAGCCTTAAATTTTGTGGTTTGATTGAGTGCACTTCAGTCCCGACGTTCTCTGTGAGAACAAATGCCTTAGACAGTGACTGTTCCTTCAACCCTGGCTCTTGGAATGAGACAACACGGAGCTGAGCTAAAGCCAGCTGAGCTGAACCCGTCAGAGCCACAGCTGACCCACAGTTAACCTGCAGCCCTCATGAAATGTGAGCAAGAAATAAACATTTCTTTTCAAGCTGCTGAGATTTTGGAGTTGTTTGTTGCTGCAGCAAAAGCTGACCAATACAGGGTTTGAAAGCAAGTGACTGACTTCACAATTTCTCTGGAAACTTTCTGTGAAAAAGCACGCTGCTTCCAGGATGATGTCTAATTTAACTAATTTGAGAACCTTTGTGTTATGTCTTAAGTTGCTGAGGTTCTCACCATCTTCAAGTCTTTGCTTAAACCTACTCTCACTGACACTTATCCCAAGCAACCACATCAATTCTTCAGCCTCCTTCTCTGGCTCTCCCTCCTTGGTACTTTTGATTCCCTTTGCCTTGATCTGCTTTTCCTCTTATTAAAGGCACTCAATACCTCCTAAAGTCTCTATACTTAACTTATTTATCATGCTTGTAGTTTAAAGGTCTTCCTAGCTGAATTTTAAGAGAGAAGGTTTTTGTCTGTTTTGTTTACTGTCATCCCTTAAACAGTGCATGGCACATAGTAGGTCCTAAAAAAATTTGTTAAATGAATGAATGAAAATATGAAAACACTTCTGAAAGAATGGTAGCTGTTGTATTTTAAAAACATGACCAGCAGAGGTCATAGATGAGTTCTTTAAGTATTTTGAACCTGCAACTATTATGTCTGTGTTTGTACAAGATCTGTTCTCTGTGGATGTCTCAGTGATTAGTATGGATTGCCAGATGATCAACTTGGTGGTGGCAGTTAGTATAGATCATGAACACTACTGAAAGGTAAAAATTAATAATGCCTCATATTGGTTTCCCCTGCATATATGACTTAGTCTTGGAGCCAAGCAGAAAAAAAAAAGCAAATGGAAAATAGGACCCAAGATGGGGCAGAAAGTTTTGGCTTTAAGACTGTGTCTATTTATATAAACTGCTTGTAAGTAAAAGTTAAATTCAGTCAAACAACCAGAGAAGATAGTAAATGTTTATTTTCAACTCCCAAACTATTTGCCTAGATTAACAACACAACCTCCCAAAAGTGTGTGTGTGTGTGTATACAAACAGCCTATCAATACCAGGACACTTGATGGACTTTTTGCTCTTCTCTTTTACATAAAAAAAGTGGCAAGCCAAGAATCACAAGCCGTGATCCTGCCTGAGTGTGGCTTATTCTCCCTGGCTCCATAGCTCATGCCTCAATGTCACAGTATGTAACTACATAGAGGGAGAATACAAAGGGATAATGACACTGGATTGGAAGCAAATTGTTTTCTTTAGATTGCATATTGGTTTTGATTGATTGATTAGTTCAAGGATAAACAATTGAGAAGGAAGGAAATTTGGTTTTATTAATTGCCTCCCACATCAGGCACTGTGGTAAGTACTTTCACATATTATCTCACTCACTCCCTGAAGTGAACAATGTCAAAGATAGCACCTAAACTTAGCAGAAGCACAATAATGACTGAATAAATGAAAGAGTGATAAAGTGACTGTTAGGGAAAAGAACTGTTTCTTTGCTTTGTGTTGGTTTGTTTGAGGGAGTTGATTTGTTTTATTTCCTTGATAGAACTAAATCCAATTTAAACCCAGAATGTGGGTACCAGAACGAATAAAGAATCAGTGCTCTTTATTCATTACGTGTCCTTTTATTGGACACTGAAAAGTATGGATAGAATGTGGTTCCTGTCGTGAGACATAAAAGACAGGCATGGATGGAGAGCTAAGATGAATAGATGTTAATTCTGGTCCTGCTGTGAAATTGGCCTTTCCTTTAGATACTGTACCACAAAAATAATCATTACATAATTTCTACCTTTTCTATTGTACAACATGTCATGAGATAAATATGAGATGCCATATTTGAAAGGTTTTGGGTGGTTAAATGGGAAAGCTAGTCAATAAATGGAGATTTAATAAAATTTTTTTTATGATGCCCCTTGGGGAGGAAGTATGACTAACTCACACACTCCATCCAGTAACACATGTTGCTCTGTCTTTGTCTAAATGAGTGGATGAACAAAACAGAACAATAATCTCAATACCATATACTACCTACACCCATTCTGCATTTATGGGTAGAGTGGATTTCCAGATTGAAGAAATCCATTGCATTGGAATATTAGAGATGATGGTTTTCTTGAATTTTGTGTTGGGAAGTAGCGGGATAATATAGTTTTATTCTATCATGAGGCTTGTAGCCATATAAATGCAAGGGCAGATTCTCTTAAGTGATGATTTAAAAGAGAATGTGCAAACTAGTCAAAAATATTTTTAGTGGGGGGCAGGTTGGGCAGGAGGATGGGGAAGAGTGGCCATTGGAAGAGTTCCCTCTAAGAGTTTATGGAAGTTCATTATCACTCCAATAGAAGTAAAACAGGGCTTCTTTCTTCTTCTAGTCCCTTTTCTTCCTCTACTGTGCTTAGAGCTTTAGTTAACTATTAGGCATGTAATATATTCATTGAAAGCATAATCACCACACAGAATGTAAAGATGCCAAGCGTGCATGAACAAATTAGAAGTTCTTAGTCAAATCCAAACAAATATATACCTGATAATGGCTTTGGCTGAAATATATTTTTATATTTTATAGCATGTTCACATTTGCCAGTGGTTAACAAAGAGTAAGCTTGCCAAACTTTAATGTGGTACAAATGCCATATTCAAGGCAAAATAAGTGGACTGTTACAGGAATTGGCAAATCAAAGCATTATCAACAGCTGTGGTTTTCAAATGCTTTGTGAGACTGGAATAATAAAGCACATGTGTCTTTAGAGTGGGCATTAATTTTTTAAGTATAACTTAGAATTGTTGGTAGTTTCATATGGTTTTATAGTTACAATCAACTTCTGATTAGATGTGATAATGGCCAAAAGTCAAAAATTGATCGTCTCTAATTAATTAATCAATTAAGGATTTAATTGAGAGACTGCTTTGTTCAATGTCATATACTTGGTGTCAATTGTAACCAATCACTTCACACCCGTCCCCATCCATACTTTTTCCAGAATAGCCATGAATATGTGTTAATTTGACTTTTACCTCTTTCCATTCATCATCATGAGAGGCCATATCTTTAGAAATGAAAAGGTCAAAAGGAAGGAGAATTGTCATAGAGATAATGAAGAAAAACAGTGATTCTAAATTGTTAAACAATTGACCTCTATATAATAGGATTCTATATTATGGTTCCAACTATGTGATGTCACAAACCATTTGAAAAGTGACACAAGATTGACATTTTGCTTTATCTAGTCACTTGAACGGATAAGTTTCATCATAAATATGACCATATATGACACAGATCATTATTTATCAATATCATGAGTTTTAATACTTTAAAAGGCAAATCGACTTACCATAATTACAACTCTGCACCATCAATTAAAAATTGCCTGTCAGAGATTATCTAAAGTCCAGCTTATCTATGCAGGGACAGAATTGCCTCTGTTTTATAAGGAGCAGGCTTAGAGGATCACATTTTGCCTTTGGTGCTGGTGCTGGTTTCAGCTACCTTCAAGAAGACCTGAGTGATCCTGGTTTACTTCAGGAAAAGATTGAGGAGAAACTGTCACAAACCTCAGGATATTAGATTGATTGGAAAGAAAAAAATAATCTGAATTATTAAAGTACTAATTGTGCACTTTAAAAAAAGTGATTTCACTAATTCAAATATTCTTAATAACATACTTGATAGTTACATAGTTGATTTAATCACCAACATTGTTGCCCAGTAAAAGTCCTTTGAAGATGCTTTCAATGCAAAGACAAGACTTGATTCAAGATTTGCAAATCTAAGTTTCTATGTGGTCTAGATGTCCAAGTCGTCATTGTTCTCCTGAGGTCAATAATCTAATTGGACCCATAAATACTTTTTTAATTGAAATGAAACAATGTTTCCAAGAAGAGTCACTGAACCTTTTCAATACCTTAATCAGTCTTCCCTAATCAGTTTAGCACATTAATTTATGTAGTTGATGAAGAAAATGTTTGCTAAAAAAGCTAAATTTTAGGCAATCTGGGGAAATTATTTAAAATTTTAAATTTAGTTCAAATTATTAACAAGAAAATCTTATATTTATATTTTCCTTTAATGTGAATAAACATTTTCACATAATATAATTCTTTTTATTTCTCTTTTGGTAAGATTTTTCTTATAATACTTTGCTGTGAATATAATACCTAAAATGGAAAGTTAACACACAATTAGTTCATATTGGGGGAGACTCTTAGGGAAAATCTTGAGCAGACCACAAAAACTTTAGATATCTGAGGTCAACATAAATGGCTTATTTAGCTGTGCCATGTGGCGTTTCATACTCTTAGTGTTTAGTTATTTGGTTTTATATCTCATTTCTTTTCTTTTCTTTCCTTCTTTTTTTTTTTTTTTTTTGCTGAGTAAGATTTGCCCTGAGCTAACATCTGTTACCAATCCTCCTCTCTTTTGCTTGAGGAAGATTTTACCTGAGCTAACATCTGTTGCCAATCCTCCTCATTTTCGCTTGAGGAAGATTCGCCCTGAGCTAACATCTGTTGCCAATCCTCCTCATTTTCGCTTGAGGAAGATTCGCCCTGAGCTAACATCTGTGCCAATCTTCTTGTATTTTTTTTTTTTTTTGTATGTGGGCTGCCACCTCAGCATGGCCACCAATGAGTTGTGTAGGTCTGCGCCCAGGAATCAAACTCAGGCCCCTGAAGTGGAATGCTCCAAACTTAACCACTAGGCCATGGGGCTGGCCCCTATATCTCATCTCTTAACAAAATAAAAATTGTATCCTTTTCTCAAAGAGGCAAAACAGTGATGTAGTTTACAGGGTAACAATTCACTCTGCTACAAATAGATATCTCCATTTTGTCACTAAATAGTTTTAACATGTCACTAAAAAATTTAAAAAATATTATTAGCTGCTTCTTCCACTGACCCACAGTAGCTTCATTAAAGCAAATAATATGAACTTTGGATGTCAAGTTAGGATGCATCTGATTGGCACCAGGCATTGCTCTAAAGAGCAACTGATATAGAGCTAACCTACTGGACTATCAGTTTGCAAAGCCATTTTCTATACACACTGAGCCTAAGAAATGTGTGAAGCTCATTACATTGAGTGATTTTACAAACCAAAGCAGACAACATGATATGTAGAATTTGTCAGTCATCATCTATTTCTATTAGTTTTCCTAGTTCCTATGCCAATCATCAGAAAACAATTACATATACACTTTATGACTTCTTAGCTGACAAGACTTTGCTGCTGTGGGAATACTTGCATGGTTCTGTAACATCATTTAAAAAATTTAAGACTGAGTAAACCCATAAGTAAAAGTATATTTTCAAAGAAAAATACAAAAGAGTTATCAGTAAGTTGCCAATTTCAGGACCACCATTTTGACTTTTTAATTTGGTCTTAGGACATTCTTTTCATTTTCCAAAAGATTTCTCATTACTAATTGGGAGAGTTTGGTCATAAACTCAGAAGGCAACATTGTTAAAAAAAGATCACTGTATGCTTTCTTTGAGTTTTGTTCAACAGCAAAGAATTTTCTGGCTGTTTTAATTGGTAGCTGGCTTTCCAATGCAATGATGCTATTTCACTCCACTTAATATAAAAGACATCCGTTTCCATGTCTCTCACGCATCTACTGGATTTCTTCTTGTTTCTCCTAAGGGGGAAGTATGGTAGGCTACTGTATTTCCAAGCCTAGAATCCTTTGTGCTGTTAGAGCTCTGTACTCTTTTATCCCATTGGCTCGAGGCCCAATGAGACTCGCAAGAGGACTGCATTCAGAACATTCATTCCTTAGAGCAGCATGCCTCACCCATCTTTTATCTTATATAAGCCTTGCCAGTGCCAATCCACCCCTGGAATAATCAGATTAACCCCATTTCTTCTCCTCTTGCCTGCTGCATCCCCCTCCTCTATCCTTGCATCTTCTCCAATATTTATTGAACGTTCGCAATAGACCAGATAAACCCAGAATTTTACATGTGAAGCGAGAATGCTCCTTTAGGCCTAGCTAGCAAGACTCTTGGTGCCACTTTTATGCCATCATTCCCATGCACTGGGGGCTGGGACCCTAAGCTAAAAGTTCTCCTGGGGTAAGCTTACCAGATTAAGCAAATAAAAATACAGGAAGCCCAGTTAAATTTGAATTTAAGATAAACTATAGAAAAAAAAGTTAGTGTAAATATGTCCCAAATATTGCATAGGAGGTACTTACGTTAGAATATTATTGGTTGTTTATCTGAAATTCAATCTGGGTGGCTTAAACAATGTAAATGTATTGCCTCCCAGTTCTGGGGGCTGTAAGTTTGAAATCAAGGTGTCAGCAGAATTGATTCTTTCTGAGGGCTGTGAGGGAAGAATTTACTTCAGACCTCTCTCCTTGGCTTGTAGACGGCTGCCTTCATATTCACATGGTGTTCTCACTGTATATGTGTGTCTGCGTCCAAATTTTCCCTTTTTATAAGTAAACCAGTCATATTGGACTAGGGCCCACCCTAATGCCCTCACTTTAACTTAATTACTTCTGTAAGGACCCTATCTCCAAATAAGATTACACTTTGCGGTCAGTACTGGGAGTTGGGACTCTAAAATATCTTTTTTGGGGAGACACAATTCAACTCATAATAGGTTGCTTAAGGACTTAAATATGGGAACTGAGATGAAGCACCTAACAGAAATCCTGGGCTATAGGAAATACTTAATAAATAGCAGCTGTCATAGTTATTATTAATGATTTTGTCTTCTGTTTTTTTTGGAATGATCTTATGAATACATGCTTGCTATCTGTGATTAATGGTCATATATAGAGAGGGTCTATGTGGGAAAAATGTGTAAATATCCAGAAAATGTCAGACATAAGAATCAATTATTGATAATAATAGACTTTATGATTAGATATGTCTTTGGGGTGGAGAGGAGGGAAAGAGCATGGATATAGGATAGATAGTGACTAGAGGTGATAGAATTTAATTGTCCAGACTGACTGATTTTGAATTGATTAACACTCCATTTTAATTCACTTTGAAAACAGAGTCAAAGAAAGGGACAGAATCAAAGTTTATCCTTGAGCAATAAAATTTGTGCCAGAAACAGTCAGAATCATTGTGGTTTTAGAACAAAAAAGGTCATTAGAGGATCAGCCACTTGACTCTGCTGACATAAAAATTCAGACTGTAATTATTCTACAAACATAATTACTTGGAAAATGTTTACTAGGGTAACATTTTCAAGCTTCTGAGGGATTTAAAAATGAAAAATTTTCTGTGGCACTTTTGGTTTCAGTGTGTAATTTGAAGAGAAATTCTCACTGTTAATAAAACTAGAAAGGAGAAAATCATATTTGTTAGTTCATGGAGAGAGACATCTGGTTTGATCTTGAACTTTTCCCTTCAGGACATCCTCCATGGCAGATGGGTAACCAAGACAGTGCGATGGAATGCCTGGTTGAGAGGGTGAGTCTTTAAGATGAAGGGTTATTGTGTGAGAATCTGGTCTCCATTAAGAATAGAACAAGGGGAAATATGTTGATATGTAGAAGGAAGAATTTAGGCTAGATCCAAATACTCTCTGTATTGGTAATCAGTAAAAATAAATCTCTAAGAGAGGCTAAGTAATAGTATTCCTAAGAAGATGTGTAAAATTATGATAGAAATTACGTTGTTAATAGTTTTCAAAACCATAAGGCCTTCTGAATATTCTATTCAGCATATGAGATTTGCATTACCTTACCCAGTTTTCCAATATCACTGTCTTTTCTAAATAATCCTTCTGATTATTATTACTCAATTCAATAAAATAATATATTTTTAAAGAATGGATGGTTGGGTTTGATTAAATTGATCAAGTTGAAAGTTAATTTTGGTGTTGTAAAGGCATAGTCATATAATTTTCCCACTCAAAGATTTCCATTAAAGTCAGGCCAAAGAAAAATTGAAAATGGAGAGAGTTTTAAATATTAAATTTAAGGCCTGAATCCTGATTTTCCCAGGGAGAGCCTAGATTTCTTTGAGGATGGGGCTGGTTCTTTCTTTTTTTTTCAAACCTGATTCCAAAGAATCTTTCTCATAAGGAAACATTCATACCCTCTGTTTTGCTTTGTAGAGTACCAGTAAACTTTGAACTACGTTTGTGAGAGGTGAACAGAAGGGGTGCTGCAATCTCCATCTTGATTGTTTCTGTTGATTGAAGCTGGCAGATAATTGCATAAATCTTCTTTTCACTTTGCCTAAGAAGATATGTTGAATGCAAATCTCTAAGGGATCAAAAGTGGTTACCAAGCAAGTCCATTTTCAGAATTGACTCCATATACAAAGGAATCTCGACAGATGACAAGAACAGAAAGGTTAAAATATAAATACATGAAAAATAACAACATGGGACTTTCATTTCTAGCAATATTTCTGACTAGATAATCTGAAAACTCTCTTACTAAAAATCACGTAGATATATTGGATAAAAATATGAAATGTATGCTTTTAAGTGCTAATAAGAAAGTAAAGTAAATACGTTAGAACCTTATCTTTTGACTGTTCTGGATTTACTTTTTTGCCAGTCTGGTTAACAGTGGGTTTGGGTTTTAGTGGCTATCAAAGTACAGGAGACAAATTTTTTGGTCCATGAAGGGCAGAAATTTGGAACCAAGGCCCTCAAATAAATAACCCTTGAATGACTATACATCTGTGAAAGGAGAGAACTGAAAATGTTTATCCCCTCCCAAAGGGAGGCTTAAAGGAAACTCTTTTGTTTAGCCTAATCTATTGGGGAAGAGGGAAAGGAAGGAAAACCCTGAGAGTCTGAAAACCTCAGGCTGCCCTCACTCAAGTTTAGGATTTGAAGGGCCTAGATTCTCCAACAAAATAGTATAAAAGGCAGTCTCAGGAGGACTGACGTCAGCAGCATGGCAGCATGAGATGCTCCCTTTGTCTCTCCCCTTCAATCTACCACTGGTCAAACACCCATAACTCAACACAGGTTCCTCTGCCCAACACACCAGGATACCAGAGAGGTCCACACATCTGTATATCTGAAGGTGGGTGGATTGGAACACACAGAGGCAGAACCAGGGGAAAAGTAGAGACAGTGTCCATGATCCTGGCCCCTGGCCGTGGCAGCTGAGCTTGCAGCCCGAGGGAACCCAGTAGCAGCAGCAGAGGTGGCACATATAACTCTGTCCTCCTGGCCACAGTGGCACTCATGGCCATAGCCCTATACACAAGGCAGCAGTGGCAGTGGTGCCCATAACCCTAGTCCCTCCAGCCACAGCAGTGCTTGCAACTCTGGCCCCCCCATATACAGTAGCAGTGCCTGTGAACCCAACAATCCTGGATGTGGTGGGGTACCTGAAAATCTTATCCACCCTACCCTCCTCTCCCTCAGCCACAGCAGCAGTGCCTGCAACCCAGGTGACCCCACCACAGAGGAGGCACCTGCCATCCTGGTGCCCCCATGGTGGTGCCAATGGTTGTAGCAACACCAGCAGCTGCAAGGCACCAGCAACCCTAGAGGCACAAGCAGTGATGGGAGGGCATCAGCAACAGTTCTGACAGAGGTGGTGTAGGGTGGAAAGTGCCAATTCTCAAATATACCTAGAGGCAGCTCAGGTAAGAGAAACCAAAAACTTGTGCCATAGTGCCACCTACTGAAAAAAAAAAAAGGGCTTCTAATTACCAACCTGTTGAATTGTTAGAATCAAAGTAAAGCTTTACCTAAGTAAGAAAAATATTCACTACTTCAAACGTGCCAGCAGGGGAACAACTCTTCAAACAAGAGTAACACAGAATCACAAAAAGAAAATGACAATTCTCCAGAAACCAAGCTTAAAGTCACAGAAGATTATGATCTAACTGATAGAAAATTCAAAATAGCTGCCATGAAGAAATTCAACAAGCTACATGAAAACTCAGAGAGGCAGTTCATTGAGCTCAGGAATAAAATTAACGAACAGAAGGAATACTTTACCAAAGAGATAGAAACTCTAAAAAATAACCAAAATCAGAAATTCCAGAGCTGAAGAGCTCAATAAATGAGACGAAGAATGCATTAGAAAGCATTGGAAATAGAGCATATCATATGAAAAAGAGAACTAGTGAGCTTAAAGATAGAAATCTAGAAGTGATTCAGGTAGAAGAGAGATAACTAAGATTTTTAAAAGATGAAGAAACTCTATGAGAACTATTCAATTCCATTAGAAAAGGCAACATAAGGATAATGGATATTCCAGAAGGAGAAGAGAGGAAGAAGGGAGCAGAGAGCTTATTTACAGAGATAATACCTGAGACCTCCCAAACGTGGGGAAGGAAATAGATATACAAGTTCACGAAGCTAACAGAACACCTAACTATCTCAGTGCAAAAAGACCTTCTCCAAAACACATTATATTAAAATTGTCAAAAGTCAATGATAAAGAAAGAATTGTAAAGGCAGCCAGGGGAAAAAGAGAGTAACCTACAAAGGAACCATTAGGCTATGGCAAATTTCTCAGCAGAAACTCTACAGGCCAGGAGAGAGTGGAATGACATACTCAAAATATTGAGAGATAAAAACTGTCAGCCAAGAATATCTGATCTAGCAAAGTTATCCTTCAGATATGAAGGAGAAATAAAGGCTTTCCCAGATAAATGAAAGCTGAGGGAATTCATCACCACTAGACCTGCCTTGCAAGAAATGCTGAAAGGGGTTCTTCTACCTGAAATGTAATGGCAAAAGTACACAAAACTTTGAGTATGATGATAAATAGACAAAATCAGAAAATTGCAACGCTATATCAGAATAAGTTGTTAACACTTAATTATAGCATAAAGGTTAAAGGAGAAAAAACCATTAAAAATAACTATAGCCACTTCAATTTGGTAATGAACTCAGAACACAAAAAGAGATAATTTATGAAAACTAAAATATAAAAGGGAAAGAAGAAAAAGATGCAAACTTTAGAGGCAAATGAAGATAAGATGCTATCCATAGAAAAAGGACTATCTTACCTATGAGACATTTTAAACAAACCTCATGGCAACCACAAAACAAAAATATAGGGCAGAGACATGAGACATAAAAATGAAGAAACTGAGACAAACACTGTAGAAAATCACCAAACTAAAATGGCAGACAGAAACCTAAGGACAAAGAAACAATAGAGATATAGAACAACCAGAAAACAAAAGATAAAATGGCAGTATTAAGTTATCATATATCAATAATCACCCTAAAGGTAAACAGATTGAATTCACCAATCAAAAGACACAGAGTGGCTGGATGGATTAAAAAATAAGACCCAACAATATTCTGCCTCCAGGAACCTCATATTAGCTCTAAAGACAAACGTAGGCTCAAAGTGAAGGAATGAAAGATAATACTCCAAGCAAATGGCAGCCCAAAGAAACAAAACAACAAAAAAATGAGGGTAACCATACTCATATCAGACAGAATAGACTTCAAGCCAAAAAAGGTAACAAAGATGGACATTATATAATGATAAAGGGGGATAATCCATCAAGAAGATATAACGTTTATTAGTATATATACATCTACAAAGGAGCACCAAAATATATAAATAAATTATTAATGACCTAAAGCAAGAAATTGATGCCACTATAATAATAGTAAGGGACTTTAACACCCCAATTATATCAATAAATAGACCAGACAGAAAGTCAACAAGGAAACATCAGCCTTAAATAAAACATTAGACCAGACGGACTTAACAGATATATATAGCACATTCCAACCAAAAGCAGCAGAATACACATTTTTCTCAAGTCTACATGGAACATTCTCAAGGATAGACCATATGTTGCAATACAAAACAAGACAATAAATTTAAGAAGACTGAAATCATATCAAGCATCTTTTCCAACCACAAAGACATGAAACTAGAAATCAACTATAAGAAGAAAGCTGAAGGGGCTGGCCCCATAGTTGAGTGGTTAAGTTCACATGCTCCACTTCGGTGGCCTGGGGTTTCACTGGTTTGGATCCTGGGCACAGACATGGCACCACTCATCAGGCCATGCTGAGGTGGCATCCCACATAGTACAACTGGAGGGACCTATAGCTAGAATATACAACTATGTACTGGTTGGGGGGGCTTTGGGGAGAAGAAGAAGAAGTGAAAAAAGAAAAAAGAAGATTGGCAACAGATGTTAGCTCAGGTGCCAATCTTTAAAGAAGAAAAAAAGAAGAAGAAAGCTGAAAAAATCACACATATGTGGAGATTAAACAACATCCTACTGAACAACTATTGGGTCAATGAAGAAATCAAAGAAGAAATTAAAAAGTACTTGAAGAAAAATGAAAGTGAAAATAAGACATATCAAAATCTATGTGATACAACAAAAGTAGTACTAAGAGAGACATTTATAGCAAGACAGGCCTACCTCAAGAAACAAGAAAAATCTCAAATAAACAATCTAACCTTACATGTAAAGGAACTAGAAAAAGCCCAAACAAACAAACAGAGCAAACAAAGCCCAAAGACAGTAGAAGGAAGGAAATAAAAATTAGAGAAGCAATAAATGAAAAAGAGAATAAAAAGAACTCGAGTAGAAAAGATCAATGAAGCTAAGATATGATTCTTTGAAAAGATAAAAAAAATTGACAAATCTTTAGGTAGACTCACCAAGAAAAAAGAGAGAAGGCTCAAATAAATAAAATCAGAAACAAACGAGGAGAAGTTACAATGGATACCACAGAAATACCAAGGATTATAAGAGGCTACTATGATGGCTATATGCCAACAAATTGGACAACCTAGAAGAAATAGATAAATTCCAAGAGTCATAAAACCTTCCAAGACTGAATCATGAAGAAATAGAAAATCTGAATAGACTGATCACTAGTTAGGAAATTGAAACAGTAATCAAAAAACAAAGTACAGGACAAGACAACTTCACTGGTGAATTCTATCAAATATTCAAAGAAAATTTAACATCTATCTTTCTCAAACTCTTCCAAAAAATTAAAGAGGAGGGAACACTTCCCAACTCTTTAATGAGGTCAAAATTACCCAGATGCCAAAACCAGACAAGGACAACACACAAAAAAGAAAATTACAGGCCATTATCTCTGATGAACATAGATGCAAAAATCCTCAACAAATATTAGCAAACGGAGTACAACAGTACATTAAAAGAATCATACACCACAATCAAGTGGGATTCATTCCAGGGATGCAGGGATGGTTCAACATCTGCAAATCAATCAACATGATATACCACATTAACAAAATGAAGGATAAAAATCATACAATCATCTCAATAGATGCAGAAAAGGCATTTGACAAGATTCAACATCCATTTATGATAAAACTCTCAATAAAATGTATATAGAAGGAATGTACCTCAACATAATAAAGCCCATATATGACAAACCCACAGCTAACATCATACTCAACAGTGAAAAACTGAAAGCTATCCCTCTAAGAATAGGAACAAGATAAAGATGCCCACTTTCACCACTCTTATTCAACATAGTATTGGAAGTCCTAGCTGGAGCAATTAGGCAAAGAAAAGAAATAAAAGGCATCCAAACTGAAAAGGAGGAAGTAAAACTGTCACAATATGTGGATGAAATGATTTTACACATATAAAATCTTAAAGATTCCACCAAAAAACTTTTAGAAGTAATAAACAGATACAGTAAAGTTTCAGGGTACAAAATCAATACCCAAAAAATCTGTCACATTTCTATACACTAACAGCAGGATAGCAGAAGGAGAAATTAAGAAAAGAATCCTGAGGCCAGCTCAGTGGCGCAGTGGTTAAGTTCACACGTTCCGCTTCTGTTGCCGGGGGTTTGCCGGTTTGGATCCTGGGTGCGGACATGGCACCACTTGGCAAGCCATGCTGTGGTAGGCATCCCACATATAAAGTAGAGGAAGATGGGCATGGATGTTAGCTCAGGGCCAGTCTTCCTCAGCAAAAAGAGGAGGATTTGCAGCAGATGTTGGCTCAGGGCTAATCTTCCTCAAAAAAAAGAAAAGAAAAGAAAAGAAAAGAAAAGGAAGTCCCATTTATAATTAGAACAAAAAGAATAAAATACCTAGGAATAAATTTAACCAAGGAGGTGAAAGACCCGTACATTGAAAACTATAAGACATTGTTGAAAGAAATTGAAGAAGAAACAGAAATGGAAAGATATCCTGTGCTCACGGATTGAAAGAATAAACATTGTTAAAATATCAATATTACCTAAAGTAATCTACATACTCAATTCAGTCCCTATCAAAATGTCAAAGACATTTTTCACAGAAATAAAACAAAAAATCCTCAAATTTGTATGGAACCACGAAAGACCCCAAATAGCTAAAGCAATCCTGAGAAAAAAAGAACAAAGCTGGAGGAATCACTCTCCCAGATTACAAATTATGCTACGAAGCTATAGTAATCAAAAAGGTATGATATTGGCAGAAAAACAGACACATAGATCAATGGGATGGAATTGAGAGCCCAGAAATAAACCCACACATATATGGACAACTAATTTATAATAAAGGAGCCAAGAACATACAATGGAGAAAGGAAAGTCTCTTCAATAAATGGTATTGGGAAAACTGGACAGCCACATGCAAAAGTATGAAACTAGACCACTACCTTATACCATACACAAAAGTTAACTCAAAATGGATTAAATATTTGAATGAAAGACTTGAAACCATAAAACTCCCAGAAGAAAACATAGGCAGTATGCTTTTTGACATTGGTCTTAACAGTATCTTTTTGAATAGCATGTCTCCTCAGGCAAGAGAAACAAAAGAAAAAATAAACAAATCGGACTACATCAAACTAAAAAGCTTCTGCACAGCAAAGGAAACCATCAACAAAACAAAAAGACAACCTAACAATTGGGAGAAGATATTTTAAAATCATATATCTGATAAGGGGTTAATATCCAAAATATACAAAGAACTCATACAACTCAACAACAAAAAACCCAAACAACCCAATTAAAAAACGGGCAGAGGATCTGAATAGACATTTTTCCAAAGAAGACATACAGATGGCCAACAGGCACATGAAAAGATGTTCAACATCACTAATTACTAGGGAAATGCAAATCAAAACCACAGTGAAATATCACCTCATTCCCATTAGAATGGCTATTATCAAAAAGACAAGAAATAACAAGTGTTGGAGAAGATGCGGAGAAAAGGGAACCCTCGTACACTGTTGGAGAGAATGTAAATTGGTGCGGCACTATGGAAAATAGTATAGAGATTCCTCAAAAATTAAGAATAGATCTACCATATGATCTGGCTATTTCTCTTCTGAATATTTATTTGAAGAATATGAAAACACTAATTCTAAAAGATATGTTCACCCCTATGTTCATTGCAGCATTATTTACAATAACCAACATACAGAAATAACCTAAGCACCCCTCAATGGCTGAATGGATAAAGAAAATGTGGTGTTATATATATATATTTTATATATATATATATATATATATACAATGGAATACTACTCAGCCATTAAAAAAAGATGAAATCTTGCCATTTGCAACAACATGGATGGACCTTAAAGCTGTTATGCTAAGTGAAATAAGTCAGAGATGGAGAAGGACAAATACCATATGATTTCACTCATATGTAGAATATAAAAAAAATAAATGAACAAACAAAACAAAACCACATAGATTCAGAGAACAGATTAGTGGTTATCAGAGGGAAAGGGGGTGAGGGGGCATGAAATGGATATGGAGGTCAATTGTATGGTGATAGATGGAAACTAGATTTGGGTGGTGAGCACACTGTAGTGTATACAGAAGTCAAATTATAATGTACACATGCAACTTATATAATGTTATAAACCAGTGTTAGCTCAATGAAAAAAAAAGCAGTCTCAGGCTGGTAATAATACTGGTGCCCTTAATAAAAGTAATTAAAAGCTTCATTTAGAAAGACAAATTTTCAACCCTGCACAGGATTCCTATAAAGTCCCACCAGGGATGGCCCCATGGCATAGTGGTTAAGTTCAGCATGCTTTGCTTTGGCAGCCTGGGTTCCCAGGTTTGGATCCCAGGTGTGGACCTACACCACTTGTCAGCTGTGCTGTGACAGCAACCCACATAGAAAATAGAGGCAGATTGGCACAAATGTTAACTCAGGGCTAATCTTCTTCAAGCGAAAAAAGAGGAAGATTGGCAATAAATCTTAGCTCTAGGTGAATCTTCCTTACTAAAAAAAAGAAAATCCCACCAAACATGAACTCATAATTCTAAATTACAAAATACATGAAGAAACAATTCAGAATCATTGGCAATAACAATCAATATAATTAGACCCTAAACTTCAGAAATAGATTACAAAATAAGTATATTTAAAATTGTTAAAGAGGAAAAGCAAACACTGCTGAAATACTTACTAGGAGTAACTTTTCAGGCCTACAAAGGGATTAATTTGCACACTCTCTCGTATGTCATTTTAATTAAGAAATAACTCATGGTTGGACTTCTGCTTATGGGCAGGAAGGTACACCATGTTATTTTCAGACCAACCCTCCTGTATATGCTGGAGTTCATTAAGCAAAACTAAGCATGGGAATAGGCACAGTTGCTGGCCTTTAACTGGAGGCCATTGAGCAAAGGGAAGTTTGAATCTGTATTCCAGCTGAAGCCAAGTTTGGAAAGCAGACTGACTAATTCCAGAAGGGTGGAAAGAGTGAGAACCAAATGAAAGAGAAGCAAGCCAAAGCCAGTGAATTTAGGAGGTGGAGAATGTGATGTTCCTTAAGGCAAAAGAATACAAATGGAAGCAACCATTTATAGGTCACCTTCAAAGGAGGCTGTGGTTGGGAGCTGGCTTGCACAATATTCAGAAGTGTTGTTTTGACTGAAGTGAAGCCAGATCCAGTGAAAGAAATCTAATTTCAGAAAGAAACTGTCTGCTAGTGTGTTAATAGGAGATTTTAATCCCTGGAACTATATGTATTTAACTGAGCTTGGTTTCGCCGGTCTCCACCCCAGGAACTTCTGTCCTTTGTTATGTGGGTATTGGAGACAAAACTACCAGAGTCTTCTGTCTTGACTGATGAGCTTCCAGATGAATAGGAACGAACAAGTTTAAAACTAGAATCAGGCCTTAATATCTTGTCCTAATGTGAATTTAGCATCATGTCAGGTCTGTAGGAAGCCATCATGATGAAAGGACGTATGTTGAAGTCATGTGACGGTTTCTTTCATCCACATTCAGTTGTTTGGAAGTTTTTGGTACCTGTTTTTAGGATAAGGAATGGAATAGACAATTAAATAAATAAAGCCAATTCAAACTGCTTTTGCTTAAGAAATTTCCGGATTTCCAGACAGGAAACAGCTGTCTTTATAAACAGAATCCAACTCAAAGGTAAAAGCCAGATTAGCATACTTAATGGGAACACATATTAGTTGGCCATTATGGTGTTATAAAATGAAACACTCTAGTTAAATAAGGATAATTTAGAGCCAAGGGACCTGGAAACTCAGGCAATTATGTTTTCTTCCTCCCTCCCTCCATTCCTCTCTCCCTCTCTCCTTCTTTCCCTTCTCCTCCTTTTCCTCCTCCCTCTCTCTTCTCTTCTGCTTGTTCCTTTTCTCTCTAGCTGTCTTTGCAGGCAACCTTTTTGATCTGCCCATCTGCATCTGCCACATGGTGGCCTCAGACCTGCTCCCAAAGTTTGACTGTGCTGCACTCTGTGTTTTCATTTCAGTCTGTGTCAGGTGTTGCAATCAGATGCCTCTTTCAGCCTGAGGCAGGCATGGAGATGGTAGAAATAATCATAGTTCTAAAAGTAATAGAAAGATAGAGAGTGGAGTTTCTTTTTATCTCCTTGAATAAAAATAGAGCCAGTCTTCACTCCATGGGATAACAGGGCACTTGAGATGATTCATACAGTTTCATGTGGCTCTTCTCTGCTTCTCTCAGATATTGTTGAAGCTGGTGGAACTGGTATTTTTTGGAAAACCTCGTGTGATCAAGGGATTCTGATGATCAACAGGTTTAGGATATGTTATTATATAAAATAAAAACTTTGTTCTTTTCTTTTTTTAGAACTTAGATTCAGAATTCAGTGTTTTGGTTTTTTTTTCCATTCAAAGTCTGATCTAGGAGCATCAAGGTGTTGACAGTCTCTATCCTGATAGGGCCAGTGGGGAACAGTAGGGTAGAAGAGACAAAAGGCAATGAGCTTCCCTTAGAGGCTGATTTTGCAGGCTTTTGTTCATCTCCACCCAGTGTCAAGGCCAATCATGGGTCCTCAGAGCCAAGGCAGCTCTGGCAGCTTCCTTTTCCACATCGGGACACCTTCTCTGTCTGGGTACTGGGGCTCTGAGGGATCATCTGCTGTCGGGATGCTGGGAGTCCACATCCTAAATGATCAGTGCAGAGCTCTTTCCAGGTTGTTTCCTTTGTAGGATTTCAAGATATAGTCACCAGGCATCTGACTTCTTAAAGAAACAGCCACATATGTCCACAGAAACTGCCAGGAGCTTATGGAGTAAATGGAAAACAAAATAAATAAAAGAACATAGCCAAGGTCAGCAGCAACAAGGAGTCTCATTTAACTTTAGCCAGGGTCAAGTTTCTTGCTTTGTGACTTTGAAATGAAACACAGAGCAGAGAGCCTCAGCATTTTTTCAGACTCTTGTGAAAAAGGTGAAAGAAGGTGTCTTTCAGGCAGCACGGATCCTCACCCCCTCCCTGCGCGCCTCCTCCTCGGGGCTCGAAAAATTAAGGGAATCAAGAACTTTCCGCTCAAAGTCAGGCAAAAGGAGGCCAAATCTGTCAAGATCATGAAAAATAAGGATAACGTGAAGTTTAAAGTTCGGTGCAGCAGATACCTTTACACCTCGGCCGTCACGGACAAGGGAAGGCAGAAAAATGGAGGCAGTCCTTGCCCCTGGGTTTCCCAGAGAAGGAGCTGAAATGAACAGACACACTGATTTAACTGTATTAAAATTTAAAAAATTCAAACACACAAATAAAGTTTTTTAAAAGGCTGCTTGTTTTCTAATTGCGCCAATTGGCCAATCTCGTATGGGGTCCAGTTCGGGTAATATTGTTGCATTACTTAGCGTGGAATAGTGATCAGGAAATTCACTAGGCATGTGGTTTTTCAATAGTGGAATCTGTTGACACGAAAAATCCTCAGCACATTGGGTGATTCAAATGCACTTTCATAATTTGCTCTCAATTTACCCCCTTTGTTATTTCCACATTTCACGAGAATCCGTCACTTCTCTCTGAATTATGTGCTGCTCAGGACTGATGCTATACCACCCACTCAGGGAGGGCAACCTCAGCTTCTTGAACTCATAGAACCTATTGTTCTGTCCCTTTCTTACCCAGTGCTGTCACTGCAGCCCTACACTCCAGCTGGGAGGGCAGGGAAATGACTCCCCAGGGAGCCATTCATCAGGGTCATAAATGTTCTGTGTTTTACTAAGTTCCATCAAAGTTCACCCCCACACGAAGCAAAACAATCGTTCTCTATGCATTCTTTTTTCTGTATCAACATATACATTACCCGTAAAAGTGCATAGGTAAACTATTAGTGTACGTGTGATGGGTAAACCTGAAGCTGTGTGCATATCTGTACACAAGCTGAGTGCTGGCGTGTTTGTCAGTAAATTCAAGCATCTGGCGGTGCTTCAAAGACACCTTGGTGCCTAGCTGAACCACCGTCTTCCCAGGCTTCAAGTGCATACTACGACTGCTTATGTGCTTGGATTTTCATTAATTACTCTTCTCCAGTTTTCTTCCCAGCCTCCCAGGTGTACTGATTTTAATTACTTCTCTCATCTAAGCATCTCCAAAGACTGTAAGAGACTACTTAGCAGGCCGAGCCTGCTGCCAGCTTTTCCCTCTCCGCCTTTTTTGCCCACACACCCAAATTAACCAGAAACATTCATTGCTCAGTAATGAGGTTGAGATTCCTCTGTGGAGTCCTGGAAGACATAAAAGGCAGGCTGTCTTTATGTTAACATCAACTCTCGCTTTCATCGTCTTATTTCTACTATACTCTCTCTGCGACTTACTTTAGAAATAAAGCAAACATTACCCCGGCATCCCAGAGCACGCAGTCCTGTTATTGAGCAGTCTTAGGACAATTTACTGTGTAAGACACCCAAAGCAAAACAAGACACACACACACAGTATGCCAAAACAAAATCTTTTGGGCATCTTTTCCTTGTTTTTAAACCTCATTTACTCAGTGTCACATTTAATAAAGCATATACCAACTTATTTTGCCTAGCAGTATTTAATACAATAACTTACACATACAGAAAGACCTAAACATTTAGCCACAGATGTCTTCAAATAAGGGAAGGTTTGCGATAATGGCCTGTAATTTAATGTTTAGATTTTAAGAGATGTCTGGTTAAAGCAAAAGGGCTTATTGACTTATTTGCCGTCCTTATTAACTCTATGTTCGAATTGACTGAGCAAACACCCAATTAGAGTGGTAATTGTTAGTGTCACACATTAGCTGAAAAGAACAGAGGAAAAAGAAAAGCTGTAGCAGAAGCTAGAATTACCAAAGGCTTATCTTGTATGAGATAGGATCTAATATCTTTTAAGTAGGCTGATGACAATCTATCCCTTTACGTATTAAAGATAAACAATTTAGACATAGTCCCTGACGGGCTGCCTTGATCTTAATTGCAGGAAAAGACAATGTGAAATACAGAAGATTAAACAAACAAACGAACGAAACATAGGCTGCGCCTACATGCATGAGGAAAGAACCGTTCCAAATATTGTGCTGAACTTAACTTTCCTTCAAGCGATCCATGAAGCCTGCTTATACCACATCGCTCCAGGAAACACCAAGTCTTTCTGGGGTTTTGGTATGGATGCTATCAGAAAGTTCAACTGGTTTGATCAAAATCGAGGTTGTGTAGATCTAGCCATTCTCAGGGCAAAAACTGGTAACCAGAGTTTCACAATTAAGCTTTTTGTAAGGGAATTTGCAGTTTACAACCAAATCCCACATTAAAATAGCTGTCATCTGTTTATTTACATTATTTTAAATTCTAAACTTTGGAGATAAGGAGATTTTTTTGATAAAATAATGGAATCTGAGAAATATATTGATTAATCAATGACTAACATTAATCACAAGCTTCTTAATAGTAAAACATCGAGAAGAAAAGTTAGAACAGCATCATCCAGTTGTTTGACCAATTCTGAATATCCACAGACCCTGTTTACATTAGACTTCACATTTTTCAATAAATCTTTTATGTTCTATCCAATTTTTTTCTTTCAATTATTGCTGTTGGGACTTAACAGATTTACCTAGCTCTTTCAAGACTTGATTATGACATTTTACTTCTTTTGATTTAAGACTTCTTATAATTTTTGAGACGTTGTCGTGGACAATAATCATAGTAAGACAGAGACTGTGCACCAAACCAGATTCCTCTTCTTCCTGGGCACCCACATGGTTTCCAAGGCCCCACTGCAATTAGAGGCAGCCTTGAGACTGACTCCTGAGCCAATGGGATTTGTACAGAGTGATGTGGACACTTCTGGGCCTTTCCCCTTCAGAGCCTCCCAAGAGTGCTTCTCCATGCTTTCTCTTTCCTCTTCTGCCAGATTAAATGGAAGGAAGTACAGGGTCCTTAGAAATCATATATTGAAAATGGCAGTCACAAGATAGAAGGAACCTGGGTCTCAAAAATTACTGCTTGACAGAATACTTCCCCACTCCTCAGGACTACCCATTTATGTGAGCAAGGTATAGATTTTTTTTGTGTTAAAGATTTTTGGATATATATATCACTACAAAATATAGGAAGTTCTTCAGCATATAAAAGCCTTCTTATTTGGGGCAAAGAAATATGTGGATACAGGTCTTCACCTCCTGTCACTATAGCTAAAGATAGATAAATAATTCTTGTCCCTTCTCCTGGTAGGAAGAGCATGAGCATGTGGCCCTCATCCAACCAATCAAATGTTCCTTCCAGGGCCTTCAACGTAGAGTAACATGCGTAATCATTCTTGTTTCTTTGCTTTGAACAAGGATACGTGACACTGTCTCCACAGAATTGATTTTCCTCTTAGGTTCTAATATGACTTCTTCTAAATTTTAACGTCTTTTATGGCTCTTAATCTAACTAATAAACATGTGAACATCTCTAGGTGAAGTTTCAGAGAGGTACTCCTGAGACGTTAGCTGTATTTTTGCAAAAATATTGAGATATTTCTGTCAAAATTAGGAGGTTTAGCTTTTAAGGTGTGTCTAAGCAAACTTCTTACTTTCTCCCTATTTTTGCTGCCTGGCCATTGGTAAACCCTACCGATTTTGGTTTTTGTTTCATTTATTAATACTCCATGGCTTGGGCTGGTGGCTTCCAGCATGTTTACCATAAAGAATTTCTTTTCTAACTTTTGTCCTCTACAGAATTTGTGTAGATTGGAAGATTTTTCAACCCACTAAAGGCTCTTATTAAATGGCAATAAATTTTCCTTTCTATATTTTCTTACTGTCTCCTAGTCCTCATGCTGGAATAAGTGGCATAGTGGGCTGGGGCCATTTCTAGGGCATGGCTTTGACATGGGTTAGTGGAGTCTGGAATTTTGGCAAGCATGGGACATTTAAATTTTGGTGGACATTTAGAATTGTCAATTGTGCCCCAATCAGTTTACTTTAATAATATTTATTTTGTCAGATATTGTATGATGTGCTAAGGACACAAAAATGAGTAAGACATTCTTTTATCTCTAAGAAACCATAATCTGGAAGGAGAGACATATACACAAAAAGATATATCCACAATGGTGTGGCAGTGTCGTATGTCAGTGGATATAAAAGTAAAAGGGCTCTATGTGAGTCTCCTAGGGCTGCTGTAATGAATTACCACAAACTGAGGGGCTTAAAACAACAGAAATTTATTCTCTCACAGTTCTGGAGACTAGAAATCTAAAATCAAGGTGTTGGCAGGGCCATATTCCCTCTGAAGCCTCTCAGGTAGAATCCTTTGTTGCTTCTTCTAGCTTCTGGTGGTTGCTGATAATACTTGGCATCCTTTAGCTTGTAGATGCATCACCCCAATCTCTGCTTCCCTATTCACATGGCCTTCTCCCCTATGTCTGGATCCAAATTTCCTTCTCCTTAGAAGGACACCAATCATATTGGATTGAAAGCCTACCCTAATCCAGTATGATCTCATCTTAACTTGATTGTGTCTGAAAGACTTTACTTCCAAATAAGGTCACCTTCCCAGGTTCCAGGTGGACAGGAATTTTGAGGGAACACTATTCAACCCAGAATAGGTTTCTAACCAAGATGACGGCAAGTCAGAAAGATGATCCAATGATGTTTCCTACAGGAGGAGATGATAGCTGAGCTGCATCTTGAGGGGTGAAGGGAAGTTAAAATAGAAACAAGATGGTTAACCATCTAAACATGTGTGATACCATATAAAGTACATTAAAGAATACCTTCTGCACAGAACTTTTATTGTGCTATTTTAATTAAGATGAAGTTCAGTCTCCAACAGTTCCTTTGTCTTTCTCCTATAGCAATGTCTCCTTCACCGCTCTAATCCAGGCAATTCTACTTTATTCTCAGCTGTGAAATATTTAGAGGCCATGTGCTAAATATATCACATTAACACTTCCTAGTGCAAGAATCTCTCCGTAATCCCAGCCCCTTTGGCCTTATTCCAACTGTGAACATGGAACACCTGTAGCCCTCTCTTTTCCTCTGATTTTGGATCTAGGGCTCTCCTCACTCAGAAAGAAGTATAAAAGATGACTGCCTTAGGATCAGAACTAACTTCATTCATTCACTCATTCCATCATTCATTCCACAAATGTTTTTGAGTATTAACTGTGTGCAAACCACAGTGCTAGGCATGGAGAAGATTAAAAAGATAAATACAATATATGTCCTGTCCTGAAATAGTCTATAGTCTAATAGGGAGAAAGCAAATATAAATAATATGTACAATTTCTGGCACACAATAATTACTCAAGAAACATTTGCCGAATTGAACAAAAAGGCTTAAACATTTTGGAGCAAAAGGAATTATTTCCTATCTTAAACTCCCTGGGCCCTTGCCTGCCTGGATCTTTAAAATGTACTTACGTCCTCAAGCCTTTGTCATTGCCAGCTTTGAGATTCAGTACTTAACCCTCCTGGGATCCGTGCCACCTTGCCTTATTTCTGGTGTGACTCACCCTATTTTAGGCTTTGCGTGAAGATATGCAACTTCCTAGGGGCAACCATTTCTCAGATGTGGCTCCTGGAGCTTCCTGCTAATGGCTCGGGAGTCACTGCTGGGGCACATGCATCCTTGACTACTTGGTGGGACAGATGAGGCAGATCTTTCTCTTTTCTTCAAACTGCTATGACTGGTTCCCATCTAGTTTTCAACTCATGAAACTTTTGAGAAATCTGAAGTCACCACCTCAACTTCCACCTCAGTGTTCTGAGGAGTCCTGTAGGACAGATGGAGTAGGAATTTGAAGGATATTTCTCCATATTCTTATATCCTTTCAATGTTTATCTTTTAGCACAATGCTCGGCACATAATAGTGCACATTTGAAGTATCAGGTTAGGAAAGTACCCAAAAGTGGTAGTTTTGAGGATAACGAGAAGTAGTCATGGATTCCTTTCTGGTTTAGCTCAAGGATTTCCTAATCTCATTCAGGGTAAATCCTCTTGACTGGAGTGAGGCTTCTAGTTTTACCTCTTACCATGAGTGCTTTCCCTTGTAAGACATTCTAATAGGTGAGAACAAGAGAGAAGTGTCACAGAATAGGAGGGAAATGATACAAGACTTGTATCCACAAAGTTGGACAAGGATGATAAAATTCCACCTTTTTATCTAGAATCAATCCTAGTATTATGTAATGATTACAGCTCAGGAAGACCTAGGGAAATCCAGGGGAAGATCCTTTACAGGGCCTGTAATACCAGTGTCCATGAGTGGAAAATGCTAGACCAGACATTCACATGCTGCTCGCCTGTCCTTCAAGAGTGAACACCAAAACACAAGGAAGCTGAGCAGAACAGTGCTGCCCAGACCAGCATTCTGTCCCGGTGTCTCCTGAGACATTGTAGGGGAGAATTCACGTACATTGAAAATATTTTTGCCTTGCCTCTATTGATCACTTTCTCCTCTGAATTCTTATAGCACTTGTAAACTTTGATACATAATTTATATATTTGGCACTCTGCAATGTACTCCATTGGCTTTATCTCCACATTTCGAGAGCAGAGAGCTTGTTTTTTAGAGCCACCCTATCTTGCAGTAGTCATTGCAGTTGACTTGTCATCATTTCTTCTGCTATGAATAATTCTCTACCCCAGGGTCAGTAAACGTTTTCTGTAAAGGGCCAGTGCTATGGTTTGAATATTTGTGGCCTCCCCAAAATTCATATGTGGAAATGTAATGCCCTATGTGATGATATTTGGAGGTGGGGCCTTTGGGAAGTGATTAGGTCATGAGGGCAGAGCCTTATGAATGGGATCAGTGCCTTACAAAAGGGACACCAGACAGCTCCCTCATCCCTTCAGCCATGATAAGATGACAATGCAGTGATAAGATGGCCATCTAGGAACCGGGAAACAGGTCCTCATCAGACACTGAATCTGCCAGCACCTTGATCTTGGCCTTCCCAGCCTCCAGAACTGAGAGAAATAAATTTCCATTGTTTATAAGCCTCCCAGTTTATGGCATTTTGTTATAGCAGCTCAAACTAAGACAGCTAGATAGTAAATATTTTAGGCTTTGTGAGCCACATGGTCTCTGTTGTAACAGCTCTACTCAACTGTTACATGAGAAAGCAGCCATAGACAATTTATAAAGGAATAAGTATGGCTGTGTTACAATAAAATTTTATTTACAAAAACAGGCTGTGGGCCAGCTTTAGCCCTTGGCTATAGTTTGCTGATTTCTGGTCCAAATAAATGCTGGTCATACCATTTTTCTTGATAGTGACTGGATCAGGAATGAAATGTTAAAGAGATATTAAAATAATGAGTCTGGCTTCATGAGAAATGGCATGTGCGTGTGACCTAACCCTGGTCAGGAAACAGGAGGGGAAATCTGGTGGGGACCTGGGGGAAAGGCTTCCTTGATTTTAAGGAGGCACAGTAAAGGCCTGTCCCTTGTTTTCCTGTGGACCTTGTTGAATTGGGAACAGGCATCATACCACCTGCCAGAAGATGACCCAACAGTGGCAAGAGGACAAGGCTGAGAGAATCAGAGAAAGAAGGAGAGAGACCCTGACATATCTCACCTGGAGCCCACTCTGCTCTGGTCTCCAAACTACGCAAATTAATCAATGTCTTTCTTGTGTAAGCCAGTTAGTCTTTTTCCTTGCAAGAAAGCATACTAATTGATATAGTTACACATCTGAAATGTTAAAGAGATATTAAAATGATGAGTCTGGCTTCATGAGGAAAAATGATATATTTCATATTACATTTCTGATAAAGAATACGGTGTCTAACTTTTTATAGAAATGATAAAATGCCATGTTGAATCAACTATAAATGATATAGTTGTATAAAGTTTTTTACATTGCATATAAACTGGTGATTAGGGCAGGATAGAGTCGGTTACTTCAAATTAACATGAATATGTATTATATGAAGTTCTTATGAAGCTCCCCCCACTTTTTCAGTGGAGACACTAGGCCCACTTATTTTCTTCATTTTATAAACTCCAAGTCATACTGGATCATTTTTTTTAATTCAGACAATACAGAAGTAAAAGCAATGGTTTCCCTCTTATGCTGCTGAGGATACTAATATTTATTTTCTCCTTTATGATTACCCTGTAGCCAATATATGCATTATATTTCAGGGAGTCTGTGAGGTCAAAAGCATTTTCATGATAATACTAAAAAATGATTTGCCTTTTTCACCACGTTGATGTTTCCACTGATGGTGCAAAAGCAAGGGTAGGCAAAACTGCTGGTGTCTTAGCATGAGTCAAGGCCATGGCTTCCGACCGCACTAGTAGTCACTGTGTTCTTCAACACCATGAACTCATATGAACAAAAAAATGCTGGTATTAATTAAGAATGTTCTTGAAGGATCAGTAAAAACGATAACTTTTATCAAATCTCAACCCTAAGTATACATGTTTTTAATATTCCATGAAGCAAAAATGCATACTTCAGATGGAAGTACTTCTGCATACCAAAGTACAACCATTGTCTGGAAGAGGAGCACTTGTGTCATTCTTTGTGTGGTGAGCTTACCTAGCCTCTTTTCTTTTAATTTTTTTTTAAAGATTGGCATCTGAGATAACAACTTTTGCCAATCTTTTTTTTCTTCCCCCAAAGCCCCCCAGTACATAGGTGTATACTCTAGTTGTGAGTACCTCTGGTTGTGCTATGTGGGATGCCACCTCAGCGTGGCTTGATGAGCAGTGCCATGTCCGTGCCCAGGATCCGAACCAGTGAAACCCTGCACCACCGAACCTCTTTTTTAATAGAATACCATTTTTACTTGAAAGAGTGATAGACAGACTACGGTTATTCAGATTGAGTTTTGGCAGATATTTTTGCTAACGTGAATCAAGTGAGGCAGTCACTTCAGGGAATATTGCCAATGATAAAATTTGAACTTCCAAGTGAAAACTTGAATTTTGGAGAATTTGTATCTGCCACCATGAGATTGATAGCTTCTCAATACTTAGACATATTTCTGATGAGATCAAGTGGTGTTATTAATTAACGTGATTTTTTAAATACTGTATCATGAAATGTGTCAACATTTAGAAGATCTTTATAACTCAATTAGCCACTATTTTCCAAATGATCTATGCCTTATGTTATGAAATCATGCATGGGTAAGAGATCCATTCAAAGTACAAGATGGACCAATGGAATTTAATGAAACAGGAACACAAAGTTCACTGGTATAGTTTCAGACCTCACGATGTAAGCAACCTTTAAGAAACTACCACTTGTCCAGTTGTGGTGTAGTGTCAAAGAAGAATAGCTATAATTATCTGAAAAGGCTATTAAAATGCTCCTCCCTCTTCCAACTACACATCTGTTTGAGGGTGGATTTCCTTTATATATCTCAGCCCAAACAACATATCATAAAGGACTGATCACAGACGAAGATAGGAAAATCCAGCTGTCTTCTGTTAAATTAGACATTAAGGAAATTTGAAAAAGTGCTAAAACAATGCCATTCTTCTTGATTTTTTTGACAACACTGTTATTTTTCATAACGAATATTATTAACAGAAAATTAATAGTCAAAATACATTTTAAATTTCTCCGTTTTAATTTCTAATATGATTAACATCAATAGATATAACTAACATAAACGAAACCTCTTTGGGGTACTCAATAATTTTTAAGACTGTAAATGGGTCCAGAACCAAACATTGATTTAGAAGAATACTTAATGACACATGAAAATACTGGAAATACACTATCAAGGGGTAAAAAGCACAATTTTGAAATGGACATACCGTGATTCCAATTACACAAAAAACACATGTGCACAGAAAAGGAATAGGATGAAACACTGTAAAATATTAATAATTTAGGTAATTCAAGTTTTCTTTTATTTTCATGGATTTTTCCAAGTTTTCTCTAATGAAAACTTTTTTAATTAAAAAATAAAAATATGTATGTCTTACAAGAAAAGTTTTGCCATTATAATCAGGAAGAATAAAATTTCAATTCCCAACACAAATCATAAATTTGCCTATAATAGTGGCATCCATCAAAAGAACGTTATGGTTTCCTTTTATTAGTCATGTGTAAGAATTTAATATGTTTGACTATAAGACAATAAGGTTTTTAAATAAAGAAACTTTCCAAAATCAAATGAATGTATTTTTTCCTAATAGTTCCCTCAGGAGGCTATATGCTTGTTCAAACGATGTTTTTTGGGACCTTTATTGAAGGATTGTCTGTAGACAGTTGGCCACAGAAGAAATTAATCTTATATCTTTATAAAGATGTAGCATTTTCTCTCCCTCCCTCCTCTGCCTGCTTAAGCTAACAGTTTGTGTGATTATTGATATTGACCTTGAGAGCTGTTGGGAAGAACCGTGAGGCCACATGCAGGAAGGAGCCCAGAAGAGCCCCCACGTCTCCAAGTAAAAGGAAGTCTACCTGTGGACTGCAAGATCCTTTAGTAGCTAATAGAGGTTTCCTTGGCTGTATTCTATAAGTTAAAAGAAAGTGAGGAATTAATTGCACTTTCCTTTTTATCCCTAATCTATACATAGCACAATGCTGAGCACCAAGCAAAGACTCAATTAATTGACATTAATTGGGCATCTACAACATTCTACATAGTGCTGGTTGGGGTTGGATTGCTAATATTAATTTATCATTCAGCTAAAGAGAAGCTGAGAATTATCAGCTTCTTTAGACTAATGAATAGTTCAGATTTCCTAAACAGCCTAAAACTTGGTCTTCTACTAGGGTGACCAACTCGTCCCCGTTTGCCCAGGACTTTTCTGTTTTTAGCACTAAACTCAGGCATCCCAAGAACCTCCTAAGACCCAGACGCACTGGGATGGTTGGTCACTGTGTCCTTCAGTGACCTGACTTTAGAATAATGCAACGTCTCTTCCATTTAGTTTGACCTGGCTCCTCTAGCCAAGTCTGTATACCCAAGGCCAACCAAAGCCGGATGGAGGCATCTGTTGGCTGAGCCATCTGACTGCTGCTGTATGTCCTTGTCCTTCAGATGAACAAGCCAGACAAAGGGACTAACTGCACAGAGACAGGGCCCCAAACCTAGAAGATGGTTAGCTTTCCCAGGAAAGCCTGGGGATCCTGGCTTACTCATCCACTCCTTTTAAAGAACAACTGTTTTTTGGTTTGAGTCATCACTCCTATTTTGCCCTACTATTTACAGAAAGACAAACGGACAAGCCTGAAATGACCCTCCTAAGAACAAGATTTTATGCCAGGATTTGACATGCCAGAAAACTTGTGTCCCCAGAAAAGACACTCCAGCCTTAGCATTAGTAAAATGAAGACTTTTTTTTATTTATTCTTGCATTCAGAGAGGAATGACGATGTCATCCGTGTCTTAGACACATCTTAATTTGTGGATTTTTTCTAATTTAACTCTCTTAATTGGATGAAAGTATGCTGCTGCTGATTTATGGATCTCCAGTTGTGCCAGGCATCATTTTAAATGTGCACAGCTGCTCTGCAGTAGTTTAACTTGGCAGATAGTATCAAACCATTGAATTGTGTCATTTATTTGTATATGCATACAATAGCCTCCTTGTGCAGGTTCGTCAAAAATCCTTGCAGGCATGGTTTGGACCAAGCATTTAAAGAGTCTTGTAGAGTGATTTATTCTTTTGGAAGGTTTTCAAAGTTTCCAGAAAGAAGAATAGGATATCATTTTGTGCCATTGATAAGTTCCCAAGAGAATCACAGAGACAGGCGGATGGAGAGGTTAACAGAGTGAGAGGTCTCAGGCTTACGTCTGGGAACTTCAATTTCAGAGGTCTTCAGACAATGTAGGACATGTTACTGCTGACAACACTCTCACTTTCATTGTGACATATCACAGGGAAGCAGCTAAAAGAGGGGGGTGATCTAATACAAGTTGCAGCATAAATAACTTGAGAAGCTCTGTTGACAATAGAAAATCTGGCATTCACGGTGCTTAACAATGCTATCTTCAAATTCAAAGGGCCCTGAGATTTGTCACTGTTGCCCTTTGTAGTCAAGGATGATACTGTTGACACTGTGGTTATCCCTGTATGCAAGTGTGACTGGAAATACTCAAGGGTGACAGAAGATAAGGCCTTTCTGCAGAGTATACATGGAGAGCCTTCTTTTGGTTTGTGTCCTTTGGCCTCCCAGCACATAACTTGCCTTGTCACAGTCATCGTGTCTCTGCAGCCGACCCAGCTGCTCTGGTCAGGACCTCTTGGCTCCAGTCTTCCACAAATGTCTCCATTGCTTGAACGTCTTTCCCCTGGGCTCTTGTGCCAATTACGCTTCCTACCTGATCTGCCTACTACCTCTCATGCAAAGCCAACCAAGCAGGCTCAGCCGGCCTCCTTCCTACACTGCAGCTTGTGAGAAAATCACTTTGAGGTGGGATGTGTTGCTGGATAGCTTTGTTTATTGATGATTTTATTTTGCCATTTGAAATGAGTGTTTTCAACTAGAAAGACCTTAGGGGCTGAAATAATTTTTTCCCTTCTCAGTATTGCCTGTTTTAAAAAAAAGCAGAGGAAATGCTTTTAGCAAAGGCATGCCTTTCCTGTAGGTGGACTAGGTAGACACTTTTACAGTTGGTTGCTTTAAAAAAGTGTTCCTCATCATCCTATACTTAAAAATTGTTTTAAGACCAGAAATTTCCAAAGGGTCATCTCTGAAGCCTAATAATGGGTGTTCACAAGCCACTGTGAACATCTCAGAAAGCATTCCTATGCTGGCCGCTCAGGTGACTTGCTTTAGGCAACAATTAGATCAGGTCAAGATGCAACACTGGTGACCTCACGCTGATAGCAAGCACTGTTGGGCAGCTCATTACTTTGCCTCTTTGGCAAATAAAAATCTTTTTACACGTGGGTTCAGGATGGGGGTTAGGAAGGGTGGTAACAGAGCTTCTTGATGGTGCCTTAGCTTTAAAATCTCCTACAGAGGAACGGCAGATTGCCTTGGATAGGGAAACCCCAAAAATCTTATCAGTTATTTAACCTCTGAGTGAATTGCCTTATAAGATCTTTACGAAGGATCTGAACTGAGGATAACTTCATTCATAAGAAAATTCTGATGAGGATAGCTGAGAGAGAAGGGAGATGAGAGCTCAGATTCAGCCTAGGTCTTTGGGCTTCCCCAGAGGGGAAAGACTTCACCTAGAGCTTCCATGACCAGCACTGGGACACCCCGTGTCCAAGAAAGGACATCTTATCAGGCAAGAGAGAGGGCTGGAATTAGAAGGTGGAGGAACTGAAAACATACTTTGCTTACTTGACAGTTTTGCCTCTCTTTGATTTGAGGTCATCCAACAATATAGTTCAATCTGACCCAATTTTTGAAGTTGTTTCTCCAAGGAATGTCTTTGGATTAGCTTTAAGCTCTTCTCAGTCCTCCAAAGATGTTAGAAGTGAGGCACAGATACCCCAAGACTCTAGTACGTGTGGCAGCAGTCTCTAATCTTCTACTTATTCTATTTTTTTTTAAGAGGAACTAAGAAGAATGGGATTGAGAATAAGCAAGCATCTAGTATGAGGGATGTTTTGTTATTCCTATTTTATAAATGAGAAAACTGAAGTTCAGTTATGGACCAGGATCATGTAAGGGCTAAGTAGCAAAGCTGGGATCTAAACTGAGATGCATCCGCCAGGGGTGAGCAGGTCCACAAATGAGCTCAATTCAGGAGCTCCCTGAATTTTACTTCTCCAATTCTGTCTCAGAACTGTGGGGTTCTTCTCTAAAATTCTGACCAAGAACCTCACAAAGAGGAGAGCAAGTTCTCCTCATGAAGTTTGAGAAATCACCAATGGAAGAATGAGCCTCAACTGTATCCTTGATTGCCTGTTAAAATAGTAAGTAGTAGCATTGTTATAATGGTGAACATTAAAATGCCACCATTTATCCCTTGGTCATTTTGAAGGTACCATGCAAAATCTGCTGTTCTAAGACCAATATCTAAATTATTTTAATTAATAAACCTTATTTGGTTGGGTGAGTTAAAGTAATGCCGTTAACTTCCACTATGCATGTTAGATAAGGGGCCAGAAAGAAATAGTTACTCTCAGATAACTTTTTCAAGATGATCCTAATTAAGGTTTGGGTTGATAAGACATCCAAGGAGTTATTGATTATAAGGACTGACATGCTCTAAAATTAATGTATGCCTGATAGGTTTATCCCATATATTGTCCTTCTTTTTCCATTGGCTTTCTAAGTGTCAGGAATCCCCATTTTCATGACCTGTTACATGATAGGGCCCCTTCTAGTTTACAAAGCTCTTCCTCATGCATTATTTCATGAAACCTCAGGGATCCCAGGGAGAGAGTCAAAGCCTCTGTTATTCCTTTTCTATCAGGTGAGGACACTGAGACAAAAACACCCATGCATTCCTGAAGGTACTGGAACTACTAAACGAGGGAGCCAGGACTGGGATCTTCAACCATTGCCCCACCTTGCTCCCTTCTCCATATTGCACACAAGTGTTTATTAAGGATCACACTATTGCATAAAGCAGTCTGATGAGCAGCAATGGTCATCTGAAGCCAAGATTCCAGACTGTGGAGCAGATGAGGCTTGAGCATCTCTTGCCTTAGCTTAGGATTGGCCCTAAGGATTTCAATCATGGCTGGACACACGATTAGAGTACATAAGGAAGAAGGCTAAGGATGGAAGGTAAGCCCAGTCTGACTTTTGGCAGTGCTGGTGGCACTCAATGTTAAGAAGCATTTTCAAAGTATCTATGAAATACTTTTAAGGTGATATAATCTTTACATTCAATTTGTCAGAAAATATTTGAAGCAAGCCATTCTTAATTATGTTGATGCAAATGGTCCTAAGACACACTACACACACATGAGTTAGACCAAATTCTTCATAAAACAGAATTGAATTCAATTATTTAAAATGGGTTTCTTTTGGACTACATGGTCACATATATGTGGTTTGATCATAGCCCTTACTTTTCAAAGTTTTGAGTGTCAAAAAGACATAGGATGGCATTTTTCTCAGCAAACGTGATTTATAATATACTCCACACTCAATGAAAATTGGGTTTGTGTTTTAGTTAGGATTAAGTTCACTTATGTGACAGAAAGCCCAAAATAACAGTGGTTTAAAGAAAATAGTTTATTTTTCTCTCACATTAAGAGATCAGGAGAGGGGCCGGCCCTCTGGCCGACTGGTTAAGTTCGTGCGCTCTGCTTTGGCGACCCAGGGTTTCACGCGTTCGGATCCTGGGCGTGGACCCAGCACCACTCATGAAGCCGTGCTGAGGCAGAGTCCCACAAAGCAGAACTACAGGGACCTACAACTAGAATATACAACTACGTACTGGGGGGCTTTCAGGAGAAGAAAAAAAAAAGATTAGCAATGGATGTCATCTCAGGGCCATTCTAGAAATAAAAAGAGATCGGGGGTAGTCTGTTCAAGGATGCTATGGTGGCCTCATGGTGTTGGAGGCTTTTGCTCCTCCTATGTTGTTGCTCCACCATTCATGGATTATAGTCCCTAATTTACCTCATGGTTCAACATGGCTGCTAGAGCTCCAACAATTATATCTGCAATCCAGGCATTTGGAAGGAAAAGGGGACAAGAAGAAGTGAATGCTCTCCCTTTCACTTCCGCTTATATCTCATTGGCTAGAACCCAGTGATATGGTCACATGTAGTTCCAAGGCAGGCTGAGAAACGTATAATTTTAGCTAACCATAATGTTCTCAGCTGAACAAAACTAGTATTATTTTTACAAAGGAAAAAAGGGACAATTAATATTTAGGCAATTAGGAGTTTCTGCTACAGCTTGGTTCTCAAACCTATTCCCTTCATCTTGTTTCCTATGCTCCCACCTCTCCTTCCCTACCCCCTCTTGCATATATGCATTTTGAAAAAAGACCCTACTGCTTGGAAGCCAGGGCCATACAGAGCAGAAAAAACAAATATGGGTTGGAACTGAGTCAAAGTAGAGAGTGTGTTACTATCATTATTTTACCTTATTAACAATATCATTTATATCATCATCAATAAAACCTATTGTGTACTCAGAATGTACAGGGGAAACTATCAGAGGCGTTAGGAAATATAATACAGGATTCTTGTGTCTAATCTTGACTTTCTCATTTAGGGGAGATAAGATTCCCATAGAAAGATACTGTCAAGAACTGTGAAAGGTCTGAGATTTTACCCTACTCATAAGGAACAAGCTAGCCCAACACAGTGTCATGGATGCGGGTAGGAGACACAAGACTCCTGGGTCAGAGTTAAAGGATTTGATTATAGCAACAGTCAGAGCATCAACATTTCCTGTGCCAGTTCCCCAGGTCCCAATTCCCACAGGGTGATGCAGATGGCCACATGACAACTGCACATGCAGTAGGTTGCATTACAGAAAAGGAACTCTGAGTTTAAGGAACCCAAGTCTCTTATAATGGGTTGTAAGCATGCCTGCCCTTTTCTCCAGAGGGGAAACACTATCTCTGTCTAGATTTCAAGGCTATTCACTGTATAAACATCCTTACAAAGATAGTCCAGAACAAAGGTAGTCAGAATCTCTGCTTGCGAGATGTTCAGCAATAAGAAAGACCTGTGGAGAATTGTCTCCCCAAAGATATGAGGCAGTGCATGCCAAGTGCTACACAAGTACCAGAAACGCTAAATATCACAGCATTCTCCTTAGGAGTGAGAAGTGAACCGGAGGCTCAGCAGTCTGGGAAAGAAGCTGGACTTTGAAGGGAGGGGGGAACCTGGACCAGGAAAGAGGAGAGAGCTTCTACTTAGACACGCACGTGTGGAGACAGGAATGTGAGGATGCATTTGCAGAACTCCAAAGACCAGTTTGGTTGAAGGGAAAGTTTATTTAGGAAGGCTGTGGGAGGTTGGACTGGTCTCCAGAGGGCCTGGAATGCCTAAGAAACTTTCTTACAGTAATGAGGAGGGACAGTAACGATGCTAACTGGCAACACAGCATAGGATGGGCCAGAGTGGAGGCAATTAGAGGCAAGGCGAAGAGACCGCTAGAAGTTTATTGCAATGGTCTGGGCATGAAGTACTGAATACTTGAATTTTTTCCACATGGCAGGAAAACATATTTGTATTTATTCAATTTAGTTTCCTTTACTAACGAGTACCAAGGCAAACTTTCTAGGTAACTCTGTATGTGTAAGGATCGATTTATAGCATCATTAATAAATCTGTTAGCTTAAGTGGCACTTTTATAGACTTTATCATTCAAGAGAATCTCATCCAAATGTGTTCAGTGCTGGATTCTCTCATGCATTTAGGGATTAGGCACCCCAAAGGTGTCAGGGGTCAAGTCTAAAGGACCTCAGGGGATCCTTCTTGGCTAAGATAAGGGAGGGTTTTGATGTGGGGGCAGATTGATGGAAGAGACACCTGTTGTACATGGGTGACCAGTTACCATTTTAGCTCTCAAAGTGAGAAAACTAATGTAAGAGACATGTCCTCAAGGAAACCCAGGGTACAACAAGCAAATGATTTGAACAGGGGGAGCCTGTTGATAAAGTAAGTATTAAACATCCACGTCTTTAACCCTGAGACTAGAGATTGAAATGACCTGTAGTGGTTTCCTATTATTCTTATGTAATAGTCTTGGCTCCTTGATCTTGTTGTAAGAAACATGAGTAAGTCTCACACCTGCCTCTCCATAAATGAATGAAGTGCCACCTTACATGTCCCCAGGCTCCCATCATCCTCTGGGGCCTCCTACAATCCTAGGTCCTCAGCAGTTCCGTAGTGAGGCCACTAGATCATCACTGAAGGCTTTGGCAGACCACCGTGTAAGCAAACTCCTAAATATTTTTAACAGAGCCCATGGCTGACGGGTGTCAAACTTTATATATTAAGGGAGTATTAAAAATACAGCTATTTCTAATAATTTATTATGCACACGCTCATAAACACATTACACTTGTCACGGAACATATACCTGTAGTAGGCCTTCCAGAAGGGAATAAATAACACTTACCTAATGAGAGGCTGATGTTGTTTTCAGATGTCAATCACAGCAAGGTTCCAGCATTAAGGCAGAGTCACGGCTGGTAATCTTTTAGTGGGCAGTCTCCTGACCACTGGCTACCTGTAGTGTGTGGGCCACCAGTTGGGAACCACTGCTCTTGGCAAAGGAGCAATGATCCCTATAGCCTTACTCAGACCCATCATTAAACTGTTCCCTGAAAGTGAACTTGGAAGTTTTCACAGCCAGTGACGAACGTAAACCTTCAAAGGAGAAGTGGAGTGAATGTCAAGGGCTCACATGGAGAAAAGCAATCTGTCATAAGTGAAGAAAAGCCAAATTATTAATGGAAAATCACCACACCCAGTGCACTGTGCCTGACTGCGGACACCACACTTCAGGAGACATATAAACCAAAAAATGTGATACATTCAGAGGAGACAACATTCAACCAGGTTGGTGAGGGGACGCAAAACCATGCCACACTGGGAACAGTCAAGAAACAGGACACAAGTGGACAGCAGAAGACTTGGGAGGACACAATAGCCGTCCTCAAATACTCTGAAGGTTGTTAAGACGAAGGTTTTCTCAGGGGCCGGGGAGGCGGAAACCAGCGATAAAGGGTGGAGACCACAAAAACAGCTTTAGGCTGAAAAAAGGGGGATGAAGAGGGAACACTTTCTGGTAAAGCTCTTAAAAAAGCAGTTTTTTAAGGACTAGGCAGTTTGGGAGATGTTGAATTCTCTGTCATTTGAGCCAGTCAAGCCTTGACTGGGCAAGCATAATGGAAGAATAGTGCAGAAGGACTCCAACACCGGGCAGTAAACGAAGTGACCTGAAGTCATTTCAGCCCCAGGATTCTGTGATTCTAAGTAGAGGGAAGTTGAATCTGAAGTAGAGTATCCTCGTGCAACCCTCACAACTTCGACTCACCACAAACACTGAAGCAAAAGCTGTACGGCAATGAAACGCATGTGAGTGAAGAGGACGCATCCCAAGAATATTTTTACGCTCAGTTGTTGATAATGATGTGAGCTCGTTTGGTCTCAGTGAATCTGAAGGTCAGATTTGGTCCCCAAAGAATCGTCCCGCGCTCCTAGCTTTCTCCTGGGAAGTTAGCTTTTCCAGCGGTGGCATTTCATTTGGTTGTCTGCTATCACCTAGAATATGCACGTGGATATACACATGTGCATAGACATATAAATATTGCCATAACTAACAGTTTTGAGATGCTCTATTATATTAAAAAAAACCAAACTTTTTGTTATATAATAATGTCCACTCATTTGCAAACTTCTCTTATTGAAAATCATAGAGGTTGCAAGTGGCAACACTGTATTTCCAGCATTGGCAAGGCAATAGGCATGAACAGCTAAGAATATGTACAAAATTGGGAAGGAATTAGAGAAAATAATTGTAAGGGTTTAGGGAAAAGTAGAAAGAGTATGAGAGGTTGTACTGCTCCAGAGAGAATGGAAAGAAAGTGTTGTTGTTTCCTGTCCTTGAGGATAACTTTCTTGTGCCTCCTCAGGGTGGAGGTGAGGGGTAGGGCAGGGGTCAGGTCCCCACCTCCCAGGGGTCTCAGCCTAGATTTGGTCTGGCTTGCTTTCCGGGCAACACTTGACCCTGAACAGCAGAGGAGCTGTGAAAGGGGCTCGGAAGGCCCTTTTCTCCATGTCTACATCAGAGGCCAGGGAGGCAAAGAGGAGAGTTAGAAGCCAATGCATTTGTCTCCTTTTTACCAAAACTAGAGACTAACTATGCTGAAGGCCAAGAGAGCCTGCACTCTGCTATTACCCACGTTGCTTAGAAAAGTCTCCTACAGGGAGAGGGTACCAGGGTGGAGAGGGCCCTCCACTAAGCCAAGCCCATGGCCTGTGCAAGTACTGAGGAGTGAAGAAGCATTTAGAACTTGTAGAAAAATGCAGCAAATTCTTAAGACAGAAAGACACCCCCAAAAAATGATGCTATGTTAGGATGCTGATAATGCTGATGATGACACAGCAAAGAAAAAGGAGGGTTTTCTCACATTTCAGAAGACTGGGGAGTGGAGCCAATGCCTTGTGTTTCTTTTTGCTATGAAAAGAAAAAAAATTCTTTTCTTTTGGCTTTTGTCTTGAGTTTGTCTCTGTTTTCCACAGAGAGTCAAAACATTGGGTAACCATCCTTCCTCACTAAAAGAATAATTAGTCCTTGGGGACTGGCCTGCAGACAGTCTCCCACCCACTTCCTGGTGAGGTGTCTGTGCTCCCAGATGTGGGCTAGGAAGGCTCGCTCAGGACTGCGAGGTCGCCCGGAAGCCTGTAACTCAATAGTCTCCTGTTACTCTACTTTTAACTCTGGTTTTATCTATAAGACTTTGCTGGTTGTAGTATTTTAGGCATATGTGCATGCTAAAAAAGTCATCAGTCTTGTAGTAGCTAAGGAGTGCGTGAAAGGTATACTGACACTACCTGGACAGTTGGATTCCTAGGTTTTGCTCATTCTGTATTTGTGTCCCATTGTCACTCTTCTCCCACTACCCCTGACCTCAACCCCCACCCCCCCGCCACCCTACATCTTGTTCTCTGTCTCCCTGAAGGAGAGTGTTTCCTGAGTGACAGTATTTCATTAGTATAGGGTCTGTCCATGTCTCTAAATCCAGGGGGACCATGGCTTGCCCTGGATTCTAGAGTTACCTGGCAGGGAGTGTGGACACTCTCAGGACAGGCCTTTGCCAGGCTGTGAATGAAACGCCCTCTGAAATGCCTAAATAGGAATGGGCATGGGGGTCTCAAGATCCCTAATTGCCCTCCTAATGGCCACTACTGACTGAGATGATCTCAACTCAGGAGTTGAATGTGCGCCTAATCAGACCACTAGGGGCCTGGGGTGTATCCGGGGAGGCCAGCCATCCTGACACTGTCAGAGGGGAATTTAAGAGTATAAAAATTAATCCAGTCAGTGAAAGAAAAATCAGATCAGTAATGACCAATTGTTTAGACCTGCACTTGTCCTGTAGAAATATAAATGTAATCACATACGTAATTTTAAATGATTTAGTAGCCATATGAAAAATATTGAAAAGAAACAGGTGAGATTAATTTTAATATTACATTTTATTTAATATCTAAATATATCAATATATTATATATTTATCTAAAATACATACCCAATATATCTAAAATATTATTTTAATATATAGCCAAAATAAAAGTATTCATAAAATATTTTACATTATTTTTATACTAAGTCTTCAGAATGTAATGTGTATTTTACACGGACAGCCCATCTCAATTCAGATTAGCCACATTTCAAGGGCTTACTAACCATCTGACGCTAGTGGTTATCAGGTTAGACAGCAAAGGCCTAGTCAATGACTCAATCTGTCAATTCTCTGGCCTTATCTCCTCAATAAAGTTGTTATTAATGATCTAGTAACCTGTTGCCCTGGCGTCTGTACGTATCCTCTGCATGATTTTTCATTCGACCACACTGTTTCAGATACGGCATCCCTCACCTTCATGAACAAGGTCCCTACTCTCCAGTCTCTGACATGGGTAAACAAACAAGGATATACAATAATTGCTGCTAGTAAGAAGCAATATGAAGAAAATAAGACAGCATATTGAATAAACTTTTTCTGTCAAGGTGTCTGAATTCTTGGCGAGGCTGAACTTGCCCTTTGCCTTGAGTCTACACTCTGCCCTGAGGAAGGCACATGAATGAGCCCTGGGGTAAGCAATGGGGGTGAAGACCCTCCCTGGATCCTGAGAGTTACCACAAACTTGCATTTCTAGAACATTGTCTCTTAATGGCTCTGTCTGGTCTCAGTAATCAGAACGATCTCCTGCCAATGAACAGAGACACCTTGGAGGGAAGGCACCTGGATTGAGAATCAGTAGACATGAATGCTCATCCTAGATTTGTCTCTCACTAGCTCTGAACAAGCCTCAATTAACTCAATAAACCATATAGGCCTCAATTTCCTCTGTGCTCCCTAAGTTCTAATATTGTGATTCTGTGTTCATGCTAATGGAGCTTTTATGACTCATAAACCTCAGGAAAGACCAATGACAATGAACACTGAGAATTCCAGAAGACTGGGAGGAGGAGTTGAGTGGGCAGGGCATATTACAGAATAATGAGGAGCATGAAGTTGGCATTTAGCCAGCAGTTAAAAAAAAATCAAAACAAACAAAAGAACCGAGCTGGTGGTCTAACAGACAGCTGAGCCAGAATTAAATGGGCAGAGGGGGGAAAAATGCTGACTTAAGCAACATTTATGACCAGATTTTAAAATTGTTGAAAGAGCTTGTGGTCAAATGAACTGAGTACTTTTTAGAATCTTCTTTTTCAGTTGGGAGGGGGTGGGGGTAGGGTTGTTGGGGAATGGAGCTTCCAAGTGATTTTTGTAAGAATCTCAAACTATTTTCACTTGGACTGGATCTAGACACACATCTAAAGTAAAGTAGAAAATTGCAATTACCTAGATAATTAAATAAAAATCACTTTCATCTTGAACCGTCTAGATAGTTTATGGAAAATATCTAAAGATGTCCCAATTCAGTTTTTGTCATTACTTGCTAATCACAAGGAGTAAAATGACCTTTAATGAACAGACAGAATTGCAGGTCATGGCTACACATAAAACAGGACTAGAAAGTGTTTATTTAGTTCAGACTTTTCATAAAGTTTGGCTGATGGATTCAGTTGGAAACAATTAATTGTACTTTCTTGAAGAACAAAATAGTCACCAAATTAACCAAAAAATGTGGTTATAAAGAAACACCACCAGACTAGTATCTTTCTTTTGTCAAAATATCATTTTCAAAATGTTAAAAATATACAGGAGAGAATAGACATCTTAGAATGATTCTTATCAAAGAAATGGGGGGGGGGGCAGCCTGGTGGCACAGTGGTTAAGTTCACATGCTCTGCTTCAGTGGCCCAGGGTTCATGGGTTTGGATCCTGGGTGCAGAGCTATGCACTGCTCATCAAGCCATGTGTTGGAGGCATCCCACATACAAAATAGAGGAAGACTGGCACAGACATTAGCTCAGTGCCAGTCTTCCTCAAGGATAAAGAGGAAGATTGGCAACAAACGTTAGCTTGGGGCCAATGTTCCTCACCAAAACACACAAACTAACAAAGGAAAATAATAAGTGTTGGTGAGATGTGGAGAAACCTCGTGCATTGTTGGTAGGAATGTAAAATGGGGCAGCTGCTGTGGAAAGCAGTTTGGCGGTGTCTCAAAAATTTAAACATAGAATTACCATATGATCCAGCAATTCCACTCAGGTGTATACCCGAAAGAACTGAAAACAGGGACTCAAACAGATACTTGCAGACCCACGTTGACAGCAGCAGAATTCACAACAGTCAAAAGAGCGAAACTATCCAAGTGTCTATCAACAGAGGAATGGCTTAACAAAATGTATATATATACAATGGATATTTATTGTTCAGTCTTAAAAAGAAATAAAATTCAGATACATGCTACAACATGGATGAACCTTGAAAACATTACGCTAAGTGAAATATGCCAGACACAAAGGACAAATATTGTATGATTCCATTTATATGAGGTACCTAAAATAGTCAAATTCATAGAAACAGAAAGTAGAACGGTGGTTCCCAGAGGCTACAAGGAGAGAGGAATGGGGAGTTGTGTTTAACGGGTACAGAGTTTCAGTTTGGGGAGGTGAAAAGTTCTGGAAATGGATGGTGGTGATGGTTGCACAACAATGTGAATGTACTTACTACCACTGAAGTGTGCACTAAAAAACAGTGAAAATGGCAAATGTTATGTTTATTTTACCACAATTTTTGTGTTTTTGTGTGGACATGCATAGACAGTACCCGCAATGTCCCAACGTTACTTTTTTGTGCACGGGGCAAGTGGTCTGTCTTCCCAGGTGTGAAAGGAATGTCATTTTCTTTTCCTTAAGCCTTCCTTTGAAGAGAGAGGAAAATTAGCGATAGGAGAGACTTGGTGCTGGCTTAAAGCCAGGCCCACTTCTCCTTGGTTTAAAGAATATTTATGGATAAAATGGCCAATCTGAAGTGAAAAGGAAAAAAAGCAGGAGGGAGACAGGTTAAAAAAAGAAGAGGAAGAAGAATGAAGAAGAGGAAAAGGAAAAAAAGAAGGAGAAGCAGGAGGCGGGGCAGGCCGGGGGGGGGGAGGAGGAGGAAAATCTTGAGAAACTTCAGAGGGCTTATACTTGTGGTCATGAAACAAGGTTTTGCTTTTTTTTTTTTTTTTTTTGGTACATAAACTTGTCCCAAGCAATGCACTCAAAGGGAAAATTCCCAAGCAGCGAAGCTGGGTCTGGAGTCATTTGTCAAGTTAATCATGATATATTTCCTTGACTTGAAATAGCGTCAGCTGGAATATGTTACATTCCATCCTAAGAAGGGAATCCAAGTGAACAATTCCCAACAAAAAATTGTTCAGTCTACAGAGAGTGAAAACCTCCAAGTCCTTTCATTACCGCCCACAACATTTTTCCATGGTCTTCCAGTTGAGGAGACATAGTCAAATTGGAAAATGAGGACTGGAACTTCACACAGAGTTTTGGAGCCAACACAGTGTTGGTGTTAGGGGAGACCAAGATTCCAATCAGAAGCTAATGCTGGGTTTGGTACAAGATATTCACTTAGGGAGAGTGGAAAAAATAATGTCAGGCCTGATAAATATTTGACACAAACTTAAAGAAAGAGTCCAATGCTTAACTCAGCCTCTTTCTCAAGTACCTGAAATAAATGATCTAATAATGAAATTTTAGCATTCAGCCATGTAATATTTGACAAAGCAATGAAATTAATATCCCAAACTGCAAAAATGCAGTGAATTGTAAAACTGAATAGCAATTTGAAGACTACAATAGATTTAGAATGTAAAATGTTATAATTCTGAAATGTTATGTTCATTTACTTCATTTGAAGTAAAATATGCCAATATTCTATTTGATTTACAAACTTGATATAGCCACCTTACCTAGACATGTCCACAGGGAAAAAATAAACTTGGCTATAAACTAGTTTCTCTAGTTTCTGAATGTTGTCAGCTATGAGTTCTTCTCCCCCTCTTCTGAATTTGGGCCTAATATTAGTATGACAGGGGACATATGCATCTATACATGAAAAGTAGGAAGCTGGGAATTTTCTTGATCATTTGGATTAAAAAATTCTTTTTCATGGAATATGTAACCAATTAAAGGAATGTTTTTAAAGAAAATGCATTTTTCTTAATTATAATTTATTAAGTTAATTTTCTCTTTCTTCCCTGGTTTGGAGTGAGTAAATAGTCTACTGATGAAAGGCATTTTCCTGTTGTACTAAAGAATCACATTGTCCAGGTTTTTGGCATTGGTCTAGGATCTAGACATCTTTTATATTATGCAAACAGAATCACTAGATTTACCTTAAGTGACTACTCAATGCACTAGATTAAAAGTGAATGAGTCCACCCAGGAGACAAGCAAGCACAGGCATAGAGTAACTGATCCATGACATGCCAACTGTTGCCTTTTGGGTTCCTGCGAATGTGGGGAGGGTGGAAAAGACTGAATTTATTGACAAAAATTGCTAGTCACCCAAGACCAGACTTTTTCTCTTGGATTGTTTTGGGAGAATTTTGCCAACAATTTTAGGAAAGACGGTATCTTGGACACTTGCCTATAATTCTTATAACCTCTCCCAGGTGGAGCTAACTGTTAGCACTAAAACTCTCATGTTCAAATGGTCCTCTGAGGTTTAGTATCTCTAGGCTGACTGGATCTGCTCTCAATTCCATTTCACCTGAATTCTAAAAGCTACGTCTGTTCTTATATTCCAATAATGTTGAGTCACATTGAGTCAGCTAAGCCGGCAGCCTTTGGGGCTTACTGGAGGAGGACATTTTGAAATAATCTAAAAAGAACATGCTTTTTAATTGAAAGAGGGCAGGGAGTAAGGAGATGTCTCCTCAAGTAATTGGACCCAAATGCAAATAAGGCTTTGCAAAAATGGAATAATTGAAAAATATCAGTAGAATGATGTCTAGATGTTCAAGCCAAACAGTGGCTTCCTACATATTTTAGCCCAAATAGGCCCACAAAATCCACCCATTTATCCATTTACTGATGAGAATATTTGCTGAAGGTTTACCATGTGCCAAGTGTATGTTTGGGTATTAGATAGCACTGGATGTGTAAGGGAAATGAGGAAAGAGCCCTCTGGCCCCGCTAGGAGTGTCACTCTCAGAGATGGTCCCAACCAGACATGGACAACTTCGTCTCCCATCTAGTCTCTCTACCACTGACATTTTCTCACAACCCAAAAGGAGGAGACGGTGATTCAGAATGTCCTTTGAAGTACTTCACTGATTGAACTACTTCAATTGTTTGCAATTGACAGGCATCAGAAAGAAATCTTGACAACGGATAGTCAGGCACACTAACGACACAACTCATGGCTTGTAAGTGAACTCAACCCTATTTTGAAAGCCACTGATAAACACAAGCTTTTTGCCTTTAGAGACACACTGACATCACAGTTCAAGAACCTATTCCAACAAGGACCATCAAATGGGGGACTAAGCCTGAACCACTTTTGGATTTTCGGCACCATGTTTTGCTCAGTGTAGGTGCTCAAAAACTTGTTTGAACTAACGTGAATGACGTAGAAGCCTTCTGCACGGGGCAGACACAGCAGGGGCTTGGAAGCCTCCCCACTGCAGTGATCCCTGTAACTTAAAGTGAACTTTGCCACCGTATATAAGCAAAGACTGCCCAAGGTATTTTTATTTCATTTGGTTTGGAAGTCACTCAAGGCAGAAATTGGATACTATCTTGGATGTTGGTGATGGGCCATGAAAAATAAATTAAGTCCTTTAAATAGTAAGCATAAAAAAACCTCAGGAATTATCCAGAGAAAAAAACGGCAAAGTAAAGTTTTAAATACATTTTTTTGTAATCAATTGACTTTTTAGAATTCAGACAATATAACAGATTCAGAACTTTATCATAAAAACAAAACTGCCAAAATAATAATATAAAGTAAATGTAGAATACTTCATTTTTATGAGTTTTTTCCAAAAGAAAATAGAAATTATGCCAATTTATTCCTCAATAACCTTCCCACTGTATAAAGCATTAAAATAATATACGCTATTTTAAAATTATTAGGAACCCATTAAATTTGCAAGATTTCAGATTTCATGCATTCAGGAGTTTGCTTTGGTGGGAAGCAAATTCTATAAACTGTATAAAATATGCATGGAATTAGATATTTCTGGATGTGAGCAGCAGTTTTCTTCTAACTAGAGGGAAAATGTTGTATAAGTAAGTGTAAATAATAAATTTTTAATCTGCTGAATTCTTCTCTTAGCATAAGACACCAAGGAAACAACCTGAGGACGGAAGGAGAAACCATGCTCCTGCTCATGGGTTCTCCCCTTCACGGATTAGATACACAGAGGGGAAGAATTCTTCTCCAGCTCCTTCAGAGTCTATGGCTGTGTCAGGGGAGGCTTGTTACTGCTGGCTTTATTGTCTACACAAGGCCGCTGATTCCACTATTAGAGGCACATATTGTCCCATATCACTGCTTCATAGCTACCCAGGCTCCGTGGGTGTGTGTGCATCTTTCCAGTAAAAGAACGATAACCTTTCTTGGGTGGGGGGGGGTCTTACCTTCTGCTGGGAGGCCGAGCAGCTGACCCAGCCCAGGGAGAGAACCCAGACAGAGCTGAGAGCAAGGAGTGTGCTCACAATACATTAGTGATCTGCCCGCTTCCTATCTCTTTTTTCCCTCTTCTCTGTTTTTTTTCCCACATATCATTGGTAAGCACCTCAATATGTGTTTACCAGGTGGTCTAAGCTACTAAAAGAACAGAAGGAAACTAGACTTTGAACTGGTGCAGAATCCTATGTTGGGCATCTCTTATATGCAATCCACCATCCAAGTCGTAAGGAAGATGCAAGAAGAATGAGACATAATCCCTCCTTTTTGGAGTTTACAGTCTAAACGACTGAGGTCGGCTCAGAGGGGATCAGGTGTTTCACATTGATTTGTCAAGCAGTCTCTGGGTGCTGAGCAAGTGGTCATAAAGACTGAAACAAACAAATCACCTCCCACCAAAGCAAATTAAATAACAAAGACTCAAATTGGATCATTTGCCATTTTCTCTTTTAAATGTACTTCATATGAACATTTACTTACTCAGATGAATTTTTGTTTTATACAACATTAAAGAAAGGACATTACCCTTTTATTTCTTTTTAATACAGTTTAATGAAATTATCTGGTTTCAGCACCTTGGTTTGTTATTTTTTAGCATTGTAGGGATTTTTAGAAACACTATTATCCTAACTAATAACAATGGAATATAAGTTTTATTTAACAGTTTTTAAAAGTTATATATGTTTATAGTTTAGTACCAAATGGTGACTAAAATGAACAAATTTCATGAAATATCAATGGACTCTAGGAAACAAGACATTTAAAAAAAATCCTCTATGAGCAACAGACTTTAAACACATTTTTCCCCCAAAGAACAAAGGGTATGAATTTAGACCAAATAAGAAAAGTCTACTAATTTTTAATCTTTAAATATTATGTATTTATGCGAAATAAAAACTGAAAATATTATTTTTTTTGAAAGATTGGCACCTGAGCTAACAACTGTTACCAATCTTTTTTTTTTTCCTGCTTTTTTCTTCCCAAATCCCCCCAGTACGTGGTTGTATATTTTAGTTGTGGGTCCTTCTAGTTGTGGCATGTGGAACGCCGCCTCAATGTGGCCTGATGAGGGGTGCCATGTCCGTGCCCAGGATCCGAACCAGCGAAACCCTGTGCTGCCGGAGCACGGGAACTTAACCACTTGGCCATGGGGCTGGCCCCTATTACGTATTTTTTGAAAATTAGAAAAACATCACAGCTTGGCTCATGTGATGAAATAATGCTGACTGCACACAAAGAGTTTTTAAAGCCAATTATTCCTGGATACTGAGATTAGAAATGCAATATAGACTGAGTCTGAAGAAAGAAACCATCTGATTGATTTATGAGAATAAATTTTAAGACCTTCAAAGAATTAAAACCACCTTGTATAACAGCAAGTACCTAGTAGGTTCTTAGTAAATACAGGGTGCAACTGGGAGAAAACAATGTATTTTTAGACTGGAGGATTAAAAAGTCTTCTAAAATGGCTTCTCGATTGTGGTTAAGCCTCCACAGTGCCCCATACATGATCCGGATTCTGAATAAGAATCGCCCCATCCCCAGGAGGCAGCTCACTATAGACATTGGAACAGTCTCCTCTTAAGCTTCTGCCAACCTTTCCCCCTACATACACACACAATTTTATACTCAAATGAGTATTTAATTCAATAAAGCCAAAAAATGTTTAAATGGCCATTCCAGAGTTTTAAAAAAATCAGGCAAACCAGTTTTTGGATTGAATTGCCTGGTCACTACAGTGAAACGGTCACTCTGGTAGCCTCGTGCAGCCCCAGCCCAGGAGAGGGTACTAACTCCTGACAGGGGAGAGGTGGGAAATGAGTTTTGAAAGCAAGAATCATACTGACTTCTTACCACCTCTGCTTCTTCCTTTTCTTACCCTGTTTCTCCCTTAACTTCTCCACAAAGCTTTCAGTTGTTATTTGGTGAATTTATCGTGGAAGAATTTTCTTTTAAAAATTAAAATGAAGAAAAATAAAAATCCAATGTCCAACACATGGCCACGGAATACACTAATAATATGCAAGATGTGTTCACATAAAATTTACCTTCATTGTAAGTGATTTCCTTTATCCAATTGCATCTCCACAATATTAACTTTTTAGAAGAATTATTTTTATGCGAAGCTTTGAGATACTTCATGGCTGAAATTAACAAAATTAGATTTCCTTTGGTTGTGTATATCAGTCAGGGTTCTCCACAGGAACAGAACCAATAGGATGTAAATCTATAAAGAGATTCATTATGAAGTGTTGGCTCACACAATTCTGGAGGCTGAGAAGTCAAAGATCTGTAGTCATCAAGCTGGGGACCCAGGAGTACTGACGGTGTCGTTCCAGTCTGAATGTGAAGGCCTGAGAACCAGGAGAGCTGAGGTGTAGTTCTAGTCTGAAAGCCAGCAGCCTTGAGACCCAAGAAGAGCTGATGTTTCAGTTTGAGCCTGAAGGCAGGAAAAACACTGATGTCCCAGTTGGAAGGCAGTCAGGCAGGAAGAATTCCCTCTTACTCTTGGGAGGGTCAGCCTTTTAGTTCTATTCAGTCCTTCAATTGATTGGGTGAGGCTCACCCATATTAGGGAGGGCAATTTGCTTAATTCAGTCTACCAATTCAAACGTCAATCTCATCCACAAACACCCTCACAGACAAACCCAGAGTAATGTTCGACTAAATGTCTGGGCACCTTGTGGCCCAGTCAAGTTGACACATAAAATTAACCATATGAGATTCGATTAAATGACTGCTGATAGTTTTATGTGCAAAGAATTATGCTTATATCAAAAGTTCAAGGACTTGGCCACAGAACATTTGAAAATATGATTAGCTAAAAGTGTCCTAATTTGGGAAATAGATTATTTAGCTATCCAGCTATAAGGGATGTGGGAGACGTTTCTGTAAGATACAGTAGGGATGCCCATGAGGGAGAGGCTGAGTTATCTGTTGGAGAGTTGGGGAAGGAGAGCCCTCAATGGACCCCGTGATTGATCCCGAAAAATGAGGATAGGTGTTTATCAGGCAGAGGGAGAAGGGGGAAGGGAGCACCATGCGTAAGGGCCAAGTGGCAGGCATGAGTAGTGGGTATGGGACAACTGTAAATATTTGGATGTATCTGGGGCAGTAGACGCCAGGTGGCTGGGGGGAGGCAGAAGGCTGATACTGGCCTGAAGCAAGGTTGACATGAGGGAAGCCATGTTGTATCCTAGAATAACCTCTGACTAACTCAGCCAAGTTGTATATGTTTTGCCTTTCATGTGGCCCAGGAGATAAATAGCTACCCTCTGGGAAATAATCCTGGCTGACATATGTAACTCCCCATAGTGACCGATGATAACTTTGTTCTTTTGAGTTTCTTAGAACATGGTAACCTCCTCAGAGAAGAACATATATGCTGGCATCCATCATCAATGACAACTGAAAGATCTGGTGTGGTGGCTCCAGTCACCAATGCCAGATGGTCAACGTTCCTGAGCCCCTCCGTCATAGCCCACCAGTCCCCATATAACTGCCTCAAGATTATGTGCTTGCTTAAGAGGGTCTTTGGAACATGAGTCTGCCATCTTCTGATTTTTCTGGCTAATCGAATAAATCCCTTTCTCAACTACTGACTCATTTGCAATTGATTGGTTTTAGGGTTGCGACAAGCAGAATGAGCCCTTGCTCGGTTACAAGGCTGCAGGGGTTCACAGTAGCTGAGTCCTGAAGGCCTCTGGGTTGTGCTAAGGAGTTTGAAAACATGCCGTTGGTGATGATTACCCATTGGCAGGGGCCACAGCAGATAATGGTTTAGGTTAGATTTGTGATTTAGAAAATTGAACATGTCTGATAAAACTCAGCTTTCTGAAGATTTACTAATTTGAACCAACTTTTAAAAAATTAGGTAAATATTAGAATTATTGGTCTTATTATCTTCACCATCATAATTAGAGCTTTTTATCAAATGATGATTAAGTTCTAGGCATTAGGCTAAGCAGGTTACATACACTGCCTCAATTAATCCTCACAACCCAGCCTTCTAGGTAAGGATTATCTCTGACTTCCCATGCATGTGAGTTTTTGGTGGAGGAGAAGTCATGAAGAAATGTTCACCCTTTAAAAATAGATAAGCAGTAATTTCAGGTTAGTACATTTAATAATATTTGCAGAAACGTTCTGATTTTCTCATTGGTCATTCAGAAGCGCTGCCAGAAGCCAGAGGAACTAGGAGCAGGACTTCTCTCAGCTTCCTGCCAGGCCTTTCTCAGACAGCTGCCACCATCTGTTGTCACCAAGGGTATTCTGATACTCTGAGAGTAAGCTCTGTGAATTCACGTGCTTCTTCAGGTACTATTCATTTTTTAATTTTAGATGAAACCATTAGTAGGAAATGTCATTTAATAACTCAGGATCCGGGGGCCGGCCCCGTGGCCGAGTGGTTAAGTTCTCTCGCTCCGCTGCAGGCGGCCCAGTGTTTCGTTGGTTCGAATCCTGGGCGCGGACATGCTACCACTCATCAAGCCACGCTGAGGCGGCATCCCACATGCCACAACTAGAAGGACCCACAACTAAGAATATACAACTATGTACCGGGGGGCTTTGGGGAGAAAAAGGAAAAAAAATAAAATCTTTAAAATAACTCAGGATCCCACAGATAAAGAAGTGAACATTTAGCCAAAGAATAAAGGAGCCAAATGGAAGTTCAAGTGGAAAAAGACACCTGCTGGATATTTGCTCAGCTCCTCTCTAGGTGACTGTTGCGAACAGCACAGCACAAGGCCCCCCCAAATTAAAGAACATCTTGGTCCATAACATCAAAGTATGTGGCATAACTTTGTATGCAAGGACTCCTATAAGGAAGTTTCAGAATAACGGAGCAAGGCTGATTTCTCATGGGACTCCACAGGGCATTGTTAGTGACTTTTTAATTTTTATTTTATAAATTAAAAAAAATTATTTTATAAATCCAACTCTTGCATATTTTCTCTTAGACTGCTGACTAACTGTTCATGTTCATGCAGTACACCAAGGCAGGAAGGCATAGCTGACATTCCTTCCAATCAGCTGGAATACATCTTTTGCTTTATCTTTTCTTCTTACGAGAAATTTTAATTTAAGCATTATTTAATTAGTCACCACTTTTTAGGAATTAAACCACCATGTAAATGCAGAGATTTTTGGATGGGGGAGGCCAACTCTTAGAGATTAAATCACTGGGTTAGAAAGTAGCCAGGTCTCAGACTTCGGAGCCCTCAACCACCTAGGGAAGCAGATCATTTGAACATCAGAAAGTTATGAAAATAAAGCTCTAAAAGGTAAGTCAAGTTTAAATAAAGTGGAAAAAGAGTCAAAAATTCTTCACACTTTCAGAACATTTAGCTCCTCCCAATTGTGATATGTGTATTCTTATGATCACTTACTGGTCACTATCTATAATTACACTGTTTTTAAGAGACGATACTGAATGATCATTTAATTGAACCCCCTTGCTTTCCCATTGGAGTTACCTGTGGTCATGAGAAGTCAAGAGACTTGACAGGTTACAGCTGTCTCTAGTTCACTTGTCTGTAGATCACTGGTTTGTAGTTAGCCACAGACAAGTCACCAGACTAGTATCAGGTCCCAGGAAAGGGACAGTATGATATTGTGATTTATAATAAAAAATACATATTTGGTCTTCCTCTACTGTTCCCGGCGCATAGCTCCTAAAACCCTTGTAGTTTCCTATATAAGAACCACGGGGGCATCTTTTCTTATAATATTTGGTCTTCTGTCATCAGTTCCTGAAATAGCTTGAGTCATAAAGGTGAAAGGAGTGTCTTATTATTCATAACAAGCCCCTTCCAACCACACCTGAGTTTATGTTAATGAGCTGACTTTTGGAATGCCCCTAAAGATGGAGCTGGTTGCCAAGGGAACCAATCATTTGATTAGAAGGTTGGAACTTTTAGTCTCACCTCTCGATCTGCAGGGAGGGGAAAGGGGCTGGAGGTTGAATCACTCATGCCTATGTAGTGGAGCTTCCATAAAAACCCAAAAGGAGGGGGTTCAGAGAGCTTCTGGGTTGGTGGACACGTGGAGGTGCTGGGAGAGCGTCTTGCTTGGAGAGAGCATGGAAGTTCTCTGCCCTTTCTTTATGCTTTACCCTACGCATTCCTTCCATCTGGCTGTTCCTGAGTTATATCCTTTTATACTAAACTGGTAATCTAGTAAGTAAACTGTTTTCCTGAGTTCTATGAGTTGCTCTAGCAAATTAATCAAACCCAAGGAGGGGTTCATGGGCACCTCTGATTTATAGCTGCTTGGTCAGAAGCACAGATGACCACCTGGACTTTCGACTGGCCCCTGAAGTGGGGGGAGGGGGCAGTCTTAGAGGACTGAGCCCTTAACTTGTGGGATCTGACGCTATCTTCAGGTAGACAGTATCAAAGTTGAGTTAAATTGTAGGACACCCAGCTGGTGTTGAAGAATTGCCTGACGTGTGGAAAACCCACCCATTTAGCGTCAGAAATGAAGTAGTGTAGTAGATGTACTGGGAGAGTAAAGGACAGACACACAGGAGCGTGTTCCTCCTGTAGAGATGGGAATGACATTTGGCACTGCATTCACGTCATTAATGTAATTCTTATGCTTTTTATTTTTTTTACATTTTAATTCTCCCACCCCCCACTCTCCACCTCTGGCAACCACCAATCTATTCTCTGTATCTATGAGCTTGTATTTTTTTTTAGATTTCACATATAAGAAAGATCATATGGTATTTGTCTTTCTCTGACTTATTCCACTTAAGCACAATGCCTTTGAGGTCCATCCATGGAGTCACTAGTGGCAAAATTTAATTCTTTTTTATGGTTGAATAATATTCCATTGTGTATATATAATACCACAATGTCTTTATTCATTCATCCATCAGTGGACACTTAGGTTGTTTCTATATCTTAGCTATTATAAATGATGCTGCAATGAGCATGGGGGTGTATATATTTTTTGAGTTAGTGTTTTCATTTTCTTTAGATAAATACCCAGAAGTGGAATTGCTGGATCATATGGTAATTCTATTTTTAAGTTTTTGAGGCATCTCCATACTGTTTTCCATAGTGGCTGCATCAATTTACATGCCCACCAACAGTGTACAAGGGTTCCCTTTTCTCCACATCTTTGCCAACACTTGCTATTTCTTGTCTTTTTTGATAATAACCATTCTGCCAGGTGTGAAGTGACACCTCATTGTGGTTTTAATTTGCATTTCCCTGATAATTAATGATGTTTAGCATCTTTTCATGTACCTGTGGGCCATCTGAATATCTTCTTTGGGAACATGTCTATTCACATTTTCTGCCTATTTTTTAATTGGATTGTTTGATTTTTTGTTATTGAGTTGTATGAGTTTTTTATATTTTTTGAATATTAGTCCCTTACCAGATATATGATTTGCAAATATTTTCTCTCATTCAGTAGGTTGTCTTTTCATTTTGTTGATGGTTTCCTTTGCTGGGAAGAAGCTTTTTACTCTGATGTAGTCCCATTTATTTGTTTTCGATTTTGTTGCTTTTCCTTTTGGTGTCAGCTTCAAAAAATCAATGCCAAGACTTATGTCAAGATGTTTACTGCCTATGTTTTCTTCTAGGAGTTTTATGGTTTATGTTGTATGGTGTCAGGTCTTACATTCAAGTCTTTAACGCATTTTGAGTGGACTGTATATGGTATAAGATAGTGGTTGAGTTTAATTCTTTTGTGTGTGGCTGTCCAGTTTTCCCAATCAAGAGACTGTCCTTTCCCCATTGAATATTCTTGTCTCCTTTGTTGTAAATTGACCATGTATGCGTGGATTTATTTCTGGGCTCTACATTCTGTTCCACTGATCTATGTGACTGTTTTTATCCCAATACCATACTGTTTTAATTACTCTAGCTTTGTAATATAGTTTGAAAGCAGGAAGTGTGATGCCTCCAGCTTTATTCTTTTTTCTCAAGATTGCATTGCCTATGTAGATGTTTTTGTGGTTCTACACAAATGTTAGCGTTATTTGTTCTATTCTTTGAAAAACGTCATTGGAATTTTGATAGGGTTTACACTGAATCTTGAGATTGCTGTAGGGAGTATGGACATTTAACAATATTGATTCTTCCAATCCACGAGCATGGACTATCTTTCTATTTATTTGTGTTTTCTTCAATTTCTTTCATTAATGTCTTGTAGTTTTCAATCCACAGGTCTTTCACCTCCTTGGTTAAATTTATTCCTAGGTATTTCATTCTTTTTGCTGCAATTGTACATGGGATTATTTTATTTATTTCTCTTTCTGATAGTTCATTATTGATGTATAGAAACACATCCGATTTTTATATACTGATTTTGTATCCTGCTACTTTACTGAATTCATTAATTAGTGTTAATAGTTTTCTGGTGAGTTGTTAGGGTTTTCTCTATATAGAATCACGCCATCCACAAGTAGTGACAGTTTTACTTCTTCCTTTCCAATTTGGATGCCTTTTACTTGTTTTTTAGGCCTAATTGCTCTGGCTAAGACTTCCAATACTATGTTGAATAAAAGTGGCGAGAGTGGCATCCTTGTCTTGTTACTTATCTTAGAGGAAACATTTTTAGCTTTTTGCTGTTGAGTATGATGTTAGCCGTGGACTTGTCATATATGGCCTTCATCATGCTGAGCTATGTTCCCTCTATACCCACTTTTTGAAAGTTTTTCTCATAAATGGATGTAGAATTTTGTCAAATGCCTTTTCTGTATATATTGAGACAATGATATGATTCTCATCCTTCATTTTATTAATGTGGTGTATCACATTGGTTGATTTGCAGATGTTGAACCATCCCTGCATCCCTGGAATGAATCTCATTTGATCATGGTGTATGACCTTTTTTAATGTATTGTTGAATTTGGTTTGTGAACATTTTTTTGAGGATTTTTCCATCTATGTTCATCAGGGATATAGGCCTGTAATTTTCTTTTTTTCTGTTCATATGTTTTGAAGGACATGTTGTATGCAAGTCTAAGGCCTTTTTAAAAACCTAAATTTGTCTGACAAGAAAATAAAGATCACAAACATTCATATTTACTCAAAAGAAGAAAGTAAACAAGATGAGAAATCCTTGTATGGTAGTTAATATTTTGAAATATAATCTCCCCCCCCCCCCCACCTTGTCCCCTGCAGTCAATTAAATTAGGCCATTCTCTACTTATTGACTCAAGGAAGGATGTGACAGCAAGACAGAGAAAAAAGAACCTCGCCCAGGATTTTGAGTTTCCAGAGACAAGGTCTTAAGGCATCAGAAAAGAGTCAGATAACAGAATTATTCATGATAGCCCAAAGATGGAAACAACCAAAATGATCATCGACAGATGAACAGATAAACAAAATGTGGCATATACATACAATGAAATATTAATCACCCTTAAAAAGGAAGTAAATTATGACATATGCTACAACAAAAATGAGGCTTAAAGACATGTTAAGTGAAGTAAACCGATCACAAAAGGGCAAATCTTGTACAATTCCATTTATATGAGGCACCTAGAGCAGTCAAATCCATATGGAAAGCAGAATGGTGGCGCCAGGGGCCGAGGGGAGTGAGGAATGAGGAGCTGTTGTTTAATGGGGACAGAGGTTCAGTTTCAGAAGGTGAAAAAGTCCTGAAGATGGATGGTGGTGATGGTCAAACAACAATGAGAACGTACTTAATGCTACTGAAAAATGGTTAAAATGGTAAATTTTATGCTAAGTATATTTTACCACAATTAAAAAAAAAACAAAAACAAACTCACTCAGTGGCAGAGGAGGTCTGACATTGAAAGCAAGTCTTCTCTGCCCTTAGTACCAAAAAAGGATTCCTCAGGCTGGGAGAAGCAGTAAAAGAGGCAAGCCTGAGAGGCAGACCGGATGGGTTCCTGAGACAGGGCCCTGCACCCTGTTCTCGGGAAGTGGCCAGATCTTCACAGATGTAACACAGGAAGAATTTGCACCTCACTTCCTGGGTAAAGCCCTGAGGATGGCAAGAATTCTGAAGATGGAAACTACGGCTCTGTGTTATATCTTGGCCATCCAGGTCTTAGCCTCACAAAATCCCCAGGTCCCAGTGGGTCCGAGAAGGGCAGAATAATTGGTGTGTGCCCAAGAGTGGTAGGGAAGAGGCATGGGAACTGAAGGGCTGGCAGATGGAGCTGAAGGGACTGAATTTATGACCAGTGACAACCCAGGCTGATGTGCAACACAGTGTCCTCTGAGTGGACAGACAACATCCAAGAACCAGGTGAGCCTCTCCAATGTCTTGGCTCTGTGTAAACCATCCCAGAATTCGTTTGTTGACACCAGGGACAGAAAAGGTCCTGAATGACAGCTTGAAATAGAATTGTAGTTGCATCATAAAGTTACATTTCTTGTACACTGACTCTCCAGTCTGATATAAAAAGCCATCCTTACATTCCCTTCAGCTGTCTAAAGGCTATTCAGTCCCTTGGAGTATTCGTAATAACATTCTATCCTAATTTTTCACTTGTATGAGAATTTCCATCATTCAATTCCATTCAATTAGCATCTCAAGTGATGCCTTATCTGTTCATTCTTTATTTTACCTGGGACAGAAGGAAGAAATTGGCTGCCCAATCTATAAGAATTTGAAGTTGAAAATGGCACCAGTCCATGTAATTTTATTCAAATGAACCAGCAGATAAAAGGTGGAAGCTTCAGACACTGCTTCCTTTGGTCCTTCCAGCCAAGGTCTCTTCCGCAAGAGAAATGAAAAATGTAGTTCAGTGCCTGTAACTGTCTTATCCTATGCCTATACTTACTGTAGCTTCCAGAGTGAGGCCACCCTGCTGCAACGAGCTGCTGAGTAAATGATGGCCTGAAGCATGTGTGGTCTGCAAGTTGAATTCTTTACAAAGGTGCGACTCGGAGCTTTCTTAGAAAAAGGGGGAAAACATTCACTGCACCAGGAACAGGAAAGTGTCATTTCTATCTTCTCTTCCCTGTTAGGTAAATGCTTTTCTTCTGTCATTCACAAAATGCTCCCGCTCAGCGTCAGAGAGGAGGGGCATCAGCAGAGCACACACCTACAGGAAGCTGGGACACTCTCCCCTTCCAAGGCTGCACAGCCCACGCAGAAGCAGTTCCCAGTTGTAAGTGACTATTTTTCTATTTGAACATGGAGGAAAGAAGCTGAGCTGAATGAATATGATTGAGCTTCTGGCCTGAGATATTCAGCACATGGTCTTGTTTTTGTTTTTCTTCCAAGGAATGACGCTAAGCCCAAGTAACTGGGTTTGGCTCCCCCAGACACCTGGATTTTAGTATCTGAAAATTTAAGCTAATTAGAAAAAACATAATTCCTACTTCATATAGCTTTCATCTGCTGATATCAATTTAATATGATTACTCCCAGTGTTAATTTCAAGTTCTAAATACAGTCTCACGTAATAGGCAGCTCACAGAGTCCCATCTCTTCATTTCACTAATTCTACTGGAGAAAAGTGTTCCCTGGGCTATTCAGGCAAATCCTTGTAATCCTGGGAATGTGGTCCTTAAGTAACTAACCTCTTGTTGGAAAAAAAAAACCAGTCCTGGTCTTCATCACATTTCTATACTCTACTGAGCCCAGCTTTGGGCAGTTTCCAGTTTTCTCGTGTCTAGAGACTTCAGCTGCCTGTACAACTTCTGAATTTTCTTGTTTTTCTCACACGTCTGTTGTGGAGCGTCTCAGTTTTAGTTCTCCCTCTGTCTTGCTGTTGCTCTCTCTTTCCCCTCTCATCCTGGGAATTCAAGGTATGTGCTCCGCAGTCTCAGTAATGCTGGCTTTTAAGTGAGACCACAGTACAAAATAACAAATGAGATTTTAAACAATGTTTGAAGTGGGTGCGAACCATGTTGTTCGTTTCAAGACTGATATTCTTGCAGAAGCCATTGTGGAAGATGACGAAAGGCAAATGAATTGCAGATGAGGGTGAAACAAAAACAAATGAAATAAAGAAAATGAACAGACACAGATTTTAGAAATGATTTTCTATTTTTGATTAGGCTTGATCCTACCATGTTTGGTTACTGGTGTGTTTTCCCTCACATCTTTTGACCTTCTTGAAAAAGAAGCAAAGTCACTTCAAGGGACCCATATTTCAGTTGCAATGTGTAGCACAAATAGTTCACAGTAAGAGTTTGGCAGCACTCATACCTGCTGCAACACCTGGCTTCTGGTACGCTTGGGTGATGCCCAGATCTCACTTCATTACTAATGACGATATAATATTCACTTCCACAGAGTTCTATGCTGCTCCAGTCCCAAACTTGGCATGTAACGATCATAAAATAAAATAAGTGGATAAGGGAACTACAATACACAGCTCTGGGACCTCACTAATGCCCAATTTACTAGCCCAGGTATGCATGACTGCTGTAAACCAGAATGGTACCCAAAATGACAAAGACATGGGCACAGAATGAATAGTTATCTGACAGCTTAATGCAGACATTGGTTTGTTCCATAATTTTAGGTTGAATATGTCCAGCTTGACGAAGGCTTTGAAAAATTGAGTATAACTTTTTATGAAAAGCAAAAGCACAATGAGTGATGTTTTTTAAAAAAATCTAACTTTAGGGAATTAGACATTTTTGTGGCGCCAAATTATTGCCCCACCGATGCCTTGCTAATTGACAAAGGGAAGATGCCTTATTAGTGAAGAGAGCTGTGGCTGCCATCACTTTAACTCAGCGATCAAACTTGGCATCACCAATAGCGGGACAACCAGGCTTAATGTGCTGCTGATGTCACATAATATGAAATAGATAGTCTCACTTCTGGAGTATTCTTCAAAATGTATAACCTGAATCTCATCAAGACTTCAGATCTAAAGGATATCCCGAAGATGGAGGAACAAGCTAAAGCACAACGAAAAAAGAATCAAAAAGTCCAGAACTGGAGCATTCTACAAGACAATGGCCTGGCCTCTTCAAAAAGTCAGTAGTATGAGAAACAGGTGTGTGCGTGCTATTCTAGATTAAAAGAGACTCAACGATTGTAACATGTGCTCCTTGAGCGGATTCTAAATTGGAAAAAAACATTTACAAAACCAAGGTTACAATTTTTAATATGGACTGGTGTTACATGATACTAGGGAATAAACATTAATTTATTAAGTGAGATATATTGGAATTTGTTTATATAAGAGGATGTCTTCATTTTTTGGAGCTGTACACTGAAGTGCTTGGGGGGGGGGTCACTGACCTTTATCAACAAAATGCACATAGATAGATGAAGCAAAGATGGCAAAATGATAATAACTATTGACTAAGTGTATTGGGTTATGTGTATATATAGTATGATTTTTTTCTCTATTTCTCTGCATGTTTGAACAATTTTATGAAAAAAAGAAACAAAAATATCCTTACCTTTATTAGCTGATAATTTCTGAAAATTGATGTTTTGAAGCTAATTAGTTTCTCTCCATCCATTTGGATGAGATCAACCTGCCAAATTCACCAAAAAATAAACAAATAAATAAATAAAATAAAATATTAATAATTAAAAAAAATTTAGAGTAGAAGCTGCAGCCCTCACATGAAAAGTCCTCCACTGGCAACAACAACAAAGGAAAGGCAATACTTTAAACTAAACCACATCAATTTCCCTTTAATAATCTTTATCTTACGAGGAAAAACCAAAAACTTGAAGTGGTAATGGTGCCTGGTTTTCACATAAGTTAAAATCCGTATAATTGATGTTTGCTGTTATCGATGAGTGATTTCTAAGTAGATGGTTAAAAGTGAAAACAATCTTGCTAACTGTAGATTATCTGCTGTAATTGACTTTTCAGTGTGAGTTAGTTCAATAGAGAGCACCTGTCTGAAAAAGTGGGCTAGACTTAGGGAACTGCCCATAATCTGTGAATAACTGGGCCAGTTTGCAAATTAATAAAATAACTTACTCCTCATGTCTATTTTAACTAGCTTAATTTCCTAACTGGATGTCTGTGTAGAATACGCTAATTAAATAAAATATTCATATTTTACGGCATACATTTGACTTAAATTGTTGTCCTGATTTGGTGCTCAAACATCGATTTACAAAACTGCTGAAATTCATTTGCTGTAACAATACAGTGATCACTTGGGCATAACGAAAATGGCACAGGACTGGGAGTTATGAAACCTACATGATAGGCCATGCTTATAGGCTTGAATACTAAATATGTTTGACTTTGGGTAAATCTTTAGTCTCCTTGGGCTTTAATTTCTTTATTTAAATATGCCAATGGTTAGAATAAAGGCTCTTAATTTGGGTTAAAAGGATCCTTGAATCCCCTGAAATTAAAATAGTTTGCGTGTGTTAGTGGAGAAGCATTTTTTTGAGGAGAGCTGTGGTAGATCAGACATGGGGGTTGCAGCAACTCCCATCTAAAGGTATTGACTATTTCCCCATCCCTCGATCTGGGCTGGTCTTGTGACTTGCTCTGACCAATAGAATGAGGGAGAACTGAAGTTGTGTGACTTCTGAGCCTTGGGCTTGAAGCTTCTGCTCTTATTCTCTTGGGATGCTGCCCACACCAGGTAAATTAGCCCTGGCTCTCCTGCTGGAGACATGTGGCTCAGCTGACAGCCAGTGACAACCACCAAAGCTGTGACTGAGGCTCTCTTGGACCAGCTGGCCTCAGTTAAGCTATCAGATGACTGAAGTTGCCTGAGTGACCCCAGACCAAGCTGGCAGAAGAACCGTCCAGCTGGGCCTAGCAAAAATTGCAGAATTGTGAGCAAATTAATGGTAGCTGTTTTAAACCACTAAGTTTTAGGATGGTGTGTTATACTGTAATATCTAACTACTTCAAGAAGGTTTTTTTAGCTTTTATCTGATTCTCAAAGGTTACTGAATTTGAATTAGATTATTTAAAATTTTATGATTCCTTGTCTCTAATCTCTTCATAAGCTATGTCATAGGTATGATTTAACTTGGCAAGTCTTGCATTCAAACTGCATTTTAAAGTATCTTCTAGAATTTTTGAAAGGAAGAATTAGCAGGTCTTCAAGTCTGTAGTTCAAAGACTTTTTCCACTTCTTGAAAAAAAAGTAGACAGTGTTCATGCACCTCTTTCATTCTCCATATTTTTTTAAAGATTAAAGCAATTATATCTGAAAATTCTATTAATATTCTGGCTTGTTATAAGTTGTTTGAACTTATTTAGGACAGGTGGCATTTCCTCCTAAGTGATCTTCCTCCTCAATTCCTTCTTGCTAAATTTTATCCCACCCTTTCTAGTCTAAGAAGTAGAACAGGGTATGAGGGTGCGGCCACCTCGTATGTTCACCATTCACAGGACACCGACAAAATGCCATCCCAGTCCTGCATGGACTCTGCACTAACCTTTGTTTCCAACAGCCCTCCTCCTCATCTAGAATGTCAGCCTCCAGGATTTAGTCTTTCTAACTCTTTTCTCACATATTCTTGACAGATTTTTTGTATTCATACGTGTTTTTCTAAATCATCTTCCACATTTTACATACACCATTTAAAAATATATCTGATCTCAGTACACAGCTCCCTGCATGAAGATACTAAATCTTTTTGGCTACCTCCTTCCTTTTTCTTTCTTCTTTTTTCTCCCCTGTTTTGGTCCATTTACAATAATAGCATCAGAATTTTATTTTGAGGACTCTCCTCTGCTTATTTTTGGAATCTCAGACTAGGGGGTTAAAGTCAGGCTTTTATAATTTCCTAAGATATTTTAAAACTCAAACTAACCGAGTGTGTGTCTGGCAGTGACCACATCCCTCTGGAATTTTCTGATGGCCAGGTGGCCCTCTTCCAGAATTCCTGTCACTTCTGATTTTCCATTCAGGGCCTCCAAGTTGGCCAGAATTAGAAGCAGAGTGTTAATCCTCTTCATCACTTCCTCTCCCCTCTGAAAGATGAAATTATCACACGGGTTAGTGATTCTCAGCCTGGCTGCACATTCGAATCACTTGGGGGCACTTAAAAACAAAGATCTGAGGCTCTAACTTGAGATTCTGCTTTAATTAGAATGGGTGGAGCCACCTTATCAAGTTTTTTTTTTTTCTAATTCTAGGATTATTCTAATGTGCAGCCAGGGCTGAGAACACTAATTGAGGATTTATCAGATGTTCTTAGTTTAGAAAATAAGACATCTGGCAGATGCCTGGATAGCTGAAGCTGCCACCATTAAGACTTTGAACACTTCTCTTCTCCAGTCCATTAAGTTTTAACACAGGCAATCTAGTCCTAGCACATCTAAACAGGATAATGACAACCAGAACCACAATACTACTTTCTGATTGTTGATATTCAGCTCGACACAGCTCTCACATCTTTAAACAAGATGAAGCTAGACAGCAAAAAGTCCATTGAAAAGTTCAGAACAGAGTTTGCGACATTAGCTTTTCTGAAATTCCAAGTAAAGAAGAATTACATTGTTTTTGATGGTTTCCTTATAAGTACAGAGAGTAATTTGACAAAAGAAGTATATTTAAAATGAGAAAATGAAGCATTTTTTTCTCTTTGGTCAATTTTCAGGATGTTAATGTCTGTGTTAATCAAACGGCAACTGAGATGTCAAATACATTAGAGTTTTGAAAAATTCTCTCTCACCACACATCGCAGACACCACACATTTGGGCTTTTTAAAATTTTAAATTCTAAATAACTGTTAATTATTTTCATCAAGTATGCAAATACAATTTTTCCATGAGGCTATTGTTCTCCTTTGGAGATTGAAATGGCCTTGTTTCTGGTTAGTGGCAGAACTGATTTTGGTGTCATTCTCAGAGGTAGGCTGAGTGTCAGCCAAACTAGGACTTTAAGAGTGGGTGGCAAATCACCCTTGAAGATACAGGACTCGGATCTACTGAGGGCACGGCTGCATCTTGGCAATTATGGCACGGGCCGAGAATGGACGGGTGTGGCTGTGCAATTTGACAGGCATTGTTAGACAGTACAGGCATGCAGGGGGGACTGAGCCTCCTGCGAATTAGAGATGACCCTGGGAGAAGACGAGGATGTGATGTTCCTGAATGCTTACTCAAGGAATAAAAGGCATAGAAAGTTCTAAAACTCTAGCTCTCATCTATTCTCAGTTCGCTGTGTAGTAACTGCTGTCTGGGGACAGTAGAAGTCCAGAGGGCTCTGTAGGAATCTAGAAACAGACAACAGAAAGGGTAAGCAACGTTCTCATGTTGAAATACTGCAACTGCTTTCAATCACGCAGGCACTTTTGGAATCACATGCGTTTTGTCAATGATTCAGTTTTGCAAATGTTTTGGAATATGGTTTCATCTGACAAACTCTCAAAATGTATTTCTTCACTTTCTAAAGAAAGCACATGTAGAAAATGGTGTCAAATAACATTAAAGGGTGTGTTTTGAAACTGTGGACACTACAGAAATTAGTGTTGGTTCTCTCTCCAACTCTAACTCATGCCATCTTGAGCTAGGATTACAGGAGTCTGAAACAATGCATGAGAGGATGGTGGAATGAAAAAGAATGCCTGACAAAACAAGACAGAGCTAACAGCAGAGTGAAGACAACTGATACTGGGTTTCCTAAAATTGTAGATTTAACTCAGACTGAGAGTTATTTCAATGTCTCTTTCATTTTAAATAGATAGACATACCTAAATACACACAAATATTTCACTATCCACTGCCAAATATCAACACTGAAAACAATGCATCCTGTTGTTCTGTAACAAAAAAGGGCAAAAATCACAAATTCATGCATAAATGTTTACAGAAGTTTTAAAAAATAATTAAGTTACATTTCTGCTCTTACCAAAATTATGTAGTCTTTCTAAACAATTCTGTTGACTTTCCTGGAGAAAAGAGAAGATTCCTACTGCTTCAAATTAAGGTCCTCATATTAGCAGAGCAATTATTGGTTATGACTGATTGAAAACAGATTGGGTGTTCCTTCAATTAGAAATAAGCACATTAATTTTAGAAATGATTTGCTGCAGGAAAGCAAGCATGTTCAGATCTTAGGAGTACATCATGGATTGCTTTTTCCACCTCTTTCCTCAGTAGTGCCGGAAAAACCATATTTAGTACCCCTAATGTTTGGTTTTGAAGCAATCTAATGAATCTCCTGTTTTCCTTCTAAACCAGTAGGCGTTCTTACTTTGGTACAGTTCAACCAGGACTGCACAAATGACTGGGATCAAAAGAAGACATTCTACCTCTTCACTTGAACTGAACCAGTGTGAATTAATTTAAAACGTCAAACTCGATTTCCAGAAAACAGGCTTGAAGAACAATACTGTTTGGTTAAGAAAGAGGTTAATGAGGAAAATGTAATCCTCATTCGAATGCCATTGGAATGCAAAGCCGCATTTATTTGCATGTGTGGTATCTGTAAAAGGTCCAAGGAATTTGTTTTTGGTGTTTTGAATTGTTTATAATGTATTTGCTTTTTATTCCCTCTACTAACAATTCCCAGAAATGATGGAAAGCAAAAGATGGAAAAATATAAATGCATTTGGGTTCTAAGAAAATTACCAGTTGCAACATCAGCTCTAGCCACGGTTCATAAAGCAGGTGATTATGGAGACAACAAAGAAAAATGTTATTAAGTCAGTAAAAATCCCTTGAATATGGTCAATTCTGCAATAGCGCCTAAAAGTCTGACACTCCAAAACACTCCATGCCATATTTTGCAACAAAATCTCACTAATAATGATGCTCATTTGCAAGCATATCATTTAGATATTCCAGGCTGCAGGACACGGAACACGCAGGATAATTTCTTTGACATTGCTAAGTTTTATTAAGTCATTTACCAAAATGTCAAATAAAACAAATCTATTATTTTAAAATCAACCCTGGAAAGGTCACTGACTTTTCAATAGACCAGTTTTTCACCACACTTTTAGGTTATTTTCTTGGACATTTCAGGGTCAGGATCTGATTCATTAAGAACACTGGGTTTCAAAACAACCCTGTTTCCCTCAAGCCCAGCAGCCAGAGCAGAGCACTGTGCTGGGAGCCAGAGGCCATCGATTAACAAGGAGCCAGGCCTTCGGGGCAAGGGGTGTCTTGGCAGAAAGTCAGTCATATTAACGTTCAGGCCACAAGTTCCCATTTACTATGGAGTTGTTGCCCTATTATAGCAACGTGCTGATAAGTTACCTTTATTCAGTGATAACGCTTAGGAGTACCAGGTTTCAACTTTTATTTCAATACCATGGTTTGTCACTTGAATGAGGGTTTCAAACAGGCGAGAATAAAAATGAGACAAAAATTAACGTTTTTATGGCCTCTCCTAATATTTCTCTTTCTGGCAAATTCTTTTTGCTACGTAGAGAGAGATAATTTTACAGTAACAAAATCCTTTCGGAAATCTCTATTTCTCTCTCCTAAAGTTTTCAAGGGGCAGAACCTCTTCCCGCCTCTGGCAGGGAGGAGGAGCAACTGACCTGATTGGTGCGTTTGGAAGAAGGACCTGAGCATCCCCCTCCAGCCCTCTTGGACCAAACTCTGGCCAGGATGAGAGGTGTAATTTATTAGCCCTCTCGGATCTCAACCACTTCACAGAAGTAAATTAACTAATACAGAATTAATAGTTTTAAAAAAGTTTTAGCAAGGGGCTGGCCCCGTGGCCGAGTGGTTAAGTTCGCGCGCTCCGCTGCAGGCGGCCCAGTGTTTCGTCGGTTCGAATCCTGGGCGCGGACATGGCACTGCTCGTCAGACCACGCTGAGGCAGCGTCCCACATGCCACAACTAGAGGAACCCACAATGAAGAATACACGACTATGTACCGGGGGACTTTGGGGAGAAAAAGGAAAAAATAAAATCTTTAAAAAAAAAAAAAAAGTTTTAGCAACATGTCCATCCTGGATTCCTGCTGGCCTGCTCCACATCATCTTCACCCTGGGGCCCAGGCTGGGGAGCTGCCTCTGTCTGCATCATTGCTGACCTATGTTTATAGGGACTAAAGACCAAGCACAGTCATTTCCACTCACACATCGTTGGCCAGAGCCAGTCACCTGGTCACAACCAAGAGCCACAGAGTGGGGACATGTACTCCCGCAGAGAGAGGTACCATACATTTGAGAACAATGACAGAGTTACCAGAGCAATCAATTCCTTCTGCACAAAAATTAGTGCCATATATTAAATCTTGTCTCTGCTCAAGAAGAATTGATGAGCCAAAGAATCAGCTCCTAAATAATATCTGCAGGTTCAGGCATTAGCTGGCCAGAGGAGATGCCCTGTGATCTGCCGTGGCAGAGGAGATCCGTGATGTCCATCCAGCTCTCGGTTCACACTAAGCGAAGCCGACTTGCCCAAGCAACTTGTTCACCCTGAGGCTGGAAACTGAAAACTCATTACCTTCCCTTATCTTTCCTGCTCATTAAAATGGGTAGAACAGACAGTCAGTGAGCCCTAGCAAAAAGTTTTGCTTGACTTCTGCAAAGAATGGCTGCTTTTCCTGATTTGCTGCAAAAATCAGGAAGAAAAGCCAGTGGAAGTGAAGCTTTGTGGAGAGAGAAGCAGAATGAGATGAGAGCAACCCATCGGTCATCCCTTCAACCTCATGATTTCTGGATAGTAGGCAAGCTCTCCTAGATGGGGCTCACCACCCCCAAATTGCCCCCAGCTGGGGACAGTCACCTCACTGCCTTCAGGTCTCTACCACTCCGTGCCCACGATAATCCAGACCTCAGGTATGAAGCACTCAGACAGCCTTGTTCCCTGTATCAGTCAGGGTTCCATACAGGAAAGAGGAAACACTCTCGACCTTTCAAGCTCACAAGGATTTAACACAAGTTATCAAGTGGCAGGGCTGGAGGAATGGAGTCGGGGCAGCCATCAGGGCCCCCTACACCCACGAGGCTGGTGACCAGACAGTGGACCATGGCATGCGGCCACTGCCCATACTCATGCTTCCAGAGCCCTCTTCTACACCTACACAGCTGAAGAAAAAGTGTGTCTTCCTCTTTTCTGCCTTTCAAATCCTACATGACTGCATTTCATTATCAGAACTTGAACTGCATCCTGAATCTTGCTGCAAAGGTGACTGGGAATATAGTTCTTACACTTCCAGGCCCTGCAATAGAAGGTGGTGGGGGAACTTCGGAATGCCAAGGGGTAGACAGTAATCAGCGCAGCTCTTCTACAGGGACTCTGCAGTGAATCCCATCCCTTAGTGGTCTGTCCAAGAATAAGGTGTTCTGGAACCCATCCTCTCCTGAGTCCCCCTCCAGATGGAGAGTCCCCAAACTAACCACTGAGAGCTGGTGTTAGTGACGGAGTCACCCTACTCCAGATCTGAGCCCCTGGCAGCCTAGAATGTTAGGGGACTGCCTTGGGGTGGAAGGCAGGGTTCATGGAATTAAGATGGTAATAAGGCCAAGAACTCAGGAGTGCTGTCATTTTGCCCTGTCAGTCACCTTCCCACTCCACACTCCTCTGGAGATTTTATAGAGCAATGGTTCTCAAAGTCTGGTCCTGGGCCAGAAGCATCAGCATCACTTGGGAACTTATTAGAAATGCAAATTCTCAAGGCCCACTACAAACCTCATGAATCAGAAACCAGGGGTAGAGCCCAGCAATCCGTGGTTTAACGAGCCCTCCAGGTGATTCTGACCCACGCTAAAGTTTGACAACAACTGCTGCAGGGAATTACACATTTCTGAAACTAACAGAAAATGGGAAACAATGGCCACTTATTATGAGGCATAAAACAGCCTATGCCTCAGTACAGAGCTCTAGTCAAGCTAAGATGGAGCATGTGGCTAGGTCCATCTCCCCCAAAGTCCAAATCTACAGCTCTTTTCCCTCTGGCTGACCACATGGCGCAGGAACCCAAAGCCGTGACCAGCATGTTTTCAGGTGAATAGAGAGAAGGAAGGCCACACCCAAGCTGGGTCTGGGCTCAGCTAACCAATCCTAGTATCTGGAGTGGAGAAAAGAGGGAGTGGGCTGACAATCTTTAGAGCAGGCTTTAGCAGGTCCACTTACCAGGAAATAAGAGAAAGAGCCAAGGGAGCACTCACCTTTTAACACAAAATGACCCGTCCTCTAGTAATTATGGTTTAATCAGTGTCCTGAAACTTGAACAATAAAAGTAGTATCTGCTCTTCCTAGACACCGGGACAGAGAGAAAGAGGGATAGAAGCATTCCTCACCCCAACATCAGTCATTGAGCTCCTAAATTGCTTCTCATGCTTCCAGACTCTTCTACCAGTTAAGATAATGAATCCCCTTTCCAAAATTTCTGACTCAAGCTACCCCTCCCATACCTAGTCTGAATAAGCAGGTTTCTGCTTTGGTCTATGCTCCAGGGTCCTATTCTCATCCTCCTATTGCTACCAGTCCTACCACAGGTCTGGGGCTCCATGTCATTCTTTCTTCCCAGTCCTCTCCCTGGGGCCTGAAGCCCGACATGATGTCTCATCCAGTATTACTTTCATAACCAGCAAAGAATCCACTGTGTTGAGATTTTAAAAACTGAATACCCACCTCACAATCTCCTTTCACTGATGGTCATTCTCAGTGTCAAGGCTGCAAGGGGGCACATACCCACTGTAGCTCGGTGTAGAGCACCAGGGGGCAGCAGGGGCCTCAGCCTTGCGCCCCAAACCAGAGGAGCCTAACACTGATGGGAACTTTGTTAGAGAAAATGGAGTTATCTAAAACCATAGCTTTCAACCTTTTTAATGTAATCCATGGTAAGAAATACATTTTACACTGTGACCCAGTACACATGTATCTATACGGGAAAAAAGATTTGTGAAAGAATATTTATCCTTACCATCCTTCCGATATCTTCTCTTCTTTTCTATTTCATTTCAAAAACGCTAGTCAAATCCCACATAATTGATTTCACAACTTACTAACGGTTGGCAGTCTGCAGTATGAAAAACACTGCTCTAAGTGCACACTATAATAAACACACCAGGGTGGCATATAAAAAGCAGCATTAATAGCACACTGTCATCATCACTAACATTGCTGAGTGCTCTCTGTGTTTGTATGTGTGTTACTGTCATTTCAATTAAAATCTTCAAATTGCTATAGGCCATAATACCAACTCTATTCTCTTAGTTTTCCAGTGAATATAAAAAGAATTACTTTTATTGAATTCATCTTAACTTGAAATTTGGTGATGATTTGCAAGAGCGGTACATGTGGATGGCTAAATTTTAATTTCCAGATTAGTAGCTGTTTTCTAAATTTCAACCAACAGTTTTGTTCAACGAAGTTTGGTTTAAATCACGTAAATCGATATAATCGTAAAATGGAGTTTCTCCCTGTTAAATAACAGTAGTTCAAAGACTGGAAATATTTCAAGGATTAAAAAATGGGATTTTTAAAAACCCGTGTGCTTTCCATAAGAGATTCAGGTCCTCAGCTGTCATGTAAGGAAATCTCAAAGCCCTCCTTTCACAGCTGGGAGGACTTCTGCCTCTTTAGAACCATGCACTTTCTCTCTCACTTACGAATAGATAGGCCACTACACACGACACCCGGAGACCTGACCCTGCACCCACAGCTATGCGCACACCGAGGCGCGCGTGCCCTCCCGGCCCCGCACTCATCTGCCGCACAGACAGATACAGGATGCTGGCAGATTGGAACCGGTCTTCACTTCTCGCTCTCCTTCCCCAAATCAAAACCCACCGTAAACACTGCGAAGAGCCAGGAAACCTCATGGCTTTAATTATTTCCGTTCCCCAAGCTCCATGTGGCACACAGGACACCTCGTTTCCCTTTAGGCTTGCCGTCCTCCTGCGAGGGGTGCGGAAGAAGAAAAAAGCAAAGCTCCAATTCCAAAGGGCGGAGGGCGCAGAGAGAAAGCGGCTGCCCAGGACAGTGCTCTTCCTTCCACCTCCTCTCTCTACTGTGAGCAAGCAGGGAGATCCTCCAGCTGTTGCAGGGGTTGAGAGTTGGCGCCACCTGGCTTCTTTAAGAAGAACGAGAGGCAGGAGACAGGCGAGGTTGAAGGAGAGCCCTCGCCCTCCTCTCCACCGCGGGCACCAGCCGACGGGAAGAAAGCCCTGGGGCGCCTTCCACTTCAAAGCCCTCGGGGCAGCCTGGCAGCTGGCAACTGCGCGCTGCGGAAGGAGAGGCAATTACCCTCCGGGGAATCGAAAAAAAACAGGAACTTCCCTCGCTACTGATGTTAGAACAGCAGATTCCACATTTAAGGCAAGTTCAAAGTGCAGAAACAACTGTGGCAACTGAAAGCGTTATAAATAGCACCGGTCAATTTCGCACTGATCAGCTCTGGCTCGTTAGTTTCAATCATCTATTCTGCCCAAACTTTCCACACTGGCCTGTGGGCAAAGAAAGGAGAAAGGGCATCCTAGGGTTCTGACCTTTACTGGGCTGCAACGCTGGCAAGGAGGCAGGTTGTTAAAATGAGTCCCCTGTGCCTCGGTTTGTACACATGCAAAATAGAGAAAACAGTGCATTCAATAATTGGTGCAAGTGACTGAAGTGAAAATAAACCGAAAGACTGGCGGGAAACTGCTTTTCAACGTTACCGTTTTTAGCAGGAAGGTACAATAATAGTCGTAGTAAAAATGGTAATGGACTATTATTACCCTTCAGTGCTCTATAAATTTGTACTAATTTTGTATTTGTGTGTATGGATGAATTCACAGAATGACTGCTAGTTAGAGGACACTGCTACAACCTGCTTTATAAAGAACCTGGACTAGTTATCAAAAGTAGTTATTTAGCCACCCATTTCAGCATGTCTTTTACAGGGTTGAACCCAAAGAAAGGTATGTTTGGAAACTGCTTTTCCATGTAACCATGCAGGTGCACAAACAGACACATGGACACATATAATATGTAGACATTAAGTGCATGTGTGAAAACGTGTACCTGCACGGGAAATGTGGGTTTGCATTTATTGGCATAATGACTCATGTACAGTGTTACGGTTTACACAAGAGTTTTGCATCGACTTTTTATTTAATCCTCACAATATGAGGGGGCGTTGTCAGTCTCCATTTTACAGATGAGAAAACAGGCTCAGAAAATAACTTTACCAAAATTTTGATGATAGAAGCTATAGAACCAAAGGCTTTTATTCTAAATCTGGGCCATTCTCATATTCAGCAAACATGTAATGGACACCTACTGTTTTGCCAGGCACTTAAGCACTGTGGCCACAAAGATTAAAGACTTTTTCTGCTGTCCTCGAGAAACTCACACCTAGTGAGGAAGAGAGAGATCACAATTATGTAGGATATAAACACCATAATCAGCCTGGGGCTTAGTGAAGGCTTTCCAGAAGAGGGGACAGACACCTGGGCTGAATCTTGAAGGACAAGTACAATGCTGTTTAATGGAGGAGTGAGGTGTTTACCAGGCAGAAAGACATGTGCCAAAACATGAAGGCGAAAGCAACTAGGGTGTTCAACATAGTTTAGCAGAGCCAGGGCTTGGCATGTGTGTAGGCAGAGTGGTGAGAAGGGAGACTATAAAGAATATTATACGCTCTGCATTTGGATTTTCCTCAAGTCTATGGGGAGTGAATGAAAGGTCTAAAGTAGGGAAATGACATGATCAAGTTGCCTGATATAAAGATCACTCTGGCCACCCTTGGCACAGACTGGAGATATGCTGGCAGTAGGAGAAATGATGGAATGATGCAGTCAAAGGTCAATATCTGTCGTTACTAAGGCAGGAGGTCAGAAGTGGGGCAGGAGAGGGTGGATTTGAAGGATCTGAAAGATATTTAGGACCTGGTGACAGCAGCCAGGTTACTGGCCTAAGCTCCTGATGCCATTCATGGAGACGAAGAGAACAGACTATGAGTGTGCAACAGGGACTAGAAATAAATTCTGTTTTGAGCATGATGAGTTTTAGAAATCTAAGCACATCTACATGGAAGTGTCCTCCAGCAGGGAGTTGGATATTCAGGTCCAGAGTTCCAAGAAGAGGTCTGAATTGTAGACAAATGTGTCACCAACATCAACTGAAACCACAGAATGGTTAATAATAATATTTGCTAACATGCATCGAGTACTTAACTATGTATCTGTCACTGTGCAAAGCACTTTTAGTAGATTGTCTCATTTAGTCCTCACAACGACCTCAGGAAGTGTTATGATTAAGTATTGCCCAGGGAGAGATTATCATATAAAAGAAAAGGTCCAAAACAAGACTCTGATGATTACACTTAAGAATGGCAGGATGGTCAAGAGGAGTGCAGTTGGTTGGGTGGTAGAAAGAGGTATCCTAAAGACTTGATCCTTGCTCACCTAAACCTGTCACAGAGACTGGTGGACCCCATCTTTGCAATAACTTTCCTGGAGGAGTATGGCACTGAGCAGGAAGCCACCCTGGGCTCTCCAGCTGCGTGACCTGGGGAAGTCAGCTCTCTGGGCTCATGTGCTCATCTGTAAGAAGGGGCGGAAGCATCTCTAAAGCACTTTGCAAGTTTAACATTCTCTGAGTACTTAATACAAGAATAAGCAGAGTTCTAGTGTTGGTTCTGTTACTCCTCCATCTCGTATGGGTAAGGAGCTCATTGCATGTTGATACATATGATAGCATCAGAGAATACGAGAACAGAAATTAGATTTATGGACCAACAGATCACCTGCAAAAATTAATAATATACATGTGTATAGATACAGATATAGAGAGAAGAGCAAGAGTGAGGGAGAGAGGAGCAGATCCAGAGAAATTAACTGGTCAAGATATACAGTGAGTTGATGGCAAAGCCAGGTTTAAGTCCCAACTACTTGTCAGGTAATTTGCTCACTGGTCTCTGTGTATGTCATGTAAGTGACACTTATAAGAACACTGGAAGATTTGATAAGATTTGTGTTTAATCAGCTCCATGTGTGGTGTGCTTCCTTGCCCCACCACCATCAATACTGCATCAGAAAAAGCTGCATGTTCTGGAGACAGCATGGATCTTCTTTTAAATGGGAGCCCCAAGAATTTACCCCTGCCTTTAATACTAACTCTACATGTCAATCTGCTGAAGGAGAATATTCTGAGATCATTTTTCAGAGGTGATGAAAGGAATCCATTTATTGGAAGAAGCTAGAAGAGAGGAAATTATCCAGCTTGTCTTTCCACTTAGGGCAATTACCGGGTAGTGAGCCCAGCAGGGAAAGACGGCACGTCCCCAGCTCCATCCCAGCTGTGTGCCCTTGGCAAGTAACTTGAACATTTTGGGTCTCAGTTTATCTTCAGGGAGAAGTTGCACTAGATCACTTTAAAGATCCCTAATATTCTGAGGTTTCATCTTGAGAAATTCCTAAAGAAAACTGCCTGCATTTTTAGGCAACTGTCCCCTGCCTCTCTCTGCTAGGTAATTTTAAAAACTGGGTCAGTGATTTAGATAATAATAGTAATAATGATAATAGCAGTTAATGAGGAAGGGGAGCTTTGCAACAGAATCTTGTTTAGACTGAAGTAAAAAAGTGGTTTGCAGGGTATTGCCTTCACTTAGTTCCTTCAATATTCACTCAGTTAAAGATCTAAGTGCCCCTCACATACCGAGCAAGATGCTAAGGCCGGGCATACAGCCAGTGTATCTTGACCACATTATGGAAGCACCTACCGACAGGAAAATGTGCTTTTGCAGGTATAATGCCCAAAGCGACCTAGAGTGTTCAAATCTGATAATGCCTCAACTCTGCCACAGCCGGCTCTGGGGTCCCCGGCAAGTCACGTTCTCTCTGGCCTGGCTCCTGCAGCCGGCCCATCTTCAAAGTCCCTTCCCGGGCTAGATTCAGTTCCTGAAAGGCCTCATTGATGGCCTCGGCACAGCAGCCAACTGCCTCACGTGAACGCAAGACGCCCTAGGTAACCTGACCCTGCGGCTCCCTCCCATTTGGGGAGAAAAAAAGAGACGGGGTGGGGGTAGGGGGGCAGGGATCGGAAAAAAAGGAAAGGAGATAAATACTGAGAAACATGTTTTGGCAGGCAAGGCCTTCGGAGACTACCATATGTGCTCCACATTGAGCAGCCCCGGGTCTTTGATGTTTTTTCTGAAAGAAAAGACATTATTCTTTCTCAAACAGCGCCTAAGTACTGCAGACATTAAAACAATGAGGCCAGGACGCGCGCACCGGCTCTAAGTGTTTAATTCGTCCTTCACCCACGTGCTTGCCACCAGCGAGCTCCCCCGTGTGCACCCTGGCAGCTGGCAGGGCTGCCAGCCTCTCCCGGCCCCATCCCCCTTTCAGGCCCGGTTTGTCTGGATCCTAGAACACCCCAGCGCCAAGTTCGGAAGTAAGTACTTTCCCAAACGCCGGACGAAAAGCCCCCAGATGTTTCCTGCATCACGGAAAAGAGCCCAAGTTGGATCTGAAGCATTCTTACGACGGCGGGTCACGGGTTCCGCCCGGCGCGCGCGAGTCCCGCTCCCCGCGAGCTGCGGGATGCGCCCCGGGGCCCCCCGCAGTCCCCAGGTTCGCGCCCACTCCAGCTCGCAGGGGAGAGGCCAGCACAGCGGGAAATAAAGGGGGGATTTATTACGTGTGGAATTATGAATCGCAACCGAAGATCCCTAGTAAATTTACACTCTAATCTTTGGGGAGTTTATGAAATAGTCACTCACGGGCCGATTGTAAATTCCTCCTTCCCTTCGCCTCCCTCTACCCACCGCTAGTCAGAACGGCGATCTTAACGAGGGACCTAAATCCACTCGGGGTCCCTCTAGGGGACAGGGAGGCCCCAGCCAGTCGCAAGCGAGGCCCCCAAAAGCGGGAAATTCCCTACCCCGGGGCGGGAGGGTGGCGTATACGCCCGGCAGCTGTGGTGCCCTGCGGGGCTTCGCAGACCCTGGCCGCTCAAAAATGGGTGGGGCGGGAGGGCTCTCCCCCCGAGAGCGGCGGTGTCCGAGCCCCCGCTGCTTCCGGGTCCCCGCAAGCGCTTCCGGGGTGCGCGCTACGCGCCTGGTTTCTGCGCCTATGGATGGTCTCGAACAGCAAACGGGACGATGAGCGCCAGGAGAGCACAGTCACTAGTGTGACCGATAATATCGGGGGGGGGGGGGGGGGGCGACATCAAGGGCCCTTTAGTTAGTCATGGTCAAGCCCTACTGCTCAAGCTCGTCAAGGTCTTCTCTGTTCTGGCCCTGAGAAGGGGCTCGGGATGCACCGGGGATCCGCGAAGCGCGTGGCCAGAGCGTCGCCTCAGCCTCCCGGCCCCACCCGTGGTCGTGGGCACTCGGGCACCGCCCGGGCGCCCCTTTATCCGGAGTAAATTCACTGGGCGCACGAGGTACGGCCTTCCTGTGCTCTGGCCTCCGGGAAGGTCTCTGCTCCTGGTGTCCGGAGTGAGTCTGGACTCCGCAGAGTGGGCACAGCTCACCCTGACCCCCGAAGGTCAGAATAGGAGCACTGTCGGGCAGAGGTCACAGTGATGCCCTGACTGTCTTAAATGGGTCAGCTGCAGCGGGCTTCCTCAACCCCACGGTGCGGGTTATTCAGGAGGAATCGGCCTAAGTTTGGGCTCTGGGTTGAAGGTGGGAGCAGGTCCTCCAAGGTGATGTCACATGTGAGGCTGAAATTAACTGAACAGGAACAGGCACACACGCGCGCCTTCACTTAAAATCGCTGTCAAGTAATGGTCCCTTATCCTTCGGAGCATCCGTTCTGTCAACCAGGATTTATTTTCTCAGCACCTACTGTGTGCTCATATCTTTACCAGGCCCTTTGGGGGACACAAGGTCACAGCAGGTCAGTTTCCCGCTCGTGAACCTGGCTCACTTCTGGGAATTAGTGCGTTAGTGGAAGAAAGAGAGGGCGCCCATTAAAATTTCTTCTTGTGCTACACTTTTTTTCTGGAATGAATCAAAGGCACCCAGAGAAGAATATAATATTGCACGCCTGGACTTCGGGCTCGGCTTCCTTTTTCTGACCCTCCCTTAACCCGGCTTTCCCTCCTCAGGAGATTTGGAATTCCCTTTACGGAGGCTGGGCGGGGAAACAGCCAGCCCAGGTAAGTATGGGAGCCACATGGTCTCGCAAAAGGAAAAAAGGAAATCATCTCCAAATGCAGCCAGCCAGGTGGGGGTAGATCGAAGCTGAAAGGGAATAGGGAATCTGGATAACCCCCAAGCAGCAGACTCGGTATCCGGTGGGGAGGTGTGAGAAACAGTCAACATTTGGAGCACTGGAGTCAGAAGATTTTTGGCAGCCATTAGATAACTTCCTGATCTGCAATAAAGTTCACGTGACCGGGAGGATGTTTCTGCGATTCTGTTGCCTGGCTACCTTCCTCTCCTCTCTCTCGAAGTCTTCAAGTTTAAGAGATTTTTCTGGGTCCCAGCTGAGTGATGGTGCTGGCCAAATGTGGGCCCTGGAAGGAGTCCTGGCGGCCCAGGACCGCTGGGGTCCGACAGGGGCAGTCCCGACCTTACTGACCTGTTGCCTCCCCAGTTCTCACCTGCAAGATGGCATAGAGGCCCCCGTTTTCTGAGTGGGAAATCCAGGCACCCCCCCTTTTGACCCACCAATCCGTCTGTTCTTCACCCTCCCCAAACGGTCCAAACTAAACATTTTTTTCTATCTATGTAAAGTGACTTCCGCGGCCCTGACGCCCTCCTGCGGCCACAGCCGCGTTTCTGGACGCGGTTTTCCGTAATTAGGGCCTGACCACTATGGAAATATATGCAAGATGTTTTCTTTCCTCAGTGAAAAAAATTAAAAGGGAGCTTGGCGCGCACTGCAGGGCTCCCTGGGAAGCAGCGCGCATTAAGAGGGGCCCAGCACCAGCCACACTTCTCCAGCTTGGCGAGGGCTGGGGGAGGGGCGGTGGAGCCCAGGCCCACGCGGTTCCCCCTACAACCGGAATCTCTGGGTTCGTCCTGGCCAGGGATCCTGCACAGCCAATACAGGTGTTGGCTCTTGGTCTCCGTGGCCAGCTGGCCCTCGCCTCGTTCCCACTCCCCGGACCCCTTATGCAAGTGCAGACTGGCCGGCCCTGCAGGTGGGTGGGAGCCGGCCGTGCTCCATTGGCATCACCGATCAGGGTTTTGCGCCGGTTCGGGCCCGCTTTGAGGGACCATCCTCCCTGGCGGTCGAACGTGGGCTTCCCCGAAGTGGAGTGGGAGGGTAATAGAACTGTCTGAGAGCAATCAATCGCGAGAATGCGAGATCAGACCTCACCGGCCAGGGTCGGGGGAACGCAAACGTGAGCAAGCTCAAGAATGCGCTTGTGAGATCCGAGGAAAGGACTTGGAGTCCAAAGTCTACGCACCGCTTGTCAAGCCATGCTGTGGCAGGCGTCACTCACTGTAAAGTAGAGGAAGATGAGCACGGATGTTAGCTCAGAGCCAGTCTTCCTCAGCAAAAAGAGGAGGATTGGCAGCAGATGTTAGCTCAGGGCTAATCTTCCTGGTGTGGGAAAAAACCTAGGGTCGTTGCAGGGGTGGAGGGAGGTGATTGGCCTAGGAAGCCACACCTCCCGGTGAGAAAGGGAGATGGCAGTTCCATCACGTTTCCCTCATTTCTAGGAAGAAAATACAAGGATTTCTCCAAAGACAAATAAACACACAGAGACGAGGATCACCAGGACTAGGCGCGGCAAACCCCTTATTGGGCAATTGTTCCCGGTTTGCAAATGCAAGAACAAACTCAGAGAGGCCGAGATGCTAGTTCAAGGTCACAAAGTCAGCAAGTCCAGAAGCCAGGCCCATGGTGGGCTCCGAAATGCATTAACCACTTGCCACTTAGTCTCTGACAAGCAGCTCAAGCGGAATCTCCACGATGTTCCTAATTCTACAGGAGTCCCTGATCTGTCCAAGCTCCTGACGCCGTTTGAGAGGGTGTGTCATCCTTAGCAAAGGAGAGACCTACCTTAAACCTGCTGCTGGGGAGGACGGGGGGGGGGGGGGGGTGGGGGGTGGTAAGTCTGAAGTAGCCAAGAGTGTCTTGTAGTTTCCACTGGCTATAAGCATGGTGTAGTCTAATTGCTGCACAGAACTGCCTTCCAGCCCCACACAACTGCAAATTCCAGAGCTCAGAGCACACCCGCGCGCTCTGCTTTGCCCAGCACTGAGTGGATGCTGAAGAAGCAGCTGTGGACATTGTCAACCTGTGCAATCTCCCGCTTGCAGCCACCACGCAGAGTCCAAGCTGCTCTGGTTTTCTCATTTGGATCCATTTCTTTTTTATCTTAGCTTGAGAAATTGTTGTAGTCATTAATAAGTGTAATAAGATCACTCTAGCTCAAGTCACCCAGAATGGCCAAGAGCCCAGAGGCTCCCCTGGGGCAGCTGGCCGGAACTGTGTAGAGGAGGACCTCCACCCCCCTGCCTGCACCTCCCAGGGCTTTTCCCATCTTCACTCCCTGCGCTGCCTCCAGCTTTCGCTACCCTCTACCAGTGGGTAGAGCCCTCTCAGAGACTAGACCCACTTGTTTGTGAATGTGTTGTTCCCATGCAAAGAACCCCAGAGGTACTAAACAAGGGAATTTGGCTCTAGAAACCAAGCGGCAAAACCCACTGAAGTGGAGACAGATGCTCTTTATCTTCGGTTGTTGGAAACTCAGGAAGAATTCTGAACGCCTTTAAATTTGGTGCAAAATTATTTTCCTTTTTCTTTTCCTCTCTTCCTATAGTTTCTTGTTCTTTTAATTTCCCTCTTGAATTTCTTGATTTTTATAGTTTACAGACCTCCAGAGTACCTGAGAGGAGAGGAGATGTCATTCCAGGGTCATGGCCACCTTGGTCAGAGGAAGACCAAGTAGAATTCAAATTGGCAACCTGATGCCAGTCCCACAGCCTCACCGGTCTCTTGTGGTGAGCCTCTTCCACTTGGTGTTCCTAAAGTCCAGTGTGGTGCCACCATCCACAAGTAGCAGCAGAAACCACGGCAGAGTAAGATGGAGGAGAAATACACAAACGCAGTGCCGCTTTCCTAACTTGGTTTTCACTTGTTTGTCTGTCTTGTTTGTCACTGAATTTGAGAATAAATGTTTATAAAATAAAATTTGCGGGAGCATAGGGGCTTACTGGTTGGCATTTAGGAAATCACCATAGTCCCTCCCTCTCTCACCACAATGACTGTAAAATGAGTAAATTTACCTTGGCAGGGTTAAAAAATCCTATTAAATGACCACTCATTTAGCTGCCTCCAGGTTTGCAATAGTGCTCCAGGGGAATTAGGGTCCAGAAGTTCAAGAAATGCATCTGATATTCCCAGAACTTCTCCTCCATGCCTGAAGCGAAGAGAGAGCTCAACAAGGATGAGTATGGCTTCAGGACTCTTTCAAACAATGTGTCCTTAATGCCCACCTGGGGTCGGTGCCCTGTGCAGCTGACTGCCCAGAAGAGAAGGATGTGGGGTCCTGCTCCCTAATTCTTCTTCTTGCTCAGGCTTAGCAGCAGGAGAGTAAAGAAAAGGGAAGGGGGAAAGTAAATAGACAATGGAGAGGATCTGGGCAGGACCTGCGTCTTCATAGGAGAGGAAACAGAAAAAAACTTTCCCTAAGCAACTCCCAAACCGCAATTGCCTCCCCCACACAGGCCTGCACACTTGCCTTCCTTGCTTTCTGGTTTTGCCTGTTCTGTCTCACCCCTCCTACCTCCTGCAAAAGTTCAAATACAAAATCTAAAGCCTTTTCTCAAGAGGATAAGCAAGCAGTCACCAGACAGCCTCTCTGTGGATGCGAAGGAAGTCATGACACCAGGGAGCAACTACCGAAGGGCTGGGAGCTGGATATGCAAATCACAGTGTTTGGGAGGTGGAGCTCCTGTGGTTTGCTTCCAAAAGTTGACACGTGGGTTTCCAGAGCCCCACACTCAGTCCTCCTCCACCTTAGGGTGGCTGGTCCCTGTTGCTCACCTGACAAACTCTAACCTCAATGAGTAGAGAAATGACTGAGGAGGCACTTGGAAGTTAAGAACCAAGTTAATCCCTTCCTAGGCCTCCCTCCCCAGGACTCTAAGCCCCAGGCTGGAGGGGGAGCTTTGGGGTCAGTTTAGATATTAGTGGTATAAGCAGAAACTCAAGTCCAGTGAATCTGAGTTTAAATCCTCTCAACCTTGGTATGGAGGGGCAAGAAGAGTAACACTGAAGGACATGTGTGGTAGACTCGGGGCTCCTCTGGTTGAGTAAGAGAGTCCTGGTAGCTTTGTCTCATGGATATTTTGGAGGCACAGGTATAAGGGCACAACAGGTTAAAATGGTGCCCAAAGCTCCAAGTCCTCAAACCAGATTTCCCAGCACGTAAATCACCCTGTGGGAGTGTATGTTAGAGGCTCAAGGAAGGCAGCAGCTCAACTTCTCTCTCTTCAAGGTCACCAGGAGACCTGGACCAGGCTGCAGGACCCCTCAGTGCGTCATCAACTCCTAGGACAGTTGCTAGACATGTAGAGTGGTAGGAGGCCTGGATTGTGTCTGGATGCACAGATCTGCGGCTCTGGCCAGGCTCCTCCTCTCTGCACCTCAGTTGCCTTGCAAGTACACGGGTGTGGAAATGCCCTCCTTACAGTTGCTGAAGATTAAACCACATGCAGCCCGTAAAATGCTTGACCTGTAATAGGCTCTCTGTAAAAGGGAGTTCCTTTCCCCATGTCCTGGATGGGGGACAGGCAGATTTCATTACTCCTCTTTTCCTGATGGAAGAACTGAGGGGACGTCCTGGAGGAGCAGCAGAGGACCACCCTTAGATTGAAGTCCCAGGGCTGCTGGCCTCAGTCCTGCTAAGGTGGCAGACTCGAAGCCCCCTTCCCACCCCTGTGGCACCATCTAGGAGTCCAGGCACATGCCTAGGTGAGGACCGGCATGGTGGTGTCTAGTGCCCCGGTCAGGGCCCAGTCCACTGTAACTGGAGTCGGAGAATCCGGCTGCCTTAGGTTCCACCTGCCGTAGGTCCAGAGAGAGTGACTCGAGTCCACTCTACAGCCAAAGAGCAAGTGACTCTTGGTGCAAGGAGCAGTGGCTTCCTTGGTGCCTGGCTCTAACTCGACCCATCCACCCTAGGTTTACCAAGGAGCTCCTGATTCTCAGAGCTGCTGTGTGACAGCCAGATGAGGCGGTGGGGGGCATTGGGCTCTGTCGCCTCAGAGCCCCCTGGTGCCCAAATGCTACCTGTTGGGCCTGCAGCTCCTGAGGGACAGGCCAGGAGGTGGTGCTTATTATGCAGCCAGGCCCCTCCTTGCTCAAGGCCTTGTTCTCTAAAAAATTGCCAGTCTAACCTCACACATCACTAAAAGCCAGAAGCGTCCCCAAGTCCTTCACATTCTTGAGGGACCAGGGCTAAGAGCTCCTCCACACCTGAGTGCCCCCCTGCACTACCTTACTAGGGTCTGGAGGTAGATCCCAGGAGAGGAGAAGAAAGAAGCCAACAAGCTGGCCAAATGAGAAAGCAAGCCTCCTACTATCACCAGGGGAAAGCAGAGGATCCCGCCGATCACAGGAGGGCTGGCTGGGTGCATGGAAGTATTTAGCAGCTTCACTGCTGTTATTGCCTAACAGGGTGTGAAAAGTAATATGAATGTGAAACACTGTGGGAAAATGGAGAATTTCTAAAGCAGACAGGGAGGCCCCTCTGCTGCCTGGCCTGGAAGGCTCAGAGTCCCTGCTACCCGCCCCCCCCCCCCCATGCGGCCTGGAAGCTGCTACTGGTTTGGAACGTGGGGGGAGGGATTAGGGACCAGGGTGGGAGGGGACAGTACCACAGAGAGGATGAGAGGGGCAGGTGGGAGCCAAGCTGGCAGTATAGTATATGGGAGAAACCTCAGTAAAGCCCTGTGGGCTCCCCACTCCCGGCTGCCGAGTTTGACACCAGGCAGCTTCCTAGAACGCCCCCTGAACTGTACAAAGAAAGAGTCAAAAAATAGATAAGGATCAAGTTGTAAGTTAGGTTAAAAACAGGATTTTACCAATCTTATGAAACAACCTTTCAATCCACTGGGTAAAGATGACAGGAGGTAGGCGGGTGCTTTCTGCAAGACTTGGAAGTGGAGATGAAGTGGCGAGGTCCTAGTTGATGGAACTTTCTCTAATCGATTCTAGATGGAGAGCGCACCAACCCGACAAGCATTCCCACACAGTGCTCTGCAGACAAAGGCCCCTCCTCCCGGTCTGACAACAATCCCCCACCCCCTACGCACACAGGGTTCGGCCTTTTCCACCTCCTGGGTCTCAGCAACCCCTAACTGCAGGACGCCCAAACCAGAGGCCGGCAACAGGGGGAGCCAGACCACAGGCCGCGTCCTTAACGCTAGGCTGGTGCCCAAGCGACTTCTCTCCAGCAAGGGCAGGGCCCTCCAGAATAGCACTAGAGGCCTGGGGCCGGAGTTTCCCCTTTACAGCGTAGACCATCCCCAACCGCCATCCCACCCAGCCCGGAGCCGGGTTCTGCACCGTCGCCAGCTCTCTTCCAGATACGAACGAGCTCTGCGACGGCCAAGCGACGACCCCGCCCGCAGGGCCAGTCCGGCTGGAGCAGCACTCGCGGAGGCAGCCGTGCGAATGCCTCCCTTTGGGATAGGTGCCACCGCGTTTGTAGGCGCGTTGTCCGTTGGGAAACGCTGGTACCGCACTCTCACATTTTCTGCTTTCATGGCCCGGTGCCAGGTGAGACAGCTGGCCTCCCTCTTTAGAACATTTCCCTAGACCCGACTGTATCGGAGCGGCCGGGTGATGGTGCAGCTGGTAGCAGATGGTACCAGGTTTGGAAACAGACCCCGCAGCGTATTATTGTAATTCACAAGTACTAAGAAGTATTCAATAATTGGCGGCCGTGGTCACCGTTGTTTCCTCATGCAAATAATTCAACATTCGAATCGTAAATCAAGGCTCCAGGACCTGCTTTTGCAAGGGGCGCTGACGACGGAGAAAGGGAGGCGGTGTGTGTGTGTGTGTGTGTGTGGTGCACGCGCGCGCAGGAGGGGCAGAAGCAGACGCTCACGCGGCGGGAGGGTGGGCAAGCACCAGGACGTGGGGGCCGCGTCAGCCTGAATCAAGCCCTCGCGAATCTCGAGCCTCCAGCTTCGGTGCTGAAGGCCTGAATCCCGCGAGTCGCGCCCGGCGCTCCTCCTCCCGGGGAGCGCGAGGCACAGGATGTGCGCCTCGGGACGGAGCGGGCGCCCGCCGCCCGGCCCTTGCAGAGCCCTCCCGGCCACTCCCCCGGGCTCGGCGCGCCCCCGGGCCGTGGCCTCGCCTTTCTTTCCTGCCTCCCCAGTGAGCTCACTTCCTCCCCGCGCCGCTCCCCTGCGTCAGCGGAACCCGCTCCCCGCCGACCAACACGGCGGCGCGCGGGACTCGGGGCCCTGCGCCTTCTCCGCGCCCGGGACTCTCTGGGGGGCGACTTCTGCGAGCTGAAACTCCACTCGGAGGACAAGGGAAGTCGAAACCGCTGAAAAGAGGAAATGGCTTCATTGGTGACCAAACTCAGAACGCGGGCCGGGCGGTTCCTCCTGGGCGCCCCTGAGGCGGGCTCAGCAGCCGGCGTCTCTCTCCTGCCTTCTTTTTTCTTTCTCCCCCGCCCGTTGTCCCCTTGTTTCTTCTTTAGTTTTCACATGTGTTTTAAAAATTCATATGTGGGCACGTTTAAAAAGCAATTTCGCATTGTAAAGTCGGCAGCAGCAGAGGAAGAATTACAAATAGGATTGGATTTAATTAGCTGGTAATGCTCCTCTCATGCCCCCATAATTAAACAGAGATTCTAGTGGTGCTTCAGGGCCCACAAGTGATTATTACAAGCATATTTTACATTTACATTAAAATGCTGTCCCCGGGGTGTAATCCAAGATCTGGCTCCATTTTTTCGGATTTCGAACCTGAGCGCTGAGGCCTGAGCACTGCTCCCCAGCTATGGAAGGATGGCTAGTGGGGGCTGTTGCTCGGTTTCCTTGGCTGATTTCTCATTTTATCCTGTTCTGTTTCTGAGGCTTCAGTAAAGACAGCGCGATGACTCCCCAGGACCCCCTGTATCCGGCCGGGGTGCCTTCAGCCTCAGACCCTACTGAGACCCACGCCAAAGAATTAAAAAGATTTTTTTTAGCATGAATTTGTGCAAAACCCAGAGCCACCTTGGTGGTTCCCCGCTCCACACAGAGAGGCACATGCAGCCCAAGCAGTATCTTCAGCCGCGACAGCAGCCCGCTTCTGGCTGTCCTGCGGGTGGACTGTTCCCCTGTAGAGATCCAGAAGACCGGTTCATGACTACGCAGTCTCATTCCTCCCGCCCCCTCTTTTTCCTAATTTCATCCTTCTCTATCGCAGTCATCTACCAGCCTCCTCTGAGATTCCCCGTGAATCGACGCCAGTCTCCCAGCCGGGCCACCGCCTCCCTCCGGGCCCGAGGATGCGGCCCACCTGGAACCCAGTACCCGGCGCTCACCCTGGGACCCCGCAGTCCTAGCTGTCCCTCATCCCGCCTACGCCGCCTGACGATTTCCAGGCTCTAAGCGAAGCGCGTGTCCGTGTTGTCACCAGAGGCAGGAGCGCTTTTGATGAGAGTTGCTTCCCTTTTGGAAACACCATTCCCTCTCCCCAAGAGAGAAGAATCTATTCTCCTCGCTTGCTTACATACAGACACACACACACACACACACACACACACACACAGACACACACTCACACACGACAAAGTTTTTGTCGTGTGAAAACGTCAGCCTCTAATAGCTGTCTTGGAGTTGAGTAAAGACTTTCAGGAAATGGTGGAGATAGGCCTGCTCAAGTAACCGACCTCGGGATTGTCATTTCTCTGGCTACCTTTTCTCCCGCCTGGCCCTCTACATCATTTTTTCTTCAAAACCCTTCCTACTGCAACCTCCTCCATGTTTACGGCTTTATCTTTCTTAAACAGGAGATCCCTGGCAATAACTACCTAAGGAGAGGAAGGGAACCTACTCCCCAGTTTCACTGACTAGTGGCACGTGCTGGCCAGGTACCAGGAGCATCTTTGAGCCTGAGCCTTCTCATCTGCAAAGAAATGGTTAGAACAGGTGAACTCCAAAGGCTTATTTCCATCTTAAATTCAATACTTTCAAGACAAGGCCTTTCTATTTCTGAATGACTGAAGATTATGTACATATATAAATGCATACGCATTTCAGTAACATCCTGTGCCAAGGCGCAGAGGAGGAGGACATTTAAACTTCTGATGGTGCCCTCCTTGACTGGTTCCTCCCAGACCAGTCATCCTCTCTGGGCACAGAAAGAGATCCTCAGTGTGGAGAACCCCAGGGGTAGGTCTCCTGAACACAGCTACCATCCAAGTCCACTTAAGATCACATGATTCATTAGGACCCTTAATCCTCATCTGACCCTGCCGATTCAAGCACTTCAGTGAAACCCCATAAAACCAGCCAAGAGCCTGGCCAACATATGCACACGTTAATTAGAGTTATGTGGGCCTTTGGCTTCCAGTCTGATGAACAGCTTAGGGCTGCAGGGGGCAGAGCGTTTGGGATCTTTTTCACCTACCATTGCCCTTTGGTCCTACCATGGCATCATTTGAACACAGTGGGTGATCTGAAATCTAGTCCCTTTCAGAGGGAGGCTAAACCACAGTAACTAAGGCTAAAACCTGGCAGTGGGTCCCTAAGAGGGCCAGCAGGGATCTTATCTGTTCAAAGGAGAAAAAGAGAATCAACAGTGAGCTTCTGTTGTTATTGCTTCTTCTAGTAGGGAAGGCAGAGAGAAGCCCAAAGTGAAAGGAGAGAAATTTTTGCCGTTAATAGAAGGCATGAAAACTTAGCAACCCTCTCCCCCAACACACACACACACACACACACACTGTATGGCTATAGTCTATCAAGAAGCTGAAAATGCTTCCAACTTCATTTATAAGGATAACGGAAGGCACAGTGAGGAGGAGTGCGTGGGCTTGAGCCAATTTAGCAACCACAATTCTGGCCAGGTACCGGGAAGTCAAAAAACACCCCAGAGAGCAGAACTGGCCCCCTCTCTGGCAGAGGGCCCTGTGCATGGCACTTTTCCTACAAGGTGTGTCGTCTTCTTCACCCACATCTGAATCCTAGATAGAGGATGCTGAGGGTCAGTCACTCTCTGGCAGCAAGACCCCTTAGCCTCTCCGAGGGCTGCAGTGATGTAACTGAAGGTGCCACCTGCCCTGTATAGGGAACAATCAACTCTAGCTTTATCTTCAGCCTCTTGTTGAATTGCAAAGGACAAAATGCCTGAGGTCTATCAAGGCTACATATACTCACTTATTACACTGCAGAATTATCTTAGTTGTTTTATAATATATGTGCATTTCCCAATCACTCCCCCACTCCATTTATAACCTATACAAAATATCTACAGGCCAGACATGACAAAACCTTTCTTACCATAGGAGGAAATTTATTTGTTACTTATTCAATGCATAACAATTTAGTCATTTCTAATTTGAGTTGGGGAGAGCACACCAAAAAATGAGAAGCCAGATTCACATAATTCTAGAATTTGAAAACTTCATTCTTTCTGCTTGCTTTTCTTCCTTCCCTTCTTCCATTTTTCCTTATTCTTTGCACTCAGCCACAGAGAAAAGACAATCCAGCCTGAAGACTTAGGGATGGTCTGTTGCGCATGTGCCCCGTCTTCTCTTTGCTAGATATCTTAAATTACAATCAGGAGGCATCTCACACCCTGACCAGATTGTATTTGGTGTGACCCTCTTTAAGTTCTTCAAAGCTTCCAGGGATCTCCCCCACTGCCCCAGGCCCACCTGATCAGGACAACAGATACAAATGGAGTAACTTGTATCATTCTAGATCTATAGAAATTATATTCCTATTTGCTTTCCTTTGCATTAGGAAGTTCTGGAAGGATGTTCAAGAAATGAATAACAATGGGAGAAGCAACTGGACAGATATTGAAAGAGAGACTATTCACATGTACATTTGGTATATTTTTGAACCTTGAAAATGTACTGCCTATTCATTATAAGTTAATCTGATCAGGATATATATGCATATAAGAGATGCTAAATGATAAGTATGTATAGACATTACATTGAGGAGGAGGATCTAGAAGACATCTACCAAGAATATAAGATTGAAAAACATGTAATAAACTTTCTGTTTTGCTCAATGGATCAAACGTTGGAAATCTGTCCAGAAAATAATATTTTTATGCAGAAGTATGAAACTTTAGGTGAGGAAAAGTGTCCACTACTCCCTTCCTCAAAGACCCCTCTCCTATTTGCAGATGCAGATGTTTGCCAGTTTAAAGCCATTTGCTCCGCCATTTAAGTGAGGTCACTGGGAACACAGACTTGAGGACTGGTGGAGCCCCCAGTCCTAAATGGAAAGGTTAAGCTAGAACACAACTGAAAAAGAAGGATTGATGTTTCCTAATAGAAGTTTGAAAATGGGCAATTTCTCACAGAAGGAGGACAAGACTCTTCTCTAGAAATGGCTGCCTCTCAGCCCACTCCCCATCCATCCTCACATCCTTTTATCCCTCTCAGGGTGGGCTTGCCCTAGGGTGTCTGCCCCTTTCCCTAGGCTTTAACTAGGTGTAAAAATTCTTGTTAGGCAAACCCCACTCAGAAATTTAATGTTTTAAGCCTGAATCAAAAAAAGGAGAGTAAAAATTCCCTTCAGGATGTTAACGCAGAAACAGAAAGGATCAACTAAGCAGTGAGTTGAAGAATCAACCTACTCCACTCTCCACTCTCAGGTCATTAAATGGCCCCCGAATGTCAAGAAGACTTTGCGTTAGAACTTCTGTGCTCTCGAAAAACATGCAAATAAACAACTCCACCCCACCAGGGGACACAGCTCTTCACCTCACACTAGTGTTTACATCTCCTGCAGTTTTTCCTGTAGTATAGTCCCTGCCAGAAAAACAACTGAAATCGCTGTCTGGGCAAAGGTCAAACTGCAAAAATGCAAGAGATTTTGCAAAACTCTTCTTTAAAAGTATGGTATATAGAAAACCACAGGGGGAATAATCTCTACTCTACACTCTTGTGTTAATAAACAAATTCCCCCACCGAAACACAAAGTCAGGTCACCTTTTCCCATGAAAGCAGGTGGTTAACTATGTGATATCCAAGGAGGTACTGGGTTATACTGGAAACTGGGAGAAATTTCAGAAGAGGGACCAGGAGAAAAACAGGCCAATGTTTGTGAGATACAAAAAGGTGGAGTTTGGGGGAAAACAGTGAGACAGGAAGGAAAGGGAAGAGAGTAGAAAGAGCCCTTGGTCTCTCCAGCTGTTTGCAGAAGTCGGAACATATGGTGCCAGGGTTTTCCAAAGATGACAAGGGATAAAAAGTAAAATTATTTTTTCCCCAAGACATACCTTCCCCCAAATGAAGACATATTTTAAGGCTGGAGACTTTTTCTGCTTCCACAGGGAATGAGCAGAGGTCACTTAGAACCAATTCTCCTTGTTCAGCAAGACCAGCAGAGTGGTTATGGAAGCAGCAGGAGGAGTCAAGGTGTTCATGCTAAAGAACTTCAGGATAGGGCCTGGCCCGAAGTGGGAATATCCAAACGGGTTCTTCATATTGCACATTTTATAGACAGTCTTTCCCCTAAAGGATATACTTTCATTAGGTCATAAATGCTCCAACAGATGAGAGAGAGGGAAAGAGGGGTGTGTATGCGTGCGCTCGCGTGTATGCTGGTCGGCTGTGGTGGGAGGCGGAGTCCAGGCGCCGAGGTGTGTGCCATCCACCCCAGCGGGCAGAGGTCAAGGACGACGAGTTGAGGCCGCCCGCGGTGAGGTTCCCAGGGATTCTGCTAAGCTTTCTGAGTTGTTATGTTTGTCGTGGGTTCCCCCGAAGCTCCTAACTGTTCAAAGTTCAAGCCTTTTCTTGCCTAAAGGCCACAAGAAGTGGGTGTGTGGGGGAGGAGGGGAGAAGCGTGTTTTTTTAAGGAGAGTTTGTTAAAAATTTAACTGGGGGGAAGTTTACTAGTTGGGACGTGCGTACCTGACCCTAGGTGGGAGGGAAGCGGCTTGTCTGGCGACTTTCACTTCCCAGCTGGACTCAGATTCCCGGACGGCAGAGGTTTACCTCCCCCAACACCCAAGGAGTGCGACTTGCTGCCCTCAGGGGTGAATGCTCGCAGTGTCTGCGCTCCCTGTTCCAGGCAGGAGAGGACTTTGCAGACAGGGGATCGCCCCGTCTCTGCTAGCCCCCTTGGCTTCTTTCAACGCCTTTCTCAGAGTGGGTCGCTGTTACGCAGCCAGCATCAGCTAGCCTCCTGTGTCGAGTCCCCGAGTCCGGCAGGATGTTTAAATCCATAGCACTGATTTCACACGTACAAGTCGGTAGCACTTTTGAAATTATTGTAACGCGTCACCCGGGTGATATATTGTCTGTCTAGGCCAGATTGGCAAGACACGCGCGCATACTCTGTGTTTAAATCACACCCTGAAATGCGTAGAAAATGTTTCCATAGGGATCTACGCACGCCAGAGAAAAACTGGAGCAATAATTTCCCTCTTCTTTGATTTCCTGTTTCTAAAGAAAGCCTTGGTATCAAGGACGAGTAAGGTAATGTGAACGAAAAGGCAAGCAGGTCGCTGTCGTTAAAAACCTAATTACAGTTCGTAGTTCAAGGAAAACTACCTTTAATTGACACCGTGTATATTCCTCTGCTCCTCTCGGGCTGCCCTGGCAGGGACGCCCCAAGAGTATTTATTTCTAGGGCTGGAAACAAAACAACCAGCCCAGTCTGCTGCGTAAGAGAGCGCTCCAAGATGGACTGCCGGAGAAAGGCTTTTTGACCCCCGTGGAAATTAGTCATATTGACAGACGCCCAGGGAAGGTAAATTACCCCGCGCGCTGACGTTACGCAGAAGCGCGCCCGGTTGCGACTCCGCTGCGGCGCCTAGGGGGCCAGAGGCTTCCAGTTCGTTTCCCCAGATTCCGGCCAACAAAGCCCCACTTTGCTTCTCTGGGCCTGGGATTTCTACGTGAAGGCGACGGAGAGAGCGGTAAAAAGGTGTAGAGAGGAAAAGGGCAAGAGAAAACCAAAAAAGTGGAGGGAAAGAGAAATGCTGAGCGCTCTAGCGCGGGCAAGCTGGAGAATCTAGGAGAAACGAGCAAAGTCCGCGGGGGAGGGAGAAAGGGAGGAGGCAGGGAGGGAGAGGACCTTGCGGCTACGGCCTCCGAGGTCCGCCACTTGGGAGGTCCCGGCCCCAACGCAGGCCTGGCCAAATGTCCCCCCGGGAGGCTCGAGGCTCGGGCGGGGTCACAATTACACCTCGGCTCCAGGCGAGGACTTAAAAACCAAGTGGCAGGCGGCTGCAGTCTGGAAGCAAGGCCCTGCGGTCATCAGAGGGGGGCCGGGCCCGTGCACAGGAACCTTTTACAAGGCATGTGGGTACAAGAAAAAAAAAAATCAAAATAAACCACTTTCATCCAGCGTGGGCCGTGAAAATAGAAGCCGCTTTTTAGAGGGGGCGAGCGGGAGTTTTCAAATTCAGCGTGTTTTGCTTTTATATAAAGAGTTTTGTGATTTTACGTGATAACCTAGGGGGGAGTTGTAGGGAAAAGAACTGCTAGATTTTTTGGGGGGGAGAGGGCGGTAATAGGGGTTCACAGCTTTCTCCCAAATCAGCTAGTATCCTAGGACAGCAAGCAGCTGCAGATAGCCATATAGATCCTTATACAAACTGGGGGAGAATATTTGCATGGCCGGATTATTATTGGCAGAATATAGGATCTACTTAGCTATCCCACCTCTTTTCTTTCTATAACTGAGTCTTTAAAACAGTCTGCGGTGGGGGCAGAATGGAAAGCGTTAAAAATGTGGCATCTGATTTTACCAGAGGGTGGACCGGAAGGTTTCTCTAAGAGTAACGAGTGTGGCTACAGAAGACCCGGGTCAAGGAGCAAAGACGAGGCGAAATTCGCCCGGCGGCTGCAGTGTGAGGGCCCAGCTAAGCCCGGGCTCCGGCCCTTGGCTCAAAGGAAGGGACCCAACAACCAGCCCGGCCCTCGAGGTGGAGAAGGCGGCTGCCCCTCTCCAGGGCAGAGCCAGGGCTGGGGGAGGCGGCTAGCTCCTCCTGGACCTTGGGCCTCGCGTCTGAGATATTTTTAGCTCCTCTCTCAGTTCCCCAGAGGCTCTTTTGAAAGCCGAATGGAGGCTCTCCAAGCTACCCTCACGCCGGGGGGTGTGGGAGTAGGTGGAGGTGGCTGCGCGGGTATTTTGAAGGAAAAAAAAATGCTTATCTTTAAAACAAAACTCACTCTCTCTAGGTTTCTGTCCTTCCTTTTCCTTGTTTCGCCCCCGGCTCAGGCTCGTGGGAACACGCCAAGTTCCACGGTTAGGAGGACCGTGGGGGTAGGGATGGGTGGGGTCTGGAAACCCGAGCAGAGTCAGGATGCCGCGCGCCTTCCTTACCGCCTTTCGTCCCCTCTCTCCCGGCCACCGCTGTTCCCTGGGAGCCGGCCTAGGAACTCTCACGAGGGGACGGGAGGAGGGGAGGAAATCTCCGTGGCCTCGGAGGAGGCAGGGATACAGAGCATTTGTTTATTTTTTAACTAAAGGTTTAAAATAAGTCCAAATGTTTCTGCAACGGAATTTCCAACCCGATGTGTGTCCAGGAATGTGAACCTTGGCACTCAGACTGGCAACTCTCGAGTGGGCCCATGTTCATTCTGTAGAAAGCTGGGTCTCGCTGCGCCCCCTCTCACCTTGTAGATGCCCCTGTCCAGCTTTCCGGCTTGGGCTGCCGCTGAGACTTCCGCCGCCCCCCGTCTCCCCCAACCTGGATCACGCTGGGCCCCTGCTGGCTCCTATGGCCCGCCTTCACCCCCCTTTCTGATCCCAGCAGACAGCCCTTGCCCCGCTTCGTGGGTTCGGCGCTGCCCCTGGAGATTGCCGAGGCTGTCAGGACAGAGCTCGGCTGGGGAAAACGAGGAAGGGAAGCGAGAGCCAGGCCTGGGTACTCTTTCCTTCTGCCTTAGATTAATTCCTCCTCCTCCCACTCCCCGTCCAACTCTCCCCATTGGGAGTGTTCGCCCGTGAGGTCCACCCCACCTGCCTAGGGTGCTCTAAGTTGCCCCCACGTCCCGGACGCCGCACCCCTACCCACCGGATTGCCTTCAGGGCCCCTCGGTTCGGTGTCGAAGGCGCGGCGCTGTGGGCCAGGCGAACAGGAACCACCAGGCCCGTCAGGTCTGCGCTCTTAGCAGCCGGGCAGCCCTGCGGGTCGAAGATGCTCAGAGGAGGAGAAAGTGCAGAGAAAAAAGAGGAGGAAGAAAAAAAAAAACTAACACACACGCACGCAAAACCAACTTTAGGGTTGGACTTTTTCAGTTTCACACGAAGCGACCTGGAGTATCTGGAGAAGGTTTTTGAAGACGTTTAGGAGGGAGGGTGAGTTTTCTGCTGAGAAACTCAATCTGCCATACAGTAGCGGCCCCATCTGGGATCTGTCACTGCTGACAGCACCACAGGGCACAGCCGTGATCTTCTGCACAGCCTGCACTCCCCGAAATACCCTCCTTAATCAAAGGATGTCTGCGCGCCCGAGCTCAGCTGACCGCGCCAGGAGCAGAACTGCGGGCGAATTGCACCCCCGGCCCGCCCCCTCCCCACCGACACAGCCACGGGCCCCTCTCATCTTCCCAGCACGTTAATTAAAAGCGGAAAAGAGACAGAGGCTGATGTCATTGCTCTCAGATGATCATAAACGTGAAAGAGTCATCCTGTGAGAATCCCTGAAAATGACTTTAATGAATAATTTTAGAGACAGTTATGGCTTTGGGTGATTACTGAGCGAGAATATGAAAACCAGATTTGCAAAGCGAAGGCGATGGTCAGGCGGCCTGGCGGCCACTTTCTCCCATTCAAACCGACCAGCTTTCCTTCAAGCCAAGTTCTAGTTACAGACTTAGGTTACATTTTCTTCTTTAAAAATAAAAGCAACAAACATTTTTCTTTTCCTGCATTTTTGCCTTATCCTAAAGACAGAAACGTTAGCTCAAGGCAACAACAACCCACTTTAAATAGAAGGCAACCATGGACTGGCCTCAGTGGCTACTGGCTTCCATCTTTTTAGGAAGGAGGTATTTGCTGCTATCTTAATGTAGAATGATATCTCTTTTGGCCTCTTCTCTAGGGAATGCACTTAATGAAGTTTGAAAACTCTCTTCCCTAAGCACACTGTTTGTTCTAAATCCTTTCAGCTGGTGGAGCAGCCAACAAGGGGGTAGCAAATGACCCCACCTCTTACAGAAAAGTCTGAAGGTCCCCCTGACTCTTTAGTCTTTGTTCACCAAGGAATTGCAGGATGATTTGGTGCTACAACAAGCAATGATGTTTTGAAACACTCCCTCTGGTCACAGGGAAGCATCTGCTTGGGTCTGGTTGTTCATGATTACTTGTGCATTAAATACACTATTTGAGAAAGCCGGGTTGTTAATTGGGGAGGGGCCTTGTGAGTACCCTGTGATCCTTTGTATGAATGGGTTAGCTGTCTGCAAGCCTGTCTCCTTTGCTTGGAAATATAAATTGGGATTCTCTGGACCTGTGGCCCATGTTGATTCATTCCATCTAATTCAAGTAAAAGTTCATTTATGCTACGTGCAAGAAAGTATTAGAGGCAAAAGTGATGTGGGTTTTTGTTATTGTTCCTTTTGTTTGTTTTTGAGTGGTCTGAACGATTCAGATAACTGCCTATTTGTCTGAGTAGACTCCATCATTAGGGAAGAGCGTCGAGAAGCCACTTACCAGGCCTATGGGAAACTACTTTGGGCAGCCATTACGTGCCCCTCCCCCTCTAGAAGCACAGATAGGCCCCTCCCCCTCCAGTCCCTAAGCATTCAGTTGTCTAAAAGCCTCTTTCTCTATCCCGAGCCCATAACACCCTCCCCTCCACCACCAGCTCAGTATTTCCTTCCCCCTCTGCTGGGGACAGGGGTGGGTGGAAGGGGGAGCCAAGCTCTCCCAGGGTGACCTTTTCACTGACTTAGGAGGAAATGGCCCTCTTCCCTTCTAGATGACATGAAGACACTTTGGAGTTGGTGTATTGAGTTGCCTCAAAGAAGTGAGGAGGGATGAACATTTGGGAAATTTTATCTATTGGATTTTTGTTTATTTTTGATACCCTTGGTCCCCCAAATAGATCTTCTTGTTACTACACTCAAATCATGAGCTATGGCTTGTTTCCCCTCTAGCTAAATTCACTGTGGCCTCTGACTAGACACTAAGCTCGGGCTTTGCAGCCTGTACAGAAATAAATAGCATCTTCTGGGTTGCCTGGCTAAACTGAGGTGTAGGACTGATCCATGATATGGCCAATTCTCTCCCTGTAGAGACCTGAAGTAATGCAGGCCTTGCCTTCCCCCTCCACATCCTTCAGAAGGCCACGCCCATCCCCACTGTCCAGTGTTTCCCTTGACCGTTGAGAGAGTGCCAACGGTGAGAGACTGGCTGCAGTGGGTCTGTGTGGCCTCAGGCAGGGGTCCCAAATCCCCTGAGGGAGCTTTTGAAAATTGCAGAGTTCGAGTCTCATCCCTGACCTGCGGAATCAGAATTTTTGGTGAAGGTGGGATGAAATAGGGGCTGAATTTATAATTTTATCAAGTTCTTTGGGGATTTGGGATAACTAGCTAGGTATGGGAAGCTCCAACTTAGAGAGTTTGGGAGTTGGATTCATTCCAGGGACCGGGCCAGGGCCCCGGCTCCAGGTTCGGAGGTCTGGGGTGTCGTCCTCCTGTCCACGAGTGATACAAATTACCTGGCCTCTGTCCTGGGCACTGAGACATAGTTGGGGACAAAGCTGCCGCCAGTCATCCTTGCGCTCAGGACGTGTCAGTGTTTGCGCCAAGGACAACTCCCGCGGGGGAAGAAGGGGGAGACGGAAGAGGGTGTAGCGCCTCTGCTCCTTAGATCCATTAGGCTTTAATAGCAGGTGCAAAGACAGAGGCTTGGAGAGATGTCAGGTTCAATAATCAGGGTCTGCCTTGCCACCCCGCTGGGCAGAAACTCCCACTATTTTGGTCCGAGAGCTATAGGAGCCAACTAGGTGCCAGTGCGGGGAGGGGAGCCCTAAGAGCCGCCTGGACTCCTAAGATCCGCCCCACTCCCGGTCCCCGGCCTGCATGGGCACAGAGGCACGGGCTGCAGCTGTTGGTGTAGGAGAGCAGCACCTCGGTGCAGGGACAGCAGAGGAGCGCCCGCCGGTCAGGGCCGGACATAGGAGGCTTTTCCAGGCGGAATACACCAGACGCAGCGAGTTGGAAAATTTAAACGTTAACCGGCCCCACCTCACCTCAAACAGGAAAACAAAAACGTCTCCTGGGCTAAAAATACATATTTAGCAAGTCCCTGTGCGCAGGCGGGCGGCGCGTTCCAGCTGCTGGCCTGGCCCGCGGAGGACTTGGCCGCGCGGCCGCCGATTACACCCAGCTCGGCTGCGATGGCTCCGAGCCGTCTGCCCTGACGTCAGCGCGGCTCCGGCCTCGCCGCGGCGAGATAGGCAGCGCGGCCGGGCGCGGGCGCGGCGCTAATCACTCCCAGATGTCCCTAATAGCGGAGATAAAGACGGACGGAGCGGCCGGGAATAAATTTGTAATCAGGGCTCTACCATCTGATCATCAAAGCGGCCCAAATGCCGGGAGAATTTGAAGGGAATGTGTGTGTAGGGGGGTCGCGTTTAGGGGAGAGGCGGGAGGCGCGCTCCTCGCAGGGACCGACTGCGGCAGGGTGGAGCGAGACCAGGAGGGAAGTCTCACTTGTGTGCGCGTGTAAGGCAGATACCCAGGGCACTGTGACGTCCCTTAGCAGGACTGGACGAGGCCTCCGAGCTGCTCCAGGCCGGTCAGAAGCCGGCGGACAGCCGCGCAGCGGGCAAGGATGCTCTGTGCAGCGGCTGGAGGGTGAAGCGGCGCGCTACGAGCTGTCCGGCCCCCGGAAATGCGGGAGTCGTTTCCCCTCCCGGAGTTGCCCCCTTTCCCCTCCGCCCCTTTCCAAACAGTTAAAAAATACTTCGTCCCCCTTCCCTCCGTAGACATAAACCCTCCAGCACGGCTGATCTTCCTCAGGGATGGGGCTGTTGAGGCCTCGAGCCGGGGTCCTGGACCAGCCTGAAGGCGGCTCCAGGCTCTTCCTCTCCGAGAGAGCCCCGGGCTCCGACAGGCCAGGAGTCCTGTGCATCCTGGAGACTCGTTAGCGCGCTGCCTCGCGCAGGGATCTGGAGCGTAGCAGTTGTGCCGGGTGGAGGGAATGGGTTCTCTCGGGTCAACAGAGCCAGAAAAGACAGGCAGTGCCCCGGGTCCAGAGTCAGCCTCCACGGGCACACGCCACAAGCCTCCTTTCCGGATCATCTCCGCTTGGCATCCATCACCAGTCGCTGTTCCAAATCCAGGCGCGTGGGTAGGTCTCGCGGGCAGGGAGAACGCAAGGCAGCTGTGGAAGAGAACACTGCGAGCCGCAGGCGCAGCGTCAGACAGCGTTTCCTTAAAGCTACCGGAATAACCGAGAGGTTTCCCGCGCTCTGTGGACCCGCAGTGCAAATGCAGGCCCAGCTGTTGTGCTGTCCGTTGCCCAGTTTACTGTTCCCTGCGTACACTCCTCAGGCCTCGCAACTGGTTCAGGTTCGCCCTGCAAGGCTCAAGTCTCAGAAGCAGCTAGAAGGCCTCCTTCTGTTCCCTGTGACTTTGCATTTGAGCTCATCCTCGGCACTCCTTCCTGCGAAATCCGCGTGAACACAACGCACTCACCCTCCTGCTGCCTTAACAAGTGGGTGGGATACCAGCTCTACATCCTCGCCAGCCCCAGATGGCCGCCGGCAGAGGCGTCAGGGTGGGGGAAGGGATGGAGCCACTCTGCACCCCTGACTCATGCACGCTTGCTTTCCAGAGGCTTCCCTCTCTGGCGCTACTGCTACGCCCACCTCATCGCGGGGACAACCAGGCTGCCTGGTCCTGCCACACCTGAGGAGGGCAGACTGGGCCGTCCCTTCCTACGCGCCAGGCCCTATTGGCTAACTCAGACGCAGGCGGGAGCTTCCCACGGAGCGACCAGATGTTGGCCCCGGGATTTGGAAGGCAAGAAGAACCCCCAGTGAACTCGCTGTCATCTCGGCGTCTCGACCTGAAAAAGCTCTTAAAGCTGCCGTCGGTGTCCCGGCCGGGGGCGACAGTCCTGGCAAATTGCGACAGGGAGCAGGAAATGTGCTTAGGTCTCACTCTGTCGAGTTTTCCAAATTAGTTCCCAAGAAGTTGAGAATGGGTCTGTAGGAAAACACACACACACACACACACACACAGGCCGAGCCCTCGCCCCGCCGGTGCTCCAGGGTTATCATGCGCTCGGCCTGCGCGGCGGTCTGGGGCCTGGCCCTGACAGCCAGATCTACCATCAATTTACCTTCCGCCGCCCCAGCTTCCCATTTAGCTTTTAACGTCAAATCCTGCATTTTTGTCGGCTCCGGCCTGTCTAGAGAGCTTGTGATTTCGCTGCAGGAGTGATTGCTTTTAACAAAATGGCAGCAACCACATTATCCGAGCAATTAAAGCAGAAGCCTTTTAGGCGGTCCCGCAAGGCAAGAGCTTGGAAACTTTTTTTTTTAAAGCGAAGGCGAAAGGGAGTTAAAAAGAAAGAAATGCGTAGAAGAGAAAAGCATGGAAGCGCGGAAGAAACCCCTGCCAGCCCACCACTCACTTCCCTGGGACTTGACCACGCGGGGCAGAGATGTTGGGTGCCCGGGAGCATTGGGAAGGTTGGGATGTAGGGGCGGCTGGAGTGACAGGAAATCTGGTGTGTCTTGCCGGTTGAAGTGTCTGGCCAGTTGGGGTGTGCGTCCGTTAGGGTGTTTAGCCCCCTGGCGTGTCCGGTCTGCTGGCTATCTGGCCAGCTGGGGTTTCCAGCGGGTTGGGAAGTCGAGGTGGTTAGGCTGTCGGAGCCTGGTGCTGCGGGCCGAGCAGGCGGCGCGGCAGGCAGAGGAGGCCGGCGGCTCCCGGCTCAGGCCAGACAAAGAGGACGGGTTTCTGGAGCGCGAGCATAAAACCATGTGTAGCAGCGAGCTGCCCCGTAGCGAGGTGCCGCCAGGGTCTTCTGCTTCCCCTCTGCTGGTGTTTGAAAACCAGAAAAAGCGTTAAGCGAGCAGAAATGCTTTAAGGCCCAGGTGGCGAAGAGGAGCAACTACCCAAGGCAAGCATGGGCACACAGGCACGATGAAGATAAGCCTCTCCGGCTCCTGTTTCAAAAACCTCACCCCTCCACCATCATTCAGTCCTTTACTTCGGTAAACTCCTTTCTTCCACCCCTAGGAGCTGGCGTCTTTCTCTTGAAGGGATTAAAGCAAAGACGCAAAAGGCGGCTGGAGGCAGGAGAGGGAGGGAGCCACTGGGTCAAACAGACAGGGATCCCGAGAGTCATAGAAAATCAGGGCGCGCCTCCCTCCGCCCCCCAGTGCTATAAACAAAGGCAAGTGTCTGTAAACACAGCCCTGCGCCCACCACGTCGGCCCAGCGCTGGCTGACCCGAGGGGAGAAAGTTCAGATCGCTTTGGCCGAGTTGTTCTAACCCCTCGCCCTCGCGTTGTCAGCTGCCCGCAGGAGAAGCCCGCAGAACCGCTCGCTCGTCTCTCCCCGGGCACTTGCGAATTCGCCCGCTGCAGGCGGCGGGCTCAGAGTGGGCACCGGCGAGGCATGGGAACCTCTGGGACATCCAGGGAGGATCTGGAACCGAAGCCGAGGTGCGAACATCACCCGAGAAAGGGTTCCAGGATGGAAACCCTCTGGCAAGCCTTCCCAACACCAGATTTATATACGTGGCGTTTCATGAAACAAACCGCTTTTTAATACGTTTCACCTTTCTTCTCTCCCCTCCTCCCCACTCCCGAATCCCTCCCCTCCTTTCCCCCCTCTCTGGCCTGCAGGGTCCTTTATGGCACTTCAGTTTCTCTGGTTCCTAGAGCGGAGATTCCGGCTCTAGCCAAGCCCACGGGCAAAGGAGGCCTCAGGGACTTCCTTCCGGGATGTGCTGGGACTCAGGGAGACCGAACCTCCGACGAGGTGAAGTCCCGGGCGGCTGGTAGCCGGGGGAGGGAGACGCTTGCTCCGCTGGCCTGCGGCCGGGAAGACTTCAGACATAGCACAGTTAATATTGAGTTCCCTGTAGCTCCTTGTAAATCTGCCCCCACCCCCTTTAAATCCATGGTCTTGTTCGCGATTTCTTACTTGACGTAAAATTCCTTGTTACCTAATCTTGGACTTTTTTCGAAGGCCCTCCCTCTCCCCTCTCCTGTTCAGATGAGAATTCTCTTCCTCCCCCCAACTCCATAGAGACTACAAGCAAAAACCTCCTCTTTTCCCTCTTTCCTCTTCTTTTTTTTCTTGGATAAAAGCCGGATACTTTGCATTGAAAACTCTAGACTAGTTCCTGCGGCTGCAGTGACGCTTGGGGGGGGGGGCTCCTCACACCTCCACCACCGACAACGCGCTCCCCAAACAAAAACCGAAGCCCCCACCGAATGGCATCTGGTTGATTTCAGGAAAACAAGGACACCTTTCCACCTTATGGGCGAACGGCAGAGGCCTTTCCCTGGCCCAGACTGTCCTTCTAGAAACCACTCAGCGTTCTCCTGGGGGGTAGGGGGAGAGGGAAGGAGACAGGACTAGGATAGAGCCCAGGCCCTTTGGCAGGACCAAGGAACAATTCTCCAAGGACACCTCTTTTAAGGGACACTTCTCTTTAAGGGAGGGCCGGAGCTCAGGTTGATGACTGGTCGGAACACTGACTCTTTTAAACAAAGTTAGAGGCAATCATGATAATTTAGTTTACTTCTGAATACTTTAAATATTATGAAAACAAGTATAACAGTTTTGTTTTCAAAACTCTTTTGAGGTATCAATCATAAAAAGATTGTAAAAAAAACACACAGTGGTTTATTGAATACTTACAACGTTTACACCTTCAATATTAATTAAATTCCACTTAGTTTTAGAGGACGGAAGTGCACAAAACAAATAGCTGTTGGAAACATCTTCGAATAGGGAACGACCACAGATGAAAGGACAGCACTATATACCGACCCCAACGGAAATGTTAGTGGCCCCGTTTTCTGCTTTGAAATAAAACTTTATAATCCCCAGGAATATTTATATCCAAAGGCCAAGTATTAAAGATACACTTCACATATACACTATTGTCCGATGTCTTTATCTTGAAGGGGTTGGGTGGGTGGGGAGGGGGCAACGCTGGTGTCTACACAGCCAGGAGGAAACATTCACACACAGAGAATCTACGAGACGACGGGATCCCTTACCACGCGGGAGTGTCCTCTTCATATTAAAATATGGAATGCTTTTCTTCAAATATCCACTTTTTTTGGAAGGGGAGGTGGGGAGCGGATGCCTCAAAGGGGGGCAAAGAGAGGGGAGGCAAATTGCACATAAATAAACCAGATGATTCCAAATGCAAGAAGTCCTCAGAGCGGAGCGCGGAGAGCATGCCCGGAGTCCTGGGTCTGTATCCGGCTCCTGGGCCCCGGCTCACGCGCTCTCCTCCTCCTCCTCCTCGTCCTCACTGCTTGAGCTCCAGGGCCCAGACGTGCTGCGGCCAGCCCGTCCGGCCTTTGGTTTTCTTGTCGTTGCTGCTCACTGTGCTTTTCAAGATTTCGTTCTGGGCAGAGGGGAGGTGAGGGGGAGAAAAGTGGAAAGAGAAATTCAGAGAGGAGACCCGGTTCCACCCCCCCGCCCCAGCGCTTCCTGGGCCAGAAGAGACAGTGAGAGAGGGAGAAAGGGATGGGAAGTGGGATGGTTTCAAGTCCCAGTCCCTGCAGAAAAGCTACGAAGGTTTGCGCTGCCCTGGCTACCGCCCAGGCCTCCTCGCGCCTGAAACGCTCAACTACCGGATCCACAAGTTTATAAACAACCGCCCGTTTTCAAGTCGTTTATGGAGGAGCTGGGGGCCTTTTCTCTAACTCCAGATGTAGGGGCGCGAGCTGGGGTCGGCGCTAAATCTGGTTTCCCTGTTTTCAATCGCAATCCCAGATCTGCGCTCTGGAGAAGATGGGGAGAAGGTCCCTCCGCCCTGGCTTGGGCCTCTCCGCCCGCGCCCGCGGCTCTCCGCCTGGGGCTCTATAGTGCCTCTCCTCCAAGGTCTAAATTCCTGGCTATAGGGGAGGTCGCTCGGTTATGCAGCAACTAAAGCGCCACAGGCCCCAGAGAAGAAAAATTCGACAAATGGAATTCCTTTGCAGGCCCTTCATGGCAATAGCCCTGCTCTCAACACCACCACCCTATGGGCACTTGGGAGGAACTTGAGAATACTTTAATTTTCAGTTATAATTTCGTCGTACTATTAACGACAATAACAATGACCACAGTAATATTTACTTTTTTTGTGTCAAAATGTACAGGCTCATTCCAATAAAATAAGAAGTACCCCTGAAGTATACTCATCCAGGAAGTTACCTTTTAACCTCATTGCCAGACAGAAACTGGAGCTGCATTTTGAAGTTAAAAGTACTTATTGCATGTTGACCTTTACGTCTTCCACGCATAGTAATGAGAACAACCTTAAAACTCTCTTAGATCAGTGGCAGCCTGTTCTCAAGAGAGGGAAATGGGATCAGTAGCGAAATAACTGGAATCGAGCGCTTCTGGGCGACTTATTTTAGAAATATCTGAAAGCAAGATAGGACTGGAGGCCAAATGAAGGCTCTAACGGACACGGAATGACGGGTCCGGGCCAGTGCGATGGGAAGATCAATCCGGCCCCTTAGTCCGCGAGGCCCGCCCTAAATGCCTGGGGGAGCAGCAATATCCTGGAGGGAAGATCACCAGCGCGGAGCATCCCTCTTTACCTCCTCCTCAGGCTGACACCCTTCCCCATCTCCTCTGCTTCTGCGGGAAACCATCCTTACCACAACCTGGTACAAACAACCTTGGCTCAGGACGCAGCAAAGAATGCAGGATGCCACTGCTCTGCCCAATTGGAAGGAGACCGGGAACAGCGGTGCCCCGAACCCCGCACCCCCACAGCCCACTGCCCCCTGGTACTGACCAGCTCCTTCTTCCTCTTCTCTTCTTTCACATCTGTCTTCTTGATCTCCGCCTTGAAGGCCTCCGCCTCGCCGTTCTGGTCGTCCTTGGCCAGCAGGTCCATGAGGTAGGCGATGTAGCTGGTGGCCAGGCGCAGAGTCTTGATCTTGGAGAGTTTGGTGTCGGCGGGCACGTTGGGGATGCACTCGCGCAGTTCGGCGAAGGCGCTGTTGATGCTCTGAGTCCTGCGCCGCTCCTTGCGGTTGGCTGTGCCCCGACGCTTCACCGGGCGCGGCCCCCCCAGGCCCGGGGGCCCGGCGCCCGGCGGCACCCCCCCGTAATGGGAGTGGTCCAGGCCGGCGGCGCCGCTGGCGTACTCGGGGCTATAGGACAGGGCCATGCTGTAGTCGGGGGGCGACATCTCGGGGTGGCCGATGAGCCAGCCATGGAAGTAGGGGTTCTCCTCGTGGCTGCAGCGGCTGGCGGCGGCGGCGGCAGCAGCGGCGGCGGCGGCGGCGAACGGATAGCCTTCATGGTGCACCACCGGGTGGTGGGGGAAGCCCCCTACCAGACTCATCTCGCCCTCTGCGCCTCTCCACGCGCCCCAGCGTGCGCGTAGCCCCGCCGCGCCCTCGGCCCGGGCCCTTGCTTCGGCGCTCGGCGGCCTCCCCCACCCCCCACCCCCCAGCCCCCGGGCGCCCGGGCTGGCCCCGCAGCCACAGAGGGGGGTGCTGCAGCCCGGGCCCCGGCCCCCCGCCTGGCCCGCCGGGCCTGCCTTAGCAGCGCTGCGGTTGCCGGCTCCCCATGGGGCGCGGCGAGCTGGTCCCGGCACCGTGCGCCCCTGGCCGCCGCCGCCGCCGCCGGCGGCTCCCGCCTTGCTCCACGGCCCGCGCGCCGGCTCCTGCTTCCTGGGCTGCTGTGGGGAGGCAGAATCCTCTCGTGCTCATGCAAAGGTGCCCGGCTTCCGCGAGGCTGCTTTGAGGAGTCGCCGGGCTCCACGCCCGGGCCGCGCTCCTGGCACCGAAGCTAACTCGGAGTCCCGGGACGAGTCCGAGCCGCGGTTGGAGGAACCGGCCCGGCTCTGCAGGGAGGCTGCGGGGTCGACTGCTCACTGTGAAGCTACCTCCATGCGACCCTCCCCTTCCCGCCCCTTCCCCTCCCCCCACCAGCCCGATCTGGGTTCTTGGGCGCTTATTGTTTTAATGAATTTTTTGGTTGTTGTTGTTTTGGTCCTTGAATGTGATTTTAGCTGCGAGTAACGTGTCCTCGCTCCTCTCGGGCTCCCTCGGAGGGTTTTCAGAGAGGTCTCAGTGCATCCATTTTCTCAGATCCTCTCCTTCTTTCGGGGGAAGGATCTGGGGCCCTGGAGGCGCCTTGGAGCGCGAAGGCGGCGGCTCCGGCTCTCGGAGGGGTCTGCGCAGTGGCTGAGGGAGCTCCTGGGTGGCGGCGGCGGCGGTTCTCCGGGACTGGACGCCGTGAGGGGAGCAAGCGGATTTTCCCAGCAAGATCTCCATGTACAGCTACATCTTTAGGGCCGCTCGGGTTAATATATGTCGTCAGAGGCTCCTCACGCCAATCCCGGGGCGGCGGGGGCGGCGCCTCGCTCGCTCTGCAATAAAACTTTTTGATGTTCTCCTTGCTAATTGCCTAGGTCCTCTTCCAGGATTGGCTGCCCCTTCATAACCATAAGATAATTAAAACGGGGGGGGGGGGGCAGGGTTAAAAAAACTTTTTATCAGCCAGAGGTTAATGCAAGTGTTTAGCAGATGCTTCACAATTAAAATATTTTTTCCCTTCAAGTCTTAAATATTGAAGAATCTCAAACCAGGTACAGTATCGCTCTACTTTCTTTTCTGGTTAAAAAACCCCAACAACTCAGCTATTGCTTTTCTAACTGTTTTGTAGGTCATCGAGGTAAGGAAATAAGCAGGCAGCCTCGTGCAGTTTTGAGCAGGGGCCGAGATCAGAGGAGGCGGGCGGCGGGGGCCCCACAAAGGGGCGACTGGAAGCCGGAGCTGTCTCTCCGCCCGGTCGGGCACGGGGCGCGGCAGGCGAAGGCTGCTTCTTTGACCTGGGCGCAGGCTGGAAACCCCGGTCTTGCTGTCTCTTTTCTTATCTACCACGTTCCCCAGGCCAGGGCTGCCTGGGGTGGCTCCTGTTATTGTGGCCGCTTTTGGAGACGGTGGTTGAGACCCTCGGACGAACGGTCAAGCCGATTGTAAATGCTCTTATTTCCCTATTCTTCAGGGACACCAGCCCCAACGAAACACCTTGGGCGATTTCAAAGGCAGGCACCTCGATTCCCCGAATTTGTGGTGTGGCCGGTATCGGTGTTCCCTTGGTTTAACTAGCCTGTCTGGTAAGTAACTGAATATTTTTTACAGCGTGTTCAGAGCTTATTTTCTAGTTTTTATGAACAAACATATAAATATGTCTCTGCATTCCTGCCTCTCTCATAAAAGCGGGCATCTGTGGAAAGCAGGTTTAGTTATCGGAGGGGAACCATTAAACACCAGTTTAAGAGGCAAGCCGGGAGGACGGCTCGTGGATGTTTAGACTGCTGGCCTTGGTGATCTTGAACGCATTATAACGGAAAATGGATCTCCACTTGTAAGTTACCGGGCCGCAGGGCACAGGGGCCTCGGCGCCCGCGTGGCGTGAGCATCTTGAGAAGACTCGGAAGGGGCCGAGAGGTGGGGGCGGACAGTGGCAGGAGCTGAAATGATCCCCGGGGCTTGATGGGAGCCGCGAAGGGAGGCTGATGTGTAGATGCGGATTCCGCCTGATAGAGTTCCGTGTGGAAAAGGGTGTCAACAGGAGCCTGCGGGCCGTAAATTAGAGAGACCCGAAGGCGGGGTGTGTAGAAGCCGGCTCGGGCCAGGGTTGCCCAGGGGAGACCAACACCTCAGATATCTTCCTTTGGAGGCAGAGTCAGGCCCCAGGCCGCAAAGGAAACCCCAAGAACTCGGTGAAGGCAGTCCTTTCCTTGCCGCTGGGCGCTTGCCGCCCGGTACATGGTTCGGGGATGGAAGGCAAGATCAGAGCGAATGGAGGTCGGAGTTGGGGAACTCCCAACTCCCGTGCTGCCAGGCATTCGGGGCTGGGGCCCCGCCAGCCACCACCCTGGGGGCCCTGGGCAGCAGCATTGAGAAATAGATTTTAGATTTGCAGTGGGTGGATGGTAGGAGAGGAGAAAGGAGTCAGAGAAGGATGTAGAAATCCAGGCTGGGAGCCCATGCAGGGCCCATTTTATTTCCTCAGTGAGGGGTCAGTTTCCCCGGACCCCCCAGCAGAGCATCTTAAGGCAGAGCACAAGAGGTGGGGAGTAGCTGAAAACAGACTTGTTGGTAAGTGCCAGGGGCTTGCATTTGGGCTCGGAACAAAATAGTGACCTAGAGCTTCGAACTTCCAACTTGGGTGGGTCTGCAGCTATGAGCACAAGGAGAGTCTTTAAGACCTTGTTCTTCAAGGAAAGAATATAGGTAGTGTGCTTGGGGTTCTGTTTACATTTTCACCAGAGAGGCAACCCAGAATGTGTAAATACTGGTAGTTCAATCCTCTGACGTTTGATACATTGAAAAAAAAAGTCTGTTTATAAAAACACATCTAGGCCTTGGGAGCAGGTAGACAAAATAAGATGATCGCACTCCTGCTAGAAACAGATACAAATTCAGGGACAGGAGTTGGTAGGCTGCTTTCAGACCCAGAGGGAGTTTTGGGAATTGAAAGGAGGAATAAGAGACCAGGTAGAGGACTGGATTGGGGATTGAGATGCTGTGTCCACCAGAGGCAAGTGGCCTCAGTGGCAAAGCCTTCAGAACTTGCCACTTTCAGCCTTTCTCATGCTCTTTTAATCGAAACAAAAAATGGGCGAATCTCTTCATGGTCCCTGATAGCACGGCAAGTGATAAAAGAGATAGACAACATGGAACAGAAAAAAGTCGTAAAAGTTGCTAATCTGAACTTCATTCCTCACTGACAGTATCATTATCGGTTAACTAATGTGGTCCAAGGATCTAGGGCTTCTTGTATCTCAGAAAGCCAAACCCAGGGGCTACAGCCATAGGAAGGCGGCTTGGAGGCAGGGGACAAATGGATGAACTCTAGTGTCTTCAGCTGTAGTTGCTGACACAGGCCAGACTAGCTGAGCTCCACTCTTAATGCACAACCAAATGCATCCACTTTTTTTGTCTTAGTGTCCTTCTTGGCGCACATTTTGTTCCAGGTCTAGTGGGATGCTGCATTAGCCTGCTGCTTTGGAAAGCTGTGAGGCAAAGAAGCCATCTCAAGTTTGCCCTCAATTTAGGTGGCCTGTGCCTTCTGGTGGTGGTAGTGGTGGTGATGGAGGGGGAAAAGAAAGGGAGGATGGTGAAGTTCCCAGCTTAGATGTCAGCCCAGGGACCTCAACCTTGGGTTGTACTATCGTGGCCTCTGATGTGCTGTTCCCCAAAGGGCACATGTTTAGAGTACTCGAAAACATGAGCAGCTGAGATGTTGTGGGCTGGAGGCCACCCGCAGGAGGAATCCTGCAAGGGCGTACTAACCACCTCTCCTTTTCCAAGGCCCTGGGCTGAGCTGCAAAACATCTTACCCAGGGGCTGCTTCAGAGGAAAGCAGCCCCAGTTTGGGGGAATGTTTGTGATTGTGTGTCCATAGTCTTCACTGTAGCTGATGGTATGCCCACTGTGCTGTGCATTACATCTGCCTCCAGCTAAACAGACAGAACCGGGTTCAAATATACATTTTGAGCCCATGTCTCTTGTCTTTTTCCCTTCACCCCGCCCCTTCCCCTGGAAAAGATTCAAAGGGCACAGGAGAGGCTGAGCACTCGCTTGCAAACATTTTGATCTTGTGAGATATTACTTTTAAAATCAATCTGGTTTAAACTAAATATTTTTTTAAAAAAACTTCAGTCTGTTTTTAGGAAAATACAGATATTTTTGAGGTATTTATTATTTCAAAAGCAAGGGCAGTTTGTATCTTGTGTTTTGCTCATGAGAACTCAAAATAAACTGGACCTGAAAAGAACCAGGCCGGAGGGCCATAAACACACATTTTATGTTTACGGGAATTATGGCTCAATTCCCCTCATCGTTTTTCAAATCTCGTTTTACCTTATTTTCCCCAACGAATATAGTAGAAGTGACTGAGCATTCTCTGATAGATCTATAATGCTGTTATATAAAGTGAACCCCACAGCATGCTAAGAACCCCAGAAAGAACATCCAACCCAGAAGGTGGCAGAAGAAGCAATGTGTTCTTGAAGATGTAACCCCAGCCCCACCTGCTCCAAGGATGGTACTTCTTGCGACACTCTGATGGCTTTGCATTCCTGTTGGTGCTAGGGTAGGATTGAGTCCTTTTACATGTTAGCCACTTAGTTCCAGAGACTTTAGGACGTCTAAAACAAGGCATATTGTTGAGTGGGGCATATTGTTGAGTGTCTCCTTTTAACTGGAGTTTTTTAGTCCTTCCCTTTCTTGTTTTCCTTTTGGGAAATAGTTGTCTACAAACATAGCAAGTGACAGTGGCTTCAGAAATGTGTTGTGTACACCTACAAAACAGAATCAAGTTTGATTGGACTTTCATGTCTGTTTCAAAAATGAAGAGCAGGAAAAGCTGCCCTTGGCTCTTATGAGGTTTTGTTTCTTCTGAGCATTTTCTTTTTGGATTTTGGGATGGGGGCGGGGTATTTGGTGAACGAGCCCTCTTCCTTCCTTTTCCCCAACTAAAGCAGATCTGTGGAGATGGGGGTGGGGAGGGGCTGGTCCATCAGCAATGATGACCATGGAGGGGATGATTGCTTATGACTCCTTCAGCCCAGTTTTGCTTAGGAAACATTTAAGTCAGTGGAGAAAATGGAACTTGTTTGGTGCCTGTAAATTCACCCCCTCCCCATTTAACCCTTCGCTCTCTCTCTTTCTCTCTCCCAACCACTCTCTGTCTCTTTCTTTCTTTCCCTCTCTCCCTCCTATCTCCCTTCTCTCCTTCCCTCCCTTCTAATTTACCTTCCAGCAATGCTTGGATTTACAAGATTTTTTGTGTCATTGAATCTGAAACTGGTGAAAAAGAATAAGATACTGGTTCATCCTTACATCTTTTGAGGAAAATATTTTAAAAAATTGAGATATAACAGACATAGAACATTGTGTAAGTTTAAGGTGTACAGCATGTAAGAATAATCTTAACATCCAGGATTATAGGCAGTGGGTATTTCATTTTCTCCAACTAATCGTGACTAGAGCTCCATAGTCACTGGCAAATATGCTGCTGCTCTGGACAGATTTCATGATAAGGTAGAGCTAGATGTTTTGCCAGGCATCCAAGTCTGTCTATGAAGCTAAAATACTTATTCAGACTAAAGGGAACAAAAGATATTACATGTGAAAGGGCTTCACAAGAGCCAGTGTGTGTACATGGGAGGTGTTATTAATGTTATTATACTGGTCCTAAGAGGTACTGTAAATCTGATCTTTGCTATTTTGTAGTAAAATATAGCGTTGAGAGCAAAAGTGGCATAAGAAAATACATCCCACAGGATTTATGTTAGCTACTCATCCAAATTCTTGTTTCAAGCAAATTACATACACATTAGCAATATTTTCTTCTAAGCCAGGAGGAAAGCATTCAACATTTGGGTGAGGAAGTAGTTGTAATTTTGCATACGCGCTCTGCTCTATGGGAACAGTAAGTAACAGACTTCAACTAGCCTGCAATTAGGTCTGGGTTTCAGAATAAAATAAGAAAGCAAAGAGGGCAAATGGCAACTTAAAATGTGGGGCTTTGGACAAGCCGTTTCTGTGACTGAAGGGTTTGTTTGTGACTTGACGGCCTGTGCTTTCCCACTTCTGGCTGCAGTGTTGTCGCATTCCTGGGATGTCCAGTTCTGAAGCCTCCTTTGCAAATTCACAGAAATGGATTTCTTTAGCGCTGGCAGTTTCTCCCAAGCCTTTTCTATTTTCTTCTAGGGCCTTTCCTTCTAGACAAGGGACGTGAGCCAGGATGGTTAGGTTTCAGGTTAACAAAAAGAAACACTTTTATTGTCAATATTAATGGCAAATCTCGATTTTTACAAGGCTTGGGTTTAGCAGCACGAGCAGATCAAAAGCAGCTTGGCTTGGTTTCTCAATATTCTCTGGAGCTTAGACAATTAACTGCAATTTTGCTTCTAACGAAACAACACAGAAAAGTTAGTTACGGAATTGTTCAAGTTAGTCTTTCGGCAGAGATTTTTACCTGTGTACATGTCAGAATCTCACAAATTTGTCCACTGAACTGGAGTTGAGTTTTGAAGGAAATCTCCTTAAGAAAATGTGTGAGCAGAGTGTCTTCATTTGCAACACCACGAGCCTGTTCAGTGTGCGCATTCCATGCTTGCCTTTCTGGCCGGGTAAGGATCCGGCAGACTGAGGTCTCCCTGGTAATTTGGGTACACCGAGTCTCCAGTTAATGATAGATAATCAGCCTTTGGGTCATTCGGTCATTCTCTTATTACAAACCCCTCCTGCTCTCTCTGATCTCCTTTCAAACTAAATTTCACACAAACAAATAAAGCAAGACAGGGACAAGTTCTTAAAAAAAAAAAGAGAGAGAAATATTAGAAACTCCTGATACAGAACTCTAAACAAGGAAGGCAAGCTAAAAGAGGATAGGAAAGAACATCTTATCAAAATGAACATGTTGTGTACAAAACATTAAAAGAAAAGGCTCTGGTTTCTGTTAAAGTGACAGAAAATTAAAATAAAAATAATTGCAGGCAGAAAAGTTATAATATAAACAGAGAAGGCAGGATGCTTGCTGGAAATGCGCAGCACTAGGAGGCTCATTTGTTGTTACAGATTATATATCTGCCTCGTGAATGCTACTTTGTTCCATTTTCCAGAAGAGAATGGTTTTCTTTTTAATACTTGTGTGAGTGCCCACTTAAGTTAACACAGGCCAAAACCTCGAGGAACAAAAAATGGAATTGCATTCTGCTTGCAAAGCATCCAACTTCAAATGAAGAATTGGTTGCATACAAAAAAAAAGCAGAATTCCATACAGAATACATTTGAAGGCTCCACTAAATCGGTGTGACTGATGCTTTTTTATTTTGCTGACAGAAGGCGAAGATCATACTTGGGCAAGTACAACCGAAACCAGTCCTCCCCTGGCCCCTCCACCCCAAGGGTCTTCATTTTCCCAATCTACATCTGCCTGTGACTCCAGAAAGACAAGCTTCAGATTGGCCAAGGTACATCTCTGACCAGAGCCCTCCGGGAAATGTGCAGGAATGTGTGGCTTATGGTGAGGAGCTCTGGTGAGGGTGCCCCCAGTGCCATTTTCCTGCCCCTGCCCTTGACAGTCCTTTCTGGCCCAAGTCCGGAGCTCTGGAAGGTCAAAGTCTAGCTGCTGGTGTCATCTCCAAGCCCTTGGTTGTCAATCCTGAGACAGATTGGAATTTCCGCTCAAGGCTTGATCAACTCACAATTCTCCAAGTTGGAGGTGCATCCGGGAGATGGCAGCAGGTGGTGAAAGTGTGACCCCCACTTTGTCTCCAGGTATGGGTCTGGCACACTTTGACTTGTCGGCATAGCTGGCAAACAACCCATCTCTCTCCCACATTAAAGAATCCACACTTCTTTGTTTCTTCCAGGCCCAGCTTAAATTCCACCTCCTCCAGGAAGCCTTTCCAGGTATTGCTTCCCTTCTCTTTGCTCCCCCAAATGAAGTCTCTTTTCTTCTGAACTCTTTTCTAGTGCTCCTCCCCATATTCCCTCTGGTAGGTCTCTGGGCACCTATCTTTCACCTCCTGTGAGTGTGGGTTCCTTGAGAGCCCAATCAATGCATTGTACCCGGTAGATGCTTAAACAGCTTGTGTAAAAGGGATGACTTAGAGAACTCGGGTGAATTCCGCATATCCCAATTGCAATCGGATTGGTTTTCTTTATTTTGAAAGCGACTGGAGCTAGTAGAGGAGTTGGACGTCTTCCATTAGGCAACAGAACTTCATCTCCACGCCCTAGAGAGAAGCAGGGAAGGCTTCCTCCGGATGGATCGCGCTTGCAAGGGGTCTCCGTCAGCCGTCGTTGGATCCGAGCGTGGGACACCCAGCCCCAGCCTGGCCTTCCCGGGTCGCCCCTCTCCACGTCCTGAGCTCCCGAGTCAGAGCTGGGCAGGGCGGACTCTGGGCTTCCCACGGACTGGCTGCGCGACCTCGGACAAGCTCCTCGGTCTCTCTAAGCCTTAGTTTCCCCATCTGAACAGTGGGGAATGACACCGACCTCGAGAGTGTGCAGGGAAGGTTAAACGAGATGAAGGTGCACGAAAGATCGAGACGCCTGACGCACAGGCTGCGCTCAATAAATGTTTATGCATTTTCTCTTCCCGTCTCTTAGCTTTCTTGCCTTTCCTTCCAGCCGCCTGAAGACCCAGCCCCACCGCGATGGGCCGGGGAGCATCGGAGGGCACCACCTGGTCTTGGTGCCCACGCCGCGCAGAATCGCGCCGCCCTGGGGATCCAAGGGCCTCAGCCTTCGCAGGACGCTGGGCTCCGGAGAGTGAGAGGCCGGGCTGCAGCCAAGGCCCAAGGGTGTTGGGGGGCAAGGGGCGCGGCCAGAGCCGCCTCTCCGGATTTAGGCCATTGGCCTTGTAGCCCCTGCGTTGGCTGCTGGGCCGCCCCCTCCATCCTCGTTAAATTCTCGTTTTGATCCCCACCCCCCTCTCGGTTCCCGCCACTCAGGAGGCCGATTCTCTGTCGCGCAGGCCGAGGGAGGGCACCGCTCCCGGGTGGGATGGACCCCCAGCTTCCGCCGCTCGGCTCCGAGGACTTGCCGCTGGAGGCCGGCAGGAAGGGGTTAAGCGCGTCCCTCGCCCCCACCCCCGCGCCCTGTGCGCCGGGCGAAGGCCGCCGCTTCCCTCCTGAGGTCTCATTAGGGAAACCCTCACCGCTATTTTCAACATTTCCTCAATCAAGTGCCTTTAAATAGAGCTGCACAAACAAATTGGCGGCAAAAGCGTAGATCTTGTCACGATTGAGACCAATCCAATATTTCAGCCTTGTTTGCTTTGCAATTACGGGTTGGCTTGTGGCTGCGGTGCCACCGGGGCAAACCTGCAGCCGCCCGCCTTCTCCTCTGCACCCGCGGCGGGTGGAGGAAGCGACCCGCAGAGCCACTGTGGGGAGGAGAGAGGGTGGCGCGGGGGAGGGGACGCGAGGGGACACGGGCGGCGGAGCCTCTCCTAAAGCCGCGCGCAAAGCAGTGTGAAAGCAGACGAGCTTTTCAGGTCCCTGACTGAGCCACTGAGGTACCACGTACAATAAAAATAAAATGCGCAATATACATGTGTCAATCAGTGTCGTGTCCTCACCCAGCTTCCTTCCTCGCCTCTTCCCTTTCTTCTCTTCTATCCCCATTACATTTTTCTTCAGTATTTGTTAGCGGTTACTACTGGATTTCCCTTCTTTCTAGCTGTTAAACTGCTAGCATGATTTGTTATATTTTCCATAGCTCCTTATTCTTGTTTGACTTCTTGTACAAAGTCACTTTAAATCTGCTGCAGGAAAAAAAAAGCTGCAAGCCCTTTGGATGCGTTCCTGCAGGCGTGTGGCTGCCCCCAGCCCTCCTTGACTTCTTGCGGGATGGTTCTTCGGTGTAAATCAGCCGCCGGGTGCGTTCGGTCACACCGCAGGCCAGCCTAGTTTGTATCAGCAGAACAGTAGTTAACTCAAATCAGGTCCTAAGCCTTATATTTCACAGACAATTAAATCTTGGCTGCTGTTTAACAAAATTGTAATATTTACTCTGCTCTATGCTGAGGAGCACTTTCAAAGTCAAAAACAAATACTACATTTCAAAAAGAAAATATGATAATAAATCTCTTTTTATGGATTCTCTCTGCGTAAGTGGAAACAACATGATTTAAATCCTCGACACCCCACCTCCCTTTCAGGCGCAGCTGAAGCTGTACAGATACTGTCTTTTAACACACATTCTCCATATCTGGGGGGAGGCACCTGTATTTGTTACATTCAATTTCTTTCCAAGATTTCACACCCCACCTTGACCCATATAGCCAAATGCAGCAAGGATTATGAAATAATTGGGTCTGGGATGTGAAGTCTGTTTTCACATGCGTTCAAGAAAGATGAGCATGACTTCGGTAATTAATTTATAATTTTATGTTACTTTCTAAATGACTGCTCATTTTCCTCTCATGTCACCTTCTAAAGGAGGTAGCAAAGTTGAGGCAGAGAAATATTTTTATAAGACTCTGGGGTACATATGAAAATATGCTTCTATATTTTTAAAAATGCATGAGGTATGGACCTACATTTGTTTGCTCGTGATCATAAAATAAATTCATAGCCGTTCTGGCTAATTATCTATCTTTTATGCTTTAAAGTTTTTTGATTACTAAATCCCACCTGAATTGTTTCTTCATTCTTCTGGATCACCCTCCTTTTGTAATATTTTGATTCTCAATTTCATTTAAAGCAAAACTCAGAAAAGATGGTTTCATAAAATGATGCAATGACAAAGCCACAGAATCATATTTCAAGTCCGTAAGACATGCATACCCATGTATATCTCTCATTAAGTTTTCTAGCTGATTGCTTGAGTATTTCAAGAAATGGGAAGCAGTAGCCAGAAATGGTACCATTTCATAAGAATTCTCTATTCACCAAAAAAATTGGTCTGGCATATTATTCAATACGCAAATTATAATATTACTTTCATGTGTGTTAATCTGTTTAGTATTAAACTGCTACAGTGTCTTAACCATTCACATGTTTTAGCACACCACTTTCAAATGGCTGATCTCAGATAATTATGAAGATTTTGATATTAATCTCACATTAAGTGAACAACTATGAAAATAACCTTAAAGCATTATTATTCTTATATAAATGCCAACAAACAGAATTGTAGAGGGAACATGATTACTTTTTATCTGACAGTATCCTATAAGGATGTGGCTACATTCATTTATTTTAAAATCAGAACAGTTTCAATTACTTTTTAACAGAATTCTTTTCAACACAGCATTTTGTAATGTCTACAAACCACAACTTTGTGCTGACAGATATATATTTTTCCTACATTGTTATTCATTAGCCTCTTTGCAAACTCACTAAAATAGAATAATATACAAAAAATATCAAAATATAGAGAACAATTATTAGGGTCTACATATTTATTTAGGTTGGCCAATGTTATCAAAATTAAAAACATGTGCCTGGCATATAAATGTTTCTTTAAGAATTCTTTTTTGGATGCACAGTTATTATTTTTAAAACCAACTCAGATTTTCAAGTACTGATTTTTCCCTCTAAACAGGCATTGCATTGTTTAAAACAGTAGCTCTTGGAACAATACCCTTTAGTATTTTAGACTTCCAAATAACAATTGGAATTGGATAAGTGCCTTCAGCTGGGAGCACTTTCCTAATACCTTTGGAGGTAATAGGATTGCCTATTTCTGCTGGGTGACAAACAGACAGTGCACTGGACAGACTGCCTACCCTTTGCAGAATCCACCAGAAAATGGTTTGTTTCCTATGAAATTGCTTGTGGTCCATCTAAAAATAATTCTGTTAAAATCTGAAGGCAGAGAAAATGAATGAGAGCTTTTTCTACCTTCAGTTATGAAATGATGGCTTAAAGAGGGACGCACGATATAAGACAGGAGGAATGCAGAAACATAAAATCTGAGAAAGCCAGCTTTCATAGGCAAGATCTGGCTGTTTCTCTACAAACAGGAGAGGGATGAATTGGATCCAAATAACCAAATGATTGTTTTTTGTCTTCCTCCATTCAGTGATTTTTAAAATAAAGATTTCACTGGATGAAGAAGCCAAATCAAGGAAATATATATAAATTCTGGTATATAGGAAAATATTAACTATCTTAATTTTTAATATTGGGTTAAAATATAAGGACCTTTAATCCACTATAACACTGTTCTTTCTAAATGAATGCATGTTGTAACAACTGGTGTCAAAAAGCATTGAATATTTCAAACTGGTGTTAAACTGGAAAAATAAAGTGTATCCATGAGGTGATTTTCATAAACTCCAACTTGCTGAGAAAAAGGTGAAAACAACTTTTTTCAGGAAGAAACCGGGCAACTTTAACTGTTATTAGTCTGGGATAAATACAGTGAAAAACTGCCTCCTTACATTCCTAGTAATTCTTTCTACATTTCCAAACATTGTTAAGTTCTTTGCATCTTATACTATTTAAGTAAAGATGATGTCAGCAATAAAATTACAGAATCTAATCAAGTGACTGTTTTTGCTTTACTACAAAATATACATATTATATTGGGCTGACGATGTGCTTAGTTGTTTGAGTGCCGAATTTTTATTTTTTCAGATAGAGTGATATTTAATGAAGTATTTATAAAAATCAATACGATGGTTTATCAGAGATAAAACAGTCATGGAAACAAAGTGGCATTTGAGTCTGTGTGGTGTGGGCTGCACTTTGTAAATTACAGTGCTTTTAGAATCATGACCTAGGTGTCTGTAATGAGGACATCTGAGAAGAGAAGCTCAAGAGTTTTTAACCCAGGCAGGCAAGAACACATGATCATGTAGAACTTGCCCTTAGAAGCATTTCTCTATTGAAATTGCCATTTCTCCATTTCCTCCCACCTGTCCTTCTACTTGCTGTATTTTTCTAAAAAGTCACAGAATTACGAGTGGCTGCAACTCTCTGGACTTTTCTCTCCTTAAAGACCTTACTATTACATGGTATTAATATAGCTACACCAATGATTGAAAAGTTCACTCAGTTGTCCCTAGGGTCTTTTGTTCTCATTGTTAACTGTGTGAACATGTGGAAATAACTGGATCACACGTTGATTTTTCTCATTGTCTTGGATGCTAGGAGTTTTAACTTACAACCTCAGATTTGTTGTTGTTACATACCGTCAAGTTGGCTCTAACTCCTGGTGACCCTATGAATGAGGGATGTTCAAAGTGTCCTGTCCTCAGCAGCCCAATTCAGCTCCTGGAGACTCATGTCTGTGGCTTCCTTTATGGAGTCAATCCATCTCATATTTGGTCTTCCTCTTTTCCTGCTGCCTTCTGCTTTTGCCAGCATTTTTGTCTTTTCCAAAGAATCCTGTCTTCTCATGATGTGCCCCAAATAGGACAGCCTCAGTAAGTAAATATAAGCCATACATATTTTATTGTATTGTTATTCATGCCCTGCTTCATGTCAGAGAGGATTTAAAGCAGTTGTTTCAAAAATTGATAAGATCGGGGCCGGCCCCGTGGCTGAGTGGTTAAGTTCATGGGCTCCGCTGCAGGCGGTCCAGTGTTTTGTTGGTTCGAATCCTGGGCGCCGACATGGCACCGCTCATGGAGTCACGCTGAGGCGGTGTCCCACGTGCCACAACTAGAAGGACCCACAATGAAGAATATACAACTATGTACTGGGGGGCTTTGGGGAGAAAAAGGAAAAAAAAATAAAATCTTTAAAAAAAAAGCATTGATAAGATGAATTTTTCAAATACGTTCGTAACAATAATTCCTATAAATGTAATTTACTTTGATGCTTACTATAAGATCAACGGTGTATTCTGGTAAATATTTTGATCCCAAGATGAAGCAAAATGACGCTTGGAAGGCAACAATTTTTTTAAATTAATTTTGAGTATGTTTTAAAGAAATCTTAATAAAGACACAGAAACAAAACTACTATTATGCGTGTAAAGCAGCATAACAGAGTGATGAAGAGCAAAATCTCTGGAGATGGAGGCACAGTTTTGAGTCTTGACTACAATACTTATCAGCATGTGATCTTGGGAAAATTATTCAACCATTCTTTACTTCGGTTACCACATCTGTAAAAGGTAGATAATTGTAGATTCTGTCACAGTGTCATGATGCACATTTGGTGAGATGATTCACATAAGGTTCTTAGTAGAGAGTCTGGCATTGAGTAAATGCTTAATAAACATTAGCTCTTCTCTTGGCATAGCTCTACAATGTTAGGAGTGGCATGCCACAGTTACCTTCTGAGAGTCACTGAGTAAGTGTGGGGATGTTGACAACCCTGCAGACTTCTGGGAATTGTCTGTGGAGTCTGCAGTAGCTTCCAGCCCTCAAGGTTGACAGAGTGAAGGCAATGGCTTCTGGCTGTCTTCAGAGGCTCTAGAAAGGTATGTGGAAATGGTCCTAGTGATAGCAAGCTGCCAGACTGGCAGAGGACATCTAGCTTCATGCCATCTTTTCCATGTGTGGTGTGGTCTCTCGGTGTCTAACACAAAGGTCGAAACTGGGGAAACTGGCAATGTAAAGAAATGGAATACCCTAGGTCAATGGTCTCCCCATTTTTTTTCTTAACACCAAATGTCAGATGTGATTCATTCTTACCAAGAAGGTGGCTTATGTGGTCATGCCACCACCCGGGAGGTCAGGGAATTTTAATGCCCAAACTCCCCACAATGAAACAGCTTCAAATACCATAAACTTTTAGAGAAACGGCAAGCAATCCAGGACACAAAAAATATATGTATATTTTTTAATGCCAGCTGTCTTTGGTTTAAGCTTTACAACATAAAAGCTGTGTACTTTAGACAAATTACTTAACACTCTGAACCTCAATTTCTTTATATGTAAAACCTACCCCTCCAAGTAAAGAACTATATTAAAGGAATAATGTGTGTAAAGAGCATAGGATAAAATAAGTGCTCAATAAACGCTAACTCCTTTCCTCCACATCACTCCATTTGATCCTGTGTATTCTAGTGCAGGTGCTTCCTCCTAATCCATTCCCAGTGCCACCTAGAAACATTGCTTCTGTTCAGTTTTACAGCTCTGTCTCCCTTCATTTCAGATACCGAACCAAGGTTCAATGAATGGGGTCTCCCCATTATTTTAAATTCACACCCCAACAGTAAAACATGTTAAGTGTATTTATTTGCAAATTGTATATCTGTACTACTTTACTGATATATTACGTACCTTATAAACCCATGCAAAAAATGAACTTAAGAAGAGTAAGATAAAGAAGAATTAAACAGTAGGTTTAAATATTTTAAGGTGAGATTCAGCATCATCAGTAGTGGATGCAAATCCCCATTTCAAATAGTCTTGATTATTTACAAATGCTTTGGTTGATTTACTGTTCGCTTCGTGTTGTCAGTGTTTCTGCCTTGTTTTGTGGCTGATTGCAGTTCTTAACTAGGCGGGGAAGAAGTGTCAGTTCTGCCATTTTCCTTTTTTTTCACCTAAAGATTGGCACCTGAGCTAACAACTGTTGCCAATCTTTTTTTTTCTGCTTTTTTCTTCCCCAATTCCCCCAGTATATAGTTGCATATTTTACTTGTGGGTCCCTCTAGTTGTGGCATGTGGAACGTGCCCTCAACGTGGCCTGAGGAGCGGTGCCATGTCCGCGCCCAGGATCCAAACCAGTGAAACCCTGGGCCGAGGAAGCAGAACACAGGAACTTAACCACTCCTCCCCTGGCCAGCCCTCTGCCGTTTTCTTGTTGAAGGGGTTGTGCCTGTATTTGAATTATCTTCAATCTGAGGTTCTTTGCAGGAATCTTTTTAAGCCACTTGTTCATTTTGTGAAGGTTAGTTTAATTAAAACTGGATTGTATAATCTACTTCTGCCTACTGGGCCACACAAACCGTATCACATCTCAGTCCAGGTGAGCTTGTGAGGGGGCCACTGTCAACCCCTCTGTAGCTGAGATCTGCTCCCTTCCCTGAGGACACCGTTTGCCCAAGGCAACTGTTGACTATGACCAAGTGAGGGCATTGCTGAACTCATTTCTGATTGTTTATATAAAAAACAAATGTAAAGAGAATTTCTAATATGATCTTCTTGCACCCCATTTTTGGGGGCACCACTGTCCCAGACTCGGAAGTCATTGTGGTTCCTGCCATTTCTCTACCTTGACTTCCTGTGACAGAAAGAATGAGACCGTTAGGTGCGCTGAACTTTGTTTTTTATAACTTGCCTTACTCTATTTGCCTTGTGGTTCTATAGCTCTTCACTCTTTACTTTCCTACGTTTCTTTCATTTGAATCCAGCATCTCTGTAAGACAGGTCAAGTAGGCCAGATTCTGTCCATTCTAAAGATGGAAGAGATGAACCATCTGTGATGCTGACTAGAGATATGAAATAATTGCCCAAGTTCACATGATGGATAGGCAGCAAAGATGGGTTTGAACTTGCTTTCTGAAAGCAGTATTATGTTATTTCTCTTCCATCATCTTAAGATCTTTTTATATTCATATTTGTCTGAACTAAGGGCAGACAGAGCTATAAAACTGAACAGAAGAATGTTTCTAGGTGGCGCTGGGAATGGATTAGGAGGAAGCACCTGCACTAGAATACATAAGGATCAAACGGAGTGATGTGGAGGAAAGGAGTTAGCGTTTATTGAGCACTTATTTTATCCTATGCTCTTTACACACATTATTCCTTTAATGCAGTTCTTTACTTGGAGGGGTATGTTTTATATATAAAGAAATTGAGGTTCAGAGTGTTAAGTAATTAGTCTAAAGTACACAGCTTTTATGTAGTGAAGTTTAAAACAAAGAGAGCTGACATTAAAAAATACGTATATATTTATTTTCCAGGTAACGTTAAAACAAAAAAATTTATTGAATTTGAAAGCCTTGCTGTAAGCTTTGTCTCAAATTGGATCTCTGGCTTTGCCTAAAAATCAACCATGACGGGGCCGGCCCCATGGCCGAGTGGTCAAGTTCACGTGCTCCGCTTCTGCGGCCCAGGGTTTCGCCAGTCTGGATCCTGGGCGGGGACCTGGCACTGCTCATCAAGCCATATTGAGGTGGCATCCCACATAGCAGAGCCAGAAGGACCTACAACTAGAATATACAACTATAGTTGTTGTATATATTGGGGAGAAGAAGAAGCAAAAAAACAGAAAGAAAGATTGGCAACAGGTGGCAATCTTTAAAAAAAGAAAAATCAACCATGATTACAGCAAACACTGTCAAGGACCTGGAGCAACTGGATCACTCACACATTGCTGGTGGAAATTTAAAATGATACAGCCAGTCTGGAAGACAGTTTGACAGTTTCTTAAAAAGATAAACATGCAGATACCATATGACTCAGCAATCGTACTGCTGAGCATTTATCCCAGATAAATGAAGACCTGAGTTCACACAGAAACCTGTGCATGAATGCTTGTAGCAGCTTTATTCATAAGGTCTCCTAACTGGAAACAACTCAGATGTCCTTCCATGGGTAATCAAACTGTTAACCGTTGTGTTAACAGTTAAGCATGTGTCATTAATCAGAGTATGTCCATAGCCATGGAATACTACTCAGCAATAAAAAGGAATGAATTATGGATAAGTGTGACAACCTGAACGAATCTCTAGAGACTTATGCTGGGTCAAAAAGCCAACTCTAAATCATCATACATACTGTATGATTCCATTTATATACCATTCTTGAAATGATGAAATTATAGAAATGGAGAAAAGATTAGAGGTTAAGGAGAGGTAGCAATGGAAGGGAAGTGAGTGTGGCTGTCAAAGGGCTGAGGGATCCTTGTGAGAATGGAAATATTTTGAGTCTTAGCTATATCAGTGTCAATATCCTGGTGTGATATAGTTCCATAATTTTGCAAGATGTTACCATTGGGAGAAACTAGATAAACGGTACATGGAATCTCCATTCTTTCTTACAACTACATGAGAATCTACAATTACCTCAAAATAAAAAGCTGAATAAAGAAGTTGCCTGACCTTCAGTGACTTCCAGAACTGACCTGAAAATAGAGAAAGGAGGAGATTGAGAATAGGATTTGTTAACTTGAAGAATGATTTTCAGCACACTTCTCAAACTCTTCTGAATTTTTTCCTTCTGATTTTTATTATGGACTATAGTGCATTCTTAGGCTATTTTTTTTTTTTCCCCCCAAAGCCCCCCGGTACATAGTTGTGCATTCTTCGTTGTGGGTTCCTCTAGTTGTGGCATGTGGGACGCTGCCTCAGCGTGGTCTGACGAGCAGTGCCATGTCCGCGCCCAGGATTCGAACCGACGAAACACTGGGCCGCCTGCAGCGGAGCGCGCGAACTTAACCACTCGGCCACGGGGCCAGCCCCATTAGGCTATTTTTTTGGGGATAAAAGTCACCTCTCCATCATAGGACTTCTGCTTTGCAAACCATAGTAATTTTAAAATCTATCAGCTGACTGAGATTCCACAGGATCGGATTGTCGCAATCTATTTTTTTTTTTTTTTGGAGGAAGATCAGCCCTGAGCTAACATCTGCCATCAATCCTCCTCTTTTTGCTGAGGAAGACTGGCCCTGAGCTAACATCTGTGTCCGTCTTCCTCTACTTTATATCTGGGACACCTACTACCTCATGGCCTGTCGAGCGGTGCCATGTCCTCCCCTGGGATCTGAACCGGTGAGCCCCGGGCCGCTGAAGCAGAACGTGCGCACTTAACTGCTATTCCACGGGGCGGCACCTGTCACAATCTATTTTTAAAGTCAGAGAGGAGTTTTTATTATCCTTCTTTTCTCTTTTTCCTTCTTTTTTCCCTTATTCTATTTGAACCAATATTGTCCCATATTGTACTGTGAATTGAAAAAACAGTGTGTGCATACTGTAGATGCAATTAGAAATGTCTTCTTAAAGTGAGAAACAGTCTATTGATTCTCTACACAGTGTCATACTCTTGCAGTGTGCTTGGATGTTCTCATTTTTGGAGGGGAATAGTAAAGATTGTAAGCATAATTAAAAAAAATCTATTGATGATTTATTGAGAAGATAAAGAAACAGCAACATTAAGAGGGTTGGTCTTGCTTTTCCAGGCCACCAGCACAGCCACAGGGCCTCTGCAAACAGCTGACAGTGCGGAGAGTGCTGTAGTCATTGCAGAGGAGCTGCCGTCATGACAAACACAGGTTAAATTGTGAGAATTTCAGGACATATTTTGGGGAAGGATTCAATAAATCAGGAGACTTGCTGACAGCAAATTGTATCTTTGAGTGGCTGATTTGAAACACAGAATCAGAGAACTGAGACAAATCCCAGGTGGTCTTTGGGAGCTGGAAAAAGTCCCAATGAGTTGGCGGACAAGTCTAGGGTTCATTTCAGCGTCATTAAATAGCCTTTAAGTGGTGATTTATTAATTATCACCTTAAGAAAAGATTATATTAAACACAACAGTGGAATTGAGGTATGTTAATCTGGGGAGCATTATTTATAGCTCATTTAAGTGATTTCTCTCATAGGAGGCTTAGAAGGTGCTAGACCCGCTTCTTTAGAATCTTTCCAATTCTATCACAGTTTGTGTTACTACTACAACACATCTTTTTCAAGGAACTTGAAGTGCATTAAATTCTTTTTTTCATTCTAACAATGCATTTAAGCTTTCATTCTCTTGAAATAGTGAATAACAAAGTTTATTGAAGGACGCCATTTTTGGGCGTTGACATGAAGCCTTTTAGCTCAACTAGCTCGCAGTGGAATGAGAGATGTCAGGACGGGCAGTTGGTACCACACAGCCTGAAAAAAATGTGCAGCCCAAGTGGGCATTTCCAGCTGCTTGCTGGGAGGAAGTGCCACAGGGGGCAGGAGCTGTGCAACAGGTGAACACTGGGGAAAAAAATTCCTAGTTCCATGACCATTTAGGAGAATTTAGCATGGCTAGTTCACCTCGCTGTATAGTTTTCCCAGCCCAAATAGACAAAGAGAAAACAAAATCCAAAAACAATCAAAATCCTGAAACCAACAACAATACACTGAAAACTTTAATATGAACCAAAACAAAAATTGGGCTTTTATGAGGTTGACTTGAGGTCAGGAAAAGGATGATAAACTTTTGAGAGGAAGAAGGAAATCATCAAAGCCGGGAGAAGCTCAAAGTGCGGTTTAATAGCAGCTATCGTATTGCGCCCAAGCCTTGACCATTTCTGATGCAGCTGTTTCGTTTTAAGATGTTCCTGTTCCTCTTCCACCCACACGGCCCTCCACAGTGACCCGAGTGCACGCACTGAGGCCCTCGGCCATTCTAGAGAACCATAAACCCCTCAGAGAATTACTGCAGGGGCAGTGTAAATGGAAATGATGAAATCCAATATAGCATTTAGCTGAATCATCGTTTGAGGTTAAGTCCATGAACAAGTAGCAATATCGAGAGTTTCCTTGTACCTGCCGAAATTGCGCTGATGGCATTTTGTGTAAATTATGCATGTATGGGGAAGTTATTTTTTGTGTTTAATATCAATGGATCTTAAGCACTACCTCGGGCATAACTTTTTGTTTTAATACTTAAGGACAAGAGTGGTGATAAGCTTCTTGCCCTGGAGGATCTTTTTAAACATTGCAAGACATTAGGCCTTTTGGAGAATTCATTTTATTGGGTGGTGACCTTTGTCTTCTCATTGACTAAAGGAGGGTGGTTTATTATAGAGGTGAACATTCTCTCAGGGTGATGATCACCTCTAGGATAGCATGAAGTCCTAGAAGTTGGTCAAGGCCCTGCTCAACCCTACACTAGGAATTAGAGCTTAGAATAATAATAATAATAATGATGATAACAGTAATAATAAGAATAATACAGGCACTTACTATGTGCCAGGCCCTGATCTAAGTACGTTTCTTATATTAACTCATTTATTTTTCAAAATTACCGACTAAGATATGGTTATTATCCCTATTTATAGATAAGAAACTGAGGCACAAAGAAGTTACCAGCGTCACACAGCTAGCGAGTAACATGCAGGAATGCAACCCATGCAGACCGGCTCCTGAGTGTGTTCTCTTGCCATATATTTATTGAGCATCTAGTATATGACAGGCATTGGCTTTATGCAGGCAATAATTTAGTGAATCCAGATAGATGTCTTGGCTTTCTTTGAGCTCACGGCCTCTAGGGCATAAAAGCTACTGACTTACCGTGTAAAGAACTTGATGCTGTGAGAGGGTATTAGTCAATATTTGCTTGATACATTGATTTTGATGTAAGCTCCTTAATAAAAATAAGTAGCCTGACTTCCTCCCACACAACCTTGGGTGTCTTCTTCCTTCTGCTCCCCATCTAAGAGGGTGGGAAGGTCGACTCACTTAAATGTGAACCCTCAATGTAGGCTCCTTTGCTACTCTGATGTGTGTCTCAGGTCATAGGTGAGGTGGGCAGGTTCCCCACCTGGATACGACTGTGCCAGTAACAGTGGCAGTAGGGGTGGGGATTGGAGGCAGAGTGATCTTAGAATGCATTGGTGTTAACTCATTTTTGCATTGTTTTGATGTGCAGCCATACAACTCTGAAATGTGACTCCAGGTTCACCAACTCAGGAATGGCCTCCAGAGGGGACTTAGGAGAGAGCCTCAGGGGCTCTATTCTTTTATACAAGGGAAGATACGAGCTAGTTCTTCTAAAGATATAGTCGCATCTACTATCTTTAGCCTCTGCTTAACCAGTTCTGTCTGGATTTTTTGGAAACCTTAAGACTATTTCCTCCTGGGATTCAAACTCAGAATTAAATGGAAGCAACTACATGAGGTAGAGCTGAGCCTAGTTTTTGAGACTTTTATCTTGAATTCCATCTGGGATCTCCTCTAGGGTATACCCCTTTGTGATTATGGAGGAAGTTCCCAAGTTCAGGTGATTGGGATTCATTCATTCATTCCTCAATAAATATTTATTGATTGCCTACTGTATGTAAGACCCAGAATAAATCAAACTTGAGAACTTAGAGTTCATTGATTTTCTTTAAAATTCTAAAAACAAAAATGTTAACTTTCAATTCATATGAGCATTTAGGATAAAAAGGAAATAAATAAATCACACATTGTTCAGGAAAGAATGATTTATTCTACTCTGGAGGAAAATATTCAATTCTAAAGCATACTGATATGTATAAACACATTTGGTAATGACACAATATAATTTTTATGAGAACATATCTAACCACAAACACTGAGATACAGCCTTTCCCAAATGTGAAAAATAAGTCAGAATTTTATTCATACTAATGATAATGAGAGTGACATATGTGCATAGAGTGAGTCCGTGGTCGAAGGCTCAGCTGATTAAAAGCTGTGTTCTGTGGTTTTTGCCACTTGTGTGTGACTAAATCCTACAGAATAGAGTCTGTCCCCATGTATTTGCCTTATGAAGATAACTAGTAACATGATATTGAATTAATGATCCAGTTTCTCAAAATGGGAGACTACTGGCCCAACACCTTCCTAAGTTGTAGCTGTCAACATGTTTACTTTGGTTTTAAGGGGAGCTAGGCTGGAAAAAGGAAAAATTTTGTAGGAAAGGTTATGTGATATTAATAAGAACCACATTCTGTTTGATGTTCTCTCAAATTATATGTGTTTATCTTACTAAAAAATTGAACCATTCAAAAATAATAAATCCTCCTTTTCTATGGCCCACAAATGATCAACATTTTGGGTGATCAAAAAATCTTTGTCTTAAAGATATCCCCACTTCTAGCTCAGCTTTATTTGCTGGTGATGATTTATAGCTGAAAGCACCACTTCATATTTTTTCCAAGCATCAAAGTCATAATGTGTTTTACAAATACTCAAAAGTGCTTAAAATCCATGAACCTCTGTGTTTCTATTTTTTTTATTATTCTATAAGAATGTATTCAAATTGGTTAAACAGATGGCTTTCTGTTTTTGAAAAAAACTGCGAAGAATATTCACATCAAGATGGAGAACTCATAGGGTAAATTTCATTCTGGAGTGCACTTTTACAACCAAGTAATTAACCTTTGAAAATGAGGGCATTTGAAGGAAGCAAGGAAAATCTTAATAAGGTGATCTCACTAACACTGGTATGGTAGATTTCTCAGAAGCAGATGCTCCAGAAGGTTAATAATTAAAGACTTTAAAATATTTTACAAAGATAGTTTAATTTTTCAAGTTTTCCTGTTTTCTCTCTTTTTACAATAACCTTAGGAGACGAATTCTTCAGGGAGTATTGCTTCATAACAATGGGAATTGGCACAAAAATTCTCGGTGGGAGAATGGAAGTGTAAACATTAGTTAGTCATTTTTAGTCAGATTTGTTGGGTGTTTACCATGCTTGCGAAGGGATACAATAAACTATAACATGCAGAATGTGCCCTTTGAACTTCCAATTTAATTAGGCTGAGAAGGAATGGATTAATGAAAAGTTAAAAAGAAAAATAGAATGGAATAATAATAGATGGAGTATTAAGGTAGTCCGTGGTTGTTATCTGAGACATTGCATTAATAACACTAAGTTAAGAGAATGAGAGACCACTATGGGATGGAGTGGACGGGAAAGAGTTCCTCTCCTTACAGCTTATGCTAAACCTTGAAAGACAGATCAATTTTGGAAAGGCAGAATTTGGGTATATGAATGCAGAAAAACACCCTAGAAGGGAGAAGAGTTTCATTTTAGAGCCAGACGGATCTGGGTTCAAATCTTGGTTCCATTGTTCTCTATTTGTGTAACCTTGGGAAGTTACTCAGCTTTTCTGAGCATCTTGTGGAAAATAGATGTAATGGGGACTACTTCTTTTTAGGATTAAATGAGATAACTTATATAAAGTGATGCACAATAAGCACTCAGTCAATACTAATACCTTAGTTGGAGAAAACCTCCTGAAAAAGCACAGGATAAGGAGAGAGCCGGATATGTTCATGAGGCAATGAGAAGGCTATTATGAGTCTTGGAGGAAATGATTATGGAAGAGAAGTGGAATGAGACAATGTGGAAAGATAAATTAGGATCAGAGTCAGCCATTCACGTTTTTCCTCATTCAGTAATTTTTTGAGTTCCTTTTACATGGGAAGCCCTCTGCTAGGCATGGGGGTGCAAAGAAAAAGAAGACTTAGACTTGAATTTCTGTTGGATGTCAAGGTAAGGAACTGGAACTTTATGCTGAGGTGAATTACATTTTTCAAGAGAGGCAGAGCTAGAAAATGGTATTTTGGGATGGTAACTGGAATATATTTCTTGTGACCCAAGAAATGAGTTCACTTGTTGTCTCCTAGTGGTTGGGGGTTAATGTTGTGCCTGGGGTCCTGTTGTAGCTCATTCCCATGATGGAGAGTCCACTCAAAGGAATAAGGAGGAACGGCTTACGGGTAGAACTTCATCTCATCCTTTGAAACAAAACCATGGCACTGAAACTGCTCATATTGCACTTGTGGTTAAACTTCTTATCTAATCTGGGATTTTCCACACTCAGTGAGTATTGCATTGGGCCTACAGTCATGGTGGCCCTTTAGAAGTTGGCACCAGAATAACTGTCTATTCAGGGCTGAGGAGAAACATAAGATTTCAGACTTTAGACTTTCTTCACTAAATGGTCTCTGAGTGGAAGTCCCCTCCATGTTAGCAGGTCTCTGTATCAGACATTCTGTGACACACAAAGCACATGGATATTCAACCAAAAGTTGTATATTGACTGAACACAGGTGTTTTTTCATGAAGCTTTGCCTGGATAAGCAGTTGCTATATCTTCTAGTCACAAATTCTTGGTTGGTTCTTGTTCTTAACCTCCACCTCTATCAACTACTATTCTTATTTCTATTTCCTCTTTTACTCCAAAACTCAGTAGAATACAGATCAAATAAGATGTGGAATTTATTGCTGGGGTCTCCTAATGCATTCGGGTTAACTACTAATTTCAATGGCCAATTTTTTTATTTCAGAGTTGGTGTCATATGGAATTGTGATATAGAACTGAAATAAAATTCCTTTTAAGGTGATCATTTTTGGTTCTCAGCTTGGAAAATGCCTCTGGGGTATGGGATACAAGATATATAACTTATAACACCCTCCTTTAATACCTAAGCACCAGCTTTATGCCCATTGTTACATACTATTTTATACCTGACTTTTGACACTCACACACAGACATCTATCTACACAGCATTCAACCTACACTTTTTTTTTTTGTGGCTGTTTAGCTCAGGTGGTTAGGGCATTGAGCTAATGAGAACAAGGTCACAGGTTCAATCTTTGTGTGGGCCAGTAAGGTTTGCTTTGTTCAGTGGCCACAGACCTGGTCCAGCCAGCTGTCTAGCACATGTCTGCCCCAGGTCATAAGAGGACATGGCAGGAGTGTGTGGATGGACAAGAGCAAATCCATCACCACCATTAGGGAAATCCAAGCCAAGCACGTGTCCTACTAATGGGGGTCAATAATGTCTCATTTAAATGAGGTTGACATTTTAATACCTCTTGCTGAGAGGGCCTTTTGAACACCAAATTTAAACTTTGTTGCTTTTGTGTGAATTCATTTCTAATAAATGGAAAGCTGTACAAGACCTAAGATGACTACAGATATCCAAATATAGATTAATGACTAAACATTTAAAAAATTGGTTTAGTATTAAAAAAGAAATTTCAGTATGCTCTTCAGTTCCTATTCCTTTTTCTTAAAATCTGTTTAAGCTAGTGAAATAAACATTAATGAGTTCTTCACAGAGTGATTGGTAATCATTGCCTTCATTTAAGAATGAAAACGTTTTTATTAAACTTTCTGATAATTAGAACCTTAAAATGTTAGCAAGAAGCAGGTACAATTAATTCTGTCTTATTCAACTTTTTGGCCATTACCCAGCCCAGACATTCCATCTTTCATTTCTAGGCAAACATGTTCCCCAAATTACTTCATTATTTAGCATCATGTCTTAGATTTCAATTTGGATCAAAATCAACTCCATTCCAAAGTACTCTGCCTCAGCTCTTTCTCTCAGCCAGGTCTTTGTGAGGGTTGAAAAGGCATTTATTTGATATAGAAGAGGGGAGGGCAGAATACAGAAGGGAAATGTGGCAGGAAAGGGATGGAGAACGATATATTGGCGATTCTTTTAAAATCCATTTATTAAATAACCATCAGAGTAATGGCAATGGAAATATATATAAAAATTTTTTTGAATAGGTAATACATTCACAAGGTTAAAAACAAAAAATATAAAATGTTATCTTGTGAAAAGGTTTGCTCTCTCCCCTCTCCCTCATGTACTCAATTCCACCTCCTTTGAATAGCCATTTTTACTAATTTCTTGTGTACTCTTTTGGAATTTCTTTATGCAAATATATCTTAAACCCTCCTCTCATTTAATGCAAAATTTAACAGACTAGAAACACTGTTTTTAATCTTGATTTTTTTCACTTAATATATTCTACAGGTCTTTCCATATATGCAGAATAGCCTCATTTTTTTCAAAGTTGTGTACTATTCCACTGAATGGATGTACTACAATTTATTTATCTAGTCATCCATTAATGGACCTTGATAGGGTTTCTAATATTTTCTATTATAGACAAGGAAGAATTACATTGAAATACATTATGTAAAAAGCATTCTCATCCTTTTGTTAACATTTGCATATCATTCCATCGAGTGGATCTATCATAATTTATTTATTTAGTCCCCTACAGGTAGACATTGAGTTTCTAATCTTTCATTTTTATAGACAATGTTGTAATGAGTAACCTTATACATGTATTATCTTATATACATGCAAATAAATATGTAGAATTAATACCTAGAAGTCAGATTTTTAGTAAAAATGGAAATTTTAATGAATGAAAGTCATAAAAAATTTATCACCACATTATACAATTAAATATTTGCATTTCCCATTTTCCTCTATGCCTAAGTCATTTTTGCCTAGATGTAGATTATGAATTACTTTGCTTTTTCATTTGACATTGTAATATAGACGATTGAAGGATATGGATTCTTAAGCTATAGCAAGAATTAAAAATTTGAGAGAAATCCAACAAAGAAACTTTCCTGGAGTGTGACAGGAGGGTATTATGTCCTCAGGCAGTGTCAGAGCCGTACAACAAATTTAAAATTAGAAAAGTCTATGTAGCCTAGTTAAAGTTCTAGAAAATAACTTACATAAGAAGTGTGGCCCAATAATAACTGCATGAGTGAAATGTTAGGTTATGAATAATATTTTTCAAGTTATTGCTAATTTTCAGATGCTATTAGCTCTGAGAAAATTGGGGAAAAACCCTGCTGTCACTGAGGTTAAAATTTTTTGAGAAAGTAAGTTAGTGCTAAGTAATGATTAATATTGGCACGTACAATTTTAAAAAATTATTACGTCCAGGTAATTTTATTTGATATGCAATTAAGTATGACTTGAAGAACTCTAATGATTATTTTAAATAGAGAAACAATAAGTAGAAAAGAAGATAGAATTTAGTGAATGTGGCCAAAGAGCACTTTAGTTGTCGCTAGAAGGACAACTATGATATTTAAGATATCACTCTAGACTAGATCTGTCCAATTAAACTTTTGGTAGTAATGGAAATGTTCCATATCTGTACTGTCTAATACAGTAGCCACTAGCCACTTGTAGCTATTGGGCACTTGAATGAGGCTAGTGCAAATTAAGAACTGACTTTTTTATTGTGTTTAATTTTAGTTAATTTAAATGGCCACATACGAACTAGTGGCTACTGAATTGGACAGTGAAGCTCTAAACAATTCTTGGAGATTCTGAATATGTAGAATCATAGCATTTAAGAGCCAGAACAGCCTTTAAAGGTTACCTAGTCTGGTGGTTTGATTTTACAAATGGGGAAACTGAAGGAAGGTGAAACACCTTGTCCAAGGGCACATGGGTAATGATGAGCAGTGTTGGCACCTGGCCTTCTGATGCCCTGACTCCCAGTTTGGTGGACTTTTGACCTCACTGTGCTGCCTCCTCAGTTATGACAGCAGGGCTGTGGCCACATCCAGTTAAAGATGGTTGATTGGTAGATTGAAAAGGTGAAGTCAAACCCAGCAATTTGTTGCCTGCAGGAAACACATCTCAGCTTCAATGACAAGCACAGGCTCAGAGTGAAGGGATGGAAGACGATGCTCCAAGCCAATGGCAAACAAAAGAAAGCACGTGTCGCAATGCTTATATCAGACAAAGTAGACGTCAAGATAAGACAAGTAAAGAGAGACAAAGAGGGGCAGTATATAATGATCAACGGGACACTCCATCAAGAAGAAATAACGCTTATAAATATCTTTGCACCTAACCCAGGAGCACCAAAGTTCATAAAGTAACTATTAACAAACCTAAAAGAAGATATTAATAATAACACAATAATAGTAGGGGACCTCAACACTCCACTCACATCAATGGATAGATCATCCAGACAGAAAATCAACAAAGAAACGGTGGAATTAAATGAAAAGCTAAACCAGTTGGACTTAATAGGCATATATAGAACACTCCACCCAAAAACAACAGAATACACATTCTGCTCAAATAAGCATGGAACATTCTCAAGGATAGACCATATGTTGAGAAACAAGGCAAGCCTCAAAATATTTAAGAAAATTGAGATAATAACAAGCATCTTTTCCTATCATAATGCTATAAAGTTTGAAATTACAAGAAAAAGTGAAGTCAAGCTTAGTCCTTCAATCAAGAGATATGTGCATGACATGGTGCCAGGTACCGAGATCAAGAGGGAGCTGCAAATGACACAGAGAACCCACAATCGATTTGGGGAAACAGGAAATTTGTCACTGGTGCAAGGTACAAGTGTATACGGGCTACATGAGCAAAACCCCAGCAAAGCTGTGGCCATTTAAGGAGACCACCACGGGTGAGTGATCAGGGAGAGCTTCAGGGACAAGACTCGACCTATATTAAAGTCTCTAACACTGGAGGTAAAAGATGATATTAACATCATTCACACTTAACAGTGGTTGATATGAAGCAACCTTCTGATCCATAGTTAAAGCTGTGTTGTTAGATCACGGAAATGTAATTAGTCATAGAAGGCTGTATATTTAAATCAGGAGAAAAGTATTGGCTATTATTATCCTGTAGGCATAGCTGGGAAATCAAATCCTCGCTTGGCTCACTAAAGTCTTAACCTAGTACTGCACGACAACATTTCCAGAGATTTTTTTTCCATTGGTAGGCAAAACAAATGAGACCCAAGCGCTCATACAACATTCCAAAGAGTCAACAGAGAGAAATGGAAAGTATTAGAAACATGATTGTGTTTGGAAAAGGAGACATAAATACAAGTAAAATGGGGAATGAAAAATCATCTATTATCTGAGGTCGAAGTCCACATTGAGGATGTTTCTTAAAATTTTTTGTTTTTCTGATTTTGTCAAGGTAATATGTGCTTAATGTATTCAGCTAGAAAAATAAAAAGATGAAAAAGCAACTAAAAATCACTCAATCTCATTCAGAGATAGCCATTGTTAATCTCTTTTCTTTCTTTGCAAACACCTAATTTTAAATGTTTAGACAGTTAATATTGTAGAGAACTTTGTGTCATAATATTTCACTTGACCTTAATTGAGTTTTGAATGGAAAAGTTTTTTGAGTGAAGAACTTTTGCTAGAGAAGCCTATGCAAGATGGAATAGCAATGCAGTGCTTTCTGCCTCTGCAGGTGCTTAAGGACGTTAATAAATTATGTCTTGTAATCAGTTGTTAATGACTTCCAAAAGTTTTCTTTGTTGGCGTGCTTTTGTGAGGGGGTAAAATAATCTGGCTTGGTAACTTATTCATTGACTAGCTATTGATATGAACCATCCATCAATCTGCTCCAAGTGATTCTTGTGCCTATACTTGAGTCACCAGAGGCTGCCAATTCAGAAAACATTGAATGTCATCAGTTGGCAGGAGCCAGAAATTCCCAACTGTCTCCTTTGCTTATAGAGATCTAATTTGGTCTATGTAGCTTCTGGAATGGACTTCAAAGTCATCTTCTCTTACCAATGAAACACATTTAAGTAATGGTGTATGTTTATTATATGGACCTTCTCTATGCCGTGTAAATGACTGAAAATAACTTCACATGCTGTTTTGTTCAGTCCCCAGAAGGAATGCCTGATTTAGCAATTTGGTAATTTTTTAGCGTTTGTTCTTGCTGCAAATGATCTATTAGAAACATTGCTAAAAATGTTTGATCCAACTTGGATAATCTAAAATGATCCCCGGTACTTACTAATCTTGAACTTTATAAATCATTTTCTCATCCTCAGAGGAATTTTTTTTTAAGATGTTGTTTCCTGCACAATTATTGCCTCCTTTGATCTCACACTACATTTGGTCTTTCAGATAAGGGAGACCAATAATTCCTCAGCTATAACTTCAGCAACACAGATAACTATCATGCATTGTGTGACATGCAATTCATTACTCAGTTGTGAATAACCGCCGTGGTCCTATATTAAATGCTTTACAGTTCATCTCTTCATGGTTCATTGAGTTAATATAATACTTATGACTCTTTTTGTGCCCAGGAGAGATAAAACAACTCTTTATAAAATGGCATATAATATTTAAATTAATACATTTTAAGACATCTTAGAAGAAGAAAATACTATAGTGAAATAAATCTCCATATGTAGCTTAGTTATTTTATTTTATCCTATCCAATAAAGGGTCCTCCTTTCTTTGATGTATCTAGTAATTCTCATCATTGTCTTCTGGATAAACTAGATGAATATGCAGAAGCAAAATTCCATCTTCAGAACTCTCATGATGAGCATTTAGGGGTGTTCCATCATTCTTCTTGATCTATTTTATAATGTACCGTTGAGTTATTTGCCCAGCATAAAGACCTCTTTGGAACGTAATGGAAAACAAAAGATTGGTTCAAGATCTGATCACATACTTAAGGACAATCTTCCTACAGTGTTCAGTTCACCAAATAAAGAGCTGGCAGTCTGGAGATGGCTGGAAGAGCAGTTTCCTAATTTTGAGTCTTTGGCAAGCTGGAATTCCACCTGCTCAAATTTAACAGTGTGGAGATTGTTATCCAGTGGGTACATTTGCAACTTTCTGTTTGGTGCTCAATAAAGCAGACTGTATTACTGTGCTGGAAAAATTTAACTTGCTGTTCATTTGAGTATTAATCTATCAAAATATTTCCTGGACTTATTTTATAAACTAACAAAAGACCTATTATACGTTTACCATCAGAAAGTTCTTAGTTCATATTGATATTTTTAATTCCCTAATTGAATGGTTTTACTTCCTAGCTTAATGTAGACATTATTTTCGGATTATTAGTGAACTAAGAAAAGGTTAATTTGTAAGTTGAATTGGATTTTTGTTACAAACTGAAAAGCCTTTTTGTAGCCCAAGAACATTTTTTTCCTGGACTCTGATTCTCCCTACCACCACTCCCCCTGCACCCCCCTGACCTCAAACGAGGCTCCCCGACTCCTTAATTTCTACTTCTCTTCAGTAAAGTGGCTACTCTGTCAGATAGTAGACGCTCACTCTTTAGGATCAATTGGTTCCCAAACATTTCAAGAGGGATGCAGATGTTAAATATGACATCAAAAAAGAGAAAAAGTGATGAGAGCATAAAGTTTTCTGGAATAGATACCAGGATAAAAGTCTGGTCACTTTACAACACAAATTTGAACTCCAGCTCAAAAAGAATTTTATTTTTTCTGAAAAGTTATTTGAGATGATAATATATAGTAGGTTCTTTTCTAATTAGCATAAAATTCCAAAGCAAAAGCTTAAACAATTTCTCTCCAATCATGTCTGGGGCCCATTTTTCCTCTCTTTGTGTAAAATTTTTAACAGAGGAGGTTCAAAGTGTATTTAAACTTGGAAACTAATTTTTTCAAAAAGGTAGACAGAAAAAAACCCCTAGTATGGACTAATTCCTACCTTACAAAAACAAAATAGGAGTTGTTTTGAATTCTGCTCTCCTTTTTCGCTCTTAGTCAAACTAATTTGTCAATATGTGTGTGTGTATGTGGGGGAATGCATGAACTATTAAAAACAAGAGACTTTAATGGAAGGAATGACCACAGTGAATAAGACCTTGTCTACACGAGAAAAATAAAGGGTCATTTAATTAATTACCAGGTGAATTTGGACTAAATAGAATGACATGATGGTTGATTGGTCTTGATACCGAATTCTAATTCCTTCAGTAATAATTTTAAAAATCTGAAGACAAATCTTTACTTCATCTATGTAAATCTAACTTAAAGTGTCTAGACTCTGTGTACTACTCATATTAGCAATCTGAAGCTACCTAGGCAAGATTTTGTCAGAATAAAAATCTATAGTTAATAATGACGTTTTCATAAGCCCCTCCTTTGTATCTGCCCACAGGGACTGTTTGCTTTCCTGAGCTGTGAGCATAGTGAAATGAAAAGAACAAGAGTTTTAGACTCGGAAGACCCAGTTCGGAGTCTTATAGTTGTGGGACTTTGGAAAAGGCACTTAGCTTCCCTGAGACACGATTGTTTCTTCTATAAAAGGGGTTGATAATATCATCTACCTTACAGGGCTGTTGTGCGGAAAAATATTAAAAATGTGAAATTGCCTAATAATTCCTGACATATGGTAGGTACTCGATACATTTTGTGTTCACAGAATACAGAAAATTAGTTATTACTGATTAAATAGCCATTTTTTGTAATATGGCATCAATTGATAGTATCTTGGGGTTATCTCGTTGATAGTCAATGTAGCCCCACAACAGGTATCTATATTATTGTTTATTTGTGTCGTCTGATCATATGCAAATGAGGAAAGGAATAATAGACAGTACACTTCTTTTAAGACTTAGTGGAGAGGGACCTGGCTGCCCTTAGCACTTGCTTTCTGGAGATCTTCATGTGTGTCTAATTCCTTGCCTTGCAGTGGCTATTTGCTCAAATATTTTTGTTGTGGACCCTCTGGGGCCTCATGCAGCCTTCCCATACCACCACACACCCACAGTCCTCAGCACAACCAGAAATTCATTTCTTTTCCAAAATTATAGTAAATACCAAGGGCCTGGGAGATGGAAAGGGCTGGAGTAGAGAAATGTTCCTCTTGTACACCTGGCCTGCCATTTTCTGCCATTTCCCCCAGAAAGCTTCAGGAGGACAACAGTATGGTCTCCATGACCCCCTCTGACATACCCTGTGTGTCCTCTTTCTAGTAGGAAAGGGTTCCTCTTCTACTTGAAAACCACTCCTGTGGCACACCACAGCTCTGAAGAGGAGAGGACTCTGGCAAGGACAGACACTGTTCTCATTTGAAGGTTGTTCAGTGTCTTGAATGGCATATCCCTCCCAGTCTGGGTGTCCTAGTGGAGGCTGAGGCCTCAAGTGCTACAGCCCCATGAGCTATATAACTCCCCATTCACAGTGGGCAATACTTGAGGGATAAAGCTTTGTGGCTTTTTGCCTTTTCTCTCTCTGCAAAGCCACTTCATTTATATAATTGTTAAGAAGGAGTTACCTGGAATCAGATAACCCTTGTCATGCTGTGTGACGTTTAGTCTTATCTTTGTTGTTTAAAGTAGGCATAATAATCATACCTACCTCACATCACTCTGTGAGCATTAAGTGAGATGGGATGCTGTGTCTATTACACTTGGCACATAGTAGCTGCTCAAATGCATGTGTTTTATTACTACTAATAACAAAGATTAGTTCTAATAAGGATTAGGAGAGCTTCAGAATCATGTACCTTCTCGTAGTTGAGCAAAGACAAATGATGCTGATGGAGACCGGGATGAGCTCCTCCATCCTGGTTCTGCTGTTCTCTGTCTTTGGCATGGTGGGTCCTACGCTTGTTCCACGGGTTTGAGCCACTGCTGGTTCCAACAACTGCAAGGGAACCCTGGCCTTGGGGAGGTGGCTGAGAGTGGCAGGATTGTCTTCATTGGTTTCTCAATGAGCCATAACTCTTTCAGATTCACTGCTCACATATGGCCTCTGAGCTGATCTGGCAGTTTCCATCCATGATGCAGGCTGGGAAAGGTAGGGTCTGGAAAACTCATAAAAGCAGACTGAATGGTAAAGGAAAATCAATCTTCTCCTCCTTTGGACCAAGTTGATGAGAATCATTCTCCCTGATTCTCTGTAAATTGGAACAAGGCTTAGGACACTAATCCTACTGTAATACCATTTGAAGACGAACACTGACATTTGTGACATTTAAATAACAGTTCAGGTCTGCTATTAAACCAGGGCCTCCAACTGTTTAACCTTTGCCCTTGTGTACTATTACCCTTGGTCCAGTGCATGCAAATGTATTTATTAATGTACGTCAGTTTTCAGATGACGCATGCTTATTTAGTTTTGGTGGATACATTGTTTCACGTGAACTGAGCTGCACCAAACACAAAATTTATTTTAGAACTTTTAAATGTGATCCATTCTAAGGCTCTCTCTTAGATTGTTTTTAGACAGTCAAGGCTAAATAAAGAGTTGAGGAAATTATCCAGAAATCTTCCTGTGGGTGGAGGAAAGTGCATTTCTTGAACTAAAATTATCTAGAGAAAGCCAAATCCAATTCATTCAACAAAATTTCTTAAGTGCTTATGTATCACATACAGTGTCAGATCTAAAATAAGGAAGATGTGGCCCCTGTCCTTAAAGAACTGTAGCTATGTGATTTTATGCTCCTGTTCTCTTAGTTTTGCACCTTAATCTACATGCACCTTACCTTAGTCTTTGCTTAATTGCATGGATAAAATCTTTACTGATTTCAAAGGAGCAGATTCTCATTTAGTTACAGTCATGTTAACTAGTGAATTAGAGACCCAGGGATATGGATCTTTTCCACTCAGATATGATATTTTAAAAAAGATAGTGTTGGTATTAAAGTCAGGAATAACCTTCTCCATCTCTTGGAAATTTTCTAAACAGGAGAAAATACTTCCTGCTATATTCTTCATCATCTGCTACTATTTCCTGAGCATCAACAAATCTGCTTCACATCTGATAGAGAGTTGAGTAGGGTCACTTTACTATCATGGTCACTTCGAGACCTGAGATTCTAGTTTGGGTTTGTGTTAAGTTAGTCCCAGCCTGGTTGGTACCTGATAGACCCAAGCTTAATGACTGGTTACACCAGTTTCCAGATGTGTGACATTCAGCAAGATGCTTAATGTCACAAGTCTCAGTTTTCTTATCCACAAAATGGGATAATAGTACTTACCTTGTAAAGGTGTTGAGAGGATCAGAGAAAATAATTCTGGGAAGATAGCCAACATAGAGTCTGGCACACTGCAGCCCCTGTTCTGGTCCCCATGCTTTAGAGAGATCCCCACCCCATTCTGGCCCCCTTCTAGTTCTGCCACTTGTCACAGCACAAGACTTCCTTTCTAGGTTAATAGTTCTAAACTGGGAGCAATTTTGTCCCCAAGGAGACATTTGGCAATGTCAGGAGACTGTTTTGGTTGTCATAACTTTGCGGGGAAATGTTATCAGCAACTAGTAGGTATAGGCCAGAGATGCTGTTAAACATCCTATAATGCACAGGAAAGCCTCCTCCTTCCCCCCCACAACAAAGAATTATCCAGCACAAAGTGTCAATAGTCTGAGGTTGAGAAACCCTACTCTAGGTCCCTCTGGAAATTTTCTCCCCAAATAGCCCATTTCCAGGATCTGTGCTTCTTATCACCTGGACACAGGGGGTGGCTATTTGAGAGGAATAGCAGAACTTGGATGTGTGGGCTGGGATGTCTACATGCTTATGTAAGGCTCCTCTTAAATGCCTGGGGTGGAAGAGAAGGGGAGTAGCTCTTGGGTTAACTCTCTCCTACCACCATGTTCCAATGTGGAACTCCAAGGAGTCTGAGAATTGAACCCGGCCTTCCAAGTTGTTATGAAGGTATATTTGTCAAGGACAGAGGATCAAACATATTTTATTTAACAATTTGTAAGCTTGATTTAAAACTTTAAATATGTAGACATATAATATGTGGGCCTTTGTTTACATTCTTGCTCTGGGCCCCACAAATGTTAGGGAAGGGCATGCCAACTGGATTTCCAAAATTCTGCGTCCTTTCTTCTCCATGGTTGGGATTACTTGGTCTCCATCTTTCGGGCTCAGTTCTAAGAATTCACCTATACCTAAGGCAAATGATGCATGAGTGGCTCTATTGCCACATGCCCCATGTGCTGAGAGACCTGGAAAGATCTCCGGGTTCCATGAGACACCTCAGTTCCTTCCAAGAAATTCTCTTGCATGCTTAAGCTGGAATGAGTTGGTTTCTCTTATGTGTAATCACAAGAACCTTGACTAAGACTTTCAATTCCTCTTTTGGTAACTTTTCTAAAATCTCGGTGCCCTACTTGCATCAAGTCTGGCCTTGTTCTCACCAGTGCCGTGACTGGCAGTATGGTGGATGGAGCCCCACTGCCGGATATCACACTTTGCCTGTCAGCAGGACCCTTCCCTTATCATTTGCAGGTGGGGATTGACTCCTAGGAGCTGTCCAACCTCAGTGAGTAGGTTTGGTTATGGATCCTATCACCTTCTAGTTGCAAGAAACAGCACCGTTCAGGCCATGTCCTTCAATGTGATGTGCTCTATTCTCTAGAAATTTGCAGTTTAAAGCTGTGTCTACATGCTTGAAACATCCAAATAAAACTCCCCAAATAAGTGGATAATTGTATTTAGGAAATTTGTGAATAATAGATGAGGAAACAAATTTTTCCCTGAACATGTGCAGTTATTACACATAATCTTGAATACGTATCGTTGCAGAAGACCTAGGAGGAGAATATACAAATGAATGTTAAGATGCTGGTACAAGGGCTTAGCTCAGAGGACGTGAATAGTGAGTGTGTGAACCTGCTAGACCTTTATATGTGTTTTCTCATTTAATCCTCACTATAACCACATGTAGTGGGTTTTATTGGGAATGACTATTTTTTTATCGGTTTGTCTTATGCAAAAAAACACAGGTTCTAAGAAATCACTTGGAAATTCTGTTATGTTACTCAACAATTGTGGCCTACAGACTCATCTGAAACACTTCTTTCTTTTTTTTCTCTGTTTGTTTATCTGAGGATTTAAACCAGCTTCCATAAGAGCCTGTTGATTCATTAATATAGCCAAATTTTTGTTAAGGACAAAAAGGTAAAAATGGCGTTTAGGTGTAGTTCAGTTAAGACTATGAGGTTGCTCACTCTTCCTTCTGTCCTTGCTGATATATATTTTTTTATTAGTTTCCTCCCTGTGGTTTATCCATCTTTTTCTTCTCATTTTGTCTAGGCTCCTCCGTCAATGTCAACTAATTTACTTGGATGGGTTTGTCTGAAGTTTTCTTGTGTATTGATTCAGGATGGTTGTCTGGCTAATCTGATCATCTATGCTAATATTACTCTTAAGATGACTTAAAAAAAAAGCAAACAAATTCCAAAAGTCAATTCCCTGACCTCCTAAACATTCTATTTATGTTTCCAGGCTTAGCCTGGCCATAACGTTAAATTCAAGAACTGAACCTAATTATAGATCTATGTATGAAAAAGATGTTTAGAATAAGTTTGTCATGATACAGAGAATTCTAAGCCAACAGTTTAATAACTTAAATGGGCATATCCAGGATTACATCAAATAAGGAAGTCTTACCATGGTGATCGAGTAATTAGATATTTTTTCCAAATTACTTTACCATGTGTTTTAATCAGTAACTAGAAACATTTAAAGTCTTACAAATTCTACCAGTTATAGGAGAAAAGTAAAGGATTAATTAAAGATCCATGTCCACAGTAGAAAAAAATGATGAATCTTTTCATCACTCAGCAGCGTGGGGATGCTCCAAATAGACGGTGTTTTTTTCCCCCTTTGGAGTTATTTATTGGCCAGAGGGGAGGGTGGACAGAACTTCTTTTGAAGTTAAACATCTTGCTTGGATGAGCAGATACGTTGCATCAAATCAAAGTAATAAAAAGACAAAATGCTTTATTAAATCTTCTTTATCACTATATGGTGCTCCAATAGGATGATCTAATTAAAGACACAGTTGAGCCTCTTTTCATCTGAAGAGGAGTTCAGAGGCTTCCTTATTAAAAGGTTTGTGCAGAAACAAATACACTGCTGTACTGCTTCCAAGTTTCTCAGGGATGCCTCCTTCCTGTTTGGCTCTCATTGTTATGGATGTCTTGGCTGCCACTTCATGGCTTGATACTAATTAGTCCTTTTCATCTTCAAAGTACCTGTAAGGCACTAACATGATTAATATTCATAATACCACTCTGAGGGAGGCAGTGGAAGTGCCATATTCTTTTTGCAGATATGGAAACAAAAGAAAAGAATTTAAAGTTGTATTTATTTGAAAGCTGATGATGAACACTTTGCTTTCTGGTTCTGGGCTTCCAAGTGTCTAAGCTGGTGCTCTACTTCTGTGTCTTTCCTGACACATCCCGTCAGATGCTGCCAATTCGTTCTGTCTAACATGAGACTTCTTCAAGTAACCAAATTAATCATTGCCATCATCGTCAGAAAAATGTATACAGATTAGGAAGAACTCCCTCACTGGGATTCTTTTCTAGGTCCTCTTGGTTTAACAAGCATTCTCAAGGTACTGAATCATGTTCCAATTTAGTTCCTGGATAATATCATTCTTGCATAGAACTTCGTTCAATTTGGACTAAATTAAGGATCAAAAACTAGCATCTGCATCTAGATGTTAATTGGCTAGCCAAATCGTTTCATCATTTTCTTTGTTGAATCTGCAATTCTTGTGGTGAGCTTTGTGACTCTAGATCATCATAGGCCCTGCCATCATCCATTGCTTTACGCAGAGTTGATTCTGCGTAATTTATGTTACCTGCCTAACTGCTGAAGCCATTTGAGTTTACGGATAAAATAGAGAGAGGAAGGATTATCTTATTTCCCAAGATAAACCAAAGCAAATTTGGTAAACCAAGGCAAATTTGGTAAATTGGCAGAAGTGGTAAATTGTTGAATTTCTTTGACATCGTGTCACCCCTGCCGCAAAATGATCTCTCCCCTTTCCCTGTTTCGTTTAACATTCTCAGAGGGAAGTAATCTAAGAAAAGAATCTGCGCCAAGTTGTAAATAACTGACACCAGCTTAATGTTTTACTTCTCTAGAGCTACTGGGAGTGTAAAAGAGAATGGTACCCACACCTTCATTTCTGGTATCTATCAAGACAATGGAATTTTTCTCTTTTTTTGGCATTGCTCAAGTCACATTACACAGTTGTGATTATTGGCTTTTTACACTGTGTGCGTATAAGGCAAGTCCTACTCAAAAGCCTGTTTTTCCTATATTCAGATTTCTACATCAGAATCTAAAAAATTGAAAGAAGCCAACAAGTAAATGTTAAAAAGTAAGTCTAAAACATTGCTTATTTGCTTAGGTTCTCTCTGTATTAAAGAGAAAACAGGAAGAGAATGTTCTGGGGTAGCAGCACAAAGAAAGCTAGGCAGACCCTCTTAGGTTTTTATTTCCATTCTGAATTTGATGCTGACCCCCCTGGCCCTGGGAGTTTCAGACACAGATAGAACGGAGCTTTCCAGCCATGATGAACGATCTTGGACAGAGGAGGTGGTTGGGTAACAGCAACTATTAGGCAGAAAGGTGAAACCTTCCAGTTGTGACCTAGTCCAGAATGGACCTACAGGTCTGAGAGGTGAAAGCCTGGAGTACAGCCTCCCTGTGTCACTCTCCCTTGTCCTCTGTAGCTTCACTTTCCACTTTAACTCAACCTAAGTCCTCAAAGGCCCATGCAGTGCAAAAACAAGTCACTTTATGGAACATGTGAATCTCAGTTAATTCCTTGGGCCTTCCATTTTTAATTTTTACAGGTTTTCAGCTTTAGCTTAACAATAATTTGTGATCAAGGTTAAATTAAAGTTTATTTTATTTTTGGTGACATTTTCACAACTAATTTGAACTTAGGTCTCTTGTTGGAGAAATATTTACAAAGAAATAACATCAAATTGCACGGTATAAATGCCATGCCATTCAACTATGTAAATAGCAGCCGAGATGTTTAATTGAACATAAAACACTGGTAAAATGTAAACATCATTTTTGTTTCAGTTGCTCTGAGTGTAGGCTTCAACGGCACAAATGAACACGGTAACTGATGGTGGAAGTTAGATTTTGTAACAGGGGCCAGTAACTCCAGTGTGTCTGGAAACCTTTTTAGTAATTGCTCTATTCTTCAATGCTGTTCGGTCCACTTCTCCAAACACACTCATTTGTTGTCCTAAAGATTGGCTGTTTGAGACCCTCTACACTGCCATTTTAATGTACAATTTAATCTACCATCAAGGATTTGGTTCTTTCACTCAGTCAGATCTTCTGCGGCTGTATACTAGATATCTCTCCAGATTTCTTTATTCTCCCAGGCCATGAGGAATACACCTGGCACTCCAAAGCATCAAGTGAATACTGTTTTGAATTTCCTTATCTATTTATGTAGCTGTAACTCTGTGTGGTACAGCGCAACCTCTGCACCCCAAGCAAAACGCTCACAGGTCATATCTTGACAAGCATAATACTGGAGGAAACATACACAGTTGGTTATGGGATAAGAGGTGTACAATTTCCTGGGAGACAGTTGTCTGAATATATCTACTTTTTGGAGAGGCGTCCTCTACTCCAGATTCACAGGCTCTAATATGTGAAGATGAAATTGTAACACCTTTTGATACAAAATTTGGTGGAAGTGAAAGATTATTTGAATGATTCCAACTGATTGCATGTTTTATCTTTAAATTATATTAATGGAAGAACTTCCATTGCCTTTCTTGAAAAATTGTATCCAGAAAAACTCACGGGACTTTGTTCTTAAATACAATTATAACAACTATTAAGAGCATAGACTCTGGAGCCAGATCTATTGGATTAGCTATGAAACCTTGGGCAAGTTTCTTCACTGGCCTACCCTTCGGCTTTCTCATCAGTAAAATGGGTATAAAAATAATAACTAGTTTGTGGAGCTGTTGTAAGGATTAAATGTAGTAACATATGTAAAGTAATTAGAACAGTATCTGGCTATATATATGTGCTATATAAATGTGGCTATTATTCACTTAATTAGTAAATATTTATTAAAAGCTTTTATTATTTAGCATTTAATACACATCAACTTTCTATATTATTACCATTATTATCTTTTAGGGGAAATAATTCTTTAATTCTACAAATTTATTTTATTTATTTCCAGTCTTATTGAAGTATGATTGACAAACAAAATGGTATATATTTAGGTTGTATAATGTGATTTTTAAAAGTGTGTACAATCTGATGATTTAATATGCATAAATATTGTGAAATGATTACCACAATCAAGTTAATTAACCCATCCATTTCCTCATATAGTTACCTTTTTTTGTGATGAGGAAATTTAAGATCTATCCTCTTAGCAAATCTCAAGTACCCCATACAGTATTATTAACTATAATCTGTTAATTATAGATGAACAGATCCTGTGTACATTAAATCCCCAAACTTACTCTTCCAATAGCTGGAAGTTTGCACCCTTTCATCAATATCTCCCCATTTTCCCCACTTTCCAGGGGAACAATTCTTTAAGGAAGTAAACCCGATTACATATTCTCACTGCTTCATTCCCCACAGTGAGGGGCAGGTTTTGAAGAGTCAAAATCTGGTGAAAATGTGCTCCTATCTGCAAAATTCTTAGTATGAACACTTTTTTTCACTCAAAGGGCAGCATCTGGACTTTAGTAAGCAAATATGCAATAAAATATTATTTTGACCTTTTAAAAAGTTGATCTTCATTTTATTCAAATGGTAAAAATATTCCAAAGAATAAAGTTCCTGTTGAAATGCATTTTTGCCATAATTTAGTGAAATGTTCATGTGCAAATAATGCTTTTACATATCATATTTTGTAAAAAGAAAATTACTATAAGCTGACAGGAAACACCTAAAATAAAAAATGAGAAAAATCTGACTTAAGCTCACCAAACATTGGACTCCAACTTGAAAATATTCTTTTTATTTCGAGAAATGTCTGAATCTTGTTTTCTAGCATATGGGTCAAAGATTTCATGGTAGATTACTTTGCTTTCTTTTACAGCTACGTCCCTCTTTATGATCGAAGTCAGGCAAAACCCAGAAACCATTTCATAACCTTACTTGCTGCAGCAAAGACATTGGTGTGAGGCACGTCTATTTTGTTTCCCATCCAAGGCATTTAATTTCTAAAGCTCAAAGTGGCCTTTGTCAGAAATAGAAAATTATTTCCAAAATCCAAAGGCTTTTTAGAAACAAATGAAACCAGAACATTTATAGTAGACCTTTGTCATTTGTGTGTGTGTGAGATTCCATTATCCAACTTCCCTTTCACTGGTCCCTGGTCCCCTTTCGGTGAAGCCTCACTGTGTGGAGTCCTAGGGAGCCACACAACTGAGTAAAGGGGCCAGACTCTCCCTCTCTTTTCCCCGAAGTAGCCATGTGATTTAGATTTGGACAATCAGACATTGTGCTCTGGGACTTTGAATCTTGAGCAAATGAGTAAGAAGGCAAGAGACAGATGGAGGGCACGTTCCGGCGGTGACAGCTGCAGTGGGATTGGAGCAGCCTGGTCAGCCTGCCCGCTGCTCTGGTTCTGGCTGCCCAGCTCTGTCGGACTTCTGGGTTCCTGACAGTTTTCCCAGCCTGGTCCTCCAGCCTCCTACCAGTTCTGCAACTCTCTATATACTTCCGTTCAATCCCCTTCCCTACCTTTTTTTTCTTTATGATAGTTGGAGTAGGTTTCTATTTCTTGCCAAAAAAAAACCAAAAAAAAAAAAAAACCAAAAAAACTTTCACTGATGCAACAACTTTCAAAGTCTGGGTAGAAATTAAATGCCAACATTTTACACTGAATTATCAATGCAACCAACGGTAACCAGTCTGAGGGTGACTAACCTTTAAGTGTTTTATTTGAAGCTATTAGCTACTGTGAAACTGTATCAATTATATGCTTCTATAGGATTGCACAAATAATATTTTGCCCAAATGTGTTTGGTTTGGCAATCATCTCTACTCTCCCAGTGATAGCAGACATCATAAGTTGGTTCTGTATTTCAGCATTTTTGCTGCTATTTTGGAATTAAAATTTTGACATTATTGGAATGAGCTATACTAGTATCTTGGGGAGCTAGGGAAAGGTATATCAACAGACACCTAATTGGTTTCAATACCGTGCTTTCCAAAAGTGAAATGTCTGCCATGGTGTTATGAGCTGAGATACTGTAGATAGTTTTACATGTCAGGAACAATTAACACGTGTCCTATGGGTCTGATTACCAGCATTAAGGAAGTTCTGCTCTGCATAAACCCCAAAGCAAAGCCTCCAGGAAAGTTAAAGGTCCCTGTTCTACCATTAAAATGGGAAAGTAATGTGCCTTTTTTGGATTGACTGTAAACTTTGACTCATGGGACTTTGTTCTTAAAGGTGAAAACAAACGTGAGTAGGAGACAAGTTGTTTTCCTTAAGCATTCTTACACCTTTAGTTGAAATCATTTACCAAAAATTTTTTTAAAGTAAAACTAAATCAATATTGTGTTATGGTGATCCTAGGAAAAAGCAAGTTAAAAAGCCAAAGTGGACATTTTCCTTAGAATACAGCACAAAAGAAATTTTAAATGTTTAGGTCTTTGCCCAGAAGAGTGATTAATTTGATATTTGATACGTGAAACTGTTGTAGGAATAGCATAAAGAGTTGTATTTATAAAAGATTTTAGGAGTGATTAAATGATTAAAAGTGAGTTTATGAGACATCCTGATTATTACATATCCTAGATCCTTGAAAAGTAATTAGATGAGATTCACATGCACACAGTAACTTAAAGGTATTTCTAGGAAAGTTCAGTAATCTGCATATTCTCCATTATATGTGAGGAGCGAGATGGTGGCGTTGAGTCATAAACCCAGCATTCTGCTCCTGGCTTCTTCACCAACCAAGTAACTAACCTGAGGCCAAGTTACCCCAAGTGTAAAGTGAAGACCATGACTACAAGAGTCCAAGCTCCTTATCAGCTCTGAAATTCCATGGTCCTAAAATTGTAAGTTTATTTATTTAGGTTTTTAGTTGTTGGATTGTTTCTCTTCTCTCAGGATGAAAGAGAAGAAAAATAGAAAGGAATGTGAAGTCAAAATGGACGGTATAATCCAAAATGCCTGGCCTCTGAGTGAATTTGGGAATGCAGAATCTCTCTACTTTATACCTTTCCAGTCCAAAAAAGAGACATGAGGCAGGCATTGCTCCCCTCGAGACTGTCATCCAAGACAAAGACTAAGTCTCTTCATACCACAGGGAAATCCTGGTGTCATAATGGAAAGTGCTGGACTGAAGAGGCGGTTTCTGCCTCTGTCACAAACACTCTGTGGCTTTGGACAAATTATGTAGCCTCTGTGGGCCTCTTACCTTCAAAAGATGGTGAGCTATAACAGACCTTCCACATTCTTTCCAGCTCTTATGTTCTTTGATTCAAAGAAAGCAATGTTCTGGATGTCAAGGAAGGATCTGATTTGACTACTAATTTGAGGTTATGTTTTCTTTAGTTTGCCTAAAATATTATCATTCCAAGCTGCAAAGTAGAGATAGCTCCAAAATTGAGACCAACTTTGCCATTTTAAATCACAAAAGGTGAATTTTGGGCTTTTCCTTGAATAAAGGAAATAAAAGAGCTAGGCACTCTGTCAGGAAAACTGTAAAGTTGTGGGAAGATAGAGAGATTAGACATTTTTTTATCAAAGGCAAGAAAGTTGTAAAAGGAAAGTGAAAGAGAGAGAGAGAGGGATCACAAGGGAAGAAATGGGGGAGGAAGAAGGGACTAGAATAAGAGCAGCCCCTCTCAGGCCGTGGCTCTTTGAAGTGACGCCAGAACTGCAGCAAAGGATTGTGGGATAGAAGGTCAAGAGAAAAAGTAGATGGAGACCCTTTGTTCAGAGGTTAATAGTTATGTGTCAGAAGTGCTTTATCAGAGTAAAATGCCCTATGCATTTTTAGATACTTTTAGGGGAGTAAACCAATTCTGTGGAAGTTTCCCAAGGTCCTTATGAAAGAAGAGTTCTATGGTTTAAAACCTTAAAAAAGATACTCTGCAATCAGAGGCTCTGTTTCAATGAGAAATAACAACAAACTACGGAAAAGGCGTGGTGTTTCATATTTAAAATTATTCAAAACAAACTGGTTTTATTTTTATTTTGGGACGAAAGGGGTGGGTGAGTGAAGCAGCTGATAGTGATCTCGAGAGCCTTTTAATTACTCACCAGAATTTGCACTGTTTCTACAAGTTCAGTGCCGTGTAGCCCTGTAAATTATGAATGAGAAAAAGGATCTCCGCTCTTCTTAGGCATTCTGAGTCCTAAGCGATTCCAGCCAAAGGTCAAAACTGAGGTAAATTCAAGTTTGCTTTGGCAAAACCTGCTTTGTTATTCAGATAGCTGAGCTGATGATTGTGTAAAATTAGCAAAGGTTACCATGGAAGCATTAGGAAAGTTTACTGAGTGTAGGAGACAGTAGCACAAGAGGTGGTATTTCCTTGAATGAGTTATGCAAAGTGCTTCAAATCAGTTATATATAACTAAGAGTTATATATATATATAAAAATAAGAAATATATATATTTAAATATATATAACAAATATATATATATTTAAATAAGAAACCAAACATTTTTCTTTACATTTGGCAGGTTTCTTTGTGTGAAAGCGACGTGGTCAAGCTTTTATTTGTATAGCTCTCCTCCAACGTGCAGTCGTGCAGCCTCTCAAATGATTAAGAGGGCTCACAGGAAACCTCCACCTCTGACTGTTTAACTTACCAGCACTTTTAAAAGCCAGGCTGATAAAATTCATAAATTTATCACATCTCTACCGGTTGATGACACTCATCAAGTCCGTTTCTAAACCTCTTTGGTTCTGCGCTTTTGTGAAACCAGGTCACTGATGACAAATCTAAGGCAGAACGATCAAGTCATAACTAAACTTTAAGTGTTTCCTTGAAGGTTAAGACCAGAGGATCTGAATAAAAAGTAGCAGGATCCTCTCTCTGATCTTTTTCTGACATTTCCCAAATCCGCAAGGCAGAGGGCATGGTGCAGATTGGAGCGTAAACTGTTCGGTACTCTTAGCCGTCGCTGAGCAGCGCGGCAAGCTGGTTTCCACAGGCAGGGAAAGGAATAAATGCACACATTATGTGACTGATATTTGAGTTGACTGTGGGCTTCTTTTTAATAAGCTTATCAAAAACGCTTATCTGCAAAGGAGACTTCAAAGCACAGATGTAATAAATTAGCAGATAATCACAAAATGCTGAGATGCAAATTTTCTTTTGTTTGATGTATTTTTTTAATTCTCTCCTCTTTTAAGGCTCTTGCAGTACACTTGTTATAAAACAACTGATTTAACACCATCTCAGGATTATAAATTTGTTTAATCCGTAAAAAAGGATTTTACTTCTTTGTCTTAATTGTTGGTCAAAATTTCAAATAGAATGCAATATTTTTTATATATGATGACAAGCAAACTGTGTTTCTTATAGGATGGATGGTTAGTTGTCCTTGTATGACCAAATATTATTCTCCAAAAAAGCAGGTCAAGTAAAGCTAGACTTAGTAATAGCTGTGGGTACCTTGAGCACGTCTCAAATCAATAATGACAGAGGTAGCCTGATAGCAATTTATGAACCACAGTCCTCTTGGGAAACATATTTCAAACCATAACTTCATCTAAACTGTTTATCGGCTAAGCTTGCTCAAATGTATGAAGTGTCAAAAAGTTTCTTTGACATTAGGCTTGTTATTGTCCTCTGATTTATGTACCCAAGCAAAACGTAGTAAATAAAAAGATTGTTTGGTGGTTTGGTATTTAAAGGAAATGATTAGAAACATTTGCCAATGCTATTCATTTTATATGTTTTTTTCTTTCCAAATAAAAAAAAGTGTTTCCGTCCAGTGAATGACTTCACAGTAACAGAACCTTAAATGATCATTATAGTAAGCGGAAATGCCGATGAAGTTGCTATGAAATATTCAGAAAACTCTGAACTAAATGTGTAACGTTCTTGTAAAGCATTTTCCCCTCTCCTTGAATTTTGCATGCCAGACAGTTCACAAAACGTCCTATTTGAGATATATTTATGGTGGCAAATCTGACTTATTAAAAACATGGCCATCATGTCTTAGGTGATTTTTGTGGAAACTTCCACATGGAAAATACAAAGAACTATTCTCTTGAAAAGCATCCTTAAAGAAAATTCTTGGGTATACGCAAGCATTTTTATTTGCTTAGGAATAGAAAGATTGACTTTTTAGATTTTTGATGATGGAATATTAGAGATATAAAATGCATCAAAAGGCAAACTTTCAGACAAATCCTTTGAACAGTACTTCATTTAAACTTTTTAGGACAAGATTTTACATTTTATTTCAAACTGAGAGTTTCTATTCTTATAATTGCTTCACCAGATTTTCATATTAGGCAACAGTATGGGCAGAATGGATATAAAAATCTAAATATAAGATTATAAAAGTTGGCCAAGAATTCCGAAGTGTTGCATTACGAGTTTTTAAAAGATTAATTTTTTTTTAAACTGGTATACATGGAATTCACTCACACATTGAAGGGAAACAAGAAACCTAATGCAGATGGACACATTTTAATGCAGGGTTGCTTAAATGAGGACTCTTTCTGTTTCCAATATATCTTTTTCTGAGAGGTTAACTACTAAGTTGATGGGCACGGTAAAAAAAAGTCACAGACATAAAAGGACAAATAAGTACCGAGATATCTATACCAGCATTGTTAACTTGGTAGCCAATCTGTTTCCTTGAAAACAGGATACAGTGAATCTGTGTGTATTTAATGGAAAGTGGCTGCATTTACTGGAGAATTAGGAGAAAACACTCCCCGATGGAGTCAGAAGTTCTGATCTGCTATCCTTCAAAGAAAGACTGTTTCCTAGGCTGGCCAATATTCCTAGGGAGCAACCTATGCTTATTGATAAGTTATCGAATTCCTCTCCGGAATCAGCTGGTCAGGAAGGATACAGAGGGGAGGGAGGGGTGGGAGAGGGAACTGTGATAGTGGCTTTGTCTGATCGCCAAGGTAGGAAGGGGGTGGAGAATTGAGAAAGGAAGAATAAGAGAGGTAAAAGATAGGAAAGAGAGCAGCAAAAGAAGGGAAAGAAATCACACAGAAACAAAGCAAAACAAAGCAGGGAGATGAGAGCTAGATAGAAAAAAGGCATCTTTGTAAATGGAACTTCATCCTAGACCTCCAGGCACTTTAGAATGGGGGTTCCTAAGCTGGATTTTAGGAACTTCCCCAAGTCTCTGAATCCACTGAAATTGTACACATATTTTGTGAGCACGTGTATGGGCATTTTTTTCGGAGGAAAGTGTCCTTTTCTTTGATCTCATTCTCCAAGGATTTCCAAGACTCAATAAAACTTAAGAACTACTACTTTAGCGGGATCTTACACACACTGCAAAGACATTTGTCTTTTAAAGAGTCTCTGAATTGACTGTAGATAGTCATAGAACGTTGCTTTCTAGTATTAAGTTTGTAGTTTGAGAAGATTATTCATTATTTCAGACCTCTAGAATGCTAGCTATTCAGTCGAATACCATTGATTGACTATTTGCATTAAATTAAGTCAGCAGTTGTCAAATTGGATGTCCCGGGAGAGTGAAGAAACAGTGCAGAGAGAAAGGGTATTAATTTGGAGTCAGATATTTCTGGGACACAGATACTGTTTGGAATGCTAATGAAACCAGACAGGTAACATTTCCTCCTTAACTCTGCATCCTCCCCAGTAAATGAAGATGATGATGATGACTTGAAAAGGGCTGTTGTAGAGACGAACAGAGATGCAATACTGGCTTACATTTATTGGGTGTCTCCTATCTTCCATGCACTATGATAAACATTTTATATACTTTATGCAATTTAATCTTTCCAACGATTTTATGAGACTGCTATTATGTTTATTTTTATTTTACAGATGGCGAAATTGAGGCATAGAAGTCAAGAAATTTGCTCAAGGTCGTGAAAGTAATAAATGGCGGAGCCAGTATGTGAACACAGGCCATGTAATTCCAGAGCCATCTCTTGAACCATTAGACAGACTGAAGCAATGCACCTAGGGCGGGGCATGGAGGTGGTTGGGGGTGGGTGGTGTAGTTGTTTAGCTGCTGCAGTCAATGAGGGAAGAGGATCCTGTTCCTTCTGTGGAGTGGGTACCAGGGCACACTCCTTGCACTGAAGCTGCTCCTATTTCTGAATTACATGTTGTTATCTTACTTCACTCCATGTTGAACGTTATACTTTTCTGTTCCGACTTGTTCTCTTCTCCCCTTCAGATGGCTTCCTGGGTTCTTGTGTTTCTCTAATTCTAGTAGAGAAAGGATGACAAGAATCTCGATGTGAGTTTCAGAAGAAAACCAATTCTCCATCACCTACACCAAGAGGTTTCCTAGAAGCTCCAGGAGAAATTGGGTCTCCCTGGATGCCCAGTTTTCTATCAAAATGAGATCTAATGCTTTGGAAGCATTATCTCAGCGAGATAGACCCCACCTACTCTACACACTGTTAAAAGAAAACCCTGGAGACATAACACCTTTCTTTTTTAGCTAGCCAGCTTCCCGTGGACATTATATAATGTGAGTAGGCATTATTTTATTTGGTACTTTTCATTCAAAGAAAGTTCAGAACACTTTCTTTTTTGGAATGTTTTCCTTTTTTCCTGAGGGATCTGGGTATTCATTGACGTGTTTAGTGTACTTAAATCCTAGAAAAGCACACATATAAAAATATAAGTTTCTTTTTCTTATAATCAAACTTCCTCTCTTTTTTTCTTTTTAGTGCTGTTAATCAACAGAATGGCCAATGTTAGTCTTAAAAGAATCTTGTTATCCAAATTTTTGGGGAGATTTGGAAAGGTATGAGCCTGTTGAAATAGAGCCTTTTTTTCCTTCTAGGAGAGAATGGTTTTCCAGAAGAGCAAGGACACATATGGAAGGCCTTAGCTTATCTTTAGTGCCTCATACACCCGTTCTGGACCCCATGGAAAGGCCAGTGAATGGGATTAGGCCCCAGAGATAGCATGTCAGTCATCATGAGGGATGAGCTAGAGCATCCTTTAGTTTTTTTCTTTGGGTTACATGTAAAAACAATTTACCAGCATTGATGAGTGTTATTAACAATGAGATAGGATATGGTCTCTCCCCTCCCCCTATGGATATGCTTAAAAATAGAACAGCCATCTTTTCTCTTGAATGATTTAAATAATGGTCTGGGAGGAAAAGGTGGTTGGCAGAGATGTTTAAAGGAGTTTTCTATTTCTGTGCTCAATTCTGAGGCTTAATTCCTCAACTCCCTGTATTGCCCTAGTTCAATCAAACAGTGATCTGAGAAATTTTATTTTTACTAAAGTTCAGATCAAGGTGCCAGTTACATTGACTGTTTAAAAAAATCAAATAAATCTTTGTTTTCCACTGAGTGGTTAATTTGATGTATTATTTCGGCTCCATACTCTCACAGCCTAAGTACCTAATAGACATCCTTGGGATTTTTAAATAAAGCCCCTGTTGCCTGTTTCTTTTTCCAAATGTAATTTTCTTCCTTTCCAAAGCTCACCTTTTAAATCCAAGGAAATAATGGTGCCTCACTACCTTCCAAAGCTTTTCGGTCTTCGAGTTGGAAAATAAATTATTTTTAGGAAAGGAGTCTCAACATCACTTTACTTACAGATGAGCTCTCTATTTGTCAGGGGCAATTTTTTCGTTGTAGATTTTCCCAGTCTGAAACGCAGCATGAATAATTCTTCTCTGAGGCTCTGGGAGGGCCGGGAGTGAGGTTTCCTGAGCTGTTACTCCCTCAACATCTTCTCTCACCCTCCTCCCTCTTTCTCAGAAACAGTGTGCAGCAATGGGCTACAAGACTAGTTTTTACTGGTGCCTGGTGGAACCTTAATTCCTTCCTGTCAGCACATCCCTAGGCCACTCTCATAGTCAGGATAAGGACTGGATAAGCGGTTGAACTTCTGGGTAGTTTTCCAAATGAAATTCAACCTCTAGACCTTTTGGGGTTTACCCAGTCTTCCTCACTACCCTAAGATGAGTTTGGAATGAATTTTTACTTAATGGATTCTATTTGTGGGTGGGAGAGGTAACGATGGCATTGCTCAGAGCCATGAGCATAGCTTCAAATAAGGGAAAAGAGCCAGCAGGAATGTGAGAATAGATGTGATCCGGAGGAAAGTGTGCCTGAGGAGGTGCTGGGAGATTGGGATCGGCTGTTGAATGGAGATACTCTATCGCACACGACAGAAGTCACCTTCTGACATTAGAGCTGTGTTTGAGTGGTGATTTAAAAAATAATAGAGCTGATGAAGAAATATGAAAGGCATCGCTTTGAGATATAGTGAAATGAATATGCAACATTCAGGATGAATTACTGTATACTGCTAAGCTGGGAGAAAGGGAACAAAACATTAAAAATAAAATTTATAGGAATATCACCCTAAATAAGTGGGACTATGCCTCCTGCTGGTTTGTTGCAGGGAATTATCTTTTGGAAAATCCTATTGAATTATGTGTCTTGTGAACTGGGTTCTAGGACAGTAAGTGTTATAAGAATTGAAAGAGAACTCTTTTAAAATACCAAGATATCTTTAAAAAAATCTCGTTTTTAGCACAGCTACTTTCCATTAAAATAAATTATTACATTTCTATTTGTCCTGGTTGCTGCTTTCATACCACAGCTAGAACTAAGGTGAGGTGAGTGTGGTGCATGAGGCACGGCCCTATTTCTTACCCCATGCTTTATTTACTAAGAGGCTAGGCCTCAGATACATGTGCAAATATGCTGTGACTCCATAGATTTATTTTGGTAACATTGTAAATAATGGAGAGAATATATTAAAACTTGACAATAATATTCTTTGAACTAAGTCTATTCTTCTTTGAAGATGAAACTTGTTTCCCATAACAGAAAAATGTTATTGTCAATACCTCCTTTAACAACCAATAATCATGCAGGAACATCTCTTATACAATCAGTGAAGTTACCAAGAGGTCTAAGAGTTAACCTTATCCTCAGGAAGGTTATGGTCTAGTCAGAATACAGGACAGGGAGATGGTACGATTGCTTGTTATGTTTGGTAACATAAACTAAGTGTCGAATGTGTGATGCTGATGAGCAGTGCTCCAGGAAGACCAAGTGGCGTTTAAGGTAGACAGGTGGATAAGCCATGTGACTTGAACCAAGTCTTAAACAGAGGGTGGACCTATTAGTAGAAGAGTCAGGTAGATGATTCAGGTAGTGGGGTAGATTTTGTTTTTGTTGGCAATTACCCACTTCTTTTCTTCCCTGTAATAGGATTATACACTCCTGCTAGTTGCAATGTGATTTGTAATGTCTACTTGCAGAAGAAGTATATTTCCTTGGCCATTAATGGTGGGCTTATGTGACATGATTTGGCCAATGAAATATGAGTGAATCCTGACTTATGCCCCATCAGAGCAGAAGCTTTTTTTTGTGTGTGAGGAGATTGGCTCTGAGCTAACATCTGTTGCCAATCTTCCTCTTTTTTTACCCCCTCCCCAAAGCCCCAGTGCATAGTTGTATATCCTAGTTGTAGGTCATTCTAGTTCCTCTCTATGGGATGTCACCACACCATGGCTGGATGAGCGTTGCGTAAGTCTGTGCTCAGGATCAGAACCAGTGAACTCCGGGCCACTGAAGGTTAGCATGTGAACCTACCCACTTGGCAATGGGCCCAGCCCCAGAGCAGAAGCATTTAAATGCGACTACATGTTTTGCTTCTGCTCTGCGCTGGGACTGCAGTATGTCTCAGAGAGTGGCAGCTTCTTGGTCATGGGTCCCAGAATGAAGCGACACATAGAGCAGAGTTGAAGCCTGGCACAGGGCTGAAGCTTACTAAAAATCTACACATAATGTGAATGAGAAATGCAAATTTGTTGTTGTAATTCCTTGAGATTTGGGGGGTTGTTTGTTACTGCGGCATAGCTGACCAATACAGGGATAAAACACAACTTGAACAAATGTGTGGACACAGAGAGCTACATATGAGAGGGGCAGTAGAAAAATCTAATTTTCTCCATTCAGGGGATTTGTGTAGGAGAGAAATTAAAAAAAGAAGCTGAGAGGCTGGCCCCATGGCCGAGTGGTTAAGTCTGCGTGCTCTGTTTCGGCAGCCCAGGGTTTCGCTGGTTCGGATCCCGGATGCAGATGTGGCACCGCTTGTCAGGCCATGCTGAGGTGGCATCCCACATACCACAACTAGAAGGACCCACAACTAAAAATATATACAACTATGTACTGGGGGACTTTGGGGAAAGAAGGAAAAATAAAATCTTTAAAAAAAAAAAAAGGTGGACCATATTATGGAAGTCTTGAGTGGTAGACTGGGAACACTGACCTTATTCTATAGGCAGTGGAAAAGCACTGAAGATTTTCAGCATAGGTGCAAAGCAACAAAGGGAAAATCTTAGGGATATTTGTCCAAGAACAGTAATAGGATGAAGTGGAAAGTGGGAAAGAAACCAGTTAGAAGCATCATGTTCTTAAACATGTGCTTTAAAAATGTTTCTGTGATTATTTTGTTGGAAGAAGGTGGTGGTCATATTTCCACATATAAAAAGGCAAAGAAAAAAATCTAATGGGCAAAACGACTTTAAGGTAAAAAAAATTATATGCCCATGATAACACAAATGTTTCCCTACACCGGGGAAGCAGTACAACCTGCCGTGACTGGTTGACATCCTTCTCAAGGTGGCATGTCATATAACTACATTAGCCACCGGAAGCCGAAGCCTTGAAGGCCTTCATAATTCAAGTGTGTCCCTTCTGTCTGTACATATATTCTGACTTACATGCAATGTTTTCCTTTGTCCGCAGGTCCATTATCAATGTTCAGCTCATTGTGGTGTGGATCCTGTGAAATCATGAAGTGCAAGAGAAGTATTTGAGGCACAGCAAACTTGTGGACTTGTTAGTCTGTAATCCTTATGTTCAGAATCTGTAAAACTTCAGCACAAGTGACCTTTACCACACACGTAAAGAGGGATGGAAGTTGACATTAAGGGGGGCTATCTGGTATTCCCCAATAATATGAAGTTGTCCTGCTTTTTATTTAGCTCAATGCTTCACCTGTTTTGGGTTCATCCATGAGTATCTTTCATATCTAAGCAGGACAATTTTTTACATGGATGTGATGATCTCTCCTGCATTTTCCTAGATGACATGTCATTTGATAAATTGGCTTATTGAGCACAGATAGCAGACTCGTGCAAACACCAACAGCGAGCCAAGAGAGTCATCTGAATGTTACAATCCTCACCTGTGTCCAGATGTGAATTTGTTCCTTTTCTAAATCCTCAATAGAGTTTTCTTGGTTGCAGAGATATTTTTACTCACCCTGATCACAGTGTTTGCCTCAAATCTCATAAAGCCGGACATGTTACTGGTGCTCTGAAAGTCTCCTGCTTTGTGAACAAGGTTTAATGAATTGGGAGTATCCGTGCACATTGCTTTCACTCAAAAAGAGAAAATCCTTTTAAACAGCTATAGCTACAGAAATTCAATTTCGTTTATTTAGGAGGAAATGAGAAACTTGAATTGTAGGTGTGGAGTCTTGCAATCTTTTAGACTGATAAAAGTATGTTTGGGGGGATGGTTGGAACAGCACCGAATTGCTTCAGCCAAAATTATTTTTGTGAGCACATTTCCAAACTCACGATCATGTTTTGATAAGAAAAACCCCTTTCTCCACAAATTCTCAGGTCCCACTCATTGGCCCCTCACCTCCAGTTCTAAAACCTATGTCAGACTGTTACATGGCTCAGTTCTTGGTGATATGTTTTCAATTTGAGTCAACTTGATGAGAGAAAAATTACTAAAAAGTGGGAATGAGCTGTGAGGTGAATAGGGCTTTCCTATCAAAGTGGAGGTATTTTTAAAAGCATTTATTATTTCAAACTAAAACATTTATAGAAAGCCATGAGTGTGAAGTGTATGGTTACCAGTTGTGGCTTGCCGTATTGAAAAATTCAAGTTCAGAGGAAATATTTACTGAGACTCTGGCTAGCAAGTAGTTTGTTCATGGGAATAATTTGGTCCAGAAGGCATGTCAGCTTAAAACAATAGTTTACTAATATAGTAGTAACAGGCAATTAAGACTCATAAATGTTACCATGATTGAGACATAATTTGATGTAAATACTTCTGTTATTAACAGAACTTAAATGCTGTATGTCTATGTCTTACACATGACATGAATGTCAGAAGTGAGAAAATGACTCCTCCATTTGCAATACTTTATGGGCTCTGATATAATATGGTTATTTCTTTCTGTGTTGAAGATGATGAACATCGTTTTTGGCACATTTGTTCCATGGTAAAAAAGTATTTAGCTTACAAGTGAAAAAAAGTCTGGCTTTTTTATTTTTTATTTTTTTTAAAGATTTTATTTTTTTTTCCTTTTTCTCCCCAAAGCCCCCCGGTACATAATTGTATATTCTTCGTTGTGGGTTCTTCTAGCTGTGGCATGTGGGACGCTGCCTCAGCGTGGCCTGATGAGCAGCGCCATGTCTGCGCCCAGGATTCGAACCAGCAAAACACTGGGCCGCCTGCAGCGGAGCGCGCGAACCCAACCACTCGGCCACGGGGCCAGCCCCAAGTCTGGCTTTTTTAGCTGTGGATTCAAGAGATGCTGTATAGCTGAGTTTACTTTCTGAGGAAAGGCCAGTTTTGTGTGGCAGTCTCTGGAAATTTGTTTGGAACATATAAAATTCTCTTGTCATGTGAATTCTGGAGATCTGTGGGAAATACATTTAATCACATTGGGTGAGAATATTCCTTTTTGTGTGAGTTCTTCGTGAATTGACAGTGCTTTTTCTCACTCAATGATAATTCGTGGAGTTCATTCCACAAAAATGCCTATGGTGTATTGTCGAATAAAGAGGAGGCTGCAAACAGTATTTATGGTATATAATCTTATGTACACATGAAATTTTATGTATGTGTGTGTGTGCATATGTATAAAAAAGAAAGAAATCTTGAAGGCTGTTAATAGTTAACTCTGGGTGGTGAGTTTTGGGAGCTTATTTTCTTTGCATAGTTTTTTAGATTGCTTTATTTTTTTTGATATTATGAAATGTGTCATACATTTAAAGGAGGACATATGACAGTTTAAAGAATAATAATATAATGACTACCCACTGCCTAGCTAAAATAATAGAATATTACTTTGTTTTGGAAGCCAAGCCTTCCTTCCTCCTCTGCCTCTTTCATGGAGGTAATTACCTGCCTGAATTTTGTACCAATAGTTTATTTGCTTTTCTATATGGTTTAGCCATCTATGAATGTATTCATAAGCTACATATGGTTTTATTTTGATTGTTTTGAACTTTAAATTAACAGAGTAATACTGGATATATTCTTCTGTGACATACTTGTGTTTTACTCGTTATATTTTTGAGATTCATCCATGTTGATGTGTACAGTTGATTTTTTTCTTTGTAAGTGGATAATATAATTTCATCACAAAAAAATCAATGAAGTCATAGTTATTTTGAGAAGGAAAACCTCATATTTACATTTAAGAAATATATGTGCTGGAGGGTTGCTGAAATAACCATACTTTTGTGAATTGAAAACATTTTTTGTGGTTGTTATTTGTCCACAAGTAGATGGTATCCATAGCTGCCTGCAGAATGTGATTTTCAGGGTTGCCAGCTGTACGCAAAACAGAGCAACACCTCCTTCCTGCCCCTGTTGAGAAGCCACTGCATTTGAAATTCAATCATTAGCTATTCTTTCCTTAGGACTTTAGGCACTGTCTTACAAAAGGAAAATTGTGTCATCTACCTTCCAATATGAATTGCTTTAGCCAGTGATTAGCTTTAGCACTTGGAAAGCAATGAGCAGGTCTTGAGGGGCAGAGGAAAGGGATAGTTCTAGGCCTTGACATGTTTGGAAGACGGGCTTTGGTGGGCTATTTAAATGAAGAGCTCCGGGCATTGCAAAGGCAGCTGAGGACAGAGTGAGGAGGCAATACCAGGTGTGTGAGCTACAGAGATAGGAAGTAGGCAGGGAAAAATTTACCTCTTTTGTAACTTAGCCCATATGTAGCGACAAGCACTTTTTAAGTACCTAGTGTATCAGGCTCTGTGCTAGGCATTCTTAATTCAAAAACATAACTAAGACCCTGTCTCCAGTTTTAAAGAACCCTCAGACTAATGGAAGAACCAGATACACCAACAATCTTTGTACCATGTCCCAGGTGGCTCCTGCAGGAGCACAAAGGAAAAATTGACTGACTGCCTGGGGGGCTTCAATGAAGAGGCCATGCTGGTGCTGAGACTTGAAAGGAGGATGAGTCTAGTGGACAAGGAGGAGACCATTTCTGTTACAGGAAAGGACCATTTACAGAGGCATAGAGAATGGGAGCACAGAGTCCAGGGAAATGCTAATACGTATGTCTGGAGTCTGGGTCCATTCTATACCACCATAGTGATGGTTCTAAAATCTGACCATGTCACCCACCTAGTGCTTCTCTGGCACTAAACTCTGCATGGCACATAATATTATTTGCGCTTGGCCTCAGTCCACGTCTCCGACCACACTTTTCACGTTATTTTCCTTCACTGACTCTCTGCATTACTCTTCCCCCTCTCCAAATAGAGAACTACATTGGGTCACCTAAACTCAGCTCAGCTTTTTTCCACGGAAAGCCTGACAGCCACCATCAACAGCCGGCCACTGGCGAATGAGTATTTCATCTTAGAAAGAGATTTCTCTTCATTACTGCAGTTGAATTATAGTTCCAGAAACATCCAGGTTCCTGTGAATGTGGATGACCTATCCATGAAGGTTCAAATGTATGAATCTATGAGAACACCAATTAATCACTTGTCAAATATTTGAGCCCCTACTGTGAGCAAGGCACTATATGACCATTATGCCATGTTATTAATCTATTGGAAAATAATTTGACCTTGTTTGTATAGTACATCTATAACACATACTTCTGTTTATATTTACCTTAAATTTTATAACTCTAAGTGTTTGCAAACCAACTATATATAAGGGCCATTTACAAGGCTTGGTTTTACTGTACTTTACTGCTTTTTCTTTTGTTTTTATAAAGCACAAATATAGTACAAGAATCATATCTTACCAAAGCAAACAAATATATCATAGTTTTAAAAAATGTCAAATTTGGGAACCATCAACCATGAGCAAGAAAGCATCAAAATTGTAAGAAGGAAATAGATCTATTATCTAGAAATAAATAGAATTTGCTGTGCAACTCAATTAAATACAATTTAGCAAATAATTACTGGCACCTATATTAGGTTCTGTGGAGGACGTCACACTTTCCATGAAACAACCCCTTTGCCCTCAGCAGCTTTGAGTGTAGATCACTCTGTGTGCTCTGCCAAAGAATCAGAGAAAGGAGAATTTCCCATCCCTCCCCTCAGCCTCAATTTCCAAAAGCAACCTTCCTATAATCTGACTCTGCTGCATGGGAAATCCATACAACGCTCATCAGCCCTGTAATTAACCCAGAGCAGGAGGTGAAGACGTAGAGCAGTGATGAGCAGAGGCAGCCCGAACTACAGATGTGGGAGTCTCACTTCACTCCAGAACCTGAGAGTGAACCTAACAGACCTTCTCCTCTGCTACTTTTTTCCTTTCATGCCCAGGCTTAATGTTATCAATCGAGAATGTCCGATACTCCAGAGAAAAACCCTGTGAGATATTGCCTATGACTCTCAGATCCCATTCCCCTTGCCATCCCTAACTTCTCTAGGATCTCTCTTTAAGGGAAGGCTGCTAAATTGCAGCAAGATCATGTTTAAAATATCTCCCTGTTTCTTTCTGGATCTCCTCTGGGATGTGTTCATTCTGGGGAATAAATAGGAAAATCTCTACTGCTACCATCTTGGTCCAAGCCATCACATATTGGTTATTGTAATATTTCCCTAACTGCTTTCTCCACTTTTGTTCTTGACTCTCCTTTAGTCTATTCTCAGCACTGCAGCTGAAACGAGGTATTAAAATGTCATTCCTCTGTTAAAATCCTATAAGCCAGTCTGCCTACTTCTTCCTTCACCCCACGCCATCGTCTCTCTCACCCTCTCCCTGCCTTCCTTGCTCACTGTACTTTCGCCATACTGGCCTCCTTGCTCTTTCTCCAATGTGTCAGGCGCCCTCTCACCTTGGGGGCATGTGCACTTGCTGTTCCCTCTGCCTAGACCGCTCTTCCCCTCATTCATTCATTCCCCTCAATGAGAGATCTGGCTCATTCCCTCACTGCCTCCAGGTCTATACTCAAGTATGACATTCTCAGAGAGGCTTTCCCTGGCTGGGCTGCTTTATATGAAATTGTAACTCCCAGACTCTGTATTGCCTACTCTCCTTCCCTTCTTTATTTTTCTCTATAGTACTTGTTGTCATCTAATACACTATATATTTTACATTTTTACTTTGCCTATTCTCTGTCTCTGCCCACTAGAATGTAGGGTCTGTGGGCTTTCTGTCTGTTTTCACAGTACAGATGTGCGAGGCTTACGACAGGGGTATGTTCTGAGCAATGTGCCATTTGGCGATTTCGTTGTTGTGCGAGCATCACAGAGAGTGTACTTACACAAACCTAGACGGTACAGCCTACTGCACACCCAGGCTATAAAGTATACAAATTTTATAAGACCACGGTCATATATGTGGTCTGTCGTTGATTGAAATGTAGTTAGCGGAGCATGACTGTGCTGTGTTCCCAGAGTCTGAATGGTACTAGCATGCAGTAGGTACTCAGTATACATATATACATATGTTGAAAGAATAAAAGAATGAGTGTGTAAAAACAAAGGTTTACTCCTACATTATAGTACTTTTCCTAGAATACTTTAGTTCCCATTCAAAATTTAGTTAGAACAACACTTAGTTTTCACTAAGTGAAAACATTTGTACATGATGTTTTCTTTTTATATATCACAATATGCAGTGTTTGAACTTTGTTTTTTCCAAGCTGAAGAGAGTAACATATTGGGTGCAAGTTTAGCAATTTCTGACTGTTTCCACATTTTGGAAAAGAGTCACTGGTGCTAGAAAGTGAAAAATCTTCAAGCTTTCCAGAAATATTCTCTTAGAGGAAACATCACAAAAGTAGCTTTTAAATAAATCTTTGTGTGATCTACACATTCAAAGAAAAAAGAAATCTTTGAGCAGCAAGACTTCTCGATAGGCTAGGGAAACTGCTACAATTGAGGTGGGTCATCACGTTTCACTCAATTCTTCATCTTGATCTTCAGATATTTGAGAGAACATTTGGATCAGGTGGTCAACAAATGCATGTATGTCTTTTTTCTTCTTTGACTTAAATCAGATGATAAGAAGAGAATTTTCTCTACAGAATGAAGATGGGGGGGGTCAACAAATCCTTCCCCCCAATTTGTTTTCATCAAGTTTTATTGGAACACAGCCACACTCATTTGGTTATGTTTTGTCTGTGGATATTTTCTGTGCCTGCTTTCCTGCTACAACAGCAGAATCGAGTAGTTGCAAATATTTACTATCTTGCTGTGTACAGAGATTGTTCGTGGACCCCTGACATTAGACTGCAACTGGTTCAAGTGGTAGAGGCCAGCCAAAAGGCAGCTGGCCATATGAGGAGGATGAAACAAAGGTGTTCGATGATCCACAGAAAGACAACTCAGTTTTAAGTAATTACTAGGTAATCACATATTTTCTCAATTTGTACAATTGCTTGGTCCTGTTACATTATTTGTAAATATGAAATTTCTAAAAAAAGCCATTTATCCTCGTTGACATATTAACATTCAGAACTGTTTCATTTTAATTTTGGATTGGTTTTCAAGTGACAGTGATTTCTGCCACAATTTGCAGTTCCTTTGCATCTTTTTAGGTGAAGTGCTATTCTATAAGAACTCTGCATTTTATAACAAATTACACTCTAATTTACCTGTTTTATATGTGTGTCTTTTAACATATAATTGAAACTTGTTACAAGTGAGCCCTATGGCAGTGATTAGTTTTGATGAAATCATTCTATCTCTTGAAACATGACTACTTCACAATGGAAAAATAGGCAGCCTTAGCCCTGTGCTTAATTTGGTCACCCAGACAGGTTTTATGAAAAACAACTTGCCTCCTGGATTTTCTTAAAACGCAGACAGCACCTATAGGTTTAATGTTGGGTTTTATTTCCGGAACATCGAGATAGACTATATTGAAATGCCCATTGAAATATGTGATAAACAATCAAAATTAAGTACTGTGTTTAACATTTGAGAAGCTTTCAGAATGTGTTATCTGCCTTTGGGAATCCCCAGGAAGGCTCTGCTTAGATTTGTCTCTGTTTAAATTAATGAGGTAGGTGTAATAGAGACTTAAGTATCAAACCAAGCCTTACAATATTTATTGGGAAATACAAGTACATTTGACAAATACAAGTGACATTTTTTAGTATTAACTGCAACTCTAGTGGTCTGAAAAAGTTAGGCATTTTTGTAAACATATTATAATCAGATTTACTTAGGCTCTGTGGAAAACGGAGTAGACTTCTGCCTATAATACAGGTTAAAACATACAGCCATTAAATCACAGATAGAGAATGCATCGGGCACTGCAATGTTCCAATAAATTCTATCATTAAGTCAAAATGTAGTAATAAAAAAATTTTACCACTTATGGAGTCTCACGTGTGCCAGGCATTGTTCTAAGTACTTCTGGGGCATTACGTCATTTGGTCTTCACAGCAACATTCCTATCTCTGTTTTGCTGATGAGGAAACTGAGGCTTAGAGAGTTTACGTGACTCACAGGAACACAGAGAGGAAGTGATGCAGCCAGGCTTTGACAAGTCCGGATAATCTGTCCCATTCCTAAATCCAGCTCTTAACCACTGCAGTGTATTACCACTCTAGATAGGTGCAATCTTAGCTTATCCTTTATGGGAAAAGACTTCAGTGGATCCTCTTGTCTTTATGTCTTGTACAATCTAGTTAAAAACAGTGTTCTTTCCTTACCTCTGTTATGTCCTGCACCCTTCCGCCCTGCATCCCTTACATTTGCATATTTAATTTTAGACAGGATCCTTACAAGTAAGATTAAAACCATTTTTTTGAAGCTTTACAGTCATCTTATTTATCCTTTCCCTAGATTCTTAAATATGATGTTGTAATCTCACCTATCTTCCCTGTCTCAAAAGGTGCTTTCTCATGAAAAAAAAAGGAAAAACACAGAAATTCCAGTGTGTTCCAGACAGCTGTATTATGGTGAGATTACTTAGGTCTGGAAGGTGTTCATTCAACTGGACATTTCTGGAAACAAATAGTTTAGCTTGATATATGGTGCTGAAATAATTATTGTTATTTTACGGAGTCCACATACTTCCACTGGAAGAACAACATTTGGAAAGCTTCTTCTAATTGTCCAGGCACCATTCCCTGCCCTACATTATTTCAATTTAATTAAACCTTGTAGTACTTTGTGTTAACAAATTTAAGATAATGCTTGTAAATGGACTTGAAGGTGAAAAGTACCATCTAGCAGGACATGTTACTGACATGATGCCATCAGCCTGGATGTATAAGTAATCTACAGACACATTCTTTGTATTTTTTTCACTTTTTTTGTGTGTGTGTATGAGGAAGATTGGCCCTGAGCTAACATATGTTGTCAATCTTCCTCTTTTTGCTTGAGGAAGGTCGTCACTGAGCTAACATCTGTGCCAGGCTCTCTCTATTTTGCATGTGGATGCCTCCACAGCGTGGCTTGATGAGTGGTGCTAGGTCTGTGCCTGGGATCCAAACCTGTGAATCGCAGGCCACCAAAGTGGAGCTAGTGAACTTAACCGCTATGCCACTGGCCAGCGCTCTTTGTACTTTTATGTTGAGCCCATCATTATGGTATCAGGACATAATCTGGATGGCAACCTCTCTCTCCATGATCGCCTGAAACTTTGGGGCATTTTGGGAAGAATCAAGTTGCTTTGCACTGACCTTCTTTCTCCCTCTCCCAGCTCCTGGATATATCTGCTGGATGAGCAGGGAGTTATTACTCAGCATCTAGAAATTGAAGAGTGTAGTCACATTGTTTGCTCAATGCACATCTGACTGGAATGTCCACTTCTGCCTTTGGAAGGATATTGAGGAAAGGAAGTTAAATTTTGGGCAAGCAGTTGGTAAATTCAGTAAGGCTTACTAATGGTTTCAATAACCAATAAATTGCTGTTGACTAATTAATAGTCTACCTCATTCCAGAGAAGATTTGAGGTGATACACATTCAGTTCAGCTTAGTGACAAGTTTCTGTAATTCTAATATTCGTTTTTGTATTTTTAAAAACTGAGCACAATGAAATACTTTTTTGAATCCCTTTTCTTCTTGATTATAAAAATGTAGGGGAAGAGTACTGTGAGGAATTCAATACAATAAACAAACATATATGTAAAAAAATGTAAATCATGTATAAAATAAGATTAAAAGTTGCATGAATAGAAAGCATGCATGAATGCAAGACCAGAGGATATATAACCTGAAGGGCAAAGCTGGGGAGAATCAGAACAGAACGTTCAGACCAATGTGAGTGAAGGCGAGTTCAACTTGTCTCTGTGCTTCCTGTGACTAACATGGAAAGGGAAACATAATTGGTAAAGTCTAAATTTAATTCATTGAAAAGAAACTATGCAAACATTTCAGTGTTTTTTCTCCATTATTTTGAGCAGTAAAAGTCAGAGTGTGTCAGAACTTTTGTAAGCCCCACCTTGATGTGTTAGTCATTTTTAGGGAAGTGAATTGATTCTTTCCTCCCATAGATAACATAACTGAACGTATTATTCCACTACCTTAAATGGCACCTGGAAAAAAATTCCTCTCACAATGTGGTCAATTGAAATCTAGGCTATAATTAACTCACTTAATCTGGCTGGTTCATCCTTAGTTCAGTTATGAGGACCTACCACAGTGATGTTTTTTAGAACTACGTGGAGATACTCATATCTATTTCTGCATTTCCCCTTGCATATTCAAGTTCCTAGGCCTATGTTCAGTCTGTGACCCCTGTCTCAAACCTGCCTGTTAGGAACTGTGAAGGGTCTGATATTTCAGCCTACTCACAAGCTAACAAGATAGCCTGCCAGAGCTTCATGACTCACAGCAATCCCAGTAGCCAGAGTTTTAGCATTTGTGTCAGTATCCCAGGCTCCATTTCCTACAGGACCACATAAGAGGGCTAAGTGATACCTGCACAGTTGGTGGGTTGCATTACAGGAGAGGAACCTTGAGCTTAAGGAACCCAAATATTTTCTAATGGGCAGTAAGCATGCCTGCTCCTTGGCCCCGGAGAAAGATGTTATCTCTATCTTCCACTATGGTTAGCTATACAAACATCTTTGAAAAGAGAGTTTGGAACAATGGCAGTTAGTGTCTCTGCTTGCAAGAAATGCAGAAATATGACAGACCCATGGAGAACTATCTCCCAACTATACCCCTATTCCATCATGTCCATGTAAATACCATTCCTTCCCGGAAATGAAATTTTTTAAAAGCTGCCTTCTTTCAGCTTTCTTGGTACTTACATTTTAGAGAAGTGTTCTCTCTCTCCAAACTTTCATTGTAATTATAATTTCATTGTAATTCTAATATATATATAATATATACCAAGATTTTGTTATTAATCTTCTAGCATATTCTTCCCTGTTTATAATGGTTTCATATGAGTCACTGTTTTCTTCTCAAGGAGAGTATAATGTCTTTGAGGGCAGAAACAATTTTTGGAACTTATTTTGTATCCAACCTGGTGCTCATTACTGCAGCTAGTATTAGAGAATATATACATGAGTATGAGAAAAGGCTGCAGTTGGAAAGGTTGTCCATGGTAACAAAATGATAAATAATTGTCCACAGTTTCCAATTCGTCATTCTATAGTGACCAAAGAAGCAGAATTCCTAACTAGGAATCTCAAAAAGTTTTTATGATTTCATAGCTGTAGCATGCCAGGATTCTACAGCCAACTCTTGGCTTGACTTTCTGGGAGATTAATCTTAGTGTGTTAGTGAGTTGTGTTGATTTGTCTCTGATTAAACATAAGGGATGGAAGGAACTCTCATAAGACAAGTCTGGCTCTGTTTTTATCTAGAAGCTTCTTGGATAAATAGGGCCATCCAATGTGCAGAAGACAGGTGGTAGCAAGGTGGAAAGCAAAATTCTGAGATAGCGTAATCCATGTAGATACTAATTAACCAAGCAACAAGTCCTTATTTATTGAAAACAACTAGTTATCTGCACTGTGCAAGTCTTACCAGCCTGGCTCCTGGTACAGAAGCAGAGAATGAGACCAGCATGTGTATTTGAAATAATTTGGCAATCTAAGTAAATATTTTTCCTTTTTTTCTGCATATCTCTAAAAAAACACCCAAATATGTTTTAAGGTGGAAATAGAAGGCTCCCCTACAGAACATTATTTTATAGATGGCTGGGAGATATCAGAGCCTAGTGGAAAGCATAGGCTTTGGGGCTGGGTTAAAATCTGTTCTGTACCACTTAGTCCCTGAGTCAGGTTAAATACGTAAGTTTGCTGAGTTATCTTCTCAGTAAATGTGTAAAATACAACCCACTTCCTGGGATATTTGAGAATTAGATGGCATAATGTATGTCAAGCACCCAGTGCAAGGTGTGGCACATATAGTCGGGCCCCAAAATGGTAATTATTATTATTATTAAACAGTTGACTCCTAAAGATGATTCAAGGCTGGAAAAGTGGGGAGGTGACTGAAGAAGAATTAAAAAGATCAGGATTGGGAGTAAGGCTGAATAGGAGGAGCACAGAGGATTTTTAGGGCAAAGAAACTATTCTGTATGGTACTATTTTGGTGGACACATGTAATTACACATTTATCCAAACCCATAAAATGTATAACGCCAAGAGTGAACCCTAATCTACACTATGGGCTCCGGGTGATTATGATGCATCAGTGTAGGTTCATCAGCTCTAACAAATGTAGTGCTCTGGGGGGGTGGATGCTGATAATGGGAGAGGCTGGCTATGCATGTGCTGGGGGAGGGGGTAGAAGAGAAATCTCTGTACCTTCCATTCAATTTTACTAGGAACCTAAAACTGCTCTAAAAAATAAAGTCTATTTAAAAAAAGAAAAGATCTCTTAGAGGCATCCCCAAGCAGGAAATAACCCAAGGGACCTGGGAAAGCTTTAGCTCTTAGCCAGGACACCCACTAGGTCTCAGAACTGGAGGGAAAAAAAATGACCACTCTTCAAGGGTTGTCCTGATTAGTGATGAATTAAATAAAGAATTTCAATTTTCAGAGCCATGGAGACAATTTTTAAAATCTTGTAACCCTATCAGTCTTTGTAAATTTTCCACGCTAATAGTAGACAGATAATTACCTGTGACGTACTGTAGAGGCTTTGTCTGAGTTGCAAGTTGGCTTTTTGCATTTTTGCTTGCTTTTTAGATATTCCTATTATAAAGTACAAAATCAAAACTATAATGTAGGGAGTAATAGTTTCTTTGTCAAATTGAAATAAGGTAATTGGTAGCTTTCCAAGATAGTCTGAAGGGGGTAAGTTACATTTATGTGATCTAAATCCATTGGTTAAATGCACAGGGATTAACATCTGTTAAAAGAATTGTGCTTGGCATGCAGGTGTTTCAATATTTGCATTTAGTACGTGTTTCAGAAACAGCCTCTGAGAAAAACATTTATGTAACAATCTGGTGGTTTTATTGTCTAAATCTGTCAGGACAGTCATTTTGTTACTCAGACTTTGTGACCCTCTTGCAAGCCGTAAACTATTTAACGAAGTGAGTATATTGAGAAAGATGACAGACTTTCAAACTTTGGGGAAAGAGCATTATATGAGAAGAATAGCTTTTCCCCTCGAGACTGTGCCTAAGATGTGAACAGCAAAAACAATTACACTGGTGATTTCAGGAAGTCCAATAAATTCCATTGCACAGTCCCACTTTTGAAATATTACATCACTCAGCAAAAGCTTAGGCTCATATATTAGCTGAAATGAACTAATCATGAATTAATTACCCTCAGAGCAGTTTTGTGAATGGAGTGCAGAGGTAGGGCTGTGGTTTCACTGCGGTCAGCGCCTCGCGGTTTAACTACGCCTGCAGTTGAAGTCTCACTGTGCCCATGTGTGGAGGGCGCTGCGGATCTACTCATTTCAGCAGTCCTGGTGACCGCTTCTCATTGTGGTGATTGACTTAACCAATCCGTAATCCACATGGTTAAAATAAGTTGTGCTCTGGTCGTTTGTTTTGCAGGTACAGCGGGGGAAATAAAAGCAGGGTTTCTCCAGGGATTTGTGGCTTAAAATTAGAAAGAAAACAGAGGAATCAATTGGTTTCACACACTGCCAGATTATACCTCAAGTAAATTAAAACTGGGTAAAAGCTGAATTATAAGTGATTTCAGCTTTATAAAAACCACTCATGGCTATGATAGAACATGATGGCTCACTTTCGGTTAATTACTCCTTAAGTGCCTTAAATGTCTTTAGGGTCCCTGAATATCCAGTCAGAGACAACGTTTTGTGTATAAATAGCAATTAGCTTTTGATGTTAATATCCACCCTGGTGGTTTGTTCTCATACCATTACTTTGCTTTTTGACTTCTAGATAGTTCCTAGGTCATGGTTATTTCAGGCCACTTTGGACATTCACCCAGGGAGTTTCAGTTGATGCAGATTTTGGATGCCTTATTGCTTCAGATAACCTTCTCGGTGAACCACCCAGTAGGCTGGGGATGTGAATGTGGAGTTGTATTTAGAGTATTGTCAGATGGCTTCTGGAATAGTCTGTACTTCTCATAGGCTAGAATAGCTAGCTACTGGATTTTCTTCACTGAATACTAATACTTCTCCTGTAGTTGTATCCGGTCCCGTTAACCCTAACTTACCCATATCTTTCCTTTGGTTGTTTCCAGAATTTTGCATTGCACGGACCAGAAAAATTTCCAGAAATTTTGGGGGGACCTATGTTGATAGTCAACTTTTGGTTCTGCCAATTAAAGACTTTTATCATTTAATACATGAGAGTACATTTTAACACCAAAAATTAAGAAAGGTCTGAATGAAGAACAGTGCTTTAAACTGAGTCAATTTAACTCATGCAGAAATCATTTCATTATCTTATTTTACTCATTTAGGTGACAACTTTGCCATGAGTTGACAGCTAGCAGGAGAATGCAGCTTAAAACTTAAAACTGAAAAACTGAAAAATGCCTTTGGCCTGGAATCAGGAGGCCTGGTTGGAGGTCAGACGCCACTCCGTGTTAGCTGTTAGATTCTCTCTGAGCTTCTTCCTCTGGGAAGAGGGGATGGTAACCCCAGTCTGGCCTTTCGCACAAGGTTATTGTGAAATTCATGTGGAATAATGTATGCAAAAGAGTGTTTTAACCATAAAGCACATGAAAATGAGGTGGTTTTATTGTAAATTTATGGAAGATTATTGTGAGGTCCTAGAATCCGACGGTTGGGTGCAGTGTTAGAAATCATCTGAGGCCTCACCTCCTGGCCTTTCTGCTGAGCGTTTGACCTCTCCACTCTCCATGGCAGTGCCTGCCATCTCTGGTTTCAGATGGGTAAGGGATATATGGGCTTTTAATTGAGATGGGTGAGATCTTTTCCTGTAGTATCCACCTATTGATGCGGGTGCCTGGAAGAAAGAAGTGGTATTCTTTCTTCTCTGTGATGGGCTTTGAGAAAGGTGAAGGAATTTAATTGTTGAGGTTTCATTTTCTTTCCAGGCCAAATATCTTGAATTCCTTTAATCACTTCTCATATGGAAAAATTCTGTCCCATTGTCGTCCTGTCCTGCTTCTCCCATCTCTCAGTGGAACCAATGACCGACCACTGTATTCCAGGTGCACTCTAGTGAGCACAGAGAGAGGTGAGGTGTCAAACTTCCCACTTAACATACTGTTCTGTAGCAACGCAGCTTCCGGACTTGAGGGAGCTTGCCTCTGGGACGTCTTCCCTGAGTGTCTGGGAGTCGTCTTCTCTGCTTTCCTTGGACTCTGCATACTTCCGCCTTCGCTCTTACTACATTCTGTTTAATTCTATATTAATGTGCCTCTGTCCTTTAGTATGTATCTCCATCAAAACAGGGTTATCATTTTTTTCATTTTTGTGTTCCCATTACACAACAGATTCTTAATAAATGTTCAACTCAACTGAGCATGAGTCGTTTTTTGGCAGCCATGTAACTTTGTTTACAAACATTAAACTGTCAGCCCAAATCTTCATGTCTTTTTATAGTCATATATTTTCTATTTTTTAGGTACTTACTTTTTCTGAGTAGAACCTTACAAAAACTTAATTTTTTTTTCTGCTTTATCTCTCCAAACCCCCCCGTACACAGTTGTATATCTTAGTTGCAGGTCCTTCTAGTTGTGGGATGTGGGACGCCACCTCAACGTGGCCTGACGAGCGGTGCCATGTCCGCGCCCAGAATCCGAACTCTGGGCCGCCGCAGCGGAGCGCATGAACTTAACCACTTGGCCACGGAGCCGGCCCCCCAAAACTTAATTTTATCTTGTTAATTTGGCCCTGTACTCAGGTCTCATATTGAGGGCAAGTCTGATTTTTAATTTCTTCAATGATTTTAAATCCAGATAATATATGCATAGGGAATGCAGTTCAAAGAGCACAAAAGTGTGTAGGGTAAATGGAAGTCTCCTTTTTCTCTCTGTCTCAGAGCCGGCCATTTCTCCTCTCTGGATGAAATTGTTACCTGTTTCTTGTGCATTCTTTAGAAATACTTTACACACACACAGACACAGATACACTTTTTTTATATATACACATTATTCTACATGATGCTTTTATTTATTTTTTGTTCACTTTTTTTGAGGAATAATTCACAAATATAATTGTACATATTTAAAGTGTACATGGGGCCAGTCTGGTGGCACAGTGTTTAAGTTCACATGTTCCACTTCAGTGGCCCAGGGTTCACTGGTTCTGATCCTGGGTGTGGACCTACGCACCACTTGTCAAGTCATACTGTGGCAGGCGTCCCTAATATAAAGTAGAGGAAGATGGGCATGGATGTTAGCTCAGGGCCAGTCTTCTTCAGCAAAAAGAGGAGGATTGGCAGCAAATGTTAGCTCAGGGCTAATCTTCCTCAAAAAAAAGTAAAGTGTACAAAGTGGTGATTTGATATACATATACTTTGTAAAATGATCGCAAGATCAAGATAGTTAACATAGCCATCACCTCACATAGTTAACTCTCTCTCTTTTTTTTCTGATGAGAACCCTTAAGATCTACTTTCAGCAAATGTCGAGTATACAATGCTGTGTTATTAACTATAATCATCATGCTGTACCTTAGATTCTTAAAACTCAGTCATCTTATAAATGGAAGTTTGTACTGTTTGACCTACAGCTCCCCACTTTCCACTCCCCACAGCCCCTGGCAGCCACCACTCTGTTTCTATGAAATCAGCTTCTTCTTTTTTTAAAGATTCTAAATATAAATGATACCATACAATATTTGTCTTTCTCTACCTGCTTTATTTCACTTAACATAATGCCCTCCAAGTTTATACATGTTGTTTCAAATGGAAGGATTTCCTTCTTTTTTATGGCTGAATAATATTCCATTGTGTATATATGCATCACATTTTCTTTATCCATTCATCTGTTGATGGATACTTATGCTATTTCCATATTTTGGCTACTGTGAATAATGTTGCATTGAACATAGGAGTGCATATATCTCTTCAAGGTAGTGATTTTATTTCCTTTGGGTATGTTAGAAAAAGTGGGATTGTTGAATCATATGGTAGTTCTATTTCTAAGTTTTTGAGAAATCTCAATATGTTTTCCATAATGGCTTTCCCAATTTACATTGCTACCAATAGTGAACAAGCATTCTCTTTTCTCCACCTCCTTGCCAACATTAGTTGTCTCTTTTCTTTTTGATCATAGCCATCCTAAAAGATGTAAAGTGATATGTCATTGTGGTTTTTATTTTCATTTCCCTAATAATTAGTGGTGTTGAGCACTAATTTTCATGTACCTTTTGGCTATTTGTATGTCTTCTTTGAAAAAATGTCTATTCAGGTCCTTTGTCCATTTTTTAAATTGGATTATTTGTTTTTTTGCTATTAACTGGTATGAATTCCTTGATATATACTGTCATGCATCACTTAAAGATGGGGAAATGTTCTGAAAAAACGCATCATTAGGCAATTTCATCATTGTGTGAACATCATAGGGTGTACTTACACAAACCTAGATGGTAGCCTTCTACACAGCTAGGCTGTATGGTACTAATCTTATGGGACCACCGTCATATATGCAGTCTGTTGTTGACCGAAGCATGGTTATGTGGTGCAAGATTGCATTGGATATTTACACTTTATCAGATATGTGGTTTGCAACTATTTTTCCCATTCCATAGGTTTCCTTTTCAATTTATTGATTGTTTTCTTTCCTGTGCAGAAGCTTTTTGGTTTGATGTAGTCCAACTTGTTTGTTTTAGCTTTTGGTGTCTTATCCAAAAAAATCAATGCCAAGACCAATGTCAAGGAGCTTTTCCACTGTGTTTTCCTCTAGGAGTTTTACTGTTTTAGGTCTTACATTTAAGTCTTTAATCCATTTCACATTAATTTTTGTGAGTTGTATCAGATAAAGGTCCAGTTTCATTCTTTGGCATGTGGATGTCCAGTTTTCCCAGTGCCGTTTATTGAAGAGGCTATCCTTTCCTCATTTCGTGTTCTTGGTGCCCTCATCATAGATTAGTTGATTGGATATGCATGGATTTATTTTCAGGCTCTCTACTCTGTACCATTAGTCTATGTGCTTGTTTTTATGCCACTACCATGCTTTGTAATTAGTTTAAATTAGGAAGTGTGATGCTTCCAGCTTTGTTATTCTTCCTCAAGATTACTTTGGCTATTTGGGATCCTTAATGGTTCCATACAAATTTTAAGACGGTTTTTTCTATTTCTGTGAAATATGCCATTGGAATTTTGACAGGGATTGCATTGAATTTATAGATGGCTTTGTGTAGTATGGACATTTTAATAATATTAATTCTTCCAATCCATGAGCAATCCATGAGCATTTTCATTTGTTTGTGTCCTTTTCAATTTCTTTGATCATTCATCAATGTCTTACAAACGTTTTCAGTGAACAGATCTTTTATCACCTTGGTTAAATTTATTCCTAAGAATTTTATTGTTAGTGTACGGAAACACAACTGATTTTTGCATTTTGATTTTGCATCATGCAACTTTACTGAATTTTATTAGTTCTAACAGTTGTTTGGTGGAGTCTTTTGGGTTTTCTATGTATAATATCATGTCATCTGCAGAGACAGTTTTACTTCTTCCTTTCCAATTTGAATGACTTTTGTTTCTTTTTCTTGCCTAACTGGTCTGTCTAGGACTTCCAGTACTGTGTTGAATGGAAGAGGTGAGAGTGGGCGTCCTCGCATTGTCCCTGATCTTAGAAGAAAGTCTTTTCACTTTTCACCATTGATTATGATTTCAGCTGTGGGCTTGTCATGAATGGCCTTTACTATGTTGACGTAAATTCTTTCTATACCTAATTTGTTGAGAGTTTTTATCATGAAAGGATGTTGAATTTTGTCAAATGCATCTTTTGAGATGATCATATAATTTTTATCCTTCGTTTTGTTAATGTGGTGTGTATCACATTTATTGATTTGTGTGCTTTGAACCGTCCTTGCATCTCAGGATAAATCCTACTTGATCGTGGTATATGTTCCTCTTAATATGCTATTGAATTCAGTTTGCTAGTATTTTTGTTGAAGATTTTTGCATATATATTCATGAGGGATATTGGCCTATAATTTTCTTTTCTTTTTGTGTTCTTGTCTGCTTTCAGTTTCAAGGTAATTTTGGCCTTGTAAAATGATTTTGGAAATGTTCTTTCCTCTTCAATTCTTTTGGAAGTGTTTGAAAAGGATTGCTATTAATTCTTCTTTAAATATTTGATAGAATTCACCAGTGAAGGCATCTGGTCCTAGGCTTTTATTTGTTGAGAGGTTTTTGATTACTGATTCAATCTCGTTATTGGTCTGTTCAGATTTTCTGTTTCTTCATGATTCACTCTTGATAAGTTGTATGTTTCTAGGAATTTATCAATTTCTTATAGATTGTCCAATTTGTTGGTGCATAGTTATTCATGGTAGTTTCTTATGATCCCTTCTATTTTTGTGGTATCAGTTTTAATATCTCCTCTTTTGTTTATAATTTTATTTATTTGATTCATCTTTTTCTCTTTGTCTGGCTAAAGATGCATCAATTTTGTTTATCTTTACAAAAAACCAACTCTTAGCTTGGTTGATATTTTCTATTTTATTTCTAGTCCCTATTTTATTTATTTCTGCTCCAATCTTTATTATTTCCTTCCTTCTTTTTTTTTTTTGAGGAAGATTAGCTCTGAGCTAACATCTGCTACCAATCTTCCTCTTTTTGCTGAAGAAGACTGGCCCTGAGCTAACATCCATGCCCATCTTTGATGATTTCTTAGCAATATGTTTTGATTTATTTCTCTTTTGTTTATCTACTACTGCAAGTTTTTTCTTTGTGGTTACCATGAAGTTTTCATAATATATCTTTTACATATAACTGTCTATTTTAAGCTGGTAACTTAACTTCAATTTCATAAAAAAGCTCTGTGCACTTATTTGCCCCTCCCACATTTTATGTTGTTGATGTCATAATTTACATCTTTTTATGTTGTGCATCCTAGTGGTGATGATTCCCTCAGCTTTCGTTTGTCTGGGAAAGTCTTTATCTTTCCTTCTTTCTGAAGGACAGCTTTTCCAGGTAAAGTATTCTTGGTTGGCAGTTTTTTTCTCTTAGCACTTTGAATTTATTGTCTCACTCTCTGCATGCCTGCAAAGTTCTGTCTGAGAAACCTGCAGATATCAAGGTCCCCTTGTATGTGATGAGTATTTTTTCTCTTGTTACTTTCAAAATCTTCTCCATGTCTTTGATTTTTAAGAGTTTGATTATAATGTGTCTCAGTGAATATCTCTTTGAGTTCAAGCTGTTTGGGATCTTTGAGCTTCATGTACCTGGATGTCCATATCTCTCCACATATTTGGGAAGTTGGAGCCATTATTTCTTTAAGCTTTCTGACTCTTTCTAACCTTTCTCCTTCTTGGACTTCCATGAAGAGAATATTGTTTTGGTTAGTGGTGTCCCATAATTGATGTAGGCTTTCTTCATTCTTTTTTATTCCTATTTCTTTTTTTTGTTCTGACTGGATAATTTCAAGAGATCTGTCCTTCAGTTACCAGATTGTTTCTTGCATTTGGTTGAACCTACTGTTGAAGATCTCTATTACATTTTTCATTTCATTCTTCAGCTCCAGAATTTCTGTTTGGTTCTTTTTTATGATTTCTATCTTTTGTTGAAGCTCTTGCTTTGTTCATGCATTGTCTTTCCTGAGTTTGTTGAGTTATCTATCTGTATTCTCTTGAATCTCACTAAGCTTCCTTAAAATAACTATTTTAATGCTTTTTCAAGTCACTCTCAGATCTCCATTTCTTTAGGGTCAGTTGCTGAAAAATGATTGTGTTCCTTCGGTGGTCTCATGTTTCTTTGCTTTTTCCTCTTTCTACTGGATTTGCATTGATGTCTTCATATCTGAGGGAGGATTTACTTTGCAGTAAGGAGTAAGAGAGAGAGAAATCTTTTTTTTTTTAAAGATTGGCACCTGGGCTAACAACTGTTGCCAATCTTTTTTTTTTTCTGCTTTATCTCCCCAACCCCGCCCCCTGTACACAGTTGTATATCTTAGTTGCAGGTCCTTCTAGTTGTGAGAGATAAATCTTTTCTTTTTTAAAAAACACAATACCTTGACATTTCAACCTAATATATTTTATAATCCATCTTATTCCCATTGATATGAAATTCCACCTTTATTTTACTTCAAATCTTCATATGTATGCAATTCTACTTATAAACTTTCTGTTTGGGGCTGGCTCCGTGGCCGACTGGTTAAGATCGCGCGCTCCGCTGCAGCGGCCCAGGGTTCGGATCCTGGGCACTGACACGGCACTGCTCGTCAGGCCACGTTGAGGTGGCGTCCCACATCTCACAACTAGAAGGAACTGCAACTAAGATACACAACTATGTCCGGGGGGGTTTGGGGAGATAAAGCAGAAAAAAAAAAAACCTTTCTGTTTTATTTCATAGATCAATCTATCGGTGAAATCTTACTATGGTTTAAAAAATATTTTTAGCTTTGTGTAATATGCAATAGGATGTAGCCACTCATCATCATTCTTTGTCAGAATCTTCCTGATTATTATATTTTTTAAAAGCTTTATTGTGGTGTAATTGACATACAATAAATTGCACATGTTTAAACTGAACAATTTGATAAATTTTGTGTATGTATACACTTATGAAACCATTTTCATGATCAAATTACTGAATGTATTCATGACCTGAAAAGTTTCCTTGTGTTTCTCCCTCTTACTCTTCCCTTTTCTCCTTCATTCTCAAGCAATTATTGATCTGCTTTCTGTCACTATGCGATTAGTTTGCAATTCCTAGAATTTTAGATGAATGGAATCTTACATATGTACTCATTTTTTTCCTGATTTCTTTCATCTAGCGTAAAATTTTATTTGAGACTCATCCTTATTGTAGTGTATATTAGCAGCTCATTACTTTTTACAGCTGAGTAACATTATTTGTGTAGATATATCACAATTTTGAAAAATCCATTTAGCTGTTGATGGATATTTAGGTTGTTTTCTACTTTTGGTTATTACAAATAAAGCTACTATGAAAACTCATATACAAGACATATACCTTCATTTCTCCTGAGTAAATGTCTAGGAATAGAATGACTGGGTCATCTGATAGGTGCATGTTTAACTTAAAAAAAATTGCTGAACAATTCTTTTAAGTGATTGCACCATATTACATATGTATTACCAGATGTATGAGAGAGTTCCAGATGCTCCACATCCTTGTCAACTCTTGGTCAGTTGTTTTAATTTCAGCCATTCTAATAGGTGTGTAGTGTAGTGTATCTCATTAATTTACATTACCCTAATAACTGACGATGTTGAACACCTTTTCATGTGCTTATTTGCCATCTGTATGTCTTCTTTGGTGAAGCTTCTGTTCAAATCTCTTGCCCCTGCTCCCTGCTTTTTCTCCATTGGATTATTTGGTTTCTCATTATTGAATTTTGAGAGTTCTTTATATATTCTGGGTATAACTTTTTTGTCATATACATGAGCTGCAAATATTTTTTCCCATTCTGTAGCTTGTCTTTTCTTTCCCTTAGCAGTGTCTTCTGAATTACAGAAGTTCTTAATTTGATCAAGTCCAATTTACCAATTTCTTCTTTTAGTGGATTGTGCTTTTGGGGTCATATATAAGAAATCTTTTCCTAACCCAAGATCACAAAGATTTTTCTCTAGAAATTTTATAGTTTTAGGTTTTACCTTTAGGACTATAATCCATTTTGGGTTAATGTTTGTATTTTATGTGAGGTGAAGATCAAAGTTCTTTTTTTGTATTTTGTATATTGTATTGATTTTAAAATTTCAATTTCTAATTATTCATTGCTAGTAAATATAAATAAAATTGATTTTGTATATTAATCTTTTATTCTGAAACCTTGCTAAACTCACTTATAGGCTCTAATAGTTTTTTTTTTGGTAATTTCTGAAGAATTTTCTACGTAGATGATTATCTTGTCTGCAAAGAGAGGCAATTTCTTCCTTTCCAGTTTGGGTACCTTTTATTTCTTTTACTTGCCTTGTTGGATTGGCTTAAACTCTCAGCACAATGTTGGATAGATATGGTAAGTGGGGTCATTTTTGCTTTTTTCCTGGTCTTAGGGAGAAAGATTTCCGTCTTTCTCCATTAAATATGATATTAACTGTAAGTTTTCTGTAAATGCCCTCTGTCAAGGTGAGGAAGTGCCCCTCCAGTCCTTCTTTGCTAAGAGTTTTGGTCTGATACTGTGGTGAATTACGTTAATTGATTTTTGAATGTTAAACCAACTTTGCTTTCCTCAAATTAAGCCTATTTGGCCATGTTATATTATCCCATTTCTATGTTGTTGGATTTGATTTGCTAAAATTTTGTTTAGAAGTTTTTACATCTATGTGCATGTGGGAAATTGGCCTGTTGTTCTTTTATTATAATGTCTGTCTGGTTTTCATATCAGAGAACTTCTGGCCTCATGGGAAGAGTTGGAAAGTAGTCCTTCCTCCTCAGTTTTCTGGAAGAATTTGTGTAGAATTCACACCATTTCTTTTGTTTTTCTGAAAAGAATAGTTATTTGCATATTTATATTGGTATATCCATAGCAGAGTTCAAAATCCAGAGTCTATAACTTCATATCACACTCTCTAATCACTTGGATAAGGCCACTCTGTGGCAATTTGCTTGAATTGTATTGCTCTCAAAATGAACTTCTGTTTGAATATTCAACCTCTAATCAGTTACACATAAATAAAATCAAATTCTCCAATATCAGTAAAGTACCTGTAAGATTACTTTTTTAAAAAATCAGCAAAGCCAGTTCTGTGAGCTTATAAATGCCACTAAATCTCTTTTTTTTTTAATTTAAAAACTTTTTATTAAGGTAACTTTGGTTTATAACATTATATAGATTTCACATGTACATCATTATAATCTGACTTCTGTTGTAATATGACTTCTATATACACTGCATCGTTTTCACCACCATAAGTCTAGTTTTCATCCATCACCATAAAAATGACCCCCTTTACCCATTTTGCCTTCCCTCCACCCCACTTCTTCTCTGGTAACCATCAGTCTGTTCTCTGTATCTAAAGTGTTTTTGTTATTGTTGCTATTATTTTATTTTCCACATACAAGGGAAATTATACCGTATTTGACTTTCTTCATCTGACTTATTTCACTTAGCATAATACCCTCAAGCCCATCCATGTTGTTGCAAATGGTAAGATTTCATCTTTTTATTTTATGGCTGAGTAGTATTCCATTGTATATATACACTGCATCTTCCTTATCCATTCATCTTTTGGTGGGCGCTTAGGTTGTTTCCGTGTCTTGGCTATTGTAAACAATGCTTCAATGAACATGGGGGCACCGTTTCTTTTTTAAATGTTTGGTTGAATTCTCTGGTGAAGCCACCTGGGCCTGAAGTGATTTTTGGGTGGAAGTTTTTAATTACAAATTCTACTTATTTAATAGGCAATTTAGGTTATCCGTTCTTGAGTGAATTTGGTAGTTTGTGTCTTTCAAGGAGTTTGTCCATTTCATCTGAATTGTCAAATTTATTGGTATAATGTTCTTCATAATATTTCCTTATTTTTCTTTAATATCTGTGGAATATATAGCGATGTCACCTCTATCATTCCTGATATTGGTAATTTGTGTCTTCTCCCTTTTTTTCTTATGATTACTCTGGCTATCTTTTTCTCAATTTTATTTATCTTTTTAAAAGAAATAGCCTTTGGTTTTATTAAAATGTTCCACTGATTTTCTACATTTTATTTTGTTGATTTCTACTCTGATTTTTAATATTTCCTTTCTTCTACTTTGGTTTTTATTTGTCCTTTTCTTTCTAGTTTCTTAAGGTAGAAGTTGAGATCATTGATTTGAGACATCTCCTCTGTTCTAATATAGGTGTTTGATGTTATAAACTTACCTCTAAACATTATTTTAGCTGCATCTCACAAATTTTAAAATGTGTTTTCTGTTTCATTTAGTCCAACGCAGTTACTAACTTCCATTTTCATTTTTTTATTTGACCCTTGTTTTATTTCAAAGTATGTTGTTTGGTTTCAACATACTTGAGGATTTTTCAGATAACTTTGTGGCGTTGATTTCTAATCTATTTTCATTGAGCTCAGAATACGTACTTTGTGTGGTTTGACTCTTTTTAAATTTATGGAGACATTTTGTGACCTAAAATGTGGTATACCTTGGAAAATGTTCCATGTGCACTTGAAAAGAGTGTGTATTTTAGTTTAGTGTTGTTGGGTGGTTGTTCTATAAATATCAGATAAGTCGAGTTGATTGACAGTGTTCTTTAATTCTTCTATACCCCTACTGACTTCGTGTTTACTGGTTTATCAATTACTGAGAGAAGATTGTCGAAATCTCTGACTGTAGTTTTGAATTTGTCTCTTTATTATTATAGTTCTATCAGTTTTTGTTTCACGTGTTTTGATGCTCCTCATTATGAATTGACCTTATTATGAATTGATGTCCTCATTATGAATTGACCTCTTTATCATTATGAAATGACATTCTGTATGCCTGGTGATATTCTATGCTCTGAAATCTACTTTGTCCTGTATGAATATAGCTCTTCCATTTTTTTTTTTTTTTTGGTGAGGACGATTGTCCCTGAGCTAATATCTGTGGCAATCTTCCTCTATTTTATATGTGGGATGCCACCACAGCATGACTAGATGAGTGATGTGTAGATCTGTACCTGGGATGCTAACCTGTGAACCCCTGGCTGCCAGAGAAGAGTGCATGAACTTAATCACTATGCCACCAGGCCAGGCCCATAGCTCTTCTATCTTTTGATTTGTGTTAGCATGTATAGTCATGTATAGCATGTATGTATATAATGGAAATTCTTTTAATTTGAATCAATTTGTGTTTATATATATATATATTTTGCAGGTAGTATGCAGAATTGAGTCTTGTTTTTTAAAAAATCCAATCTGACAAGCTTTGTCTTTAACTCAGGTGTTTAGGCCACTTAGTGTTTAACATGATTATTGATATGGTGGAGTTTAAATCCTACTATTTGTTTTCCATTTGTTCCATCTGTTCTTTGTTCCCTTTTTCATCTTTTCATGTTTTTTTTCTGTCTTCTTTTGGATTAATTAAATATTTTATTGTTCCATTTTATTTTTGTTGTTGGTTTATTAGGTAGAACTCTTTGTTGTGTTATTTTAGTGGTTGCTTTGGTATTTATAGTAAACATCTTTAACTTATCACAATTTCCCTTCTAGTGACATTATACTGCTTCACACACTGTATAAGACCCTTACCACAGTACACCCCCATTTTCTCCTCCCAGTCTTTGTGTCATTATTGTTATATATTTTATTACTACATATGCCATAAACTCCCAATACACTGTCATTATTTTTGCTTTATAAGGTCAATTACTTTTTAAAGATACTTAACTAATAAGAAAAAAAGTATTTTAACAACATATAGTTACCATTTTTGGTGCTCTTTATTTCTTTGGGTGGATTATTATTTCCATCTGGTGTCATTTTTCTTCTGGCTGATAGACTTTCTGTGTCATTTGTTGTATTTCAGCTCTGTTATTGATGAATTCTTTCAGCTTTTGTATCTTGGAAAAAGTCTTTATTTTCATTTTGTTTTTGAAAAATATATTTCTTGGATAAAGGATTCTAGGTTGACAGATTTTTTTTTTTCTTTCAAAACTATAAAGATGTTCTTCCCTATCTTCTAGGTTGCATTGTTTCTGATGAGCAATCTGATGTCATCCTTATCTTAGTTCCTTTGTATGTAATGTGTATTTTTTCTCTGGGTGCTTTCAAGATTTTCTATCACAAAGGTTTTAAGTGATTTGATCATGATGTGTCAGTGTAGTTTTATTCATGTTTCTTGTGCTTGGGGTTCACTGAGCTTCTTGGGTATGTGAGTTTATATATTTCATTAAATTTGAAATACATTTTGGTTAGTATATCTTCAACTATTCCCCCATCTTTTGCTTTTCTGTGGGCTCCAAATATATGTATGTTAGACAGCTTGAATTTGTCCCTTAGCTCACGGATAGATACTCTGGTAAATCTTTTTAGTCTCGGTGTGTTATTTTGGATAGTTTCTATTCCTATATCTTCAAATGATGTAGCATTTTCTTCTGCCAATGTCTAATCTACTGTTAATCTCATGCAGTTTATTCTTCTTCTCAGATATTGTAAATTTCATCTTTAGGAGTTTTATGGGATCATCTTTTTATTTTCCACATTTCTCTTTAACATGTTCATCCTCACCTCTTGTTTCTTGAACATGTGGAACGCAATTTTAATAGCTGTTTAAATATCCATTTTCACTAATTCTCTCATCTATGTAATTTGTGTCAGTTTTGATTCATTAATTTTTCTCCTCATCATGGGCTATTTTTTCTTGTTTTTTTGCATGCCTCACAATTTTTAATTGGATGCCAGACATTGTGAATTTACCTTGCTGTGTTCTGATATCCTTGTATTCCTATAAATCTTCTTGAATTTTTTTGTTTGAAGCATTTGAGTTACTTGGAAATAGTTTGATATTTGGGCTCTTGCTTTAAGGTTTTTAAAGTGATATGGGTTGCGTCTAGGGGCAATTTTTCCCCAGCACTGATAGAAAATCTTACTATGTACATTATCTAATGCCCCTGAAATGAGAAGATTTTGGACTTTTCTGATGAGAATAGAAACTATTCTTACTTCTGTGTGAACATTAGGTATTGTTCCCTCTTATCTGCTTGGGTGGTTCTTCCCTTGTCTCAGATAGTACTCAGTTGAAGATTTGGTGTGGATACTGCAGATCTCTGGGGCTCTCTCCTATTTCTCTGCTCTACAAACTTTAGCTGCCTTGGTTTCCCCAGACTCTCAGCTCCATCTCCTCAACCCAGGGTGACCATTGAACTCTGCTTGTGTGCCTCTTCCCTGTACGATCTTTCTAGGTATTGGCTGGGCAATCATAGGGCTCACTTTATTATTCCCGTTTCTCAGAGACCACTGTCTTTTGTAGTTTTATGAAATTAGAAGTTTTGAAAATTATTGTTTTATATATTTTGTTTATTGTTTTAGTCATTTCAGGTGACAGAGTATATCTGGTCTCTGTTACTGCATCATAAGTAACAGAAGCATAAGTTCCTGAGTATCTATTTTTGTATGCAAAGTTGTGGACCTAACCCTTGCTGCATGTGATTAGAATCACCTGGAGAGCTTTCAGGGTGACCTCGTCCCTCAGATTCTGATTTAATTGGTCTGGAGTGAGGCTTGGGTATTAGTGTATTCTATCACCATTGTAGTTGTTTCATTTCTTCCTTGCTTCATAATTAACACAAATAACATTATTAAAAGTTCTGGGTACTTGAGAAAACTGATGGTCATCAAAGTCATTTAGTTTGTCCAAAGTTTGACATGTGACATTAGGTCATTTGATTTGTTACTCTTTCCTTAAAAAAATTAAGGCAGTTCCACAGGTACTTACCTCACCCCTCCAGGGAGATTTTGGTGCTGGGCATAATACAGTAGATGAGTAGTCTTATTTTTTCTTACACTTAAATGAGAATTCACAAACTTATACATATTTCATGGGTCACAAAGGTCACACAACCAAAACAGATTTAGTATGTTTTAAATTGGAAAGAAAATAGATATCAACTTGATTTAATATTTAAATTTTAACTTGACAATTTGCACCCTTAAAAAAGACTGCAACACCATGTATTTTAAAATTTTATTCATTGAATCTTCACTTCAATTTCTTTTGACTTGAATGTAAACTCTGAAACCATACAACTACTACAAGAAAGCATAAGCAGTATGCTCCTTGACAAAGGTCTTGGTGATGATTTTTTGAATCTGACACCAAAAACAAAAGCAAAAAAAAAAGAAAACCAAACAAACAAGTGAGACTACATCAAACTAAAAAGCTTCTGCACAGCAAAGGAGACCATCAACAAAGTGAAAAGGCAACCTACCGAATGGGAGAAAATAATTGCAAATCATAGATCTGATAAGGAGCTAATATCTAAAATACATAAAGAACTCATACAACTCAATAGCAAAAAACAAAACAATCTGATTGAAAAATGGGCAGAAGATCTGAATAGACATTTTTCCAAAGAAGACATACAGATGGCCAACAGGTACATGAAAAGATGCTCAACATCATTAATTATTAGGGAAATGCAAATCGAAAGCACAATGAGATATCACTTCACACTCGTTAGAATGGCTATGATCAAAAAGACAAGAGATAACAAGAGTTGGTGAAGATGTAGAAGAAAGTGGATGCTTGTACACTGTTGGTGGGAATATAAATTGGTACAGCCATAATTGAAAACAGTATGGAGTTTCCTCAAACAATTAAAAATAGAACTACCATATAAGTCAGCAATTCCACTTCTGGGTATTTATTCAAATAAAACAAAAACACTAATTAGAAAAGATATATACAGTCCCATGTTTGCTGCAGCATTATTTACAATAACCAAGATATGGAAACAACCTAAGTGTCCATTGATGGATGAATGGATAAAGAAATTGTGGTATATATATACAATGGAATATTATTCAGCCATAAGAAGAATGAAATCTTGCCATTTGCGACAAAATGGATGGGCCTTGAGGGCATTATGATAACTGAAATAAGCCAGATGGAGAAAGACAAATACCATGTGATCTCTCTCATATGGAATAATAATAAAAAAAACCCCACCAAGCTCATGGATACAAAGGACAAATTGGTGGTCACAAGAGGTCGGGGAGGGTAAGAGAAATGAGTGAACATTTTTTTTAGTTTAAATAAATTGAATAAAAATTGAAAAAAAAGAATTAAGAAACAAAATCTACATTACCACCAGGAAAAAGAAAAACAATGCTGTGGTCTGATGAGATACAGTAAAATAAAGAATCTGGAAAACTAGTAGTTGGATAGAATTTGGTGGCTGTTTTTCCTAAAATGAAATAAAGAATTTAAGGAAATGTGGTATTGGATTTGACCTTCACTGCCCCTGGAATTTCATACACTGAAAGATCTGTTCTCTTAATTTTGATCTTCATCTTTGAGACTGCAATCGCCTCCCAGGACTTTGTTTAATGCATAAAGTTACTATCCCCTTTTGTTTCAGGTCTGTTGTAAAGGTTCATTATAATCACTGCTGCTTCATTTAGCCCACGGTTGGAACTGAACAATTCTTCTCAGAGGAATTAAATATGGTTATGTCATTTCCTATGTAGACTTTAAAGAAGTAATTTGAAGTCTAGTAATGTTTCACTTTCAGTATTAGTTCAGAATCGTTGCCATAGATGGTTTCTTTTCTCCATTTTTATAATTCTGAATATCTGTGATAAACTGGGTTGGTCTTCCATTTTTTAGCTCTTGTTATTTAATAAATAAATAAAGATGAATAAATCATTGTACTCCCCTTGCCCGCCCCAAAGAAGGGATACAATAATAATTGTAACTTGATGCTGAAAATCTACCTAATTAATAACAAGCTTGACTCAGTAAGGCATAATATGTGTTCCTAGAGGATTTCAAAAAAATATCCAGTCTGATTGGCTGTTTGAGTTGCTAATTGTGTAATGCAAGTGAAATGTATACGAGCTTCAGAGATGACCTTCTTTAAGAAATTCCTGGGGCTGGCCCAGTGGTGTAGTGGTTAGGTTCTCATGCTGCATTTCGGTGGCCCAGGGTTCGTGGGTTCAGATCCCCGGTGTGGACCTACACACTGCTCACCAAACTATGCTGTGGCTGCACCCATATACAAAATAGAGGAAAATTGGCATAGATGTTAGCTCATAGATTGGCAGTCTTCCTCAAGCAAAAAGAGGAAGCTTGGCAACAGATGTCAGCTCATGGCCAGTCTTCCTTACCAAAAAAAAAAAGGGAAAGAAACTTTTGTATGTTTTATTATACATGAAGGTTACAAGCAATTATACTTTTCAGTTAGGATTGTGGATGGTGTTAAGCATCTGAGACATCCTTATTCTGGGTCTTCAGGACCTAGCTAGGCTAAATTCTTGTCTATATTTCATTTTACCTGTAGCATAACATTGAGAACAAAAACAGGTGAAAATAACAGCAGGAATGACAAGGAAATGAAGTCATCACAAGCCAGTAGCTTGAAATTTATTCATGGATATTGGAGAGAGAGTCTTTATCCTATAAATTTGCTTTAGTGATGGTATAGGACTTATAGATAGGTAATATAAAAAGAAAACTGCTAAAATAAAAAAATCTCCTTCCTAAAATCCATTTTGTACTCCCTGACTTTTATATTTCCATTAATAGTATGATTATTTTTATAGCCATCTACTTATGATCAAATCCCTTGAAGAATCTTTTATTCTTTTCCCTCTATACATTTTTAGTCAATCACTTATTATTTTAATTAAGGCACTTAGTATAGCTGTCTTTCATTGAGCATCTAGTATCTACCAAAAATCTTGTATTATCTAATTCTCACAATATCTTGTAAAGTAGGTATTATTATTCCCATTTTCCCAATGAGAAACAGAAGCTCAAAGAAGTTAAATGGGTGACTCTGTATCACTGAGTTTGTAAGCAAAAGAGTCAGAATTCAGGGCCAGGTTTATTTGTCTCCCCAGCCCACTTTTTTTCCAGTGATGTAAGCTATCTTTCAAGGGACACTGTTACCCTCTATGCCATTTACCTCCTGAATAATTTTATTATTATTATTATTTTTTCTTTAAAGATTTTATTTTTTTCCTTTTTCTCCCCAAAGCCCCCCGGTGCATAGTTGTATATTCTTCGTTGTGGGTCCTTCTAGTTGCGGCTTGATGAGCAGTGCCATGTCCACTCCCAGGATTTGAACCAACAAAACACTGGGCCGCCTGCAGCAGAGTGTGCGAACTTAACCACTTGGCCATGGGGCCAGCCCATCATTATTATTTTTTAAGTCTCAGGGACACAGAATTAGATTAACCATATCCTTGGTTCAAGACACTTTCATCGCTGGTTCATTCATGGCCATCTTTGATTTATTTGTTTGGGTTTCTGTTTTGATATAAGAATGTTACTAGAACATTGGGTTCTTCTTGTCCCCCAAGATAGAAATCAGCAGAAACAACAAATGGGAGTAGAAAAGTAAAAGTTTATTAGCTTGGGCACAGGAGAGGTACAAGGGAGCCGGTGGGAAAGGAAAGGTGTCTGGCTCATTAGGGAGGGGGATTGTGGGGCTTTTGTTAGGCAAAGGCTGGGGAGGAGGGCCTTGTCATGGCATGTAGAGGTGGAGCTGTGCTTGCGCCTGTGCTGTTGTTCGACATGTGACACGTATCATTAGCATGCTAGTTCTCCACCCTTGGGTGTGATTTTTACTATGCTAATGGGGTAGTGTCACCTTCAGTGGGCTGCGGGGTGCTAGGGCACATGCGTAAGCCCAGGAAAGTTCAGAGACTGTGGAATGTGGATCTTAGAGGCCTCTATCTGATTCTCCTAGCCTGTAGATTGGTTAGGGACAATCTTGTTAGGGCCTTATCTTGTTAGGCCTGCGGGCTTGTAGATGGCCTTGTCTTGTTAGGCTGGTCCCTGTCTGAATAATAGTAATAACAAAGGGAACTACTATACAACCTGAGAGATAGGACCTTGAAAATAACTTATGTTTACTCAATAGCTCTTTCATCAATCTTCTCCTTTCAATTCCCACTGCTACCATGCTATTTAAAGTCTAAATATCTTACCTTTGGGCTATTTAAATTGCTTCATAATTGGCTTATATCCAATGTTATTTTCTCCAATACAGTCTAAACATTTCTTTCAGATTGATATTATTAAAATACAACTCTCTTTACATCATTTTCTTGCTCAAAATCTTTCACTTGCCCCAGTATCTGACTTCAGCCTACACTCTAGTTAGATCTCACAGTATTTCTTGTACACCACACACTCTAGATAAACCAAAGTGTTCATGCTTCTCAGGACTCTCCCCCAAATTTTTATCCTTAGCACCTCAGCCATTATCTTTGCTTGTAACTGTTTCCTTCCAATCTCTAACCATTTTGTTGTCTCTTTCGTGAAGTTTTCCGTGACTTTCCCAAGAGAAGTAAACACTAAACTACACCAGCCACTCATTTATTAGTGTATCTCACGTGGTTCTTATCACCTACTAACACATGCTACAATAATTCGTACTCTTGTTTTGTGTCCCTTAATAGATTATAAGCCTTTTAGGGAGAAGGAGTATTTTAAATTTACTTTTGCATTTTTCATCAATGTGGTCATTTCCTTTGGTCCTTATTTGAGGGAATGGTGGATGTCCATTAACCTTAGGTCTTCTTCAGCACCAACCAATTATTTCTGTCTTTCCTCCTTTAAGCTTTCTTCTTTTGCTTTTTATGACTAATTGCCTCTTCCTATCTGTGTATTCACTATACGGGTGGTGGTGGTGCTTTAGCGGGGGTTGGAGGAATGGAGATGAGAAAAGAAGGAAGGATGTACCCAATGAATAGGATTATGTCAATAGTCTCCAAGGGGTGGAACTACAACGAAGTGATGTAAGCTCATTGACAGGTGAGAATATCACTGCTACGACATATGACAATATCACTGCTCCTTATTTCAAGGGTAAAGAGTGATTGGAATGGGAATTAGATCAATGAAAAGGTGACAGGTAGGGACTCCAATTTCACGTCATGCCTCATCTGCTATTTCGGGTGCATCCCAGATGATTAGTCATTCTTACTATGTTACATCATAATGCCTTGCCCTTGAATAGCACATTATAATGTAATTCACATTATATTCCTATTTAAAGATGAGGAAAATAGGCTGATGAAATTTCTTTAATTCTTTTATTTACTATTTAGGAAGTTAGTAGTACTTCACCCCTAGTCTAAAAGAATGTAGGAACTTCTGAGAGACAGAAAAGGGACAATATCTCTAAATATGTCTGAACCAGAGAATCAGTGGGGGGAACTCTTCCCTCAAATGATGGTGCTCTTCTCACGGAACACTTTCATGCATTTCCTGCGGTTCTTTAACATTTATTTTATAATACCTTCTCTTGCTTCTTTCAGGGCTCCAAATGCCCCTGCTTTCTTCAAGCTCTTGTCTTCCTGGGCTATTGTTTGGGTCAGGGTTCTCCTCTTGCCAATCTCAATGTTTAGAGCATCAAAGTGATGACAGACAAATTACCCCTTATTTAATTGTGTGAATTCTAGTTTTCTTAGATCCATTTCAGTTAAGTTGCTAAGAAGGAACAGTTCTTTCACACATTTATTTCTGAGAAAATGTCATTTGTGAAAACACTGTAGAGTCATAGTTCCACTTGCTTTCCAATAATTTGTATATTGAGTGACCTACCACATGCTGTTTTTGCAGATTTACACCTTCAGTGGAAACTTGCTCACTGAAGTCCTCAGGAAAGAGAGAGGGAAGGACCAGAAGTGAGGAAGGAGGGAGGGGAAGAAAAAGGGGCAGAGGGAGAGAGAGAGAGAGAAACTGAGACTTTGTTTTTAGCTTGACTCCTAAGTCAGGGCAGAGAGGAAATAATCACAAATGTTCAAGACATTGACATCTAGGCGACGAGGCCTGTCATGTTACTAAGTTGTTCAGGGTTTCAGTGACATTTCTTTTAAAATATAACCTGTAGATTGAACATCCTTAAGAAAAATTCCAGAAAAAAGTGATTTCCAATGAGTTTTTGTTGTTGTGGTGATGAGGGATGTGTGTTATTGATCTTATAATAGAAATAATGACTTCAACCCAGGTTTTCTAAGAAAATTAATGACTGCCCCAGGTTAATGGCCTTTAGCCAATCTCCCAGTCAGCCATTAATCCCCAGGAAATGCCCTGGGCCTTGATCATTATTGCGTAAATAATACAAAAGTGGGTATAGTTCTCTTGTCAGATGGGAAACATAAATTGCCCTTGTTCTGTCTTGGAACCCCTTTATGACAATAAGAATAACATACCAGGGGCAAAAAAAAAAGCAATAATTTTGCTACAATGCAAATAAATAGTCTTGTTTAAACAAAATTATTAAACAAAATATTAAACAAACTTGAACTCTGTATGTTTAAGCAAGAAATAGTGTAGGTCTCCCAGCTCAAAATTCTTAGACAGTTCTAGTTAGAGCTATGAGTGACATAAAATGTAGAGCCAAATATTGAATTGAGAATAATGCAATTACTGTCATATTAGATATTTCAAGTTTAAATCAGGGTTAAATAAACACGTAATTGGCCACTTTAACAGTTGCAAACAAAAGATGGTACTGATATTTACTTTTAAAATTAGGACCCTATATTCTAATAAAAATGCCTTAGGTAACTGCATTTTAAAAGTTTTCAAATAAATATCATGATGGATAGGGATATTTTTCTTATCTTAAAATATCAAAGGATTTTTATAGTCCTTTTCATGGCTTATTTTGCATTCCAGGATCTTCAAGAAGGCAAATAGTAAAATGAAAAACACGTGCAGGAAATTAGTATAGCAGTTGCCCTTGGCTGCCAAAGGGGATGCTACTGAGTGGAAAGGCCTTCAAGGGAATTTACCTACTTTGAACAGAGATGTGCGTGTGTAACATCATCCCATGTCCTAAATTCAGGTGCAGAACTTTACACTAAGTAGGTTCTCAGCAAACGTTTTCAGAATGAATAAATACATGCTTTAAATAACTTACAATTTTATTTGTCAATTATACCTCAATAAAGCTGGGAAAAGATACGTTTAAAAGAATGCTCCTCCTTGCCCTAAAAGTTCTTTGTATATTTAGTAGATTAGCTTTTTGTCTTTACATATGTTGCAAATGTTTTCTCCTAGATTGGCATTTATTTTTTTCTTTTACATTTTATTCTTTTTCTAAATGACTATCAAGTTGTCACGACACTATTTATTTACTATCAACTTGTCTTCACAGATATGAGATGCTATTTTGTTTACATTCTAAATTTCCACATGAGTGGGATTTACTTTCAAACTTTCTTTTCTGTTGTATTAGTCTGGCTGTTTATTCACATGCAATGTTTTGATACGTAGGAGAGCTAACCACTTCCCTCTTGGCTCTTCATTATAAGGGACTGATCAATTAATTTTGCATATATACATGGATTTTAGAGCCAACTTATGTAACTCCAGGAAAAAAACCCTCTTATTTATATACTTCTTTTAGAAAATCACGTTACATTTATATTAACTAGGAGGATACCTGATACCATTTTTTGCTGAATCATCCCAGTGACGAGCAGGGGCTGTCTTTTCATTTGTTCAATCTCACTTTTGTCTTTCAAGAGTATTTGTAAGGTTATTCATACAGGTTTTGCACATTACTGTGAATTTACAAAATGTTTATTTTTGCTTTTTGCTGCTATCTTTTTTTCTGTTGTGATATCTTCTAAGTGGTTATTATCTAAATATATTATACCTGTAGTTTTTGTATAATTTTGCATCCTGCTAAATTTCTGAATTATTTTATTTATGATAGTTTTATCATTGATTCAGATATACCAAGTAAAGTATTATACCCTGTGCAAACAGAGATGGTTTTACGTCTTTTCCGATTCTTTTGTCTCCAGTTATTTTCTCTTGTTTCATTGCATTAGCTAATTCTGTGTTAAATAGTTAAATAGAGTAGGCATCCTTGTCTTGTTCTGGATTTTAGTGGAAATGCTAGTGTTTATCTAGTAAGTAATATGCTGGCTTTCTGATTGAGATAAATCTATTTTATCAATTTAAAGAAAAATTTATGGTTTTCTAGTTTACAAAGTGTTTTATCAGAATTGAGTTTTGAATTTTGTTGAATGTTTTTCAGTAGCTATGTCAATAGTCAAGTAATTTTTTAAGATCCTTTAAAATGATAGTTATACTAATAGATTTCTTAACACCGAACCACTCTTGCATTCATGTAATAAAACTTACTGCGTCATGATACACTAATTTTTTAAAGTGCTGTTGGATTCTATTTCCTAATATTTTAAGATTTTTTTCCTCAACATGAGATTGGTGAGATTGGCTTGTGTTTTTCTTTCCTATGCTATTTTATCAGGTTTGTGTATCGATACTGTATTTTCTTCGTAATAAAGTTTTTGGAGATGTCTCATCTATGCTTGGAAAAATTTAAGTAGCATTGGATTATCTAGTCTTTGAAGGTTTGGCTGAATTTCCCTGTGAAATCATCTGTACCTGGCAATTTTTGAGGGCAAGATCTCCATTTCTTCAATGAAAATTGATCCAAGTTTTTTTTTTTTTTTTTTTTTTTGAGAAATCTGTATTCAAATCTGTGATAGGAGAATAATGGCCCCTAAAGATGTCCACGCCCTGATCAGCAGAACCTGTGACTATGTTATGTTACATGGGACAAAGGACTTTGCAGATGCGATTAAGGGTAAGGACCTTCAGATGGGGAGATTACCCCGAACTGTTTAATCTTTTGAGAACTCAGAAATGACTAACTTTTTCCTGCTGGATCAGAGAGATGTAACGTGAGAGGGACTTGACCTGCATCCACTGTTGCTGGCTTTGAAGATGGAGTTAGAGACCACGAGCTAAGGAATACGGGTTACTTCTAGAAGCAGGTAACGACTTTCAGCTCACAGCCAGTAAGAAAATAGGGACCTTATGGTATATACCACAGGGAAATGAATTCTGCCAACACGTGAAAGAGCAGGAGACAAATTCTCCTCAGAACTTCCAGAAAGGGAAGCAGCCTGGTGACATCTTGGTTTTAGTGCAGTAAGCCCCATATTGGATTTCTGACCTACAAAACTATAAAATAACACATTTGTGTTGATTTCAGCCACTTTGTGGTAAATTTTTATAGCAGCAATATAAAACTTGTACTTTTCTGAACAGAGAAGGTCAAATTTGATAAATGTATTTTATAGGAAACTGACTATTTTAGCTAGGCTTTCAAATTTATTTTCATAGAATTACACAATATAGACTCATGATTTTCAGTCTTATCTATTTCCCTTTTGTCATTTATTATATTGTGTATTTGTACTTTCTCTCTTTTTCTTTGATTAAGTCAGCTAAGTTTTTGTTTATGGCTACTCTTAGGTCATCTGAAATAGCAGTCTTGGATGAGAAAGCAAAGGCCACATCTTCATCTGATCTTTGCCGCTCACTGGCCCCATTATCTCAGTGATGTTTCTGAGAGGACTGGGCTGGTCTTATCTCCTGCTATATCTGCTTCTAAAGAAATATCCAATTTTCTTGAACTAATCTCTCTTGCAGAACTGCTAAACTTGGCGAGGAAAAGCCACCTCTCACTGACATTCTGATAGTTTTTTCCTGGTTAGTCTCACTCACAGACTCTGGTATTGTGAGGTACAGTTAACCAAATAGTACAGTTCATCAAATACTGTACCGAGGCAGGACAAGGATCCCCAGCTGTCCAGCCTGCACCATCTGTTTGCTTGCTGGTGACCATCTGACTCTAAATTAATATTTCATATTTTAAGTTTTGTTTAGTTAGCTCAATTTCTAGGTCCCAAACCCTTGATTTGTAGAGTATATCACCTGTTAGCAATATAAAGAATAAAACAACAGTGACTTTAAAGAAATAGAAGTGTATTTGTCTTTCTTGTAATAATCCAGGCGTAAGCAGTCCAGGGTTATGATATGGTAACTCTATTATCTTTTCTTGCTCTGTCATAGAGCAAATTATATGTATAATTCTTAGGCTATTTAAAAAATATCATAAAACAAAACCCACAAATTTTAGTACTTCTCTGATACAAGTACACCATTTTGTTTGCAGAAGGCCACATCAGCTGTTTTAAAAATAAAAAATTCTGTGTACAACATTTTTTTGATATGAAAAATGCTAACTTTTATTTTCAGAAGCAATTTCAAAATTTAATTTGTCTAATTAACTGGTTGTTTTATTACTGTTAAACTAGAGGATGACAAAATAGCTAGTAAGTTTCTACTGCCAGTAAGAGTTTACTATGCATCTCATTACTTTAAAGGTAATGTATGTCTGTTTTTGCAATGTTTGCAAATACCTGGGGTACTTTTTTTTTTTCAGAGGAAGATTAGCCCTGAGCTAACATCTGCTGCCAGTCCTCCTCTTTTTGCTGAGGAAGATTGCCCTGAGCTAACGTCTGTGCCCATCTTCCTCCATTTTTTATGGTGGACACCTGCTACAGCATGGCTTGATAAGTGGTGCTAGGTCCACTTGGGATCTGAACCGGCCAACCTTGGGCCGCTGAAGTGGAGTGTGCAAACTTAACCACTATGCCACTGGGCCGCCCCCTCCCCCCTCCCCCCCCGCCTGCCCTGGCCCAGTTACTTTTAATCTTAAACTTTTTGGTAATTGAGTTAGAGAAGGGTTGATTGCAAACGCTTCCAGATCTACCTGGGTCTATACAGGGTAAATGTAATCGCCCATTTCAGGACGCTACGATCCTAGTCCTGTAAGTTTGAAATGGTGAACCTACCTAAAGGCTAAGAACTAATTTTGTCATAATTTAAATGGTAGTCTCTTAGGATAAAGATGTCACCTTTGATTAGGTTAAATATTGAAGCCATTGATTATTAATTATGATTAATAACATAATTGATTGGTTAAACATTAAAACCAGTCTTCTTCAGTTTAAATGTCTCGGGTTAGGTGCTTAGAGAGGACTGTAGGGTCAGACTAGGTATTTTTCCAATGTGATTATTAAAATATTCACTATATTTTTGTTTTACATATTTAAAATCTGAAATCTTACAAAACCATTCCTTTTATGTCATCATTTGGGTCTCAAAATATTACAGCTTGATTTATTTATGCCAGTCCCAACTTCTAAAATCTATTCAAATATCCCATTCATATTTTTACATAGGTACTGAATGTTATTTTGGTGGTCATAATTGGAAGCATTTTATTTAATATAAAAAAGGGACAAAAACTTATTTTAAATTTCCCTTAGAAATTCAAAGTGCATGATTACAGTAGCTGTATGTAATTAACATACATATTATGGATGCCAAAATCAAATACGTGTATTTGATTATAGTAGATAATTTTCCCCTGGTGGTATCATGTTTCTCTTAAATCTTTAGGAGTCTATGGGCTGCTATATAAATGGTCTGAGTACTAGGTGAATTTTTTTAGTGTAAAGATATACAAAATTGTAGCTACTTGTTTCTATGTGATAGAGACAGAAACTGTGACACAAATTTGGTTGTTCTCGTGGCATTTTAAACAAGCAAAAAGTTAAACTGTCTATAAAGAAACTGCATTTATAAATTTTATTATTAAATCCACCACTGCTTTGCTGACTAATAAAATGGAAAATGTGTACTTTTATAGGTTTATAAAAAGGCAAGCTATAGTTTCATGAAAAATATCTTGTACCGATTGAATACAGGTGGCTACATGTTTAGACTTTGAAGATGTAAAGGCTTAGTATAGATGTCTGAAAAAGGTAATATGGTACAATAAAAAAAATCTTCCTTTCTTTGCTCATCAATCCTTTGGGTATTCCATGTCAAATAAACGCTACAACAATTTATAGTAAAAGTACACAGTGGAAGTGCCAACGTTAACACTCCTTAGGACTGGATACCTGCCAGATTTTTCACACCAATATTTAATGTGACCTAAAATGTCTTTTCCATTGGAAGTGTGAGAAGGAGCTTGCTTTCCTATATTTGGCAACGCGCTTATGTGAAGTATAAAGTCAAATGCCCGTGATGTTCTCTTTATTTCAACCATGATAAATTGTGTTCATTTGTTTAAGTGCATGTGGCAGCTTTAGTGTTCCAACTATAAATTTTGGTTAACTTCTATTGACATGCTGTATTAAACTTAAGAAAAACAAATTACACTTCACCCGTTTTAATTGACTAAATGTGTCAAAAACACAGTAAGTATAACACGAAAGGTCAGAGCCTTCGTCTACACTGTAATGGGTGTCATGGCAGGGATCCAACTTTTCTTGTACATTTCATTTTTCATGAAGTTTTAGGACAAGGCATACGTTTAACATTCACTTCCACTTCTCATTTGTACTTCAAAGTTTATCATAGGCTGTGTGACTACCAGGAACACTTTTCTCTTGTGCTATTTAAAGTTCCCTTCGCGCTGACGTGCGTGCCCAGAGAATACTGATGTTCTGCTGTAAACAAGGCCTTGAGAATGGACTTTAGCATTCTGAGGAACGAAATGCTGATTTATAGCACACCCATAGATCACTGTAGCACTCCCTGGAAAAGACCTGGTTTGCATATCTAGTCTCCGCTTCCATGACTGAGCGAGCAACCCTGTGGTTAGGCTCTGGATTAAACTTGGCACATTGGATTCCCTTGGGATCTGATTAAAGTTACCAGTTTTAGTTTTTTTTTGCTGTATGTCCAATGGTTTATATAAATCTTAATTTCTTCAGTAACTTCTTAGCTTGATGCCTGATGATTAATAATATTAATTAAGCTCTCTCTCACCTGCTGCCACCCACCTCTCTTTTTGTCCAGAGTTACCTTTCGTGTGGTATTTTTTCATCTCCTTTCTCAAAATTAGCTCCTTTTCAAGGTTTCAAACACTAGTTTCCAGTGTGAATTTATGTCTGGAAAGCTCAAAACAATGTAGGTGTTTGGAAAGTGTTATGTTTTGTATTGGAGAAAACAAGGATTCTAAAGCTTAAAGTTTATTCCATTTTCATCACTACTTGTGAGAATCTCATTTCTTAATAAATGCTTTACCGACGAGAAATGACAAATTTCATGTTGGCAATAATGGGAGACGGTCCATATTTTTTCTGTTCTGATCAGTTTAGGGACGGCAAGAATAACAGTCGTTCTGATTCAAGAAGCTCAGAAACTGCCTGATGGAGCCTGATCAGGGGTTTTGATTGTCCTTAAAAAAGGCGAGAGACCATCCTGTGGTCTGCCCACCCCAGGGGATCGCTACTATCAGGAAGATCCTCTGAGAGTGAGTCTGGTTCTAAATTACAGGTTGGCAAACTTTCTGTAAAAGGCCAGATAGGAAAACTTTTAAGCCTTGAAGTCCAGATGGTCTCTGTCACAACTACTCAACTCTGCCATGGACAGCACAACCATTGACGTTACGTAAACAAACGAGTGTGGCTGTGTTCCAATAAATATTTATGGACAATGAAATTTGAATATCATATAAATTTCACGTGTCATGAAATAGTCTTCTTCTGACTTTTTCCCCAACCATTTAAAAATGTAAACACTATTCTTAGCTTGGGGGCCGTACAAAAACAGGTGGCAGGCTGCATTTGGCTTGAAGGCCCAAGTATGTCAACCCCTGCTCTAAACTAGTATTGTATTAATTGCTAAAAGGACCAAAAAATTCAAAATAGGGAAGTTTTCTTTTAAACTACTGTTCTAGTCTTCTCTTTCATGCAGCATTCTCTTCCATGCAAGGATAGTTGCCCTCCCTTCCCTCATTTTTTGGTCAGATCATAAATATATTGGCATTTGGAGTCCAATCTTATGGGAATTAGGTGTAGCAAATGCTGTTGATGCACTGTCCATATCTACTCAGTACTCACCATTCTCATGCCCACGCACTCTGTTGCTTCATGCGGTAGGCATGTGAGACTCTGTGTAAGGTTTTCTCTGGTCACTGAGAGCATTTGGTCTGTGGGTAGGGCATGTGGGAAGTGTTGAGGTGTTAAGATCCTTTGGGAGTAGCGCTTGGTCAATGACTGATAGAGTTGGAGGGTAAATATCCCTAGGTTGGGATATCTCTGAGGCGTATTCTACATTGTCTTCCTGTGCTCCTCAGTGGAATTGGAGCTCTAGTTGCTAACAGCTGTAACCTGCTCAAAAACATACCCTTTACTGGCCTCCTTCCTTTCTCTGTTTCACTTCCTTACTTCTCTCCTGGTGCTTCCCAGGATTACTTACCAAATAAACCACTTGCTTGATAGATTCTCAGAAGATTGCATATTCTTTTTTTTTTTTTCCTGATGGGGAAGATTGGCCCTGAGCTAACATCTGTGCCAATCTCCCTCTATTTTGTAGTGGGATGCCGCCACAGCATGGCTTGAGCGGTGTGTAGGTCTGTGCTGGGGATCCGAACCTGTGAACCCTGGGCTGCCAAAGTGGAGCATGCAAACTTATTCATTATGGCACCAGCCCGGCCCCAAAAGATTGTGTATTCTTAAGTTTAAAAACAGCTTTTTGTAAAAAATGAAGGCTGCTAGCCAAAGTTGTAAATTTTGTAAAACAATTTTTTTTAATTTTTATTTTTTATTGCAGTGACACTGGATTATAGCATTATATAGCCCTAAGATGTACATCTCAATATACCTCAAACTCTGTGCAGATCACATCATGTTCACTAGTTATAATCAATTACCACACATGTGTGCCCAGTCCCTGCTTCCGCTCCCCCTCCCATGGTAACCACCAATCCAATCTCTGTTGCTATGTGTTTGTTTGTCGTTGTTTTTATCTTCCACTTATGAGTGAGATCATATGGTATTTGACTTTCTCCCTCTGACTAATTTTGCTTAGCATAATACCCTCAAGGTTCATCCATGTTGTCACAAATGGCCAGATTTCAGCATTTCTTATGGCTGTGGTATTCCATTATGTGTATATACCACATCTTCTTTATCCATTCATCCCTGGATGGGCACCTAGGTTGCCTCCAAGTCTTGGCTATTGTGAATAATGCTGCAGTGAACATAGGGGTGTAAGTATCTTTATGCATTTGTGTTTTCGAGTTCTTTGAATACATACCCAGCAGTGGAATAGCTGGATCATATGGTAGATCTATTCTTAATTTTCTGAGGATGCTCCATACTGCTTTCCATAGTGGCTGCACCAGTTTGCACTCCCACCAGCAGTGTACAAAGTTCTCTTCTCTCCACATCCTCTCCAACACTTATTGTTTCCTGTCTTGTTAATTATAGCCATTCTGAACTGGAGTGAGGTGCTATCTCATTGTAGTTTTGATTTGCATTTCCCTGATAGCTAATGACGTTGAACATCTTCTCATGTGCCTGTTGGCCATCTGTGTATCTTCTTTGGAGAAATCTCTGTTCATATCTTTTTCCCATTTTTTAATTGGGTTGTTGTTGACCTGTATGAGTTCTTCATATATTTCGGATATTAACCCCTTATATGATATATGGTTTGCAAATATCTTCTCCCAATTGTTAGGTTGTCTTTTCATTTTGTTGATAGTTTCCTTTGCTGTGCAGAAGCTTTTTAGTTTGATGTAGTCCCATTTGTTCATTTTTTTCTTTTGTTTCCCTTGCCTGGTCAGACATGGTACTTGAAAATATGCTGCCAAGACCGATGTCCCAGAGCATACTGCCGATGTTTTCTTCTACAAGTCTCATGGTTTCAGGTCTTACATTCAAGTCTTTAATCTATTTGGAGTTGATTTTTGTGGATGGTGTAAGAGAATGGTCTACTTTCATTCTTTTGCATGTGGCTGTCCAGTTTTCCCAACACCGTTTATTGAAGAGACTCTCCTTTCTCCATTGTATGCTCTTGGCTCCCTTGTTAAATATTAGTTGTCCATAGATGTGTATTTCTGGGCTGTATTTCTGGGCTCTCGATTCTGCTCCATTGATCTGTATGTCTGTTTTTGTGCCAGTACCATGTTGTTTTGGTTACTATGGCTTTGTAGTATATTTTGAAATCCAGGAGTGTGATACCTCCAGCTTTGTTCTTTTTCTTCAGGATTCCTTTGGCTATTCGGGGTCTTTTGTTGTTCTATATAAATTTCAAGATTCTTTGTTCTATTTCTGTGAAAAATATTGTTGGAACTTTGATAGGGATTGTGTTGAATCTATAGCTTGCTTTAGGAAGTATGGACATTTTAACTATGTTAATTCTTCCAGTGCAAGAGCATGGAATATCTTTCCATTTCTTGGTGTCTTCTTCAATTTCTTTCAACGTCTTATAGCTTTTGGTGTACAGATCTTTCACCTCTTTGGTTAAGTTTATTCCTAGGTATTTTATTCTTTTTGTTGAAATTGTATTCTTAATTTCTCTTTCTGCTACTTTTTTGTTAGTGTATAGAAACAAAACCAATTTTTGTATGTTGATTTTGTATCCTGCAACTTGACTGTATTCATTTATTATTTCTAAAAGTTTTTTAGTAGATTCTTTAGGGTTTTCTATATATAAAATCATGTTGTCTGCAAAGAGTGACAGTTTCACTTCTTCTTTTCCAATTTGGATGCATTTTATTTCTTTTTCTTGCCTGATTGCTTTGGCTAGGACTTCCAATACTATGTTAAATAAGAGTGGTGACTGTGGGCATCCTTGTCTGGTTCCTGTTCTTAGAGGGATAGCTTTCAGTTTTTCTCCATTGAGAATGATATTTACTGTGGGTTTGTCATATATGGACCTTATTATGTTGAGGTATTTTCCTTCTATACCCATTTTATTTAGAGTTTTTATCATAAATGGATGCTGTATCTTGTCAAACGTTTTCTCTGCATCTATTGAGATGATCATGTGATTTTTATTCTTCATTTTGTTAATGTGGTGTATCACGTTGATAGATTTGCAGATGTTGAACTATCCCTGCATCCCTGGAATGAACGAACTTGATCATGATGTATGATCTTTTTAATGTATTGTTGTATTCAATTTGCTAGTATTTTGTTGAGGATTTTTGCATCAATGTTCATCAGTGATATTGGCCTGTAATTTTCTTTTTTTGTGTTGTCCTTGTCTAGTTTTGGTATCAGGATAATGTTGGCTTCGTAGAATGAGTTAGGAAACCTCCCCTCCTCTTCAATTTTGGGAACAGTTTGAGAAGGATAGGTATTAAGTGTTCTTTGAATGTTGGGTAGAATTCACCAGGGAAGCCATCTGGTCCTGGACTTTTATTTTTCGGGAGGTTTTTGATTGCTGTTTCCATCTCCTTGCTGGTGATTTGTCTATTCAAATTCTCTACTTCTTTTTGGTCCAGTTTTGGAAGGTTGAATGTTTCTAAGAATTTATCCATTTCTTCCAGATTTTCCAATTTGTTGGCATATAGCTTTTCATAGTATTCTCTTATTATCTTTTGTATTTCTGAGGTATGCATTGTAATTTCTCCTCTTTCATTTCTGATTTTATTTATTTGAGCCTTCTCTCTTTTTATCTTGGTGAATCTAGCTAAGGGTTTGTCAATTTTGTTTATCTTTTCAAAGAACCAGCTCTCAGTTTTTCTATTGTTTTTTCAGTCTCTATTTCATTTATTTCTGCTCTGATTTTTATTATTTTCTTCTTTCTGCTGATTTTGGGCTTTGTTTATTCTTCTTTTTCTAGTTCATTTAGATGCACTGTTAGATTGTTTATTTGGGATTTTTCTTCTTTGTTGAGGTAGACCTGAATTGCTTATAAACTTTCCTCTTAGAACTGCTATTGCTGTATCCCATAGATTTTGGCATGTTGTATTTTCATTTTTAGTTGTCTCTAGGAATTTTTTGATTTCTCCTTTGATTTCTTCATTGACCCAATCATTGTTCAGTAGCATTTTGTTTAATCGCCACATTTTTGTGGCTTTTCTTATTTTCTTCCTGTAGTTGATTTCTAGTTTCATACTTTTGTGGTCAGAAAAGACGCATAGTATTATTTCAATCTTCTTAAACTTATTGAGATTTGTTTTATGGCCTAATATGTGATCAATCCCGGAGAATGTTCCATGTGCATTTGAAAAGATCTTGTATTCTGTGGTTTTTGGATGGAATGTTCTATATATATTTACTCAGTCCATCTGGTCAAATGTGTCATTCAAGGCCAGTGTTTCTTTATTGATCTTCTGTTTGGATGATCTATCTATTGGTGTAAGTGGAGTGGTAAAGTCCCCTGCTATTATTGTGCTACTGTCTATGTTTCCTTTTACGTCTGTTAATAATTGCTTTATATAGTTAGGTGCTCCTATGTTGGGCGCATAGATACTCACAAATTTTAAATCATTGCTCTTTCCTTTTGTATTTAGGCAAAGCTTGCCAGCTATCCTTTGAGTGTGGTGGGGATTTTCTCTTTCTTCTTTTGTTTTTAGCCAAAGGGCAGATATCACTGCTATTAATCATTTGTACAATTAGGAACTAGGGAGCATTCCAAGAAATGGTGCAACATCTCCATCCAGGTTGCACTGATTTGTGTGCCCTGTACAGTATGACACACAACAGAAGAAAATAAGTCATAGGGGACATTGTGCATCCTCCACCTCCTCTCCCATACCCATCTTCTAACCATATCGAAGGCTATGTCTATGACAGCTCACTTTTTCTTTTCCATTGAGAAGTGTAGAATTGGGATGAATTAAAATGAAAGGGGCTCCTTGAAATCCAACTCTTTGATAAATTTCTCTCTGCATCTAATCCACAATAGATTTCCTTTCTATCCCTTGCACTTTGGCCTATCTGCTCACTTTTTTTTCAAAAAGTGCCTATGTTTTATGTTGCTAGGACAAGTTATTTCTCCCCCTGCAAAAAAGTTCTTTTATTTTTATTAAAATTCTTAAAAAGTAGTTAAAAGCTTTTCTCTGATAACCTCTATCTCTATATCTTTCTTTAATTAGCAAGAAGCTTGGAAATGCTTTAATAACATTCCTCCTACTGGCTCCTATTTTCAAAAAGTACAACCCCTTCACTATTTGCAATGTAAGTAGAGAAGGAATATGGAGGACCAGAAGCCTTTTCAGGGTAAAATTTTCTTGAGGGAAGAGATATAAAGTGGATAAATGCAAAGGAGAGACACTAGGATTATTTTTATAGCAGCAAAGGGAGGATGGCAAAAGCATCTGAGAATATTAAATACGGTGCTGATAAGATAGAAGGGCTATGCTTCCCTAAAGCCAGACAAACTGAAATAGAAGCAAATTTATATATTAATCAAGATTTTGTATTTTAGTAGAAGATTAAAGTAGTACTACTACTTCAAATTGAATGTCAGCTTTTAAAGAATGCATGTTTAGATAGATAATTCTCACCAAATTAACTCTCAATCCCTATTAATATTAAATCAATGTTTACTTGGACTAAAAATGTCCTAGGTAGCTGGACATGGAGAATGATATGAAAGGCTAGGGTGAGAATAAGAAGGACCAGAGATAGACCAGGAATTATGCTTTTTGTTTTTTTGAGGAAGATTGGCCCTGAGCTAACATCTGCCACCAATCCTCCTCTTTTAGCTGAGGAAGATTGGCTCTGAGCTAACATCTGTACCCATCTTCCTCTATTTTATATGTGGATGCCTGCCACAGCTTGGTTTGATAAGCAGTGTGTAGGTCTGTGCCCAGGATCTGAACTGGCAAACCCCGGGCTGCCAAAGAGGAGCATGTGGACTTAACTGCTACACCACCAGGCCAGACCCAAGGAATTATACTTTTTAGCCATATTCACACACTTAAAAATGAAGTAGATGTATTCACATAGTTTAGAACTTGATTTTGAATCTACACTGAGTTAACATGGCCAGTTTGGTTCATCAGTTCATCAAGATGATTCAGGAAAGAAAAATACAGTTAAAAATAGTCCAATGTCTATGCATAATGTTTATTAATATATATGCACCTAATGTAAGAGCACTAAAGTATATAAAGCAACTATTAACTAATGGGGCAAATTGACAGCCACACAATAATAGTACAGGGCTTTAATACCCCACTTACATCAATGGATAGATAATCCAGACAGAAAATCAACAAGGAAATATTGGCATTAAGTGAAACTCTAGACCAGATGGACTTAATAGATATATACATAGAACATTCAATCCAAAAGCAGCAGAATATACATTCTTCTCAAGTACACATGGAATATTCTCAAAGATAGACCATATGTTGAGGAACAAAACAAATCTCAATAAATTTAAGAGGACTGAAATCATATCAAGCATCTTTTCTGACCACAATGGTATGAAACTAGAAATCAACTACAAGAAGAAAGCTGGAAAAGTCACAAATATATGGAGACTAAACAACACGCTACCAAACAACTACTGGATCAATTAAGAAATCAAAGGAGAAATGAAAAAAATACCTAGAGAAAAATGAAAATCAAAACACAACATATCAAAACCTATGGGATACAGTGAAAGAGGCACTAAGAGGGAAGTAGATAGCAATATAGGCTTACCTCAGGAAACAAGAAAATCTCAAATAAACAGTATAACACTATCCCTAAAGGAACTAGAAGAAGAAGGAAAAACAAAGTTCGAAGTCAGTAGAAGGACGAAAATAATAAAAATTAAAGTAAAAATAAATGAAATGGAGACTAAAAAGACAATAGAAAAGGTTAATGAAACTAAAACTGGTTCTTTGAAAAGATAAAAACATTGACAAAACTTTAGCTAGAATCACTAAGAAAAAGAGAGAGAAGACTCAAATAAATAAATGAATTAGAAATGAAAGAGGAGAAATTACAATGGATACCACAGAAATACAAAGGATTACAAGAGAATACTATGAAAAGCTATATATCAACAAATGTGATAACTTAGAAGAAATGGATAAATTCTTAAAATCGTACAAGTTTCAAAAACTGAATCAGGAAGAAATAGAGAACCTGAATAGACCAATCACTGTAAGCAGATTGAAACAATAATCAAAAACTTCCCCAAAAACAAAGGTCCAGGAACAGACGTCCTCTCTGGTGAATTCTACCAAACATTCAAAGGACATTTAATACCCATACTTTTCAATCTCTTCCAAAAAATTGAAGAGGAGGGGATGCTTCCTAACTCATTTTATGAAGCCAACATTACCCTGATACCAAAACTAGACAAGGACTACACATATACACAAAATTATAGGCCAATATTCCTGATGAACATACATGGGAAAATTCTTGACAAAATAGTAGTAAATAGAATACAACAATACATTAAATATAGCATACACAATGATCAAATGGGTATATTCCAGGGATGCAAGGATGGTTCAACATCTGCAAATCAATAAATGCGATATTAACAAAATGAAAAATAAAAATCGCACGATCATCTCAATAGATGCAGAGAAAGCATTTGACAAGATTCAGCATCCATTTATGGTGAAACTCTCAATAAAATGGGTTTATAAGTACCTCAACATAATGAAGGCCAAATATGACAAACCCAAAGCTAACATCATACTCAATGGTGAAAAATTCAAAGTCATCCCTCTAAGAACAGGAACCAGACAAGGATGCCCACTTTCACCACTTTTATTCAACATGGTATTGGAAGGCCTAGCCAGAGCAATTAGGCAAGAAAAAGAAATAAAGGGGATCCAAATTAGAAAGGAAAAAGTAAAACTGTCACTATTTGCAGATGACATTATTTTATATATAGAAAACCATAAAGAATCCATTAAAAAACTATTAGAAATAATAAATGAGTACAGTAAAGTTGCAGGTACAAAATTGACATACAAAAATCTGTTGCATTTCTATACACTAAAAATGAGCTAGCAGAAAGAGAAGTCAAGAATAAAATTCCATTTGTAATCGCAACAAAAAGAACAAAATACCTATGAATAAATTTAACCAAGAAGGTGAAAGATCTGTACAATGAAAACTGTAAGACCTGTTGAAAGAAATTGAAGAAGACACAAAGAAATGGAAAGATATTCTGTGCTCATGGATAGGAAGAATTAACATAATTAAAATGTGCATATTACCTAAAGTAATCACAGATTCAATGTGATCCCTATCAAAATCCAAACATTTTTCATGGAAATAGCACAAAAAACCCTAAAATTTATATGGAACAATAAAAGACCACGAATAGCCAAAGCAATCCTGAGAAAAAAGAACAAAGCTGAAGGTATCACACTCCCTGATTACAAAGTATACTACAAAGCTAAAGTAATCAAAACGTTATGGTACTGGCAGTAAAACAGACACACAGATCAATGGAACAGAATCAAGAGCCCAGAAATAAGCCCACACATCTATGGACAGCTAATCTTCAACAAAGGAGCCAAGAACATACAATGGAGAAAAGAAAGTCTCTTCAATAAATGGCACTGGGAAAACTAGACAGCCCCATGCAAAAGAATAAAAGTAGATCACTATCTCACACCATACACAAAAATTAACTCAAAAAGGATTAAAGGACTTGAATACACAGTCTGAAACCATAAAACTCCTGGAAGAAAACATAAGCAGTACAATCTTTGACATCAATCTTAGCAGCATCTTTTTGAATATATGTCTCCTCAGGCAAGGGAAACGAAAGAAAAATGTAATGGGACTACATCAAGCTAAAAAGCTTCTGCACGGCAAAGGAAACCATCAACAAAACGTAAAGATAACCTAACAACTGGGAGAAGATATTTCCAAGTCTTATAACTGACAAGGAATTAATATCCCAAATAAATAAAGAATTCGTACAATTCAACAAAACAAACAACCTGATTAAAAAATGGGCAGAATATCTGAACAAGCATTTTTCCAAAGGAGAGATACAAATGGCCAATAGGCACATTGAAAGATGTTCAGCATCACTAATCATCAGGGAAATGCAATCAAAACCACAATGAGATATCACCTCATACCAGTAAGAATTGCTATTATTAAAAAGGCAAGAAATAGCATGGGTTGGAGAGGATGTGGAGAAAAGGGAACCCTTGAATATTGCTAGTGGGAATGTAGATCGTTCAGCCACTATGGAAAATAGTACAGAGATTTCTCAAAAACTTAAAAATTGAAAAATCATATGATCCAGCTATTCCATCTCTAAATATTTATCCCAAAAACACAAAAACACTAATTCAAAAAGATGTATGTACCACATGTTCATTGCAGCGTTATTCACAATAGCCAAGACTTAGAAACATCCTAAGTCCCCATCCATTGGATGAATAGGTAAAGAAGATGTGGTGTGTACACACACACACACACACACACACACACACACACTGGAATACTACTCAGCCATAAAAAAGATGAAATCTTGCATCTTTGTGACAACATGGGTGGACCTTAAGGGTATTATGCTAAGTGAAATAAGTCAGATGCAGAAAGAAAAATGCTGTATGATTTCACTCGTATGTGGAGGATAAAAACAAACAAACAAACACATAAATACAGAGAACAGATTGGTGGTTGCCAGACAGGAAGCAGGGTGGCCGGAGAGTGAAAGAGGTAAAGGGGCACAAGTGTACTGTGACAGATGGCAACTAAACTTTTGTTATGTAGTCTATAGAGTAGTTGAAATATAATGATGTACACCTGAAATTTATTTAATGTTATAAATCAATGTCGCTTCAATAAAAAATAGTCCATGTCTATGAGAGGCTATGTATTAGATGAAATATTCTCATTTAACATTGTTACAAACATGAATTTGGACGGATCAATGGATTTTCTTAATCATTCTATATATAGGCTCAGTGCTGGTTGATAAAAGTGTCACAGTTACTAAGATGCAGTCTCTGGCTGAAGCAGTCTGTAGTCTAGTGACTTCATGAGCAGCACCAAATTTGGTACAGGACAACTTGTTAAGTGCCTTCTGCTGATTCTGGCCTTCCCTGTAATATAAAAAACCTATGGTGTGGTCTTAGCTTTGCTTGGTGGTAGATTCATATTGACTTCATGCCTCCATTCGTTCATTCAGTTAATATTTTTTGATCACATTCTGTATGCTAGATGCTGTACTAAGTGTTTCAGATGTCCTTGTGGAACTCACTATCTTGTCTTTAAAACAAATCAACACTGAGATTTAGGGATATATTAGTAATCCTTGAGATCCAGGATTCATTAAAATTGAATTATGACGTTATTGAGTTCCAAACAATCCATATATGGAAGTTAAATTATGTCAGATTACAGTTTTTGAGAACTGCTTACTGGCAACGTATCACTAGAGTCACATGAGGACAGGAGATAATTTGAAGACACGGCATCTTTTATATTTTGTTTCAAGATGTAGTTGCTAAGCATTGAACTTAACAGTCTATATAATTTTCCTGTATCAAAATTCAACCCAATGAGTTTTCAAGTTTCCTACTGGTCATTTGAGTAATCCCTCAGATAAAGGTTTTTACATTATGGATGGATGTCCACCACCCCGAGATCACTGCCCATCTCACTTCATCATTCCTTGGGAGTCTCAGCTGCACTTCATCATACATCATCACCTTTTAGCCTGCTCTGGTCACCCCATCTCACACTTCATCACTTCTTGCATTCTTTGTGAGCTCTCTGCTCTGTTGCAGAATCTGTCTCCAGTGTCCTCTAATTCATTATTTCCAAACCAAAGTTAATCAAACTTTATTGATATTAGTTCTTTTTAATTTATCAAAACAGGAACTATTGTACATTATAATAAAGGAGTAATTACTATAATAAAATGTGGTTAAGAAGGTATTATATGAACTATATAATTTCTGGGCTTTATTCCTCTCTATATTGATTCTACAAACGTGAGCAGGCAACTTATGACACACCTTTGTTACTTTAAATTGAAACAAATAAAGACACTTGCTGACTGCCTGGTTGAGGTGTCAGCATTATGGGTTGTTCATGCGGCTTTTAGTGATGTTGACTTGAGCAGGTTATTACTTTGAGTATGTTTCAGAGTAGTGAGTGTCATTTTTTTGGGTCACCTTCTTTACTTTAAACAGTTAAGTAATTTCCTTCATTCTGATTGATCAATCCAGGCTGAATATTTGTGAACAGATCTGAATCATCTGAAAGAAAATATCTATAAAAAATGAAAAGTACTGTTGTTATATGGTTTACTATTGATTTAAGTAGATTTTCCTGAGTGAATTATTCCCTTAAGTTCTCTACTGCAAATTTGCCAACAATATATTTTATTTTACAGTGGAATTGGTCACAGCAAATGTAGTACTTTCATTCACAGTCATTACCTTTATCTATCCAGATTCTCATGTATTCTTATGTGTAATTTCCCATTCTTTTGTAATATAATGATTTCAAATTACCCAAATAGATTTTCCATCACTCTGGGCATCTTAGTCTGTTCAGTCTGCTGTAACAAAACACCACAGTTTGGGTGGCTTATACACATTAGAAGTTGATTTCTCACAGTTCTGGAGGCTGGGAAGTCCAAGATCAAGTCACCAGCATGGCTGTGTTCTGGTGAGGGCTCTCTTCCTGGCTCATAGCTGGCCATCCTCTCCTTGGATCTTCACTTGGTGGAAGGAACCAGGGATCTCTCTGAAGCCTCTTTTATAAGGCACTAATCCCATTCATGAGAGTTCCACCCTCATAATTTAAACACATCCCAAAGGCCACACCTCCTAATACCATCACCTTCGGGAGTTAGGATTTTAACATATTGAATTTTGGGGGGACACAAATATTCAGGTCATAGCATCATGTCCACTAGAATCAAAGGTTTTACATTTAAAAGTTAACCATCCCTGGGGCCGGCCCGGTGGCGCAGCGGTTAAGTTCGCACGTTCCGCTTCTCGGCGGCCCGGGGTTCGCTGGTTTGGATCCCGGGTGCGGACATGGCACTGCTTGGCAGCCATGCTGTGGTAGGTGTCCCACGTATAAACTAGAGGAAGATGGGCACGGATGTTAGCTCAGAGCCAGGCTTCCTCAGCAAAAAGAGGAGGACTGGCAGTAGTTAGCTGAGGGCTAATCTTCCTCCAAAAAAAAAAATAAAAAACAAGCAAAAAAAAAAGTTAACCATCCCCGCAAGGTTACTGCAATCCTTTTTGCTTGCCATTGAGTTTCATTGTGATTTGGTAAAGCCTAGGGGAGGCTGGCCAGCAGTTTCAGGATATATTGTGAAGGGATCATGATTTCTGAAGTTCTCATTTTAATAATTCTAGAACTTGTGTTCATAGAAATATGGTATGTCTCATTGATGTGACTAGCTCATTATTCAATTAGTGAAGATTGAATTTATACTATTCAGTGGAGAAAACATGTCTACAAGAGGTATTTTAATCATTATTTATAAAAATATTTATTTAGAACATTATTTCAGCTTAAAAAATCAAACTGCTGCAAATTTAGGATTGCTAACCTTTACCAAGGCTTCCTTGGTACCTTATTATTGCCTAGGTACTAAATCATGATATTAATCACATGTTACAGCTAAGTAGGCAGGTGTATGTGGTCAATTTTTAATTTTGTTTTTATTTTACTCTTTGGTCTGTGGAATTTAAGACTTTTTTAATTCAGAAGATGATGAGAAAGCACTGCCTTTGGAGTACTCCATAAAAATTTACAGAGATAATGCCGTTTTCTTTAGTCAAAACAATGCACTTCGTTTACTTTAATGACTGCTTGAAGTTGTAACTGGCTTGCATTTTGAAGTACTTAAGCATTTGTTGGTCGTCTTTAACTTAAAATTTAAGCTATGCAGGTCAAAATACAAATGAATTGATGTCTTGACTGACTTTAGAAACTGGCCTTTTCAATTTAATTTCATGAATTCAAGGAAACAAACATTAAAGTTTGCAGCATAAGAGAATACGATATTATAATAATCAGATATATACAGAAACAGTCTTAGATTTATCTAGTGTGACCCAGAATTTTTCAAATTGAGACAGCCAGTGTGGCACTGATGTTAATAAGCGACTGAGGGAGCATGCTAGAAGAATCTTTTGTAATCTCTGACTGCATGCAGGCGTAAAACGTACTTTATGACTAGATTCAGATGGAAAAGATGAGATGGCTTGAATGATGAATTTTAAAAGGTCCACAGCCAGTCTACAAAAGCCCAGTTCCTACCAAGGGGAGCAAAATATCATTTATATTTGCTACTTGTTCAGCAAATATTTCTTGAGTCCCTTCAATGTGTTAGGCACAGGTGATGGAGATATAAAGATAGATAAGACACTATCCCTCCTCAAGGATGGGGCTGTATGGAAATAATAAAAGTAGTACTAGTAAAAAAACATAGTCACCATTTATGACACATAAAGTATGCCCTCCACTTACGTGCAGTTATCCCTAATACGATGATTCTGCAGATTATTCTTTGCTCTGGTTTGCCGACACAGAAACAGCCCCAAAGTGGTTAATTAACTTGTCAGAGTCACCTGAGAGCAAATGGAGAATTTAGATTTGAACCTTGTTCTGATCCCAAGGTCCAAGGTCACCATTTTGAAAATACATGGGTCAGATCATGTAGGTCATTTAGGACATTCTGAGTAGTTTAGATTTTATTCTGAAGGCCATTGAAAGCTACTGGTTTTAAACAGCATATGGCATGCCGGGATTTGGGTTTAGAGAGAACCTCACAATAGTATGGAGAATGGAATGGAGGCGGATGAGACTGGAGGCAAAAAGCCATCGTAAAAGTTAAGGTGAGAGAAGGTGAAATGCTGACTTAACACATGGCAGTGGGAATGGAAAGAAAGCAAAAGGATTTAAGACTTATTCAAGAGGGAGTGTGTGCAAGAATAAGTCAAGGACGACATCCAAAGTTCTTCCTTGAGAAGCCAGTTAGATTATGGTGCCATTTTGTGAATAGCAAATACAAAAAGAGAAGATGAAATTAGCTTTAAAATATTATCATTATTATTATTGTTTTTCTGAGGAAGATTAGCCCTAAGATAACTTCTGCCAATCCTCCTCTTTTTGCTGAGGAAGCCTGGCCCTCAGCTAACATTGTGCCCATGTTCCTCTACTTTACATGTGGGACGCCTACCACAGCATGGCGTGCCAAGTGGTGCCATGTCCGCACCCGAGATCTGAACCGGCGGCCCGGGCGGCCAAGAAGCAGAACATGCGAACTTAACCGCTGCGCCACCAGGCCGGCCCCAGCTTTAAAATATTATATTGAAAAATTGTACAAGCGCATTATAAAAATTACAGCAGTATAAGAAGGCAAAAAATGAAAGTTAAATGTTATCCTAAATCTTAGAACTCAGAAATATTCATTATTAACTTTTGATACACTTAATTTTGGATATAGTTCTATGGGAAAATATATGGAAGGAAAGACAGGTAAATTACAGGGTTTACTCAACTTTAATGATTCTTTGCTATAAGGGATATGAGTTCTTAAAAGCACCCTCTAAAATTAAGACAAAAGATTATAGTATATGTTGGGAATAATTCTGTTTTATAACTACACATTACATCTCTAAACAGTATCCTATGGGTTCAAGTTCAGTTTTTACTGTGCTGAATGTAAGGTGTTTATGGATATCCATATGGAATTTTCGTTTAGTCAGATGCATTTGTGGTCTTGGATCCACAGTGAGATCAGGGCTAGAGATGTTGATTAAGGAGATGTTATTGTATAAGTGGAAGTTGAAACCCTGAAGAGGTAACACTGGGTTGGCAGGTAGAATTGATACAGCTGAGGATAGATCCTTTGATGGTACTCAAATACTTAAGGAGAGGGAGAAATAGGAGATGACTCTCCAAAAGGTATTTATTTAAGTAGAAGAAAAACAAAGAGATATGATATTATAAAAGCCAGGAGAGAAAAGAGTTTGAAAAAATTGTCCATAGTGTCAAATGTCATAGAATAATCAAGACAGGGTGGATCATTATCCATCGGCTATCTAGCAATTTAGGAGCAGCATGAATAGCAATTTGGTCTCATCGATGATCGTTTTTGTAGAGAGATGGAGAAAGAAACAAAATCATAATGAGTGAAGAAGTAAGTAGGAGGCAAAGACAACTCTTTTTTCTTCTTTTTGAGGAAGATTAGCCCTGAGCTAACTACTGCCAATCCTCCTCTTTTTTCTGAGGAAGACTGGCCCTGAGCTAACATCCATGCCCATCTTCCTCTGCTGTATATGTGGGACGCCCACTACAGCATGGCATGCCAAGCGGTGCCATGTCGGCACCCGGGATCCGGACCGGCCAACGCCGGGCTGCCGAAGCAGAACGTGCACACTTAACTGCTGCGCCACCAGGCTTCCCCCAAAGACAACTCTTAAGAAACTTGGTTGTGAAGATCAGGGAAAGCTAGAGAGATTGCTCAAGAGCGACATAGGTTGAGAGAGGACTTGTCTTTTCACGTGGGAGAGGCTTAAATATATCGAATGCAGAGGGTAAAATCCAAAATAGAGAAAGAGGCTGAAGTATAGAGGAAAGCAGAGCTGACTGGTGGAGCAGGGTCCTGAGTAGGTGAGAGATGCAGGTTGCAGGACTAGCTTTGGGTGGACGGCAGGACATTTCGTTCTCTGTGATAAAAGGGTGTAGGTATATAGATGTACTTACATAGGAAAATAGGGCTTTAAGAAAGATCTTCCTAAACGATTTGAGTTTCCTATGTTAAGAAGAGGATAAGATAATGTTGCAAATGAGAAAGATGAAATTTGAAAAAGGAGTTTGAGAAACGGTAAATGTGAATAGTAGATAGTAAATAGTAAACTTGTTTGTGGTAATGGAAAAAGGAGCAGACCAGGGATATATAAAGGATTGCTGATTGTCCCCAAAGGCTTGATCAAAGTTGGAAACCACATTTCTTCCTGGTGCCAGATTTCATGGCCATGTGATTTTCTTCACAGAATTTAGATGTAGAAATGGAGTAGATCAGTGGTTAGATTGATCCAAGGGTTTTCAGCTCTTATGCACTAGAGGAGAGATTGACAAAGTCATGGATGATAGATGTTGACAAGCGAATATTTCAAGGGGTAGATCATGAGACTTAGGCCAGATAGGGGAGAGAAAGGGAGGATGAAAAGGCATGTTCTCTGAGGTTGACTATAGGCATCAATGAAAGTAAGACACTGGGGAATCTGTAAAGAGAAAAAGTTGTGACTGGGATGTGATGTTTTAGATGTAAGAGATGGAATGGTTTCAGTTGGAATGAGAAATTTAAAACAGCCAGAGCAATTTGGGTGTTTTTTCATGAGGGGAACACAGTAACTGGGATTTTCATTGTTGTGGATTCAAGATTGGAAACACATCAGCTGTGGTGGGCATGTGCCCAGAGCTACATGTGTGTATAGTGAAGACAGCCTCTTTCTTCCAGGCTGTCAGTTCTACAGAGAACAGTCCTTATAGGGTTAGAGAGATTGAGTTCCACGTGGGGCAATAGAGATGGGGTGAAGCTCTATCATTCCAAATCAACTGCAGCTAATCTTAAAATAAACTCATTTTTACTTTCATACTAAAGTGATTATATGAAGTGGTTGTTTTAGTGTCTTGTTCTTCATTATCATGCTATTATGTGGCTTAGCACATTATATGGTAAGCCCTGTAGTCTCTCTCCCGTTAGACCATGACTTCATCTGTGGCAGGGACTGCATCTTATTTATTTTTGTACCCGCAGTGCTTAGCAGTGTCTGGCACATCATAAGGGTCAGTAATGCTTATTTCCTCACTTAGACAGAGATAATCAGGAAGACTTCATGAACTAACTATGTTTTGAGCAACTGATTGTCTTTTTTTATCACTGTTTTCCATAGTCAACTTACTCCCAAAGGACCACTTTGGCACATAGTAGTGCATAATAAATGTTTGCAATCAACTGATTATAAAGTAGCATCCTTTCTTGATTGTAGAATTTTGAGTACTGCTTTATTATAGATTTACATAAACCTACATCTGTGGAACTACACTACACAGATTTGTTTACTTTCTTTAGTTCTGACAATATATGTTTTATTTCCTGAAAATACAACTTTGAAATATTGCTTATGCACATTGTTGAAGGTCTTTATCACACAATTTTGATGATGATAGGATGATTTCAATAGTAGTTGAATATCTCTGTACATTGCATGGATCCTATTAGAGATCTAGGGTGCTTGTAGACATTTATGTGTTTACTGAGATCTCTTCTGAAAGTGTTATACCATTGACTCAAAGGCCATGTCTATCCAACAAAAGTGGAAAGTTGAACCCTTAGCTTCCTTTTCTCTTTTTTTTTCTTGACTTGCTCTGTATCAGTCAAAATCATTAGGTAATTACTCAAACAGCTGAAGTGTGGTTTGGGCAAATCCACAAAAAGTCTGGAGAATCATTTGACATAAGATGGGAAAAATGTTGCCATTTCAAAAAGGGGAAAAGGTCATTTTAATTACAGGAGCATTTGTGTACTGGAAACTGGAATGGCTAGTTTCTTTCAGGTATACTAACAAATGTCAAAATTTGTTAGAATGTCTGGCTGGAACCTCTGCCATAGTCTTCCAGATTTGCTGTTCCATCCTCAATTTTAGGGAGTGCTGCTCTTCTTGTCTTTGACCAAAGTGACCTCCTTTATTTTTAATGTCTACTGAGAGCTTTAGAGCTTTATCTATCTATCTATCTATCTATCTATCTATCTATCTATCTGTCTGTCAATCATCCAGGGAAATTTGAAGTATCTGGTCCCTAGATGTCTCTTATCAATAATCAGAATATTCCATTTAACACATAACGGGGTCATGAGCATGTAAGCATTAATTGACTAAATTGTGAACCCAAATGAAAGTATTTCTATATTCAATGTCCATCACAAATAGTCACATCCTAATAACAGCAGCTTAAATCTTTATTTGGCCACAGATTTAAAAATCCTTATAAGGTCAGAGGCCAGATGTATTACTTCTCTACAGCGATTTCCAGATTTCTGGCTCCAGTTTAGTGATGAGACAATGCCATGTGTGACAAACCAGGACAAATTGTTTCTTTGAAATCTGGGTCAGAACATCATTGTTGTTTTTTTTTGAAAATTTCATCAAATGCAGTTTAGATCACTTTAACCTTATAACCAGTACATAGAAGGAATAATCTCATGGAGAAGAAATATAAACCTACAGCACCTTAATTAGCTGTTTTCACCATTGACTTAAGAATCAACATTTACATGGTGGTATATATTTTTATAAGATGTCAAGAAGTGAAATAATCATGTGTCAATTAATGTTCTCAATTTCTGAAGAAACTGATTGCTTCCCTTTTCCAAGTTAAAGGTTTTTCAAGAGGTTAAAATAAATACTCAATCCCAAACAGATGTTACTGTAATTCTTCTGAAAGATTCGTCTGTAAAAATTTTTCATTCCTGATTGCTAGTCTTGATGACAAGACTTTTCCAAATTCTTCTTGGATCCTAAGGAACAAAAATGGGTATGGGAGGCATACAACCTACCATTTCCTAGTATTAAGTCAGACAATTTGCTTTATCTTTTTCAGATTTGGCTCACACACATTTTCCTAATGTGTCAGGAAAGCTGGACTCACCTTGTGACTCTGGTTTCACCTGTGAGTGAATAATTTTTGGGTCAATTTTATCCATGTTGGTTCCTGGATTCTTATTTGAATCAAAACCAAGCTTTGAATTCGCTCTTAATGATGCCGGCCACAAGTTTCTAATAATCCACCTTTTCTCTGACTCTTCTCTTTTTCCTACACCGAAGACACCTATTGATGGGATTCATGAAACAGTGTTTTTCCATCCTCTATTCTTCTATTAGAATGTATTTTTGTGCCATTTCCAAAGACTTATTTCCCAAAACTTATGTTTTTTGCTATTTTTCTTCCAATTATAACTCAAAATTATATTTCTTAATGGATATGGGCTTCTGAGCAACAAACCAAATACTAGTGTCTAGATACAGAATTCCTAAAGCTGTTGAATGGAAAAGGCTTATCATCTGCTATCTACTTAAGTGTTAGGTGGTGAAGTAGAGAATGATGAAGGAAATCAGTTGTTCAATTTGTTGGAGCATGAAGTTAATTAAGTCATGATGTTTCATCCTCATCACAGCGCTGTGATTAAGGGTACCATTATTTTTCTTATACTGTAGGGATGAGGAAACTGAGGTATAGAGGGGTTAATCACCCTCCCTGGATCACACAGTTGGAAACTGGCAGAGCAGGGATTTGATCTCAGGTCTGCACCATTTTGAGGACTGTGTACTCTTAACGATCATACTACATCAACCCAACCAGTTATTTTGAAACATTTGCAATGAATCATAAAAAGAACTTTGTTATGGGATCAACTCAAAGCTGAGCTTATATGGATGTTGGGTCAGAAGACCTACCTTGCACAGTACTGCACAATGATGCCCCAAATCCCTCCATCATGTCTGGAGAAAAAAGTATTACCTCCTAGAGGAGTTAAACTCTGGGAAACGATTCATATTAAAAAAAATCCACAAGAGATTGACTTATAAAATGGAAGTTCAAATTATTTCTGTAGAGAGAAATATATGTCTATAGGGTTACAAATATTGATCATTTGGAGAGAGTTTTCCCTTTAGCTGGGTAGATTCACTAAGGAGTCCATGAATATATTAGAAACTTGCTATAATCAGAAAAAAGAAACAATGTTCATAACGGATTTTCCTTTAAACTACTATAGCTGAGATTGTTACGGGCTGAAGTATATTTTCCCCAAATTTCTATGTTGCAGCCCTGGTCCCCAGTACTTCAGAATGTGACTGCATTTGGAGATAGGGCCTTTAAAGAGGGCACCAAGGTAAAATGAGGTGATATGGGTAAGCACTAATCCAATATGATTGATGCTCTTAGAAGAGGAGATTAGGACACAGACCTTGCTCACCGAGGAAGGACCATGTGAGGACAGTGAAAAGGCGGCCAAATGTGAGCCAAGGAGAGAGGCCCCAGGAGAAACCAAACCTGTGCGCACCTTGATGTTGGACTTCCAGCCTCCAGAACTGTGAGAAAGGAAATTTCTGTTGTTTAAGCCGCTTAGTCTGTGATATTTTTTTATGACATCCCTAGCACGCTAATATAAGGATTAAAATTTTTATTGTAGGATTATTTCCATTTCACTAAACAATATTTGTCATTAGAAGTCAGAATTTGCCCTCTCTAAACAGTCCTTAAGATGTATTGGGTGATTTTTAATCTATTTCCTAGATTCTGTACTTACTTGTCTTTTACATTTTCTTCACTAATAAGTTACCTATTTTTTAATTACCTTGGCTAGATTTGGTAAACACTCTAGATCAGCACTGAACAATTAAAATATATTGTGAACCATTAAAACTCACATTATTAAAGTTTTTAGTAGCCACATTAAAAAATAAAAAGAGGGGCTGGTCCGGCAGTGTAGTGGTTAAATTCATGTGCTCTGCTTCAGTGCCCTGGGGATTGCAAGTTTGGATCCTGGGTGTGAACCTGTGCACCGCTCATCAAGCCCTGGTGTCCCACATACACAATAGAGGAAGATTGCCACAGATTTTAGCTCAGCAACAATCTTCCTCAAGCAAAAGGAGGAAGATTGGCAAGAGATGTTAACTCAGGGCCAATTTCCTCACCAAAGAAAAAATTTAAAAAAAGAAACAAGTGAGGTTAACTTTAATAATATATGAATATATGTTAATATATCTTATGTCTTATGTATATTAATACTATATATGATATATTCAAACTAGAATCATTTCAATATGTAGTCAATATAAAAGTATTAATGAGAAATTTTACATTCTTTTTTTTTCATACTAAGTCTTCAAACTGTAATGTTTATTTTCCTCTTAGAGCAGATCTCATTTGGGACCAGCCACATTTCAAATGCTCATAGTCAATGTGGTTAGTGGATGGGACAGCTCTCGACCTGTTGTTGAGGATTTAAATGACACCCTTCTCCATCAGCAACGTATTTGCACATCTTTTTAAGGTGGTACTTCTGCAGATGGCTGAGATTGCCTGTTGTATGTTGGTTATTTGAAATTTCACTTTCAGAATGTGACACACTCTTAACTGAGAACATAAACTTTTATCTGAATTGGGTGTCATTCTATGTGCAGATTCCTGATGGACAAAGTGCGATAGGAGGAAGTCATAGGAACTAAAGTTCCAATCAGGTAATGTTTCCTACTGGGGCTTTCTGGAAACATTCCATTTTCTTCAATAGATATTTATGACATTGCCTGCTACATGCAAGATATTAAGAGGGAAAATACGTGTAAGGTCATTTATTTTCAAATTGAGTTATCTTAAATATCGAAAAATCTCTAAGTGGATTAAAGGGAAAAACACTTCCATTTTTTAGTTTCTTACTATGTGCTGACATAGACGATCTCAGTTATCCTTTAATAATCTTGTGAACTTTATACAAATGAGAAAACTGAAGCTTAGAGGTTTTAAGTAAATTTCCCAAGATCACATTGTTCACAATTGGTGAAGGCTTTCATCCACATTTGTTTGATTTTAAAGGATTTGTGATATGGTTAAGTCTTATTCCAGTGCATGCTTTGTATTTGAGAAATTTCAAAGCAACATGAAGTGTATATGAATTTTGCAGAAACTGTTAAGCCCAGCTCTCAAGAGCATGGATTTTGGAGTAAGCTGCATTCAAGTTCAAGTTCCAGCTCTTCCACTTACTAGTTTTTTTACTTTTAACTCCAGAAGTCTATTTCCTCATTTAGAAAATGGGCATCACAAGAGTTCCTATCTCTTAGGAGTGTATAATGACTGAGTGAGCTAATTCAGGGAAAGCACACCATGCAAGGCATATACTAACGACTCACCCAACATTAGCTGCTGGTTCTTTTTTATCATAAGCAGTGACAGGCCTGGTATATATTAACTCTTTCAACTTACAGGAATTTTCTTGACTACTCGATATAGCAGGATATATTTTTTATACATTAAATATGATTAAGCAGAGAAGCCTGAAGTACTTTTCCATAATTAACCGCGCAACTGTATTGGGGAATGAGACCAGCTTTCAGAGGCAGATCTGACATTCACCGACAGCTGGGGGAGAGGACAGCGCTGATGTCTTTGCTACCTACGAACTCACAGTTTTATCCTTCAGAGGTGGTGACCCTGATTTCTCTCTGAAAGATATCTGAATTCTAGCCAATGCTGCTTTAGAACTTGGCACACCACCTGACCCATCTACAGAGATAGAAGAATAAGGTTTTTCAAAGGTCACATCTAAACCATCAGAAGTTTTTTTTCCATGTTTTCCCATGGCTGAAGATTATATTAAGACAATTGCAACAAAGACAACAAAAATAAAAATGAACCAAAATAGAGAAAGAAAGGAAGAAAAGAGCTTCTGTCTAGGGTTCAAATCCTTCTACTCATCAGATAGTCTTCACCTTTTTGATAATTATATTATGTGCAGCAGCAAAGAAACAAAAGAGGATAAAGGTCTTAGGAGTTATATTGATAAACTATGTGTGGTGCTCAAAAATGGCATGGAATATCTTGTTTAAGCTGTAAAAATATATTAGTGTGTCATGTTATCTTCATAAATTCTTCTCACACGTAGGGTGGGTGGAGTTCCTGAATCCCAAGGCACATTACCAATTCAGCTGGTCACTGCAATTCATCAATTGTTTTGTCACATATTTGCAGGCTCACAGTTGGGACTGAGGTATTACGATTCTAGAGGGTTTGATAATAGGTGAATTATTAGCTGTTGGGGACAGATTTGTTTCTGGGCTTTTCTGTGGCAGCCTCTTATATAGGAAGGTAATCATTCTCACGGAATTTGCTCCCTCAGACTTAAAGAGATTTTGAACGTAACATAATTTTTTTTCAAGTAAAATTTCATTAGTGGTTAATTATGACTAGTAGAGCATTCCGGAAGTTCACTAAGTGTGTTAAGAGTTCAGACATGTCAAATTTTAAACAGTCTCACAATGGGACAGCCCTCTGTATTCTTTGTCACCGTGTGTACACACACTGGTACAGTTCCTTTATGTATTATTATTCCATGTTGAACTTGTGATTCTAACCTTTTTGGAAAAGAAAAAGACTTTTAGAATTTATTTTTTCTTAGGCTGAGCAATTTACTTTTTGAGTATTTGCCTAGTACTGTATGATTTTGGGTAAGAAATAATTAATTCCAAGGGATATTCAAACAACATTTAACTTTAATAAGGATGCAAGAAGTTAAATGCTTTTTGTGGATGTTGTAAATCAGACCAAAAGAACCCAAAGCATGCTTAATCCTGGTCATTCCTATAGAGAATCTTCTCAAAGAAGCCAAACCATATCTAGGACAGAGTAAGCAGAGTCAGTTTCTCTTCTAATCGTGCACTTTTATGGGAAACAGAAAGGAGATAAAACACGAGGGAATGTAATAAGCTTCTCAATAAATTCTTCTCAAAGTTTCAAGTTTCTATTTTAGAAGGGTATCTTCATATTAAGATAGGTACTTTAGTTCACACATTGTCATCAACTCCAAAATTAGCTTGACTATTAAAATATTATTAATTGCTTATATTTTTCCAAGAGAGGGTGGGAGGATATGCAGATAAGGGAAGTTTTCAAGAATTCAATACAAAATATAGTTATATTGGAATCATTAGATAACTAAACACATGACTTAATTATTAAACACATAATTAATGGATAATTAAATCCATGATTTAAATTATGCTGTATCCAAAGTTTTTGCTAGATATACAATGCTGTCAGATTTTGTGCTGTTTTTCCTCTCTGTTTTACTGGAGACTTTGGTTTATCTGAAAACTGCATCTATAATTTTCTAACTGGAGGATATAGAAGGGGAAATGACAAAACTTAAAGATGGAGAAATGATCACCTTGGCAGAACTCCCAAGTGGTGGTTACATGCATAGCAAACACTCTAGAATACTGGAGTAAATTTAAATATTTCTAAAGAGTTTTGTGTTTTTCTTTGTTGGGATATAAACACTTTTTGGGTAAGGGGCATTTCTGTTTCATCAAAAGATTGTGTAGCTGAATTATCTGGAATGAGATGCAGGGCCTGAAAGACATTTGACTATGTACTATAGAAGGCTCATAATTGAAATGAGGTATGAGTCACAGACACCGTATATCCATCCGGCAGTTATGTAAATTACTTCTGATAAGTTATTTTGAGCCCTTTTGTCAGCTGTATACTTCTCATACCATTTTAGAGAGCCCTTGGCCTAGGGCAGACTCAGTTCTAGATTTTCTTATTTAAAGTGTGTCATGGGGGATACAAAAGAAATCTAAGTCATGGACTCATTATTCTAGAAACTTACAGTTTATTTTGGGAAAGAAGAACTCACTCATAGGAGTAGAGAGAGAGATTAATGAGGGCTTGAGGTTCTGTGGGATGATCGTACTGGGAAAGGCAATGAACAGGGAGGATGGCAATCCAGGCCCATGTTGGGGGGTGGGGCAAATTGAAGAGGTGTTGAGGTTGAGACGCGTCTGGCATGAGGAATCAGATGGCCTTTCTCCCTCTTATCTATTTGTTTAACTCAGTCACTCCTTCGGCACATGCTTATTGGGCTTCTACCACATGCCAGGTGACTTGCTAGGGAACGTAGTGCTGAGGAAAATGAACATAGTTTCTGCCTTCATGAAGCTGAAGGGCTAGTGTTAGCAAGCATTAAACACAGAAACAAACAAATGTATACAACAACAAACTGTGGTAAGCAATATTAAAAAAAGCAAGATGCTATGAGAGAGATTGTGGGCGGAGGAATGAAGGGCTGAAGAAGGGAACTTTAAGCTGAGATTTGAAGGGTATGCTTACTAAAATATGAAGACACCTTTCTTATATAGGATATGCTAAAATTAGATGGAATTCTCGACTGAGCTGCTCTTCTTTAGTCACGTGTCTGGTAAATGAAATAAAGAAATATTTAGGACACGCTCATTTAATTCAGCAAGTGCATCAGTCAGGGATCAAGTGAAAAACAGATGCCACGGGCAAAATGGAGAATGCGAGGAGGGTTTAATAAGTTTTATAAAGTTGTGGTGAGGACGTAGGGAAATGACAGGGACGGTGCAGTACTCTCAGCGCCATGCATAACAGAGCTGTCACAGTCTCTAGACCCAAAGGGATAAGGTAGGGGGGCATGCTAGGAGAAAGTAGTACAGGGAGGGGCAGTGATACCTTGAGAGGAGCAGTGACCCTGACTGAGGGACTCAGCAGCCTGAGGTGACCCCCCAATGCGAGAGTCAGGAGGATACATCCTTAGATCTCACTCTCCTTTTCCTTTTGCTCTTCCTGGTCAGGCCTCTGCCTTGCCTGGACCCAACTAGAAGTCAGAGGAAGCTGTGATCCACACAAGTCAACCTCTCTGCGTAGAGATCAAGCTCCAGATGGTGGAGCATAGGTCTTGGGGGAAACAGAGATATCTCACATAGCAAGTCTACACAAAGCACCTACTGTGGGCAAAGTTCAGAGGTGGAGGGATACAAAAAAATGTAAACCTTGTGAAAAGATTTATGGAGATTTACTCTTATCAAGATTTCTGAGGTCTTTGCGCATTTGTGGTGGTCAAGGTGTGATCTATCAGAATCAAAAATATGGCTGCCTAGATCCTATTACTCCTGCTTGGTAATTCAGACTTCCCTCCTAGTGGCTGTGTTTTCTCCTTCATGTCTATCATAATATTATCCGAACCATGCTGGGAAGGTACACCACATGTGAGAGCAGTGTCAGGGGGAGTGCAGTGGGCCAGAAATACCTCACAACTGAGCACTGAGCTACCAGAGTTACCCAGACACCTAGAGCACATTCTTACAATGCCCCTTTTCCTCAAGATGATTGCTCTGCTCTTTCTTAGAGTGGCTTTGTAACTTTTTTCTCAGCAAGGCTGGGGATGTGGAAATGAAGGAAGGCAGGAACTGAAATGTGTTGGTAATACTAGCTGACATTTGAACACTGGGATTCCTGTGTAAGCGGAAGGAATGGCTGTATTTACCAAATAGCCCCAATCCCCCCTTCCGCCTTAGTTTCAAATTCTGCAGGAAAAAGACAGCTCTGAAAATTTACGAGCCATAACTTGCTCTTCATTACTTGGTCACAGGGTAAGCAATGAGCACCCAAGCCTAAGGGTCACCTGCAGGTCTGGAAATCTTTGTAATTTTATAGGGAGGTTCATTGGCTGCAAGGAGGAGTGATGAGGTGCTGAGAGGCCGCTCATTCACCAGGGAGCCTGCTAAATAGTTTTGTTAATAATAAGGATATACATGTGTACAGAGCTCTTTCATTATAAAATTTTCCCCAAACGTGAGAATCTCAGTTAATTCTTGCAGTGGCCCTGGGAGTTGGGCAGGGCAGGCCTTACTAACTCCCATTTCAGATGAGAAATTGAACCTCAGAGGCTGACTGACCTGCCAGGGTCCTGCGGCTGAGAAGTGGCAGAGGTGCTGGAAACAATTCCAATTTTTTTTTTTTTTTAAATCACAACAGTTTCCAATGGAAGATTTCAAGGCAGAGAACATCTAGGCCTCTTATTATTCTCAGATTCTCAGAAAATTCGAGAGTGTTGGGATATTCAGGAGATTTTCTTTCACTGAGTTTTGTTTATAAATTTGTCTCATGAAAAGAGATCTACGGTTGGAAGTAAAATTTTCCAACAGGTATGTCAACAGTTGGAACCACTGTTGACATACCTCCATCCTTGATTTTTCTCTCTTCAGAATACTAGCAGCAGGATGAAAGCTATTTGAGGGCAGGATAAGGCCTGTCTCTCTTTTCACTGTCATAAGTGCTTTCTTTTAGTAAAATGAGGACTCACTGCAGCGTTTTGAACAGAGGAGTCACGTGATCTGACTTACAGTTTTTAAAAGGCTCCTTTGGCCACCATGTTGAAAACAGACCTTGGGGTAAGGTGGAGGCAGGAGAGTCCAATTAAAAGGCTGTTACTGTCATCCAAGTGAGAGAGGATGATGGTGTTTTGGACAGAAGTGGTAGCAGTGGAGGTGGTAAGAAGTGTTAAGATTTGGATACATTTTGAAAGCAGAGCCAACAGGATTTCCTGACAGTTTAGATATGGGTTATGAGAGAAAGGGAGAAATCAAGGGTTAATGCAGGTGTTTTGGCCTGAGCAACTGGAAGGAAGGAGGTGCCATCAAGAAGATGAGGAAGAATGAGGTGCAGCCAGTTTGGAGGGAAGATCAGCTTTGGAAATATTGAACTCAAGGTGCTTATTACACGTTTGTGGAGTTGGTTGTTTTTCCTTCTTTTTCCTGTGTAACAAATTACCAGATGTGTAATGGCTTAAAATAACACCCACTCATAGCTCTGTAGATCAGAAGTCAGGCAGTGCATGGCTGGATTCTCTGTTCAGGGTTTCACAAGGCTGAAATCAAGGTGTCAGTCATGCTGAGTTCTTATCTGTAGGCTCTGGGGAACAATCCTCTTCTAGGTTCATTTAAGTTCTTGGCAGAATTCAGTTTCTTGTGGGGGTAGGACTGAGATCCCTGTTTCCTTGCTGGCTGTCAGGTAGGGGTGCTCTCAACAACTAGAGGTCACAACTAGAATTCTGCCTACCACAGCATCCAAGAGAAAATGTTGAGTAGAAGGTTGGATATTCACATTTAGAGTTTATTTAGAGAGACAGAAAATTTGGGAGTCATTGTGGTATAGATAGTATTTAAAGCTGTGAGTCTGAGCTCATTAAGAGAGTGAATCTAGATAGAAAAGAGAAGACGTTCAATGACTGAGCTCTGGGGGATGTCAGCATTAAGAGATCACGGAGAGGAGGAGGAACTGGAAAAGGAGACTGAGAAGGGGTGACCAGAGAGGTGGGAAGAAATCCAAGAATGTGGTACCCTGGAAGCTGAGCTAAAAAAAAAGAATATCAAACATCAATATCAATGTGATCAATTGTATCAAATGCTGCTGATGGGTTAAGTAACATGAGCAAAAAGAATTGATCCTTAGATTTAGCAATGGAGGTCTTTGGTGACTTTGAGGAGAATGGTTTTTCACAGGGAGGAGAGACATCAAGTCTGTCACAGGTAGGGTAAGAGAGAATGTAAGGGGACAAATTGGAAATAGTGACTCGAGACTACTCTTTGAGAAGATTTATCATAAAGGGAGCAGGGAAATGGTGGTAGCTGGTGGAAGGGGAAGTGGAGTCAAAGATAGGATTAAAGATGGGATAAATAACAACATATTTGTATGTTGAAGTGAATGATTAGTTAGAGAGGAAAAAAATTGATAGTATAGCATAGAGAGGTGAGCATTGCCAGTGTGGCCTTGACTAGGCAAAAGAGTAAGGATCAAGTGTACAAGTGGATGGATCAGCTTCAGCTAAGAGGACAGGGTGTCCTTCTATAGTACCTGGTGGGAAGCAGAGTATTTGGGTGCAGACTGGGCCATGACCTACGAGTGTGCAGACTGTGCTCTGCTCAAGGTTGTCTGCCTGAGGGGAATGGGGGAGCTGCAATGCAAGCAAACTGCGGGCCCTTGATGTGGGGCTGAATCTACCCTGTAGAAGGAACATAAAAGTATTATTTGGGGCACAGATACTCATAGGTGGTGCTATGGGCTGAATTGTGTCACCCCTCCTAAATTCATATGCTGAAACTTTAATCCCCAGTACCTCAGAATGTGACTATTTGGAGATATGGTCTTTAAAGAAGTAATTAAGGTAAAATAAAATTATAGGATGGGGCTTTAGTCCAATATGACTGATGTCTTTGTAAGAAGAGGTGAAAAGAGACACCAGGGATATGCGTGCACCGAGAAAAGACCATATGAAGACACAGTGAGAAGGCGGCCATCTACAAGCCAAGGAGAGAGGCCTCAGAAGAAACCAAACCTGTGCACACCTTGATCTTGGATTTCTAGCCTCTAGAACTGTGAGAAAATAAATTTCTGTTGTTTAAGCACCCAGTTTGTGGTACTTTGTTACGGAAGCCCCAGCAAACTAATTCAGGTGGGTAGATGTGTTGGTGGAAGTTTGTAGAAGTTCTTTTTGGATTACTTCAATTTTCTCAGTCAGATGCAATCTTTCAAATGTAGTCATAGAAATGCGGTCTCTAAAATAAATAATATTTTAATTATGTTCTTCTTTTCATGGGTCTGTTTTTTGTCCATTTGCTAGAATCTTACCACGGACACTCAGTTCATCGGTTTTGAGGCTTTCAACATTTTTCTGTAGCTATTAGTCAGTGCAATAAGAAAAAAAGATTTAGAGGCATAAGGAGGAAATAAAACTGTCATTACTTGTAGATAATTATTTATATAAAAACTAAAAGAACATTTAAATAGATTGTTATTAAAATAAAAAAATATACACCAATTCAATCAGACTATGTAAAGCAAGGGAATGACATACATGGGATTCAGTGGGGAGGGGGCAAGAAATGGGAGATGGGGCTATGTGTTATCAAGGTGTTAACATGTTTTGAGTGGTGATTTCATGAATACTTATTACATTATTAAAAATGCTAAATAAATAATCAGCCAACTAATTAAAAGTGGGCCAAGCCTGGACCAATGATGAATGTGTGCTATGAAGTACGAATTATGATTAATCTAATTCTGCGTACCTTAGGCACAAATAAAAAAGCAAAAATAATAAAATGTGTTCATAATTACTATGTGTTTAGCACTTCACAATTTCTAAAGTGCTTTTGCAAGCACACCTTATCTCAACAAATGCTTGAAACAGCTTGTTTGATTCTCACAACAATTCTGTGAGTTAGAACTTTATCCTCTTTTTCCAGTAAGGACAGGAATCTAGGAATATTAAATGCTACAGTGCTCATGAATAGTATTATTAGAGCTTGAATCCAGGTGTTATCCTAAACTCCATGCCAAATGTTATGTATAGCAATGTTTTCCAAATTGTTGAGTGGAATGCATTTGGATGTTTTCTGATTTGCTTTGCTATCATCTTATTGTCTTTGTTTTTCAAACAAATTAAGTGTATTCATTGAACATTCTTCTATATGATAGTTGTCAACAAGTTTGAAAATTGCAATAAACAGATTGATGCAATTGAGATTTAGCTGTTCAGTTGTGAAAGTGTAGTTTTTAGCTCTGATTGACTACTCGGCCATTACCATTCCTGCCATCTTAATACCTACTAAAACCAGAGAATTCAAGTAGCCTCAAAAAAGGCAGACACTCCTGCCCCCACCATATGCTTGATGATGGACTGACTGGAAACTAATTAACATGCATGGCCATGTAAATGAGACTTGAAGCTTCTCTCCCAGCAATGGAGGGTAGAGGGACCTTAAAATGACTGTTTCATTAGATAGAGTCTTCTCACAGCTATCTTTCATTTGCTCCATTTGTCCTTTTATAATGTCAAGTTAAGGTAGACACATTGAATTTCTTTTTAAAATAGCTTATTTCACTTTTCTAGCTTCAAAATATTCACCGGCAAGAGGAAAAAAAGAAATTAGAAACAGGTACCCATTACTATTTTTTGAGTGGGGCCATTATTTTACTAATTTATTCTTGCAGTTCAGCAAGAGACTAATTTTTCAACTGATTTTATTTTTCGGTTTTGCAAGAGATATTGTGCACTTCAGACCCATTTCTTTTGCGATGGTTTTATTTGTAACCTGGGAAGAGTCATTTACCGTCATGGCAGCAGCGTCTCTGTTCAGGACTTGACTCACTCCCTTGAGAGGCAGTGCTGTGTCCTGCTGATAGCAGTTAGGTTCTAACTTGGTAAATAGCGTCAAACAGCATCAAAACTTCAATATGAGGATACAGCATATGAAGTATGAATTCCTACAAATTACATACTGACCTGACCCTTTCACTATAGCCTAGCCTACTGAAATTTAGGAACCTACGCTAATTCTTTCATAACATTGGAGTACCGTTCCTTGATAAGCAGCTTTACTGCCTTGAATTACAAGCAAGCAAAAATACCTTTTAAGCCACTTACTATTCAAGTACAGGATAAGACAATGAGTATGTCTGAGACAATGAGTATTTCTGAAAATATCTTCAATAACTTATCTCGTAATCATAAAAAATCATGTTTTATGGATATGGTCACATTAAGACACTCCAACACCCTTCCTGTACCTTCAATTTATTAAAAACCTTTCTTCTAAAAGCATTTTAGTTTTCTAAATAGGTATAATTTACTAATATTGATACTAACTTTTGATTAAATTACTTTAAGCAAAAATAATTGTGCACATAAGTAGAGATGAGAGTTATTATAATTAACTTCTACTAATTTTTATTTCATAATTCTAAACTTCAAATCATGAGAATCTCAACATTGCCAGGGAAATACAATTTAATATTCATTATATACTTAAATTGGAAAACTTTTACTTGAAAAAATGTGTTGTTAAGAAAATACAATTCCATCGAGAACTGGCTTTTCTCTCTTACTGCGATGTTCTCCTCTGTAACGTCTCCGCATTACCTACCCAAAACTCATAAGTCCTTTAAGATCCATCTCAGGTTGTTGCCCAGTGAGGCCTGACTTGAGAACTCCAGGCTTCGTCAAACGCTGCTTCCTGAGCAATCACGCGCTTATTAGCTGTATCATTGATTCAGACACAATTATTGTAGAACTGATTACATGCAGCTTAGCACAGTATTACATATCATTTTAAAATTTTTAGTGCATGCAATTATTTTCTCTCCAGTAAGTTTCTAAGATGTCTGAAGACAGGCAGGTCATGCCTTTGTTCTGGGTACAATATTTTTTGTTGAGCAAACTGTTTTATTCATTCCTTCAACCATCCCATATTCAGTGCTCACTATAAGCCAGGGACTGTGGTAAGTATTGACATACAAGGATTCATTTCTTGCTTATTATTTCAACACAGTTTTGAGCATCTAACATCTGCCAGGTGCTTGAGAAAAAGGTATAAAAATTAAATTCCTAATTTCATGGCCCTTACATCTCAGTAGGAGGGACAGACAATAAATAAATAAGTAAATAAATAATCAACATGTATATATTACCAAGCTGTGAATATTATTAAGTAGTGATAAGGAGTATGAAAAAGAATAAAATAAGGTAAAGTGATAGGGAGTGATAGAATGTGATGTGGGGATATTTGAGGGAAGAAGCTGGGGAAAAGTCTAGGGGGTGAGCCACACGAATATCTAACAGGACAGAGTTCCTGGCAGATGGAAGAGCAAGTCCAAGTGCCTGAGATGGGGGTGCCTCAGGCGTGTCCCAGCACAGTGAGAAGGTAAACTGTGGCTGGAAGTCTGAGCGGCAGTGCGGGCTCACTGGAGATGAGGTCAGAGAGGAGTCTGGACCAGCTCACAGTGGGCTGTAAAGGATTTCATTCCGTATGTGATGGGAAGACGCTGGGAAGTTTTGAGTAGGGGACTGATATGGTGTGATTCATGATAAATAAGACAAATGAAAAAGATCCAGGAACTGCTCTAAGGAAACTTAAAATCTATTATTCAAAGTTCTTCTATGCAAACATTCATAGACTTTTTTAAAACTATTACATTCAAAAAAGTAATTTACTAAAGATTAAAAAATTCCAGCTGTGGGTATGGTCTATGGTAGGGTGCATAAATACGCTAGTAACTGTGGGAAGTGGTAAATAGCACATTTAAGGGGAAAATTACGACTTCAAAAGTTATAAAGATGAGAAATGTAGCATTTATAAACTGAAAACTTAAATCTAAGAAATGCAATTTATTCATTTGAGAAATGAAAGCTGTGGCTATTTTTTCACTTCCGTATTTTTGTACTGAAAATATCAAGATATGATTTAAATACTTTATATGAGAATATAAATTAATGTTACTTGATTTTTAGATTCCAAAAAATATTTAATAAATATTTGCAGGACACATTTGCCTCAAATAAGGGCATAGCGATGGGTTGTTAAATGAATCTGAAGAGCTGTGAGATAGAAACATAAAATTGTATGATCGTAAGATGTTAGTCAAAGCACCTTTTTTTCTATCCATAAACGAGACCTTAACGCTGTAACTAAGGGATCTGGGTTGTAATATTAATTTTGATGCTAATGTGATAGGTGACTTTTAGCTAGATGAAATAACCATGGTGACAGCCAATGTGAATTGAGTGCTCACGGTGTGTCAAGCACCCTGAGCTACATGCTTTATGGTGGTGTTTTCTTGCCAGAGTTCTGAACCAAATGAGAGATAAAACAAAACTGGTGAGCTGGAGAGCCAGATATCACCTTTATGACTCATGGAGATCTCACCAGATAACTCGGCCACACAGGTTTCCAAATACTGAACCCTGGAATGAGACGGATTTCTGAATCCCGTCTTTGGCCATGCTGGTTGACTGTGAAGTTTTCCATTGACGGGCAACCTAAGATGAATAGAACAGAGCAGAAGTCTTAAGATAAAGGGAGAGAAAGGATCTGGGCTACACCATTCTACCTCCTCTTCCAACGTCATAGTCATGTATATTTAAGGAAATTCCCTCTTCGTGGAAATCATGGGAATGGAGAAGAATTGTTTTCCATGGCAATGAGTGTATTATTTTATTTAATTCCCACAGAAATCTTATAGAGTAGGTATTATTATCACAATTTTACAGACACAGAAATAAAAGCACAGAGAAGTGAAGTAAATTGTCGACGTCCCACAGCGAGGCAGTGGTGGAAGCAGCCTTGAACCCGGGCAGCCTGGCCCTAGAGTTTACATTCTCACCCACCAAGGCCCTCCTGCTCCTCTAATCTTTCTGAGCTGAGCTTTCTTATCAGAAAAATGAAGGGGTTAGGCTAGAAAAATCTCTAAAAATTTCTTTTAACTTTAAAATGCTTTAATATGGCTTTGGGTTTATGGTAGAAATATCTGGGTGTGTGAAATATTTTAAACTCCTCAGGCAAGGGATAATATGGAACAATATTATATACAACTTTAAATGTTGTTTTGATGAAAAGTCACAGTAGGTAATTGTAACCCAATTCTCTTTTCAATGTGGAAAACTTAACAGTTTAAAAAGGAACAGACTGGTGGAATTTTGCTAACACGTCCAAGAAGGAAATATGATTTCACATGCATATTATATGCAAGTTTATGAATGCAGTCATAGTGTCTGGAACCTAGGTAGGAAACTATGATGAAAATCAGTGAAGTAAAATATCAAAATAAAACATTGTACGACAACTCTTAATGGGGAGCAATGCTGGCACCTTCGATAAAACCACTTGCGAATATTAACGTGAGACATAAGTGGCTGAAGGGTCCTGAATTTCCCTGGCGATATTCATATGTCACAAAATGAATGTTAGTTGGCAATTTTTCAAGAAGCAACGTGTTTAGCATGCCACTGGTGAGATGCTGAAGCTGTGATCACTGACAGTAAATTGTGACATTTTGCTTTGTATCAAAATTAAGCAGACTCTTGTTTATAATTTCCTAAGAACTTGTTTGGAACAAAGATTTAGGATTATAATCTCAATTAAGTATGGAATGTGTGATTTAGATAACAAACTCATAGTTGCATATTTGAAAGGGTGGAGGCATTATCAACATGTTTCCAACGAAACTGTTTTCAGTGTCTTCCCAGAGGCAGACAATTTACTCCACATTTCACTACACTCTGGGCATTGTGGAATAGTATTTTTGACTGAAGATTTTTAAAAAATCGCTTTGAATTAATAAGCTTCTAAAAGTGTCTTCAAACCAGTATAAGTTCTAATTATGCAATTGATAATTCAAATGACTTCAATTTTTATGTCAAATTTATTTAGTAGTTGGCCAGTGTCAAATACCTTTATTCAATGCAGTACGAGTTTTCTTCTCCTTTTTCACCAAAAAAATTCAAAAGAATGACATTACCTTTACTAATTAAATAATATATCTTTGATGACTGTAACTTTAAAAAAGCATTTCATTTTCTTGTGGATTGTTTGGATATCACGTATAACTACAGTTCTAATTCTTAGCTCGTACCTACCATCCTCTTTAGTAGCATTATTTTCCAGAATTCTGCTGGCTCAGAAAGAACCTCAGGGTTCTTTCTGAAATTTTTTTTCTTTTTGGTTAACAAGAGATTTTATTTGCCTGCTAGAACTCCATGTGTACTTGCTCTTTCCAAAGTGTGTGTGCATGTGTTTCGAAATTATTTCTTTAAAAATTGTGGTATGAATGGGATGTTATGATTATTGATTTCCATAAAGAGTCTAAGCATGAAAATGATTTCTCAATGACACAATTTAATCTTTATATGTTATAAATTGCTTCTAACAATGTTTGTTTTACTGACTCACATCTCAGGATCGAGGATATGAATTAGCGAGGAGCAGAGCTGGCATATTAAAGAGGTAAATGACAAATGCCAAGGACTCTGGAGCAAAGTGGTTTAATAAAATAAGTAGAAAAATCACCAGAACTTTTTCTTTATTTCAGTATTATGAAGTGTAATAAAGTCTCTAAACATGAAGTGTAAAGTAAACTAAAACTACATAATTTGACTCCTAATAAATTATGCTGATGACTTGCTATAAACAAATGAATTGTAAGTAGTAAATATAAATGTATAACTGAGTTGACGTGTATTCAAAAAACTCTAATAATATCCAGGGTGTAATGACTGCGGGGACGCCAGGAAAGGGGACGGCTGTCTGAATAGTGAGATTTCATTTGCTGCTTATTTTGAGAACTGTGACTTGGACCTCTTGTGAAATATTCTCTTGTGATTTCTCCACCTATAAATAGCTTGCTTTGGGTCTGATGGCTTCTAATCAGTGAATAATGATTGCTGACTGGGCCACAGTTATCAACAGCAACAACAGTAGCATTTATGGGGCTTTTAATCCTCATAACAACCCAGTGAAGTAAGGGTTATAATTACCTTCATTTTACCCACAAGCAAACCAACACTCGGAGAGTTTAGGTCAGTTGCCAAAGACCATCAAACAATGCAAACACCTGTATAACTGATATTTATTGCGCTCCTGAGATGTTCTAGGCACTGTGCTGGTCTTGAGGACTAAACAGAATACAAGACAGCCTGTGTTCTCAACTCCTGTATAGTCTCCTGGGGGAAATGGAAGAATTCCCTGGCAACTACAACATAGTGGTCTCTAGCTAATACATGAAGTACTGCTTTGGGGTGCCGCGAGATAGAGAACACACCCATGGGTGCGTGGGAAGACTTCTGCAGGCAGGACGTACAGAGCAGGGTAATAGAGTTCTCTTTCTCACGTGCACCTTACTAGTGAAAATAGACTGTGTTCATCTTTATTCTTTTAGCTCCACAAGACTTTAGTTCTTTGCTACCATGTTATAGATTATCATGATACTGCATGGGAAACTACCCCTCTCTTTGGCATGTAATGCCAGAATAGACTTTACAATTTATTTTCAGAGCTGTCTTTAGGAGGGTACTTATCTACTGTGCCAAAGAAGATATATACTTGAGAAAAACATGGAATAATTTTCTAGATACATGGAATCCATAGCCAGTTGTTTATAAGGTCAGGTTACTATTTATAAACTCTCAATTTTAATATAAGATGTTTTAGTTGCTAAAAAGTGTTTTGTCATTTTGAAATGTTTTAACGTTTAGAAGTTCAGCATTACACATACTTTCCAGCCACATGGAATGATTTCGTGAATTTATAGCTTTGGTAGAGCTATCAGTAGATAAGACTAGATTTAAGAATGAAATGCATGGCATACTTGGTTAGTCGTTGAAGCTGTGAGCAGTGGGTATAGAGCACCAGGATAGTCTCTGCTCAGCATCTCTTTTCTAGAAACTGCTCCTCCCCTCTAAATTCACATGGTTGCCTTAGGTGCTGCCACATTTATAAATGTGACCGTTGATTGGTTCAATGGTGCAAGATGGGCTAATCATAGTATCCCACTATTTAGCTTCATTGATTAGGCTTGGCTAGCAGAGTTTTCTGTGTCCATCCTAAATGGGTGGACTGCAGTTCAGTTCTGGCAGCAACTACCTGGAATTAGCATCAGACCCCACAGTTAGGGGCACAGTCCTCCACAAGCTTGTCTTCACCTTAGACACCAGCTGCAAGTGGGGTTCTCAGGTCACCTACACTTCTAACTGACCTGATGTAAATTTGGGGGTTCCTATGGCTCACCACTTTCCATAATTTGATAGGACAACTCACAGAACTCAAGGAAGTGCTATACTCAAGATTACAGTTTTATTATAAAGGACATAACTCAGGAACAGCCAAATGAAAAGTTGCATGGGGCAAGGTTTCTATGGGTCTCAAACACAGAGCTTCCACGCTTTCTCCTTATGGAGTCAGGGTGCCTCATTCTCCCAGCATATCAATGTGTTCACCAACCAGGAAGAACCTTAGTGTCCAGAGTTTTCGTTGAGGTTTCATTAGGCAAACATGATTGATTAAACCATTAGCCATGTGACCATACTCAATCTCCAGCCCCCATCCCCTCCCTGGAGGTCCAGTCAACTCTATAGTTACGTGTCTAGTCTTTCTGGTGACCGGCCTCCATCCTGAAGCTATCTAGGTGCCCACTATGAATCACTTCATCAACATAGCAAGGACACTTATAATTCAGGAAATTTCAATGATTTTTGAAGCTCTGTGCCAGAAACCAAGGACAAAGACCAGATATAGTCTTTATTATATCAAAGGATCCATCATTGGAAATCCTGTTACTGGAACTGAGTAAGAGAATTCTTTAGATTCCACTATTATAACATAAAGCTGAGGGCTGTTGGCTGCCATGTTTCCCACCAGAAAAACAGAAACCAATGTACAGAGAGAAAAAAAGAAATGAGGCAGATGCACAGAGAGGAGAAGAGAAGAATGGGGGAGAGAGTGAGCCCTTAGAGGTTTGAGTTCTTTTTCCAACTTTTTCCTGTCCTTGGTTTCTGTGAGATTTCACATTACTCTTACCAAATATCCTTTCCCTCTTCTGACTTCATTCAACTCCAGCTGAGATTCTCAAACTCCTAACTGAGCATCTACTAGTAGAGTGAGCAAGTGAACATGTGTATGAGAATGGATGTGTTATGTATACTTAAATAATGTTAAGCTGTGGGCGGGATTTATATCTACTTACTACATGTTGCACAGAAGGTCATTTGCTGCTTTGTACAAATGCTGATCTTGTTACTCTACAGAATGGGTTGGTGTCAGTGTCTGGGGAGTGTTGTCCATTGTCAGGTGTTTTCTTCCATACTCTGATGCAGGTCTCTGGCAGTAAGAACATCTCTCTCTTTATAAGGTGCTGCTGTAGCAGCTACAATAGAATTCGAACCAGCGCCCCAACTCTGGGTTTTGTGCTTGCTGACCCAGAATCTGCTGCTGTGTGCAGCTGCACCGTCTGTGTCTATGGTGGCAGCACCTCTGCTTCCTCCTGCTGCCTTCCTTCGGTTGCCTTGGATATACACAAGTTCCTTGTGAGGCCTCACAGTTGTGACTTGGGAAGCTTAAGTTTGGAAAAATATTCAAGCTCTTAGGAATACGAGATAACATATTATTTGACTCTGGGCTTTGCACATTCTCCTGAAGGGTCTGTGAGAGTACTATCAGTGTGTGGAACATATTTGCCTCACCTCATGGCTTTTGTGTGTGCTGCTGTCTCTGCCTGGAATGCTCGGCCCTGAGATATCTGCATAACTTGCTTCCTTCGTGCGTTCGGCGATGTACTCTGTACTGCTCAAGGGCAATCTCCTTAGTGATGCCTTCCTGACTCCCCTGTCAGGACGGCTCCTGCTCATCGTTCTCCATCCCTTTATCCTGCTCATTTTACTCTTTGGCACTTACTCAACATCTGACATATTGAACATATATTTGTTCCCTTGTTCACTGTCTGTGTGCTCCTTTAGAATGTAAAATTTTCTGACAGAGGGACATTGTCTTATCCCAGCACCCAGAAAAGTGCCAGGCACGTTGCAGGCACAGCAAAAATTTCGTGACTAAAAGGAGAAATGGAGAAATGCTTCTACCGCTCAGTACCTTTTGAACACCCTCCCTGGGGGAACTTCCTGCTTGTGAATCTTGCTTCCCCAAGAAGGCAAATCAGATACTTGATTTCCAATCCTCCCTTGCAGCTGAGGCACCAAGTAGATGCACCCACACAACACTCTGAATCAGAAAACAGCAGACTCTGGAAGTATGTACTGGGAGGAACGTGTGTGTGTGCGTATGTGTGTGTTGTGTAAAGGCAATAGTGGTGGCTGTTCTAGTGGCCAAAGTCCAGTGCCAGAGGTGTGAGCTGCAGCTTCTATGCCTAGTGGTGTTGGCAATGGAATTTTCTACAGAACGATAGTCTATATGTGTTTGGGGTTGTATCTCGCTGCATAGCCTCTAGGTTTTACTTTCTCCCCTTCCCACAGAGTCCGTCAGCTATGTAAGTTCCTTTTAAAAAGGAATTCCTGTCTCTGTTTAAACTAGAGTTTAAGTGAGTTCTGTTGTCTGCAACTGAGAATCCTAACTGATTCACAGCTGGTTTGAATCTGGATAATATATCCAGAAGTCTCCAGTTTTTAAAGGCAATTTAGCAGTTTATAAGCTTAGAACACTCTTTTGGTAGGCCTTAGTGTTCATCCTGTCAAGTAACTTTCAATCTCTTTTTGTTTTGCATAGAATTATTTCTTCAAGGGAAATTTTATAAGAAGGTGGGCACCCAATATATAAAACAGATAAAACTGAAGCTGCTCTGGTTGAAGGGTGGCAGGTGTAAGAATCCTTAACCCCCCTGCCCTCACAGTGTCAGAGGCTTCTCCTGGAATCCTTAAGGCGCTACAGGACATGAGAATTCACTGACAATTTAACCACTTCATTTTCTAGAAGAGGAAGTAGGTACATGGGAAAGTGCGAAGACACACATTTAGCGGGAGAACAATAGCTAGAACCCGGGTATCTCTACACCAGTCCAGAGTTTTTACACTACACTACACTACAACCTCAAAATAAGAAAGAAAAGCAATCCTGTCCTTTTAAAGTTTCCTTCTGGGCATAGTCTGAGTAGCAAAAGCAATAGCTTTTTAAAATTTAGGTTCTAAAGTTGAAAAGTTTTAACCAGCTGAATTCAAAACATTTCCAATAGTGTGAGAGCACTTTAAAAGTTAACAATTCTATGGTTTTTAATTTAAAAATGGATATCACCCAATAAACTTTTTCCTTAGGATAAAACCTTGTTTCAAGACTTCTCACCACTATATGGTAATCTTAGTGCTATACGTTATGCTCTTAAAATTCAAATGCATTGAAAAACAAGTCAAAATAATTCTGACGCATATGTTGAGTCCATCTAGATATATTTATCCTTTTAAAAGCCTAATGAGATCAAATCAATGAAACAGACAAATGTTTTCCTATCTTGTCTCAGTGTGTGTCTGTGTGTACTTGTGTTTTCTATGGCAATACAGAAGTAGCAAAACAAACTCTTTCAATTAGTGAAATGAGTTTCTTTATTTAAAAGGCAAATTCAATTAGATCAATGATAAGTAGAGGATCCATTTGAGTCTGACCTAAATTTTCTGAACCTGAAAGAACAAACCATTACTTAGAAGACATGATTAAGTTCCCAGTTCTCTCAATCACAATTAGAGACAATTGTAATTTAGTTGCTGTGTTACCTGTCTCAGCATAAGCTCTTATGGAGAAACCAAAAGTAACGGACTTATTGTTACTGGCAACATTTTCGATTCTCTCTTTTATTTCGCTTCTGCAAATAATAATAATTTGAGCCTGGTGTTTTGGAAGACTTTTTTTTATGACTCAGCTCCCAAAAGGCTATAATTTCCCATTAAATCGCTGTCCACACTAGTACCACAAAGTAAATGCTCCCCTCTGCCAGGATTTCCCCACTATTCCTTTATAAGCATTTAAAAACTTTTTAAGCAGTGTCTTACTTGAGAGTCTTTATTTTTTTAATTTTGAGGGGCTATAGGTAAGGGAATAGAAGAATTTATCCTCAAATTAATTTATATTATACTTAGTTATAAAAAAAGAAATAAGGGGCTCATCAGGGATGTAGGATAATTTCATGACTGTGCATCATCCACTTTCTTGTTGTTAGCGATACGAGAATCTTATGAGTGACAAACTAGGCTCAATACATAGCATCCCAAACTGCTTCTGGTGCTCATGCTTCAAGATCCTTCCACGGCAACACTATTGTCCACACCTGTCCCCTCCAAAGTCCCATGGCTGCCACCATTGGGCGGTGGTAGACACTGGATACAGAGAATTCTTAGTGACCAAAGCTTTGCTGTGTTCCACAACTCTAAACCTCTATTCCGAGTTCCCCCTCCTCTGAAGGCCAATTTTTTTACTAGCTCTGATAGGGAATAATGGACGGGATGAAGTCTTTCCCAGAAGGCTGCTCAATCCTGTGTGTTGAAAGACTACTATTTCTTGGATTCATAATTTTGACATCTAAGACAAAATAATCAAGGACCGCTATATTAAAAACAGTAGTTATGTGATATTTGTAATGAATCAATAATTATGAAGTCCTCCTCTGGGCCATAATTGATTTTCTCTTCTCAGTTTATTCAACTATAAAATGGCTACTACTCTACAATGTTTTCATAAATTTATAAGTTTTAGGGCTATATAAGCATTCGTTCACTCATTTTTTTCCAACATATATTCATTGATTCCTTAATCTGTGCTGGGTACTACTACTCAAGTTGCTACCACACAATGAGTTTCAAACCTCTATCCTAGCCCAACCATATTTAATATTGATCTATATAAGGAACTGATGTCCTGCCATGAATGGTAAATATGGTTTTAAAAATGTAATGTAGCCCTAGTTCTGACTGAAACACCTTTCAAGGCTAAACAAGTTGCTTGGTCTCCTTCCATTCATATGTACAATGCTTGCAGAAATGATCGTCTTAGATAAGGCCAGAGGGGCCCCTGACCTGGGCCCACCTGTTAGAGGATCCTGTAAATCATAAACACTGTTTGATTCCAAAGAAATGCTTCTTCAGTTGTCTTACCCTGTATCCATGAAACAAAAGGCTCTAGTGTCCTAATGCCATGAAGGACGGTGGATTGTGTCACTACCAATGTCAGAGACAGACTGCTTTGGAAGTGTGGGATAAAAATACTTAGGTAGAGCAAAAATAAATGAACTTTCCAGATCCTTTCTATCAGGTAACATTAATACAGCATTTTCTTTCTTTCTTTCTTTTTTTTTTTTTAAGGAAGATTAGCCCTGAGCTAACATCTACCGCCAATCCTCCTCCTTTTGCTGAGGAAGACTGGCCCTGAGCTAACATCCGTGCCCATCCTCCTCTACTTTCTATGTGGGACGCCTACCACAGCATGGCTGGCCAAGTGGTGCCATGTCCGCACCCGGGATCGGAACTGGTGGACCCTGGGCCGCTGAAGCAGAACGTGCGAACTTTACCGCTGCGCCACCGGGCGGGGCCCCAAGCATATTGTCTATATTCTTGCTTTTTCTTGTTGCTAAGGACTGAATTGTGTCCCCTCAAATTCCTATGTTGAAGCCTTAACTCTCAATGTGACTGTATTTGGAGACAGGGCCTTTGAGAAGGTAATTAAGGTTAAATGAGCACATATGGGTGGCCCCTGATCAGGTAGGATTAGTGCCATTATCAGGAGAGATACCAGACTGGCCTATCTCTTTCTCCCTCTGTATGGGCTCAGAGGAAAGGCCATGTGAGGACCGCAGCAAGAAGACAGCTGTCCAAAGCCAGGAGGAGAGTCCTCACCAGAAACCAAACCCTGCTGGATGTCGATCTGGAACTTCCAGCTTCCAGAACTGTGAGAAATAAATTTGTGTTATTTAAGCCACCCAGCCTGTGTTTTTTTGTTATGACAGCCGAAGCCTGCCATATGTTTGTGTTCTAATTCCTGGATCTGAAGGTTGTCATAAATTAGTGAGGTATGCACAACAATGGTACATAGTATCTGAATTGTGTATATGTATATACAAATAAAATTGTATATATATAAAGTGTACCATGTGATGATTTGATATATGTATGTACTATGAAATAATTACCACAACCAAGTTAACACGTCCATCAGCTCACATAGTTTCCTTATTTATTTATTTGGTGAGATTGCTTAAGATTTACTTTCTTAGCAAATTTCAAGTATATAATACAGTATTGTTAACTATAATCGCCATGCTGTACATTAGAGCCTCAGAACTTATTCATCCCATAAGTGGAAGTCTGTGTCCTTTGACCAACATCTCCCATTTCCCCCAGCCTCCCGCCCCTAGCAAACCACCATTCTACTCTCTGATTCTCTGAGTTCGACTTTGGTTTTTTGATTTCACATTTAAGTGATACAGTATTTGTCTTTCTCGTGATGTTGTCTCTTTACATTGGCAGCTAGATGGACATTGAACATTTTGATTGTGCGTGGTTTTTCTTTTATAAAAATATTTAATAAGGTGCATTTATATTTTCAAAAATTAAATTAAAATTTCAGTTTTACTATCTCCTCATTTAAATTTTGATATTGATTATAATTTTTATTTTGTCTTTTAATTTTAATATATTAGTTTGAATATTTTGGAGGAAAAATAAGAAACATGAAAAATAGTTCTACATTATTTACATTTGGAATGTTTTTACACTTTGAAAACAATGTTTTATTCTTTATTCCTTTAGATCAGCGGTACCTGTGTGTCAAATCTGGTCCACTATTTGTTTTTACGTAAAATTTTATTGGGATATATCCATGCCCATATTTTTATGTATTGTCTATGGATATTTTCATGTTATAACATCAGAGCTGAGTGATTGCTACAGATACTGCATGGTCTACAAAGCCAGAAATAATTACTATCTGACCCCTTACAGATAAAATTTGCTCTCTCCTGCTTTAGACCATTGAGAATGTGTACAATCTGAATCATGATAAAAATATAAAATACAAAAGCAGAACTTAAAATAGGATAAAAACTAAAAAGTAATAAGAGAGAGAAACCTTTCAAATTAGTGCTCCGGATTTAAATAACTGGAAGCTAGGAAAGTGAGCAGACTTCTAGACAGCATGGCCCACAAAAAATTTGTAAGCAAGACATTATAAATTCTTTATTTAAAGAAGATTCAATGAAAATGAGCAAGAAAATTATTCTCATCAAATCTACAACTGGAACTGGTCAGATAAAACTTCTGCAATGTCAAATTCTCATTAAAGGAAGCCTTAACCCCTGCTCAAAACAATTAAAATGAAAGAAAAAATATTCATATCAAATTCATAGTTCAGAAAGAGCAAATATAACTTTGGCATGCTTGTTAGAAGCTGAAGAAAACTACATTCATAAAATCTGCAAATTGGATAAGAAAGTCAAAACCTCTGGAACTTTACTCTGTTTATTGGATGATGATTCTGGAAAACGGCTGTCATATCCTGACACAAATGAGAATGTTTCTAGCAAAGCACAATCTGATTCAAATTAATGATTACAGTTTTCCATTGGATAAACGTGGCAGAAAATTTATATTTATTTTTTTAGAGCAGCTTTAGGTTCACAACAAAATTGAGTAGAAGGTACAATCTACCCCCTGTGCCCACAGGTCCATAGCCTCCCTCATTATCAACATCCCCACCAGAGCACTACATTTGTTACAATTGATGAACCTACATTAACACATCACTATCCATCAAAGTCCATAGTCTACGTCAGGGTTCACTCTCAGTGTTGTACATTCTATGGGTTTGGACAAACCTATAAAGACATGTATCCATCATTATTGCATCACCCAGAATAGTTTCATTGCCCTAAAAATCCTCTGTGCTTCATATATTTCGTTTTAGACCCAAATTCTTTCAAACTGAGAAAACAGCTGTTATATTGTAAGTTCAAAGACAAAGTATCTTGTTACTCCTGCTATATATTTCGCAACCAATGTTCTTAATTGGCTTTGACCAATGAAGATATTTGTGATTGGAAACATGGTCTCGATTAAAAGAACACGAACTGTCACACACATAAAATTAGCAAATACTAGAACCAAAAAAAAAAAGAAAAAATGACAATTGATATTTTTCAACAAAGAAGTAAATATAGAACAGAATATACAACACTGTTGTAATGTTCTAAAAGAATATTAAGGAAAGATATCATGTGTCCAATATTTAGCAAAGTACAATGATGCTTATTGCAGCACTAATTTTTTTCAGCTTTGTTGAAGTGTAATTGACAAATAAAATTGTAAGATATTGAAAATGTACATCGTGATGATGTGATATATGTAAACATGGGGAAGGGATTCCTCCTATCTACTTAATTAACATATCCATCAACTCTCATATTTATACATATAATATATATTATACATACACGTAGATATGTATGTTTGGTGAGAACATTTAAGTTCTACTCTCTTAGCAAATTTCAATTATATGATATAGCGTTGTCAGCAGTAGTCACCATGTTATAAATTAGATCTTGAGACCTTATTCATTTTATAACTGAAAGTTTGTACTGTTTTATCAACCTCTTCCTAACATTTACAAAAAACATGGAAAATTTTTAGATTTATTAGAAATAATTTCCAAATTTGTTAATGGAATGGTTAAAGATGTAGTATGAATAAAAAATAATGAAAAATACGACTTCTCTCTTGGATGGAGAATTCAAATTGGATCATTGAATTCTTGGATAATAAAGTGAGAGAAAAAAACACCTAAAAAAGTAAATATTACTCAGCTTAACTGGATTTCAAAAGCTGTGTTGAGAAACTCCTCAAATAAAAATGAAATTGTAAGTTTTGGTGGAAAACAAATTATAAATTTAATTTTGAATGTGGACTGTCCGTGTTGCTTGCTATTAATAATGTTAGCAGAAGATAATGACCAACAACACAGAAAAGATGTGTTTGGCTACTTCATTTTTAAAAGGATTGAAAAACTCAAAAAACAAAACTTGGGAGAAAATTATTTTTTCAAATTGCAAGAAACTACATGTTAAATATGCAACAAATGTGACGTTTCATTAAAACAGAAGGAAATTACAAGAAATGAACATATTTCTTGACTACACAGAAAAAGATTTATGTACAAGCATTTCCAAAACTAATTTCTATAAAGCATATTTTCTGGCCATTAGAAGGCAAGTTATGGTCTCAATTGAAAAGTGACCAGAGCAAACTGAGTAACATACTGCTATTTTCACTTCTGTTTGTAATATCCTTGCACTGACAATTTTAAAAGAAGAAGAACCTAAGAGAGATTGTATGGCTCTGGATACTGCTTTAAGATGCTTTGAAAATCTGATAAACTGACAGAGATTTATACCTTGTAATTAAACTATTTTGTAATTTTTTGGGATAATAATTTATCACCTGCATCCCTATTATAATGTTGAACATGATTTGTTATTTCATATTCCATTTCCAAATTTAAAGATTGCTCTAAATTCTTATTAAAAATTTCAGTTGCTATTGCCTTAGCAGAACAAAACTTCTCCATATTAATGAATAAAAAACTACTCAAGAACTGTAATGACTCCAGAAAGGTTGTCTGAGTTGGCTTCCAATAGAAACCAACTATGTGGAAACCTTGATTACAGCAACACAATTACCGAATTTGCAGAAATTCTATGAGATAAATATACAATTTTTAAAATGGTTTATGTTATTTCTGTTTTATCACTCACCCAAACATTGCTGACGCATCAACAGAACACTCAAATATGCACAATAAAAGTTAAATTCAGTTTTCTTTGATACTTTACCAACTTTCAGTCTTATATAAACTGAGGTTTTACATGGATTTTTCAATTTTGTTGTTAGGAAGATATATTTGTTAAAGCAGGGGAAGAGAACATATTAAATATTTTATTTAACCGCTTGTGAGCTTGCTGTAAAATTTAAATATTTAGATATGGTATGTGAACCTGTATCAGTCCTCTTAGCTCTCAGGGCTAGGGGTGGTCCTGCTGGCCTCATCTTCTTCGTGGGTTGTTATGAGGAATATTAGATGAAATGAAATGTGAAAGCATGTTGACAACAGACGAAGTGACGTGCTGGTGTCTTTCATTTTGCTTTGTCTCCGCTCCTGCTACATTTCAAACGGTTGTATCGTTGCTGTCCTGGGAAGTGAGGAGACTGCTCCACATTCCAACTGCCGTGTATTTTCTTCCTAATATGATGCCTTCTGCTCTCCTGACTGGAAAAGATGTTTTGGTTTTGAATGAACCCACCTAAATAGGCTGCCTCTGTTGAAAATTCAAAGAAATTTGCTTTTGGATTTTTCCTGCATGCTTCCAGGGAGGATAAAGATCTTACCATCTAGAAGAATCAGCAGTCCGTCGCAATCCAGACCTATTAAATTTAATGATTTATTGTAACGAAGGCTATGCTATTATATTTAAGCAGTTATTACGTATCTTATATGCCAAAGTTGTTAAAAATAACGAAGGACTATTATCTTGAATGTGGGAAACCAAATCATTTTTTAAAACGTGATGAATTCCGTGAGCTTGGACATTTTAAGTTCACGTGGTAAGCAGTATTTTGTGGGAACTTTCTCAGCATGTGTCCAACGGTGTAAACAAAAAGTTAAAATACAGCTTACACTCTCCCTGGCATTCATTAGCATAGCAAAGAAAGCAGGAACTAACCACATTTTACATAAAAAGACTTTAGAAATCTGTGTCTGCTTATATTAGCATTATTCAATCTGCGGGTGCCAACTATATGCTCAGAAACAATTTATTTATAGGCCTATCACCAAAATGTGTTCTTCATTAATTCATATTTTTCTCAGCCTCACATTACTTCTTGAACCCATCCAGGTGGTTTTTAAATGCTGAGAGTAATTTAAAACTGAGAAAATTCACGCACACCCTGTTTTTCAGTGCTTAAAAATAATTGAATGGAAATATCCTCATCGCTCATTTGATATTTTGTCAATTTCTTTGCCTGTAATTAACCTGAAGAGTACCACAAATGTGAGCCTGGCTGGACTTTTTGAGTTAAAATCCACATTGAGAAGGAAATAAACCTTGGATATCTTGCCAAAGATATTTAGAAATGTATTTCTCACAAGATTAAAGCCGAAAATTTAAAGTGACTGCAGTTCATTCCACCAATACAGTTCAGTGAAACTGTGTTATATTGAACATTTCCTTATATATGACATTCATTAAAATAGAAAAGGCCTCATCTAAAGGCTCATAAAGTGACGTTTCTTCCATATAACATTTTCCGGTATGTAGTGTTCAAAAAGTGTAGTGCCCTGGAAAACATTACAAAGGACTTTCCATGTAGATCTGTGCTTGTTGTTAAATTTATTTTGGGTTGTCCTTCTGGTTAGCATTTCATAGCGCTTCACAGATTCATTCAATATTTAATAGAAAAAAAGCCCCATGGTGTGCTTTTTAACACTATTAATAGGAAGCAGCAAGAGAAAGTTTACATTCCTGGGTGAAGGTCCTTAGCACATGCTTTGGTTTTGATAAAGCCTCAGTCACACCCTTCCATTCTTTTTCCAGGGAAATGTGTCACTTATGCTGTTCTCTGCAACTAATGGGATGTTTGGAAATGATGTGATCGGTAGAAAACTTGTTTGTAGATTCAAGCGACTTTCTCCATTCTGGACAGTAACTTTACCTATACTGTGTATTTCTATATTGAATCACATATGCAAAGCCTCCATTTAAAAAAAGAGAACTGATTTGTATTGTGATGGTATAGTTAATCAACATCCCTTACTCTTCAGCCTAGCAAATGATTCCATTGGATGATGAAAACATTTTTCTATGTCACTATAGGGCTTTGATGTTTCTAGTAACAGACTTCAAGAGCATACTAGATAAGTACATATGTACAATGAAATTTATGCAGACTTAATCTTCCCTCTGTTGCTGTATTATTCTGTGGTTTGTTTTAAGCTAATGTTAATCCAAAAGTGCCTTCTCATTCATTCACTCATTCATTTATTCAAAAACACATTTTGAGTGCCAACTATGAGCTGTGCTAGACAGTGGGCATACAAGTGACACTGTCCTCATTTGCCTGAGTATTCAGACAAATAACAGGGAAATGTAATAGAATCTGAAGAGGATTGCCATCAGTGAGGGTACAAGATACTATGGGGACAGACAGCAGGGTGATCTGACCTACTTTATGGAGTCTGGGGAAGACCTTATGGGGGGTGGGTGTGGTGATTAGCATTTAATCTGACACCTGAAGATGATAGGGACAAGGTAAGTGAGGGGATGGTTTGAAGGTTGAGACAATTCTCAACAGTAGGAACCAGCACTAGCAAAGGCTCAGAGATCGGAGAGAACGTGCTGTGTTTAAGGAACCAGAAGTTTGAGGCCAAGTATGAGGGAGAAAGGGGCAAACATATCAGATTGCATATCTTTTCTTAGCACGTGTCAGGTAGAGCAAATTATTTTTAACGTTTGCTAAGGCAAACCATTATAAAAAGGTACAATGCTAAGCAAATCACCGAATAGATTTCAAATCTAATTGCATCTCTGCACATTCGGATTATATGTGCAATCTTGCCAGGCCTGAAATGGAGATCTGCTTAGGGCAAGGAGAGATTTTAAATGGTTTTTGACTGATAATCTGCGTGCCAAGAGAATTTTGCCCCTGCTGAAAGGTTGTTCTATAGAGTCTAAGTAGGGGTATATGGGCATGGACACACATTTGAAAACTGAAAAGGTGCCTGAAGGATAGTTAGCTCCCAGCCTGCTGCAGTCCACTGTGTTCCCCTCCAGGCAGGAGGGCGAGCACCAGCCAGGGCTTCTGGGTTGACTTCAGCCCCTCCTGCCTGGTGAGAAAGCTCCCGCTGGGCTCCACAGTGAGGAGGGCAAGGGGGTCACTCAGAGATGCTGGCCTTCCTTGACTCCGCAGGCTGGGGAGCAGACAGAGAGATAACGGAATCCAAGTGCGTGCCCTGCATGCAGGTTTTATTTATTTTTCTCCCCTTTTATTTATTTGTTATTTTTTCAAAGTTAGTTATTTTTATTATGAAGCATTTTTTTCCTTTAAAAAATGACCTATGATCCAATTACCCAGATGACCCCAGATGACACTAAAAAAAAAAAAATTAACAGCAATAAAAGCAAATACTTTCCGAGTTTAAACAGCACAGAAGATATGAACGGAAAACAAAAAGGCCGCCTTTTTCCCCTAAATGTTCCAGTCTGTCTTCCCATAGGTTCCGCCATTCGTGGCTTTTTTGTACATACTTCTAGAACTTGTTCCTTTCTGTGCCCAGGTGGCTCTGTGGTGGACGCTGTGGTGTGCCCAGATCCCTCCTTTAGGACGGAACGACTCACTCCCTCACCTGCAGGGAGGGCTGCCTGCAGATCGAGGACAGATTGGTGGCTGCCAGAGGCAGGGGTGCGAGGTGGGGAAATGGGGTGAAGGTACAGATAAGTAAGTCCTGGGGGTGTCATGTACAGCATGGTGACTATAGCTAACACTACTGTATTGTATATTTGAAAGTCGCTAAGAGAACATATGTTAAAAGTTCTCATTTGCTAAGAGAATATATCTTAAAAGTTCCGATCACAAAAAAAATGTTTATGACTATGTGAAATGATGGATGTTAACTAAACTTATTTTGGTGATCATTTCACAATACAGACCTGTATCAAATCATTGTGTTGTACCCTTTAAACTAATACAATGTTTTATGTCAATTATGTCTCAAAGAAATTGGAAAGAAAGAGAAACTAACAGTATGGTGGAAGGAATCAGAAAGGAAATTTTATAGCTTATATTTTTCCTTGAGTTCAGTGCCTCAAAATGGATATGTTATCAGTAATTTGGTAAACTGCAACCTGGATCCTTGTAGGTCGGATTACCGGGGAAGCTGCTCCAGAGCAGAGAGTAGCATGCAGGGTGTTTATTAAAGTGCACCCTTCAGAACAACACCTGTGGGACAGCGGGGAAGGATGCAGGACTGGGCAGAGGAAGAAGCTAGCCTGTAGCGCAGCTCAGATGAAAGGTCCCAGCTGATCCTACTGGAGCTCTGGCGCTGCAGTGTGCTCGTTGGCTTGTCCCATGAGGCTGGGCCTTTGTGTCTCGGCATTGGATGTAGAGCCCCCTGGGAAGGGAGCATAACCTTGGACAAGTTGTCTCCCTTCTTTTAAAAGCGGAAAAGGACAGAGGTCATTGCAACTCTGGGAGAGAGTCCCAGAGGTGGCAGCCACAATTTCAGGGCTGGTGGTGTCCATAGCGGGGGTGTCACTTAGGGCAGTGGGATTGGAGACAGTGGCAGCAAAAGCTGGTAAGGTCCCCTGGGGGTGGCTGCTGTGGACTGTGGCCCAGCAAGGGGAGGCCGGCATTCTCGCAGCCATTGTGACGTCAAGGCCTTTCTCTTAGGGAGCCTGCCAGGAAGTTGTGGGGGCAGCAGCAGACGTGCGAGGTGATTAATAACAACATAGATAACTTCTGCTGAGGAATTTCACAAGCTGAGCTTTAACAGGCATTAACTCACTTAATCCTCGCACCAAGTCTCAGAGGTAGGTACTATTATCACCATATCACAGATTTGGAAACTGAGGCAAAGAGATGCTAAGAAACTTGTCCAAAGCCACAAAGCAAATACATAGCAGAGCTGGGATTTGAACACGTAAGCACCCAGAAAGTTCATGCAGAAAATCACTGGGCACAGCATCTTCTGTATGGTTGCCTAGAGACGGGAGGATAAGAGAAACAATCGAAGATCACATTTTGGTTGGACTGCCATGGCGGGCCATTGGGAATACATTTATGGCATGAGGTTAAGAATTTGATAGTTTAAAGCAAGGGAAAGAATGAGAGGGAGGCTTCCTTTGTGAAAGCCTGTGCTTTTCCTTTTATCATGTAATTTGTGCTGCGTGGTCTCAGAATGGATTCTGTGACCTCTCCAGTCCCCACCCCTGACTGGCTCTTGAGCTCTGAGCCTTGTGCTCTGTGACCTTCTGTTTGGCCACATGGGATATGAGCTTCTTCGGCAGCTGCATGGCTCTTGTTCAGATGGCTGCTGGCAGTGAAGTAGAAGTACAGATGGTAGAACACCTCTTTGGCCAAGTTCAGTGGAGTGAGCAGGAATAGGAAGTGTTGGATGATGCCCATTCTGCTTGCCATCTCTGGGGACAAGTTGGGAACACCTAAAATGCCAATGCTGATGAGCCATTTGATGCTAGACTATAGCTTGGGGACTATGAACCCTCCGGGCTGCCCAACCCCTGAGGGCTGAGGAGACCAACATCTCCTTTCAGGGCACACTAGGAGGAAAGCTCTGGACCCAGATTTTTCAAATTTTGGTGTGCATCAGAATCATCTGAGAGGCTTGTTGAAACACAAACTTCTGGGCCCCATCCCTGCTTTCTGATTCCGTAGGTCTGGGGTGTGGCTTGAGAATTTGGATTTCCAAGACGTGTCCAGGAGATGTTGTTGTTGCTGGTGAGGAAACGTCCTTTGAGAGCTACTGCTTTGGAACGTGGGGTTTCTAAAAGGATTTAATATGTTCCACTTTTCTTAGACAAATCAATCTTTTAAAACATGTATCCCTCTGTCTTTAAGAACATTTATAGTCTATAAAAGTTTCTTGCCATTCACAGATTTAAGATAAGAGCAACTCAAATAAAATAATTTCTCATTTCGCTGAAACAAAAAGTTGCCTTCATGTTATAGAGCCACTACGTGTACGAACTGGCAGTCAGTAGTTGGTGAGCGAATCTACCCAAAGGCCACTGTCCACAACTCAAACTGTCTTCGTTGGTTATTCATGGCTATTGTACATTTTAAGTGAATAACTACTTATTCTCATGCTAGATTACAAATTCAAATGCCTAACTGGTCCAGGAAAACAACTGGAAATGAGGGGAGAGAGCTGAGTGGAGAATGTCATGCACTGGTGGGCTTGTATCTATCCAAGAACAGAAGCCTTCCTGAGCTCTAGCTGACTGATGCCAGGTAGGAACTTGGGGTTGCTTTGCCATGTCTTCCAGTTTTCAAGAGAATCCAGAAATCCAGATTTTTACATGAAACTCCCCCCCTTTATTTTTTTTTTTATTTTTATTTTTTATTAATGTTATGATAGATTACAACCTTGTGAGATTTCAGTTGTACATTTTTGTTAGTCATGTTGTGGGTACACCACTTCCCCCTCCGTACCCTCCCCCCACCCCCCCTTTTCCCTGGTAACCACCGATCAGATCTCCTTCTCAATATACTAATTTCCACCTATGTGTGGAGTCATATAGAGTTCGTCTTTCTCTGACTGACTTATTTCGCTTAACATAATGCCCTCGAGGTCCATCCACGTTGTTGTGAATGGGCCAATTTCGTCTTTTTTTATGGCTGAGTAGTATTCCATTGTGTATATATACCACATCTTCTTTATCCAATCATCGGTTTCTGGGCATGTAGGCTGGTTCCACATCTTGGCTATTGTAAATAATGCTGCGATGAACATAGGGGTGCAACGGACTCTTGAGATATCTGATATCAGGTTCTTGGGATAGATACCCAGTAATGGGATGGCTGGGTCATAGGGTATTTCTATTTTTAACTTTTTGAGAAATCTCCATACTGTTTTCCATAGTGGCTGTACCAGTTTGCATTCCCACCAACAGTGTATGAGGGTTCCTCTTTCTCCACAACCTCTCCAACATTTGTCGTTCTTGGTTTTGGATGTTTTTGCCAATCTAACGGGGGTAAGGTGATATCTTAGTGTAGTTTTGATTTGCATTTCCCTGATGATTAGCGATGATGAACATCTTTTCATGTGTCTATTGGCCATATTCATATCTTCTTTTGAGAAATGTCTGTTCATGTCCTCTGCCCATTTTTTGATCGGGTTGTTTGTTTTTTTGTTGTTAAGCATTGTGAGTTCTTTGTATATTATGGAGATTAACCCTTTGTCGGATAAGTGGCTTGTAAATATTTTTTCCCAATTAGTGAGCTGTTTTTTTGTTTCAATCCTGTTTTCCCTTGCCTTGAAGAAGCTCTTTAGTCTGATGAAGTCCCATTTGTTTATTCTTTCTATTGTTTCCCTCAACTGAGGAGTTACAGTGTCCGAAAAGATTCTTTTGAAACTGATGTCAAAGAGTGTACTGCCTATATTCTCTTCCAAAAGACTTATTGTCTCAGACCTAATCTTTAGGTCTTTGATCCATTTTGAGTTTATTTTGGTGTGTGGTGAAAAAGAATGGTCAATTTTCAATCTTTTGCATGTGGCTGTCCAGTTTTCCCAGCACCATTTGTTGAAGAGACTTTCTTTTCTCCATTGTAGGCCCTCTGCTCCTTTGTCGCCCCCCTTTATTTTTAATGTTAGCTCTCTGAAGGCCCAAGAAAACACATTTGCAAGCCAATTCTAAATTTACTTTTACCATCAAATCATACACCAGGATTTGAGCATTAGTGAAGATTTTGGGAACACGGTTTTGTGAATGCCAAGTGCTCATTATTCAAAATTTTAAGAGTTTAGTTTAAATATGTGTCTGCCTTTTAAAAGCAGTCTTATTTTAATGAAGGAAAAGAAGTGTACTACAGAGTTTCATTCTGGGGGCAGGAGATGGAGCAGGAGGTTCTTCACAGAATAACTAAAATAACTTTAAAAAGTCTGAATTCAACGCCACAAGTACATAGTCCCGTGCCAAACAGAGATTGTATTCTCTGGGCTGGCCCTTATCATTATTCACATTCTTTTACTAGCCTGAAAATCAGTTTGAGAGACAAACCTCCAGTTGTTGAAAGCAGAAATAATTTTCCTAAAGTGAAACAATTTGCATTAAAATATTTTTATCCAAAGGCTAAAGTTGCTGTATGACGGCTGAGGTGTTAACGGTCAACTCTCAATTATCCAGAACCAAGTTGTTGGATTTTCATATTAGTTCTCCTTTCCTTTACTTACCCTTTGACTATTTTATTGCCCCTACCACTGCCATCATAAACCTGGCAGATAGAACCACAAGATGTGGTTTGAGTAGCAATTCTTTGAAGAGTCAAGTTGAGAGGCTCTTGCAATCTAAGCTCTAATTTGAAGTTAGGGTTTTGGCAGTTTTCATTTATGCATTTTTCTGCCAATCCTGCTTTCATTTAAGTAGCTGAGGATGACTAGGATTGCGTTTCTTCTCTTTCCAAAACACCCAGGATTTTGGATATTTTTCCTTGAGAGAGAAAAATTCCAATCTTTTTATAGGAGAAACAACAGGATAAATGCTGGCTATCAGTGAGAGTTATGCAAAGGGTCAGCACGTGGAGGAGCCAGTGATGTCCTTGATAGATCGCTTGACATGTCTAGGCCTTAGTTTCTTCACCTAGAAATGAATAGGATGGACAAACTCAATGATTTTCCCCTCTGTACTATACAATGAACATATATCCATGTCATGACATGGTCTTCAAAAACATGCAGAAAAATCACATCATACAAATACACCATAATTTATTTATCCAATCTTCTACCATTGTATTCTTAAGCTGCTTCTAATTTTTTACCTACACAAATATTGCTGCAATAAATATTTTAGTACCTAGCTCAGAATAATTTCTTAAGATAAATTCCTAGAAACAGAATTATTCTCAAAAAGAATATGAATATTTTAAGGGTTTTGATAGATTGTTATGTTATTGTCTTTTTGAAATATGATATTACACACGAGTTAAAAGTAACAACAAATGGGTTTTCCCAACTTTTCTCTTTATCACTGAGTAACTGTAACCTGTGAGTTCAAACACAGTTGGAAATTAGCCGCAAGATTTTGGGATTTTAGTGATTACCCTGTAAAAGGAGTTTAATAACATCTTATCCAACTGAAGCCAGGGGACTGGACTGGACGACCACTCAGGACATCTTTTTGTACTAATGGTTAGGACTTTTTTTGTCAAACGCTGTGATTAAACCTTTCGGACGAAACTTAAGAGAAACATGGAATGTAATAGAAAATAACACACACGTCTTAATACAGATCAGTATGATTCTAGTACAGGTGGCAGGGTTAATGGAAGTGGAGGGGAGAACAAATTTTCACTGAGTGTGTGCTGTTGTTCTAAGAGCTGGAGATATGAGTGAGAAAAATAAAGAAACAGAGAAATCTCACCTTTATGGAGTCCATGTTACACATACCACGCATACACCTACATGCACACGCACACATAATAAATGCTCCAAAGCTAAACAAATCAGAAGAAAGCAATAGAGAGTGAAGCAGCAGTGATATCTCAGATACAGCCGTCAGAGAGGCCTCTTTCAGGAGGTGCTGTTAGAACAGAGATTTAAATGAAGCGGAGGAGGAAACCATGCCAAGTGCTAGGGAAAGGCTGTTCCCGGTCAGAGAACAGAAACGTGCAAAAACCCTGAGACAGAGAATGAGCTTAGCGTTCTCAAGGAGTAGCCAGAAGACCTGTGTAACTGGAGTGACCAGGAGGTGAGTGGTAGGAGAAGAAGTTGGGGAGGAACCGAGTTATTTGGGGCCTGATGGTAAGCAGTTTGCATTTCCTTCTGACCATGTTGGGAAACCTTTGGAAGGTTGAGTAAAGGGCAGTGATATGTTTTAATTTATGTCTAAAGAGGTCATTCTGCTGCTACATGAAGAGTAAAATTTTCGGAGGGCAAGATTAGAAACAAGGAAATCAGTTAGGAGCCTCCAGGCAACAGCTGACTATGGCTTTGAATAGGACAGCTGAGGAGGTGGTGAGAGGTGGTCAGATGTGTGGCATATTTTGAAGTTAGAGTCAAAGCCCTTGTTGATCAATGGAGAATGATGTGAGGGAAAGAGATGCATTCAGATGACCCCTCAGTGTTTGGCCTGATCGACTGGGTGATGGAACCATTTACTGAGATGGGAAAGACTTGAAGAGGAGCAGGTGAGGGCGAGATTAAGGAATAAGGAGTTGTGTTTTGTACATTTTAAGTTTGAGATGCCTACTGGGGATCCAAGTGAAGATGTTACATAGGTGGTTGGATATGTGAGGCTGGAATTTAGGGGAAAGGCTGAAGCTGGAGATAAAAATTAGGGAATCAGGGGGCCGGCCCCGTGGCCGAGTGGTTAAGTCCACGTGCTCCGCTGCAGCGGCCCAGGGTTCGGATCCTGGGCGTGGACATGGCACCGCTCGTCAGGCCACGTTGAGGCAGCAGCCCATATGCCACAACTAGAAGGACCTGCAACTAGGATATACAACTATGTACCAGGGGGTATTTGGGGAGATAAAGCAGAAAAAAAAAAAAGATTGGCCACAGTTGTTAGCTCAGGTGCCAATCTTTAAAAAAAAATAAAAATAAAAAAATTAGGGAATCATAGTGTATAGATCATACTTAAAGCCACAAGGATCAGATGATTCATGGTGATTGAGTGCAGAAAGAAAACAGAGGGGAGTCTGTGACTGAGTCCTGTGGAGCACCAACATTTGGGCATAGATAGTGTGCGGAGAGAAGACACAGGTGAATGGCCTGTTGCCTGCTACTTCATCCTATTTTCAAGTAGTATGTCTTTATAGTCCACAGGAAATAGCTGGGACCTAATAGTGAGGAATAAATTCACTGTGGTGAACTCAAAGTCTCAGAAGTCCTTTACAGAGTTTACTTTTCAAATATATCAATCAAATGATAACCTCAATTAAAACAAAATATAAGTGGTCCACTGAGCTAGAATGATAAGACGTAGAGCTATCTTAGCATTAGAAAGAATGTAGCAGTAGTCTACAGAGTTTCAGGATATTATCAAGAAAACTAGCTTGATGATGTTCTAAAGCAATATTATGTGAATATTCCAAGACTAAGGAATAAATGTGAGCAATAAAGCTGGGATCCACTACTTTCCTCTTTAGACAGATGAGTTAAGATCTCTTGAATTGTACTTTTGTCCCATATTTTAGGAGACATTAAAAAGCAGTTTACTTGAGAAATACATATTCTTGGGACTGGCCCCATGGCTGAGTGGTTAAGTTCGCACGCTCCACTGTGGCAGCCCAGGGCTTTGCTGGTTTGGATCCTGGGCACGGACATGACACCACTCATCAGGCCACAATGAGGTGGCATCCCACGTGCCATAACTAGAAGGACCCACAACTAAAATATACAACCACGTACTGGGGAGATTTGGGGAGAAAAAGCAGAAAAGAAAAAGAAACAAAAGAAATACATATTCTTTACCCCAGTGGAAATATGGCAAAGGATATACACAGGCCAGTCACAAGGGATGTACATTAGGAATATATACTGAACCTCAGTAGTAATCAAGTAAACACCAATTAAAATAAGATACGAATTTTAATATTTTGAAGTTGCAATGATTTAAAGAGATGAGTATATATGCACTCACATGCATTATTTATGGGAATGTAAATTAGTACATTTCTAATTTGGTTATCTATCAAAAGTCTTAAAATATTCATATTGTTTTTGAGAGCAATTCTTCACCTAGAAACTTATCTTAAGAAAGTATTCTGAGCTAGGTTCTAAAATATTTATTGCAGCAATATCCGTAAAGGTGAAAAATTAGAAACAGATTGAGAATACACGGTAGGTGATTGGTTAAATAAATTATGACATATTTATATGATGTGATTTCTCTGCATGTTTTTGAAGACTATTTAATAACATGGATAAGTGTTCATTGTATACTATGAGAAAAAAGCGGGTTATAGAACACTGTACACATTATGATATTAATTATGTATGCATGCACATACATATACACACATATATACATAGAAAAAACATGAAGCAACTTCTACCAAGGCATTTACAATGATTTCCTTTGGGTGGTGAAATAGAGGTGATTTTTAAATTCTCCAAATTATCTTTTGCATTTTCTAAAATTTCTACAATATTCATGTATTACTCTTATATTTAAAATTTAAAAATTTATGAATAGGAGAGAGATATTCCTGGACACTTTTGTTTTCCTTGTAATACCATATTATTATGAAATTTGTCCTCCTATTTGCCATTATTGGACATTCGTGGTTTAGAACCAAATAACCTAATTTTGTGACTCATATACAAAGGGTTCTTTTTGTTTTCTTTTAACTTAATATTGTGAAAGTGGTCCTGCCTGCTACTTAATGACAGCTATATATCCTTATGCTATCTTATATTACAGTCATAAAATATATCATAAGAAGAAAGTGCAATACGGAAGTAACTGCTAGATAGCAGAGCTGAATTAGAGATTCTGAATCTTGGCATTGTATAAATGCTAAACAGTAAAGGACTGAGCAAATACGTTGAATCTATTATTATTTTATTTTTGCTATAAAGGTTCTCATCTGATAGTGCATTGTTATGCCAGAATATTTCTTAGGCCAGAAATTTCAATTCTTTAAACTCTCAACTTCAATCTGGAAATTGTAGTGATAGGGACAGCCCCAATTCCTGGCTAAGAATGTAGATGATGTGAACGTCCTTTCCTTTAATGAATAGAAACCATTTGGGGGAAGTAATGTGAAAAATATTATAAAATTCGTTATGGATAATGATAAGGGTGATGAGCTATATAGAAAAGCTCAAACTTCTACAGTAAATATACGTATCCATGTGCGTGTGTGTGTTTTAGTATATGACTTGGACAAGATGAGATTTTTAAGTTTATAAATGGCATGTATGCAAAAGGACATTAAGTATGCTTTTCAAGACAGGCTATTTCTGGCTTAGAATAGCTGTACAGTGACTCAGAAAAAAATAATATGCCAAAGTGTTAAAGTAATTGAGGCAACTTTATATGTAATTCTGGCAAAAAGAGAACTTTTCCCAAATTGCCTCTAACATGTTATGTTTCCCCTGAATGGCCCAGATAATTTCCATAATTAATTTCCATAATTTAAGCCTGTGGAGATCTGACTCTTACATTTTGTTTTCTATGTAGAACACATAAGCCGCTTCCTTTGTGGAATTTACCAATGAAATTGAAAAGGGAATAACTCACCCAAAAGTTGTAGGGTAAACCAAAGACTTTCACTTCTGTCAAAGGCCTCTGGAAGAAGAATTTAAACACATTGGAGGCAGGTTTTACTTTTTCCCTACTTAGTGCCAAACTAACTATTTCCAGCAATTTTGGTGAAAGTAATCTGATGAAAGCATTATTTTTTAATTATACAAAAAGCAAAATATCTTTGCAAGCTTATAAATGAGTTTTGACACCTTCCTATTTTTAGAAGTTGCATTGCCAGGTCACCCTGATATTTCAGAATTTACTTCTCAAATGTGAAAAAAGAATTTGAACCACACTATTGGTATGATTTCAGAATGTTTTAGTGACCGTGGTTAGGGAAGAGTTACAAACTCTTTAAGGAGCGTGCACGTTGGTAGCCTGCCCTTTGAGGTGGGCTTGGTGGTATGTACTTAATAAAGTTTATTGCTAACGTGGAGTCTTTCAAGACACACACGAGTATTTTTTGGCTGTTGTCAGAGTGAAATACTTGAATTACCCCTATCTGGTCTCTAATTGTTTACAATCTGCTCTTGAGGTTGCAGTATGCTTCAATCATACTTGAAACACATAATCTCCCTTCAAAGGTAGCTTGGGAATCTGAAGTGCAGCTAGGGAATTTTAAATGGAAAGGATAAATGAGGCCTGTTGAGTCTTCTCAAATGTAGGTATTGTAGTTTGTTTAAATTATAGCATAATCTAGACGAAAGAATGAAATCTCTAAGACAATTTAGTTAAAAGCAAAAGGACAGGCACTTGTGAAAATAAACACGTAATCACCAAAGACCCTTATTTATTTGGGACTACCTTGAGGATGTAGCTTGGGGGCCAGTGATTTGCAATTCCACCTCAGTCTTCAGAAACCAACAAACCAACCAAATCACAGATAGACACTTGACTTCTTAATCACACTGGCTAATTGGAATTTCTTAGGTGGCTCCAACTTGGACAAAAGCAAAATTTGTGAGGTTAATGAAAGATTCTCTGCCTTGATTCATCCTCCAAATGCTTGAATTCCAACAGTTTTAAGTATTCATTCATGTTCTCTTTATTTCCCTAATTTATCATTTATATCACAAAACTGCACATTTGGCAGTTTCTATCACAAATTATAATTCTAAACTAAAACTTGCAATAAGTCAAACTGAGTTGAGTCCCATATATCTTCTGTTTGGCAGGTACTATTCTAGTGCTTAATGAAGGCTGCTTTGGCTGATCCCTTAATGCTTTAATTTGTCTGGCCACAGTGGCTGGTTTCTGTCTTCTCCAGGAAATGGCTCTGTAGCCAGTGTTTTTTATTTATGTTGCTTCATAGCCATTGCATGCTTCATTTTATTTGGAAGCTTATTTTCTTTTGGCTTTCCCTGCCAGCAGATCGTTTCCCACTTTGTGACTTCATAAGCTTTATTGTAACAATTTGGGGAGAAGAATGTATCTACATACCATGATCAAAACCCTTCTTTTGATATTTGGATTAATGTCAAGACTTGCAATAGATATCTGAAAATGAAGCTAATACTTGAAAGAGCCTTTCACACAGTTGATACCAACGTAATCTTTCCTGTGAATTAAGTGTGTTATACTGGGTGATATAGTTTAATTAACATCCGCACATCCATGTCAAAAAACTCTCTCACTCATTGTCTAAACTTTTCATAAGTCCTTATTTCCTCAGAATCAGCGACATCCTTGCACTCAAGGGATAATTGCACCAACCATTGATTCTGGCTTATTTTTAGCTATGAATGGCAAATAGTGATGGTGTTGATGCTACTATTCTCAGCTTATTGATTTGACAAAAGGTAGTTGTCCCTTGAAGAGATATGTGGGAGGATATTAACTGGCTGTTGAATTTAAGTGAAGACTATAATACAAAAACGGATAACCAGTACACCGTTTATCTTCTTTTTCCCCCCTAACTTTGAAAACACTTTATCTGATGTATCTGGAGTATAATTTGGAGGTGAAAAGTTACAAGAATTAGTAGAGAAATGCATTCTTACATAAGGGAAAACTTTAAGAGGACATATGTAGGAAGAATGTAGGTGGGGACAGGACAGGACAACTGGAGAAAATTTGTAAAGGAAATGAGCTGCTGGTATGAGCTGCTGGTATGAGTTTTTCTCATCCTGAGGTTTCTAACATGTAGGGGGCACTCCATGAGCATAGCCCTCCTGGCTTCTCTCTGCCCCCTCACTCACTCTGCAACAAGGAGAGTTGGAGTGACTTCTCACGGTGAGGTTGGAAGGAAAAGCCCAGTGCTATCCCTTCTCCCTTCCTCTTGGTGGTGAGCTTCCCATAGAGAGCTTTCTCCTTTGTATCTCTGTGTCATAAATTTAACAGAGGCAGATCCCAGGCAGGGCATGTGTCTAGAATGGAGAAGTCTTTTTAATTTGGGGGTTCAGTATTATGAAGTTCACTTGTCTACCTTCTCTAATAACAGCTTTGTAAGGAATAAAGGTATTATTTTGGCAGCTATATGGCAATATTTTTGCCTTATTTCTCAGTTGATTAAGTATCTTGGAAGATACCCTCTAAAATCTCAACAAAGATTACTCAAACAAATGCTCTAAGCCTGCCATTCTGGTCACAATAGCATGGTTGGAGCCAGACTTTCTCTTCTGTATAAATAACCAGAAAACTGGACAAAAATATATGGGAAAACTCTTCCAGACACTGGAGAAAAGGGAGCATGATTTGTGATTCCTGAGAGAAGGAAGAAAATACGGTGAGTCATATGATTTGACTGGCTATCTGTGTGGAGGCACTTTCTGAACCTCAGTGCAGGGAGGGGAGATTAGATAGAGCACAGAGATTTTGCTGAAGTGAGGAGAGAGATATCAATATTTGGGGAGACGGAAGTGCCTTAAATTTGTAGGGCAGAGATGAAGAGTTATGCAGACAAAAAAGCCCAAAAAACAAAAAACACCTCCAGAGATCTCCCAAGGGATCTTCTTGAGTTTTTGGCTAAGTACTAAACTGTGCTTTCATAGTGTGAAACTCCATGAGGCCAGACAAAGAATAAATACTGGGAAATTTAAGCGAAACAATTCTTAGAGCTCACAGATACCTGGGAGAAATTTGACTTTCAACCAGCTAGAATGGACAGGCCTTGTTGAACACCCAAGGCATTCACTAGAGCCCAAGTGAGGTTGGACACATCTAAATCTAAAGTAAAAGCTACTCTAGACTCACCATAACAAATCTTAAAAATAACCCTTAACACTATTAAACTGATTCTAAAGGAGTTTATCTACCCAAACAAAACACAATACTTTTTAAACAAAAACAACAAAATCCAGACACAACGCATTATCCAGTGTTCTCCAGAGAAATAGAACTAATAGGATGTGTGTGCGTGTGTGTGTGTGTATATATATATGTATATATATATATATATATATATAGAAAGAGATATATTATAAGGAATCAACTCATGCAATTATGGAGACTGGAAAGTAGAAAATCTGCAGAACTGATGTCCTAGTTTGAGTTCAAAGATTGAAAGCTGCTGTAGAACCAGGAAAAGCTGATGCTCCAGTTTGAGAACTATTAGCAAGGAGAATTCTTTCTTATGTGGGAGAGGGTCAGCCTTTCATTTCTTTCCAAATGATTGGATTGGGTCCACTCACGTTATGGAGGGCAATCTGCTTTACTCAGTTGGTAACTTAAATATTAATCCCATCAAAACCATCACCGCAGAAACACTCAGAAAAACGTTTGTCCAAATATCTGGGCACCTCGTGGCCCAGTCAAACTGACACATAAAATTAACCATCAAGCTCAGGAATGTAACATTTACAATGTTCACCTGCAATGAAAAAAATTCCTATACATAAGAATGAGGAAACAGGAAAATAAGACCCATAACCAGGGAAAGAAGTCAACAGAAACAGAACCAGAAATGACAAAAATAATAGAAATAAAAGACAAGGACTTTAACATAGTTATTATAAATATGCCCAAAACTTTAAAGGAAAACATGAATGTAGTGAGGAAATAAATGGAAGCTATAAAAAAGAATCAACTGGAACTTCTAGGGCTAAAAATGATAAGATCTGGAATTAAAAATACCATGGCTAGGTTTAACAGCAGATTAGACATGTAGAAAAAAAGATCAATGGACTTGAAGACACAGTAATAGAAAATAAAATAAAACAAAATATGAAAATAAAATAAACAGAGAAACAAGCCTGGAAAAAAAATGACTAGAACTTCCATGATTCCAGGGAAAATGTTAAGTGTTCTAATATAGAATCCCAGAAAAGGAGGTTCACAACAAATATTTGAAGAATAATGCCTAAAACTCATCCAGATTTGATGAAAACTATAAATCCACAGATTCATCACATCATAATCAATTACTGAAAATGTAATAATAAGAACATCTTAAAGGAAAGTGGGCATGGAGAAGATGCATTAAATACAAAAGAATAAAGATAAGAATTACTATTGACTTCTCGTCAGAAACCATAAAAGTTATCTTTAAAATGCCAAAAACAAATAAATAAACAAACTCGTCAACCTAGAACCTATATTTAATGAAAATATCCTTTAAAAACTAAGCAAAGTAAAAATATTTTCTGACAAACAAAATCCAAAAGAATTTGTCACAGGGAGATCTGCCTGTGCCATCAGAAATTGCAAAGAGTGTTTTTTATGATGAAGGAAATGGAAAACACATGGAAACTCTGACCTACTCAAAGAAATGAAGAGCACTGGAAGTGGTAGATATCTGGGTAAATATAAAAATATTTTTTCTTGTTTAAAATTTTTTTAAATGATTGAAAAATTAAAAATGGTGTACTTTGAGTTTATAACAAATGTAGCAGTAAAGTGAATGACAACAATAGCATAATGGATGGAAGGGACATGTGGAATTATATTATTTAATTTAAAGTTCTCATACTATACTTGAAGTCATATAATATTGTTTGAAGCTAGACTGTGATTAGTTAAGTTGTATAAACCCTAGAGCAATCACTAAAAAAGAGAGATATGTCAGTTAATAGAAGACACAAAATAGAAAGCTAGAAAATATTCAATCAAAAGGAAAAGAGAAAAAAACAACAAAGAACAGATGAGAAAAATAGAAAAGAAATAGTAAGCTATACCAATAATAAAGTTAAACAAATTTTCTAAACATTCCAATCAAAAGCCTGAGATTGTCAAAGTGTATATAAGAAAAAAATCAAGACCAAATATATGTTACTTAGAAGAAAAGCACTGTAAGTATAAGGATAGATAAGTTAAAAGTAAAAAAATGTACCCCAAAAATCCTAATCAAGAGAGAGCTGGAGTAACTATATTAGTATTACACAGAGGGGCCTGTAAGACAAGGAATATAACTGGAGGTAAGAAGACACATTTCATAATTATAAAAGAGTCAATTCACCTAGAAGACAAAACAAACCGAACGTGTATGTACCTAATAACAGAGCTTTAATATATAGTAAGCAAAACTGGCAGAACTAAAAGCAGAAATAGACAAATACAATTATAGTTGGAGATTTCAACACTTCTTAGTAATTGACAGAACAAGTAGAGAGGAAATCAGTAAGGATATGGGAGCCTTGAACGTTACCATCAACCTACTTGACTTACTTCCCATTTATAAAAGACTACACCAACAGTGACAGAATACATATTTCTTTCAAGTGCATGCAGAACATCCATGAAGTTAGGCAGATACTGGGTCATAAAACAAGTGTTAGTAAACTTTGAGAGACTGAAATCATACAGAGTATATGATCATAACAGAACTAAATTAGAAATCAATTACAGAAAGATATCTGGAAAATATGAAAATATATGGAAATTAAACAATATACTTCTGAATAATCCATGAGACAAAGAGGAAATCTCAAAGGAAAGCAGAATTCTTTTTCAGTTTAATGACAATGAAAATATAAATAAAAATTTGTGAGATGCAGCTAAAACAGTGCTTGAGGGAAATTTATAGCACTAAATTCTTGTGCTAGAAAAAAATACAGCTATAAATCAATAATATGTTTCACTTTAAGAAATGAAACAAAGAAGTGAAAATGAAACCCACAGCATTTTGCATACAATTTCAGGCGATCCTAGAACCTTTGAAACTCCTTATGAACTTCAGGTTAAAAATCCCTGATCCTTAATGATTAATCTTAATTTTGGATCCAATCCTAGCCTTCTTTCTTGAGCCCCAGAATTTCATGTATAACTGCTTTCAGGACGTCTACAGTTAAGTAGTTCACAGCACCTGAAAATCAAAACTTACAAAAGGTGGTGCATTAACTCCTCCTCCCTCCCCCTTTCTTCCTTCCCTCTCTCTCTTTCCTTTCCCTGTCTCTCCTCTTCCATTTTCCTTTTCTAAACCTAAACCAATGAGCAGTGCCACCATCCACTCAGCTGCTCGTATATCAAAATCTTGGATATCTTTCCTCTCCCTCACTCATACATATAATCAATCACTAAATCCTGCTTATTCCAACACCCAAAACTTTCTTACATCCATCCATTTTTCTCCACTCCTCTTGAAACTGTTCTGGAGTAGGTTATCAACATTTCCCAGGTAGATTATGTAATAACTTCTTAACTTGTCTCCAAAGTCTGTCCTACATATTCACTTTCCCTAGGTAGTCAGTGTGATATTTCAAAAAGGCTAATGTGATCTTGTCACACTCCTGTTTATAAACTTTCTCTAGCTTTGCTGTGACCTTGGGGTTAACTCCAGTGCCTTTGACATGGCTTATAAAACCTTTCATGATTGGAACCCTGTTTATCTCATGGACCTTTCTCTCTCCTTATGTTCTGCTCCTAATTTTATGTTCCACCTATAATGAACTTCTTCCTCTTTCTCTTGGTTTCATGCTTTCTCTTTCTTCCAAGCCTTCACAGATGCTATTCATTTTGTCTGGAATATTTTTCTAATCCTTTTCCCTTGGCACCCTCATGCTTTATGCCCCCCCACATTTTATTGGATCATTCCTATTCATCCTTTGGATCTTGTTTAGCTGCTATTTCTCGGTCCAGGACTTCCCAGATCTTCCTTCTGCTACTTGCCTGTCTTCAACTTTAATGGATTAGTGTTCCTGCTAAGAATCTCATTACGTCTTATCATTCTGAATTGTAATTTCTTACTTCCGTATCTTCCCGTCTAGACTGTACTATAATATTTATCCTTGAGAATAAAATGATGGTGCCTTCTTTCTGATAACCTGTGGCAATGTAAGAAGGATTCAGGAATTCTTAATTACCTGGGAAAATATATGACAAAAATAATGTAAATATACAGTAAGACCTGGTAGATAGTCAATAAATATTTGTGTAACTAATAGACTTTGTGATTATATATTATCGTATGTCACTATCATAACCTATGCTCTTATAGATTTTTTCTCTATTCTACTGACAAGGAAAATATAACTGTTTTGTTAATAAGTGCTGGTGATGTGTTGAATAGATTATGAAGAAAAATTAAATGTTACAGTTTTTCAATTTTCTATGTATTTTATTATATTTTTCTTTCACAGAGAGGAATTCTGAGCATAGAATTATGGATATTTGCTTGAGAATCTATGATGTAAAGATCTCAGCATCCCAACTGAATGCAAAATTGATGGGCTTTCCACTGTGCTAAGTCATCTTGCCTGCTTTTCATTTTTGTATTATTAAGTTGTAATTGCCCATTCTCTCCTGCCCCTTTACTATGAACATTCAAGTAGTTAGTACTAAAATTATACCATGCCATCACCAAAATCCAGCACCAGAGCCTTATTAGACTAATAACAGATCCGTTAGAGATTAGAAGGGGTCAGTATGCCCTTTTGGCGTGGCTCTCGCACACTGTACTCTACTTTGGTGGAAAAACAAAATCATTAAAATAACATTATGCATGCATAGTCATTAAACCATGTTATAAACATTTGGCTCATTTAACTACGTCTGGGGTTGGGTGTATTTGTCAAGTCATGCTGATAAAAGTCGCAAAGAATTTTGGAATATTTAAAAATAATCTATAGTCATGTGCTCATAATATTGATTTTCTTTATCATATACTAGGAAGGAAATCAACAGTAAAGTAAATGTGGTCAAGCAGAGCTGAGCTATACTTCTGTCAGCCCTAAACACAAATATAAAACATTTAGAAGTGTTCTGCTCTTCCATAACCTTTGAGCTATAAGGAGGAAAAGAAATATCAATCACATGGAAAACAACTTGGATCCAGGCATAGTGATGTTTTACAAGTATTTAATGTCCTATAACTGTATTTATTCTAATAAGAGATTATTACCAACAGATTAAAGCTTTTATTTTAACAGATTTGAGTATTTTAATCTGATGTTGACTTTTTTTGTTGTTCTTTTTTGCTCATCCCAGTCAATGATCATTTTATTAATGTTATTGAGTCATTCATTTATTCATCAAACTTTTATTCATTTAGCATATGTCAGGGACTGTGCTGTTGAGGCTCCAGAGACGAATAACACACAATGTATGACACTAAAGGGTAGAGCTATGGGTAGAGGCTGTGGATACTCTCTGCACCTATGTGTATCTATGAGGCTTCCTTCCCTCTGAGGAACCTTGGGTCATGCTCCCTGGCCTCCATTGGAGGAGGGCCTTTGTCTTCTCTTTTGTGTCTCTCTCTGGAGCCCTGTGGACGTGGTTGGGGAATGCCAAGGCAACTCTGGCTGCTCCAATTTGTATGCTTTCCCTTTAAAATATTCTGAGGACTCCATGTGTCACTCTGGATTATCATTTGTCCTCAAATGAATATGCTAATAACATTTAGGTTTCTATTGATCTTTTACTTAATTTAGAAAGAAGCTTCACTGATGCATTACATTCGTTGCTATGCAATGTCAAGGAATACTATCATTATGATTAGTACCATCTGCAACAAATGAGAGGAAGCAACACACAACAGAGCTGAAGATTCAGAGCCTCTCTCCCAGCTGACTTGGGTGTGTACTAGTACACTGCCTCTAGATTTTTACAACCGCATGCATACAATCCATAGGGTAGGTAGATTTCTCTGGCCTTTTAAGATTTTGTTTTGTTTTGTGACTTAAAAGTTTTTTTTTCCTTTTTCCTTCTGGGAATAGAAATATGTTTATTTCCATTTTACAGGCAAACCACTTCAATAGAACATGGCTGGCAGCCATATGGTCACATATGAATCCAACAGTTAATTTAGCAAAGAAAACTGCTTGTAACAAGTTTTGAATATGTTATCCCAGGTAGTACTTTGTTGACAAATGAGATGATTGCCCAGAAAATGATAGTAACATTTGTAAAAAGGTATGTACCCTTTAGCCATTTAATGATAGTCAAATTATTAGCCACCATCTATTTGAAGTGCAGTCTGTGGCACTTGTAGGAGGTACTTAACACTTTTTATATACAATTTTATAGCAAAAATATGGTGTTAATTTTCAAGCAGCTTACAATCTAGTAAACTTTTGAATGAGTGCTTGTATTACCCTTATCTGGAACTTCTAGGTCTAGACTTTTGGCTGGCATGGCTTCCAGAACTGGCTGTATGACTGTATTTTAGAACCAGTGTTTTTAGCCAAAACTAATAAATGTGGAGTGGCTCAAGGATGGAAAAACAAAACAAAACAAAACTCTAACTAAACACATTAGAATTTCATAAAGGGTTATTAGGCATTTTGGGGAAACAACTCATACCGGTTTTTGTTTTATCTCACAGATTGTCACCTCCCCGGATGGTTCCTTCAGCTCTAACATTTGTAGGATCAAAGCTGTAACCATCCAGTCATCACTCTTCACATGCAGAGCACACACATGGTGTGTGGTTAGGATTCTGTCCCTTTATAATTCTTTGGCATCAGGCGTGGATACAAGGGAAAGCAAAAGTATCTGGGTGTTTTGTGAATTTTGTTTATATTTTACTGAAGATAGTTGTTTAAACTCTGGGGAAATTAAATCTTCTACAGCCATTCATAGACGTGAGAAGTGCACAGTTTTAGTTAAATGAACACTATGATAAAGATTTCCTCAGAAGAAATCCATAACAGTTTTAGTCTAATTTTATCAGTTATTTTTTCAGTAATGGTACGACTTAAACATTTGGATATTTATTACATGTACCACAAAAATAAAATTTGTTGAATTTCTGAACTGAACTTGTGGTCAGTGCCAAAATTATAACACAACATTAGTAAGATATTAAAAATATGATGACAGTGGAAGGACTATCCACAATATACCAACAGGTCTGACTTCCGGAAGGAGATATAAACACTTCCTCAAAATATTTTAAAAGCAGAGATAAAAGGGAGTCCCCACCCTCCCCTTCATTAAATGAAAATGGATTAACAAATAAGATTCTTAAAAATCACTAAAATGTATATAGAATGCCACTACGTGCTTCCATATATGAAGCATGACAGCCAAGCGCAACTAGTAAAGTTGTAAATCACCAAGTCAAAGAGCAAAGAGCTGAAATGTGTCTCAGTGTCGTTTCTTTCTGAGAGATCTTTCATATGCACATTGGAACGCTCATGGGGACAGTGTTGCAAAAGGGTTAATAATGAGACTACCGTTCCTCCAAAGCTGTTCTCCATGAATCTCTTGACTTTCAAACAGTTTGGCATGGTGTGACTCTTTCAATATGTAGAAGTCATGACATGATCCAGGAAGTTTACCAAAACGTTTGTACTGTTTTATTTAGCCTGGCATCCAGTATTTTAGGGCATTTACAAAACAGTGTGAATGAGAGAATACCAAAAATGAACTATTTACATCAAAAGAGAGAAATTTAGGGAAATTTTAGAAAAGAATTAAAAGATGAAGTAAATATTAATTTCTCTGCAAAAATCTGTTTTACACTAGTTATTTCATCTAACTTTGATTTTGAATTCAGATTCAGGGGCAAATAGTCAGAGTTTATATTTCAAAACATAATTACTTTTTATGGCTACAGGAGAGTGAGCATTGTAATGGGAAGAATTTCTGATATGGAAGAAAATCACCCACCATTGTATAGTCTTATTTGGTTTTAAGAGATACCCAAATCTAGGCTCTGTTCTTGACTTATATTTGGTTTAAACTCTTTAAGTCTTTTCTGGCTATTTATCTTCATGTACAAAATAGAAAAAATAATAATTACAACCTGCCTTTCGGGGGTCTGGTAAAAATCAATAAAATGAAAATAGAAAAATCAATCTTGGTTAGTAATTCTTTTGAGAAGCTGGATAGAACAAAATGTGATACCAACACTGTGTCTAATTGCAGCCCCAATTCTTCGGAAGGCAGTAGCTAATTTTCAGTGAGCCTTCTGGACTTACCACATCTACTAGGAATTCATATTGAAATGGATTAGAAGTCTAAACTTTAAAAGAATGGAGAAACATTATCCTTCACATGCCGTTGGAGTGATCTATCTAAAAAGCAAAATTTACTTTACTTCAGTGTTAAAAATTCCTCAATGATTTCATCATATTCAAGACAAACATATCATACACGCTTTTGCATGATGCAACTTTGATTATCCTTTTTTGGCTTAGACTACCATCATCCCAATGCGTACCCTGTACTTCACTTGTAAGCTTCATAGAGTTCCCTGAATGCACTAAGCTCTCCCAAGCTTTCTTGCCTCATATATGTTGTTTCCTCTGCATGACATGCCATATTCTCACTATCTTCCATCCTTCCACCAGCAACCTAGTGAATTTCTTTTCACTCCTCAAAACTCAGCTTATATCACCTCCTCCATGTACCTTTTCCTGACATTCCAGTTGCCTGAAAGAATGCTATATTTGTTTTATGTCTGTCTCCTGAACACATCATGGGATCCTGAGTTGTAGTTCCCTATTCTATGTACCTTTGTATTTCCAGAGCCTAGCTCAGTGTTGGTGATTGAACAAATAAATAAATGGATGAACCTCTGGTATGAATTATGCAGTGTCTCTCTGGAAGCATCTGGAGTTAAGTACTAATAATAAATTAAACCACTCCACCCATCTAGGGTTTGGAACCAATTGAGAGATGCAGCCAAGAATCAAGCACTTGAAGATCAAAGTGATGGCTTTGTAACTGACAAAGCCTGGGTTGGAGAACACAGCTTAGGTATGTGGCAATAGTGGGTTTCCTAAGAGAACCCGAGAATTAGACACAATACTTTCTCAGTGAAGGCAGTTCTGGAAAACCACAGGCCACCTTCATGTTTAGGTACAGACTCTTAACCACTAAGTTTATGGCATGGCCAAGAATAGACCAGAACACATGCGTATGATCAAGTCCCAAAGAGGAAGAGGGAAAGAGCTGATCCAAGCCTCCCTACTTTTTATCCCAAATCCATCAATCAGTTAAATCAAACTTTCTCCTTGGGAAAGAATTTTTGCAGGGGCAGAGAGGCCAGAAGCATTACTTGAATGGATGTCTTTCTACATGAGAAAATGAAATCAGGGGAAAGTTAGCTCCCCTTATATACCTTCTTATAGAACTACAAACGGTTGCCTTTCCACATGTCCTTTCTCTGTCAATGGCATTACTCTTCCTCCAGCTATCCAAGTATAATCAGAGACACACTATTCTGGTTTATAACTCATTTCCCTCAAAGAACAATTGGCAATGGTCCTCCAGCCTGTGGTCTCAGGTCTATAACTAATTGTTGATATTTTTAAATTTTTTTAAATATAAAAGTAATACCTGATTATTTTGAAAATTACAATGGATTCAGATATATAAAAATAAGCCTCCCTAAAAATATCCTTGTCTTCCAGCATTTTTCACTGTCTGGAGATAACTATCGTTCATGTATCTATTCCAGACTTATTTTTTAGGCATTTATACATGTTTAGACATAAAGATTTTTAAGGAACACAAATACTTAATAAAAACTGATAGACATTTTCCTATGTCATATTTTACGTGTTTACCTAACTCTTTTTAACACTCCATAGAATGAATGCTTTGTAATTTCTTTCAGCATTCCCCTATTTCTTTCAGCATTCCCCTACATTTAGGTTGTTTCCAATGTCTTACTACTACAAAGAATAAAAATTCTATATACCTATCTCTCTTACTATTTTTGCAAGAGAGATTCCTGTAAGTAAAACTGTTGAGTCAAGTAACTTGTACCTTATAATTTTGATAGATTTTCCTACATAGTGCTTTAAAAAAGCCTATGCTAACAATAAATCAAGTTTCCATTTCCCAAACCTTACGGACCCTGGATATTATAAATCTTTCAAGTTCTTACTAATTGAGTGAGTAAAACACATATTATTGTTTTAATTCCATTTTTTTTATTACTTATGATATTGAACATGCTTTTGCATGGTTATTAGTCTTTGGCACTTCCTCTTCTGCCAGTTCATAATTTTTGCCCATTTTTATTTGATAATTTAACTTTTACATATGTTTTGAATTTTAATTCTGTATCTGCTAAGTATGTTGCAAATATTTTCTCACAGAAGTGGCTTTCTTTTCACTTTGTTGAACAGTTAAACTTTACTCACAGATTTTGCTGCCAATATTTTCATAGACTAAATTCCCATATAAGCATCACTCTCTTTTAGGGTTTCTATTCTGCTCCATTGATCTATTTATCTACTCTTCATACTACTTTAATCCTATAATAGCAGTCTTTAATAACAATAATTGCTAATATTTTTTGAACCTCTAATATGTGCCTGTCACCATTCTATTAATTTCACAACTATTTTATGCAGTAATCAACATTATTATCACCATTTTACATACTAGGAAACTGCTTTCCAAAGAGCTTAAGTAACTTGCTCAGGGTTACTGAGCTGGTAAACTGCTGAGCTGGGATGGAACCCCAATATTCTGATCCAAGGTGGTTGCTGTTAAGAACTATATCATGAGCATTTTCCACAGGTTTATAGAACGCTTTGACATTTGGTATAGCAAGTTGTCCCTCAAAGCTGCTTTATTTCACAATTTTCTTACACATTTATAAGTAAATTTTATAAGCATCTCACCATGTTTCAGAAAAAGTTCTGTTCAATGATAATTGTTTTGAAATTTTAGATTATTTTGAGAAAGAAACATCATTGTTATGGGCTGAGTTATGCTCCCCTCAAACGTCCCCAAATTCGAATGTTAAAGTCCTAACTCCTAGTATCTCATATTGTGATTGTATTTGGAGCTAGTTTCTTTAAAGAGATAATTAAGTTACAATGAGATCATTGTGGGGGGGCACTAATCCAATATGACTGGTGGTGTCATAAGAAGAGGAAATTTGGAACAGATTCAGAGGGAAGACCACATGAAGACATAGGGAAAGATAGCCATCTAAGGAGAGAGGCTCAGAAGAAACTAACCTTGCTGAAACCTCGATCTTGGACTTCTAGCCTGCATTACTGTAAGAAAATACATTTCTGTTTAAATGACCCATCTGCAGTACTTTGTTATGGCGGCCCTAGTAAACTAATACAGTCATTGTCATAATTTACTGTCTTCTCACCTACGAAAATGTTATGACTTGTAGTTTATTTCTTTAGGTTCTTCAGGTAGGTATAAGTGTTTTCTTCAAGTACACATTAATATTTCTTGTTAGTCTTGTCCCTATTCATTTTATTCTTTCTGTTACTTCTATGAATTGGATATTTTTTCTATTATATTTATAATTGGTATTAATTTTTATATATTTGTATTTTATCTGACTATCTTACCAGACTCTTATTAGTTTTAATAGTTTTGCAGTTGTCTTGGAGTTTTCAGGCAGGCAAATATATAACATGCAAATAAGGGCAATTTTGTTTTGTTTCTTTATTTCTAATATATACATTTCACTTTTCTTGTTTTATTGCGTTGGTTAGAAAATTTCAGAATAAGCTTGAATAATAGTGGTGATAATGAGCATCCTTGCCTAACTCCTGACTTTTTGTGTGTGTGGTCTTTTTTTGCTGAGGAAGATTCACCCTGAGGTAGCATCCACTGCCACACTTCCTCTTTTTGTATGTGAGCTGCCACCACAGTATGGCCACTGACAGACAAGCGGTGTAGACCCATGTCTGGGAACCAGACCTGGGCCACTGAAGTGGAGTGCACTGAACTTAACCACTAGGCCACTGGGGCTGGCCCCTAGCTTCTGACATTATTTGTCAATCTTTAAGTATGATATTTATCATAGGGTTTTATATAATTTTCAAGTTATTACAAATTTTCTAGGAGTCCTTTATTCTCTCTCTTTATCAGCATAATGAATTATAGGAATTGCTTTACCAGGAGCTTTCAAAATAATCCTATAGGTTTTCTCTTTTCGTATGTTAAATATAGTGAATTGCAAGGATAGATTTCTAAATTTAAACCATCTTTAGATTCTAAGAATAAGCCTGTTTGTTTATTGTGCATACTTCTTATAATTCACTGCTGGGTTTGAATTACTAATATTTTATTCATGAATTTTTCAGCAAGTGCATGAGTGGGGTAAACTTTCCAAGTCATTGCATGACTGAAGATTAATTTTGCCTATACATTTGAATAATAATTTAGTTTGGATTAGAATTCTAGGTTCAAAATAATTTTGAAGACATTGGTCCATTATATTCTGGGATCCAGTCTTGTAGCTGAGAAATTAGAGGCCAGTTTAATCCTCTCAGGTCAGAACTATTAAGAAAAGGCTCATGATTTGATGTGAATTACAGCAAAAATGGATTAGAGTGGAAGTTTTTGGATTCTATATGAACTATTTTGTTATGCCTCGCTTTTACATGTTTATACTCTATAGTTTTCACTATAATACATCCCTGCTAGGTAGGATGAAGTAGGAAAATTAACATGTTTCATCTTTTCATTCCATCAGCATAATCTAATGAAAGAGGACTACACTTAGAAGTTAAGAATAAGTAATTCTTACTAGTGAATAGGAAGCAGGTTAAAGGTTATTCCACTTTGTCAATGCAGAAGTGAGACCAAAACCCAGGTCTCTTAATTATGAGATGTATGAGATTCTTGTTAGGAAAGGGTTTGCTGAAGCAAGAAAAAACTTGAACTTTTGCTCAAATGATAAAGGAGCCTTGGCGACTGCCAACCGTCTGGGGGCAGAGCCACCCTGAAATGCAGAGGTCCATTGGCATTTGCTTGTTCTGACTCTTGCTCTGTTAGACTTGGAACTTTCAGCCATTAAAAATATTAACCCCCCTTTTTACTCATTATCTACACATGTTTGAACAATATTTGTATATAGACAACTCTGGAACCTCTATTAGTTTCTAAGGATATTTAAAGTACTAATTTACACTCAAAACTCAATTTTTCCATATTTATTTTATCAATCTGGGAGTTATCTGTCAGGTATACATTTACTAAATTTGAGACTGAGAGTATGCCCAAAGAGAACTTTTGTTGGTGAATTAATTGCCTCCTGGATTTGTCAAATAAAGCACGAGCCTGATGGTCATGCTACAACTTGCCCTGCAGGTCTTCATGAAAAAGAAATGTACTGATTTAAATAAATAATGCCTGTTTAATTAAATTAGTCATTTCAAAACCATATCCCTAATTTGCTGTCTGGTTTTAGCTGTTATTTTGTTAAAAAATCTTGCATTTCCACTTGAGAGCCTTGCACGTAAGAAACAATTCCAAATAAGATAGAGAACATTCATCATTAGTTTCTTAAGAAAGTTAAAGTGACTACCCTAAATGATAGAAATGCATACTTATAGAGGAAAAGATCTTGCTTTAACACTTTAGTATAATTAGTAACAGAATGTATAGCATCAGATAAAAATAAAGATGTAAAGTGGCATATGTTTTACTATGTATTAAATATATTTATTCAGTAATCTAGACCTCTATTCTGGTTGACTCACATGCATACTGGATGGGGTCCTTTAGGAATAAGATGAACTGCCATTTTTGATTTTTTTAAAACCAGTTTCCATTTGAAGAAGATATTTTTAGAATTCATTTAAGTAAATTACAGATCTGCTATTACTGGGCCATCAAATGCAATTTGGCACAGCATGATGTTTCAACAGTTGCTCGAAGTTAACAGTGACTATAGAACCCTGTGTGATCAGCTAAGGTTATTTTTAAACCTGATTCTAGATAACTCAGGGAAGAGCTGTTCTGTTTTCTACATGATAATTGCAGCAACATTTGTCATTGAAGACGTTGCATGCCAATATGTGGGATTCGTTGTAAACCCCTTTCACCATTAAACCACTGAAAACAGAACCTCAAAGCAAAGGGAGAGCCATGCTTTTTTAACTAGAAAGATGACACCTTATTCATTTAGGAATTCTCTGTTGCTTGGTATAATTTGTTTGCTTACTTGTTTGTGAAGGGAAACATCTTTGCATCCATGAAGCTTTGATGTAATTAACCACTTCCATCGCGTATGTTGGGTTCTGTCCTCGATGAAACCATGCTATGTGTGAGTTTCTGGGACATTCCTGGGAGAACTCTGTATTCATTTAACTTGATGACAAAACAGCAACATGCTAAATAATGTGATTAAAGTTGTTAAAAGCCAAAATAAACACTTATAATTATCTCAAGAAAAATGGTGTCAGGCAAGTGCGGTCTCTATAAAGTGGGACTCCGCGTGCGTCTTTCAGGTCCTGCTGCACAATAGATCATAGTTAAAGGTCTGTTAACAGACCTCTGACGGCTGAGCTGGGTAGCTTGTGGTTTCCTTCGAAATCTATTGGCATAATGTGAATTTATGTGTGAGGTGCAAATTGGAAGTTGCCTTCTATTGGTGCCCTTGGCAGAACAGAAATCATACTGTAGGGCTAGCAGCAGGAAGTACATTGCTTTGAAATTACCCAGCAGGGTTTCTGCTTGCTGCTCTTGTTGCTTCTGAGACGGGGGCCTTATATTGTCTGGCCATGATTAAAATCAAAGTGTAGGCTTCTTTGCTGGGTGCCAGTAAACTTAGGTGAAAAACAGAAACAATCTGGAGTTTTAATTATTTTAAAATGCAATGTAGGCAAGAAACAAAGATGAAAGCATTTTTGACTAATCTATCCCAATTATTTCACATAAACGGATTTGCTAAAAAAGAGACCCATAGAGAGAGAGAGAGATTGCCTTTACAAGGGACTTCGTAACATATCTTACAGCCATAAAATATATCTAAGCCATGTATGCCGTTCTTATGAAACTCATAGAGAAAAGTGTCCAAACATTATACTTTTGGGTGAGTAGGGAAAACCAGATGTGCCCTTACCTAATTCCAAATACAGGATGCTATGTATATATGAAGTCAGCTTACAAAGCATGGAATAGAATTTACAGGTTAATTACTTATTAACTTAAAATAGTCCATCTGTAAGGGAGTATCTCTGTGCTATGATTAAGACTGGTCTAATTCCACAGTAGGCTGGCCAGATAATTCCCATTATGTCTGTAGTTCCCAGAGCTGGCAGGCTCTGGATTTCTTCTTTTCAGGTTCTTTTTCCATGAGGAGTATAAAAGCACAAGTCATAGGTTCAGACTTTGCTGTCTCTAATAATCCACTGGGAGAAAATTTAACTCAATTTTGAATAAAATATAGGGAATGCAAACTTGCTATCACATTGCACCAACCAGCTGTCAGATAAACAGTGGTAGAAATCAAGAGTTATGGTGTTGGTTCTTTGGAGAATGTGCTACCATACCCATGCATAAGTACTGGGAGTTCATGCATTAAGTTAACAAATATTTATTGAGTACCTGCTGTGTGGTAGGAACTGTCATAAGGACTGGGGATATACAGGTGAACTAGATTTTCAAGGGAAGCCAGAGAATTAAATAATTATTTACATCTGTTACTCTGAAAACTGACCGCCAAGCTAAGGAAGCACAGTGTGCCAAGGTGCTACATAGCAGGGACCCCCTAACCCACAGCTGGTACTTTACTACAAAGATGTGGATATTACATTTCCACTACAATAGTCACATATTTTTTCAAGATACATAAGAAGAGGAAAAACATATCATTTTGATTGCAAGTTTAGAAATGGCTTTAGGAAAACCGGATATGAAGGTCCATGCCTTTCCTTTAAAAATTCCCCTCATCCAATTCCAATCTATCAGAATACTTCACATCATGTAGCCACAACAAAGAGCAGGTGTGTAGAACCCCTACAAATCCTCCAGCCCAAATGCTAAAGGCCTCTGTCTTATCTGATGACAGTGCTCAAGGTCAAGGCTCTTGAGCTATCAAACCTGCTCAGACAAGGGTGAAATGCAGATTTTATATCTTCTTCCACTTGAATTTCAATGCATGAAAGAGTGCAATCGTAATAAGATACAGTTATATTAAAGAGCATTCATGAGTATCTTTTGCACCTATCTAAATTTTGGACCTGGCAGTTATAACTTTGTTTTGTTTCGTTTGACAGATAAAGCACAGAAGATTCAAGCTGCCTCCGGTCTTAAGAAGTTAACATGGAATTTGGCTGTTTCAAAAATTAAAATCTGCTTACAAAAATTAGTCTCCACTGGTGGAAATATCTTTCTTTTCAGTATGAGAAGTTGTTTGAAGCTTTTGTCTCTCTCCAGTGCTCATCCTGATCAGATTTTAATACTGTTCTCAAACCAACCTTTAATTTAATAAGCATGGTAATTTTGTTGGGGAAAAATTTCCATGACATGTGTTGAATCAAGTGTACGTATTCAGTATTCCATCCCAGCAGCACCACCTATTGTTGCTCTTGTACGAAACTTCCCAAGTATCTAACCTGTTTATTTCTCTGGGTGTCTCTGTGAGTTATCCAATATACTACACATTTTACAGGTTGTAGCGCTAAGCGTTAAGACTGTGGTGATATTCCTAGAGTTATAAATCTGTTCTGTAAATAAAGCGTATTTTTGTAGTACTTCAGACTTTCACTTTAATTCATGAAAAGAAACTGAATGAGAGACTATATACTTATAAAAATATTTATGGAAATTAAAATAAGATTTGGCAAATAAGACCCCAACTGGATCTGCATGTTTTGAAAGTTAGTACTATCATAGGTTCTTTACCAAATATAAGTGGCATTTTTTTCCAGTACGGTTTAAAAGCACCAGTAAAAAACAAATCTTATTTGCATTTACAGGTAGGAACGCAAACTCAGGAAACGTCAAGTGGAAAGTACTATGGAATTTTTCAGCATTATTCCCGGAAGAGAGAAAGATAAGATTGAACATTTTAGATAGTCTTTATTTGATATTTACATGCACATATATGAAAGTGAGTAATAAACTACATTTTCTGAAAGCCATGTTTATTTAAACCTGGTAAACCATAAAAAAGATTTTAGAAGGAAAATAATAAGTCACATACAAACTATTTTCATACATATTATACCACTTAATCTTCCCCATAGCTGTCTGGGGTAGGCGAGAAGGCTTTGAGTCCTTGGCCCTTTTCTTTGCTCACTATATATACCCTTTTTGAGATTTCATCCATTCCTATAGGTTCAATTACCATCTATACACTGATAATTTCAAAATTTGCATTTATGTCCTTTACATCTCTCACAACTTCTAGAAAAAATGTGTATATTTGGAAGTCCCACAAGTATCTAAAACTCAATACAAACTTACCATCTTTCTTGCCAAAGCTACTTGTCTTCCTGTATTCCTTATCATACTTAATGCCCTACCATCTATCTCATTGCTCAAGCCAGAAACCTGGAAGTTATCTTAGACTCCTCCTTTTTGCTCATCTTCTTCACTCAATCAGTCATGACAATTACATTTCCTCAGTCTTTCCGAATTCCATCTTATTTAGATTAGGCCCTTATTATTTCTCATCTGGCTCATTACAGTAAGTCTACTGCTTCTAATTTGACTTTCTCTGCTACCAGACAGATCTTCCTAAAATTCAGCACTTTTAATAAAAAGCCTCATGAATGGTTTCTTATTGATTTTAGGATGAATTCCAAGTTCTTTATACAAATAATTTGATGCCAGTTAAAATATATGACCCAGGGCCAGCCTGGTGGCATAGTGGTTAAGTTGGTATGCTGCGCTCGGGTGTCCCAGGGTTCGTGGGTTCAGATTCTGGGAGCAGACCTACACACCACTCATCAAGCCATGCTGTGGTGGCATCCCACATACAAAAATAGAGGAAGATTATCACGGATATTAGCTCAGCGACAGTCTCCCTTAAGCTAAAAGAGGAAGATTAGCAATGGATGTTAGCTCAGAGCCAATCTTCCTCACCAGAAGAAAAAAATATATATATATATGACCCATGATTAAGTTTCCAGTGTTTTGTGCTACCATTGTTTGATCAGACGTTTCTACCACACAAGATGTTCAATACTCACAACAGGCCAGCCCTAACGGTGGCTTCCTATTTGGAATTTCATTAATACCATTCATCACATTATTAGAACTAAGCATCAAAATCATATAATCACTTACATAGATGCTTAAATGACATCTAAAAACTTCAACACCCATTCATGTTAAAAAATGATATATTAGAAAAAGAAAGGTATTCTAATATGATAGTATGTATAGACCCACACCAAAGTGACCATCTTAACTAATAAAGAACATGCTCAGAAGCATTCTTACTGAAGTCAAGACCAAGAAAAGACACTGAGTATCTCAACTACTATTTAACTTTAAATTGCAAGTATCAGCCAATGTCATTAGATAAGAGAAACTGGAGGCATAAGAACTAGAAACGAGGAGGTTAAACAGTCTCTGTTACAGATCTCTATCACTAATTTGGAATGATAACCAGAATTTATTTTTAAATGAAACAAATAAGGTGTAGAACAACATGCAGAGTGACCTATTCTTTGTTTAAGAAAGGGTGAGGGAGTATTAAGACTATAAATCATTTTCTTCTATTTTCAAAAGAAGTAATGAAAAAATAAACCAAAAAGCCAATAAAAGTGGTTACCTATGGAGTGAGGGAAGAGAATAGGGTGGAAATGACTTCGGAGCTATGTAAATATTTTACAGAATTGAAGAATCAAAATGAAATCATAAGGGAGAAAGAACCTGGAGTCTTAGAGAAGGAGTGCTGTGGAGTGGAGACGATTCTGAGGAGCAGGCACTGCTTGGCCGGGCTGTACCTCTGAGGGTGCAATGAGGCTGGGTCTGGGGATGCTGGAGAAAGAGCTGGAGACTGGATCAGATGCCAGGGTGAAGGGTTATTACTGAGGTGACAAATGGGAGACAGATGTAAAGAGGAACAAGTCTCTTCTCTGTTCTTTCTCTTCTTTCTTCTCTTTTTTCTCATCTTTCTCTCTCGCCCCCTATCGGTGGAATCGTAAGAAAGTCTGTGGCAAAGCAGAAATTTAATCTGCTGGGTCGCAGCCCCAGCATCACAAAACAGAAGAGAGGTTTTGGGGGTTAAGGACAATGCTTTAGTAATTGATATAATTGGAAAAATTGGGACCAAGAGTTTCCTTGTGATTGGGAGAATTTACAGACACTTTAGGACCTAAATGACTGTAGTAGCAGGTTGTTTGCCTACCAATAAGGGCTGACACATCAGGCCAAAACTGATTTTAAATGAGATAATGCAGGTGACATGGCTAAGCATTATAAAGTGCCACGCAAATATACAAGATTTGTGTTGTTGTTGGTACTATAATTTCACTCTTAACATTTGATAAAGCAAAGTTTATAAAGTCCAAGGTAATCACAAGACAAATTATGAAAAGATGTTTAGCAGTTTTAGCAACATAGAAATAATCACTTGTTATTACTTTTCTTTAATTGAGTCAATTTTATTTTAATTTGGGAGTTAAGTGAGTTACAAGTTTTCAAAGAGGCACACATTTTTGTTAGCTTTTCTGTAATAACCTACACAGAGTTTTGTGGATCTTTAAAAAACCTGAATTAAATTTTTTAAAATGACATGTCTATATTGTTACACATTGACTACAGAAGGGCACTGAATTACTGTATTATAATTACATGACTGATCATATTAATGTGTATCTCTGTAGTGCAATAATTTTTGCATTTATTCATTCATCAAGGATAACCAAGACTAATGCAATTATAGCTTCATTTTACTCATTATTCGTGGTCATCAACTTAGAGATAAGAATGGAATTACGTTGATAAGTTTATAAACTGATGGCTGGAGGCCAATCAGATTGCTTCATGCTCTTAAATTGTTTTATGATGATGTTACTTATGGTGAACATGTTGATTTGAAACAAAGATTTTGCTTAAAGAGCTGTAAGTCATTTTTCATTTTGGGTGTCATAGATACAGAAAAGGCACATAAAAACTATTTCATGAGTTTAATTAATACCATTATAGATATTGTAAATACTTGTAAACAGAGAGGAGTACTTTGTAATAAGAAGAAAATATTTCTGATGCTTTATGCAAAAAATGTCATAACTAAATTTAGCAAAGAACTTAAGTCATAATTGATAAACTAGAATATTAGAAAAAAAATTGAGGGGAACATTTATTTGTTTGGAGAACCAAACAAATGGAAACATTTGTTTATTTGGGGAACCAAAATAGTTGTAACTGGGTCAGATGACATACATACAGGTTTCCAAGAGAAATAAACTTATTCTGAATAAAAAGTTGCAAATGGTCAGCAGTATTAAAATAAAAGAAAAAAAGTAGTGAAATGATCCAAGCACAAGGTAAGGATTGGCATAGGAAAACTGTTTCTAAATCAGATATAAGTAATATGCAAAAGAATGGATCATTTTTAATTGAAAGCTAAAATTAATTGGAAGTTGAAATAATTTTAATTGAAAACTCACCATAGATCTGTATCGCTGCTTTTCTACATGTAGAATGTAGTCACAACCCACAATTCGTTCAACCTAGTAAATATTTATTGAGCACATATTTAATGTGCAAGACTGTGCTGGGCACCAAGGAGAGGTGAAGGTTAGCAAGATCTTGTCGAGGGGTTTGTAATCTGGGTAAGAGAAATATGCACATATTTTGAAAGCAAAGCACAAAGTGTCGAGTGCTGTGAGAACCGTACAAACGCAATGGTTTAGAAGATCGATGCAGGGAAAGAGTGTATCCAGTTGGAAAGATCAGGTAAAGCTTCATGAAGGAGCGAACATGTGAGAGGAATCAGGAAGAATAAAAAGAACTTTCACAAGCTGGGTAATAGAGGTAAATAAAAATAACGCACGTGATATTTATTTTACGGAAGGCACTGTCTTAAGCATTTTATATGTATTATGTCATTTAACCCTTAAAACCACCACAGGAACAGTACTCATCACCAATCTGCAAATGAGAAAAGTGAAGGTGTTAATTTGGCCCAGTTCTCATAGTAAGTGGTGAATTCAGAATTTAGACTCAGATCTGTCTGGTTCCGGAACTTAAACCTTAGTCATTATACTATACTGCCTCGTAAAGAGGAGTTGTTTGTGAAGGTGAAAACTGAGAAACCTACATCCTCCTAACATTTGTATTTTAGTAAAATTATGTTTTAAAAGTTGACATTGACTGGTAGGCATGTGATAAAAATTTATATTATCATATTCAGTTTAAAAAGCAAGTATAAATTTGTGCACCTGCTTTGTTTAAAACAATGTCAGCCTATAGAAGATTCAGTAAATTCTTGTTGAATGAATTAACAGATAATGTAGAAAATATGTATGTCTATGCACAGAGATCAGGAGACCGATATGTAAAAATGATTAATTGTAATAGCATTGTCTCCTTTTCCTCTCTCAGTGTCATCTTTAATTTGTATATTGTCAGACTTGCCAGGTTTGAGTAGAAGCCAGTTGTTTATTTCCTTTTCAAATAACAAAGACTAATGAAATCAATCCTAAAGGATAAATGCATCAATCTGTGATATCAATAATCAATAGAAAATTCTTTTTCAGAATATCTGTTAACATACACAATCTTTCTGAATAGTTTTGATTTTTCCATCTTTTAAATTTTTTTCGGTAATGATGACTATAAATCCAGATAAAATGATGCATATATCATAACTTAGGCATGCACGATTGAGACCAGATGAGGCAACAACAGTTTGCATGCTAACTTATTTCTTTAATTTCCCCAAATTGTAGTCTTATTAATCATTTGCTAGTTCCACACAATGGGACACTCTTCAAACAATGCCTAATGATAGAAACAAGAGAAATGATAAATGAAAATGGTCAAAGTATTCAATAACATGTTGCTCATGTAGTAAGATTTTAAAATAGAATTTACTGTATTGTGGGATTTTGCCTTTAAGTGGACTAAAATATACTATGTTGACTTAGAAGGAACTATTAAATACCATATACAAATTGCTTTATACTTATTTGATTAGAAAACAACATTTATATACATACATGTACACATGCATATATATTTAACAATGAAGTTGATTAGCTCTTAAGTCTGAAGCACCGTTTTCTTTTTTTTCACTTAAGAAAGAGGCTTCTGGTGGCAACATAAACTGCATTTGAATGTGCTCAGATGACCTATTTACCGTGAAACTGTCTGTTTTGAGTAGGACCCAGAGCAGCTGGTCCAAGCTGAAGTGCAAGATACTCTGCTACTTGGGCTTTGTGTGTGGGCAGATCCAGCAACATCCAAATGTCTATGGCAAACAGAGATGTTGTATGCAGCTTCTGGCAACTCCCAATAGAAGACTCCTAGGGTTCTGGAAACAAATTCTCTCCCTCTTTGAGAAACAGCTCTTTCTCCCTACTTGCTACTAGTCCCTGATAGACAGTGAATCTCAGGGTAAGATGCACTAACTGAACGTTTAACCTGAACTGTCTTTTTTATCCAAAACATTATAAAGTTGGGTTTGCTCAGAAGCATTCCATCAAGCGATCGTGATGTATAAGAGATGAGTCAAAAAAGTTCCTGAAGGTACGCATATGTTGTGCCTCCCGTTATCTTGGCATCCACTTCTGCTGTTCTAATCTTTTAGTCTCAATCCATACCTGGTCTCATGGGGAGTTCTCTTTGATTAGTCAGCTGAGAAGGCAAAATTCCAAGTGTGGCTTATAGGTGGTTTTGCACAACATGCCAGCACTAGCCAGAATTGGACTGCTGAAGCATTACAGTCCCCATCAGAGGTGGCTTGGAACGACTTTGGGGAAGGAAAATTCTTCCAATAGGAAAAATTGGGAGCAATGCATCTGATTATTTACTTTGCTTAGAAGGAGAAAGAGCCAGAGATATGGATCTAAGGGAATTAGTGAGTAGTGGTTAACAACTTGGCCAGAAGTTCAGGAGGGATGTCGGAGCACTGATGAAATATAGATCTGGGTAGGATTTGTGCGTAGGCTCCTTAGAATAGTGAAGAATGTGAGGATCCTCCATTACAGAAGAGGAGTTCAATGATCAATGGAAAGGGTGATACAATATCAGTCAGCCCCTCCTCACTGACCCCGGAGCTGGCTTACTTGGCTTATAAACAAAATGGCAGCAATGAAACTTCCATAATTTCAATAACGTGGGTTTCCCCTCACCACCAGTGATCTGATTACTGCCAATTTAGGGATTCAACTTTGTCATCTTATTAAGATCCAATTAAGATCATCCTAAGAGAGAGACAGCTATTGAAGGAACTCTGGGGAGACAGTGAGTCCTGTACTGCTAAGCCCTTAGTATAGGACCATTCCCCAGAGGCACTAGTCAGCTACCCACGGGGAAGTTGATAACTTTGGACCCCTTCCATCCTGGAAGGGGCAGTGATTTATTATCACCAGAATTGAATTTTACTCTGTACGTGGATTTGCCTTCTTTGCCCATGATTCTGCAAGCACTACCATCCGTAAACTTTCTGTCTCAATCGTTGTCAAGTATCCTATATAACCTTCTTTATAGTTAAGAAACTCATTGTCTGGTGAATGAAGTGTAGCAATGCGCTTGTGCCTAAACTATTCACTGGTTTTAAGCTGAATTTCCTTACCCTTGGCCTATTGAATGCCCTCCAAAACAAGTGGAGTGGAGGTTTCTGGGGTCCTTGCCCTGTTAGACGTACAGCTTTGTTATCCAAAGGAGTAATGGTGGAGGTATATAATTTGATCTTCATTATTTAGTGGTATGACTAGTTACTAAGTAGTTATTTCCATTTCCATTTGCCTCATTATTTTTCTCTTATAGTTATGCTCTTAAAATAAGATGTAAAAATCCAGCCTTAACTGAGTCAGTGTTTATTATTATTTTAAGGATTGTTTTAATGTGGTGTTCAACATGAAAATATTATATAAACTAGCATCAAGTGATTTTCAACTGACATTTATGAATGAGGTTAGTACTTTAATCAAATAAGGATATTAAGAGCTGGACTTAAAATCCCATTTAGATTCTGATTTTGTTTAGTATAATTTTTCAGACCAAAAGGCTTCATGTGTTTTTAAGGATTCTAAATCAACAACCACATATTAAAGTCGGAAACTTTTTCAAATGTCTTGTCAAAAGTCTTTAAGATTATTTATGGAAACATTTAGTGATGTAATTTTAGGACTTTGGTAAATTTTGCATTGCTTTGATTATATTTAAAAAAGACTTAGTGTCAAAACATAACTAGCTAAAAATTTAAGCTAAAGCATACTTTGAGTAAGAGAGGGAACTCATATTATAATAACTGAAAATTTTTTATGAGATGTCTAATGTAAAAACACATAGATCACTAGAGGAAAATGTCAGCAAGATAAAGACATACTATTAATATAAACAGTTAAATGTTCTGATCTAAATATGGTACACTCAGGATAAAATTAGAACCGAAAGTTAAACAAAATATAGCCAAGTAACTTAAAAACTATGTAACCTAGAGGTTAACATAAGCTATTCTGAAATAAGCATACGAAATGTACAGAATGCATAGAGCTAAAGGTGAGTGTTACAGGCATTTAAAAAATTTACTTTGCTTCTCTCAAAGGAAAAAAAATGTAGTTCAGTATAATCTTTTCCATAATAGGAAATAAAGCTTTAAGGGCAAAAGTGTAAGTGCCTCTGACGCAGAAAACTTACACCTGCGTCTTTTCATCATCTGAGTTAACAATATATAGCCCAGCAAAATGCAGCTTCAGCTTTGTCGGAGACCAAATCAGGACATTTTTTCCTGTGGTGAAAAACATTATAACGAATGCCAAATAACCTTGGGCACTCCTGGAACTGGGAGCCAGGAGAATTTGACTCCAGTCTCAGTTCTGCCACAGATTATGTGACTCTGAGTAAATAGTTCACCTTCCTGAGCCTTACTTCCTTGTATGTGGATCGGGGATGACGATGTGCCCTGTCTGACACCCTGAGTTATGAGAATCAGATGAAAAATCTGGCAAACATCGGTGAAATGAGTAAATGAATGAAGATCTGTAAAGGCATTTTGGATGTTATAAAGCCCTCAATGCAAGTGAATTATTAATTGTTCTATCCCAAGCGTACAATCTGATCTGAGAAATTTTTTTTTCTTTTTGGCTTAAAGAAGAATGCTTGGTTAAAATATTTTGCTGTGTTTGTGTGCAAGCTGTTTTATATATAAATGAACGCAACAGCAGTGAGTTAGGATGGTTGTCACCTATTGGATGTCATTTGATGAGTGTAGTACAGTTTCTCTTTCCTAAAATTTGTCCCACCTTATGACCAAAGCTTCAAGATTGAGTAGGCACTGCTGTGGGTTAAAAAGTACCTGTTTTAAATGGTACTTTAAAAATAAGATGAATCTAGCTCTTTGAGAATCAATAAAGAAATACTTTAGTTCAGGGATTGTCGGCGTGGTATTACATGCATGTATACATCCGTATGACATGGGCCCCACCATGAGGAGAGAAGTGTGGCATAGCTGGACTAGAGACCTGGGCGCTCCCTGCCATGCCACGCATTTACTCTTTAATTGCCAGATTATGGGGGAGTCTTGAAGGGTCCCGGGTGAGAGATGGGGCCATCAGGATGGCATTCAAAGGGCTTGGGGTGGTGGATGTGACTTTTAAAAACTACTTTAATCATACTGGTGTGTACTGGCTAAATATCAGCCCTGGGGATAGCAAACTCAAAAGCCTGAAGAGTTAAGATCTCAAGTACCTGAGAAGTAAATCTGGTGAATTTTGTGGTAAACTGGAGACATATGCTCTGTGGACATATAGCTGCTAATCTTCACCAGCCAATGGTCAGGAGGAAATGCAAGTCTGTATTTCTGACATCAAGAGATGTTTGAAGCCTGGATTTCAATATGAAAACTTCTGAATTTGGAATGTTAGCAACACATTCAATTTTTTTTAAAGATCCTCTGTGGATCTTTTGTTCTTGTAATAAATATATTCAAGGAGTATGTCACAAAATCATTAGAATATCCCTAAAGGGGAGAGAATTTATTAAATCTTAAAAAAAAATATGAAATGTTTTGATATTCCTTCAGGATTAAGAATTTGCTTTCAGCTCTTATCATAGGAAATTCATGTTACTTTGTACCAATATGATGAGATATTGTTTAGAATTTGGTGGGTGCATTTCCAATGGAATTAAAATTGTCTGTTATGAAATGTGAATGAATTACTCTAAGGTCTGGCTTAAAATACATGCTGAGCTGTGGGCTTGTTTGCCAATCCAATTCAAAGAAAGGAACAAATATCATTCTTTAATGTAATGATGTCCTGCACAGATCCATGTGTCTTTGTGGGGGGAGGGAAGGAAAAGGAGAAAGAAAAAAAATATCTTCCACACCAAGCAATGCTGCACTCAAGTATGATCGCATGTGTCCAAATGGAGGAGCAGCTTGGGGTTGACGCGGAAAAAGGCTAAGAGAACAAGAGAACATGCGTAGCCTGTGACAAACCAGCTCTGTCTTCGTTTTGCCCAGCTCTCTGCAATCTTCACTTTTTCACTCCCCCATTGCCCAATTTTAATGTGAGCTTAGCAAATTAACAGTGTTAACAATACTGCAAGATAAAATTAGTTGGATTTTAGAACATAAATAATACAGAATTGGATTGCTTCTATATTAGTTAACATTATCCTTTTTATAAGCAGATACTCAGGAAAAATGACTTATTTTATCATATGTATTTGAAAGCAATAAAACTGAATTTCTTTTAAAAAGATTCTTTGGGTGTTGCACGATCCGGACTTCACTCAGACTAAAGTAGTGAAGTGATAAAGTGAGAGTTAAAGATCCCAATTTCTTGGATTGGCTTTTCTGTTGAGTAGATATGTGGCCTTGAAGGAGCCACTACAATGCACTGGATTTTAGTTCCCTTCTTGGTAAAGTACGGGCATAATATAATGCCTGTCCTTCCCATCTTATAGCTGTCTAACATGTATGGGGGCTTTTGAGGAAAGAAAGGACCACACATAATTTTGGTGAGCATGGAGGTAGAATCTGCACAGGCTCTAGGGTTTGGCAACCTGGGGAGCTTGAGATAATTCAAGAGCAGAGACACACGGCTGGGAGATGATTGGAGGGTCACCAGTGTAAGTTGTAGCGAAGCATGGCAGTTAATGGGAATACTCGAAGGTGGCAGATTGGAGCGGAGGGGAAAGAGCAGGAGTCTGGGGTAATATAAGCACCAATATTCAGCTCCAACAGGTAGATATGCAAATACATTTTGTTAACTCTTGCTGAATTATTCTGATGAAGCAAAGCAGCCCCTTCTCTTGGGATAGAAGTATTTTAGGAGTTCAGTAAAATTTGATGCAGGCAGGGAAGAGTTAAGGAGGACCCCTGCTCTTTCTGGGCTCCAGCCCAAGGAAATAATCTAACGGTCCTGCCATTTCAGTTGAAGCACAAATGGGCCCTAAGGCGAGAGAAATCCCCAGAATTCCTGGTGTGGGGAAAGGGGGTCAGAGTTCCCCAGAATAGGATACCCAGTATGACAGGACTGGAGGCTGCGGAGAGGGGAGGGTTTAATAAGGATTCCAATTATATCTTAAAAGTGGGAGAGTTTGGTAGTCGATATCAGAAATGATTCTAACTGTGCAAGGATGGGTACGTATTTCTAGTGCCTCTCCCTTTAAAATTGAAAGGAAAGAGAATTTAAGCCAATTAACAGACAATATTTCTGTCGCCCTGCAAACATACACTTGGAGTCTAGAATTAAAATAAAGCAAAACCTTTAGATTCTAGCTGAGCCTTCCAATCAACACAGACCCAGTGGGTCAGGGGCATTTGGAATGAGTTCTTTTTCTACTGGATTCCAACTCTGACTCCTCAACAGACTTGAGGCCTCTCAAGACCCCATGTGGTAACTTCTGATCTGCTCTGTAGGGGAATTTATCCTCTTTGGACTTTCCCTCTCTTCATTTTCTCCTTCATTAAAGAGGTTTGCTGTTGTTAGCACTCTCAGTTTGATTTGAACTCCTAGTGACCCTGTGTAGAGCAGAGCAGAACCCTGCCTGGGTTTTTTGTGCCATCCTCTCACCTTCCAGGGCTGTATGGACAATGCTCTGCTGCTATTCATTCGGTTTTTGTGGCCAATTTTTTGGAATTAGGTGACCAGGTCCTTCTTCCTAGTCTGATTTAATCTGGAAGCTCCACTGAAACCCATCCACCATGGGTGGCCCCGCTGGCATTTGAAATACTAGTGGCATAGCTTTAAGTATGGCAGCAACATGGTGAGGTTCCCTGACCAGGAAACGAACCTAGGCCATGGGAATGAGAGTGTGCGAATTTTAACCACTAGACCACTAGGGCTGGTTTAAAGAGCTTTAGGCTCTTGAAATCTTTATTTCCTCACTTATCCTTCCTGGATCCTCTGTCATTTGCTCAGCTGGCTTCCAGTTTTGTCTTTGGCCAGTAGGTTCTGTTTGGCATCACTGCTGCAAGGGATGGGGGTGAAGTGGGTGACCAACTGTTCCAGTTTTCCCAGCAGTGATGGGCTCCTGGGAGGTGATATTTTCAGTTTTAAAACCAGGAAAATCCCAGGCAAACTGGGACCAGTTGGTCACCCTAGGAGGAGGAGAAAGAGGAAATGCAGTATTCCAAACTCAGTGTGGAATATTAACACAAAACCAATGCTTTTACACTAAAAAGATTAACCTTCTTTTAGCATATTTCCTAAGACCTTAAAAGAAACTCTCTCTGTTTGTCTTGAGAAATATGTGTCTTAAAACTCTGTAATAAATCCCTTTCAGCTTTAACTAACTAGATTTTATTGTCTACAACTGCACCCTACCTGACTCAGCGCCACATGTTATATTTACACCGAAGAGAGGACTGTAACAAAGCTAATAATCATTTTTAGAGAGTTTGTGTCTGGGAGTTTTGTGGGTTTTTTCCTGGCTAGCAATCACCTCCCCCCACACCCCAACTTTAGGTAGCAATATCCTGATTTCCTGACTTCCCTTTGGAGAATCACCCTTTCCCCACTCTTAGTCTGGGTGGGGCTGACCCTACACTCGGGCCTGGAGACAAAGAACTTTCTTTCTCTAGCCATAGTGATGGTTGAGGCATTGGTGCCTGACCCAGTTGGGCTAATGAAGATTATCTCTTGGGAATTTTGCTTGAGCTACTGAGAAAGAAGTTTGTTTGTTTTTGTTATGTATCTGACCGTAGGGACAACTTAAGACTTGCCAGTGGACACAAATCTTACTTGATAATGAAACCAGCAAAGAAGAAGGCAGAATGGCAGGGGAGAAAAAGGACTGCAGGCAATCACCTTGTCGGAAACTTCTGAATCTGGTCATGCCTGAAGTGGTTTTGGAATTACAAGCATCAATAATATTCTCTATTTTGCTTAAATGGATTGGAGTTGTGTTTCTGTCACTAGATACCTAAGGAGTACTGAAGAACTCAACATGATACAATGAAATTTAAATTTATAAACAGGTAAATTTGGGGTGTTATTGCATAAAATGATTCAATGAGTCACTTGATTAAATACTTAGTTTGACTGCATTTAATGTATAATTTAATTTAATTTTAATTTTAATTTTTTTATTGAGTTCACATTGGTTTATAACATTATATAAATTTCAGAGAGACATCATTATATTTTGATTTCCGTATAGACTGCATCGTGTTCACCACCAAAAGTCTAGTTGCCATCTGCCACTGAACACATGTGCTACTTTACGCCTTTTGCCCTCCCCCTATTCTCTTCCCTTCTGCTAACCACCAATCTGTTCTCCTTATCTGTCTTTGTTCATCTTCTACATATGAGTGAAGTCATATGATAATTGTTTTTCTTGGTCTGACATTTCGCTTAGCATAATATCTTCGGGGTCCGTCCATGTTGTCACAAATGGCATGATTTTGTCTTTTTTGATGCCTAAGTGGTATTCCATTGTATGTATATGTACCACATCTTCCTTATTTTTTCAACTGTTGATGGGCACTTAGGTTGCTTCCAAATCTTGGCTATTATGAATAATGCTACAATGAACATAAGGGTGCATATATCTTTTTGAATTAGTGTTATCATGTTCTTTGGATAAATACCCAGAAGTGGAATAGCTGGATCATATGGTATTTTATTTTTAATTTTTCGAGAAATTTCCATACTGTTTTTCACAGTGGCTGCACCAATTTACATTCCTACTTGCAATGTGTGAGGGTTGCTTTTTTTCCATATCCTCTCCAGCAGTTGTTATTTCTTGTCTTTTTAATAATAGCTGTTCTGACAGGTGTAAAGTGATATCTCATTGTAGTTTTGATTTGTACTTCCCTAATAATTAGTGATGTTGAGCATCTTTTCATGTGCCTGTTGGCCATCTGTATATCTCCTTTGGAAAAATGTCTGTTCATATCCTCTGCCCACTTTTTTATTATAATTCCATTTTAAATATTTAATTGACATATATACTTTCAGGAACATACAGAATGCTTAAAGTGAAGGAAATTTCTTAGAGGTCTTTCTCTCAGCCCTACTCTATTACTCACTAGTATGGTGCCATGGGCAAGTTATTTAACCTCTCTGTGATTCATTTGCCTCATCTAATAAACAGAGATAATGACAGCAACTACCTCATATAGCTATTGTGTGTAGAGGGTGAAGCAGCTGGAAGGTGGTCTAGCACCCGAATTAGTGTTAGCTCTTAGTGATAAGAAATGAACTGCTGTTAGCTTGTTATTTTTTCTATCACATTTAAAAGTAATTTAACGTAATAGTTTTTAGGCGGCTTAGATAAGAACACGTAGCATCACAAATATGTAAGCAAATATAGAAAACACTTAAGCAAAATAAGTTAGAAGCAGTTATGTAAATAATAAGTAGACAGGAGAAAGGCTGAAGAGTTGTAATATGTGAAAGATAAATCATTATTTATACATTTTGTCCAGATTATGGTTAATTTTTGCTCATTTAAAAATTTTATTTACTACATTGATTTTCCATAGAAAGCTATATTTTTAAAGTCAATTTTTAAAAAAGTCTTTTTTAGAGTAAATATCGCTGCTTGATAATAATAAACAACTCATAACAAACAGTCCCATAAACAGCATAATACTTCACTACCTTTGCTTTCTAAAAGGAAGCAAAAGACTAGAATTGGGTCGTATATCCAACGTGAAATATAGAGTATTTCAATTAAGATTCAAGTTGACTTTTTAAAGTATTGTTCAAGTCAAATGCTACCCTATGTCAATTGCTTCCAGCTGCTGAATGAGTTTGTAAAGTTATAGGGCATTACAACAACATCGTCTGTAACACTTCTTAATTTCACTTTCAGAACATAGAAGATAAATCACCAAGTGCATAAAAGTGTATCAAAATAATAAAGTGATAAATAAACAAAGAATAACAATAATAAATAATATATAATCTCCGTTCCCGTTGTAGAAATATGTGCCGAGCAAAGGCTAAAAGGCGTGTGTAAACCTTAAAGGCAAGTTATCAATTACTTCCAATGTTAATCTTCTCTTAACACCTTTCCACTTTTTTTAGTAGACAATTTTCAATGTTCCGTATGTATAGTACAAGTGTTGACTGCTTTTTTTTTTTACGATAGGTCATTTTCCTGGAAAAATAATGGTGACATTGTTGCATTTCAAAACCCAGAAACACTGTGACAGTTTAATTCATGCTGTTGCCATTTTAGTGGAATCTCATTGAATCTTATGTATACGGAATAGGAAAAAAATAGTGCAAACTTTTGGTGGTCAAGCATTACCCACACTGCCTCACTCTGTAAAATCTTCAGGTCAAAATGAAAACTAAATGGTATTTTGAAACAAGTGTACACATATGAAAGTATCTTCCAGCATCCAGTGGTCTCAGATGGGGTTGAAAAGACAGAAGGTTCATTGCTGGGCAGGGGCTTATTCCCCATTTTTCATTTCTGTTTGTAATTCCTGTCATCTTTGTTTCTTATGCTTTGGCTAAAAAGGGCGAGTCATATTTATTGGAACTAGGTTTCAATAAACATTATGCATTATGGTGAACTAAAGAGTGATTTATTGATAATTTGTCACTTATATTTATGAAAATGTAGACCCCAGAGTTCCAAGCTGGTAAATCACATTCTACAGCTTGAACGTGTTGGTCCCCCCTCACCCCCCATTTACTGCCAAAAGCACACCATACAGGCTGACTGCCCCATACAACTCAGGTCCTGGTCATCATGCGCTTGCTAATACAAAACAAGAAAAAAGAACAACTGTTAGAGATTTATTTTTTGTTTCAATATGCTTTCAATTTAATTCTCAAATTGCAGAAATAGTAAATTGATAAAATGTAATTAGATGTGAGATTACAATTTAATGAGGCCAGAGAAGGGGCAAGAATGTAAACGGAACAGTAGATTGTGTGGAATTTTTTTTTAGTTTGTTTATTATGTTACAGCTGTAAAGAACTTTCACAGTTTCCAGATGCAGGCAGCTGTTAGTCCTTCGCTATTAAGGAAACAAAGGTTCAGAGTTCATTTTGATCCACTTGTTCTAGACTAGTGATGTTTAAGATGATACTTCACTGAGTTGCAGCCTCCAGTCATATACAAGGTTGTCAAGATGGGCATCATATGTTCACTTGGCTTTGTCATTTATCTCATCTGGCGACCTCTCCAATGACTGGCTGCCCCAGTCTTCGTAATATGTTTATCTCCCATGGTGATGTCAGCAGGACTCAGCAAATCTAATATTCATGCTCAACCAGATTGGCTGTGCTCTTTCTTTATAAGAATAGGCCCTGTATCACTCTTGCAGCTGCTTCCTCTAGATATGTGAACTGGCCTTTGTGGTTTATGTCCCTTTAGACAAGACTTGGGCCCTGAACAAAGCACATACCTATCTGGCTGCAACCTATTTTTCTGAGTTTTTTTGTTTGTTTGTTTTGTATTCACAAAAATCTAATTCCAATGTGTTTTTTTCCACGGATGTGACTATGACCATTTTTTTTTTTCCATTAGATCAAATCTTTTGGACATAAAATATTTATGGTGGTAAAATAATGCATATTTTTCTTTTTCAGAGGAATAATTGAAAGAAATAAATAGGATTTTTAAATGCAATTTAAGCAGAAGAATATTCTTAAGTGTAATGCTTTAGGTCTAAGGAATTTAATTTTATGAAAAATGTATATACGTTCTACATAGAAGTCTATAATATCATGTTATATGTACTGTTATTCTATAATCTCAAGTTTTAATTATACAGTAATTTATCTCTGATTTTCAAGGTTAAAGTGCTTTTTATGATTTGGTGGCAATTATATAATGGAAAGATGGAGAAACAAATATAATTAGCTGTTGTTGCAAGTTTCTTTTACACTGTTTATAATGCAAATCTTTATTTCTTTAATGAAGAAATACTGATTGAATTTAAAATCTGCAACTACTTGAGTCAAGACAGTTGGAAGCTTACTAAGTGAAAGATGTGGAACTTATTTTTCATCATGAATTTAAAGTAATTTATTCCCACACTCCATCATTTATATATGAGCCTGTCAAATTTTTTCTAAATGAGGCTCAATTACGTTTATTTTTAAAGCAGGACAGTGTTATAGCAACCTTAGGGGCTATCTTTGATATATAACTAAGCTACACATAGTGTCATATAACTTTCTAATTTTAAACAGTGGAACACCATATATTTGTGTTACATCACAAGATTGCTTATTTTTATAACTTTTGAGAAGCATAATAATAAATGTTGATAGATAATGATTAAAGTTCTAATTCTGCACCCAAAGCACTATATCTTTTTCAAAGCCATCATCAACTATGCTTCTTGTGCTAGATTTGCAAAGTATGGTCTCAAATTGTCTTGTCATTTTTAAGGTTATTTAAAGACAAGACCCTTTTAGTTTGTATTAAGGACTATCTGAAAATGTGGTATGGATGTTATAAGCATTTGTTTTTTCGTTTTTGATTTGTACTTTTCTCCCTCCCCAAAGTCCCAGTGCATGGTTGTTATGGTTGTTTATCCTAGTTGTAAGTCCTTCTAATTCTTCTATGTGAGCCACCACCACACTATGGCCAATGACAGACAGGTGACGTGGTTCTGAGATCCAGAAATAAACCCGGGCCACTGAAGTGATGAGAGTGTCAAACTTTAACCACTAGGCCTTCACGGCTGGCTCACCAGCATTTGCTTTTTAGTAGTTTGAGTAAGAGCTTAATTGTATGCTGACCTTACAGGCGCAGATCTCACAGTGTAAGTTCTCACATAATTTGACATTGGCCCTATCAAATTCCTAGTGTCCTCATTTTGTGGATTTATGAATTGATATTTGGAGATTTAATATAAACTGACCAGGGCCACATTGCAGCCACAGATGTTAGTAGTTTCATGCCAATTATTTTTTATATAAATTTATATGATATAAATAAAAAAGTTAAATTTAAGACTACTAACTTTTTAAAATTTCATGCTTTATGTAATAATGAAGGAAAATATTTTTTAAAATCTTCTGGTTTTATATTCTATGTGATTAGAATTTACAAAAATAAGAGTTAAAAAATATAACCTCAAATAGATACCTTTATTTGCTTCTGATTTTGTACTTTATTAGCTTTCTTTTCCACTGTGTTCATTGTGGAAATCTTCCGGTTAAGACGAATTGATGTGATAGCCCCTTTGACTTGAGGAAGAATCCTCATTTGCAGAGATGTTAAAGTGGTTACTTTTCTTCCTTCTTGAGAATATCAGAATGAAATGCATTATTTTCGCTTTGCAGTTCCTATATTCAGTTTTCTGAGTTCAGGTATTTTTAAGGGTGCTTAATTTTTTAAAAATACTGTACTTGTTGGTTTTCTTACCTTTATATGGTAAACAGGTCCTCTCCTTTCGTTACTTAGGGCCAGTCAAACAAACTCTATAATAGCAGGACTAGATTATAGAAACATAAAGATATAGGAACTGTCACTTTATTCCTTCGTTTCTAACCACTCAAGTTAGATATGGGTATACATACACATTTATACGTCTTGTATTTTTACCTTTCATTAGGGCGTGTGAGGGGGCTGGAATTCATAACCACATTCTCTGATCAGTTCTCTGATGGGGTAAATGGATGCCCTTGGATCATGTAGTTCATTCTCTGAAACCAACTTTCCTCATTGTACTTGGGTCCAAATTGATATCTAGTGCAGAGGCCTATCTAGTTTGTGGTTCTTTTTCACTACACCCTGAAAACTATTTACTTTCTGCATTCTGTTCCCCTGAAGGTGCAAGAAAGTCTTGGAGAATCTCTTGAGAAAGAGGGAGTCACAGTAATTACCCTTGGTGTTTATAAAGCTCCGAGAATCATGGTAGAAGCAGCTCCTCAGAAAGGAATCCCCAAAGCTTCTACTATTTCAAGTGGAAAGTGGTATAAAAGTAGGTTTAGAGCCCAGGGTCCCAGCTTCGAAGTACTCTTGAACTTTTAGAATGGTCAGATCAAAACACCAGACTGACCAGCCTTCCATCTTCACTCCCCTAAAAAGTCATGAAAACAGCTGAGTTGTTTTCACTTAGTCCATATTGTCATCTGAGGGACCCTGCAATGGGGGCCCTTTAGTATTTGTGTTGTTAAGACAACTTTTATTTTCAGGTCACGTTAACTTTTACCATAAGTTAACAGTAGCAATAACAGCAAATTCTCATTGTGCTGATTTGACCCAAAGACACTGAACTGGGCAATATACATTTAGTACACCAATAATCTTCTGATGTGAGTGTTATCATCCCCATTCTATAGATGAGGAAACAAGCAGAGAGACATTAAAAATCTTGCCCAAGTCCACACAATTTTCTAGTAGGCAGATGCTAAGATGATCCCCAAGTTTCCCTTTCTGAGATGCTTACTCTGCATAATGCCCTCCCTTTCTGTGTGAGCAGGAGTTGTGATTGTGATGGGCTGTCACTTCCACAATGATGATAAGTTGTGTGGCAAGAGGGATTTTGCAGAGACATTAGGGTCCCTAATCAACTAACTTCAAATAAATCAGAAAGGATGTTATGATGTGTGGACCTGACGAGTCAGATGAGCTTTCAGAAGGGGTTAGAAGGAAGGGGATGGAACTGAGGGAGGGCCTTAAAGGAGGCAGCCACATAGCAAGGACTTGGTGATGGCCTCTAGGTGCTGAGAGCATTTCCAGTCAACGGCTGTCAAGAAAACAAGAACTTCAGTCAAACTAGCCACAAGGAACAGAATACTGCCAATGACTGAATGAGCCTGGACGAGGACTCTGAGCTCTAGATGAGGACCCAGCACAGGCTGACGCCTTGACTCCAGCCTTGTGAGACCCTGAGCAGAGGACCCAGTCATACCATGCTCAGACGTCTGACCTACAGAACTGTGAGCTAATAAGCGACTATTTCAGGCTGCTACGTTTGTGTAATTTGTTATGCAGTGATGGAAAATGAATATAGCTATTAAACTGTAAAGCCAAGATTCTAACTTGGGTCTGTTCAACACTAGAACCTCTGCTCTTTTCCACATGGGCACTTACTATTTTACTCTATTACACACTTATTCTCTGCATAGTCCCTGTTCTAAATCTTCTTCTTTGACTCTGGGTTCAAGATTAAAGGTAGACAAAATACCATTCAAAGCTGATTTGTTAGGCTTTGAGCTCCTGGTGGTAACCTAAGGAAATAAGAGCAGGTGTCAGCACTTAGCTGGTCCAGGGTGATGCAAGGAAGAGCAAGACTGGAGAATTTGTGGACACCCCCATCCCTGGTGTCAACTTTATGATGCTAATATCAGTGTTAACATCTTATGTTAAAGTCACTATATTTGTAGAATCATGTGCAAACCATAGCTAATGTGAGCATCAGCTTTGATTTGTCATTGAATAACATATTCAGCTTTGTAAACCTGTGTTTCTTTATAAAACATATGATTAGTCAAACCTAATTTTATCGCTTCCTGACCAAATAAAAATTCTGTTGGAGAGAAAGAATTGGAATGTAAGCAAGAAAGCTGAGGTTTTAAAGGGCTCCACCAGGACTCAGTTGTGTGTGGCCAGGGGATAAAAATCTAGTATGGGTTTAAAGACTCTGAAAGCAGAGGGGAACTGTGCTTTGCCTAACTGATGGTAGCAAGATAAATTCTCTGATCAATATGGCAGAGGAGCAGGAGAACAGGCATGGCTGCATCAAGGTGTCCAGACAGAGGAGTCAGATGCACATTTCTACATGCCCCAGTGAGATGTGAGAAGAGCCTCATGTTCCTTGCATACATAAGAGAAGCACAGACATCCCTGAGACAGATCTCTGGTGATATTTGGAGGGTGAGTTGTGACCTGTGTGAACCAAGAACTAGAAGCAAGAGGAAAATGATGTGCCTCTGCAGGTATCAGCTTGGTCAGATGAGCTCCAGACACTCTGTGCCCCTCTCCCATAGAGGACACACCCTCTGGTATTCTGGAGGCCCCTGGAGCTCAGACACAATTCTAGCTATTGGATGACAGGGAGAGACCCTAAAATAATTATATATACATATAGTTATATTTATATATCCTATATATATTACAGCTTTATAATAATAACTATATTTTAAGGTTATATGTAACCATATATTTTCTTCCATCCAGTGGGACAGGAGCTCAAAGTAGAAATTATGTTTTGTGGTACAATAATAAAGAAAATTATACTTCCTAAAAAACCTGTGTTTGGGGCCTATATGTGTAACTATCCAATTTGATTCATAACAATGAATTGATATCAGATTGCCATATTAATCACCATCAGCACCATACATATTGGAAACTAGGACCCACGAAGGCTGTGATCTGTCCAAGATCATGTAATAAGTTAGTGGCTAACACCACTCTAGACTCTAGACTTTTAACTGGTCTTTATAATAGCTGTGTTAGAATAATATTTACCTCTAATATCCGGAAAACTGAAGGCTCAGCTTCATTTTAACTCAGGTTTCCAGAAGGTTATTCCTGGTTTATGCTTCTCCTGGTGCCACTCAACCAAGGGAAAACAGCGGCTCAAGAGTAACGGATGAACAATCAGAATTGCAAAACCTTGAGTGGTGGTGTTCTGAAAATAAATGCCTAAGACCTAATGTTTATAAAAATTGGTGGACCCTAAGCAGTGTCCAGAAGAATCTTGAGGAAAGATGGCTGAAATATGTTTAACTTTAGTAGAACAGCCAGTCTGCAAAAATATACTAGTTCCTGAAGTCTTAAGCATTTCATGACTGGCTGGGAGCACACGTTTCAGCATCTCTCTCCCAGAGCCTGGGATGTTGAAATACCATTTAGATCCTTGAAGTAAGCTGATATTTTCACCTCGTAAAAATACCTCTGCATGTTCACCTGAGAAGAAAAAAAAAGTGACATTTTCTGGTGACTTTAATGAAGAATCCCAGTACTCTTTTTCAAAAGGAAGAAATGGAAAAGTCTTCATTTCCAGATGCTTGGAGATGGGAGGAGGTAGGAAATTAGTATCTGTAATTCTTCTAACAGTGCTCTATTTTCAGAAAAGTGTAAACTACTATGTGTGTACATATGTACATGTGAACAGACATGTCAACATTCTTCAGCAATAACCCAAGTCGTGTTTTTTTCTTTGATTCCTGTTCTGTCTGAAGTAGATCCGAACGCAGAGATGGCAGCAGGAGATGCATTCATTCTTGGATATCAGTTAACTACCTTGAACTTCCTATATGTCAGTTCTCTGACCTTTAAATCCAATGAAAGATGCCAGCTTTTAAGAGTGTGTATGGGACATCCCTATTTTGTCACTGCTGGAGTTAGAAAAGCCCTGCCACCTAATTTGCTGTTCTCTCTCCTCTATTGAAATTCATATTTGAAACTTAAAGGCCCAACATTAGCACTGAATATTTTAAACATTTTATAGCCCTTCAGCTGTTCTGTAGTGCCAGTTTGTTTTCCATTCCCCTTGACATCTCACAATGCTAAGTGCCCAGTGACAGCCTGTAGAGGTTTCACCATAATCCACCTTTATCCATTAACAGACACTCAATCACTAAAGTGCTTACTAGACTAAACATATTTATCCAACCAAATCACACTTTACAATGCAAATCTGCCAATCAGACCCCAGCTATTAACAAGAAACTGCTTGAAGGGGATTTTGGTGTTTGTGCTGTGAAGAGCCTGCTTACCTCCAACAAACCACTAACGCAAATTAACAGAGCTGTATCCTCATAAAAGAAACCAGATATCCTGTTGTGAAAATAGAGAGCTTGGTGGGACAGGCCTCCTTTGATGGCTAACAGTGTGGCAGACAGGGCTTCAGCCTTCAAATCTGGCTACCACAAAGTCATTACGAACCTCCAGCATCAGGCTCTTGATAACTTTAAAAGCAAAATAAAAATGTAGCATTGGGGTAACTCGGTAAGTCGTCAACGTCCTCAGTTACCATTATAATTGCAGTAAGTGCTGTAATTGTTGGATAAGGCTCCTTAATTCTAATTGCTCCTTCAACCAAGATCATGTTGTAAAAGTACTTGCATTAGCCAAAAATAAAATCCAAGAGACACAAATGTGGTAGTAATAATAATTCTTTTTATTGGCCTGGCAGAGAGGAAGAGAACAAAGCTTTAAAAACTTCAAAGTTCGGACAGAAAAAAAAAAAATCAGAATTGGGAAACTCATATACTCTTTGCCTCTTTATTAGACCAATCCTTACTAAGTGCCATCACCACAAGTTAAGCTTTTGACAGCACTTTTTTTTCTAGTCTGCGAGAAAGTTACGCCATCCACGTTGCCATACTAATTTAAGATTTCTGTCAAAAACTACATAACACAGTTCTGTATATCCTCACTCAGAACTCTTAATCACCTCAGACTTATTGGTATTATACCTCCTTTAAATACCAATATTTTAAGGCAGCTTTGACACTTTGTAGGGTTTGAGGTAATTTTTTTCCTCCACTTAGCTAGCAAGAGAAGAAAGGTAGAATTTACTCAAAGTTAAGCTACAGACACAAAGTAAATAGTAATTCGTAAAATAATAGGCCATTATACTGCACAGAAAAAGAACGCTACTGTATCTCAACTCCACACTTCTGGTACTAAAATGAAATATGAATTTCCAGTCTTTACTGTTTATCAAAAATAATGAGCACTTTCTTATTTTAGTAGACTTTATAGGTACTTCTGGGGAAAATATTATGTGCGGCTTAAACAAGCTTCGTCTTGGAGGCCACTCTTCACTCTGGAATAATTTCCAAAGTGAATAAACCACAATTTGCATTTTCCCAAAGATCAGCCGAGCAAAACTGCAAGCCAAAGTAGAAATTAAATTGTCGTGCATCAAAATGTGAGTAGTTTGCTAAAAATATTTTAGAAATATGGGTATGTTTCTGAAATAGGAATAAGAAATACAAATTCTTGTTTCTATACATGTTTAATCTTGTTTCTATACTTCTCTCACTTCTCATGATATAGGAAAGAGTTATGAAAGAGTTGCTAGATGAATTATGACATATTTTTGGGGTCAGATTTTTGCTATAAAATGTGTGTAAAAATAATTTTGATGGCCTACTTAGCTAAGAAAATGAAATAAGAACAAACACTAGTGTTTCTGTACACGTGTTAAGAAGAGTAATTTGTTTCACATTTAAAGTAATAGTATGAATATCCTATAGTTATGTAAATATCCCATTTATATTAATGTGCACTAACTAATGTTCTTGTAAAATAACCTGCATTATGTTTATGACGATAATCTGGGATTTAAATCTGAACATGATAAATATGTTTCATGACAAGCATGGAGCAGAGAAAATACTTAGTAAAATCATATTGAATAACAATGATGGAAGTTTAACTTTTTTCCTTAAAAGCTTTTTTCTAATTAAGCTATCATAGAGGACAGCATTTATAAACATAATTACAATGTTTCTATTTTTTCTTGCATGATGGCTTTTTTAATTTCTTTTTTTGATAGGAATACTAACTATTCAGTATTTCATGTTGGATTTTTTGTTTTGTTTTGTTTTTGTTTTTTTGCAAGGGGAGTGTTCCCTTTAGGATTTTTCTTTTTTTGGTGAAGAATATTGGCCCTGAGCTAACATCCATGCTAATCTTCCTCTATTTTGTATGTGGGACACCACCACAGCATGGCTTGATGAGCAGTGTGAAGGTCCACACCCAGGATCCGAACCCACAAACCCCAGGCTGCCAAAGCAGTTGCGTGAACTCAACCACTGTACCACGGGGCTGGCCCCATCATGTTGGATTTTGAAACTGCATTTTTCTAGCAACACTATGTATCTATCATCCAATCAAAGTATGGATAATGCAATTAGTAATAACATTTATTGATATGGACACTGTATTGGAGAGACAGAGGAAGCAGGAAACATATTCCATCTCAGAGGTGCTCTTGATACAGAATTATGAAGAATTTTATAAGATATTTACAAGAAATATATGAACATCCTGTCTGCAGGGTTACTGAAAAGGAAAGAGAGAGGAGATAAATAGAGAAGGTTTCCAGCACTGAATTGTAGATTCTTCCTGAGAATGAGAATGACTGTCATTTTCATTTGTTAGTATTATTAGTGCCAGGCATTGTGCGAGATCAATAAAAGTGTTGTCTAAATGAATAAAAGAATTCCTGGAGAAGAAGTTGACAATAGATTTTGAGGGAAGGAGACTCATGGAACAAGAATGTAGATGTTTTCCCCCCCACGCCACTGAAAGGTAAAGGCCACAGCGGGAGCTGCGGACAGAAGAGACATGGGGATGAGGGGCACAATTTGAATACTACGCATCCTCCCAGGCTTTTCCCCAAGGCATGGCAGACAAATAGCCCATTTTTAAAAAGCCAAATTTTAGAATAGGTGAATGTTTTGAAAATGTCAAGGACTGTTCACTAGTGTTCCTTTGTATTATAGAAAGCAGGACCACCTCTTTAAATCTGAACATAGTTTTCATTTAGCTCACTTCCCAGTTGGCATAGGAGTTTCTTCTGCAGCATCTCCGCCATGGATCTACTGAGAAAATTACTTGTTACTGTGGAAGAACTTTCAGATATAATGCCTTGTTTTATTATCTCACAATCCGGGAAAATGGGTACCTTGGAAGATGCTCAGGATCTGAGATGGAATCTTGTTGGGGAAATTACTCACCATTGCCACCATTTGTACTTGGCCTCCCCAGTTCTATTTGTCTAAGTAGAACATTATCAATTGTTGTCATTCCAACCCTCCGCAAATGGAAATATCTGTAGTAGAATTATTTTTATTAACCAATTGTTTTTTCTGTCTCCTAGTAGTTCAGAAGATTATTTCCATCTTTACCCATTCCCATTTGGTACTCCCTCAAACCCAAATATACATAACTAGATCATTAGTGTTCATGGTCTCAGGGATGTGACAGAGAAAAAATCTTTCAGACTTTAGTTTTTAAAAGCCTGAGCCATAAGAGAAGAGAGAAGGTTTGAAGTGTAGTCAAAAGTTTAAATTTGAGATATGAGGGATTTTGCTCTCAAACCAAAAACACTTCTCTGTGCTGGAGTGTGGGAGGAGAGAAGGAAGGGAGTGTTGTGAGAAGAGACCTTGGTGGGTCCTGGGGAAAGGAGCCCTGTGCCCCAGATATAGTTAAATCCATAGGGCTTTATAAAAGCTCCAGATAGCTTTCTGGGCTTTGAGAGGAAAGGGGACTCGTAGAGTTCCTGGAGGTGGCAGGACCCCAGAGAAGGACAGGCTGCTGAGCGGGTTTGGTAGAGACATACAGATCTATAAATAGTCTCACAGAGATTCCCAAGGGGCAGGCCAAGCAACATGGCAGCAAGTGGTGAAGGGACCCCAGGGGCTGAGAGGCCATGTGGCCAGGGCACCTCAGTGCCTGAGTGTACTGATGAATGAGGCCAAACTAGGACAATGACCACTATGGAACATGCCTCTGTGGACAATTGACATCAAAGAGCAAATGGTGCCCCCTTACCAGGCCTTGGCACTGTGAACTCACCAGTTCTCAACTCTGGAAAATGATTGACTGAAATTTGGTTTATGCCACCCAGATAGAGTGGGGAAGCAGAATATAAATTGTGCAGAATTATGAAATGGAAAACATTCAGAATGTTATACTGCTTGTCAACTGTGAATTTGTAGACTGTAATTGACACCATCTAGATATTATTAGTGTTTCTGCAACTGTGAAGCTGGTATGTGCATCTGGCAAAACAGAAAAAAATACTCCACTCCCACCAAAAAACCCCAAACAAATCTACAAATGCCAAAGTGAATGAAGCATAACGTGAATGTTCTCTGTTTCCTCTTCCCTCACTGACTGACATGTGAATAGCAGTTCTGCTCCACACAGATGAGAACGGTTGATGAGTAGTTTTCAACCTTTTAGAGGTCAGTAGATAATAACAGGCATCCTCATTTGAGGTTGAAAAAACAGAAGAAAAGAAAGTTCCACTTTCACCAGGTTAATTTTCATATTAAGATTTTATTCTTCTCTTAAACAAACTATGAAACCTACCAAGTTCTCCCATTATGACCTGCTTCAGTAATAAGAAGATGTCTTTGCAGAACCCTAACTAGGAGCTATGTGGAACTTTTGGTTTAACATTACCCAAGTAGCTTCGATGACACATGAAGTTACAGAAATCTCAGGGGAGGGGGAAACCCCTACTAATGCACAAGTTATGTTCATTCATCAAGGGGCCATTCAGTGTTGTTCGATGACTGAGAAATTATGTTAAGGCGAAATAAACCTTGGGTTCCAGTTCAAAAGACAGTCAAAAGTAAACTGTAATCACAGCAAGAGAGATAGTTCCTTCCAGCTGCCTAGATTTTATCTTTTCCTGGAAGAACTTACTGCACTTTTAATCCTTGGATTGTGGTGGAGTTTGAAAATGAGGAAAAGATAACATGAGACTATAAATTGATTCCGTTTATAGTTACAGCAAGTGAAGAATTTTTCATTCATTTTCCTTTGAAGAAATAATACTCCTACGAGTGTAGACATCTATTTTGAAGGAATTCTGCAAATATATGGCAGGTAAATTACTTGTAATATATTTCACAATTATTAATAATAATGATAATTTTAGTGTATGAATTAAGAATTTTGAAAAGGGTTGGATCACTGAAAATGGAGGATTCTTGCCTTCATTATAGGCTTTATCTGCTATCATCATCCGAGGCATTAAAATGAAATAAAATTGAAATTCAATTCTTTAGTTGCACTAGACACATTTCAAGTGCTCAATAGCCGTGTGTGGCTAGAAGTTATTGTTTGGATAATGCAGATAGAGAAGATTTCCACCATTGCAGAAAGTCCTATTGTATAGTGCTGCTGTACAGCCATGGCAATATATCAGGAGGGGAGAAAATCTGAAATACTACTGCCACAGTTTCGTTCTTAATCTACTGTGTAAACACAAAACTTTTCTGTTAAGAGCATGTTTATAGTAACACCATGGCCAATATCTTACTCATTTTCCACTTCTCACTGACTGGCTGACTGACCAACTGAATGAATTTTTTTTCTGATTTTAGTGTAATATGAAAAATGGACAACTAAAATAAAATAATGATTTATTCTAGTGATTTGAAGTTAATGAGTGTTTTTATATGAAAATTAAAATGATGATTACATGATCATTCTTATCTTAATCTTTTCCTACAGATCCAAAACACATTTCTAAGGAAGAAAATGCAGTTAATTCTGCACCAAAATATTTGGTTTTTTGTTTGTTTTAGCATTTATTTCCTCTGTACTTAAAAAGAATTTGTGAAGACACCATCATAAATATTTATATATATTCAATGTGCTTAAAATATCTTCTTATATTTTATAATTAACTAATCCTAAAGGTCCCAGGGTGCTCACGTAAGAAACTCTGAGCTCAAATTTATTTGGAGTTTTCACATTGAGTCAGATGAGGGAGTCAGTTCAGTTTAAAGACTAATCTTTATGTCTGTAATCTCTACCTTTTCCTGTGTTTATTTTTGAAATCCTGTTTTACTGAAAGTTGTGGAATAATGACTTACACTAAGGAAGTGAGTCAGTGTCTCCATGAAATAAAGGGATTAAACTCTGAGTATAGTAATGCCCATTTGGGTTCTAAGTTATAGAACGGTGTGGTGAAGGCAGAGAAACAAAATGGGCTGTTCTGGCCAAACCCATGTGGATCCTGAGAATCCAAATATATTCAAATTGAAGATGACTCCTTGAAAATGGGTCAAAAAAAATTAGATGTACTTTTTCAGTGACATGAGAATCCATACTTAAGATGATCCCAATGTACATCTCTCTACTTAAAGTGAATAGAGGCACTCTTATTTATAAAGATTTGTTAAGTTTAGTGTGTATTTCTAAGTCAGACATTTTTGAAAGGAACTGCGGTGCTGTTTGTTTGAATGAGTGAGGAATGAAGTTTCCTCTTTATCTTTTTGATTAAATGCACTTTCATCATTTTGGTTTTTTAACATGTATATTTAAAATATAGTAAGCAGCATACAAATTGGTACCATTGTTCACCAGTTGCTCTATATACACAAAAAAAGTCCAGGCACATTTCCCTCTAGTGTGCCTTTCAACACACACTTCTCGTGTCTGCTGTTCTCCCTCTTGGAGGGCCAAGGGGGTAAAGTGAGGATTTGGCAAAAGTGAAGTATGGTCAAGGTTTTCTCTCAAACATAGAGTTTTATGCTAGTAAAAGAAAAGCAGCGGGGCTGGCTCCGTGGCCGAGTGGTTAAGTTGGCACGCTCCACTGCGGCGGCCCAGGGTTCTGATCCTGGGCGTGGACATGGCACTGCTCGTCAGGCCACGTTGAGGCGGCGTCCCACATCCCACAACTAGAAGGACATGCAACTAAGATATACAACTGTGTACAGGGGGAGTTTGGGGAGATAAAGCAGAAGAAAAAGATTGGCAACAGTTGTTAGCCCAGGTGCCAATCTTAAAAAAAAAAAGAAAAGCAGCAATCATTATATTTATGATTTGGCTTGCTGATTTTATGAGTGAAATGATTTTATTATTCTGCAGTAGCAGTTCTGTTTTGTATTCCAGCTGTAACATATATTTTAGTATGTGACTACAATATTCAAATTTATTTTTAAAAGTTTTCTAGATTGACTATTCAAAAGCAGTATGAGAAAATTACCTTATATTTCCTTTTGAAATACACTTAAAAATCTAGAATCACAATAATACTTCATAAGAAGACTTAATACTTTATTCAGTGTTAAGTATATGCCCCCTGAAAATTCTTAATAGCATTTTAATAAGGAAAATTATGCATATTCTTAATAAACAGATACTTCGTGAACAGCTTTTTTCTAAAGCAATGTTTCTATGTATATTTGCTCTTATGATCAAACCACTATGCCTTAAGCAATGCACTTATGGAAGATATAACAGTAAAAATTATGCATTTGGAACTCCACTGATCCTTAGAAATAGGTATATTATTTTAATTATTTTGCTTTATTAATCTCTACTCCTGTGCCTGATACTTGAGAAAGAAATGAAACGTATATTTATTGAACATAGTACTTAGTACATAACCTATTTATCAGGTGCCCTTAGAAATCATTTTATGGATACTATCTCATTTCTCATACAAGCTTTACTATTATTAGCCCATTTTACAGACAAATTGAGGGTTGAAGAGGTTATGGTTTGGCCAAGGGTCCACAGCTATAAAGTGCCCATGATGAGAGACAAACTCAGTGTCTGATTCTAGAGCCTTTGCTCTTAACCACTATATTATTGATGTCAGTAGTACCTCATTATACAAGGAAAGAAAAAGAGACTTAGAAAAATTAAGCTACTTGTTGAAAATAGGGTACATGATGGAAGAAGGATTTCAACTGAGTCAATCTAATTCCAAATCTGGGTTGTTTTGCTATAACACACTTGTATTGGCAAATTAGATTTAACAGAGAAAAGGTTCCAGACCATCAGAAGTGAATAAGAATGGGAACAGGGTAGGCAAAAGCCTGCCTGGAGGGCCTATGTTTGTTTAAGTACACGCAAACCTGCCACACAGGCTTGGAAGTCAGTTCATATCTATGGTGCTTTTCTTTATAGTGATACTGAGAACATTCCAAAAGCAAGGATCCTTTATGCTCCTCCATAAGCATATACTTTCATTTAAGTAGAAAATCATCAGGTCCAGAAGGATGTTTGGGGGCCCATAACTGCTGTTGTGATATTTGCTTGAATGAATATGGAGTCTTGTCTTCTTTTTGCGCATGCAGGAATTTTTGGAGGCAGCCTCGGCTTGGTGATATCCTAAGAGAGTTTAACATGTCTCTGAGGATATCTAGTGCCATGCTTAATCAGGAGGCTGAATCTGCTGTAGGAAATACAAACTTCTAGAAATTGTGTGACAATAAACAAAGGAAAACAGATTTGAAAGGAAGATTGTACTTTTTCTTGGAGACCATGTACCTGTGATTCTGTAATCTGTGGGAAATTTAAAGAAGGGTACTTTAATTGTTCAATAGTTAAAGATGAAAAGTGAAGATAACACACATAAAATTTTCCAGTAAATGATGATGAACAGTACTTTGCAGATGAAAGAGATTTGTCGTGACTTTTTTTACATGTTGTACAATGACTAATGATGTCTATCTCTGACTAGTACGTTTTACAACAATTTGGACAGCTGTTCTCATATTTTTATTTCTTGGAGGAGAAAGAACAGAGGAATGCATCATAGAGGCAGAGGAGAAGTTCCTGGGAAGTGGAAAAAGTATGGACCAGTAGTAGCAGAAAGAGAAAAGGACAGAGTTTTGCAGGGGATAAGACGTATAGACCTAGTTCCAGAAAACATGAAAGGAAAATTTAGATAGTCCACATGGAATACATACCCATTGGCTTTGCTAATTTTTAATCATTCTTCAGTAATAGAGACTGAGGCAAAAAAGAGTGGTGTTCCAAAAAATGGAGGTTTGCAAATCAGTGGTGAGGGAAAACTCTCAAACATGAAGCAATTGGAGGAATGAGTAATGCAAGACAGTATATTTTAATGGTATAGACATTAAACATTATGAAGTCTAGAGGAAAGGGCGAGTACCTTGGAGGAAATGGAACTGAAGCTAGATCTTGATGGATGGATGAGGTCTTTGGAGGAAGATGGGCGATGGAGAGGTCTTTGAGGCAGAGGAACAACAGATGGAGTCTTGGAGTCCTGAGGGTGCATGCTATGTTCATAGGCAGCAGAGGGCTGGGTCTTAGTGTGGCTGGGAGAAAATAGTGGACAGGGAGGGCCTGAGGTTTTATAATGAGAGTGTGGCTCCCCTAATGGTCCCTATTACAGTCAAGGATTGTGTATGAGTCCCTTGAGGGACCACAAAAACTACAAGTTATTCAGACAGCCATTACAGAACAAGAGAAGGTCTCTTTTCATTTGGAGCACTCATCTAAGCTAATTTTTCATCAATAAAGAAGTGAGTAGTCAATCCTTCAACACTTCCTTTACCTAAAGGTGATTGAATTTCCTTTATTAGTCCACAATCCATGTTTAAATGAGACATATTGTTTTGAAATTTTTACTTATAGTTTAAAAATTTCTCAGCGGTTTGGAAACTTGGGTAGTTCTAGATTTCTCTCAGATTTTCCCCCTTTATTAGTTTGTATAAATATTGATTCACCCTAGAAATGAATTATAGGTAGGAGGGATTTTTTTTTGTACTATAGGACAGAGCATTCCAGAAAAACCTCATTTCTGTTGATGAATGGCTATTGGCATCCAGGAATCTGGCATGTGGTTGAGGAGAAGGGATACAGCTGACATGAGAAAAGCTTGAGAAGGAAACCATAATCCCCCTTCAAATTCACTGCTTATTAGAGGAGCTAAAATGATTAAGCAGCTGGAGGTTTTGATGTATGAGGAAAGATTAAAAGAATTACATGTGTGTAGGTTGGCTGAAGAGCTAAGGAGTGTATGTGCCTGTGTGTAGGATGGGGGCCTGATAGCCATTTGTAGATAATTGAAAGTATAAGCTCCAAAGAAGGAGAGGGATTGTGGAGGTGGTCTTTAGGGGATTATCTAGGGGTAATGAATGAACTGAAGAAAAGAAAAAAAATAGTTTCATCAGGAAGACTTCCATAATGGGTGAGACTTAAGAGGCCATAAAAGAGTCTCCCATGAGAGGTGGTGAAATTCCCATCCCTTGAGTCATTTAGAGGAGGCCTATAAAGTTTTGGAAGCGCATGATGCTACCCTGCAGGGGAACAGATTTGGTAAGCAAGACTATCCTCTGTCTTGATGTTTTATAGCTCAATTTCTAAGATGAATCAATTGGTAAACAATAAATTTGGAAAGTCCCCAGGAACTGAGTCTGTCTCATCTCACCGATAATTTTCTTCAAGTAATAGAGACATATTCCACACCTCTTCCTCTTCTGATTTCCACACATTGTCCTTGACATTATATCATTTCTTAAGGGACATAAAAATCCAATGGTAGAGGAATTGCAAGATTGAAAGCATAGGCAGCGTGTAATTCAGCAAATGGCAATATTAACGCACTCTCCCTACACTGCAATCTCTTTTCCAAACATGCCTGCTATCTGTTATATTAGGAGGACAATTTGTATTGTGCTCCTCACAGTCCTTTCGCATTAATTAGTGTTTGGACCATGACTCTCTTGGAAATGAATTGGCCACAGCTAGCCTTTCTCCAGTATCACGACTAGTCAGAAATTCTTTCTGGTGACTTTTGATAATAAGGATGACAGTCGGTTTATTTTTACAATTTGCAAATACTAAAAGAGATGGGTTCTCAGATCACTTCATTTTAATGCAAACGGAACAAAAAAAGAAATCCCATGACTTTGTAGGATCATATCCTTCAATCTCATAGTTTTTCTCTTATGTTTTTCCCCTGCGGGAGGAATAATAAATGATTCCTACACAAAGATTTACTTCACGTGTTATTTAAACAATTAAATTAATAACTAGAAATAGCCTAAATATCGATAGTAGGTTAAAAAATTTTATGTCTTTATAGTGGATTGTCACAGCCACAAAATTCATGTTTTTGAAGAATATATAATTACATGAGAAAATCCACATGATAATGTTGGAAGAAGTAAGCAAGATATACAAACACAGTAGCATCCTAAATGTATTTAGATAAGAAGATAGATGGATAAACAGATTTATATTAGCCTTATTATCTCTGAACAGTGGGATTCTGAGTAACGTTAATTTTCTTCTTCACACTCCTTTATATGTTCTGCAATTATTATTTATCATTTATCATACTGTGATTTAAATAGATTTTACCTTTGAAAGTAAAAAAAAATTTTAAAAACGTGGATGTTTGGACGTGAGTATTTTTCACTAAGCAATAGACTACATATGTGGAGCTCAGAGTGGACTTATCTGCATAAAAAAATAAATTAGGTGGAAACCATTGTGGTGCTTCTGCATAACTAGGAAAATAAAAAATAAATTTCTGTATTTTTATCTAAAATATTTTTATAAGCTGAAACTCGAAGAAAGTTGAGGATTGGTTTTATTTTACAAGCTGTTCCCAAGTACTCTCGTGTACCAAAATATTTTATCTTTCCTTCCGAAAAGCTTTCATTAGGGTACAGTATTAGGCATTTTAATTAGTACTGACAAAGATAAACAGATTTTTATTCTTCTTGAGTTACTACAATCTTTAATATGGTGACGTGTATTTTTGAGTCTTCAAAAAAGGGATATTAAAACATCGTGTTTGACAGTAAATTAATAGAGGAATTACTATGAATGCAAGATAAAACAAAGTTTTCTATTATTACCTTTATTATTAACCTTTTTCTTATTGTCTTTATTGTTTAGCATTGTTGTAGAGATTAGAATAATGAAAAAGAAATAAAATTATGAGAATTGGAAAGAAATTATCAAATGAAAGCAATTATACTTTTGGAAATCACAAATAAAACATAAACTTTATTTATTCATTCTACAAATATTTATTGTGTGCCTATAATGGCCCTGGTACTCTTCTAGAGTCTGGGGCTATATCAATGAATAAAAAAGGATAAAAAATCCTATTACTGAGAAGACTTTGCTATGCAAAGTTTAACTCTTCTATAACATACTAAGTCTCTGTATGTCAACACTAAATATTGTAAAAGCAATCATTACATAAAGCTTCACATTTGTTTGTTTTCCACTAGAAGTAGAAGCATTGAACTAAAAAAAGTTATAAACACTTTAAAGATACCTGACACATGTTGTTAAAGTGATCTAAATTGATTTGACTTTTTCTCTACTAATGCAAATAATTGTCTTAGCATCTTTTATTAATTTTTCTTTAATTTCTTTATCAGTTTGATAGGCCACATTCAATGGCATGTAAAATATATTATGTATACACATATGTGTATATATTCTATTTTATACATCTGCCTATTCTGCTTTCCATATGAGGAAGCAGGGGGCAGATATATTAATTAACTTTCCAAAGATTAGAACAAAAATAGGAATTGTCTAAATTATTTGAAGAAACATATTCAAAACAAAATAAATAAAGCAGACCATATAGCAAAAAAAGAAAGCAATGAAATTTAAAGCATAACAGGACATGTAATGGAAGAAATAAGTCCAAAATAATGTATTGATAAACATGAATGGGCTAAATGAACCCACAAAAAGAAAAGATTCTGATTGAATTACAAAGCAAAACACAATTAGCAATTGCTACACGAGACACATTTTTAAAAATTAATTTAGAAATGTTGAAACTAAAAAGATATTAAAAGTCATAGCAAGAAAATACAAACAAAAAGTGAAAGGGTCATTATCTTAACTTCAGACCCGAGTGAAATCAGATAAAAACAGATTAAATGAAATAATGCAGGATAATCTATAAATATCTACACACCAAGTTATTTTAACTTGGGAAAATTAATATTTCTGTCCCTCTGCTAGGTAGATTAACAAAATAAGCTGAATAGCCAGGACTGAGACCAAGCAGTCTAGCTTCTGAGAACCACCCCTTACCTGTACTGAATGCCTTGCTTGGATTTTCCCTACTTCTCTGACTCAAGAATGTACGTACCGCAGACTGCCGAAGGTTTAACGCCATTGAACACAGTAGCTGCGATCACTTACAGTTGAACCATAGATAAAAATTTCGTGTCCCTCCTCATAGGGACAAAGCTCACCACCTTTCTTGTCTTCTTGTTCTTTCTTTTCTTTTTCAGGCTGACCAGAGACCTTGAAAATTATCCTCTCTGTATTGATGAGGTACTTGGTTCTCTTTTTCTCACTTTCAACCCAGACTGGTCATGCTCTGAGGGCTCATCTCCTACAACCAGAAAGGCTGATATGGTGCCTTTTTCAATAGAGGACATTTTCTTCCCTAGAAGGGATTCTGCTGTCAGTTGTTGTTACCCTTTCCTTTTCTTCTCCCTTTTCTTGCCTATTTTCTTTTTCCATAGTCAAGGTTTTTTTCTTAGCTTTGTTGAGGTATATTTGACAAATAAAATTGTAGGTATTTAAAGTGTGCAACGTGATGATTTGATATATGTGTACGTTGTGAAATGATCACCACAATCAAGTTAATTAACACATCTATCACCTAACGTAGTTACCATTGTTTTGTGTGTGATGAGAATGCTTAAGATTTACTATCTTAGCAAATTTCTAGTATACAGTACAGCATTAACTACAACCACCATGCTGTACATTAGATCGCTAGAATTTATTCATCTTATAACTGAAGTTTTACCCTTTGACCAGCCTCTCTTCATTTTCCCCATCCCTTAACTCCTGGCAACCACTTTTCTATTTTCTGTTTCTATGAGCTTGACTTTTTTTTTCTTTTTAAATTCCACATATAAGTGAGGTCATATAGTATTTATCTTTCTTTGTCTGACTTATTTCACTCAGCATAATGTCCTCCAGCTTCATCCATGTTGTTGCAAATGGCAGAATTTCCTTCTTTTCAAAAGTTGAGTAATATTCCATTGTGCATAACTCTTTGTTTGTTTGTTTCTTTCTTTCTTTCTATCTGTCATCTATCATTTATCTATGTATTCCTCACATTTTCTTTATCCATTCATCTGCCAATGGAAACAGAGTATGGCTACTGTAATAACGCTATAATGAACATGAGAGAGCCAATATGCCTTCGAGATCCTGATTTAGTTTCCTTTGCATATATACTTAGAAGTGGAATTCCTGGGTTATATGGTAGTTCTACTCTTAACTTTTTGAGAAAAATTAAAATTATACTTGAGATTTTTTGATGGATCACTATAAATTATGCCAAATAATTTCTTTCTCTCTTTTGCTTTTTAGCTCACATCCATTAGCTGATCATGTCTCTATTTAAAATTTTTATATTTTATTCACCATAAATTTTTGCATTCATTTTGATTTCTAAAAAAATACTACAAATAAATATTATTTACCTTATTTACTGAGTCTTTTGGCACCCTCCTCAATTTTGTGGTCAAGACAACTGCCTCGGGGCCGGCCCCGTGGCCAAATGGTTAAGTTCACGAGCTCCGCTTCGGTGGTTCAGGGTTTTGCTGGGTCAGATCCTGGGCCTGGACATGGCACAGCTTGTCAGGCCATGTTGAGGTGGCATCTCACATAGCACAACCAGAAGGACCTAGAACTAGAATATACAACTATGTACTGGGGAGCTTTGGGGAGAAGAAGAAAAAAAGAGAAGATTGGCAACAGACGTTAGCTCAGGTGCCAATCTTTTTATTTAAAAAAAAAAAAGACAACTGCCTCACTTGCCTAATCCCAGTCTTGGCCCTGTCCATCCATCAGAACTAGCTATTGGGCAATTCCAAAAGAAAGCAAAATCATAGTACAGGGTTAGCAAGTCTTTTCAGATAGATACAATTTAATTTTTAAAGAAATTTTCCCCTCATGGAGCTAAAATAGCTTGCCAGTTTTTTTATTATCTTCAGATCATTTTCAAGTCATCTTAGATAACCGTTGGAGTAGAGTCCACTTCTTGATTTATTTATCCATTTGTTAGGGAAACTAGCAACACTTGTTGACCAACAAAATGGATTTCTGCTTATTTTTTAAGTCTCTGTCTGTTGCAGTATATTTGACAAATTTTCTGGAATTTGGGAAGACCACATTATTCTGAAAAGATCTAAATGTTAGTGCAGAATCTATTTGTAAATCTTCAAATGACAAAACCCTTAGACATTTTTATGTTTTTAGAAATTATCCTTCCTAGAAAAATGCTCTCCTATTTTATGTAAAAGAAGAAAGGATACCTCTTGAGAGATTATTATAGAAGAGTTCTGGATATCTGCAGATATTGAGTCATTTAGTGTAGAGGGTAGACAAGAGAGGAAGGCAGTTGTGAACGGTTTTTTTGGGGGCGGTGCAGTCCATTGGCCTGTCATTTAAAAATTATTTATATTTACATATATTATTCTGGATTTGAAGAGAAAATTCTTATACAAATATTGTAATTAAGCTTTCGGAGGCATTAGGGCTTGAGATCTAAGTGAAAGACAGAATCGGAGCAACAGAGCTAAAGTCCAGTTTGAGGTCCAAATGTAGGACATTTAGGAGCTCCATTTTCTATATATGAGTCATATATTTAAAGGAAAGAAGGGAGGCTTTTAGTACAACAGGTCAAGACAAAATATTTTTGTTGAGTCTCTGTACCCAGTAATAGCAGGAGATGACCAGTATGGCAGGCAGCCTAGCTTCACTCAAGCGAGTCCTTGGGTCACCTCCAAGTGACCATTGGTGAAAAGGGTGTCCTCACTGTGTAATTAATTAACCCTGGCAGACCTTCAACATTTTCATTACCTTGGCAGAAAGTGGGCTTTTCCCTCAGAGTGCTGTGCTAACCTCTGAGACTGTACTTATCTCCATGCCAGCACACCACTGAAGTCATTAAAGCCATCACATTTAACCCTGATGTTAACTGCTGATGTTGCAATTGTCTTGGAAACAGTGAAGTGTCATCCAGGTGTCATTTGTAGTCTTTAAAAAACGCTACAGAAAGTCCAGTGTCTACTTTCTGTTCTAAAATAATTATCAGAGTTCCTTGTTTCAGTTGATCAAATTTATTTGGGAATAGAAAAACCAAAAAATAATGTACAAAGATATCTGCCTTGTTAATTAACTGAAGAAATTAGACTTGTGACCTATAGTTAAGAAAGGGGCAAAGAGTGAGAATCACAGCATGTTAGAATTGTATGGCCCAACCCCCATTTATACACACGATCTTTTCTGTAACATCCCCAGACATCTTCTCATTCAAACTCTGTCTGAATCTTTTTATTAACAGAGATCTTAATTACTTTTCTTGTTTTTTTTTTTTTTGAGGAAGATTAGCCCTGAGATAACATCTGCCGCCAATCCTCCTCTTTTTGCTGAGGAAGACTGGCCCTGAGCTAACATCTGTGCCCATCTTCCTCTACTTTATATGTGGGATGTCTGCCACAGCGTGGCTTGACAAGTGGTGCGTAGGTCCGCCCCCGGGATCAGAACTGGTGAACCTCAGGCTGCAGAAGCAGAACATGTGAACTTAACTGCTGTGCCACCAGGCCGGCCCCCCTTAATTACTTTTTAATATAGCCAATTTCATGTTTTGGAAAGCCATAGGGATCAAAGACAAAACAGAAGGTTTTGAGTCGTATAATTAAATCTGAAACTTGGTGTCAATATTAAGGAACAATATTGTATTTGGGTAAGGGACTTAGCTTCTCAAAACCTCAGTTTCTCATCTATGAAACAAGATTTAAATATCTAGTTCAAAGGGTTGTGATGATAAATAGCTACTGGAAAATAGTGTACAGTATGTGTAATTCCAGTCTAGCAGGAGTTAATGAGACTGAGGTCACATTCTTCTTATACGTACAAATTGTAATAGTTTGAGATATACTTCCACCTCAAAGTAGGCAGTTGGTCTTATATCATGTTATCCCATGTTCTTACCATGAACATTTTGGGGAATCCAGTAGGTTTGGACGTTCCACAGACTCATTCTAAGTGTGGTTTTCTGGAGTTCTGCTTTGTTCTTCCCTTGAGCCATTGCAAGGGCTCGCAGTATCTTCCCTCTGGCTGCTGTTGCTTTCCCTTGTACGGCATCACTACCAGCACAGGATACAAAGGCTGCTCTCAACCATCCATGACAAAGGCAGAATGTAGTTACAACTTTTTTTTATTTAAGCGTGCTTTTCTTGGTGAGGAAGATTGACCCTCATCTAACATCTGTTGCCAATCTTCCTCCGTTTCTTCTCCCCAAAGCCCCAGTACATAGTTGTATATCCTAGTTGTGGGTCCTTCTAGTTCTTCTGTGTAGGACACCACCTCAGCATGGCCTGATGAGCAGTGCTAGGTCTGCGCCCAGGATCTGAACCAGTAAACGCCAGGCTGCCAAAGTGGAGCCCCCAAACTTAACCACTACGCCGCTGGGCAGCCTTTGTAGTTACAATTTTTAATGAGACGCTATTGGAGGCTTGAGGAAATGGATGGACATTCTAGTAATAAAAAATCTGAAACTAACTACTGAAAATGATTGTTCTCAAATATATGAACAAAACTGAGTCCCATTACAGGGCTTTCCTAGTGGAGGTCTTTTGACTAAGCTCCTAGCTTGCCTCACTGGGACAGACTTCAAGCTCCCCCCTTCTTTCCTGACCTGTTGCCATATCAAAAGGGCCATCTTACCACTCCCAGACGGGCAGCTCTACAGTAATCTCACCTACTTCAAATTCAGTCCCCTAATCCTTTGCGGTCAGGAAAACATTTTCTTTCTACCTCACTTCCAAGTTTTCAATTCCTTCTGAAATTTAACTGTATCCAGGAAGATGGGCCATAGAAACTCCCACCATATCTAAGGGAAAATTTCTTATGTTCCCCCTGACACATTCAATATGGCATACAGTCTAACCATAAGATTTCTCACAGAATATAGTAATCTAATGTCAGTATTTTTCCCAAAGTCAGTTTTTCCCTTTCTTCCAGCTCAAGGTGAACACCAGGCCTATATTTTTTCTTGCTAATTTTATTGTACACACACACATACAGGCATAAATACATATATATTGCTATGGGCTGAATTTTTATGTCTCCTCAAAATTCATATGTTGCAACCTAATCCCCAATGTGATGGTATTAGGAAGTGGGGCCTCTGGGAGGGGCTTAGGTCACAAGGATGGAGTCCTCGTGAATGGGATTAGTGCCTTTATAGAAGAGACCCCAGAGAGCTCCCTTGCCCCTTCTTCCATGAAAGGACACAGTGAGAAGACGGCTGACTCTGAGTCAGGAAGCAGGCTCTCACCAGACACCAAATCTGCTGGCATCTTGATCTTGGATCACCTAGTCTCCAGAGCTGTGAGAAATAAATTTCTGTTGCTTATAAACCACCTAACCTATGGTGTTCTGTTATAGCAGCCTGAACAGACTAAGAAATGTGTACACATACACATATACAAATACATACATATGTGTAAATATACATATATATGAGTAAAGGGAATCCTAAATTGATGCTAAGGAAATAAACATTTCTTTAAAATAATAATGATCTGAATTTAAGGGGAACACTATACTGTGACCATAGGTTTTTTTCTTTCTGCTTACAGAAGAATTAGCAACCACTAAGAAAATAGCCAACTTCCCCCTGTTACACAGTGTATTTTAGCTTCTTAGGTAATGTATTGTCCTAAATCTTTTTTCCCCATAAGATAATTTTTACCTAGCTTTTACATATATAAAACTCATTGGGTTGATTTACTTAGGAAAGGGAACAATTTTATTCTAATATTTAACATAAAATCTGTTTTTCACTGCAAAGAATGCTGCTTGAAACTTATAATTGAGTTTTTCTATTCTCTTTTCATCAACTTTTCAGAACCCTTTAGTGACCCAAGAATCAACTTGTCGTATGTTTAAACTTCTTGACACACACTGGGTGCTCAAGAATATCAGTTTCCCTTTCCAATCTTTAAAAACTTTTCCTTCAGCTGTGCCAAATTTATTTCTCTAAAATTCTCATTCTTAGATCGTATTTCTGTGCCTTAGGTAGCTGTACTATTTCATACCCTTTAAATTGCAGCTCTGCCCAATATTTGGGTTTTTACAGCTGGAAAAGGGCAGCACAGATTTAACCGTGTGTCTCAGTGAGTGCCAAGGCACAAAATGTGCCAGAGGAAATCACACACACACACATAAACACGGACACACACACACACGTACTTACTTTCTGGGCATGAAATAAAGAACAGGGCTTTTTTATATGCCTGTTTTCCTTGGATTGGAAAGAGAAACAAGGAATTTTGATAGTCAAGTGCTGCTGACTATTTTTTTTGGAAAGGGAAGATCTGTAATTCATCATTAAATCTTTATTTAGTGCATAAGCTATTGCACATTTTATCATTCAGAAAATTGGACCAATCTAAAGCAAAATGATTTTCATTATTTCTCTGACTTTTCTCTTGGTAGTTTCTTTCTCTGCCAATATTTGTCAGACTGAAGGAGGACCTCATGCAGTAGGCTGTCCCCAGGTGTCAATTTAGGCTGAGGGTGGAATATTATCTCTGGCATCTCATCACTTTGCTTAAGAAAATACCACCCCCTTAGAGTTCTATTAGTCATCCATCCATCCATCCGTTGATTATTCAGGATCTGGACAACTCTTTGAATGTCTTAGTGATTTACTCTATTATTCCTCTTAAAAAAGACTCTGCGTGTGTGTGTGTGTGGTATAGATCTGGAACTGGTCTCTACAAGGATTCTCCTTTACCATACTCCACTAACACTTCCCTGTTCACTTTCAAAAATTTCTGAATAAGGACATAGAGAACCAATTGTCAAATTTTGGAACAACTGTAAGCTATGAGAAATAGCAAATACAATAGATGTTATTTTCATTATTTAAAATAATTTCCACAAGTTGGAATTAATAGATTAATACAAACGAGATAAAATTTAATATGAGTCTGCATGAAAAAATGTAGACATATTTATGCTTATAGGGTCAATTGCACAGGTACAAGTTAGGGCAATATGACTAAACAGCAGAACCTATAAAAGAGATTTCAGAATTTTTGTTCATGTGTTTAATTCTACAATTATCCTTCAAAAAATTATGCCATTTCAGTCTGCATTACTAGAAACGTTGCTATCTGCAGTAAAGGAGGTTATAATATGCTTCTATATTCCCCCTAGATGAGACTTGGAGCATTGTGCTCCCTTCTGGGTAGTTTACTTTGCTGGGATATTGACAAACTGGATTTGCCTGGAGCAGAGTGGATAGAATGGTATAATCATGGAAACGCTGACATAGGAGACATGGTGGAAGGAACTGGATGCATTTAGCTGGGAAAAGAGTGGACTTACAGAGATATGTTCATTATTTTAAATATGTAAATGCTGTTTTCTGAATACAGCAATATAATGGAAATCTTAGCCTCTTCAAATCTGGGTTTGAAGTACAGCTTTGCTATTTAGTAATATGCTATCAGGCAAGTTACCCCTTTTAATCTAGAAAGTATGGGGATGATGAAAGTTAAGTACTTCTCAGGTTAGTTGTGAAGATTAAATGAGGAAATCTATGTGAAATGCCTATTGTCATTTCTGGCACATAATAAGACCTCAATAAGTGGTAATGATTGTTCTTGTTAGTATTTTCAGAAGGCAGAAATAATAGCCAAAGGAGGAAATTACAAGGAGATTGACCTTAATAAATGTAAGAATACAAAAATGAACTTAAAAAATGCATATAGGAAAGAGGTTTCTAATAAGTTGAGCTAATAATAAATAGAGAGCTCTCTATTACTGGGAGTGTGGAGGAGAAGATTGGATGACTACTTTATCAATAATAAGTAATAATTGGACTATTTGAAGTCTCTGGTCCTTTCAGCTATGAGTTTCTTTTAACTTCTTAGAAGCAAGATATTTAAAACAGGAGAAATTATGATTTGTGCACAATAATAAGAATGAACTTCCCAGATGATATTATTTGACAAAGTTACCACTTAATTTCTTCTGCTCCAAGTCCAATTTGGCTTTGGCATTTTCAGAGTACATGGCTTCGGCAAAGTCTTACTTACTTGGGTATGAATTTTGTAGTTGTTCTATGTGATGATATTAAGCAAATATTTAGGATACTTCAAGAAAAGTCTTTTGGTTGAGGAAAATCTAAATTTGAAAAAGTTACACACTTTTCAAACCAATCCTTATTCTATCAAAATAAATATACATTGTTGAATTTCTAGAAAGGAAAGACTGAAGTCAACTTCATTGACTTCAGGATTCTGTTGGCATGAACGTTGACACACTAGAGACACACAGACATTGGCAATGAAAGCAAATGCAAAGTTGCATCGTTTTTCTTTTCTCTGACATTTTCTAATGACATAATCAAAGACAGTTGTGATTATTACAAAGAAGGGTATAATAAAAAATATGGCAACAACAATGATATGTCTTATCATCTTATAATTGGTTAGGTGAAACATTTTTGAATTTAAGAATAAAGTTTTAAATAAAATGCGTTATCAATGTAATAGGCAATTAATAAAAAAATTTTGTGTGTTTCAAAGTTCACCTCTTTAATAACAGAAGAACTACTGTCAAGACCTGTTGATTGTGGATCATCTCTTCACATCACGTGATCACAGAAACTCTGTGCCATGGATATGTAAAACAAGTTTTAGAAAGCTACCCTTGCTAATGTAACTTTAGGTAAATTTAAAGTTTCTGCCATTCCTGGTTTGATTTCTTTCAAAGTTTATTTTACAATTTTTCAGGAAAGACATTTATGGTAGAAAATTCAACAAAATTAACAAAGACAGGAATATAATTTACTAAGTTACTTTAATTACCAAATAAAGAACTACAATCTACGCCAAATTTCAGAAGTCCTTTATAGGGAAACACTAAAATTATTATCAAAGTTCAAAGTAAGATATTAATCTTGTTTCTTCTTAATGAATATATGAGACATATGCCTTCAAGATCATCCTAAAGGAAACAAGAGTGTAAGTGTATAAAGGTAGATTGAGAAGACTTTTTCCAAGCTCAATGATCTGCTCCCTAGGAACATTTTGGTTATTTTCCCACACACTCTTCTTGGTCACAAACAAAAGAGCACAATAGAAGAAACCATTTGAATTTTGTGATTAGATAAAGACTTTTCCTGAAGGGTTGCTCCTGAAAAAAATGTTGTAATGATTATGATAACTTGTGAATAGTCAACTGTACGTTTCCTTCCATCAGACCTCATCTCTAGAGACTTGCCTAGTTTATAGCGGAACCTGACTGAACTTGCAGATATGTTGCAACTAGAAATTTTCACTCACACTTGTATCATTTGCACCAAGAAAACATAAGAAACTAGAACTTTTCCTGCTTCCAACTCATTACATTTAAAATTCACTTGGTCTTCAGTGTAAAGGGAGTGTTAAATTCATATTTTCACATGTATGCATTCTAAAAGCATATTTAAGGATATATATTTGATATATTGCTGCTGCTTTTATACAAACATAAGATTCGATTACCTCATATATCATATTGTGTTATATTTACCAACCCTTGAATCCTTCCTCTAGTAGTTTTAAACTACTCTACTCATCCCCTAAGTCTAGTACTATTTTATCATGTCAGATAGACAATGATAAAATAAAACCAGCATCCACATACTAATGCAAATTCCTTTCTCTAGTTTTCTTCCTATGTGGCATTAAATTTCAAAGCACATGGTGAATACTTTTAAATTTATATAATTTACTTGGTTATTTAAAAAAGTTGAACATAATGAACAAGTGAAAATGTCAAAGTAAATACCAGCCCTAAACACTCTCACTAGAGCAGACTAATTACACTTACATATATAAAAACTTTATTGCATCATGCTCCCAAAATATTTAGCAAGTAGAATAGAAGAGTTCAAGTAAAGCCTTCCAGATACCTTATTTACATCAGCTCCTATGATTTCTTATTTTGCTTAATTCAAGTTGTTGAGTTACACACTAAGATTCATAGACTCACAGGACCTTATATTAAAAATAAGGTTGTCCTAATCAAGTGATTTTATTCCTAAAAATATACTCAAAAGAAATGACTTTGTATGTCCACCAAAAGACATGGCAGCTTTATTCATAACAGACAAAAATTGAAAATAAACCAATGCACATCAATGGTAGAGTGGATAATTGCAATATATTTATTAAATAGAATATGAAACATCAGTAAAAATAATGAGCTGCTGTTACAAACAGCAACATGCATAAATGTCAGGAGACATAGTGATGAGCAAAGAAATTAGAAAGAAAAGAGTACATACTAAAGAAAAAAACCACAAGTGAATGAAATTAGAAAATACTTTGAGATGAATGAAAGCAAAAACACAGCATACCAAACTTTATGGGATGTAGCTAAAGCAGTGCTTATAGGGAAATTTATAACTGTGAACATTTATGTTAAAAAAGAAATAAATCTATAACCTAAACTTTCATCTTAAGGAAGTAGAAAAAGATAAGAAACCTAAACCCAAAGCAAGCCGAAGGAAAGAAACACTAAAGGTTAGAGTAGAAACAAATGAAAGAGTAGAAAAACAATAGAAAAAGTCAATGAAACCAAAAGTTGTTTCTTTGAAAAGATCAACAAGTTTGACAAAACTTTAGCTAGATTGACCAAGGAAAAAATGAGAAGACACAAATGACTAAAATCAAGAGAGAAGGAGGGGACGTCACCACTGATCTTACAAAAATAAAAAAAGATTATAAGAAAGTACTGTGAACAATTGTCTGCCAACATCTTATATAATCTAGGTGAAATGGAAGAATCCCTAGAAAGACACAAACAGCTGAGACTGACTCACAAAGAAATGGAAAATTGGAATAGATCTATAACTTGTAAAGATTTTGAATCAGTAATTTATAAATTACCCAAAAAAGAAAGCCCAAGCCTAGGTGGCTTTGCTGGTGAAGTCTACCAAATATTTAAAGAAGGATCAACAATAATCCTTCAAAAACTCTTCCAAACAATAGAAGAGAGTATTTAACCAATTCATTCTGATACCAAAGTCAGAAAAAGATGTTACAAAGAAAGAAAACTAGAGACCAATATACTTTATGAATATAAAAACAAAAATCCTCAACAAAAAACTAGCAAACTGAATCCAGAAACATGTAAAAAGGAATATATACCATGAACAAGTGAGATTTATCCCAGGAACGTAAGGTTGGTTCAACATATGAAAATCAATCAATGTAATACATCATGTTAATAGAATAAAGGACAAAACCACGTGATAATCTCAGTATGCAGAAAAAGCATTTGGCAAAAATCCAATACCATTTCATGATACTCAACAAAGTAGGAATAGGAGAGAATTATCTCAACCTGATAAAGGCCATCTATGAAAATCTCACAGCTAACACTATGTTTAAGAGTTAAAAACTGGATGCTTTCCCACTAAAATCAGGACCCAGACAAGAATGTCTGCTTTCATCACTTTATTCAATATTGTCCTGGAAGGTCTGGGCAGGAAATTAGGAAAGAAAAAGAAAGGCATCCAGATGGAAAGTTAGCATAAACTATTTCTATTTGTAGATAATGTGACGTTTTATCCAGGAAATCCTAAGGAAGCAACTAAAAAACCTATTCAAAGTAATAAACCAGGTTAGTAAAGTTGCAGGATATAAGATCGATATACACAAATTAATTGTATTTCTATGCACTAGCAATAAACAATTCAAAAACGAAATTGGGAAAATGATTCCATTTATAATAGCATCAAAAAGAGTAAATTTTTTAGGAATAACTTTAACAAAAGAAGTAAAAGACTTGTAGACTGAAATGTGAAACATCATCAAAGGAAATTAAAGAAGATCTAAATAAATAGAAAGCATTCATGTTCATGGACTAGAAGGTAATATTTGTCAAGATGGCAATACTTGCCAAATTGATCTACACATTCAGTGTGATCCCTATCAAAATTCCAGTTGTTGTTTTTTTCTGCAGAAATTGATGTTAATTTCATATAGAGATGCAAGGTACCCCAAATTGGCAAAAACTATCTTGAAAAAGAAGATAAAATTTGGAAGATTTACACTTTCAGATTTCAAAATTTACTGCAAATGTACAGTAATTAAAGGAGTATGGTGCTGACATAAGGACAAACATATAGATCAAAGGAATAGGAGAGTTCAGAAATTTATCCTTATATTTATGGTCAAATGATTTTCAATGAGTCGGGTAAGATAATTAAGGGGGGAAAATTGAGTAACCTTTTCAACAAAAGGTTCTGGGACAACTATATCTATATATGCAAAAGAATGTAATTAGAAACCTACTTTGTACCATGTACATGAATTAACCCCAAATGGATCATAGACCAAAATGTAAGAGCTAAAACCATAAAATTCATAGAAGAAAACATAGGAGTAATTCTTCATGACCTCAGGTAGGCAAATAAAAGTGGACAAAGGATTTGGATAGATATATCTCAAAGGAAGATGTACAAATGATTAATAAGCACATGAACAGGTGTTCAACATCACCAGTTATTGGGAAAATGAAAATCAAAACCACAATGAGATACCACTTCACACTCACTAGTTGGCTGTAATAAAAATGACAGACAATAACAAATGTGGAGAGGTTGGGGACAAACCGAAACCCTCAAGACATTGCTGGTGGGAATATGAAATGGGGCAGTCACTTTGGAAAAAATTTGCAGTACCTCAAAAAGAAAATACAGACTTACTATATGAACTAGCAATTCTTCTCCCAGGTAGTCTACCAAAGAGAGACTTGAAAACATATGTCCACATGAAGACTTGGACACAATATTCATAGCAGCATTATTCACAATAGCTAAAAAAGTGTAAACAACCCAAATGCCCATCAACTGATCAATGGATGAAGAAAATATGGTATGTCCATACAATGAAATGTTATTTGGCCATAAAAAGGAGTGAAGTACCGATACGTTCTATGAAGTGAATGAACCTTGAAAACATTATGTAAAGTCAAAGAAGCCAGACATGAAAGGCTATATATTGTATGATACTGTTTACATGAAATATTCAGAATTGGCGAAGGGGGAGTGACTGGTAATGGGTACAGAACTCTTTTAGAGGTGATAAAAATGTTCTGGAATAGGATAGTAGTGATGGTTGTACAAATTTGGGAATATATTAAAAACCACCGAATTGTGGTTATATTTTAAAAAATAAAAAATAAATTGTCAAAAGACTACATACTATATGATTCCATTTATATTAAGTACAATAATAAGCGATACTAATTAGTGGTGATAAAAATCAGAATTATGGTTCCTTTTGGGGGTTATCGATCTTGAGAGTCATGAGTTACCTTCCAGGATATTGGAAATGGTTTCTTGCTTTATCTGAGAAGTGGTAAAGATACATATCTTTATATATTGCTATTTATATCTGAGTTGTAAATGTAAAATCTTCATATAAATGTAAAAATCATTGTTTTACATTTAAGATTTATGTACTGTAGCATATTAATTTAATAATATCTAAATTCATAAGATGATTCAAAGGTTTCATGGTGACAGAGAAATATAATATTTATTGTAAAGGCCAAATTTTTAGGTCTTAGAAAAAGTAAAATTACAAACGGATACAAAAGTAATGCTTTATCTTGTGATTCATAATTTATTTTTCAAACAGAACAGATTTGTCTCTAGCACATAGTGAATGCTTAATTCAAGACAATCTCCTCTTCTTTGCTCCTTTTATATGTATTTATTTTTATACTGGAGAAAAATTTAATAATGCAAACCTGTTATCATTATAGATAAATTATTTCACTTTCCATTTCAAGATTCTCTTTACAAATGACAAAAAAAGATCTTCTAATTGATAATACTGCTTCCCAATATTTCAATGAATGAAAAGTGAATGTATAAGTATCAGTACAAAAAGTAACCTCATAAATAATGAAATGTGCTGGTCTCTGCATATTTAAGAACATCTAGAAAGTATAAACTGTTTCTACTTATCACAAGTACTATTTATTAATTATATTATTTTATATGTATAGAAAGAGCGATAGGCTTGCCAATCACTATAAATACAAGTAATCTGTATAGGAGTAGAATAGTCCTTAATTATTTATAAAGACAAAATCTATATGATTGATTAGGTTTTACTTATCATTAAGTATTCTTTTAAATTAACATTTGGCTTCAGTTTCTCAATGATTCAACTGAAACTATTAATATTGGTTAACTTTTTTTTTTTTAAAGATTGGCACCTGAGCTAACAACTGTTGCCAATCGTTTTTTTTTCTCCTCAAATCCCCCAGTACATAGTTGTATATCTTAGTTGTGGGTCCTTCTAGTTGTGGCATGTGGGATCCCACCTCAAAGTGGCCTAAAGAGCGGTGACCTGTCTATGACCAGGATCTGAACCAGTGAAACCCTGGGCCGCCGAAGTGGAGCACGTGATCTTAACCACTCGGCCATGGGGCCGGCCCCCAATATTGGTTAATTTTGATTTAAATGTGCCAGGAAACCTCGTGTTGTTAATAGCCACGATAACAGAGAAGAGTTCTTTTGTTTCTTTTCTATTTTTTTTTATTTTTCAGCTTAGCTTAAAATATCACTTCATACTGGTGTTTTGTCTAAATACTACTGCCAAAACACAAAATTTCTATGTAATCTTGATAATTTTTAAAAGTATAAGATTCTTAAAATGGCATACTGTGACAATTTATTTGTAAACAACAAATATAATTATTCTATTTACAAATAATTAAATCATACTATGATATCACATATGCTGACATAAAATGCTATTTTGATTCATACTGTTTTGTTTAACTGTGTCAAAGTTTAGAATTTCTAATAGTGAAAAATATTCGCCAGTCAAGTCTTTAGTTAATAAGACTTCAGAGACCACTTCAGCTTATGGAATTGAAGAACCAAACTTAGAATTGACTTACTGGACTTCTTTTTTGAATAGGAGTGTAGTATTATGGTTTAAAATAGCAGGCATCCAAAATGAAAAATCTTTTCCTGTTTCACTTTGAGGAATTTTATATAATTTTATATACATATTGCCTTTTCTTTGCTCACATGTATAAATGTTAGGAGAAAAGGATGCTGAATATATGTGTATATGTATATAATGACATTGTTTTAGCCTCTACAGAGTATTTTTAAATATATAATAAAAGAATAGTCAAATATGTGGAATTTTAATGAATCATATATAAATATAGAAAACTATAAGCTTCTTCGCCTTTCTGAGGCAATGTCTACATGGAGCCTATGAAGTGAGTGTTGGAGAATCAGTTTCCTTTCTCTCTCTTTCCTTCCCTCTCTCTCTGTTTTCCTTCCTTCCTTCCTCTTCCCTTTCTGCCTTCCTTCCTGCTTGTTTCTTTTCTTTCTTTCTTTTCTCTTTTTTCTCCACCCCCACACTCCCCACCACAACTGCATCTTGTAATTGTTGATATATCTGGCCATGTACTAGACCTAATTTATAAATTTAGATAATCCCAAACACTTATTTAGTTATTTTCAATTTAATTTTCTTCCATAGATAGAAACAAAGTTATTTTCTTATGTATAAAACAGGAATCAAAGCTACAAATACCTCTTGGTTTCCAGTTATGTTTTTTCATTCTACTGGCCATTAGAAAAATCAGTTAACTCTAGTCAAAGTCTTTGAGATCCGTGTGTAAAATATGTAGTCTCAAACTGTTGGCCCTTTACTAATTAAGAAAATATTTTGGTCTCTGGTCTTTTTTAAGAATGAAAGTACAAAGTCAAAAAGAGATAAGGTAGTTAAATTTAGATAATGTTATCAATGTAGGCCATTGAATTAAATTATTCTGGGAAAAAATACAGGAGTCCGTGTTGGCTACTGTACAATTGCCTGACGCCATGTCCTACACTGCTCACACGCTGTGGGCACGTGGATTTTAACACGTTTCTACCTTCCTCAGGAATTAGTCAGACTTTTAATTTTAGTAACATTTAAAAGCCACAATTTTATTTAATTATTTAGCAACAGATCTCAGGATTTAGTAACATTACTAAGAATGATTTATTAATTTTTTTCAGATGATTGAAATAATTTTAATTGAAATCAAAGTAATCTAGGTTAAAGGCAGGGAGCTTTTTCTGAGCGAGGTAAGACCACTGGAAATAGCAAGACCTTGTAGGTCTTATTGAGGCTGTGTTAAGCCATCGCAAAGGTTTTCCTTGGCTTCAAATGTAAAATGCTATGTGGTCTACAAAAAAAGTAGCAAGAACTTCCTTAAATTTTCTGCTTGTTACGTGGGCATACTCATAACATACCCACTTCAAAGCAATATTCTGAGTACCAAGGGATAAAACTAGTTTTGTTAAAAGTTTTCTTTTTTTTTATGATTCTGAGGTTAAAATCAAAAAGAAAAGCTGTGTCCAATATTAATTTTTCTCTTTTACCAAACAATGTGATTATGCTGGAATATTTTCATTGTTTCCACAATTTCAGGGAAATGACAAGCGGGGATTTCAGAAGTCTTGATGATATATTTTGATATTTTAATAGGCCCATTGCCAGGTATGATTAGACACTCAATAAATAATTGAATTGAATTGTTTGGGTATTTTCATAGGGGAGAACATAATATTGATTTCTTTTTGTGTTTACTTTAGAAAATTCCTGGAAAGTCTTCATTAACTAGAAAACAAAACAAACCATAAGACTCACAAGGAATAAATAACAAAATCGACTTTGGGGCTATGGAGTTTGACTTAGCAGCTTGTACTCCATCCTTTATAACAAAACCTCTCCGCTAATGTGAAGCAGCTGTGGTAATTTCACAAAATGGCCTAAACTGTTGAAAAGCCATTAAGAGTCTGATGTATGTAGAATAAAAAGGTTCATTCAGTTTTTTAAAAGGTTTCCCAATATGGAGTGTTATTTTATTTTATAACCACGTCTTAGTCATATTAAGTTTAAATGCCATAGAAAATTTTAATGACCATGTGGCTGGCTTTTTTTGTGAAATAGCAAGAATTCTTCAACATGCCTAAAATTCTTTTAGAAAAAAATCGGTGCAAATCTATTAGGTACACTGTGCAAGTTCCCACTAGTGAATGCATAGTTAGAAAATTGAGCAACAAACACATACAAAATGATTTATCATTTATGTTTGTAGGGGCACCTAAATAAATTAGAATCAATTTCTTTAATCCTAAGACACATAGAAGCTTTTGGATAATGAAAGCCACTTGGTTTCCCAGCTCTTTCATAGGTCTGAGCCTCAAGTATTAACTGTATGTTTTTGAATTTATTCTTTATATTGTATGATTTTTTAAAACAAGTTTTGAATCTTTCCCTAAGGATATATGAGGGACTATACCTCTACTTCCCTTCCCTTTTTTTTCCTCTGAAGGTGATAGCTATATGATATTTTTTGTGCATTCACCTGCTTTACTTCTTTTGACTTTTAGAAAGTCTGTCTTTGTGCCTTTCAAATGATTTCTAAGAGAGATGAAGCATATCGTGGTCAGTATTCTACCTGATATGAGGTATTTTCAGCAGACTTATAATTGCACATCTACAAGAACTGTAAATATGTTCCTTAGAAATCCATTGTGAATTTGCTTGTGTTCTTCTGATGTACGCACTGATATACAGACTCTTAAGATGCTTTAAGCTGGACCATAGTGATCAAACCCAGAAAACTCATGTGAGAACTGAGGCCCACACACGAGAGACAGGGCAGTTCCAACCTGCTGAACACCATCACTCTTCTATGTTCATCTAAAATCAGTCACAATAGACACCCAGATTCACAGGAAATAGGACTGGCCATCTTCCATGACCATAAGTAAGCCCAAGAATTGGAAGCCCAGGATTTGGTCAGTTTACAAGAACATTAGTGGACTTTGTCTGTAGACTCAATCAGCACCTCTCTGTACAAGGCATTTTGCTAGATGTTGTGAGGGAGATAGCAATGATATAAGATGGTCCATAACTTCAAAGGCCTTACATCCGGGTGGAAAGATCAGATGTATGCATTTTTCTTTTTGATTATAAGGCAGTGCTGTCCTATTCACAGCAGTGTACTCCTGGTGCATGGCACTGGTGGTCAGCTATATGAGAGTAGGGCCCATAGGCGACAATGGTTTTCCAAATGCCTTGCTGGGCAGGCTAGATTTGAGTGAGGCTGATGGTGGGACATGGCACTAGATGGATGTGGCATATTTCAAGACTGACTAGTAGAGAAGAGTAACAAAAACTAGGGGACTTTGGGTTGGGAATAGTGAAAGGAAAGGTTGGAAAAGTCAGTGGAAGTCACACGCTAATCTCTCAATAAATATTCATTGCCAAACAATAAGAACAATCCAGATAAGCTACAAAATCATTGCATATCTATTTGTCAAAACTCACCAGAGAGCTGAGAATACAAAGAAATGGAAATGAACTAAAGTCCAGGGAGTCATGTGACCCTTCTAAGAGAGAAGAGACTCATAGTTGTTTTTATTCCCGGGGGCACTATGAATAAGAAGCAAATATACCATAGACTGTGATAAGTAGAAATCAGCCCAATGTTTAATGAACTTTTAATAGCCACTGATGGGCTGATAATGATGGATTAGACCTCCAAGGAGCCTTATCATAAAGTAAGTCTGTACCCACCTGCCATCTCTTTCCCACAGGGCTTGTCTATGGCTAGTGAGTCAAAGACTGGGACATGGCAGGAGGCTGAAAGAGGTGCCCTACTGGTCCCCATCTGGTGCACCAAACTTTCCACAGGGCTTATCAGCAAACTGTCCCTAAGTACATAGGAACAACTCACTGAAGGCTATAGACAGCGCTGCAGGATGGAGATCAACCTCACAAAGTTTGGAAAGCTGAGGACTGAACTATAAAACACGTAGAGGTTTCAGTGTCTCGCTGGTGCTCAGTGCTCAGATACTAAGCCCTGCTGAAGAAATAAAACCAATGGTGAACTGGATCTGACTAAAGCTATCACAAAGTCCAGAATCATCTCAACAACAGATTAGATCGACTTGGTGCTCCCTCCCCTCATCCCATGGTTAAGGCCTGAAAAAAAAAGGGACATGCCATTTTCTGGGGTAAAGATTATTTATTTACATCAGTCTTCTTTTTTCTTATATATGTAATGTCCAGCATAAATTAAAATATGAGTCATCTGAAGAAGCAAGAAAACATGGCCCATAATCAAGAGAAAAAATACCCAACAGAAACTAACCCACACATAGTCCAGATGTTGGAATCAAAAAATGAAGATTTTTCAAGAGGAGAGTGTAGGAAGATCCTGAAGTTACCTCTTCCCATGGACATAACAAATCTACAGCTACATATGGAACGATTACCTCCGAAAAAGACCTGAAAAATAGCTGAACAGTTCTTCCACAGCAAAGGATAAAAGGGCTATACTGTGGTGGGTAGGAAAGGCACAGATTCAGTCGTGCCAAAAACTCCACCCCCGGTGCAGTGACCTACAATTGGGAGAGGTCTCAAAAAAGCAGAGCTTATCCCCAAGGAGTGAGGGGTTTGTGCTCCACATCAAGCACTGTACCCCAACCCTTGGGACCTGCACTGGAGAGACAAGCCCCCAAAACATCTGGCTTTGAAAACCAGCAGGCTTATGTCCAAGAGAACCATAGAGCTGTAGAGAACAGAGATTCCACTCTTAAAGGGCTGGCACACAGCCTCATTTGCCCAGGGACTGGGCACAAATGCAGCAGTTTGAAAAGCACCAAGACCAGAGGTGAAGGAGATTCATTTGCTAATATTAAAGCATCTGCCAGAGGGGTAGAAGCCTATCAGAACTCTCTCTGGGAATGGAGGTGCTGGTGGTGGCTATTTGTGCACTCTCCTTCTAACCTGCTAGAGCCAGTGGGCATGTCCCACCTCTGTGCCATTCCTGAGGCCCTGCCAAACCTGGTGGTAGAATGCAGCCCCCACAGAGAAAGACTGCTTGAGGAGCTGGCTCTGGTGGCCAGGGAGAATTGTGTTTCTGGGGCCCAGAGTTCTGAAACAATTGAAGAGACAGTTCTTGGCAGGCTACCACCCTGAGGGCACTGTACAGATAGCAAACTGAAATACACTATCAGTCTTCCTGTGAAAAAGTCATATTTACTTATCCTGGAGGTTCAGCCTGGGGGAAAGGCTTTAGGTTTATCACACATCTAACAGTGATGGAAGTGCTCTCAGGGAACGTAGGTCAGGGGATGTCATCTTTGCGCTCTCCCTTGGCCTCATTACAGCTCCCAGAAAGGAATTCATACACTTGTCCAGAGCCTCAATTTCTGCACCTGTTGCCTAGGGGACACCTCCAGATCACCTGGTCTGGAAGGTGGCAGGGTTTACAATTCTGGTCACACAGGACTGTATATACTTACATATCTTCAGTGCTGCTACTTGAAGGTCTAGCTTCTGATCAGCCTGAAACTAGGTGTTAACTGAGATCCCTCCCTTTGGAACATTCACAGGTATTAGCACACCCTCTAAAACTGGGATCCATCAAGAATAAATCAAGCTACTTAGATAATCACAAAGGTTTGAAAGACAACCAAGATCTTGGGCAAGGTTAAATGATGTTTCCTCCCCTACATAAGGCCATTCCTTCAGACTGGAAGTGAGAGCTTTTTTGTCTGATACATAGAAACAAACACAGAGAATCAAATAAAATGAAAAAACAAAGGAATATGTTTCAAATGAAAGAACAAGATAAAAATCCAAGGAAAAGAACATAATGAAATGGAGATAAATAATTTACCTGATAAGAAATTCAAAGTAATGGTCATAAACATGCTCACTGAACTCAGGAGAAGAATAGATGAACACAGTGAGAACTTCAACAAAGAGATAGAAAATATAAGAAAGTACCGAACAGAAGTCACAGAGCTGAAGAATACAATAGCTGAACTGAAAAATACACTAGAGGTGTTTGAAAGTAGGTGAGAATGAAACAGAAGAAAGGATCAGTGACTTGGAAGACAGGGCAGTGGAATTCACACAAACAGAATAGCAAAAAGAATTTTAGAAAAGTGTAGATAGCTTAAGCTACCTATGTGATAACATTAAGTGAAAAAAAATTCACCTTATAGGGGTCCCAGAAGGAGAAGAGAGAGAGAAAGCAGCAGAAAACCAATTTGAAGAAATAATGGCTGAAAACTTCCCTAACCTGGGGAAGGAAACAGGCATCCATGTACAGGAAGCACAGAGAGTTCCAAATGGGATGAACCTAAAGACACATTATAATGAAAATGTTAAAAGTTAAAGACAGGAGAGGATCTTAAAAACAGCAAGAGAAAAATAACTTGCTATATACAAGGGAACCCCCATAAGACCATCAGTTGATTTTTCATAGAAACTTTTCAAGCCAGAAGGGAGTGGCATGACATATTCAAAGTGCTGAAAGGAGAAAACTTCCAACTAAGAATACCCTACCCAGCAAGGTTAAAAGTCAGAATTGAAGGAGAGATAGTTTTCCAGACAAGCGAAAGCTAAAGGGGTTCATCACCAATAAACAGGCCTTATAAGAAATGTTAAAGAGACTTCTTTAAGCTTAAAAGAAAAGTCACTAACTAGTAATAGAAAACATATAAAAGTTAAAATCTCACTGGTAAAGGCAAACATACAGTAAAGTAAAAATATACAGTAAAAAAGTATACACTTATAAAGGTTAAAAGACAAAAGTAATAAAATTAAGTATAACTACAATAATTAGTTAAGAGATAAACAAGCCAAAAACATGTAAAGTATGATATCAAAAACACAAAATGTAGGGGGGAGTAAAAATATAGAGCTTTTAGAATGCACTTAAACTTAAGTTACTATCAACCTAAAATAGACTGTTATATATATAGACTGTTATATGTGAACCTTAGGGCAACCACAAAGCAAAAACATAGTAGACACACAAAAGATATTGAGAAAAGAATCCAAACGTAACACTAAAGAAAGTCATTAAACCACAAGGGAAGAGAGCAAGAGAAGAAGAAAGAAATAGAGAAGAACTACAAAACCATCCAGAAAGCAAATAACAAAATAGCAATAAGTATATACCTATCAATAATTACTTTAAATGTAAATGGAGTAAATTCTCCAATTAAAATACATGGAATGGTTGAATGGATGAAAAAAACAAGATCCATCTATATGTTGCCTACAAGAGACTTACTTCAGATCTACGGACACAAATAGACTTAAAGTGAAGGGATAGAAAAAGATATTTCATTCAAATGGAAATGAAAAGAAAGCTGGCATGACTATACTCATAACAGACAAAATAGACTTTAAAATGAAGTCTACATTAAAAGACAAAGAACAGCATTACATAATGATAAAGTGGTCAATCCAACAAAAGGATATAAAATTTGTAAATATTTATGCACCCAACATAGGAGCGCCTAAATATATAAAGTAAATATTAACTGACCTAAAGGGAAAAATTGATAGCAATACAATAACAGTAAGAGACTTTAATACCACACTTGCATCAATGGATAGAACATTCAGACAGAAAATCAATAAGGAAACATGGGCCTTAAATGATACATTAGACCAGTTGGACTTAATAGGTATGTACAGAACATTCCATCCAAAAGCAGCAGAATACACATTCTTCTCAGGTGCACATGGAACATTCTCCAGGACAGATCACATGTTAGGCCACAAAAAAGTCTCAATAAATTTAAAAAGATTGAAATCATACCAGGCATCTTTTCTGGTATGAAATTAGAAGTCAATTACAGGAAGAAAACTGGAAAAATCACAAATATGTGGAGATTAAACAACATGCTACTGGACAACCAATGAGTCATTGAAGAAATCAAAGGAGAAATAAAAAATACCTTGAGACTGGGACTGGTCCCGGTGGCCTGGTGGTTAAGTTCAGCATGCTCTGCTTCAGCAGCCCATGTTTGGTTCCCAGGCATGGACCTACCTCACTTGTCTGTCAGTGGCCATGCTGAGTTGGCGACCCACATACAAAAAATAGAGGAAGATTGGCAACAGATGTTAGCTTAGGGGCAAATCTTGCTCAGCAAAACAAAACAAAAAACCTTGAGACAAATGAAAATGGAAATACAACAGTCCAAAATCTATGGGGCGTAGCAAAAGCAGTCCTAAGAGGGAAGCTTATAACAATAGAGGACTAACTCAATAAACGATCTAACTTTACACCTAAAAAAACTAGGAAAAGGAGAACAAAAATAGCCCAAAGTTAGTAGAAGGAAGGAAACAATGATCAGAGCAGAAATAAATAAAATAGAAACAAAAAACTGTAGAAAAAATCAATGAAGCTAAGAACTGATCTTTTGAAAAGATAAACAAAGTTGACAATCCTTTAGCTAGACTCACCAAGAAGAAAAGGGAGAAAACCAAATCAACAAAATCAGAAATGAAAGAGCAGAAGTTACAAATGACACAAGAATTATAGAAAGGATCATAAGAGACTACTATGAACAATTATATGCCAACAAATTGGACAACCTAGAAGAAATTCCTAGAAACATCTAACCTTCTAAGATTGAATCATGAAGAAATAGAAAGTCTGAATAGAACAATTTCTGTTAAGGAGATTGAATCAGTGATCAAAAAGCACTCAACAAACAAAAGTCCAGGACCAGTTGACTTCATTCAGGAATTCTATGAAACATTCAAAGATTTAATACCTATCCTTCTCAAACTCTTCCAAAATATTCAAGAGGAGGGAAGGCTCCAAATTCATTTTACAAGTCCAGCATTACCTTGATACTGAAACCAGACAAGGACACCAAGAAAATAGCCACAGCAATTAGGCAAGAAAAAGAAATAAAAAATTATGCAATAAAAAGAAATAAAAGGCACTTGAATTGGAAAGGAAGTAGTAAAAATGTCACTATTTGCAGGTGACATGATATTATATGTAGAAAGTCCTAAAAACACCACTAAAAAACTGTTAAAATTAATAAATAAATTCAGTAAAGCTGCAGAATACAAAACCAATATACAGAAATATGTTGCATTTCTATACATTAATCACTAATAACAAACTATCAGAAAGAGAAGTTAAGAAAACAACTCTATTTACCCTTGCATCAAAAAGAATAAAATACCTGGGAATAAATTTAATCAAGGAAGTGAAAGACCTGTACACTGAAAACTGTAACACATTGATAAAAGAGACTGAAGAAGACACAAATAAATGGAAAGATAGTTTATGTTCACGGATTGAAAGAATTAACATTATTAAAATGTCCATACTACTCAAAGCAATCTAGAGATTCAATGAAATCCCTATCAAAATTTCAATGGCATTTTTCACAGAACTAGAATAAAAAATTCTAGAATTTGTATGGAACCACAAAAGACTCCAAATAGCCAAGGCAATCTTGAGAAAGAAGAACAAAGCTGGAGGTATCATGCTACCTGATTTCAAACTATACTACAAAGCTATAGTAATCAAAACAGTATGGTATTGGCATAAAAACTGATGCATAGATATATGGAATAGAATAGAGAGCCCAGAAATAAACCTACACATATATAGTCAATTCATTTATGACACAGGAGCCAAGAATATACAATGGGGAAAGGACAGTCTCTTTAATAAGGGGTGTTGAAGAAGCTGGACAACTACACGCCAAAGAATAAAACCAGACTACTGTCTTACACCATACACAAAAATTAACTCAAAATGGATTAAAGACTTCAATGTAAGACTGGAAACCATAAAACTCCTAGAAGAAAAACTTAGGTGGTAAGCTTCTTGACATCAGCCTTGGCACTGAATTTTTGGATCAGCAAAGGCAACAAAAGCAAAAACTAACAAACAGGACTACATCAAACTAAAAAGCTTCTGCACAGCAAAGGAAACCTTCAACAATATAAAAAGGCAACCTACTGAATGGGAGAAAATATTTGCAAATCACATAACTGATAAGGGGTTAGTATCCAAAATATATAAAGAACTCAAAAAAAACTTTGATTAAAAAATAGAGGATATAAACAGACATTTTTCCAAAGAAGACATACAGATGGCCAACAGGCACATGAGAAGATATTCTACATCACTAATTATCAGGGAACTGCAAACCAAACCCAAATGAGGTATCACCTTACACCTGTCAGAATAGCTATCACTAGAAGGACAAGGGATAACAAGTGTTGGAGAGGATGCAGAGAAAAGGTAACTCTCATACACTGTTGGTGGGAATGTAAATTTGTGCAGCCACTATGGAAAACAGTATAGGAGTTCCTCAAAAAATTAAACATTGGCCTACTATATGATCCAGCTATTCCACTTCTGGGCATTTTTCTGACAAAAATGAAAACACTAATTTGAAAAGATATATGCACTCCCATATTCATTGCAGCATTATGTATAATAGCTAAAATATGGAACCAACCTAATTGTCCATTGATGAATGAATGGATAGAGAAGATGTGGTACATATATATACAATGGAATAATAACCATAAAAAAGAAGGAAATCTTGCCATTTGTGACAACTTGGATGAACTTTGAGGGTATTATGCTGAGTAATGTAAGTCAAAGAAAGACAAATACCATATGATTTAACTTATATGTGCAATCTAAAAAACAAAACAAATGCGCAAAACTCACAGATACAGAGAGCAGGTTGGTGGCTATCTGTAGGAGAAGGAGGGTGGGGGATGGGAGAAATGGGTGAAGGAGGTCGATTGTATGGTGACGGATGGGAACCAGACTTACCGAGGTGGTCACTTTGTAGTGCATACAAAGACTGAATTATTCTGTTGTACACCTGAAATTAAAATAATGTTATATACCAATTTTACCTCAATTAAAAAAATGAAGGCTTTAAAATAGCTATGAAAAATACATTAAAGGATCTGGTGGAAAGGTGGACAAAAATGACAAGATAGAATGGTATGCAGGAAGGAATAAAATTTGCTAACAAGTAAGAAATAATTGAAAATTAGTTTGTTGAAAAAAATTCAGACTTGGAGAATTTGGATAAACTTGTATACAGCTTCCAGAGTTGAGACAGAATGCTGGGACTTTTTAATTCCAAAGTCTATGTTTGTTTTTGCCCCAGTTTACCATATTCTAACTGTCTTGAACAGTTTTGATCATATATTCTCCTCCTTTTTTCCTTTTATTATTACTATTTTAGATTCAAGTAATAGTAAGAAAAAATACAAATTAGGCTGCAAAATGAAGTCAATGAGATTCATAATTTTTCTCCCTATAGGCAATCTTTCAGTCTGAGAAAAATAATGATACCATCTGTAGCTATTAATCAAAGTTTTACGCATACTTCTAATTATTTGGTCTGAGATACTACCTTCCAATTAGTCTCTGGTTCATTTAAAAAATTCATCTTCAATAATTATTTGATTTCATCTTTGCTTACTAATAACTGCATTAAAAGTTCTATTTTTATCAGATTAAACATTAATTTTTAAAATAAAAAATGATCACTGAATAAAGAGGAAGACTTTAGGCTGTGACTGGGGGTTTCTTTTTAACAGAGTCACACTTTTTTAGGAGGTTTAATATGCCACTATTTTATGAATGGATGGGAGTGGGAAGATTAGTCAGATTATTTGTACAATTGGCCAGGCCACAGGTGCTATAATTTTGATCATAGTGGTTGATATGGGAATGAAAATGAGGGGGATATTTTTGGAAAAAGGAATAATAGACTACATAACTGAAGCTAGGCTTAGATGGGGAAAAGTCAAAGATAATCTTAAGGAGACTCAAAAAATAATAGTAACTACGGGGACAATGAACAATGACCATAGTGGAGAAACCAAGGCAAATACAATTTTGAGTCACAAAAAAAGGGGAAGAATATGTATTTAAAAGAAAATATCAGAGAACCTCATAATTCAGAGAAATTGTTTTTGTGAAATGAAAAATCCAGTACAAGTTGCACTGATGAGAGAGAGCACAGACAAATATTCAAATAACGTGTGGTAGCTTCAACTTGGTCTTTTTTCCTGCCATATTCTGCTTTTTGAGGAAATCATTGATTTAAAAAGCAGGAAGATTAAGATGAGATATTTTTGGTTTATACTACACTTTTTAATTTGCTGCAGTGTTATTTGTTTTCTTTTATCCAGATCCTTTCACACACACACACACACACACACACACACACACTGAAATTAGGGAATATTTGGTAATCCACTGTATTCCACAGCATCCAGTATCATCAGAAGGTAAGTGGCAAAATTAATTAATTCAGCCATTCAATTGTTTGTAGCCTTATTTCTAGCTGCTACTGAAAATGACAAAGATGAGTAAGACATCACACTGCCTTCAAGTTACTCATGATCTTCTAATTTATTGATTGACATTTGTCACAGGTGGAGAACAAAGAAATTATTTTTTCACAATGTTGTGGCATTTTTCTTCTTAAGCTCGTGTGATTTTTCGTTGATTACATTAAATAAGATAATGCAGGTGAAGTAGTTAGCATAGTACTTGGCACACAGTAATCCCTCAATAACTATTAGTTACTATATTATTTTTATCATTATCTTTATTATAAAAATAAAATATAGAGATGATCTGAAGTTCTTTGACAAATACTTACAGTGTCATTTTCATCACTCTCTAAAATGGCAAGTGAGGGGCCCTGAAACTTAAGCTTCATTGGATTCAGGATAAATTGGATTCTGCTCCATCAATATTTAAAAGTGTTTCAGAAATAAGACAACCAAAATTTTTTTGCTCTATCAAAAATGTACCCTTGTTTTAGTGCCACTCCCCTGCCTTTTCCATCACCCCATCTTATGAGATGAGAAATAGAGCTTCTATTGGTTATAAATACTTTAGGTCCTTTGGAAACAAGGGTAGAATAAATGAAATAGAAAATAACATATCTTAAATTACTTTTAGGATAGTTATATAATTTCTACAGGTCTATCATCAGATCTCCTTTCAGTTTGTCTCCTTTACAAAGTTCTGTTGAGGGGTTGGCCTGGTGGCACAGCAGTTAAGTGTGCATGTTCTACTTCGGCAGCCCAGGGTTCACTGGTTTGGATCCCAGGTGCAGACATGGCACCACTTGGCAAGCCATGCTGTGGCAGTCACCCCACATATAAAGTAGAGGAAGATGGGCACAGATGTTAGCTCAGGGCCAGTCTTCCTCAGCAAAAAGAGAAGGATTGGCGGCAGATGTTAGCGCAGGGCTAATCTTCCTCAAAAAAAAAAAAAGTTCTGTTGATCAATTCAAGTACCTGTTTTCTTGGCTGCCTCTCCACATGTGCAGGTATAATACAGTCTGAGTTATTTCTATCATAACTCTTGTGCAATACCATCAATATTTTACATATGATGGAAATGGGGCCATACAGGTTATAAGTGACTTGATCGTAGTCTTAAGAAAATTCCACGGAATTTTAAATCCCACAATATATATTTAAACAACTACTAAATGTTAGGCACTATGTCTTGCTGATTCTCTAAGCTAGCTGTCACTTCCTTCTGTTCTCCTACCTTCTATTACCTTCTCCACATCTTTCACTCTCTTTCATGCCCCCTTCTGTTTGTCTTTAACATGGCCCCCCATGGACTCCCGGTAGTGTTAGCTTTTCACCTATGGTACACTAGTTTCTAGGTGATAAGTTGAGCATTGAATTGTTAAACATCTAAAGATAGCTTTAATTGATTTAACCACTTGACTTTAAGCCATGGTTCAATTTTCAACTGAGACAATGGCACCTTTTATAAGGGAAGAAAATACGAGACCTATAAGTCAAATGGGAGATAGGGTAAGTGCTCCTATCTGACATCTTGATTAATATGAATTAAGTCAGCTTGGTTTGGTAGTTCATAGGTTCATGTCAGCAATGATAACAGTAGCCATTAGTGATGACACCGAAAATGTTGAGCCTTTAACTAGGATTTTCTTTGAAGTTCAAGGGACCTAGCTACCAAAGTTCAATTCTAAGATAGAATGGGAAATAGAAACCTGAAAATATCAAGTGGATATAATTTACTTCTTCACCATCATGCTTCCTAAAGCTCTCAGGTCATTTTCATTAGTTACGGAATTATGATACAGTGTGAATAATATTTATTCACAATTTAACTTCAGAGAAGAGATCATAGTATATTTTGAAAAGATAGTTCTTAGGCAGAAGCAAAGAGGATAATTCATTTTTCCTGGAACAGAGTATACAGCAATTTCCATGTGGCTGCTTTGTCCGGTTTCCTAATGATTGTGGAAGGACTACAAAGAGGAACATTAGAGTCTAATCATCAGACTCTAACGTGTCCAGGGCATAGCTGTTTTTCCACTAATCAGCAGTGTTTCTCATGTGATGGTCTTGGATCGTCTGTTATTAGGACCACTTGGGGAAATTATTAAACATTGACATTCCTGGGCCCCACTCCAGATCCACTGAATCAGAATCTCTGGAGATGGGCCCTGGGGTACTGCTCTTAATACTAGCTCTCCAGGTATGTTATACACACTAAGGTCTGAGGCTCGGTGCCTTCTAACTGCCCAGTTTTTAAATGAAGGATTTACGAAACTTACTTTCTCACTCTTTTAAACTCAGAGAAAAACTGGGATTTTTATGTTTAAGTGAAGGAGATACTACTGAAGGTAAACCTTGATAGACCTACCCTTTCCAACGAAATGCTCAGCATGGTCATGATGATGTTAAATCACAAGGAAGAGGGGTTATATAATTGCTCCTTTCTTCCCTCAAACTCAGTCAGTTATGAGACTGTCTGGTGTATTGCTTGTATCATAACATAAATTAGGTAATTAGAAATGGCATTCTGAGCTCTGATATCCACAATGCTCACAATGGGAGCAGGTTTGGTGGCAAATTGCATGGTCAGAAGCCTACATAGAATATAATAAACCTCTCATTGGACAGATGGTGGTGCTTACACATGCCTGTATATACTAAGTTATTTGACTATGCCAATCCAATGTAAAATGTGTCCAAACAGGAAAGTAACTGGGTGCCTGATCATAACTTGGTCAAGAGATGCTCGTCACTATTGAGAGATTTGGAAGGAGGCTAAATTTGGAGGTTAGTAACATGTCAGCCTGAGTCAATGTCCCTATTTTTATAATCTCCATTTAAACGCCTCAAGATCGTGCTTGGGCATTCCACTTATTTGCGCATCTATTTTTATCTCATATCAACTTGGTGGTAACTCTCTTGTGCTCCTCTCACACTAGGGACTGGAGTATGATTCCAAGCTCAGACTGTTTATTAATCCAGCTTCTTCCTCACGGACCCTGTCCAAATGTTCCTATGGATGCAGCGGAGATCCCCACACTGTAGTTTTTACAGCATACAAGACCGATTTTCTAGTCCTGTCTCAGCAATCCGCCTTACGGTGCAGTGTCTTTCCTTTGTTGAGGTCTGAGGCTCAGATTAGCTGTTAGTACTGTCTCTTTACCTTTGCCCAGAAATATCAGAGATGGTAGAGATTCACATTAGAATCTAGAAGGTATTTAACCCTTTTATTCACATTGGTCGCTTTTAACTATTTTTAAAAATCATTTTACGCTATTTAAATGAGAATAAGGGAATGGGAATCAAGGGTTCCTCTCCTCACTCAGTCTTCCTCTTGCAAGTTTTAGTATTTATTTTTTAAAACAATTAAACTTTTTAATTTTTTTAATTAAAAAAACTTTTTTGAGGAAGATTGGCGCTGAGCTAACATCTGTTGCCAATCTTTCTCTTTCCTTTTTCTCCCCAAACCTAGTACGTAGTTATATATCCTAGTTGTAAATCTTTCTAGTTTTTCTATGTGGGATGCCTCCACAGCATGGCTTGATGAGCAGTGTGTAGGTCTGCACTCAGGATCTGAACCAGCAAACCCTGAGCTGCTGAAGTGGACTTAACCACTTGGCCACAGGGCAGGCCCCAAAGCAATTAAACTTTTAAAATGCCAGTTGTTCACCTCATTGTCCTGGTGTTCCAGAGAGTTTTATCATTATATTCATGTAGCTCCATAACACTTTGACATTTTCCATCCCTGCAATATACAATATTCATTTCTCATTGGTTCCATACCAAAAAAGAATCCTTGTATTTGTATATGGAAAAATTCCTATGATGTTCACTTTTCACATATTATCTTCATATATTGAGGGAGTCTTTAAAATGTTTTTGCACTTTTCTAAATAAATAAGCCAGAAAAACCCTTTAAAACACCTTCTCCTTCTCAAACATTATTCTCTTTCTCTTTTATTCAAGGTTCTCTCATAAAAACAAAAATAAATCTTTCACTAGTGTATTATTTCTAGCCAATTTTGTGTCAGTGTAGGCCTCATTGTAGGTACCAGATCCTGCTTTCTGTGGCCCCCAAGGCAACCTCCAATTTCAGTTAATAGGATATCTAAGGATGTTAGGTCAAATTGAGACCCCCATTGAATTCGATTCTAGAATTTCTTTGCCTTGTAATTTAAAGTCATTTGTTTGATTACAGGCAGGTTGATGTTTGAGGACCAAAGTTGGATGTGGTCCCAGACATATGGGTCTGCTCCATGGTGAACCTGGTTAAGACCGTCTTCCCAACCTTATATGCGTACAGAGGAGGAAGGTTCTATTGTGAGAGATTCCATGAAGTGAATGGTCACAGTAAACAAGTGATGAATTATGGAGTAGAGTTCTGGGTCTTTGGTCAGCCAACCTGGACTCTTTCGGGAGATGATGTGTATGATGGTTCGGAGTTGGAAGTCTGATAAACCTTATTTCAAAGCCCAATTTTCACAGCAGTGCAATTGTGGCCAATTTATTTTACCTTTCTTTCTTCTTTTCTTCTTCTTCCCAAAGCCCCTAAATATACAGTTATATATTCTAGCTGCAAGTGCCTCTGGTTCTGCTTATTTTAGCTTTCAAAGTTCTCATTTCCTTGTCTTAAAAACACTGCTGTTTTTATGATTAAATAAAATAAGTTTGTTTATTGTTAAGCATAGTAGCCTACACATGGTAACTGAAGGCAAATATTATATTAACGTAATTTCTACCTCATGACGTGACCTGTCCTATGTGCTTTTTTTTTTTTTTTGAGGAAGATTAACCCTGAGCTAACTACTGCAAATCCTCCTCTTTTTGCTGAAGACTGGCCCTGAGCTAACGTCTGTGCCCGTCTTCCTCTACTTTATAGTGGGACGCCTACCACAGCATGGCTTTTGCCAAGCAGTGCCATGTGTGCACCCGGGATCCGAACCAGTGAACCCCAGGCTGCCGAGAAGCAGAACATGCGAACTTAACCACTGTGCCACCAGGCCGGCCCCCCTGTCCTATATGTTTTTAATTTAAAATTTCAATAATAAACTTAATTTATAAATTATAAGCCTGGTAATCTATAAAATATGACAATGTATTTATTTCATTCACAGGATTATTTATCTCAGGGGTACAGATTCAGTTTTGATTAGTTATTAAAGTTCTTATTACTAGTTCTCAATGATTATGAATAACAGGGTATGTAGGAGAGGTGCCAGCCTTGAAATCACACAGACTGGCTGCAAATCCTGGCTCTTGCACTTCCTGGTTGCATAACTAAATTTCTCACCCTCTCCAAGTTCAGATTACCATCTGTAAAGTGAGGACAACAGTAACTACTTTGTAGGCTTATCAAGAAAATTTACTTAGGTAAAGTATATAAACTACCAAACTAGTACCCTGCAACTAACTGCTCAATAAATGTTAGTTATTTTCTCTTTTCTCCCATTTAAAACAATCCAGAAGTATGTACTAATTTGCAAAGTGTTTGCTCTTGGACTGAAATATCTTTGGGTTCATTATATTTTTTTCACCTTCCTGAAATTACCTCAGCCACTGTAGTTGTTAACTGGCACATCAAAGATAAGCATATACCATCTCTCCATCCTGAAAACCCACTAAAATGATCAAAAAGGTATGTAACATGACATACACTCAAAAGACAATAAAATGGAGCTGGTGGGATAAGTGGAAACTAAAAGAACAGATCCTGGACGGGTGAAACCTGAGCTGTAATGTGGGACATGTGGACACTTATTGCTTCCCACCACAGAATCCTAAAATGACTCAGGAATTTGCGGGAACAAATATTGACAATGATGTAAAGGTGGAGTAGATAAAAGAAGGATTTGTTAGAAGTCTGTTGAAGAAGTAATTAAACCACTTTTTGCAGCTGGACAATAGTTCCCCACCACACACACACACATACACACACATGCACACTTGAGGTGGAAGGAGCAGCGGGCACAGCTGAAGGTGGGAATACCATACCAAGGTCAATGGGTACATATTGAACTAAGATATCCAGTTTTATTTTTCCAGTCAGCTTTCAGGACAATGGGAATAAGGCTAACACCTATGAGGAAGAAGTTTTAAAGGTTTGTTTAATGAAATATCAGACTAGACCATGAGAAAAGATCTAAAGATATTAACAAGAAGGATCACAGCCAGATTGCCTTTAGCAAAGCCCCCTAGTCCACATATACGTCTCTTTATTCAGCTCTTTAGGGTCCCATTCTTAAATACAACTGGACAGCCAAATATTTAGATGTTCAAGAAAAGTCTCTAAACTGAAAAACAGAGGCAGGTAAAGAAAACAAGGGAAAAAAAGGAACTTGAAAGAAATATTGTTACTGGAGGGAGAAGAAAAATCTCGAAAATGAACAAATTCCTAACATTCATATTTAGGCAAGAAAAAAGAAAACATTGCATTCACAAAACAAGAATAAGAAAAAAGATACATTCAGATAACAAAAAAAAGCTCTTGGAAGTTAAAAATTATGATAGCTGAAATGAAAATTCAGTAGAAGGACAGTTGAAGCAAGATCCCCAAAATTAGTACAGAAAGACAACAAAATGAGAAATAGGAAAAAAGGGATAAGAAAGTTAGAGGAAAAACCCAAGAGGTGCAAAATTTGAACAAAAATGCTTCTAGAGAGACAGAAAAGAGAATATAGAAAGAAGCAAATTATCAAAAAAATAATTTTAAAATGTTCTGGAATTGAAAGATACAAGTTTTGAAATTAAAGGAGCTCAACAATTGCCTAACACAACGAATGAAGAAAGATCTATGCTAAGGCATGTGAAATTTCAGACCACTTGAGAAAAGGAGAAACTTATAAATGCTTCCAGAGAGAAAGAGAGAGAAGCAAAAAAATAGATGACAAATAGTAAAGGATCACGTATCAGAATGGTAGATGACTTCTAACAGCAAAATTGCATAGTGAAGCAACAGCTTCAAAATTCTGAAGGAAGATTTCAACCTATGATTCAAGCTAGCAATCAAGTACAAAGGAATAGAAGAGACAATATCAAATATGAAAGCTTCAAAAATTAATCAACCTCATTTCAGAGACTGGGAAACCACAAGATAGATAATGAAGGGAGACACTGAGACAACAGCTGTGCAGATGTCTAGAGAGTAAGTGGTCCAGATGTGAGCTGAATAGATGGCTTCAGTTAGGCTGTCTTTAAGAGATTGAAACACATGAAATACCTGATGTGTTTGAACTTGTTGAGGGGATATTTATGATTCTGGAAAAGATGAGCAAAATTAAGACTGAATTATTATTGGTTGAAGGAAAAAATAAAGGTTGTACAAGAGAAACAAATAATTACATAAAGCTACATGACTTAGCTCATGAATAATCTTTATATGCTCATAATATGAAAAGTGAACACTGATATAACTAAGAATGATGATATAACTAAATCAGGAAGTTGAAGAAATTGAAGGCAGGTATGCACGTGTGAGTGGGGAACCTGGGAGAGTATATAAGATAAAATTTCACTTCCACAATAGAAAGTCAATAGATATCTAAAATTCAAAAATCAAGAAATAGAATTATAAGTATGTTATTTAAGAATATAAGATAAAGATCAAAATAAAAGGCTAAGCTAATTGAAATTTGTCACTTCTGGGGAACAGGAATTGGAGGTGGTAGCAGAGAGTGAGGTGGCATAGCAATGCTTTTTTTCATGTTGAGCCTTAACAAAACTTTTGACCTTGCGTACTATAACTATGTTGTAGGGGAGGAAGACAAATGCTCTATACTTTAGGTCTTTCTGGCTGGGCTATGAATTAAACTGACGTGAGACAGAATAACAGGAGAAAACCAAACAGAGCTTTATGACATGTACACATGGGAGACACTCAGGAAAGTTGAGGAACTCACCAAAATGGCAGAGGCTCTCGTCTTAAATACCATCTTCAGCTAAAGACAAAGGAGGATGTTGGGGGTTGGGGGAGTCAGTTATGGGAGATTACCAGAAAAGCACAGCAAACAAGAGTAAGGTTATTATGCAGATTTAAGTCCTTGCTTTCCTATTGATAAGGGTTTCTAGAGATAAGGTCATCCCCTCTTCTTCCTGGTACAGAGAGGGAGACACATTTACACATGGAGATTCCCCTTACAAACGTAAATGTCTCTTACAAAGGGTAAATTCTACTTTTGAGAGCTTCTTCCATGTCTGCAATTTCTTAAAAGTAACCAGCTCAAGATAATCCTCATGCCAAAGGTACACATTTTGGGGTGGCCAATTCTGATCCCCTACAATGTACATCTTGAATAAAAATAAAAATCATGCAAATGTTGTCATAAGAACTCCCTCTTCAACATAGACCCTCTCTCCCTCTTCCTGCTGATGAGCAGGTTTAGATCAAGAGTAACACACATCTCTTTCTAACCAGTTAATCTGTTTACATTAAAATCTGGCAAAAGGCACCAGCTTTTATTGATGCCAGCTTCTTTTGAATCAGTTTCTAAAAATAGTGCTAGAGTATTTCAATTCAGCAGTTCTCAAACTTACCATAGCTGAGGACAGCGTATATTCCTGGTCTCCACGGACATTAGAGTTTGAAATATTTGTTAGCTTTTATTGATATTTTATTTTTCCATTTTATTTTTTAAATTGTTCAAAAGCTGCAAATGAGACCAACCATTAATATGAGCTACCACTGTCATCAAAATGAATCGACTTCACACTGCCCCGAAGAAATGTAATGATGTTTTCAGTTTTAAAATGATTTATAAACCTCTCTTACTAACTTAAATAAGTCTAAGAGAGGAAGTTTCCAACAAACAAGTAGGTATGAAATGTCAGATAGCAGAAGGTATTTTGCAGGAATTAGAACAGGGTGGCCTAGGGACAGGGGCCCCATTAGATTGGATGGTCAGTCAAGGCCTCTTTAAGAAGGTGGCTTTTAAACTGAACCAGACTGACAAAGATAGGCCAGTCCTCGGAGGTTTAGAGAGGGGGTCCCAGACAGAGGGATCCGCTAATGCAAAGGCCCTGCAGCAGGAACAAGCTTATCCTGTTTGAAGGACAGCAAGAAGGTCAGTGCAACTGGAGTCAAGCCAACAAGAGGAGAGGGGCATGAGATAAAGCTAGAGATGTAGGCAGGGACCAGGTCATGAGATTGTGGGCAAATAATTTGCATTTATGTTCTAAGAACAATTGAGAAACTGTTGAAGAGCTTTAAGAATTTAGAGTAACTTACATCTTGGCAGGAGTACCTCACACCTTGATGTAGCATAAGAAGTGAATTTTTTCCCTTCACCTTTCATTTTCTTTTCTCCCACTTTCTCTTTTTATATTAATAATATAGAAGTCATATAGAAATAAAATAGAAATATTAATAATATGGTCATGTAGGGGAGCAGAATTTGCCACCTCAAGCCACCTCATGCCTGTTTGGCATGAGGATTATTTTGGGCTGGTTACTTTTAAGAAACTGCAGGTATGGGAGAAGTCCTGAAAACTAAGTATAAGTTGCCCTTTGTAAGAGACATTTCCATTTGTAAGGGAAATCTCCATTTGTAAAGGCATCTCCCTCTCTGTACCAGGAAGATGGAGAATGACCTTATCTCTAGAAACTCTTATCTATGCAGAAGGCAAGGATTTAATTCTGCATAATGACTTTACTCTTGTTTACTGTGCTTTTTCTGGTAATCTCCCATAACTGACTCCTCCCACCCCCAACATCCTCCTTTGTCTTTAGCTAAAGATGGTATTTAAGGTGGTGACCACAGCCATTCTGGTGAGTTGCTCAGTTTTCCTGGGTTTCTCCCATGTATTCATGTTATAAAGCTTTGTTTGATTTTCTCCTTTATTCTGTTTCATGTCAATTTAATTCATAGACCAGCCAGAAGGACCTAGAGGGTAGAGGGATTGTCTTCCTTCCCTACAGTCATTATCTACTCCATGATCACCTTCTCTTTTCACCACCCTTCAACCTATTCTTGGTCTCAATCTCCAGACATCTTCTCATCTATTAAGTGAATACCTTTTCACCTTTGGAAATTCATCTTGATGTCACTTTGGTTAAGCTTTCCCTGGTCTTTTTAAGTATAAATAAAATCCCTTATACATGCACTTATCATGGCACTTATCATACTATTTTATTACTGTTGTTTTGCTGGCATCTTTTTCACAGGTCATGAGATCTTCTTCCCCTGAATAACATGAATTTATACTTTATAAGGATATGTATCATTTCCTTAGGTTCCATGAATATAACACAATCCCTGGCACATAGGAAGCATATAGTGTGTTTGTTGGATGAGTGTTGAGAGTTCAGTTGACTTGCAAGTGAGCTGCAGAGCTGGGAGTAGAACCAAAGTCTTGATCTACAGAAAGAATTCCTGGACAAAAGCATTGGGTCTTCCACTTATTGAAAATCTGTCATTCCTATGGACATTGCACATGTGCTAGCTCATGAGGGCTTATATCAAAGCTTCACAACTGATGAGACAGAAATAGATTACAGGTGGATCAAGAGAAAAAGTCCTCAGATTAGTAGCCATCTCTGAGGTAGTTTGATCTCTATCCTAGTGTGATGTATATATACTGTCATTTTCAACATGAGTCATGAGGTGAAAAACAGTTGACAGCACTACCTATAGTCTGAAGGGGGACATACTGAACAATAATGAAAAGAGTTAGAAAGTTGATTGCAAGTGTGAGTTGGTAAAATTTTGCAATCTCCATTTAGGTAAAAAGCATAGTGCATATGAATAATAGATATTTCTGTTTGTTAAGGCCTGTGGAGGAGGAAAATAAAACTTTTCCCTCTACCCATCCTAGGTTCTCCAGCTGGGACCCTGTAAATTAGAATAGCAAAAGACAGATTATCAAGAGAAAAACCAACAGAAGTTTATTAGCCTGTGCATCACTCACATATACATGGAAGCACCCAGCGATGGGTAATCCAAAGGGGTGGTTTGAATTTGGGCTTATATACCATTTTAAGCTAAACAAAGGAAAAGGGGTTTTGGGCTTCTGGGTATCAGAGACAAATTATGGGAAGGTGACCAGGAAAAGTAGGGTAAATAATTGTTTAGTAAGCTTTGCTATGCAGATTTAAGTTCTTGCCTCCTCCATTGAAAGTCCTCTTCTTCCTGGTATAGAAGAAGAAGACACTTCTACAAATAGAAATTTCTTTTATAAATGTAAATTTCCTTTACAAAAGGAAAACTCGTGACCTGTTTTTAGAGCTTTTCCTATATCTGCTGTTTCTCAATGGACTTTAACTCAAAATAATCTATATGCCAAAGGGGCATATTTTGGGGTGGCATAAAGTAGTCTTTAGGCTTATATACAGGATCAAAATTTTCCTTTAGGCAAATGACTAAACCAGTTTTTTTTCCTTAAAGTAAAAATTGATTTACAGTCATTGAAAATCATTCAAAACGTCAATTAGATTAAAAACATTACAGTTATCTGTGATTTATGATGAACAGGCTAAAGAAGAATTCTGTTAAGCTTTGAGAATTTTGTCCTGATTACATGAAAGCAGGAAGATAGAGCAAAATTAACTAGCTTCTATTTGGTTAGGAGTGAGCTAGTTCACTTTATCAGGGTCTTCTGAGCCCTCTTTTCTACCAGGCCTCCACCATGGCCCCACCCTTGTGGGCTTGCATAGCCTAGTTTACCTTCTAAGTCAGTTTGGAGAGAATTTCCCACCCCTGATATCTGATCACCCTGGCTCTGCCTTCAGCAAGAATTGTGTTCAGTCGGTTTAGCAAGAATTTCCCCTATATGTGATGTCACCTTTTAATAATTTTCCATCTACCCACCCCCCAACCTGCTCCTTGACTGTAAATCCCCGCTTGCTCTTGTATTTAGAATTAAGTTCAGGGGCCGGCTCTGTGGCCAAGTGGTTAAGTTTGCGTGCTCTGCTGCGGGGGCCCAGGGTTCGGATCCTGGGCGTGGACATGGCACTGCCCGTCAGGCCACATTGAGGCAGCGTCCCACATCCCACAACTAGAAGGACGTGCAACTAAGATATACAACTGTGTACAGAGGGAGTTTGGGGAGATAAAGCAGAAAAAGAAAAAAAAGATTGGCAACAGTTTTTAGCCCAGGTGCCAATCTTTGAAAAAAAAAAAAAAGAATTAAGTTTTACACTGAGCTTTTCCCCTATTGCAATAGTTCTTGAATAAAATCTGTTTTCCCCACTTTAATTACCTTCTGGTCCTGGTTTTCAGTGTGTGTGTGTGTACTTACTGAGGAGTCTCATTAATTTATGCCAATTCCGTGCAAAGGAGTCTACACTAAAAAAAGAAATCTCACAAAGTGTTTTGCTGGTAAAAGTCCTTGTAAGAATTATTTTAACGATTAGATAGGGCTGTAATATATTCTTTTTTGTAAAGTTTCTTCCAGAAACCTTTCTTCTCTAATCAACTGTCAAAAGCTGTGAAGGTCTAGCTAAGTGAGGGTAAACTTTAGCAAAGTGCCTGTTGAAATTCTTCTGTGAATATGATATAATCAACGTATAGTTTTGGGTGAGGCGCTTTCTTTCTAGAGGAGATTATGGTATGCACCAGAACTTTACATTCAATCTGCTCAGGGCTATTAATTGAGAGCAAGTGGTGAAGACATCGTTCTTACTCTCAAGAATATAGTTTTATGGGTGAAAAATTAAAAACACTTTTTTTAGTTAGTACTGCTTTATAATCCAAAGTCAGCCTTTCTTAGTCACTCACTTCTTAGGAACTTGATATTAATCTTGCTTTTCTTAAATTCATTTCCTAAATCACATTTGCTTTTAATATAATTTAAAATATTCAATATTATTATAAACATGGTTTCTCTAATTTGTAAGTCAAAATGAGAAAATAAGCTTCTAGGTTTTAATTTTTAAGCAGAACTTAGTGAGATTTTAGCTGAATCATCTTAAATAACAATCAAATGCTTACTTCTGGGAAAAAATGCTGAGGATAATTTAGATGATTTATTTAATTTAAGGTAAGTGAAGAAGCCCACTTCACTTTTATATAATACTTAAATATTTTCTTGGTGGAGTTCTCTGGAGAAAAGCCCGTTTTAATACTTATGTATAATTGATATTTGTGATTTAAACTAAAAATTAAAAGTTGATGCATTTTATCTTCAGATAACTCACTTAATTAGAAGAATACAGTTTATTATATTTTTATTTGATGATTTTTAGTCTTAAAAAGATAATTCTAAACAATGATGATAAAATGATTCTTTTCATGAAGGTTTTTTTTTTTTAAAAGGGGACTTTTGTAGGGAAAAATCACACACTTCCTTGTGTTATACAGCAAGCATCCTGTGTGTTATTTAGAGATCCTTTATCATGGAGGGTGGTCCAGTGGTAATTTACCAGGGAAAAAAAGGAGTGTACAGAAATTTAATTATTATTTGACCTCAAATAATTATATGCCACTAAACTAATTAAAGAGCAAATTAACAATGTACCACTAATGGGTAGTCTGCTCCTTGCATGACTCACTCATCTTTCACAAAGAATAAGTGATTTGTATTAGAAAAGAGTTGTTAAGGATGTTTTTGGGGATAACTATCGCTGTCATTGCTATGTTAAATCACAGGCCCAACCTCTGGATAAAAAGAGACAGGCTTATCATGAGCCAGGAAAACAGCAGCCCTAGCCTGATAGCTCTGACTCAAGGCCTTGTTTAAAAGCTATGACTCAGTGCCCGGCAACCCAGCAGCCCTGTGCTTCTCAGTTCCTTGCAAACCAGCCATTCAGCCTCTAATGTTCAGCTTGCGTGCCTCATGCTGATTATTTCTGTGAAGTCCATCAGAGTCAGCCTTATTTTCTTGCAAGCATTCATCTTCATTTCCAAGGGAATGAAGGGGTATTTCAGTGGTAGTGCTGTCCGCTGGTAGCAGAGCTAACAGTTCAATCAAAACAACAGCTGAGAAACTGCTGCAAGAATGTGAATTCTAACATAGAACCTTTTAATATAGGAACGTGGAGTGTATGTCTGTTTGCAGTGAGTGTGTTTGTGTAGCTATGCAGTTTATTTTTATGGTGAGAATCAAAATATCCCTAAGTGTAAACAGGGGTCCTCTAACTTACGTGAGTTATTATCGAGCGAATATTTCTATGTTCATTCTTTCCCTTCTTATAACTTCTTGTGACTTTTTTTATTTACTCCATTGCTTCTTACCACTAAACTACAAGACTTATTTTTTATTGTTTCTTTATTCAGCTACGTATAGTTTAATATCATTGGTTGATCAAGAGGCAACAACTTAGAGATCCAGTATAAGCAATATTATGCTTCTGTCAACAACAGCACAAATGTGATAATAAACTGCAATTGCCAGTGTGCACACACACAGGGATTGTGGCTCAATGGAAAAACCACAGCCCTGGGGGCAACCTTGATACTCAGGGCCAGTCTATCACTACCAGGCTTACAAAGAGGCTAAGTTGGATATCCAGATTTTTATGTGAATTCAATTGACTTTTAAAAGTTGGCAACTAATTTAAAAAATTTTAACACTGTGCAGGCCAACAGCCAGCTTGCAAGCTGTTTCTGGCTCATGGGCTGCCAATGTGCAACCTCTGATTTCAACTCTAAAGTTCTAACAGTATCTCTTATTTCACTTTGACTTACTGAGAAATGACCCTCATTTTCTGATACCTCCCTGCCAATAGGAAGTATTGAAACTTGGGTCAAGTAATTATAAGTAATTTGGCATAAACTAATGATTGTCACTATTTTATATGTGAGAAAAGAAATGCTAAGAGAAATTACATGTTTTGCCCCATTACCACAAAGCTGATAGAACTTTTACCTTCTAAATACAAGTCTTGTGTTCTTTCCAATCACTCTGTTATGGATTGAATTGTGTCCCCTCCCCCCACCCCAATTCATATGCTGATGCTGTAACCCCCTGCTCCCATATGACTGTTTTTGGAGATAGGGCCTTTAAAGAGGTAAACAAGGTTAAATGAGGTCATATGGGTCATATGGATGGGGCTCTAATCCAACAGAACTAGTGTTCCTACAGGAAGAGGAAGCGACATCAGGGGCACATGTGCTTGGAGAAAAGGCCATGTGAGGAGACACAGTGAGAAGGCAGCTGTCTGCCAGCCCAGGAGAGAGGCCTCAGGAGAAACCAACTCTGGAGGCACCTTGATCTTGGACTTTTAGCCTCCAGAACTTTGAGAAAATAAATTTCTGTTTTTAAGTTGAAAAAAAACCATGAAGGGTCAACAACCACACCTCCTCCACTCACATGGCCGGACACTGATTGCTCCATATTTTCTGCAATCCGAGCACACTTCTACTGCCCATTATGTTAAGTCCAAAATATTTGGATGAAAAGAAATTGATTCCATTAAGATCTGGATGTCTGATCTCCTATACCACGTAATGGAGACATAGTTGATTTGTTGAATGGGTGAATGCTGCTAAATACTTTAATGTTTGCAAATGTCAGTATAATTAAAATATCTCCCGTTCATTTTGAATGACAAACATTGAGTTGATATGGATATAAAGGTTGAAATCTTCAAAAAGTCACAAGAAAAATGCAATATTTTTCTTAAAAAATAATGATTTGTTGATATACAACCTCCATTTTTTCCTACTTAATTTGGAGAAGAAACATTTTTATTTAGACTTAGTACTGTATTAAATTTCACCCAAAGATTATACTTTTTTCATTGTTATATGTATTATTTCATTATAAATTATTTGGAAAAGTAGCTAGCTAACATGCTCCAAGGTATGAAACACAAAATCCAAAATAATATATATTATTTAGAATGAATATTCAGGAAAAGCTTATGTTGGTTAGAAATTGAATTCTAATAATGAATGTCTTCCAAATTTTTCAGAATGAGGAAACTGAGTATCACAGTTGAAAAATTATCCTATTTGAAAAAAATGTTAAGTCATGGACCTGAGTGAAATGATTGTATTAGCCTCTACCGTGAGGAAAAAATGAGGTTTAAGAAGTTGAAATATGTCCTTAAATTAATACTCTTAAGTAGAAATGGAGTATTTTCAAATATTAAAATAATCAGTTATTTAGGAGAGTAAAAATGCGTATTTGTTACCTTAGAATTAAAATTCCTATAAAACTATATTTAATAATTAATAAGGGACATTCATTCTCATGACATCCAAATATAGGCTATGCTTACTGTACGTATATAAATGACATAGAAAAACTGGAAAGGGGAAAAAAAGGAAGAAAATGCTTTAATTTATAACAGGTGTTTAAATGCACCTTGGGATACATTCATTATGGACATACACAATTAATCCTTCAGTGACTGCTGCCCACACCATGCTTTCCTTACCTGTTCATTGGTTTACACCTGCACATTAGGATTGCACCTGGTTGAAATGTGAGTGACTCTCAACATCAGCTTGTTAAATCTTTTTCTATAAATTTTCCTCTTTAAAATGTAGCAAAATAAATTCAGAAACAAAGAAACACACCTACATAAACAAGGAGATCCCTGAAAAGCATAAGCAGCCACTGGACTCAACCAGAAAGCACAGGTGGAAAGAGAGTTTAAAGGACCTTAGAGCGCTATGAATGTTTTTCACAGTGTCACGATTACAGAAACACCTGGTTCTGCAAACGGCTGATTCACTGGGAAAATTTTCCACAGTGTTCAATGGGCCTCAGAGCAGCTTTAATACATCGAATGCTGCATAGAAGATTATGTAGATTTCAGCTACATGCTGAAATAGAGTTAAAAATATCTGGGATCTCTGGCCAAAGACCTTTATGGTAACTGTTGTTCTGTCTACCAAATACTCTTTTACCAAATACCAAATTCGTCTTTACCAAGCATTTTTACTGCACCTATTAGGAGCAAAACTTACAACATAAAACTTGCCTGATTTGGAAAACATTTTGGGATTTAAATCAACTGGTTCTAAGTTGATATGAGGACCTAAGACATCATTAGGTGCAATAGTACACCAAGTTGCTCTCTGGAAAGGGAGTTGTAATTTCTCTTCCTCTCTATTTAAGCTACCAAGCTTAGAGTAACAACTTTATTGTGAAAACAGAGTGGCGGAAATCAGATGTCGTATGTTACCCTGGTGACATGTCGGTCAGTTCCTTATCATCCTTATTTCAATTCTTGCTGTAAGGTCAGGATAAGATAAACATCTACTCTGCTTAACTGTATCTTCATAACTACAATCACGAAAGAGTTTCTGTTTAGTTTGGTAGAGTACTAGAAGGCTAGAAATTTATAAAACGAAAACAATGTTTCTACGCATAAGAACACATAAAAAATAAAGAGAGAGAATTGCTTTTTTGAAAGTTTCATACTTTCCATCAGCTGAGAAGTGATATTATCTAATCCTAGCAAGTATAGAAAAGTTATTTAATGTTCTGTCTTCAGACCAAAGTCTTCACAGGATGGCCATAATATTTGGTTTTGATATTGTGACCTCTCAAACCACGAGGCTCACACTTGTTCGGATGTAAGTACAAAATCACAAGTATAATTCTCAATAAAAAAGAAACAGTTCTAGGTTTATTCTGTTACTCTTTCCTTTGTTGATAAGGAAAGTAACGTTTTCGGAATAGCTTCCTATTGCTATGGAAATAAGGGAGTAACAGATACTTACTGACAAGAGTAAAATGGCTTCCGCAAGTAAATTCTGGGAGAGTGGCAGGGGGAGGATGAGGTATTGCTCCTCAAAGTCATCAAAAAAGTTGGATTACATCTGACAGGTTTGTTGTGATGTCAGAAGAGTAATAGGGAGCACAAATGAGGTAGGGTCTTAAAAGTCACAGTAACTCCTTCAGCTAGTACTCTGAGAGGGCAGGACGTGGAGGTTTATAGCAATCTAGTGACGTGGTTTGCTTTAGGTTTTCAAGGATAACTGGCTACTATTTCAAGAGAAGTGGACAAGGCGGAAGCAGGAAGACCGGGTGGGAGACTACTGCAATAATTGAGGAGGGACCAATGGTGGCTTAGATTAGAGTGGTAACAGAAGAAATAGTAAGAAGAGGTCAGATCCACTATATTTTGAAGGGACGTCAATTTTGGAATAACAGGTAAAATTTCAAATCAGAGAGAAAAAAGAGTCAAGGATGTCTCCAGGTTTTATAGCCTGAAAAATTGGAAGATAAATTTAATTTTAATTGATGTGAGCCCATGCTGTGAAATAATATTTGGCAATACTATTTTTATTAATTATATAACATTATGTGGTAATGTAACAGTGCCTCAACTATGGAACATTAGAATTATTTCTATTTCTCCACTATTATAAATAAAGCTGTGGTTAATATCCTTGGACACAAATATCCAAGGACATATCTATTATTTCTTTGATGTATTACATTGACATGAACATTTAACACTATTAGTACGTATTACCAAGCTGCTTTTCAGAAATTTTGCAAACACAACCAGTATGTTAAAGTAAGAATATATCATATAATTTTACCTAGCCTTTCATTGTTATGAATAAATAAATTTAATGTATTGATAATTTAATAATACCATGTAGGATGCTGAGCATTGTGCATACGTCATCTTATTTCATCCTCATGGCAGGATATGGTATAGATATTATTTTATGGTATAGATGCTATCTTATCAGGAAACAATCTCAGAGAAGGTAACCTGTCCAAAGTCAAGTAGTTGGTAGTCTCATAATTCAAATAACTGTCTAAATCCGTCTTTTATTGTTAATGATAATGCCATACTGCCTCCTTATTGTAAAACTTCTGTGTGTCTGTTTTTCAGTGTGTGTATAAGATACCTCTAGTTGGATTTTTAAAAACTCTAGGTGAAGCCTATATTTTAATTGGGATATTTAACTCATTAATATTTATTATAATTGATATTTGATTTTACTTCTGTTCCTTAATTAATTCCATTTGCTGTTTTGTTTTTGTTTTTTGCCTCCTTAGATCTATTTTACCTACCTTTGTTGACTTCAAAGTTTGGATGGTATATATTCTACTTTGAATTTTGCAAATGAGTAATTTAATTCTTCAAAGCCACAGTTCAACTTGTATTTTTCTTAATCCTTAATTTGATAGCTTTCATTCACTTAATCCTTAAAATCTTTTCGTGAACGTTAAGAAATTAATGTGTTTGTTGCAGATTGTATTTTTCAATAATGGCCACAACAATATGTCTCAGTTATCCTCCTAGAACAGGTTCACCAGATATTTTCTGTGAAGAGACAGCTAGTAAATATTTAACCTTAGTGGGCCATGTGGTGCCTGTTGCAACGCAACTCTGCTGCTATAGTACAAAAGCAGCCATGCACAATACAGAAATGTCTGAGTGAAACATGTTTGTGGTCCAACAAAGCTTTATTTACAATACTAGGCAGCAGGCCAGATTTGGCCCACAAGCTGTAGTTTCCCAACCCTTGTTCTAGAATCTTTACACTTCTCCATCAAGAGATGGAGACCAATTCTTTTCCACCCAATTCTGGGAGGATCTCTACCTTATTTTTAACCTACAGGATGTGGCAGATGTGACCTGTAAGGCTAGGTCAGAAATGGCAATGAAACTGTTGCCTTGCTTGCTGAAAGACTAATGTTGGAATCTTGAGCTACCACGTAAGCAGTACTCAGGCCTTGAGGCCACCATGATGTTAGGAAGTTCAAACTACATGGGGAAGACTTGAGATTACATAGAGGGGTGGACAAGCTTTAACCATGTTGTCTCTCTAATGAAAGACCCTGGGTGGGAACCACACAAATGAGCCCTTATCAAATTCTTGACCCACAGAACCCTTCAGAGATGATACAATGATTGTTGCTGTTTCAGGCCACTAAGTTTTGGAGTGGTTTATCATGTAGCAATAGTAACTGGGACAAAATTTAACACCCTTGGATGGCGGGGCTGTTGTAACAAAAACCTAAAATGTGATGCGTTAGTTTTGGTACTGCATGGAGGTGCAAGCTAGATCTCAAAACTAGTTTCAGTGAAAACGGGAGGGCCTTCCAGAAGAGTGTTAGCAGAAGCCTAAAGGGACTCAGGAAGCAGCTAGTGAGGGTCTAAAGGGATGTGAAAGAAAGGTTATTGGAAGCTGGAGAAAGTGAGATTTCTCTTATTGAATGGTGGAAAACTTAGCAGAACTGTTCTTTTTAGAATTGCTCATGAAAAGAAAGAAATGAACCTAGTGATCTCCACGATCCAGCTAAGGTTTCCAGGCACAGTGTTGAGGGTACCTCAAGAAAAGAGAGAGAGGAAGTAAAAAGCAAATTATTCAGTTTTTAAATGGAATTTGGAGGAAATGTAAAGGGTGAAGAACAGTCATTTTTGCCAGGAAAGTGTTCTCAAGTTAAGACAGGGCCTCAGAGCAAAGAACAGATCAAATTTGCATTTTTTGTTAAGATCTCAAAAAGATCTAAGGGGGTGCCTCATAAAACCTTACAGACAGATGAAAGTACTTCTAAGGATCCTAAGGCATGCCCATAAGTAAAATAGCTTCCAAGAATCTTAAAGTATTATCTCAAAGAGATTGTGCTTGTGTATAATAGAATGAACCTCAAGAAGATTTGTAGAAAACTCATGAAGTTTTATAGAGAATTTCCTTTTCCATTAGCAATGTATTTTCATTAAAGTTTATTTTGTTGGACAGGAGCGTAGCTACTCCAAATTACTTTTTCTTTTTTAATCTTTTTATTATTGTGGTAAAATATACATAATGAAATTTACCATATTAACCATTTTTAAGTGTCCAGTTCAGTGGTGGTGAATACATTCACGCTGTTGTGCAGCCATCACCACCATCGATCCCCATGACCCTTTTCATCTCGTAAAACTGAAACTCTATACCTATTAAACAGTGACTCCCTGTTCTCCCCTCCTTACAGCCCCTGGCAACCACCATTATATGTTCTGTCGTTATGATTGTGACTACTCTAAGTACATCATATAAAGCAGAATCATACAGTATTTGTCTTTTGGGGATTAGCTTATTTCACTTAGTGTAATGTCCACAAGGTTCATCTGTGTTGCAATATATTGCAGAATTTCCTTCTTTTTTTATGGCCTAACAATATTCCATTGTATATATATATGGCACATTTTGCTTATCCACTCACCTTTGGTTGGGCGCTTGGGTTGTTTCCATGTTTTAGCTGTGGTGAATAATGCTTCTATAAACGTGAGTATACAAATATCGCTTAGAGGCCCTGCTTTTAATTCTTTTGGGTACATACCCAGAAGCGGAATTGCTTCCACTGGATCATATGGTAATTCTATTTTTAATTTTTTTAGAAATGTCATACTGTTTTCCACAGCAGCTCCACCATTTTACATTCTTACCAACAGTGCACGAGGGTTCCAGTTTCTCTGCATCCTTGCCAACACTTGCTTTTTTCTCTTTTTTCGATAGTAGCCATCCTGATGGGTGTGAGGTGGTATCTTATTGTAGTTTTGATTTGAATTTCCCTAATGATTGGTGATGTTGAGCATCTTTTCATGTGCTTATTGGCCATTCATACATCATCTTTTTTTTTTAAAGATTGGCACCTGAGCTAACAGCTGTTGCCATTCTTCTCTCTTTTTTTTCCCTTTTCTGCTTTTTTCCCCAAATACCCCCGGTACATAGGTGTATATCTTAGTTGTGCGTCCTTCTAGTTGTGGCATGTGGGATGCTGCCTCAACGTGGCACGACAAGCGGTGCCATGTCGGCACCCAGGATCCGAACCAGTGAAACCTTGGGCTGCCGCAGCGGAGCATGCGAACTTAACCACTCCACCACAGGGCCGGACCCCATATATCTTCTTTTGAGAAATATCTATTCAAATTCTTTGCTCATTTTTGAATCAGGGTGTTTGTTTTTTTGCTATTGCATTTCAAATTCTCTCTGTATTCTGGATATTAACCCCTCGTAAGATATATGATTTGCAAATATTTTCTCCCATTCTGTGGCCTGTCTTTAGATGAACAAAATTTTTTAATTTCCGTAAAGTCCAGTTTGTCTATTTTTTCTTTTGTTACCTGTGCCTTTGGTGTGATATTCAAGAAATTAGTGTCAAAGCCAATATTGTGAAGATTTTCCCCTATATTTTCCCCTAAGAGTTTTATTGTTTTAAGTCTTAACACTTAGATCTTGGCCCATTCTGGGTTAATTTTTGTGTATAGTGTTAGGTAAGTGTCCAACGTCATTCTTTTTGCATGTGGATATCCAGTTTTCTCGACACCATTTGTTGAGAAAAACTGTCCTTTCCCCATTGAATGATCTCGGCACCCTTATCACAAATTATTCACCAAATATGTGAGGATTTATTTCTGAGTTCTCTATCCTATTCCATTGGCCCATATGTCTGTTTTTATGCCAGTACCACACTGGTTTGTTTACTGTAACTTTGCAGTAAGTTTTGAAATCAGGAAATGTGAGTCCTCCAGTTTTGTTCTTTTTCATGATTGCTTTGCTATTAAGGGTCCCTTGAGGTTTCATATGAATTTTAGGACAGGGTTTTCTATTTGTGGAAAAATCATCATTGGGCTTTTGATAAGGATTGCATTGAATTTGTAGATAGCTTTGCGTAGTATTGACATTTTAACAATATTAAGTTTTCCAACCTATAAACATGTAATGTTCTTCCATTTATTGTCTTCTTTAATTTTTTCCATAAATGTTTTGTAGTTTTTATTGTACAACTCTTTTACCTCTAATTCCTAAGTATTTTATTCTTTTTGATGCTATTGTAAATGGAATTGCTTTTGTAATTTCCTTTTGAGATTGTTCATTGTATATAGAAATGTAATTAATTTTTGTGTTTTGATTTTGTATCCTGCTACTTTGCTGAATTCACTAGTTCTGATAGCTTTTCTGTGAAGTCCTCAGGAGTTTCTACATATAAGATCACAGCTGCAACACAGAGATAGTTTATTTCTTCTTTTCCGATTTGGATGTCTTTTATTTCTTTTACTTGCCTAATTGTTCTGTCTAGAACTTCCAGTACTATGTTGAATAGAAATGGTGAGAGTGAGCATCCTAGCCTTGTTCCAGATCTTAGAGGACAGGCTTTAGGTATTTCACCATTGCGTGTAATGTTTGCTGTGGGTTCAAATTGCATTTGTCAGAGTTTGTGGTTTGTCTTTTTTGTTTCTTTAGTTTCAGCCATTTTGTTTCTGAATGGCCTGACTCTTCCAAACATCACGTAGCTGGATATTTTTTTTTAATCAAAATCTTTTAAGTAGTGTATAGTCTGATTACTTTATTAGAGTAATTAAAATATTTACATTTGCTTATAATAAAATTTTATTATTATTTATCTTGCTTTACTTTTCCTTTTCTCTGTAGTCTATTTAGTTTAATAATCTTTCTTTAGTCTGCCTTCTCCTCTCTACCAGGTTGAAAGTTCCTTATTTTATTTCAGTGGTTATATCTTACACGTCTGGCATGAATACTTGGCTTACAAAAGTCTAATATTGATTGCTACTTTTATCTTCTTTAAAAATATGGAAGAGCTTCACAATGTTTTAGTTCCCCCTCTATCATCTCCTTCTATCTTACGTGTTGTTGCTTTACAGTATTTTAGTTCCACCCTATTTTTATAACCAGTAAATTTGTCATTAAGATAATTATTGTTTCATAAAATCCATGCTTACTTAGATTTACACACAAATTTAACAACTACCCTGTGTATCTTTGTTTGGTGCAGTCCAACTTTCTTCTGAATTCACTTTCTTTCTTAAGTATGAACTTGTTTTCAGTGAGGGCTTGTATAGAAAAAACTCAGGTTGTGTTTGATAGAAAATGAGTTTCCTTCTTTGTTACTCTTGAGTAATAGTTTAGCATATAGCTTACAATAGTTTTGCATATCCTTGCATGTCAGCTATTTTATCAGATTACTCCATTGTCTTCTGGCCTTATTATTACTTTTGAAAATCTGTTATTATAGGCAATTTATCTTTTCTCTTTGATTACACTTAATAGTTTCTTCTTGTCTTAAATGTTCTGTAGTTTTTCTCTCATATATGAAGTTTTGGTGTTTTTTGTTTTTGATGAGGAAGATTGGCCCTCAGCTAACATCTGTGCCAATCTTCCTCCAATTTGCATGTGGGACACTGCCACAGCATGGCTTGATGAGTGGCGTGTAGGTCCACACCCAGGATCCGAACCTGCGAACCCCAGGAACTTGAAGTGGAGTGCTAGAACTTAACCACTACACAACCAGGCCAGGTCCTGGTCTTTTGTTTTTGTTTTTCTTTAAATTCTGATTAGGACTCATTGTGCTTTTGAAATTTCTGCTCTGGAATATTCTGAGCCATTATCCCTCAAATAGTAACATTCCCTAGTTCTATTCTCCCTATCTGGTACTCTAATTATACATTTGTTGGATTACCTCATTCTATGCAACATATTCTGTCATATTTCCCATGCTTTTTTGCTTCTGTCTTCATTCAGTGTAGTTTCCTCAGATTGATTGTCTAGATTACAGATTCTCTCTTTAGATGTGTCTAATCTGCTATGTAATCTATTGTGTTTCTATTTGCATTAATCATATTTTTCATTTTTAGGAGTTCAGAAGGATTCTAAATCTGTCTGTTCTTTAAAACTAATAGTCTGTTTTTATGTTTTCTATTCCGTCTTTTAGTCATTTTAATTGTACTTATTTAATAGCCTCCATTAGATTGTTCTATTATTTGAGGTTTCTGAGAATCTAATTTGGTTGTTTGATTTTCTACTGATTCTCATTCATGGTGATTGTTTCCTATGTGTTTCAAAGTTTGGTTTGTGAACTCCTGTTGAAAAGTTTTTGTCTGTGCATCCTAGATTTAAGATGTTTCCTTCCATAGCCAATTTTTAAAAAGTTCATGGTAAGTTTCCTGTGGGTATTGTTGGCTCAGGAACAATTTCTATATTAATTTATGAGCTTGAGTGCTCTAGGATTATGCTGAAAGTAAATTCAAAACCCAAATGTTCATGAGGTATGGACTATGGTTACACATTTTTGAGAGAAACATTTTTTTCCCACTCAGGCCACAGGTAGAGATAACCGATCTTCTTTATCTTCCTATCTGGAACAGACTGTTTTGCTAGTCTCATGGAGGGTGTAGTCTTTCTAAGCATTCCAATTCAATGAAGGAATCGCAGTTCACACACCCTACTGCATCTACTTTGTCTCCTTTCCTCAGATTGTCATATTAGCATAGGTGCCTAATTTATGGGACACACAACCATTTCAGGGAAATTCTGGTTTTTAAACCCTTTGTGTATCTGACACTAGGATACTTTTTTATGGTCATAAAACTCCTTAAAGAATGTTTATTTTATTCTACTCAATTGCTTTTAGGTATTGGTGGTAGAATAGTTTTATGTCTCCATATAGCTCAAACCTGGAGTTGAGAACTAATTTTCAAACATTCTTTTTTGGTAGGAAAATCTTTTTAAACTCAAAATATTATTCAAAATTGCAATGTATAAAACAGAAGAAAAGAGAAAGAGCTTAGGTTAAAGTGGGTATGGAGTAGAACATCTGCCTTTTCACCCTTTTGTGACTCATGGGGTATCTCAGAGGGACATTAGGGCTTCAAGAAGCACACTTTGAAAATTTCTATACTGGAATAAACTTATTTTCATAGCCTCTTGACATAAGCCTGGTGTCGCAAAAATTACAGTGGAATTTGAATTGGGTCACCTTGATTAAAGTCTCATCTTTGCTATTAATTAGCAATATGACATTGTACAAACCATTCAACATCTCTGGGATTCAGTTTCCTCATTTTTAAAAACAGAGACTGTTGGACTAAATGATCTCTGTGCTCCTTTTCTGTTGAAATATACTAAGATTGTAATGCTCAACCAAAACTCCTCCTAGCATAATATTCTGGAGATGCTAAGACTAAGAATGCCATTATAGAACTAAATTAATTGAACACAATTCTCTACTATTTATACTCTTAGGATTATTTAGCAAGTCATTTATTTTATGTAGCTTGCCCACAAGATATATTTTAAAATATGAGTTTTTAAATTTAGACTTTGGCCAAGCATTCACAAATTAAATTCAACCTATAGCTATATTCAAAGATTTATGACTAAAAATAGCTTAAATGATAAAAAAATTCTGCACAGTGAACTCTAAGTCTAATGTAGGTGGAAAAGGAATAATTAGTAAGGATGGGTTTTGAAAAGATGTTTATAAAAGAAATTCCTCATCAATCTTATTCTTCTTTCAGCCACCACTACACTTGGTCACAGTAGTTAACATCTAAGAAATAGTCTCCAAAACATAAATTTCTCTTTAGTAACTATGACAACATTCAAAACAAAGAGTTTTAAGAGAGCTTCATTTTTCTCCCTTTTTACTTTTTGGCAGTAATCATTTCTGCTTCTGAAATAAGTTCATCTAAATTTATTACACTAGTCTACACTGAGGTTAGTACATACCACAAATTAGCTCTGTTTTAGCTTATTTAGGATACAGCTAACAACAGTAGAAAGAGAATTGAAAGTGTTGGTATGACATGGTGTTAAATCATACTTTACAAGCGTTAGCTTAAAGTGTTAGTTACATTATTATATAGTTTTCTTTCCATTACACTTTAAAGCTTCATTTTAATGATCAAATATGGGATAAAACATATCCTTTGTAAAATGGATCAGACTTGGACTTGAAGTTGATGACCTAATTGTATAAAAAATTGAATTTAAAACATTATTAATATGGTAGGTTATACTAGAGAGGTACATACTGAGAAAATACATTTTTTCCCCAAATTTTGGAAGTAATTTCTTATCCTTTTCTTGTGATTTGATTTTCAAATTGAATTTAGATTTGCAAATTTTTAATTATAATATTTTATCCCATACTGGAACTTTTATTTACAAGCAACTCATTTAAGACAGTGTTTATCAGCAAAAGAAACAATCAACAAACTGAAAATGCAACCTACGGATTGGGAGAAAATATTCACAAACCGTCTATCTGATAAGGGATTGACATCCAAAATATATAAAGAACTCATACAAGTCAATAGCAGAAACCCCAACAATCCAATTAAAAAGTGGGCAAAGGACCCGAATAGACATTTTTCAAAGGAAGACATACAGATAGCCAACAGGTATATGAAAAGGTGTTCAACATCACTGATCATCAGGGAAATGCAACTCAAAACCACAATGAGATATCACCTCACACCTGTCGGAATGACTATTATCAAACAGAGTGTTATAAAAAGTGTTGGTGAGGATGTGGAAAAAAGGGAACACTTTTGTATTGTTGGTGGCAATGTCAATTGGTGCAGCCACTATGGAAAACAATATACAGGTTCTTAAAAAAGTTAAAAATAGAGCAACCATATGATCCAACAATCCAGCTTCTAGGTACATATCTAAAGGAAATGAAATCAAGATCTCAGAGAGATATCTACACCCTCATATTCATTGCAGCATTTCCATTGCAGCATTATTCACAATAGCCAAGATATGAAAACAACCTAATTGTCTGTCTAGGGGATGAATGGGTAAAGAAGATGTGGTGTATATATACACAGTGGAATATTATTCATCCACGAGAAAGAAGGAAATCCTGCCATTTGCAACATGTGAGGATCTTGAGGGCATTATGCTAAGTGAAACAAGTCAGACAGACAAAGACAAATATTGTATGATATCACTTCTATGTGGAATCTAAAACAGCTGAACTCGTAGAAACAGAGAGTAGAATGGTGGTTATCAGGGATTGGGGAATAGGGGAAATGGGGAGATGCTGGTCAAAGGGCACAAACTTCTAGTTATAAGTTGAGTCACTTCTGGGGATGTAATGTACAACGTGGTGACTGGAGTTAACCATACTGTATTATACACTTGGAAATTGCTAGAGAGTAAATCTTAAATGTTCTCACCAAATACATACAAAAAAGGTTATTACATGAGGTGATAGAGGCATTAACTAATCCTCTTGTGGTAATCATTTTGTAATACATAAGTGTATCAAATCATCATGTTGTTCACTTTAAACTTAGACAATATTATATGTCAATTATATCTCAATAAAGCTGGGGGAAAAAAGTGCTCTTCGCTCACTTAGATGAGAAAAAATAGATGTTTGAAATTCACTTAGGTCATGATTAAACATTCATATTTTTATCATTTACTAAATCAGAAGGGAAAATAACCCTATATTCACATGTAAAAATTTAAGATGGTGGGTAAGGCCTCTTTTATAGATCAGGAAATAATGTTTTCATGCAGTCTACTGTATTCTCAGGGGAAAGTAGAATAAATAGACCCTCCCTAGGAGTTAACACCTTTCAGGCAGAAAGGATTAGCCATTTTCAGGGTCAAATTTTTAATCCTAGAGAACATTCAGTCAACAAGCAATAGGTACTTGTCCCCCACCCCTCGTCTGTATTATTAACAATGCATAGGATAAAAAGTACAATAGCTGTAATAAAGCACTTCATGGTTTTGCTCATATTTGTTATAAAAGAGATCGAATTAAAATTCTCATAACATTTTTTACGTACACATATAAATGAGCAAATGACAGTTGCTTTATATAACTCTTTGAAATACTCTAATTTTTAAATAGTTTTTTGAAGAAAAATAACATAAAGACTTATGTGGCAATCTCTTTAAACAGGTTCTGAATCACTTTATAAAGATAAGTTGCTTTTTTTAATGGGATTTTTCAGTTTTTAGCAGCAGATATTTTTATCGGATGGTATTAAGTAGTTGCATTTAGATACACATCATGCTTCTGGTATTCAATAGAAACTAGAATCTTTAAAAATGTTAGACAACAGAAAAATACTCCGTAGTGAAGCCGATTAGACCTGTTACAAATCAGAAATGTCTTATGAGTTTCTTTAAGTGTTATTCTTTCAGCCAACACCGTTTTAATAGAAATAACTGAGTGATTAAATTAAATCTTTTCAGTTGTTGCGGTGGCATAAACCTGAAGAGAATCTCTTCAGTCAGCTTATCTTATATTCATTCTTTGCTATTGTTACAGGACATAACTTTCCTTTTAGGGACAGAATTTTATAAGAAATTCTCAGTGGTATTACTCATAATAAATATACTTCATGTGCGTGAATAATGTTTAGAATCTGTCAAACACTACTAAGAAATTTTAAACCTAAATCTCCCATAAGGCCAAAGAGAGGTGCCTCTATGACAATGCAGGTTAAATTCTTGGTCTACAAAGTCACTTAGTCTCAAATATCCTTTTAAGTGAAAGTAGTTTCAGAGGCAAATGACTTCATTAAAACGCAGCAGTACGAGTGCCCTTGACGGGTTTTCTATCTTCTCTGGTTCGGAATTATTTCGTTTCACACCAGGGTTCACCCTGGGGGGAAGCATCTTACACAGTGACTGACTACATGGGTCAGGACTGGTTTTGATAGGTGCTTCCACTTACCAGGATTTGACAATAGGAAACTGCCATTTTTGTAAGTTAAAAAATTGTGGAATATCAGAAAATTCATATTGCTCAACCTACGACTTGTATGACCATGGGCAAGTTGTTTAATTTCTTTAGGGCTGAATATCCTCACTTATAACATGGGGAAGATAGAGGTTACCTCTTAAAAATCATTACAAGAATTAAATGTAATGATGTACATACAGTAATTTGCACAGTGTTTAGCCTATAGTAGTTCTTTCAATCACTATTTTTCTAGCAACCCTACTGCTATCATGGCTGAATGCAGGAGTTCGACAAACACTGTTGTTACAAAAAAGTCAGTGTCAGTGAGGGTTCCCTTAGGAAACAACCTGAAGTACCCACATTTCCTTCAGTGCATGATACCCGAGTTTCTAGATTTTCTTGAGAAGCGTATGGCTAAATTCACGCTTGTTGACTTAGCAGAACTCTTCCCCAGTTCCCTGCAGGAGTTTCTGCTGGGGTCACATTCACTGTCTTTTGTGCTACCCTGGGAGAGTTCAAGATATTGATATGAAGATAACTAACCTGGGAATCTTATCATCTGTGTTTTTGCTTTAAATTCTTATTCATCTCATATTCATTTAATTCTTTTATTTTACAGGTTCCTCTCAGGACTTTAGATGCACCTGAAGTTATCAGACTAATACTTTCTCTTGAAAGATTCTCCATTTGGCAAAATGATTTGATCACACATTTCTCATCCTCACACCTCCTGACTGTCCTCCTCAGGGGAAGTGCCTCCCCACTTCTTCTCGGCATGAGTGTCTATCAGGAACCTTCCGGAGGAGCGCTTGGTATTGTAGAATGACATCTTGTTACTGATCAACAATTCCGGCTTCTATTTCTCCAGACGGAGTATGGGAGTACCAGTTGTATCTCACAAAGTCAAGAAATGTAATACTGATAACTCTTTACATAAATATCAGGTGTAGGCAGTTTCCAAAGGGAAACAGAAGTGCCCAGCACATAATAGATATTTTAGCTATTTTTATCATTTTTATGCTAGCCATTTTCCTCCTCTACCAGAAGGAAACCAGAGTTTGGGGATTTTAAGTAATTTGTCTAATATGTCACAGATAAATGCAAAACCAGTTTTCGAACCCAAGTCTATTCTTACATCAAAGCCTTGTTTGGGTTACATTTTCTCTCTACATTCTCCTATAAAGCTTAGCATTCATCACTTTGTATAATAATGATCTGTGTACTTGTCTGTCTTTTTCCAAACTGAGGGCAACTTGAAGGTAAGGAATGTATTTTTGTCATATTTTTTAAGTCCAATACCAGGAATGTGCTTGATGAATAAATGAAAGATAAACTTTCGCCATATTCCTGTCACTTGATATCTTGAGGGAGCTTCAATTTTCCTGATTTGTGCTTTCTCCCTGGCTACAGATTTTGGCAAGTTTTAATTAAAATCTCAGCATCTCCCAAAGATCTGGTATTACTGATCTCCCCCCTCACTGGTGCTGTTATCTCTTAGATATTGGCTGGAGCTTCCCCCTGACTGAGAAGCCTCAAGTTTCCATTGGCTTGATCTTGGTTGTGCCAGGAGTGAAAAGGAACAGAAAATGGAAAGAAAACACAAATAATCTGCTATAGCAGAGAAATATCAGCAGACACAGAGACAAAAGGGTAATGCCTAAAAAGAGAGAGCTCAATGCTTTCACTTTCTCCTATGGGAGATGAAACAAAGCCTTCTTCTCAAAGCCTCAGCAGAATTTCATCCCGAGACATAAGACAAATGAAGTGTCGGCTAGGTTCAAGTTTACTCTGATGTTTAATACTTGTAGGAGATACATAGGTTTTTTCCTGGTTCAAATTAATTTACCAAGTTTTAAAATAATTGTACTCCTTTAGGCTTAAAGTTTAGCAAGTTGGTGTGTAGCTCATTTTAGTTCTGTTTTCTGCTTCTACAGAAGTCCTTGTTTGCTATTGGGTGAAGAGTTATGGCTGTTATGTTGAAGATACCATGTCTTCATATTCCTGTCTTTCTTACTATTGCTATATAGGAAATCCAGGTGCCAAACAGATCTTTCTTATCATCATCATTTACTCAAGAAGTGTTTATTGAGTGCCTACTATTGGCCAACTGATGGAGAAGACATGCAATAAGCAAATAAATGTGTAGTATGTTGGGGGCGATAAGTGCTATGAAAAATAAAGCAGAGCAAGGTGATAGGGTGTGAGGTAGTAGGAGGTTGTAGCTATTTTATATGGGATGATGTGAATTGGCTTCTTTTGGTGAGAACACATTTGAGAAGAGACCTAAAGAAAGTAAGGAAGTAAGCCATGTGGTCATCTGGAGGAAGACTATTTCAGGCAGAGAGAATAGTAACTGCAAAGGCCCTGAGGGAGAACACTCAACGTGTGTGAGGAGTAGCAATGTGGCTGAAGGAGAATGAGCCAGAGGCCAAGTGGTAGGAGATGATGTCAGAGAGAAGATGGGGACCATATTAAAGTCTTTGATTTTTACTTAGAATGGTGGAGGAGTGACATGACCTGCTCAAAAGGAGAATGGAAAGAAAAGGGGTGGAAGCAGGAAGACAAGGTCAGTGGCTACTGAAAATGACCCAGGTGGGAGACAGCAGTGGCTTAGGTCATAGTGGAAGCAGCAAAGCCGGTAAGGAAGTAGTCAGACTCCGGATATATTCGGAAAGTAGAGCCAACAGGGCTGACTGACGTATGGAGGGGGAGTCAAGGATGATTCCACACCCTTGGGTCTGAGTAATTGGAAGAATAGAGTTGCTATTGACTGAGATGGGGAACATTGTATGAGGGGAGGTTTCATGGTGAGTAGGGGGGCAGCAACATAAAAAATGTAATGCATTTTTCATTTTAAAATTTAAACAAATCTAGCTGGCTTTAATTTTGGCACGAAAGTCTTACATTAATCTGCCGAGAATTTTTTTTGGAAGACAGATCTCCTCTTTAAGGCAATGAGTAAGATTTTTATTCATCATAACTTAAAGGGACAATAAACTGAAGTTGGTCATGATAAAACACAAAATTTCTACAGTCAGTCTGTGTATACAACTGTCTTGTGGATTTCACCTCCTTGAATAACAAGGGTGATTTTGTGATGTGTGAAGTCAGAGAACATATGGTTAATGTAAATATTGAACTAGCTATCTGGGATTTTAAAAGTCTGGGCTTAGATTAAATTAGTGGGAAGTATTTACGGAGAATCCAAGTACTAACTTGTGGGTGACTTAGATTAGAGACTGCAGAGTGGCCTATATGCCCACTGAGAGAGGTGGGTCCTGGCTCTGTGGTGGCTCAGGAATATTTTGGTGACTTTCCTGTTCACATAAAGAGGAGGACGTGCATGGGTGGTTGAGAAATCCCTGCTTCAAGTGCACAGAGATATTTATTAAGTATGAATGGCCACCTTTTTTCCTATGTATGTGCAATTGAGAATTGTTGAGTTTGGATTTACTTTTTGTATATTGATTTGAAATCTAGTTTCTCTAACAAATTGTCTTTCTTATTCAATCAAAACGATCATAAACTTGAATTTATCATAATGTTTACTCAGGGTAGTAAATGATAAATCCCCGCAATTAATATTCCTCTAGGGAGTAGCCATAGTGGCCTCTTCAGGCACGTGCACAAGAGTTCCTGGCCTGGTGTGTGCCTGACAAATGCCCGTTCATCAACCAAACACCACAAGGGCCTAAATTAGGAAACAGAGCCCTAGGAATAACAGACTTCTCTAAAGAGGTGAGACTCTCTGACCAGCAGCCTCAACAGAGCAATCTTGTTTCTAAACATAGAAGCAATTTTCAGGCCTCTTTCAGGCCAGGGAGACAATTATTGCTGAAACAAATGAGGCAGTGTCTCTCTAGCTCAGGCACTGAGTGAATGCTGTCTGGGCCAGGACTGTAGCAGGCACAGCAGCGCATCAGTTTGGCTGGACCGTGCTAGGCTAAGAACCTCTCTTGATAGTCTTTGAACAGTTTAAGTGTGTCTCCTTAATTGATGGATTAGCTAACTAAAGCAGAATGTGAGACACAGGAGGATTGCTATGCACTTCACACCCATTTGCCTAACAACAAAAATGTACTGTACTCACTAGAGATGGGAGACTTCAATCAAGAAGGTTAATAACATTTGAAACTTCAGGATATAATTTCCAAGTTGTCTCAAAATTCTGATTATGCCCTGAAACTACCCCTCCAATTTATCTGAGTGTCAAGGCAGGAATGTGATAGATTAATGTTCTTCTCTCCAATTAAGTTAGAATTCTATGAACTGAATACATGCGGGTTTCCACAAATAGTTTCATGGAGCTTCCAGATTGTGGCTCATTAATGACCACTTATGGACATTCTTTTGGACTCCACGCCATCTACCTGCCCCAGTGTGTTTTCTCAGGATTCCATCCCCCGACTCCCACCCCGTGATTTAACTCCAAGACTGTGTTCTTCATCTCTGTCCATCCATAGCAACTTCCACTTATGAGTTTTAAGAATACTCAAAGTCGTTTTGGTCTCAAAATTCTTTTATCTTCTTGACCTTTGCCCTTTTCCTGTTTTCATCTTGATGTCTCTCAACTCTGGATAGCCTCAGTTTTCTTTCTTCTCTGCTTTTGCTCCTGGACTCCAAGGCAAATCACAATGATTATTTCAGACTGTTTTGTGCATCCTCGAGGTCTTAGCCTCACTTCCACCCTCACATTTAGCCACTGACTTCACTTTCTACTTTGATGAGAATGAGATCATTTCATGGGAATTCTCTCCACTTCACTTCTCCTGTCTCCTTAATCACCCTGTCCTCTTTTGTTCACTCTCTTTTTCTTGCCTGGCACATAATAGGAATTCAATAAATATTTGTTGAATAGATAAATAATCACTTTTTGATCCCAGTTCCTCATACAAATGGTAATAAATTGCCCTGCTTCCCTTCTCCTGCAGCCTGCCCTCTGCTTGAAAACAAGATTAATTTTCTCTAACTTATTGTTTTCTCTTTAAAAAAGACACTCTCTTTTGATTATGCTTATTGTACAAGGGAAAAATACAGAAAAACTATAAAAAATAAAATAAAAATTACTTCCATGGAAATAAAATTACTGATAACATTCAGGAGTACTTTTTCCTATGTTTTTATTTATTCAAACTAAATCACTCCTTATTTGTTTAAAAGCCTTCCTTTTGAGCCTCCAGTTTCTTTTACTTGTCACAATACTTCTTAACTGAGTCGCTTGGAACAAGTCAATTTCTTCAAGCTTAAGTTTATGCATCTGTGAAACTAATAATAAGATAAATGAGAAGTGGTTTTCATATAATAATAAGAACCACTCCATATGTGATGGAGAGTAAAGGTAATCTTACACACAAGAATTTAGTATACAGCTTGGCACATAGTAACTGCTCAGTAAACATTAACTCTTGCCATTTTCTCTCTCCTTTCAGTTTTAAACTTCTTTGAAAATTTATCTTCTTTCATTACCTCATCTTTATCAACCATTCATTTATTTCTTTTGTATCATTTCACATATCCAAGGGAATGTATGTAACACAGAGATTTAAGTTATAAAACCCAATATTAATATGAGCACTTGTGAATCCCTAACCATCAAAGGAACTACAACATTACCAATATCTCCACCCAGTTTTGTACTTGATGCCTTTACATGTACTATTATCTCCTTCTGGAAAGTCCTCTATTTCTACCTGCAGAAATTCTTCTCATTCTCCTATGTCCAGATTAAATATTTCCTACTCCTTGATATTTTATTTTGATCCCAGGGTGCATGTTACCTTTCAGTTCTCTGAAACTTTATCATGGTTCTTTCATAACATCATTTTTTGCTTTGTAATATAATTATTTGTGTCTAATAAATATAGAATATATATTCTATTGGTTGTTGGAAAGTCTTGGTGGTGGAAATTGTGTCATTCATTTTTACTTCCTTTTTTTTTTTTTTTTTTGAGGAAGATTAGCCCTGAGCTAAGTACTACCAGTCCTCTTTTTTGCTGAGGAAGCCTGGCCCTGAGCTAACATCCATGCCCATCTTCCTCTACTTTATATATGGGACACCTACCACAGCATGGCATGTCAAGCGGTGCCATGTCCACACCTGGGATCCGAACCAGCGAACCCTGGGCTGCTGAGAAGCAGAACATGAGAACTTAACCTCTGCGCCACCGAGCTGGCCCCCATTTTTACTTCCCTAAGCAAAGTGTATTCTCAATAAATATTTATTGATTGAAAAATTAACCTCACAAAAGAATCTATGATATTCTCATGAAAAAGGAAATCATACTATGATGCTTCTAAACCCTCAGAAGAAGTTAGATTCTAACACAAAGGACATGGTAACAGGAAATGGTTAACTGATATGACTGGTTTCGAAATGAGAAAATTTAGATAGCTGCCTATGAAGAGTCATTTTCAGGATATTTAAAGCCCCTTTGCTGTCTCCTTCACAAGCTCCTGCTTCGATGATCCTGGCCTCCAAATTTCACATCCATCAGGTTCTTTAGAGGAGACTCAAATTTCTTCCATTAGAGCCACTCAGAAGTTCAAGTAGCTGTAGAAAAGCACCATGAAATGTGTTCATATTAAATTAGGACAGATACAATATCAACAAGCAATGGTACAACTAGGATATGCCTATCCCCACGAAGCAGGGGCTTAAGAGACAGGAGAGGAAAAAAGGTAATGTTTTTATAAAGACGAAATCATGAAACACCTTAGATTGGTTTATCTGGAAAACAATCAGAATTTGGACACTATTTTGGTAACCCAGGAGAGGGCCACTACATGAAGGTGGTGAATTTCACCTTTGATAAGGAGCAAAGCCAGAAGAATAGAATAAGTGCAAGTAAATTGTGATAGGGTTAAGGCTTTGCTTACTTTACAGAGTCTTTTCTTACCTCAAAAAATTTTATAAAATATTAGTTTTATTATCTGAAAGTTCTATAAAACTCAGATAATGCTTTTAGGAATCTAAGAACTTGAGAAATACTTTATATAAATAATAGCACCAAGTGAAAATCAATCTTGCATAATTTAGAATTTTATGGTCTACTTGTTATTTTTACTGCACCAAAAGTTTTACTCAGCACCCCTATGTTCATTGAAGCATTATTCACAATAGCCAAGACTTGGAAGTAACCCAAGTGCCCATCAATGAATGAATGGATAAAGAAGATGTATATATAAATGGAATGCTATTCAGTCACAAAACAAGATGAAATCGTGCCATTTACAACAACATGGATGGACCTTAAGGGTATTACGCTAAGTGAAATAAATCAGATGGAGAAAGAGAATTACCATATGACTTCACTCATATGTGTAAGATAAACAAACAAACAAATAGATATGGAAAACAGACTGGTGGTTACCAGAAGGGAAAGGTGTAGGGGGAAGGCAAAAGGGGTAAAGGGGCACATGTGTATGGTGAAGAATGAAAACTAGACTTTTGGTGGTGAACACGATGTGGTCTCTAAAGAAGTTCGAATATAATGATGTACACTTGAAATTTACATAATGTGACTTCAATAAAATAAAATGAGACATAAAAACACAAACAAAACAAAACAAAAAAAGTTTTACTTAGGCACTTTCTAGCCACAGTGGGGTAACTAGTGCTGGACCAGCCCTCCTCCTGTAGACATCTATTACACTGCACAAAATCTTTTCAGGCATTGGACAATAGGGAGCGATTCCCCTGAGAATGGAAAGTCATGAAGTGAGCCTCATGATCCTTAGATTCTTTCTAGGAACAATTTCCAAATAATAGTCTAGAGAGGTGGAGTCTGAGCAGAGCACAGTGGTTTTGCTGAGATGAGGAGGCAGACATCAGGTTTTAGGGTGGATGAAGTGGCTAGAATCTGTGGTGTGGTCATTGCAGAGAAGGAAGCTGTGCAAAGAAGGCACTATAGTGTTACATACCAGGGCTTGCTATAAATCTCTGGCTGAGGGCTGGGCTGCACATGAGCAAGGCAAGAACGTCTGAGACTCACTAGAGAATGGCTACTGTGGAGCTGGGAGGAGAAGAGAGAAACTACTGATGCAGCAGTTCTGTGAGAAGATTAGTGCCAGGGAACATTAGAATTCTGGCCCTACCAGCATGGAAATATCTTATTAATATTTCCTAAATACCCTTGGGATTTAATACAAGAAGACAGTGCACATCTTAAATAAGCATAAGTAAGGATTATGACCTAGAAGAAGATCTATTCTAGACCCTCCCAAGCAAAGATTAAACTCTATCAGAAAACCACAGGGAAAGAGAGTTTGGAGTTTGAGTCCTGTCAAATTAGAAGGACTTGGGAAACACTTGAGTCTTTCCATAGTTCTGTACTAACAAAATAACAAACCAAAGACAACATAAATTCAAGGTGACAAGTGAGAAATTGAATTGCATGATAGAACAAGCATTCAAATTCTTCAGAGGAGGATACTGGAATTCAGAATCTCTTTAATGCATTATCCATGACATGAGATCCAAAAGAAATAGGAAAAATGTGCTTCATTGATAGGAAAAAAAAAAGCCAGTGATATAGAACATTCAAGGAACAATTAATACTAATCTTATGCAAACTCTTTCAGGGGATAGAATAGGAGGAAACACTTCCAACTTGTTCTATGAGGCCAGGATAACCTTGATAACCAACCTCAGAAAGACATTTTTTTTAAAAAGAACATTACAGACCAACATAGCTCACAAACATAAACACAAAAATCTGTAAAATATTATCAAGTGAATCAAGCAAAGGTGATTTTTTTTTCCCAGGAATGCAAGGTTGGTTCAACATTTGAAAATCAATTGGTGTAATTTACCACAAAGAAGAAAAATCATATTATCATCTTAAAAATGCAGAAAATTCATTTGATAAAACTTAACATTCATTCATAATAAATATTCTAGAAAAAATAGGAAAAGAAGACAACTTTTCCAATCTGATAGAAAGAGATCTACAAAAATCTATAGCTAACATCATTCTCAATAGTGGAAGATTGAATGCTTTCTCTCTAAGTTTAGGAATGAATTTAATAGGTTCACTCTCACACTTTCTATTCAATACTGTATTGGAAGATTAGGAATTCAAAGAAGGTTGGGGTTACTGAGAGATGAAATATTTGAGTATGGCTATGATATCTTGACACTATGAAGTATGCATAGGTAGGGAGAAAGCAGGAACAGTTTGATCAAAGGTTCACAGATAAAAATAAACCTAGTATAATGGTAATAAGTTAGAATCACAAATTACATATAAGTAAAAATGCAACTTCCTGTTCTTATAATTTAAATCAATTTTCTTTACAGGTGCTGTATTAGTTTTCTATGTTACGTAACAAATTGCCACAAATTTGGCAGCTTAAAACCACAGGCATTTATTATCTCACAGATTCTGTGGCTCAGGACTCTGGGCACAGGTTAACTGGGTTTTCTCCAGGACTACAATTAAGGTACAGGCCATGACAGTTTCTCATCTGGAGGCTCGACTGGAGAAGAGTCTACTTCCAAGTTCATTCTGGTTCTTGGCAGAATTAAATTTCTTGTGGTTATGGGATTCATGACATCTTGGTTCTTCAAAGCCAACAATGAAGAGAAAGAGACACTAAAGAACATTTACTAGCAAGATAGAGTCATATACTAGAATATAATCACAGGTGTGACATCTCATCATCTTTGTCATATTCTCTTGTTTATAGGCAAGTCACAGGTAACACATACACTCAAGCGGAGGAGATTATAAAGGGCATGACACCAGGAAGCAAGGATCATGAGGGGCTGCCTTAAAGACTGTCTACTACAAGCCTCCATTTCTGCTCATCCATAGAAATTATAAATATAGATGCTTCTGGGTATTTTAATCACTTCTGGTTTAAAACAATCTCCTTTGAGTAAACTCATGCAGTCTAGAGTATTGTTATCTGTTTTTAGTCGCTTATCAGAGTTTTGTCTCATTGTCAGAGCCTGTCCCAATCCTTCATCTTGGTTTTATGACTAATTTAACAGGCTCCACGTGAGAATAATCCAGATGTGACCCAAAGCAGAGAGAAGACAGGGGTGAGGGTGAGGTAGACAAAACATGTGCCTGTGAGGCCAGGTGCAGGTCAGAGGAAAAAGCAGAGCTGTCTACTTCTAAGTCGGCCTGCACTTCAGCGTGGTGTTGGCACCACTGTATTAGTGTTCTTAGGCTGCCATAACAAAATATCATAGATTGGATGGCTTAAACAATAGGAATTTATTTCTCACAGTTTCAGAGGCTGGAAAGTCCAAAATTAAGGTACTGGCTGATTTGGTTCCGTGGTGAGGGCTCTCTTCCTGGTTTGTAGATGGCCACCTTTTCACTGCGTCCTCACATGGCAAGGAGGGAGGGAGGCAGCGAGAGAGAGAGAGAAAGAAAGCTGTCTGGCATCTCCTCTTACAAGGTCATTAATCCCACCCTGAGGACCCCATCCTTATGAATTTATCTAAACCTAATTGCTTCTCAAAGATCACATCTCCAAATATCAACACATTGGGGATTAGGGCTTAGCATATGAATTTAGGGGGAGGCATAATTCAGTTTGTAGCAGCTGATGATGTCCAACTGGCTCTTTCCTTGTGGATGATGTGTGATTTGGGTTCATTTATTTACCAGATTAAATATTCTTGGGGAACCTAGATGGCCACCATCCCCACACCACCCCATGGCTTCTGTGGTCAATAATTATGGGGGTACAGCAGGTTCCTTTCTTTTTTTTTATGCATTGTTTTTTGAGGAAGATTAGCCCTGAGATAACATCTGCCACCAATCCTCCTGTTTGCTGTGGAAGACTGACCCTGAGCTAACATCCATGCCCATCTTCCTTCACTTTACATATGGGACGCCTACTACAGCATGGCTTGCCAAGTGGTGCCATGTCTGCACCCGGGATCCGAGCCAGCGAAGCCCGGGCCACCGAAGCGGAACCTGTGAACTTAACGCTGCACCACTGGGCCAGCCCCAGCAGTTTCTTTCTAATGCGGGATCCATCTCACCTCCCACAGACTATACTGGTGGGATAACTTTACCCTGAAGTATTGTATTCTTGGGGAGTTGAATGCTGGTAGACCCAGTTTATTCCTCCTATTATCTTCTATGGCCTTCTCTAGGCCCACAAGAAACCTAGGAATTACCACCATGCCAAACAGGGCACCCAGAAAACCAAAGGTGATCTCTATTCTCTCTCATCTTGCTATGTTATATGGCATCTCTCTGGAGTCTTTTTTCCACACACTGGCAATGCTGGGTAAACTCAGCCTAATAAAAGAGACAAGAAGCAGGGATTACTCCCTTGAGTGGATTCAATTCATTACTTGGTCTCTGCTTTTAATGATAGTCCTGCCCATCATTGCTTCCAATATTTTAAAATTTGTAATGGTGTAGGGATGAAACTAAGCATTTTAGGAAAAAAACTTGAGTAGAGACTCAATTTAGATTTGAGGGGCTTAGAAGTAAATTTTTAAAAATTGAGACATAGAACACCAAGAGTTGATAGTCTGTTTTCTTAGTCTTCTTTCCTTTCCTTTAAAAAAAATCATATATATTTTTTTAACTTAGTCCTCTATCATAATTTTTCTTCGTACTTTCTGCATTTATTTCTTATGGACTTACTCTTAAGAATGAAATTCATGGGCAAAACTCTAGCTTCATTTGGGACCTAAAGGATGCGTTCTGATTTTGATATGGGCAAGTGTGTTGGAAGCATGTACCGATTTGTGTACCTTCAACCCAATGGAAAACTAGAATAAGATGTCACACCATACTTCAACCCCACGGAGAGCTAGGACAAGGTTTCATCTAAGGAATTTCCTTCTGGAGATGATGAGAATCCTCTGGTTACAGAGCAGTGATTTGGGGAATTTAGTGATCACATGGACACAGTGATGGCTCAAAAAAAAGTCCTCAATACATGGTAACTATCACTTATTACTGACTATAGAATAAGAAGAAGATCAAAGAAACAGGTTTTATAGGCATTCTTTTGTTCAAATAATGCTTAATCTAAAAGTCTGGAATTTTAAATGATATAAGGGAAATTAAAATAATCCCCCACTATTTTCAGTTAAATATTATTGTAGCAATACTATAAAATGCTTGTTTTTTTTTGAAATATAGAGAAATCGGAAACATCCTATCTGTCTCAATGTAGTCTATTGATTAAATAAATTACATATACCATGTAATGTAAAGTATGTCGTCATTAAAAATGACAAATCTGAAAAGTAAGTGATATGTGAAAATATACTTATGTAAGGAAAAAAGTTTCTAAATTAGTATGTATATTATAATTTTATTTTGGAGAAAAAATTGAAAAGCCTCTGGAATTATATAGCCAATATATTCACATCAGTTATTTTAGGGTGGTGGAATTATGAATTATTTTTTATTTTATTATGTTTGCTTGTATATTTTCTAATGTCTCCTACAATGAACACGTATTACCTGTGTATTTTAAAAAGTTGAGTTTTTAAAAATTTCTTTAACCAAAAGAAAAATGGTACAGTTGCTTCAGAATCCGTGATACTAGCAATGACATCAGTTGAAATATGCTTTTCTTTCATAGGATCTTGTAACAATAAGCTGTTGCCTTTGTATAAGGTTTATAGGTTTTTAAACCAGTGTTCATTCAGAAAATTTTTCAGTTTTATGTAAAACCAGATTTTTCCCTTGACATAGACTAGTCTGTCTTGAAAGAAATTAAATGTCATCAGTGTGGGTTCTACATTATGCATGTGTTTTCTGGAGCTAGATTTTGCCTAATCTTTAATCTGTAAATACATTTAAAGACTTCTTGGGACCTGGCTACAAATTCTTTCCTTACCCTATTGATGATATCAACAGTGGTCTCCATTTAATGTCAAGAACAGAGCATCTGTTTCTCTTTTAAAATGAGAGAAAGTGTCTGTGATATTTAGAAACTGTAGGTTGACTCCCTAGGCCTCGGGTTAGCAATGTTTCATGTGAACAACTTCAGGGTGTTTCATATGGGGATTTCAAAAACTTAAATTTTATTTGTAAAACAAACGATTCTAGGCTTCTGGTTTTGAACCAATAAAAGGATTTGGATGTTACTGAAATATTGCACTGATAACATTCCTGTAGCCAATACCATTCATTGGGATTGAAGAGAATATTGAATATGAGGTGGAAAATATATAAAATTATAGATTAACTACACCTACAATATTGTATGTAGCTTTAAATCATTTAATATCAAGAAAAGGCTCAATAAAAAAAAGAAAACTAATTATACGCTTGGAGTGGCATCCGTACGGGGAGAGGCTTGAAGCACTAGATACTAACATTTGGAAAGGTAAAAATGGATGAGAAAGATGATTATAATATAAAAGTAATAATAAAAAGTTACCCCCATTAATTAAACACTTACTAAAAGCCAGATGCTGTCCTAGCTGCTTTACACATGTGAGATTTCTTTAATCCTCAGCAAAACAAAAACAGAAACACCCGACAGGTTAAGTATTATTCTTCCCATTTTGCAGAGAAGGAAAAATGGTGTTTGAGCTGAAGGCAGACTTGCTTTGCAGATGGTGAAATATAAGAATAATTTGATAAGTTATGTTTGGGGATAGAGAAAAGGAAGTACCACACCAATAGTAGTAATACATTTATGGAACTTATTGCCTCCATGGTTGATATTGGAAGGGAATCTAAATCAATTGAAAAGCGATTAGAACAATTTACAAACGAACCTTGTGAGAGAAGCTGTGCATGCTTAGCTTCTAAGGTTAATGACAAAGAATCTCCATTTGTGGCACATTACCTGAGACTGGCAATAAATTTGGGCTGGACAAAATATGAGTTCAGTCTCAAAGGGTAATTTCTCTGCTTCATAAGTGTTTTATTGATTAAAATTAATCAACTACATTAAATGAATAGAAATTTTCTTAATCACTTTAATTTAATGTTTTAAAATTTATTAATTATAATAACAAAATACTATAGCTCATAAAAATGGCAATAAAGAAGAAAAATTGTTTCCCCATAATACCTACCCCAAGGTTGGTATTTTATTTTTTCTTCTTCCCTAGGTATATTTCTTCTTTAGCTGTAGTCATTGTATATATAATAATTTTATAATATAATTTTATCATATATATAAAACGTACGATAAAAATGTATGTGTGCATGCACGTATGTGTGTGTATTTTGTATTCTAATTTTCAATTTATTCCTTCATAAACAGTTTTTCATGATATCTCATAGTTTTAAAAAGAGTGGTTTTTAATGGCTGTATAATACTTCACTGAAAATGGAAATATAATTCCCTGTTGTTGGTGTTGGATAGCTAGATTGCTTGAATTTCTGTATAATTGTAAATAACGCCATAATGAACATCTTTGTATGTACAGATTAGGATATATTTTGTATTATTTACTTAATATAGATCCTCAGAAGTGAAAGTACTGTAAGAGTTTGTACCAATTTATAGCACCAACGAAATGTATGAGTACTAGTTTCAGCACATCTCTACCTTTATTTTCTAATTTAACACTAGGTCTTTTAGCACCTATGGATCCCTCATTCTTCTTTAAGATTTTCATGAGTTCTTCATTTTATTGTAAATTCTCTTCATTATTCAGCTATAATGTCTTGTGAGATATAACATGATTCTTATCACATGTTGTGGGTATGCTATTTCAGACCACAAACTCAGGTATATAAAACATCAAGTTTTGCTTTTCCCCAATACAGCTTCACACTCCACCTATTTAACCTCGTGGTAGAAACTAAATCTTAATTAACTCAAAGCAATTCAATGAATTCTGGATTGTTTTCTCCCCCAAGTAAGTTCAGCTCAGATTCTTGAGTCCATCCTACCCTGCTCTCCAAGGCTGTGTCTGCAGCACAGTGTCAAGTCTTCTTGGCCCAAGCGCATCGTGTCACCACTGCTTTCACGGGATCATGAGTGTGGATTTGGTAGTTCTTACAACTTGAGTCATGCCCCTTCTCTTGACTTCTCCTAGGAAGTTAAGCACAAGTCTCCTCTACTCTCAGATGGCTCAAACCTTCTCAGGGTCACCACCAGCATCTTACTGTTTTATTTCCAAGTGAAGTTCTCATCAACCTCACGCAGGGAATTTCCCTCTCCTAAGGCAGGGGGAAAAATCTAGCTTAGTAAATAATCCTTTAAATCCCAGGGTTTCCATAAAGTCTAGAAACTTAGGCAATTTATGCATAATATCATCAAAGACATTTTTAATCTGCAAAAATATAGTATTATCTATATTTCCAGACGTGTGGGCTCTCTGTATTATATGTGATAAGATCTCAGCTTTTGAAGTTCAAAAGTAAAGAATCAACGTGCTTTATTCTTTTTATTCTACTGGAGTCTCTCCCTTAAGCTACCAAAGTGAAATGCTCTAGTCTTCTGGATTGGGGTGGGGTGGGGGTGTTGGGAGAACACACAAGTTAATACTTACTTCCCACTATTATTCTGTTAACCACATTCATTCTTTACCCATGTTCTTGAGAAATAGCCAACAAACCAAGTTCAAAATATTCCTTTTCTAATGAACACATAAGATAGAGGAAGCTAACTAGTCTAAGATGTTGACAAGAAATCTGTAGGTAATTCCTTCTAGTTCTTGCTCCAATTCCACAGTCAGTCTATTTGAAATACAGTGTGGGTAGTTTTGTATTTTTGGTGGCCAGGACAGTGGCTGCCACCTAATACATGCTCAATAAATACTTGATAAAGAAGTAAATGGTAGGAATGCCACAGTGGGCACTATTAGGCAAGTGGGGGCCCCCAGGCAGCGGTAAATCTAAAGTCTGTTTGCAGACATGATCTAAGTAAGCATAGTTGTGATGCAGACCAGATTTATATTCCAAAAAGCCAAGATCATGGCTATGGAAACTATGGCAATGGCCATACACAAGAGCCAGATGGCAATACAAATTTGAGACTGACCAGATGGCAGAACACAACCAAACCTGGTTTAAAACTGGGGCTGTGAGTGGTCAGTATGCGTATCCCCTTTTTGTGTGTAGGTGGGTGTTGAGGGCAGCTTAAGGGAGCCATGCCAGACCTGACATATTCTATCATTTTCTGAAACAGCGTGTGCTGTTTTGGATCCACTACATAGCTATTCTCACAGATTTACCACATCGTTTCTGCTATGTCCCCTTAGCTCACCTGACAATGCAGAAGAATAAAGCAACAATTAAGTGACTCTCCCATAATTTCTCATAAGTGCAACAAAGGGTGGAGCAAATGGAAGGAAATTTAGCTAAATGGTGTTATGTTTGAATTCTTTGAATCTTGTATTCTTTCAAGTCAAGTGATAGTATATTCAACTTTTTTCTTTCTCCTTTCATAAGTAAATAAAATTCATTTTCATTTCACATATCATTTGTTATATAAACAGCCAATGGGAAGGTGATTTTTGAAGTTAGAAGTTTGTTTGCTTTTATGCTAGTATTGGTTAAATATTCCTTTCCCAGTTTTGTTTATTATTTTATTAGAAATTTACTTAGAAAACTTCACTTTTGTGCGTTTCACAAGCTTTGGCTCAGCCTATGAATATGCATTCACTGACTTAAAAAGATTCTGATCTTTTTACCAAGGCTCACAAAAATTATTTGTTTATAATTTGTCTCTACTCTCATGTCCCTGTCAACTCTTCTCTACTTAAATCTGAAGGCACTTTGACTTTAGCATAGCAAGACCAATTTTGTCTGATCTGATATATACTATTTCCAAATTATAAAATACTAAGAAATTTATTTTTTGAGACAATGTTTTTCTTAAACTGGCATTTACATTAAACACATTTGTTCCTTCTGTTTCATGTGAACTAAATGATTCTACATTAAGATATGTACAAAATCTTACTCAAAATATATAACATTTCAGAAGATTTAGTCACAGTTTACTGAAAGTGTATTGATTTAACCTATTCCATTGTCTACTTTTCTTATCAAGATTTATGCTAAATATAATGTTAAAGTTTCCTATGTCAGCAAGAAAGTAGTCAACTTCAAGGAAAATATAATCTCTAACCATGTCAAGGGGACAATTGAAAAAAGCAAAAAGAAACATATGTTGAGTGGTATTCTGGGGACGTCACCAGGCACGTCTTTAGCCTAACTTCCGAAATGACCTTCCTTTTTTATAATTTAAAGTTAGCTTTTCAAGTAAATTGTCAAGTGAATAAATTTAAATTAAAAACGAAATAAATCAAAACAAACCAAAAAATGAGTTTAACTTCATCTTCCGTACTCGTTGATGTAGACTGTGGTTGAAAAAAAACGTTTATGAGAAGACTGCTTAATTTTATCAATATAGACACTGCTCTAATGCTATCAGTATTGATGAAAACATTCTGATGTAATAGCTGTTAAGAGTCTAATCACATTACATACTTCTGTGTAATTCTAAATGGCCATAAATTTGTGTACTTCAGCTAGTACACAATAATAAATTTCTTTCCGGAACTGTGTTTCTGTCTATTGTCCTTTTTGTGATTTTGATCTCTACGTATTATAGGGAAATGTCTGGGATATGAGTGAGAGACAGATTTGGAGGAGATATTTGCATTTCAGCTTCTGATTTCTTGATTACTATGCTTGATAGGATCCTGGTTTCCTTACTTTCCATCTCTGCTTTCTGGTTTAGAAAACTTGTCTGGTTTTGGCACTGGCCTTTTATCTTCCTTGGTTAATTTAATTTTAACAATATCTGTAATTCCTCTTCTATCAATAAGTGGACCTTGTCATCTCTTAGTCTCTTGTCTGCTTCTGACCTTTGAAATATTTTCCATGGGCTATTTACTCATCTATTCAATTTTTGCTATTTTCATCATCTTTATGTCAATTTCATTCTGATTAATGAATATTAACCTAATCTAATATTTTCCATATGTCCCTGGCTACTTGTTTACTTCACCTATAAACAGATTTTAAAAATATTTTATTGGGGCCAGCCACGTGGTTGAGTGGTTAAAGTTTCACATTCTCCGCTTCAGTGGTCTGGGTTCATGGGTTCGGATCCCCAGGCACAGACCTACTCCACTCGTCGGCCATATTGTGACAGGTGTCCCACATACAAAGTAGAGGAAGATGGGCACAGATGTTAGCTCAGGACGAGTCTTCCTTATCAAAAAAATATATATTTTATTTATTTTTTGAGCCTAGTAATAAATGCAGGTAGCAAAATAAGCATACACATGATAAATGTCACTTTGTCTTCATTCATCTACATATTATAAAGAGAACATAAAAAATTTAGAGACAGCTTTGGGGAAGATAGGGTATGGCCCTGAGTTGGGAGTAAAGTAGGAAGCAGTATTAAGTTTTTAATATTTTATTGAAAATGCCAAGTTTTTTTTAATATTCCATTCTCATTTTATCCAAGTTCATTTCATTTTTATCAAAAGTAAAGCTGAGATAGGTACTAATTGAGTGCTCGAAGATGCTAAAGCAACACATATCTAAAGAATGTGTGTCCCTCAGAGGTAGAGAGCTGACTGCTAGGATTCCTTGGTGACTGACTCTTAGGGCGGGCATGGTCCCTGCTCAGAGCAAAGGAAGAAAGAAAGGGTCAGGACAGAAGGAGGGGATGATGCCCGATGGAGCTGGGTGTGTTCAAGACCCTCAGAGAAGAGATCTTCATCCAGTCTCTCACGGAGTCCCTGGTGGTGTCTCATTTGAGGAGGCAAAGGAATTTTTTAAAACTCCCAAGTAGGGAAGAAAAATTCACTGAGAGATAAAACACCCTTAAAGAAAAATAGACAAACTTTTTGGAAACTCTAGTATTTTTAGGGTAAGTATCAGATATCATCCTTTGAGCCTGTCAACTTACTCTTCAACCAAACATTTTATTGAGCATGTGTTATGTATCAAACAACGTGATAAGAGTTCACAAGAGCTTGCATTACTGGAATAAACCAGACAGGCAGACTCGAGGTAAGAATGAAGAGCAGGAGAGGTTGGGCAGTGTTGCTTTACTCCTTGAAACCACAGCTACTCCTGAGACATCTAACAGAGTGCCTATACATAAAAGGTGGCAAAGAAATATCATTAAATGAATAAATTGGTGCATATTTATCAGTAAACACGATTCAGAGGATCTCTCTGTCTCTCTCCTTCTTTCTTTTTGAAAATTTTAACAGTATTTTCTAGTGCTTTCAGAGTCTGCTGAGTTCCTTTCGGCTTTTGTTGAATGGGGTTCACCATGCACATGTGTGGGGTACTTGTATAGTCTTGGTACGGAAGTGCTTCCTCAGCTGGGTGTCCATCCCTCTACATCTTTGGTTTGAGGCCTTTCACTTTTATATTTTTATGCTCTCTTAAATCAATTTCTAGAGTATGTGGATTAACTTTAAATTTCATTCATTTTTGATAGATTTAGTAAATATTTATTAGGTGCTTCCTCTGAGCCAGATTCTATGCGAGATTCTCGGGGAACAACAGTGAGGACAGCCCTGACGTTATCCCTGGCAGCATGCAGGGGAACTTACTGTCTAGTCAAGAGGCGGATGCAAATCAAATGAAGGATGAGAACTTTGAAAGCAGGAGCGTTCTTTGTTTTCTTCACTGCCATGTTCTGGGTGCATAGAAGGGTATCATTCAGCTAATTAATGGCTGTACAGTACCCCTTTGTTGAATCAATAAAGGAAGACAAAGAAAAGAATAAGGTTATATTAGAATACATTTAAAGGAAAAAGACGAAGAGGAGGAGGAGAAAGAGCACAACTTGACCTAGGAAGTTTTTTTTTACCTAAGGGTTTAGAAAAGGCTTCCTTGAACAAGTGAAACTTGAGCTGAGATCTGAAATACAGATAAGGGATGTTGGAGGTGGGGAAGAAGAGCGCTCCAAACAGAGGGGATAGCATGTTTAAAGGCCCTGTGGCTAGAAGGAGCCTCCAACTGAATGGAGGCTGATATGGTTCTGTTACTGAAACCAAAGTGGGTTCCCTCCTGGCGAGTTAAATAAGACTCTCCACCAGAAGTAGTTGTCTCACAAAGTAAGGTATATTTGCAGCAAATAGGAGACCATGAGGAATCATTTCCAGAATCATGGCATCCTCAAACAAAGGGAAGCAGGGACATTTATTTTGGATGGGGAATGAACATTCGAAAGGGAGAGGTAGGTATTCACTTGCGCAGGCTCAGTTGGAAAACATGCTTCCACATACACTTCAGGTTATGGCAATAAGGTCTAAGCTCCTCCTGGGGAGATCTTAGCATTGAAAATAAGGCACAGGTCATAGGCATAACTCTCGTGGTGAGGCTTGCTCTAGTTCAGGGTGGTCGGTGATTGCATCTCCTTAACATAACAAAAGGAAAAAGACCAATTTGCAAAGAGAATTAAATGCTTCCAACCCACCCTTGAGTTCCTTGGGGCAACTAGCTGGTGACAGTTCGCTGCAAGGGGTTGGGGTGAAATGGTGCTTGATTGGGGTAGAGACTGGCAAGGGCCAGGACATGTCAGACCTCCCTGGCTGTGCACAAGAATTTAATTTTTATCCTAAAAGCAATGAAAATAAGACCAAGTTACTGGGGTATAACATATTGTTTATATATTTACTAATTTACTCACATATACTAAAGATTATGAGCACTGGTACCTGCTATTAACACTTCAGCTTATAGAAAATTTTCCTCATTGTCAAGTATTTGAGAAAACAGATATTGTCATAAAAGAAACTCATAAAAGACCATGGAATCTAAACACTTTTACTATTAACATCATTTGCCTTTCAGTCTACTTTAAACAATATTTATTAGCATCTAATAGAAAAACATAAGAAGTCTGAATTCCTCTGCTATGGACTGAATGTTTGTGTCCTCTCAAAGTTCATTCGATGAAACCTTAATCCTGAGTGTGATGGTATTTGGAGCTAGGGCCTTTGGGAGGTAAGCAGATCATGTGGGTGGAGCCCTCAGGAGAGGATCAGTGTCCTTATAAGGAGAGAGGAGAGAGCTTGCTTCCTTTCTCTCCACCCGCTGCCATGTGAGGATACCATGAGAAGACAGCTATTTGCAAATCAGGAAGACTGCTCTCACCAAGAATGAAATTGGTTGGCACCTTGACTTTGGACTTTCCAGCCACCAGAATCTGAGAAATCAGTTTCTGTTGTTTAGGCTACCCAGTCTACGGTAATTTGTCATAGCAGTCAGAACTACCAAGACACCTCTTTCCACATATTTTTTAAATTGCCATGTATATTACACAGAGAGAGACTCTTTCACGATGATAGGTATATGTTTTTGGAATGTTGCAAATTCCGGAATGTGAAGAGAACTGCATTTTTCAGATCCCATTTTTCGCTTCAACCATCATTCCAAAGGCCTCGATAAAAACATGATGAGCCTTGCAGAGGCCCTGTGCTTTCATAGTTACAGCTCCCAAATCTGTTTGATACAACCTGTTACGCAGGCTCTAACTGTGCCTGTACTGTCCTTGGCACATTTCTTGGCCAACCACACGTCTTCCCTCCAGGCAGCCTCCTACCGAACTGGAAGTTCCCCTTTGGCGTTACTCTTCTGCACCTAAAATGTCCCTATCTCCCACTCATAAAGCAACTAAAGTGGTGCATTCCTCTTTCTCTTTTCTGACCTTCCTACTGATCTGTAGGGCCCTGAAGGGCAGAGAAGCCCAGACCTCTGTTCCATCACTTACCTCTGTGATTTAGGGCAAGTTTTAAAAACTCTTCTAGCCTCTGTTTTATTATCTGTAATATAATACAACAACAACAAAAATGTTTCTATACAACATCTACCTGCCAGCCATTATATCTCTTTCTCATAACATCCCTACCAGGTAAGTGCTAATATCATTTCCACTTTCAAGATGGGAAAAACCGATTACTTTACACTGTAAATTAATTTGCATTAATTTACACTGAGAGCTAAATTAATCTGCCCAAGGCTAAATAGCTAATAAATAGTGGAGGTAAGTGAGGCAGCTCACTGGGGACGCTATCCTGTGCTCATAAGAATCCTTCCTTATTGATTTCTGTGAGTTAAATGAGATGATTTTTGTGAAAAGCAGAGTTAGATGAGATGATTTTTGCGAAAAGCTGAACACAGTGCCAGGCAGATAATCAACTCTCAATAGCTATTATTTATATTTAATTTTCAATAAAATTTAGTTTCTCTTATGTTCAGATGAAGAAAATAGAGAATTTATAAAATGTTTTCTTTGTCTGATCTGTGCCTTTTGTTCTTGTTTCAGTCTTTTAACTTTAATACAGTTAATAAATGGAACCCTACATCCAGAATTACTGTTTTGTCTTGTCTTTTCTACACTATTTCTATGACTGAAAACTACATTCTGTGTATATCTAACTTTCCTTTTGAATGGATTACAACAAGTGGAACTGACTTTTCCAATTACCTACTCAATTGACCTGGTACAAAGAAGGTTAAAGTTCCCACCCAATATATGATCGTTAAAGCTTTTCATGTAGCTTTTCAGACAAGGCAGTCTGGGAAAACCCTGAGACAACAGCATTTTTGGTGCCAGACTGATAAAGCATTTAGCATTTGTCAGTCACGGGAGAAAGAGTGGTTGATATATTAATTAGATGTAATACCTCCCTTTGGACAAAATGGAAAGAATTTCTTTTTTTTTTTAAAGAAACGTGTCAGATAATTAAAGGTAAATACAGGGTAGCTTAGATAATGTAAAGAATCCTTTAAATGATACCAGAGCTTTGAAATCTGTAATATGTATATGGATATGTCTTTGGGAAGCATGCACTGAACAATATTTTTCATCATCACATGTTCATTTTATGGTTGATAATTTCACTGAGGATGATTTCCAATGCCTGGTACCAGCTAAGGTAAATTAAGAAAAGAAGTTTTGGGAAAAAAACATCACTTATCTAGAAAATCAGCTTCTCAGCCGCCACACACCTCTTCGACTTTGTAAACATTTCTTTTTTTGTGCCAATTTCCGAAATGTTGCAAAAACAAACAGTGAGTAAATCCAATAATTGTCCTCCGAGATTTTAGTCTTAGTTGAAATCAATCATGTAGGCCATTTATCTCCTCTTTTTTCTTCCCTCCCCACAACCCCAGACAGTGTGGGCTGGTTACTGAATGGCGTTCACCCACATGTGTTTCAGTTTGGGGATCCTTAACCATAATTGATGAAGGATTATTTTTCTTTTTCTTTAAGAACAGATACACACCATGCTTTAGGAACTAGGGGCCACCACAATTTTTGTGAAAAGGACTCTAAATTTCATCTTTTAAATAATTTACACATTTTTAGACCATTGAGTTCTATGTGTCACTATTCAGAGAGAAAAAATGTCAGCATTGCATATTTCAGATAGGCACATTACTACAATATTCTAGTGCACTAATTCATTTTTTATCTGATTTAGAGAACTAGCTACTTGTTGTAAAAATAACATATCATATTATATTATTTATGTTAAAACGCTTAGGAAGGTTTTATATTCCTTATGTTGACTTACACTTTGGTGTTAACCAAACTGGATTTGGTTTCTTAATGTATTTCTTTTTATGGAAATAAAAAATAAATTTGTTTTTGTCTATGTGTCTGGTTTTTGCTACAGAGTATCTGATTTCAGTATATATTGATGGTGGAAAATTAGGTTTAATTCCAACAATGCACATTAGCTATTGTTAATCTCTTTCTCTCTCTCTCTCTCTCACTCCCTCTCCTCTTTCTCTCTCTCTCAAAGAGGAAACTGAGGCACAGAACATTTAGGAAAGCATCTAAGAGTATATGTTCAAAACCAGTAGTCAGGATAAAACCCATATTTTCTACCTTTGGTAAATGCTTGTTTTAATTATATTCTAAATAATTTGAAGTTATGAAGAAAATACAGATCATGGCATTTTCATTGTATTTTAAAGTCTTCATTGAAAACGTCATTTTTGGTGCCTTTGTCAGTTATAGGAGGTAGGTAGATGTTTGTATTAGTTACACGTAATATTTAATTATATCACAGAATACACCATTATTTCTCTTTGTTTTGAAGGACAATATCTCTTAGGAATAGTCCTTGGAAATGAGGGACAAAATACCCTGGAATATTACCTTTAACTTTCATTAAATTTTGCAGACCTCAGGGTATTGCATGCCATACTGCTATGAAATATTTTATGAAAAAGTCTCATAATATGTATGTATATGTTAATATCAGCTTTGTATTTGTTGGTTAGCATTACAGAGTGCAAATAATTGGAGGAACTGCCTGTGTGCTAAACTAGCTGTGAGTCATGAATCCTCCCAACTCTTGATCTCATCTGGACTTGCCTTATCATAAACCAGTGGGGAGCAGAGACTGTAAGGCCCCTCCCACAGGCGTTTAGTTACACAGCGCCAGCTCTCTTGGCACTGCTGATGCCTAAGATAAGTGCTGTGGGTGAAAGCTTGTGGCTATACTGTGCTTTCCGGAGAAAAACGCTGCAACGTATTACCCTCAACATCTACTTCTAGTGATGTCAAGATACTCAGCTTGGGTTATCAACAAACTGTTACTAGTGCAGCTTAGATTTGGGCAAGAGTCTTAATCATATTATGTTCTTATTCTAAGAAGATTTTAATTCTAATGTTCTAATTCTTAGAACACAAAGGGAATTTTGAGGCAACGCAAATGACTCAGGACTCTCTCTTTAATGTCACAAGGTACCACATTTCCAATTGTTTCAGTATTGAGTTGACACCCAGGCTTAGACTTTGAGAATTGTTACCCAGAAATGTTAAATTATTACCTCTTTGTAAACAGTGCTGAAATAGATCTTTAGCTTTATTGTATGTGTTTACAATGTTTTTCTTTTGTCAATTGGAGGAGACACCAGAGCTTAATATAGACTCATGCACAGGTTTTATAGGATGTCAGACAAAATGATTTTTTATTGAGGAAGGGTCAAACAAGTTGTGTTTTTTGTTGTGTCACACTATACAATATGAGGGCTATGTTATAAATTTCAGGGCTCCCACAAGAAGGCAAAGGCTAAGAATGGTGATTTAAGACTACATTGTCCTGTTTCTAATTCCTTCTCTTTCTTCCTGCGGAAATGTAATTGCAGAAGCTGGGAGAAGGGATTGGAGCATGGGCTTCTATATCTGCCTTGAAGAGAGTCGTAAAGTCTGTTTTATGAGACTCTCTCTAGCCTCGTTCTACTTTTCCAAATTAAAGGAGACAATATGACAATCTCACAGAGCTCTGATCTTCCATCTTAATTTGCAAACTCAGCAGCCACATCAGTATCTGGTTTAAGTGACTCAGAGAAAATAGTGTTGAAATTAATGGCTTATCTACAGAAATTCAGTAAAACAGCCTCTGCATTGAAGATGAAGCCAATTTTTTTTGAAAAAAGAATCTCTTAATCACTGACATTATTACTTCTTAAAATCGGTGTGCTCTGTGTCAGTTTCTTAGTTTTGACAACGTACCATGGCGATGTAAGATGTTAACAATGGGAGGAACTGTGTGAAAGGAACTCTCTGTAGTATCTTTACAACTTTTCTGTAAATCTAAAATTATTCAAAAATAAATTGATGTGCTATCTACAAAGCCATTCTTCTTGTCCTAACACATTTGTGATGTGGCAGCCTGAAGACCGGAAAGCAAATATGAAGTGCAATATTTCTGCTTCAGATTTAACTAGAGTTTCCATGGTGTGGGCTGTTGCCTATTGCTGAGATTTTAAAAACTAAGCGTGTTTTGTTTCTTAGCATATGTCATGTAAAAGGACTATGTGAACTTGTCTGAAGCATTTTCACCAACTGTTTGTTTATAGTCAGACCAAACAGAGCCTTTGCATAGTACGGGAAGTCCCTTCACCTGCACAGGCTTTGTCACAGAGCTGAAACGAAAGTTTGACCAACAGTGTCTCTTGATTATGGCTTCCAAGGACCACCCACTTCTGGGGGTGAGAGGCTAATTCTGAGTCCTTGTCAGGCTCATTTTAGACTCTAGGAAAACAAGCATTTCATTTAAGCCTTCCCAAACTGGACAGAGCTTTTTAGAAGCTATGCTTCTAGCATTTGGAACAGAGTCAAGATCGAACTTTAGTACTATTTAAACAGAAGAAAGATTAGAGTTTACAGTGTATCTCACTGGAAAAAGCTTCAGTGAGAAAAAAAATGCGTGTGAGCTTTAAGTACGATTCTGTGTGAAAGGAGATGCCACTGATCATCTGGGGAGAAAAGTAATATCTTTTGACATATCAATCTGCATACAGTGCTTCCGGAATCTAAATCGGCTCCTTTGCTGCAGTGAAACATTACTAATGAAAACCAAAAAATGCGTTAACGTGCAAAAAGAAAATAAATGTATTGACAAGACTTTGCAAATCACAGTTAATTGAGTCACAAACAGAACTTCAAATAAAGGAAATAATGTGGTAATTGGGCCCCATGTCCTATATAATACGCTTGTTGGCATACATTATGGGTTTGCTATCTTCTAAGAGTATTAAATCATTGTACAAGAACATTGCCAAAAAACTCTTCATTTCCTTTTAGTGACTTCTTACTGCCCTCAGTAGAAGTTTAATAGAAAAGGAAGGACATGATGTAGTTTTAATGACAGGAAACCCGTGGCCTTCCAAATGAATAAATTCCATCACTGGCTGCCACAAAGTGTGCTAATTATTTCCTTTGATAAATTAAAAGCTGTAAACATCTAAAGTATATAAGCATGTGGGTTACAGTTATAATCAACCTGTCTGCATTATTGAAAGTTCATATTATCCTCATTATTTAATAAGCATTACATTTTTTTAATTCCAGTAAATTATATTGAAAACATATGTTAAACTTTTATTGATTTGACAGACAACTGCATAAACTAACTCACCCCCACGTTTCTGACCTGCCACATGCTAAAATCAAGTACTAATCTATTCCCCTAATACCAAACTTTAAGGATGAAGACAGTTTGTATTTATGAAAAGGTGAAACAAACAAAATCAAGTGAAAGCCAATCATGTTAAGAATGTGCAGAGGAATTAGAATATTATCCGTGATTTCACTATTTTATTTTAAATATCAGCTAAGTCATTTGGGAGGGCAATAAAGCAATTCTTTCATTCAATGAAATTTATTATGTCTCTCTGCATGCTCTGTATTAATTAATTTATTAATTCCACAAATGTTTAACACCTATAATGTTTTCTGAGGATACAATAGTAGCTAATATAGACTCTCATCCTTGTCTTCATGGAGCTTGCAATATAGTGGGAGAGCCATTAATGTAATGATTATACAATTGTAAACCTGGAAATGTGATAAAGAAGTTGCAGTTTGATGAAAGCCTACTGACCATAGGAAGAACTGTCTATGTCATAGAGGTTATAATTTCCTGGTGGAAGGGGTATCAAATTGAAATATGAACAATGAGCTGAAGAGGACAGGGAGACTTCCGGGCCAAGGTACAGCATACACAAAGGCTCTGTGGTGGGCCTGAGAGAAGGCCTATGCAACATCGGGGCAGGAAACGAGGCAAGTCAGAGTCTAGCTTGCCCACCCATGTTTTCGTGTACTGTTTTCTCGAGGTGGATGCAGACTGTATCAGGGCACATGGATTGTTGAGTGAAGTGTGGACTGAATTTTAGCCCCCATCACTTCCTGGCTGAACATCCAAATGCAAAGCTTGAGCTGCACGACACATATGGGAGCCCTGGGGAATTGGAGTGAGATAATGCAATATGGGAGGTAGGTGGAAGTCAAGTGATGCAAGATGACAAAGACTAAATGTCTGTGTCCCCCTGCCCCGCTCCCACAAATTCATATGTTGAAATCTAATCTCTAAGGTAATGGTATTTGGAGATGGGGCCTTTGGGAAGTGATAAGGTCATGAGGGTGGAGCCCTCATAAGTGAGGTTCATGCTCTTATACAAGACACCTCAGAGAGCTCTCTTGCCCCTTCCACCATGTGAGGATGCAGCAAGAAGAGAAGGTGGGCCATCTCTGAACCAGGAAGCAGGCTCTCATAAGACACTCAAATCTGCCAGTGACTTGAGCTTGGACTTTCCAGTTTCCAGGGCTGTGAGAAATAAATTTCTGTTGTTTATAAACCACTCAGTCTATAATATTCTGTTATAGCAGCCTGAGCAGACTAAGACACAAGACCTCGCACCTTTGTAGCAAATAAAAAAGAATGGCTACTACTAAATGTATTCATATTAAATGAACCAATTTTACAACCTTAATTTTGCACAATTTCCAACATTTCTCTAGTTCTAAGTAGCTCTTCAACTAAGGTGAACAAAACATTTGCTATACTCATCCTGGTTTTTGCTTTGTCTTGTCTTTGCATTCAAGAATGGTATCTATCATGTTCTCAATCCTTTATTCTAATTTACCCTATTCAGACTGGCTAAAATAAAAGACATTTAATGTAATTTGGCAGGCATATGTGTGCAGTTCAGTCAAGGTTTCATAATACCTTGCATGAAGACACTGTGGTTCAGCTAGAATTTAAAGGATACTATAATAAAGTCTTACAAAAGAGCTATGAGGTAAATAAATGATGGTTTCATTCATTCACTCATCCTTCCTTTTTTTTAATTCTTAAAAGTTTGTCCTAGGTTCACTTTTACCAGGAGCTGTAAGAGGCTAAAGACCCAAAAAATGAGTCCTAGGCTCTGTCCTCAAGGTGCTCACTCATATTGGGGAGATGGTCACCTAAACAGGCAATTAAGAGACAGAGACTTATGAGCAATAGAATTCTGACAGAACCTTCACTCAGGGGGTGAGGAAAAACCTTCTGGACAGAGACTGTAGGGAGCGAGCCTGGCAAAGAAAGGGGGAGGAGTGTTCCAGACTGAGAGGCCAACAGGAACAAGAGCAGAGGATGAGAAAAACATGTTGCTGGAGCATAAATGTAAGGAAGAGAGAAGCCAAGAGCTGAGACCAGAGTGGTAGGAAGGGCCAGATCAAGGGGAGGCTTTACATTAAGGAGCTTAGATTAGTTTTGTTAGGGATGAGGAGCCTTTGAAGGATTTTGCTTCTTTCCTTGAGATCCGTCCAAGGAGTACATATCTGAGTTTAAGTCTTCAAACCAGATATAATTCTTTATGACTGTGCCATGCATTCAGTAGATGTCTCATAAGTGTTTTTCAGAATGACACAATCTGGCATACGGTGGGAAGACTGTTTAGTAACTCAGTTTACTAGCTCAGATTTACATTTCCGATAGATCACTAGGATGTGCAGATAGAAGAAAAGTTTGAGAGGCCCCTAACTCTAAGCACATGTGTCAGTTAGGAAACGGTGGCAATTGTTCAGGTGCGAGCCAGTGAGAACCTCAAGATTCTCTTGGTACTGAGGAAGAGAAGACAAAAACTTAAGAGGAATGTGGGAGATGATAAAAAAAACAAGCTTCCTGTTTACTGCTTAATTGAATGTTTGGAGGAAGGTGAGAGGAAGAAATCAAGGATGACCCCTAGGCTTCCAGCTTGGATAACAGAATAGAGTGTGGAAAAACCAGAAACAGTAAAGATATTGAAAGCACCAAAGCATTCATAAATTGAATTGGGAAAAAATTAGGTGCAACAAGAAATTTCAACAAATGTAGACTTCATTGTTATCCACATGGAAAGGCATTTACCGACACATAATTGTCCATGACACTATTAACAAGAATTCTTTCTTTGGCAAGACGATGCTTTTCTAACAATGCTCTAACAGGCAGCTTCTTGGTATTGTCCAAGACAAACCCTTTCTGTGGCAGATTCAGTGCATTTCCCCTTATTCTATCTATACATTCTTTCTTGTCGTTTCAGATACTTATTAATCACACCTAGCCTCCACATCTCTGCTTTCTCTTCTCAAGTCTAAATAAACCTAATCCTTTAAACTTCTGCCCAGAGAATTTATTTTGCAAACTGTGAATCATTTTGCTTCTTCTCTTGGGATCCCATCCAGGGAGTCCATTTCTCATTTTTAAGGCCTCAAACCAGACACATTTTTCTACATTTCCATGACTTGCATCCAATAGGTGTTTGATAAGTCTTTTTCAAAACGGTAAAATCCTGAGGATGGTGGGAAGACTGTCTAGTAACTCCTACATACTACAATCCTATTTATTTCAGTTTTATTGTCAACACATTTTAAACATTAACATGGCATTGATGACTCTATATGATCCTCTATAATCCTGTCTTTTGTTTATGCTGTATTTACCTGTAACCAGGTCTTTATCATCATTTCTGTACAGTGTGTTTTCCCCTTTTTACTTGTTGTGATTAAATTTTTATTCTCATTATTTCTGTTTATTTTTCAAGGTCATTTGAAATTATAAATATCTTCTCCAAGTTGCTAAGCTTCCCACTCAACTTGGTGCCACTAGTAATTTAATGAGCTCCTCCCAAATTCATCTGTGCCATTAAAGATGTTATTAAACATTTCTGGCCCAGGGTGATTCCTTTGAAAAAACATTCATATCCTCTAGGGTGATATTGCATTGTTAATAACTGACTTTTCTTGAATATTTTTCAAACAAGTTTATGCTCTCATTTAGTCGCAAAAATGTTTAAATAATAGCTAATAAAATAAAATAAGACTGTATAGTATTACACTTTACAGAGTTCCCCCCACACATGGATTACTTAATTTGATGGTTAAATAACACCATGAAACAGGAAGAAGAAGGGTTATATTCATTCCTATTCAAAAGCATAGAAGCTGAGATTCAGGTTAAGTGACTTCAATAAGGTCACTCAGCCAAAAATTGGTAGAATCAGCTCTAAATGCATATTTTCTGACTTCAAGGTCAATGTCCTTGCTACTCTACCGTGCTGAACCACTCAGTTTATATATTATGTATTAATATGTGGCTTAATACTAAATTAAGAACTCTTATTAAAAAATTCTGACAACTCCATCCCGAAATTGATCTTCTCATTCTTTTAGTGCTGAAGGCATAATTGGTCTGCACAACACAATTCAATTCAACATCTACTGATCGTTTACTGAACGCACAAAGTACTGACTTAAACACTGAAGAGTACAAAAAATGACTGTTATCACATTCCTGAAGAAGGAGCTGTCTTAGTAGATATCAAGAGGATAGGTGGTCTAATATGACACCAAGAATCACAACGGTAGAAAAAAGTTATAGGGTGCTATGTAGCATCTATTTATGTGCTGTTCCAAATTTTTCTGCTTATTGTTTTAAGAGAAATGGTCCACTCCTTGAGGACAGAATCTGCATTCTATACTTGCATTCTCAACCATACCTAGTAAGTTCTGGGAAAACAGTATGGATTTTAAAAATACTGTTGACTTACCTTGCTGGTTGGGTTCCAGATTACTGAACTCCTGCTGAGTCCGGTGCTGTACTAGTTATAACATGGAAGGCGTAACTTTGTCTCTTGCAAAGGGAACACTAACGGGCATATTTGGTGGATACTTAGGGCGTTCCTTGACTAGACTAGACTCTTGACTCTTGCCTAGAGTCCAGGCTTTGCGATGAGGAGGAGGAGGAGGAAGAAGTAAGCTTGGAAAGATCAGGGCTGCCCATATTACAGAAGATCTCGAAAATCAGACAAAAAGGGCTAAACTTGATGTGGTAAACAGGAAATATGATTTCAATATCAAATAAATCCATTACCAAGAATGAGAAGAAATGTTAAGATTGTCATAAATTGGTAATATAAATATTCCAGTTCATATTATTTGAAAACTAGAAAAGAAAGAAGCTCTTCTTACCTCCTTGAAGTGACGTATTTGTTTTCCCACCTGTCTAGACACTCTTAATCCAGCACATTAATGGCATCCTTTGTCTTTTCCTCAAATCTCAGTCCTAATTCTTTTGCTTCTTTCTCCCCACATTTATCCTTTCTGGAGTTAATAAGCTGTGTCACTCATCATTTGTGTTTGTAAATGGTTATTAAAACCATCATGTTTTGGTCCAAGTGATTTAACTTCTAATAATGCTACTCGTTTCGTCCTCTAATCAATTGACTCATCCATTTATCCAACAGGAATGTAGAGGGAAAACTACATGGAAGGAATCTGAGTTGTGTAGGCAATGTAAAGAATAAACAGAGTTAGTTGAGGGCCCTGAGAAGCTTATAAGTTAGTAATGCAAGCTTTTCATACATCCCCAAATTTAAGAATACCACCGGAGTAAAAGTTATTTTACTCCACAAAATAAACTATAATTTAAAATATTTCAGCATCTCATTACTGTATTCATGATAAGAGATAGAGTTATAGCTACTTTTTTCATGATCTTGAGCACAGCCATCTATGTGGATGCTGGGAGATTGGCTAGGTTCACTCAATGGTAAATATGTTGTTCTCAAACAGTTTTCTTACTTTAAAGATTTTGCCTCAACAACTGACAAATGACCATATGCCACTGAACTTTTATTATCACTACCTATAGTCAAACCTATAAAGGTTGAATTTAAGAATGTTTAGGACTACTGAAGTAAGAAATAAGTTATACTTGTAGAAAGTGGCCCAATTAAAAAGGGCTCTAAAATGCAGACCACGAAATTTGTATATGATAGGTTAGGTAATTGGGAGCTACTGTTTGAGCAGGAATAGAACATAATCAATATGTCTGGCAATGGCAGGCTAAATGTTATTAATCAGAGATCAGAGGCAGGAAGAGCAGGAAGAAGACAATTACAGTGGTTCAGGTATGATGTGGTTAGCACAGCTGCTAGAATGGTAGCAATGAAAACAGAAATGCAAAGATGAAAGAGTTTCGGTGCTGGTCCTCAGGGGCTTACAGGCCAGTGGGAGAGACAGACACGTAAACAAACCAGTACAACAGCAAAAGAGGTGGTGGATCAGAGACATGAACCAGGGCCTGTGGGAGCACAGAGAACAGCTGAACCTGGAAGAAGGGCCTTCCAGGGCATCAAAGCAGGGCATGGTGCAGTTGCCAGAGGGAGAACAGTCTGAGCAGAAGGTGCTAGTGGAATGATAGCACACTAGGCTAAAGCCAGGTTCTCATGGGACAGGAGCTTTCTGTTAAGGTGCTTGTCCTATAAATCAAACTGTTTCAAATATTAGAGTGATATACTCCTATTTGTAATTTTAAAGGCCACTCTGGAAGTGGTTTGGAGCATAGATGGAAGAAGAGTCGGCGTGTCTAGAGGTAAGTAGACCAGTGTGAAGAGAATAGCCTAGTTATTGTTTGGATTAAATTAATGTTGCTACACAAAGAGCTCTGAGAACAGCCTCTGATATAGAGTAAACTCTTAATAAATTTAGCTTCTAGAATTATTACTACTAGCTTTATTATTATTTGTATTATTGCAATGCCAGCCCTAGTGGTCTTGTGATTAAGATTCAGTGTTCTCATGGTCAAAGGCTGGGTTCTTTCTTGATCAAGGAACCACACTACCCTTCTGTCGGTTGTCATACTGTGGTGGCTGCATGTTGCTGTGATGCTGAAAGCTATGCCATAGGTATTTCAAATACTAGCAGGGTCACCCATGGACAGGTTTCAGTGGCATTTCCAGATTAAGGCAGACTAGGAAGAAGGACTTCGCTACCCACTTGCAAAAGAAAAAATAATTGGCCATGAAAATCCTATGAATAGTAGAGGTGCATTGTCTGATATATTGCCCAAAGGTGAGAGGATGTTGCAAAAAGACCAGGTAGTGTTCCACTCTGCTGTACACAGGGTTGCTAGGAGTCGGAATCCACTTGAAGGCACTAACAACAAAACAAATTATTGCAATAGTCCCAGTAAGAAATGAGAAATGATTAGAACACGTACTGGAGTTCCAGAGATGGAGATGGGGAGGAAAGCCCAGATTTTCAAAATATCAGCAGGGAGCATTGTGGAGAGACTAGAACTAGGGAAATTCTGTTCAGATGATGGGGTAAGGTAGAGGGAAAGGTCTAGAATGTGCTTTGAGACTTTGGATCATGGCCCATTAGTAGATTGTGAAATCAATCTAGAGGGTTATGACTGGCAATTTTAAAAACCAAAATAGAATAGAATTAAAAAGTTCACACAGAGTGTCACACATATAAGTTTGCAAAACTCTTATGTGGATGGAATATGTGAGAACATTTTTGGTGGGTCTGTAGTGTATCCAGGCACATCTAGTAAGCACAGGTCTGAATGAGTCTGGATGAATACACTCCTCCAGTTGCAGGGCAGATGATCCAGAGCAGACCAGTGCGCTGGTTCCCCGCAGTCATACTGATTCCAACGTGAGGAAAGGGGCTCAGAAACTGAGAGAAAGCATGTTTATCTCTTTCTTTTGAAGCTGCATATTAGATAAGAGATTAATCCTCTTTATACTTTAGAGATGTAAAGATAGGACAGAAAAGATATTTTCCTAGGAAACTCATCCATATGGGAGTAACAGGAATTAGGAGGATGTGTTCCCATCTACTAGATTATTTATCTTCCTGCAATTTTTTTTCTGTTCGTGCATTTTATTTTACCTTATTATTTTATTGAGGTCATATTCGCTTTTAATATTGTGTAAATTTCAGGTATACATTATTATATTTCAGTTTCTGTCTAGACTGCCTCGTGCTCACCACCGATAGTCTAGTTTTAATCCATCATCATACATATGTGCCCCTTTACCCCTTTTGCCCTCTCCCGACCCTCTTTTCCTCTGGTAACCACTAATCTGTCCTCCTTATCTATGTGTTTGTCTGTTTATCTTCCACATATGAGTGAAATCATACAGTATTTGTCTTTCTCTGTCTCACTTATTTTGCTTAGCATAACATCCTCAAGGTCCATCCATGTTGTCACAACTGGCATGATATTGTCTTTTTTTGTGGCTGAGTAGTATTCCATTGTGTATATATACCACATCTTCTCTATCCTTTCATCCATTGATGGGCATTTGGGTTACTTCCACATCTTGGCTATTGTGAATGATGCTGCAATGAACATAGTGGTGCATACATCTTTTTGAATTGTTGATTTCATATTCTTTGGGTAAATATCCAGTAGTGGAATAGCAGGGTCATATGGTATATCTATTTTTAATTTTTTGGGAAATCTCCATACTATTTTCCCTAGTGGCTGCGCAAGTTTGCGTTTTCACCAGCAGCATATGAGGGTTCCCTTATCTCTGCATCCTCTCCCACACTTATTTCTTGTCTTTTAATTATAGCCATTCTGATGGGTGTGAGGTCATATCTCATTGTAGTTTTGATTTGCGTTTCCCTAATAATTAGTGATGTTGAACATCTTTTCATGTGCCTGTTGGCCATCTGTATATCTTCTTTGGAAGAACATCTGTTCATATCCTCTGCTCATTTTCTTATCATGTCATTCATTTTTTTTGTTGTTGAGTTGTATGAGTTCTCTATATATTTTGGAAATTAACCCTTTGTCAGACATATGATTTGCAAATATTTTCCCCCAGTTGGTGGGTCATCTTTTTGTTTTGTCATGGTTTCCTTTGCCTTGCAGAAGCTTTTTAGTTTGATATAGTCAATTTGTTTATTTTTTCTTCTGTTTCCCTTGTCTAAGTAGACATAGTATTTGAAAATATTCTCTAAGACAAGTGTCAAAGAGTGTACTGACTATCTTTTCTTCTAATAATTTTATGGTTTCAGGTCTTATATTCATGTCTTTAGTCCACTTTGCGTTAATTTTTCTGTATAGTGTAAGATAATGGCCTAGTCTCATTCTTTTGAGTGTAGTTGTCCAGTGTTCCCAGCACCATTTGCTGAGACTTTCTTTTCTCCGTTGTATGTCCTTAGCTCCTTTGTTAAAGATTAGCTGTCCATAAATGTGTGGTTTTATATATGGGCTCTCAATTCTGTTCGACTGATCTGTGTGTCTGTTTTTGTGAAAGTACCATACGGTTTTTACTACTATAGCTTTGTAGTATAATTTGAATTCAGGGAGTGTGGTACTTCCAAATTTGTTCTTTTTTCTCAGGATTGTTTTGGCTATTCAGAATCTTTTGTTGTTCCTTGTCAATTTTAGAATTGTCTATCCTAATTCTCTGAAGAATGTCATTAGGATTCTGATTGGGATTGCATTGACTCTGTAGATTGCTTTAGGTAATATGGAAATTTTAACTATGATCATGGAATATCTTTTCATTTCTTTATGTCTTCTTGGATTTCTTTCAATAATGTCTTATAGTTTTCAGTGTATAGATCTTTCACTTCTTTGGTTAAATTTATTCCTAGGTGTTTTAATATTTTTGTTGCAATTGTAAATGGAAGAAGAACCACTTAGTTTCATTGATCTTTTCTAATATTTTTTAGTCTCTATTTCATTTATTTCTGCTCTGATTTTATTATTTCCTTCTTTCTATGACTTTGGGATTTGTTCCTTTTTTTTTAGTTCTTTTAGATATAGGGTAAACTTGTTTATTTGAGACTTTTCTTGTTTGTTGAAGTAGGCCTGTATTGATATAAATTTCTCTCTTAGTACCACTTTTGCTGCATCCCATAAGTTTTGGTATGCTGTGTTTTCATTTTCATTTGTCTCTAGGTATTTTTTTATTTATCCTTTGATTTCTTCATTGACCTAACAGTGTTCAGAAGCATGTTGCTTACTCTCCACATATTTGTGACTTTCTCAGCTTTGTTCTTATAGTTGATTTCTAGTTTTATTCCATTTTGTTCAGAAAAAGTGCTTGATATGATTTCAATCTTCTTAAATTTATTGAGGCTTGCTTTGTTTCCCAACATAGGGTCTATCTTTAAGAATGTTCCATGTACACTTGAAAAGAATGTGTATTCTGCTATTTTGGATTGAATGTCCTATATATGCCTATGAAGTCTATCTGATTTAGTGTTTCATTTAAGCCACTATTTCCTTGTTGACTTTCTGTCTGGATGATCTATTCATTGACATAAGTAGAGTGTTAAGGTCCCCTACTACTGTTGTGTAACTGCCAATTCCTCCCTGTAGGTCTGTTAATATTTGCTTTATATACTTTTGTGCTCCTGTGTTAGGTGCATATATATTAATAAGTGTTATGTCTTCTTGGTGGAAGTTCTCTTTTATCATTATATAATGGCTATGTTTGTCTCTCTCTCTTTTTTTTATCTTTATAGCTTTGTTTGCTATAAGTATAGCTACACCCTCTTTCTTTTGTTTGCCATTTGCCTGGAGTATCATCTTTCATCCTTTCACTCTAAGCCTATGTTTGTCTTTAAAGTGGAGATGTGTTTTCTGGAGGCAGTATATTGTTGGGTCTTTTTTTTTAATCCATCTAGCCACCTTGTTTCTTTTGATTGGTGAATTAAATGCATTTACATTTAGAGTGATTATTGGTATATGAGGGCTTAATGCTGTGACTTTATCTCTTGTTTTCTGGTTGTTCTATATTTCCATTTTTTCTTTTTCCTTGTATTTCTGACTGCTATTTCAGTTTGGTGGTTTACTATGATGGCTTTTTCAGTTTTCTCTTTATTTGTGATTTGCAGCTCTGCTCTGATTTTTTGTTTTGTGGTTACCGTGAGGTTTGTATAAAATATCTCATAGATGAGACAGTCCATTTGCTGATAGCCTCTTATCTCCCTTAGCCTATGCAGTTTCCTTCCCTTTCTTTGTTTTTGTTGTCACAAATTATTCTTTTTTGTATTATGAGTTTTTGACTAAATTGAAGTGGTTATAGTTATTTTTGATACTTTCTTTCCCTTTATCCTTTATTTTATAACTGTTTGCTAACCTATTCTGATATAGAGCTGCAATTTTCTGTTTTTGTCTAACTATTTATCTCCTTGTTCCAATCTTTGTAAACCTCTGCCTTTTTATTTCAGGTAGAAGAGATCCCTTCATCATTTCTTATGAGGCAGTTTTTGTGGTGATGAACTCTGTCAGCTATTGTTTGTCTGGAAAAACTTTTATTTCTCTGTCATACCTGAAGGATAATTTCACTGGATATAGTATTCTTGACTGATGGTTTTTGTCTTTTGGTATTTTGAATATATCATTCTACTCCTAGCCTGTGAGATTTCTGCTGAGAAATCTGCTGAAAGACTGATAAGGGTTCTTTTGTAGATTATTTTCTTCTCTCTTTATACCCTTAATATTTTTTCTTTGTCATTGACTTTTGACAGTTTTAATATTATATGCCTTGGAGAAGGTCTTTTTGCATTGATGTAATTAGGCATTAGCTTTATGTACTTGCATGTCTAGATCTTTCCCCAGGTTTGGGAAGTTCCCAGCTATTATTTCTTTGAATAAGCTCTCTGCTCCTTTCTCCCACTCTTGTCCCTCAGGAATACCTATAATCCTTATGTTACTTTTCATAATTGAATTGGATAGTTCTCAAAGAATTTCTTCATTTTTTAAAATCTTAGTTCTCTCTCTTCTTCCACTTGGATCATTTCTAGGTTTCTATCTTTGAGCTCACTGATTCTGTCATCTCTAAGGGTTGCTTTACTTTTTTATGCTTTCTACATTATTTCTTATCTCATTAATTATGTTCATACTATCAAGAATTTCTTTTTGATTCTGTTTTAGAGCTTGAATCTCCTTGGTAAAGTATTCCTTGCATCCATTAATTTTATTCTTAAGCTCATTGAACTGTCTTTCTGAGTTTTCTTGTACCTCATTGAGTTTCTTCATGACAGCTATCTTGAATTCTCTGCCAGTCAGATTGTAATCTTCTGTGACTTCAAGTTTGGTTTCTCGAGTGCTGTTGTTCTCTTTCTATTCTGCTGTGTTACTGTAGTTCTTTGTGGTGTTTGATAAATTGATCCTCTGCCTACGCATTTATGGTAGAAACCACCTTTCTTGTTTGGATACCACTTTGGTTACTTTGGTTCTGAACTGATTCCAGTTGAGAACCTGCACTTTCCACTCTCCACTGCCCTTGCTAGAGGTGTCATGACTGCCGTCCTTTTGCTTCTTCTGCCTAAGAGATTGCTGGTACATTGTCACTGCAGTCTCAGATGTTGCCACTGGAATCGCCAGACTTCAAGCACTTCTGCTGCTTTCAGAGTTGCCTAAGTCTCATATTTCCCCATTTGCTCTCCATGGGATCTCCACAGGGTCAGGTTCTGCTGCCCTGTGCAACTGTGCTGCTGCCCCTGGGTTATCTGGGGGTGCTAACAGCATACTGCCAGGGTCACTGAATTCACAGGTGTTGCTGTTGCTGTCAGAGGCCCAGGTTCTTGTATGCAGCCCCTGCTGCTGGTGTCAGGGGTGCCACCACTGGGGGGTGGGTCTCAGGTTCTGCTGTAGTTCCTGAAGACTCAGATCACAGATGCCATCTGCCACTGCTGGGGAGAAGGGTAGGGGCTAATCCACAAGTGTTGTTACTGGCCCTGCATTCTCTGGTTACTGGTGCCTGCCTGTGTGCTTTTTGAGAACTCAGGTCAAGGCACCCTCCTCCTGCCAGTGAAATCCGTGTTTTGGTTGCAGTCCTCACTGCTGGAGAGACCAGCAGCAATGCTGGAGGAGGGAGAGGGGGCGGGGGCTAGGTCACCGGCTTGGCTCTGTGTCCTAAAGCCTCAGTAATTGTGAGCCATCCACCACTATTGGGAGCGGCAGGGGCCACATCTGGTTTCCGGTGCTGGCATGCATGCACTGATGGTCTTCTCTGAAACCTCAGATCAGGGGATCCCATCCTTTCCAGGGAAATTCATGCCTTGGATGTAGTCCCCATTGCTGGAAAGACCTGCATTACTGCTGGCTTTCGTCCAATTCTTGATGAGGTTATTATTATATTTTCATTTTCATATAGATTCGTAAAATTGACTTAAAATTTATGAATTCAGAAATTGAACTCAACATCACTATTCTAAGATCTCTGAAGAATTTTTGCTTCCATGGGGAAATGGTATTTCGCTTAAGTGTAAGAATATAGCATATGCATCTCTTGGCTTTCCTATTGCTAAAGATATTGGTTAGAACAGCATTTTACTGTTCTGAAGCTAAAGACTATTTTAAGACTCAGAGGATGAAAACTGGACCTAATTTAATTCTTAAGATAATTTGTAACTGTATATTGTGAATGCATCTCCATGTTAATAATATTAACTCGCAACATGAACCTAGATTCTAACTGAGGATAGTCCAAACCTCTAGGTGAATAGAGCCACTAGAAGTGGAGAAAGGAGGGAGAGAGTGTGAAACTGATCAGCTAGTGTAGAAGATTTCCAGTTTGCTAAGTTGTGCATAGCTCTAGGACTCTTTTTTGGCTCCTTCCTCCTACTAACCCCCAAATACAATCACTTTGTAAAAGGTATTAATTTTTTTTGAAATGTCTCTTGATTTTGTCTCATTCTTCCTGTTCATGATACCATGAGGTGTGGGCATGAATTCCCTAAGCCTAGATCGTTATTCTCTGCTTCAATGCTCTGCCTTCTCCACATGTCCTCCCCTAGACCCATGGACTCATATTCTCAAGGGGCTGCTACAATGAGACGGCTTGCCTTGCTCAAAATTCCTTGAGGAATTTTCATTGTCCACATCTCAAACTCTAAGTTCTGTCTTCCACAAGCTCTCCCCTCACAAGGCTTACTTCCAGTCACTTTTCCTGAGACCCCAATCATTATAGTCAAACTTACTATCTCTCAAGCAAACCTTGTCTTTTCCTCCCTGAAAGCTTTTAAAAGCTGATACATACACTACAGCTCCCTGAAATACCTCCCTGGTAGCAACCACTGATACACCATAAATCCCCTCTGGTATGAGGGAGGACATGCATTTATTCACTTATTTTTAAAAGCCTCATGATCCTTCTAGTATTCCTTCTTTATGTCACATTTTTCCCTTCTCTGTTCATCTCATTTCCCTCAACCAGACATTTATACTCTCTGAGGTCAGACAGCAAGTCTTCCTTCTTTTAAAATCTGTACATTTTTCTAGGTTGTACTTTATATAGAGTAGATATTTTTTGATTGTTGACAGTGCAAAAAGATTGCCTTTTCTAGACATTTTCTTGGTAAAAATGAGATCATGACAATGGTCTGAAGTAGTGGCCTTCAGCTCATTTATTTGAAAATATATTTTCCTAAAATAAAATTTATTTGTTTTTTTCCTTAATCAGTGTTGTCCACATCCATCTCCACTTTCCCTTCCCACGTCAAAAAATTCATACAACGCTGTTGATCCCATCTCTAAGTATTGTTTGGATATATCTTGGATCTCAATTCCCAACTCCTCTCCATCCTCATCACCACTGCCTAGATTTGGATCCTCATAAATTCTACCTGGAACTTCCAGTACAGTCTGTCTTGATGCTGCGCTGTCTTCCTCATGCAATGAGAATGGATTCTCGCACATTCCAGGCTTGGCTTCCAGGTTAAAGCATAAGGTGCTCCAGCGAGGGAGCAGCACAGTGGTCCAGCTTTGCACATTTACAGCCCTGTGCTCGAATCCTGGCTACGTCACTTATACTTGAGCAGGAATAGGAAGAAAAGAAGACAAAGATGAACATAAAAAGCGTCCAATAAAATAACTACATATGGACAGCAAGAGAGGAAAAATAATCAGTGATGGCTTTGGATTGTTGAGTTTGAAAATGGTGTACACGACTAGACAAAAACAGGAAATTTATAATAATGAATGAACAAGTAGTTCTACTCGTTCAATGAACGTTAATCTGATACATTTGATCCTTAAAATAGTCTCACTAAACTGATACCGTTTTATAGAATTGTTTAACATTATTTTGGGCAAGTTATCTGGCTGTGCCTCAGTTTCCTCATCTGTAAAATGTGGATAATAGCGCCTGTCCCATAGGGTTATGATAGGCATTAAATAAGTGGAGAATTTATAATCTTAGAACCATAGCTGACACATAGTTTGGGATCAGAAAATGTCAGTTATTATGGAGCTAATGGTAGTGGCCTACAAAACGTTTGACCATCTGGCTCCCTGTTCCAAATATGCAAAATTAATTACACTCCTTAAACATATCTCTTGCCCAGGGGTGTTCTCACCATCCCCTTTCTGCAAATAAAAAGTAAGCATTCTTCTCACTCTTTAGAATCAATTCTAAATTCTCCCTCATATTTCCTTATTATTCCATTCAATGTGAATGATTTCCACTTCCAGGGTCCCAAAGGTTTTTTTTTTCCAGGGTCCCGAAGATCATTCCTGAAGTGCCTATAATATTGTAATGATATTATTATGCTATTTTGTGTTATGATATTTAACACAAGGAATTTCTTGATTGCAGGGAAAACACCTATTAGAAAATAGGACTTATTGTTTTATTTTCTGACTATAAAATATGCTGATTGTAAAAAAGTTTGGGAAAAAGCTAAAAATTGAAAAAATCAATTGTAATGTGATCACCTAAAGATAACTATCATTTTTAATTTATATCTTTACCTAGGGTGTCTTAAAGCATTTTTTAAACTACACTGAGGTTGTCTTACATGTGCAGTTTTGATTTCTGGGTTTTTCTTGTTTTGCTTTTTGCCTTAAGATTGTATCTTTTAAGGGCATGCGCCTTAGTCATTTTGAGTAAACTACACTATCAAAGCCTTTATCAGTCATAAAATCTCATGTGCTCTCTTCTCATTCTCATTTAAAGAAAGACTCAAGGATGCTACATTAAATAAATGTTAGTTTCATGAATTAAAGTTTATTTAGTCATCATGGTGTTAGATGCTACACTTTCTTTTCTAAGAGATGAAACAATTCATTTTCCTCACTAATCAATAATTCAAATTTTACCTTGATATCATTTATGAATTTTGCTTCAAAGTTCTGAAAATAGTTAAGACATGGGCATGGTGATGTCTACATGTGCTAGCTCTGGTCATCATTCTTTGTTGTTGGTAAGAATAATTAGAGTAATACAGAGATGGAAAAAGTGCAGCACATTTGTTCTTGAGCATAGGACAAATTTACATCTAGAAATTGCCTTTTAAAACAGATGCACTTAATGCAATCTATGTCCTAGCAGAGTTGAATTCAAAGAGAATCTCACTTTTGTAAAATTTCCTTTAACTATCAGCTCTTCTTGGGAGGTTAGGCATATTTTTGAGATGTGTTTTGATAAGCATTTTCTCATCTTTCTTCTGGATGAGAAGAGAAGAGCACCAAGATTTTTTTTTTTAATATTCATAAAAGTAAGGGTACTATTCTTGGATCCATTTAACAAGCTTGTTTCTAGGCTTCTGGTTAGTGAAAGAAAGATCTGGAGGACACAAGAAAAATCATGGAGGTAGGTTTTATTAAAAAAATTGTTTAGAGAGAGAAAAAACCCAATACAAATATTATTATTAAATTATGAGGTGTACTTTTTTCTTTGGTATGTATGTGTTTTAGCAACCCATAGGCATCACTTGCATTTTTTAAATGTCTGGGAATATTTTCCTTTTGGCTAACTGAATGGTAGGAATGATTTATGCAACATTTTCTAATTTCCTAGTGTTACAACCGAGGTAAACTGTGAAGAGTTGTCAATGTAACAGCTTCTGAAAGAATGTCCCTTGTGTAGGATCTGCTCAGTTAGAGAGGCCTCTCTGGGACAGAACAATTATCCACACTTATCTGAAAGTTGGCACGATCATGAGTGAGAGGCATAATAATATTACGTTAAGATATGTTTCCCTTTTCAGTTAATGTGGGGACAAAGGAATGGAACAGAGATGAAACAGTTTCCCTGTGGCTCTTGGAGTTAACTAAATCACAGCCCTTAAATTAGTGTTTATTGCAGCGGTGTTCATGCTACTTGGTTAAGGATCGCAACATTTTTATAATCAAATTTCCCTCCGAAAGCTTATGAATAGTTTTAGAAAATTAACTGTGCTCTGAAAATTGGTAAATAGTACCTCAGTGTAAGCATAGATCATTTCATGGGGAGAAGGAAAGAATCAGACATATATGGGTCTACAAAAGAGTTAATTCTCCTTTAAGAACTCTCTCTCTTTTTGTTCAAGGAGGATTTTGCCATTAAAACAAAACAGGGCAAGTGTTAGAACATAAGACTTGCATGTACTAATCATGAAATAATGTGAACACTGTAAAATTTAACCAGTGTTTGTCTGTTATGGGCCAAATTGAATTAGTTTATTTGAAGAAAATACTGTTACAGTGATTTTACTAACTGACTCCTAATTCTTTGCAAAAAGGATGTACCTAGAGAAATTTTAAAAGACCAGAGGAAATATAAACAAATGATAAATTCAGGGCAAGACCTTTGCTCTGGACATCTCGTTTTGTTGCGACTGGGTTTCATTTCTGTTTTACTGCATTTTTAAGAGAAGAGTGTTTGACTGCTGGTTAGAGGTTTACACTCCCCCCCTTCAGGGAGAAACAGGCAAAGGAATTATGATGTGTGCCATATTGTAAAAGGAAACATTTGCTTAGAAACTTGTAGCTGACATTTTTATGCAAGATCTTGTGCTTTCAAGGCAATGAAAACCTGGAAAATGTTTTCTTTTTGTAGTGTGAGGAGGATCTCACATTAAAATGGACCATACTTACTGGTCTCTGATTAAAAATGCCATGGTTTGTTGTTTGTCCCACTAGGTGCTGGTTGGCCACAAGTATCTTATGATTAACATTGTTGAAGAGCTGGACTCATCTGAATATACTGTGGCATTTGGACATATAGGTTTTCTCCTTTTCCTAGAACTTTGGTAAAATGAAGTGGTTAAGTTCTTAGAGAGTTCTGTTAATTTAGTTTCATTAGCTCATCACTCATTTGAGTTTGACATTTGTTGTTAGTGTCGTCAGTCGATTCTGACTCCTAGTGACCTGTGGACAGCGGAGTGGAAGCCTGCCTGCTCTTCCTGCACCATCCTCTCACCTTCCGGCACTGCATCCGACAGTGCTCCGCTGCTATTCGTGGGATTTTCATGGCAAATTTCTCCTAAGTGGGTGCTCAAATCCTTCTTCCTTGTCCGTCTCAGTCTGGAAGCTCCACTGAAACCTGTCCATCATGGGTGACCCTGCTAGTATTTGAAATACCAGTGGCTGAGCTCTCAGCATCACAGCAACACACAGCTGCCACAGTATGACAACTGACAGACGGGTGGTATGGTTCCCCTATCAGGAAACAAACCCTGGCCATGGTGGTGACAGTACAGAATCTCAACCACTAAACCCCCAGGGAAATTCCCATATCTAGTCTTTAAATATTTTGTAATTTTCTTGTTTACTACAGAATCACATTTTTCTCGACAAGTCCAACAGTTCATGTGAGGACCTTTCTGGAACTAGCTTCAAGTTCATGGAACTTGCCCCTGCCAGCAAAGGGTTCTGTAGATAAGTATGACCCTTTTTGCTTCTCCTCACTCTGGCTTTTCAGAGGCTGGATGAGCAAAGGGCACAAAAACATGGGGCCCTCAGCTGGGGCTCACTCCTGTTCATTTGAAGAATGTATTTTGATGTTGGGCTCAATCACCTATGTGGAGCATTTGGGAACAAAATTGCAAATCACATTTTACACAAACTGTTTAAAATTTGCATGAATTTATTAGCTTTAAAATAGTAAAAATTGCATAGATTCTGATGTAATCAGTAATGACCATTAATAAAATGAACAAATGAATATTATAAGTTTTCATGACATTTAAGATTGTTAAAAAAGCCCCCATTTTCTCATTCACAAAGCATCAAGTACTCTAGGTAATAAGAGCCCTTTCATTGAATGCTAACTCCAAAAAAGTGGGGATTATTTTCTGTTTTGTTCACTGAAGTGTCCTCAATGCCTAACATTCATTCATTTAGTCACTCATTCAAAAAGCATTTACTGAGTACCTAGTATGGAGCAAACCTGCCAAGCACTTGGAGTAAAACATGAGTGACTCCTGTTTTCATGGGTGTATAGTTTAGTGGGATAGACAAGTATTAAAGAAATTACCAAAAATGGAATAACAAGCATATAAACACTAAGAAGGAAAAAATGTACAAGAGATTCTAAAGGACATAGTAATCTAGTTGGGGAGTGACGGAGGGTCAGGGAAGGCTTCTCTATGATGACGACATTTAATTGAGACCTAGATGATTACTAGCATTGGCCAGAGAGAAGCCAGAACTACAGTGAGTAGAAGGAGAGGAACTCCAGGTGTGCCTGGATGGGTGGTTGGGTAGGAATTGGGAATTTATTCTAAGTACTAAGAAATATCATTAAAGATTTTTGAGCAAGGAGTGATCCGTATTACATTTTAAGAAGATCACCTGGTTGCTCCTGGAAACTGAATATGGGGGGAGAACGAGTAGAATGGGGGAGAAAAATTAAGGCACTATCACAATACTTCCGGGAAGAAATTGATGGCTTATTCCTAGGAGGGTGGACGGGAAGATGTGAAAGACGAGAGTGGATGGGTTCAATATGGTTTGGAGGTCTGATCCATGCATCTTGGTTATGGTTTGGATGTAGGAGTTAAAGATGAGAGATAATCGCTACCAGGTTTTTGGTTGAGCAATTAGGTGGATTTTAGGGTCATGTAAAGAGAGAAGGAAGACTGAAAGAAGAGGAAATATTGAGTGAATGATCAAGAGATCAGTTTTAGACATGTTAAATTTAGGATGCCTGTAAGACATCTAAGTGATGATGTCAAGTAGGAAGACATATAAGAGATGTCTAGATTGGATCATAAATTTAGATATCACCCGCATATCAATGGTATTTAAAACCAGAGGGATGGGTAAGATAGCCTAGAGCAGTAGTTTCCAAACTCGTTAGAACATAGAAAGCCCTGAGCAATTATTTAAAATGCACATTCATAGTTCTACCCCAGATCTACTGAGTAAGAATTTCTAGTATTGGTTAAGAAGTAACCTGTGTTTTTAATAGGCACTCTAATTGCTTCTTAGGATCAGGTAGTTTTGGGAAACACTGAGCAAGACAAAGCATATAGACTGGGGTCAGAAAACTTCCAGTATTTGAAGGTATGGTGAGGAGAGAGGTGGGGGGTGTGGGTATCAAGAAGGAGGGTGGGCGAACACAGGGGACATTATAAATTGTGGTGCCTGAATCCAAATTTGATGCTCTCAATCCCTCTGCTGCAAGCTTAACAAAGAGGATCACTAAAGAGCCTTATTTTATATTCTCACATTTCATATTACTTCTGAAAACATCAATATCTTTATTCAATATGAATTTATGTACACAAGCCTTTTCTATACATTTTGCCAAATCATAAGGCAGCAGGTAATCAGAATTACCTTTACTCTTTCTGTATTGTGTCTCCCTAGAGTAAAACAGTGCCCTATGAGCCAAATAAGTACATTCTGACCAATTTTAGAAGCTAGGGATAAAAATCCTGGCCTCATAAATAGAAGCAGCTCCAGAACACTCTGTACTGTATGGTGCTTGGCCATCAGAATATGATCATTTAAAATCGTAAACAGCAAGCAAACTGAAGTATCAAGATTGCATATGAAGTGTGACATTCTTTATTTGTGAATTTCATAATTGTATTTTGATTATATTGCGGTTTACTTCATTCACAACAGCACAATTAGGAAAACCAAGAGTCTGATTTAAAGCTCTTGCTCTTTGCTAAGGCCAGGCCACTGACAGGGTGGAGAAAGTGCAACCCTGCATTTCAATGTCATAGCCTTACACCCTAAATTCAAGTCAGATTACATTTGTCAAGATCAAAGGAATTTCTGTAGTTATTTGTTTGCAAATTTAAAGTTTAAAGAAAAAATTTAAATAGTATGAACATATACACTGCACTTCCCATCTCTATGTGAGTGTTTGAAATTGGCTGAGTTTATTCTATAAGGTTTGATGGTTCTATTTTCTGCCTTTACTATCTAGTGTTTAAGTGAAGGTAGGTTTAGCTGATCTGTTTTATGTCTATGTGACATGCATCCTCCTTCTTTTTTGGCTCTATTCTCCCTTTTGGGTCTTGACTTCTATCACTATTTTGGAAAGTTAGGAAGTTAGCCAGAATAAAATGAAGTCTAACAGATTTTTTATAGCATTTATTTAGGACAGTAATTCCGGTGGCAGCAAGTCTGCCATCAGCAAGGATATACTGACTACTTTTATTACGTAGGTCTGAATTCCTTGTCTGTCATGCCACACATAAACCCAGAAGAAAACAGCTAGCAGATTTATGATTTGTACTGTCTCTGAGATGTTACTCTAAATACCTGATTCATAATTCTCTGGAAGGAAATATCACCCCCTGGGAGGGTGGGAGATCAAGGGGCCAGGATGACATCAGAAGCAGAGTTGGGCTTCTGTGCATTGCAAAGTTCAGTTTATTTCTCTACCTAAGGCTAGAGTTTTAAGTCTCAAAAATATAGTCAAAATTCCTGTCTTCTTGTTTTTGCCCACTTTTAATTGCCAGTCAAGGCAATGATTTCACAAAAATTGACATTTGGACTTGACAATGTATTGAAGGTATACTTCTGAGCAATTCATGGTATAAATATGGACTATCTGATTCAGAAACATGTTGATGATGCTTACACTGACAAAATCTGAATATAATGAAATATGGGAGTCTATCATCATAAGCTTTGGGGAAGAGTTAGTTATGAAAAGGCATCTGGATTTCATGGCAACACTATCCTTGTTTAACCTTTAGGGATAATGACTAACACTGTTTATCTCCAAGCATTTCAATTATATCGTTCACTTTAGAAGAACATATGTTGTTCCTACAAATCAAATGGCATTTGTTTGATGAACGAGAAAGCAAAAGAGGTAAGGGAGAATACTGGGAGAGCTAAGAGAGGTCTTGCATCCTAATATTGGCCTCGTTTGGCTTCCTTTGAAATGTGTGTCTTCAGGTTGTGATGGAAAGGATAGATGAAAACGACGACAGAAGTAGGCCTAAATTAAATTACACAAGCATAGGTTCTAGTCATGCCACTTATCTTCTCTGAAACTTAGTTTCTGCATCTATAAAACTGAAATAATCATACCTCTTCTACTGATTCCAACGGGGTTTTTTTGTAAAGATCAAGTGAGGTAGTTGGGAAAAGTCCTATACAACTCTAAGATTTTATACAAATTTAGAAGTATTTTTATTGAGATAGCGAAGGGAACAACGTTTTAGAGAAATTAAGTTCAAATATAAGTGGTGATATCAGTAGCTGTAGTAGAGATTGTAGTGGTAGAAGTAGCAGTAGCAGCGACCATTTGTTGAGCATCTAACATATGCCAAGAGCTGTTCTAAGTGTAAGATTCCTCATGTACATTGCTCTACTAGTCACAATAACTTTGTAAAGTAGATTTTTTAAAAACTCAGTGTAACTGAAGAAACTACATTTTAGAGAGAAGTGAAGTAATTTGCCCAAAGTCATTCAGCAAATAAGTACAGAACAGTGTTCATCCCCAATAGGTGATATTGCATGTATCTGAGCAGAGCAAAAGTATACAGGTTGGACCCATTTCCAGTACTGCTTTTCTTCCTGCTTGAAGTTGTTATTACAACATTCTTAATTTCATATTTCCATCTTTTGCATTAGGGTCCAAGAGACTACAGATGGACAGGGCCCTCATTTCTCTTTGATTTTTTTGGAAACTGGCATGACTGGAAGAGATTCTCTTCAAGAAGAGAAATCACCAAGATCTTTATGTGCAACTCAGCCTAAAAAGCGAACAGAATCACGGTAATAAGCATAGTGTGTATGTTGTGTGCTTCTGTAAGTTTCCAAAATAACCTGATGGAGACTTTGACAATGCTTCTACTCGGGGCTGGCCAGGTAGTGTGGTGGTTAAGGTGGTACACCTCGCTCCGGTGGCCTGGGGTTCACAGGTTTGGATCCTGGGCATAGACCCACATGGCTCATCAAGTAAACAATATCCTGTGAAGGATGTCAGCATACTTGATGACTGTGGAGGCATCCCACACAGAAGAACTAGAAGGACTTAACTAGGATAGACAACTATGTACTGGGGCCTTGGGGAGAAAAAAAAAGAGGAAGATGGGCAACAGATGTTAGCTGTGGGTCAATCTTCCTCACCAAAAAGAAAAAAAAAAGCATACCTTTAAAAAAAAGAAAGAAAATGCTTCCACCTAAGTAAATGCATTCATGAGACTAATGTCAGAGAAAAACAAGAAGGTAACTTTACAAAATACGTTACTAACTGGAAAATATCAAGGAAATTGCGAGATCTTTTTCTCCAGGCGAATGCGACTGAAATAAATCCTAAAATGACTCAGCTTTGGAAAGATTAAGCTGAATAGTTATGACAAATATAGCAAAATAACTTAATAAGCATACTTAAATGATGCCGCATCTTTCAGGCCACTAAAACCGTGTTCTTAAAAAATATAAATATGTAATACGGAAAAAATACTCCATGTAATCAATCATGCCATCCATTGTAAGATATTACTAAGAGGAAAAGAACCATTATTGTAATATAAATTCAGCTAAAAGTAAGCTTAAAGAAGTTACTCGTTTCAATAAAAGAGAAAATCACTAATACGCAATTCGCAGAAAAACTTCTAACAGCCAATAAACATATGAAAAAAAAGTCCTTGCAAATTGTTATCAAAACATTCAAATTAAAAGGCGATAAAATATTTTGCCTATCAAAAGGCCAAAGGCTTAAAAAATTTAAATCTGGTAAGGCTTTCTTTGACTGGCAGTCTTACTGGCTGTTAACAGAAGGAAAGGTGATATAATCTTTAAGAAAAGACATTAAGAAAGATTATCAAGAAACTTCAAAAATTTCCTACTTTTTGACCCAGTGAATTCTATTTCTAAGCAAATAGAGATGAAACAGAGGTTAAGTGTGAGTGGTCATTTAACTGTTATTTTTCATAGTCACAAGGTAGAAAAATAGAGAAATACTTTAGTGAGGCTGCTTTTGTATGGCAGTGTATTATACAGATATTAAAAATAATATACTTTAGAATATTATCTAATATAGTGGCTTATAATTAGGTAGAAAAATATATAAAAATGCATACTGTGTATACATACAATTTTGTTTAAAAATACATAGCAGAGGGGCAAGCCCCATGGTGCAGCGGTTAAGTGCCCACGTTCCACTTCTCAGCGGTCTGGGCAAAAGCCCTGCTGTAGTAGCCGTCCCATGTATAAAGTAGAAGATGGGCACAGATGTTAGCTCAGGGCCAGTCTTCCTCAGCAAAAAGAGGAGGATTGGCAATAGTTAGCTCAGGGCTAATCTTCCTTAAAGAAAAGAAAAAATACATAGCAGAGAAAAAAATAGAAAAATATACACTAAATTTGACTGGAGGCATAAAATTTAATTTTTCTTTATAAGCTTTTATATTTCCAAGTTTTATAGAGTGAACATACAATGAAAAGCTCATATGAAATTATTTACAAGCATATTATATAAAGTTCAAATAAACTGAGTAATGCTGAGCAATAAACCTATTTTGACTATTAATCAATGAAGTAATTAACTCCAATAGGCCATCGATTCATTTATAAGAATAAAATATTTATAATTTTCCAAAGGCCTTTTACATGACGTTTTGTTTGGCTTTAGGTGGACTCTCAGATTGTCAGACATTAAATCCTTCAATTGTTTAAAATGAATGCATCATTATAACTACTTTCTTTTCCTGGAAGTGGAATTTGTGCTTTTTCCTATTTCTTTGTTATGTTTTCTTTGTTGTTCAAATAGTCTTTACTCAGAGAGATAATATTTTGGCAATTCATGCTGGCTATTTCTTTCTTCATAGTCACTTAAAAAGTAAATCCTTCAGGAGAACATTTCTTTAGCTTACTTTTTCATTATTTCCAGAGGCAAAAACTGGCAGGGCAATTTATAATTCAATTTTTGCTAAATCCATGACACCCAATATATATGTCAGGCATTTCAACGGCAGGGTACTTTGGGGATAGGTGATAAATTGTACTGATTATAAGTGCAAGCTGTTCTTCTAAAACATCATATCAAAAAGAAGGTAGGTATTATTAGGAAAATGTAATGTATCTTTAGATTGTCCAGAAACATCAGAGAGAATCACTTTATGTGAATATATTCCCCTTAGTGTTATACAGCAAGATATTACAGCTCTTGCCATGTTTCTGATAGCACTCATCTGGAGTAAGGGGAAAAAAAGACCCTATCGGTTCACAAGCCTATCCTGGGCTAGTATAGTAGTCTTTCAGCAGCCACGCAGCTCTTAGTGCTGCAATAACTCATACCTGCCAGAAATGACTCACTCTGAAACCCGAAACACGGCCCTAATCATTTTAGGACTGTGTTGGTATATATGAGTAGTATAAATATTATTTTATAATATAATCTACTCTGATCTTTTTAAACATCCTTTCAGTGTTCCAGATATTTCCCTGTGTGATATGTACGGCTTAAGCAAAGCCGTGGGATCCCCCAGGTTATCTCCAAAAATGCTCAAAAGAGTGGACAATTGAAATATAAAAATCTGCTCTGTGGTACACATGTACACACACACACGCACGCATGCACACACACAGGCTGTAGTTACGTTTGGCATTCCATTAATGAGTGAGGTAATTAAGCAAAGCAAACTGGCGGGTTAGTCCAGGTCTACGAATGCGGAATGGGCTCTGGGGCCTTTCACCTCTGGGTCAATGGTTTCTGTTTAATCGGGCTGTTAATGACTAAAAGTCATTGTTTCCATGTGAGAGCTGTTTGGTCTCAATGTGAAGTAAGTTGGTGGTCTGCTATCAGTTTCTCATGTGCAAATGTATGGCTCAGGAGACCCACTACCGCTTGTTGGTATGCTGTTGGACAACTCAGTAAAAAACATGCTGTTCGAAGGAAATGACAAAACAACTCGATCTCAGAGCCTACCCCAAGAAGGAAATGCATTCCTAAAGAGAAAAAGTTTGACATGAAATTGTTGACATGAAATAATAGAGGATTTGTAAATTCTCCTTTGCTGCCTATAGCAGGCTTTTTATTTGTATAGTTGCTTTCACAAATATTTATTTATATGGACCTCAGAATTAATGTATGTGATATAGACCATGCTGATAATAACATTTTGAAGTTTCAGAAACCAAAACTCAAAGAGGGCAGGGCTTGCCTAAGATCACGCAAGTAATAAGTAGTTACATCAGTCCATCACCAGGAGGATTTGGGTAGAACGGAAAAGTAAACAATATCCTGTGAAGGATGTCAGCATGAGGAAAATAGAAAAGGTAAAATTGGCACAGTGTGTTCGTAGTAGAATACATTACGTACTTTTTGTATTATGTGTTCACACAGGAATACACTAAAATAGATTTAACATACACACACAGCAACATTAATGAACACCTGTATGTTCACACAGACTAAGATTATGTCAAAAATAATGAATTGTTAGTGGTGTTCTTTCCACAGGAAAAAGAAGTGTTAAAGATCAATTCAGAACAAAACATTTTATCTACTTATGAGAAAGCAGATGTGAAACTGATGCTGGAAATAGACAAGAAGTATACAAGCCTCTTTTGTGAGATATGAGCAGTGGCTGGAAGATAAAGGCTATTATGATTCTAATAGTAAGCTAATCATACATCTTGATCAGAGAAGAAAGGCTTGTGGTAACCCCACAGCTAAAAGACGTTATTGAGGGACTTTTCAGTCAAGAAAACTCCCAAAGTCCATACAGCGTCCTGTCCTGCTAGAGTCATTAGAGCAAAGTCAACCCAGGGATCAGCGTTTCTCACCCGGGAGACGCACTCTCCCACATGGAGGGTTTGGAAAACAGTGGATAGGGCCACTAATGGGCAAGGTCAGAGACACTCAGCTTCAGTCCCACCCTGTGAAACCTCGTCCTGTCCCCAGTGCCAGTAGTACCCCAACCATGAAACACTGCTAACATTTTTCTCACCACAGTTTCTCTGTAGACCCAAGGCTGTAATTCCAAGACTGACAAAGCAAGAAAATCAATGCTCATTATCTCAACATTTTTATATTTTTTTTGAGGAAGACTAGCCCTGAGCTAACTACTGCCAATCCTCCTCTTTTTGCTGAGGAAGACTAGCCCTGAGCTAACATCCATGCCCATCTTCCTCTACTTTATACATGGGACACCTACCACAGCATGGCTTTTACCAAGTGGTGCCATGTCTGTACCCGGGATCCGAACTGGTGAACCCTGGGCCACCGACAAGGGGGAACGTGCGAACTTAACCACTGCACCACTGGGCCGGCCCTAACATTTTTATCTTTATTTCTCCTTCACCTACTTAAATTTTGCCTCCGCTTTTTAAAATGATATTCCTACTAAGATTATCACTAAACTAAATGCCTAATCTGGTGGGTACTTTTCGGTTATCGTCTTTCTTAGACACTTTCTTTTTTTTGGAAACTCTCTTCTGTCTTAACTTCCACAAGATCATTCTCTTCGACCTTTCAGAGCACTCCTCAGTCATCTCTGTATCTTTTTCTGACTTCATCAACTCCTTAATACCAATCTTGTCTAGGATATAATTCTTAGCTCCCTTTTCTTATCGTTTTTTTTTTCCCTTACACCTATGCCCTTGACTACCACCACTTATGATTCCCAAATCTCTATCTCCAGCATCAGTCAATCTCTTGAACACAAGACCAATAACGTCGAGGCAAGGCCAATTGTCTACTGTAAATTTTCACTTTCATATCACACAGGCAGATTGGGGTTTTCAGAAGTGTCAAAATTATGCGACTACACCCTTCTTTTTATCTTCATTCAAGTGACACATTTTTATTAAGTGGAGCTAAAATTAAAAATGTAAGTAGGGCATGGAATCTGCCTTCTAGGTCAGTGGAAGAGATGAACATAGGTGATTACAAAGATGTATTCACAACTCTATGGGAGACAGAGAGGAAGGGCTTACCTCTGAAAAGGAGATAGAAGAAAGAGTGAGTATTAATTAGAGTTCAGGCTGCATCTTAGAGTAAATTACATTTAGGTTAGGAGTTCCCCCAGAGGATGGGAGGCATTCTGAACAAAAGAAGTAATGTGTGCATGTAGTTGAGAAAGGTTAGGGCATATTCTCGCACCTTTAGGTAATTTGGTGTGACAGCAAAGTGCACAGGAGGAGGGAAGGAGAAATGTAGGCAAAGAGAAGCAACAACAAGATCATAAAGGTGTTTTATTTCCATGCAAATTAATTTGGACTTTATCCTGTAGGTAACTTAATTAAATAAGTTTAACTAGAAGTTGCATGACAACATCAGTTTTGTTTTTCAAATGATTATTCTCAGTATGGTAAAGAGGATGAGGGGGGATATAGAGTATTGCATAATAAAGACAAGGACAACATAGGAGCATTTTTAACAGTCAGTTTAGAAATCTTGAGACCCTGACTTATGATGTCAGAATTGGAACACAGAGTAGGAAGTGAAGTTCATATCTACTCTTCTTGGAAAGTAAAATCAACAGGCTGTGGTGACCACTGAACTTGGAAAGTGAAGGAGAGGATAGAGAATTGAGGATGATCACCAAATGTCTTTGTCATTGTAGGGCATGATGCCACTGAAAATGATGTCGACTCTAGGAGGAAAAGAAAGTGAGAAAATTTTTATTTCACCATAGGCTTAAAAAGACAGCCTTGAGAGCAAAGCTGAACAATAACCTCTTTACTGTAGGATCTGTCCTATACCAATGTTTTTCCTTATAGGACAATAAACTTTGGGCTTACCCTTAATAGTAGAATGGGTATAGCTAAAAAAGAGAGTGTATTGGAAAATATTTCAAAAATATCATACTTTTTATATTAAAATGCAATGTGTGATCTTGGACACATTACTTAACCTAGTTTGATTGCCTTGTCTGCTAAAAGGGCAAAATGATACCTATCTCACAGTGATGCTGTGTAAAAAAAATAAAATAAAATAAAAGGGCCCATCCTAAGGTACCCAGACGCATTCTTTACACTCAGAAGTATCTCTAGAAATTGAGTCTGTATTTTCCTTCCCACAGTCTGGTTTTCAAATAGCTTCAAAAATCTGCAAAGTGTTTCCCAAACATTTGTTTTCTTTTAAAGATAAAATCATGCTTCTTATTGAACATCTACATTTTAGCACTTTTACAGAGAATAAATAGCTTATTGGCATTGTTCTAAGCCTGCTTAACATAATTAGAGATTCAGCAGTCTGAGCTTACCTAATTGTGATGGTTTGTGTCAACTACATTTAAAAAAAAAATAGCTTAGGGGGCTGGACCTGTGGCCGAGTGGTTAAGTTCGTGTGCTCCACTGCAGGCGGCCCAGTGTTTCGTTGGTTCGAATCCTGGGCGTGGACATGGCACTGCTCATCAAACCACGCTGAGGCAGCGTCCCACATACCACAACTAGAAGGACCCACAACGAAGAATATACAACTATGTACCGGGGGGCTTTGGAGAGAAAAAGGGAAAAAATAAAATCTTAAAAAAAAAAGCTTAGAAGAAACTAGCCACCTTTTAAGGGACAAGGTTTAAGAATTCCAACAGTTCTTATGAAAGTTACCATGAAAAAGAACCAAAGGGCTGTAGAAGTTGGAATCTGAAAATGGAATTTTCCTCACTGTGGGAGTGGAATGGTGTAAGCAGAGACGGACAAATCCTAACTGTAGATTTGGTAGGTCCAACTGATGAAACACGTTAAAATTGATGGCCAGGAGTGGAATTGGATGCAATGGAGTCCCAGAAAACCTGATAACCAAGAAATGATCATTTATAAAAGCAAGATTGAGGAAAACTTTCGGTATAAGATAAACCAGACCTAACGAGTTAAATTTCTCTGGAATTATTCCAGCCACTAGGCCCCTTATTATAATCTTTATAATTTTGTTTGGTTGATGTAGCTGCATGGGTGATTTATGCTGCAGATAATAGAAGCTTATAAGTTTCTTGAAGGGAAGTATGGGTCTTTGTAGTAGACTGTGTTTTAATTCACTTATACAACTAGTTTCCTCTAGCAGCAGCTTAAGTCTTTTATATAAATCAGAAGGGCCTGCCCTTTCCAAACTCTTGTATATACCTTTGTATAGCCATTAAAAACGCGTCAGGATGGAACGTAATTGGCAGAATGTTGGATCTAATCCACTTTCTCCCTATCTAATTCTATGTTCTGGCTCATAGATCCACAGAGAAGATGGATGAAGCATTTTAATTTTTCGGCAGTTGTTTTCAACTAGATATTTATAGCAATATGAAAAGGAGAAAAGAAAAATCATGTGCCTGTATAAATTGAAATACAATACGGAAATAAATATTGATGGACTTTTATATATGCACAAAAGTGGTGAACTTATTGATAGAGGAAAGAAAGAATAAGGCAAGAAGTCCTAGATCTGAGCCTTGAGGGACTCCATACATTTAAAAGCAAGATGGAGTATGATGGGCCGTCAAAGTTGACTGAGCACGAGGTGGTACTGAGGAAGAAAGACTATGACAGCTTGTTTTTACCTAGGAACCGAGAGAGGAGAAAGTTTGGTTTTGAAGGGAAGGTGAGAAACAATATCTGGAAGAAAAGGTGGGGTTATGGGTATTTTAGGACTTGAGCATATTTAAATCCTGATAGAAAGGATCCAGGGGCCAGTCCAATGGCATAGTGGTTAAGTTTGCCCTCTCTGCTCCGGCAGCCCAGGGTTCACGGGTTCGGATCCCTGGCATGGAGCTGCACATAGCTTGTCAAGCCATGCTGTGGAGGTGTCTTACGTAAGACAGAAGAAGATTGGCAAGATGTTAGCTCAGCGACAATCTTCCTCAAGCAAAAAGAGGAAGATTGGCAACAGATGTTAGCTCAGGGCCAATATTCCTCACAAAAGACAAACAAACAAAAAGGATCTGGTAGACATAACATGGACAAGGAAAGAAGGAATCCCAAAGAGGTCTTGTTTATGTCGATTATATCTATTAATACTTACTGCATGAGAAATTAAAACTGAGAAATTATTAAAATACTCATTTACTAATTCATTTAAATTAGCCATAACAGTACATATTAATATAAGTGACATGTTTTTATTTAAAAGGCTGTATTTTATAAAATAAAATTAAATTAGTGATAAGAGTAGCACTGCTTTACATTTTCTCTATTCTCTTCAATATCATGTTCAATAGAAGACAGCTGGATTCTCATATCTGCTCTGCATTGAATCTATTGCCTTATACTGTTTTGGTTGATGTATATTAAGAAAATCTGGCCTCATACAGATTCACAGTTGGATAAGAGAAGAAACATCAGTATGCTTCTTTGATACTGAATTAGAACTCACTTTGTGATAGCTTCTCAAAGATTAGCTGCAATGTGAAGTTTGAAACCTTATCAATGAAATTTTTGCACTCTACAATCCATTTGCCTGTCTTGTATTTTGGATTGAGTTATGTGGATCTTGTAAATGCTGATCGATTTTATGACACAATGCCAAAAAAACCCCACATTTATTAATATTATCACTGATCTCATCAGAAATACCTTTAAGTATTGGGAAGCTGTCAAGATTACAATGTTAAATACAAGTTTCCCCAAATTCAATACTCACTTGAAAGTTCAAATCTTATCTTTGGCAAAAAATACTTAAGTTGTTTTCCTTGAAGTGACAAATTCACTTAGCTCATTTCCAAGAAAAATGTCTACCAGATACCTAAGTCTGAATGACAATTGTTGTCTGTCAGTCATTCTTGCAAGTAAAACGGTGTTCATGAAAAAAGCTCTCAATTCAAACAATCGCACAAGTGTTTTCCCTCAAGACAGCTATCATTTTTCACTATGCAGTAGAAGTGTTTTATGTGTTCTTCCTATTATGTCACACAGAATATTAAAATGATGTGTAGTCAAGGTTTGAGGTTTAATAAAATTAATAACTTTATTGCTTCATGAAAGTTATTCTTAAACGAAGTTGCTTTTTGTTTTTGAGTACAAGTGTGTGGAGGTGAAGAATGTAATGAAGAATATAATGCTAGTGGACCATGTGGTAAAGCTGCCTTGATTGATGCTAAGGCATCTGCAATTCCACCTGCCTTTGACTTTGCTTCATCAGTGCAAATGCTAAGAGAGTGAAACAGTCACACAATGTCTTAGTATCATTATGGAAAGAGTTTTGACCTTGTGGAGCCCACAAAAGATTCTAAGGAAACTCTGGGGTCCATGAAACACAGTTTGGGAGTTGCTACTATAAGAATTTCCTATATGAAGACAGAACTTAAATTAGTCTGAAAAATATTATTAAATAAATATTGCTGGGACCATGAGAAATTTATTTGGAGAGGAAAAAGTTATATCCTTACCCTATATCATACAAATAAAACTTTAATAAATTACATTGTTACACATTCATGGTTTTATTATCTAAAGCTATTGGAAAATATAGGTGGATATGTTTCTAATTTAGGGATGAGAAAGACTTTTCTCTGCATAAATACAAGAGAAGAAACCATAAAAGGAAACATGAACAGATTTTTTTAACAACAAATTGAAATAGTTTTTTTTCTGATGAGGAAGATTGGCCCTGAGCTAACATCTGTTCCACTCTTCCTCTATTTTGTATGTGGGATACTGCCACAGCATGGCTTGATGAGCAGTGTGTAGGTCCACACCTGGGATCTGAACCCGCAAACCAAGGGCTGCTGAAGCAGAGGGTGTGAACTTAACCACTATCCCACTAGTCTGGTCCCATGAAGTGCTTTGTTATATCAAACAACTTCAGTGTCTAGAGAAATATAAAAAAAATGGAAAACTGAGAAAAGAGTATCTGCAACATATATGATGGTTAAAGAGTTGTATCTTTAATACATATGAATTGATAAGGAAAACATTATGACAGATAATTCTCAACAAGAGAACTACAAATGACTGATGAACAAATGAAAAACAATGTTTAATCTTTCTATAGATACAGGCATTCAAATGAAAATTTTTGAGGATGGGGAAAATGGTCATATTAGTTATCTATTACTATTGACCAACTTATGCTGAAACTCAGCAGCTTAAAATAATGAACTGTTTCTCACAGTTTCTGTGGGTCAAGAATCTGAAGGCAGCCTAACTGAATGGTTCTACCTCAACCTTTCTCATGAAGTTGTAGTCTTCTCAAGACTTGACTGAGGCTGACGGATCCTCTTTCAAACTCATGCCACATCTGCCGCTCCATTGGGCTTCCAACAACATGGCAGCTTGCTCCCCCCAGTGCAACTGATGAGAGAGAGAGAAAAAGACATGAGCAGTCCTTTTATAACCCAATCTCTGAAGTGACATCCCATCACTTCTACTATATTCTATTCAATCGAAGCATGGCATTATGTGCAGCTCCCACTGAAGGGGAGAGAATCACAGGGGACTATCTTAGAGGCTGCCTAACACAATGATAATCTCCAACACAGCTAGGAGCTATGAAACAGGTGGAAGAAGGTACTATTTCTATCTCTCTGGAGGGCACTTAGGCAATATATATCAAAACTTTAAACATCTCTTGCATGGCAATTCTGTTTCTAAAAATTAATAAATACAAAGAATATGCAAAAAATATTCACAGTGACAAATTATAAAAGCAAAAAATTGGAAGAAAACTAAATGCCTAATAATATAAAAATAGTTAAGTTATTATACATTCTACGAGTATAAAATTTGCAGCTGTTAAAGACATTTTTGAAAACTTTTAATAACGAAGGCTATTATGATTTATAGTTTATTGGGCTTGTATATGCTATATGATGATCCATTTTGTAAATCGTAACTCACGCTTTATGTATTGAAACTCTATTTGTAAGGATAAAATTCTGAATGTTGGTGACAGCCCCATTTCCAAGTGGCTAAAGTTTGCATGCTCCCCTTTAGCGGCCTGGGCTCGCGGGTTTGGATCCTGGGTGCGGACCTACTCCACTCATCAGCCATGCTGTGGAAGCATCCCACATACAAAATAGAGGAAGATTGGTGCAGATGTTAGCTCAGGGCAAATCTTCCTCATTAAAAAAAACAATCTAAATGTGAACAGTGATTTCTTTCATGTGGCAGTGTTGAGGGAACTTCTTGTTTTCATCTCTATTTTTCTTATATTCTCTAATTTGTCTGTACTGAGCCTTTATTACACAATTAGAAAATATACTCTAGAGAATAACTATGGAAAATAAAGAAGTAACGAATTGATTCTTTTAAAATCAACAGAAAAGGAACTTTGATAGAAGCAATTTTGAGACCAGCTGCTAAAACACTATGTGAAAGTATAGAAATTATGCTTTATGCTGTTATAATTATGATTCTTTTCCTATACTCAGTATAATAAAACATAAGCTGAATGGTATCACTGTTTTAAATATGCAGTTCTAAATAAGATTTGAGCTAATGGGGGTGGGGATTTAAATAAAGTTACGAGCAGTCTGAAAGTTTATCATTGAAAAGTAAGTTATCATCTTTTCCTAGATTCCTGAAAAAAGCAGACAAATTCCAGGTTCTTCATTAAACGACTGCCCTGGTTCAGAAGGACATGAATTATGTAATTTAAGAAGTTGCTTCCAGTCTAAATACAGTGGTTTTGACCAATCTGATTGGAATTCCATCGAAAAGTTTTGTTTTTAAGAAAGAATGTTAGTTCAAGACACATTGGCACAATTTAAAGTGGAAGACACCCGTACGCCTCTTTCCTGTGTCAGTGGTACTGCTACGCCTGGCCCAAGTGAAGCATGCCTCTTGGTGATGCTCATAATACTTTCTAAAGGTTCTTTATAACATCTTATTACTGAGTACATGCCATTTATGAGTGAGAAATTCTGAAACAGGATATTTTTGAGACCGTCTGATATCATAAAAAAGTATGTTAATTTGGATTTGAACTGAGTAGCTGCAAGCAAGTAAAAAAAGAAGAAAAAAGTAGACTAATGCATTCTTTAGTAGGTATTGTGGAAATCCCCTTAGGACGTTCCATTCTATAATATGTTCTCATATAATATACTCAAAGTTTAGATTTTATTTGGAACTTCACAATTGCCCTGTTATGATGGTTTTTAGTAGCTGGCCCATTGTAATATATCTTTGGAGAGTGTTTACTATATTTTAAAATTTGGGTCTGAGTCCATCCCCAAGCTTAATGCTGACATTCACAAGGGCTTGATTGGCTCTATCTCAGGCTGGAGAAAGCTCTTATTGTGGTCAACTTAACTGAGCCAACTATTAATAATGTCAGAATACCATTCTGCAAAGCAGGGCGATACTTAGTCAAAGTGATTCATACTTGCTGAGCATGAGCAAAGCAATCTCAACAGGCTATTTCAGAATCCTGGACTGCCATTGAAGCCATTGCTCTTGTGAACACAGTGGAAAGAATCAGGGTTCATGCTCCTGGCTGTTCAGACTTCTTAGTAAATGTTTCACTGTGTCCCAAGGAGAAGACAGAGTGTTTTAATGTGGGAAATGGAACCTTCTGTGCTGTCTGTTCTGCAGAAAAGAATGTGGTTTCTAAAATATTACTTTTTGAACTTCCTGTACTGTATTTATACAGTTCTGACTCTTTAAAAGGCTAAATTGTGTTATGACTAAACCAGTCACTGATAGACCCAATTTGCTCCATGAGAAAAGTGTTCTTCACCATCTATGTGAGGTTTCCTTTGTGTGGTGCATTCTTTCCCTAATCTGTACCCCTCTGCATTCAGCAAACCTTTGACAGGGAAGCACTAGCCATGGGAGCCATTTCTTCACTTACCAAGCTGCATAATGGTGTTCCACCCGAGATCGCGTCATGGTTTAGTGGTGAAAAGCAAGAGTGTAGAGTGCGACCAAAGTGGATCGCACAGTGCCCTGTAATTAGTAGTTGCTCAACAAATTATAGTTTTTGGCCAGACAACCAGAATATTTGATTTCATTTGGGCGTGGAAAATGTGTTCAGTTGATGAAAATGCATTAGCAAATTTTTGAACACGAGCATATGCTCAAGATCATCTTTATATACACGTCATGAACTCAAAAATAGAAAACGATGTCAGAATAGGAAGAACAGATAAAGTAAGCAATGTTTTTTATTTCTTAAAAAATTGCGACCCACAGTAAGAAATATATTCTACATTGTGACCTAGTCTACAATACATAGATACGCTATACATGTAACTGAAATGAAAGTTTAATGAAATAATACTCTTCTAAATGTGATATACTGTGACATTTTCTCTCTTTTTTCTTTTCTTTTCTGGTTAGAATCAACTAAGTTGATTTCATATGCACTAATGGTGTGTAAACAGCAACTTGAAAAACATTGACTCAACAGAGAATAAATTAATTTATTACACAAATTTAGTTTAGTATTGATTATTGTGTCACTTAATTTTACAATTTTTGATTGTATTAATGAATGTTAGCTTCTAGGAAAGGGGGAGAAAACTGGTAATTGCTAAGTATGTACTGTGCCAGATATTATCTATGCTGTTTGGCATATGTCTTCTCTTTTGTTACAAGAATCTCACTATTACCCCCATTTTACAGATAAGGAAACCAAAATTGCAAGAGATAAAATATCTTACCCAAGAATTCAAACCCATTGATTTTCCATTTTCTCTAAATGCAAGAGGCTAAGCAACTTACACTGACACATCTGTAAGCTTTTATCTCTGGGCTATTGTACCATATATTTTTTCATTTAAATTAAATTATGCATCCTTGGCTGCTTAGGAATAGAATTTAGGTTTAATTTATAACACAAAAACATGGAGAAGGGTCACATATTAAATTTACTTTGTATAATCTTAATAAAAAGTACGTCTCAGCAAGAAGCATTCTGAAGTGGTAGGATAATTAGGCTAATTTATTATTTCTTTGTGAAACAGAACTTGCTGGCGTGTGACTATTTTGTCCTGTGATTCTAAATACAACAGTTTTAAAATTTTTTCCCCTTAAAAAATACTTTTAGAAGAGATAATGCAGGAATCTGTATTCTCTTTTAGTTAAAAATAAACCCAACTTTGATACTATAATCATAAACCTAGAAGGATTCTAGTTTGATTCAGTGTTTGAAAGGATGATCAAACTCCAAGTTTATTTTTTCATAGTTTTTTTTCTCTCCTGCAGATTCTTCCCCACGGTGGATTAACAACAGACATTTGAAGTTGTACTGTTTAAATATCTTTGAATTATTTTTGTTTAAAAATGTCAATGGGTACGATAGGAAAAGTACATTTTTTTCCCTGTAACTTCAAAACAACTGAGCAGAACTTTTGGACTGAAACCAAGAATTGGATGTTTTAGCTTTAAGAAGATTTTCTTTTCTGAAAAGTAATGAATGAGTCTCTTTGCAAGTTTAACTATTTCAGGTTTCAATTCTCTGACTTCCAGCATTTATGATATTTTAAAAAAATAATGTTTCATGAGTAAATATAGTTTTTCTCTCTCAGTTGTCTCTCGTATTGGAAACTATGCAAACTTCATATACACATAAAGCTTCTGTGCAGATGAAATGTTTTTAAAAATGTAAAAAGTAGTGGTCCATATTGTTAGTGGCTACCTCTCTCAAGTTTGCTTTAGTGAATGACAACCCTTGAGGACAGAGTGCCGTGGCCAGTGGAACGGGAAAGATAAAATTTTCTACTTGCTCTCCTTGGAATTTGCAAAAAGGTCCATCATTGTGATCCTCCTTGAGGGGGCACAAAAATGTTCAGTAACTTTATTTTAGTAGATTACAAAAAAATATGTGCAGGCTGAGGGACACATTGGAGAATGACCATGATCTACAGTTTCTGAGACATTTGTGTTGGGACAGTTAACTCCTGGGCTCTGCCTTCAGACACAGCAAGGAATGCGAAGCAGACGGGTTAATGTGGACCTTCCGCTTTAGGAGTGAGAACTCACAGGGACACCTGTGGGGCTCTGCCATGGCTTCCAGGATTCCAGGGCTTTCAAAAGACATCAAAGCTTGCACCTGTTACAGAGCAGCACAAGTCACTGAAGTGTACACATTCCCACGGTGCCTCAGCTGAAGCCTTCTCAAATCTTCATTTGTCACTAAGATGAGTCAGGGGAAGATATGAAATTTATGAGGGCAAATTTTAAGTTACAATGACTTTATAAAATCATTCTTAAAATTTTTAAATGTGTACTGGCTCATTGTTTTGTCAAAATGTTTCCTTGTTGATGTAGTCAATATCTTTAGATGTTATATAAGAACACAATACACCCCTTTCGTATTTTCATTCAAAACTAGTTGTATCTATGAGGCAAACGGACTCTTTTTTTTGTGAAGGAAATTTGTTGAGATAAGATGAATGGTAAGAGTTAAATGGTGACTCACTTGATAGGTGAAGGTTATCAGAAGGAAAATATGGAATGATAGATTAGCGAACCTGTTGATGGACTCACTTTGTTTTCTTATTTTCTGAAGTGCTCTTTGTACCCTCTGATAAAACCAAATTTGTGACAAAGTGCTGTAATATGAAAAATATGTAATATTAACTTGATGGGAAAGAAAATACATTCTACTTATTTATTTCATAGTCTTCTAAGTGATTCTAATGAATGTATATAATATATAAAATGAGGTGAAAAATAGACTTTTTCATTATAAGAATTTGTAATTTTTGTCGATCATAATTGAATACTTTATGATTACATGGAAATAAAGGAGCAGGGTGTTTAGAATTGTACTTCAGAATGACTAATCTGGCATAATCTGTGCCAATAAGAGGGAGTCACTTTACCCTGCTGAAGTTCAACTTTCTGAGCTATAAAGTAAGAATTAAGTCATCTGTCTCCTCTTTTAAACTTCTAGAAGCCACTATTTCACCAAAAACAAAGTGCCTTGGAACTTCACAGATGCAACAAGCTTCTATGCTTCGCAGCACCGAGGCTCCCCTCCATAACCCGAGGAGTCTGGAGCACCCACTCCCAAGCAGGCCATTCTCCAAGGTGTGACCTTGTGTGTCATCAACTCTCCCTCTCTACTCCCTCTCCCTGAACTCAGTGCTTCAGCCCTTCTATACTGGTGACTGTTCCATGAAAATATCATGCCCTCTTCCTTCTCTGGGTCATTTTCTCTCTCCACATCAATCTCTGTATTCCTACGGTAGCTACCGCCCCTATTCTTGGATAATGTTTTTATTCTTCAGTCTCAATTTAATCTGTGAAGGTGCTATAAGACACCAGGAGTCAGAGTACCTAGGTTCAAATTCCGAGTCTATCACTTTTAATAACAGGTGACTTTGGGCAAGCTACTAAGTCTCTGTTTCTTCATCTGTAAAATGGAAGTAAGGACTTACCCCTTAGAGTGGTTATGAGTTTAAATGAGATATTACATGTAAAATGCTGGCTTTATGCCCACCACGTAGTAAAGACTCTTGAAGGTTTAACAATATTATGAACCGCAGAGCTGTCTGTGTCTATCTGTGTAATAGCGTTTGTCTCCTTGTTTTGGAACTGCCTATTTAGTTAGTTGTCTCTCTATACACCCAGTGCTGCCTCCATATCCCAGTTAGACCAGATGGTCCCTGAGAACAGAAACTAGGTCTTGTTCACTGCTGTATCCTCAATGCCTGAAAATTAGCCTGTTTTATAGTGGAGGCCAAATAAATATTGAGTGAATACATGGTTATTCCTCCTTACAAACTAATAGAGGGAAGAATTGGATAGCAATTCTAATCCAGAAATTAGATTTGGCCAAAATAAGTGAGAAAATACTCTGTTATCTATTTTCTAAAATCTAAGAAGTAATTCAAGAAGGCAACCTGTGGGAAATTCCATAATGAAACATGATTTTTTTTTCTATTAAAATAAAGACAGAAGCATATACAGATTCATGTATGGGGTGCCAAGGTTTCCAATTGAATATAATCATTTTCACTTTGTGGAATAAAAAATAAGAGAAATTAGAAGTGATTTGTTTTGTTATTAGGGATTTTCACCCAGATTTCTTGTATACCATTATCTTCTTTATTAACATAAACTTTTGCCCAAAACTGCTCTCTTCATGTATTGTCCATCAGGCGAATGTTATCACATTTCCTTGGTCATGTGAGAATTTGGAGCAATTCTCACCTCTCCATCTTCTTTCCACTCTCCATCTTCTTCTGGACCCTACTGTTGGTCACCAGATAGCTTGAAGAATCCCCTCTCTTCAACTCAAGTGCCATTACCAAAAGTAACAACTTGGAGGCCACTTATGGATGGGTGTTACTGAAGTTAGGACAAATCTGTAGTAAGTTTATTTCCCCTAAGATGTCTACCCTGACAGACAAAACTCAGTTGGATTCAGGTGGTCAAAACTTATAAGTAGACATTCTATATGTGTGCGCAAAACAACCAAAAACTTATCATGAGGAGAAAATAGTCTTAAAATTTAGGACTTAAAACAGTATCAAGGAAAGGAGAAAAAATATAAATACATAATTTGCTTTAAAAATTATGACTATTGGAGTGTGTAGTTTTTCAAATGAGTCACTGATGAGAAAATAATTATAAATCTATAAAATATATGAAGACATTCTATAATTCGAAGCAATGTTTATATTTTCTAGCCATATAGTGATTTAAAAATAGCGCAGATCACCACCTACCCTGGTTCTTTAAATAAGCATTCTCTTGCTTCAGTGATTGTGGCTTAGTCAGATGATGCTGGAGTTCTTTCTATGATTTCGTCAGTGATGTTGAACAGGCTGTAAAGCGAGAAAAGAAGGGAAACTGTAAAGTAAATAAACCTAACAAAGCAGAAGATCCACGTACCCAGAGAGTTCAACAATTTAGAAGACTTGTCTGAGTTTTTTTAAGTCCAAAAGTAATCTGTGTTGATTATAACAGGAAACTAGTCTTCCAAGTTCGAGAATGTATGTGTGTGTGGTCAAAACTCTCTTTTAAAAAAAATGCAATGAAAACTGTAAAAGGTCCTTTGAGGAAATCGAAACTTCCTGTATTGTCTCTCTTCATTAAGTCTCTGAAAATATTTTAGTTAATTCATACATATAAACACACAGGCCTTAAAAACGGGTGTGTGTGTAAAATGTACACTGAGACCCAACTACAACACAGTTTTGTAAACAGCAAAATTGTGTACGTGGTCACCATTAATGAAACATGCTAACAATTTTTATTTTGGACCTCACTGACAAACATAACATAAATTAATAACCAGTTTTTCATTTGGCCAAAATGTCCAAGAAAATACCCTGTTGTCCATTTTCTAAATGCTAAAAAAGTCACAAAATAGTTAAAAGACCTCAATATGACAATGCCATCATTCCTCCAGTCAGTGTTTTAGTGGTGCCAAATGTATGGTGACAGCTTGCAGATGACATGAAAACAATCTATATTACCATGGAGTCTGAGATCCTAAACTTATAATAATTTTTCAGTGAATGTAGCAAAACTAAATTTTTTCGGGGGGTGGTGCTGGGATAGAGTGGGAGATGGGAGTGATGTTAAGAGAGAGAAAGGGAGAAAAAGAATGCAAACTGGCAACTAGGTAATTAAAATAATAATGATGTCAGTCTTTTTACATTGGAAATATGTACTCCATCGTGCTCAAGTCAGGGGAGTGCAGATCTAGCGATAAGACTAAGGGACTGTAGTTGAGGTTAGATGAATGCTTACCATGTGTGACCAAGTGGGAGGAAACTGTGGTGAGACAGGGATGGAGAGAAATAATTCACTTCATGTCTGGCATGATGTTGAATCTCTTTAGCAATGATTTCTGTGTTATGTATGGGTTATGGGAGTTTAATCTTGCTTTATGCCTGCTGCAAAGAAATGCCTTTTGGCTCAGATTAAGTTGTGATCACTTCAGCTTGGCACCTCTTCACGGGTTCATTCCTTCTCAGCCATGGCTGCAGTAAGTCTCTGAGATCTCAAGAGCCACAGAATGCAAACCTAGGTTGTAGTCTGGCATTTAGGAGGTTTGCCAAATTCCATAAGGTAGTGACAGTGAAGTCATAAGGCAGCACTTGACTCTCTGCCCATGACCCAGTTTATTACATTGTCACTGGCGGCTCTTACAAGTTCATTGGGTTCATTACAGCAGAAAAAGAATCAGGAACATGGGAGAAAATAATTTCACCAAAATTTTATAGGTTATTTAAGTTGGAGGAAGGGGTTCTTGGCTTTTCCCCAGACACTAAAGAGAAAAGAGACAGACAGTAGAGGTAGGAATTCTTATACACTATGCAGATTATCATGATTGAAACCTCCTAAGTAAACTGTGCTGCTGGGTATCCTTTATATTTTGTCTTTTTGAAATCCCAAATGCTTTTAAAATTTGAAATCTCAAACTACTGGCCTACAAAACCCTAGAGAACCAACAGACCAGAAAAGGAAACCTGGCATAACAAGAATAAACAATGATTCTGCTTAAGATGGATGTGAATTGTCAAAAGAAAGGTACAATGCAGACAAATTTCAATCTCTCCAGACCCCTTCAAATTCTCTGCTTTTCTTTTTTCCCTTTGACAGCTCCCTAGAGTTTTCTGATGTCTTTCTTGAACAATTCTGGTAGCCAAGCTCCCTTAATCAGTACTTCTTAAGGCCCATTGATGTGTCTTTGCATTATCTTTGTCTTCCCATGAGATTTTCATTAACATTCTTACCTGTGATAAGAATAATTAGACTGTTTTCTTTAAAATCTATAAAAGTCCTAAATACATGCTTTTAAATTGTTTGGGTTTTTTTTTTTTTTTTTGCTTTCCTTTATTTCTTTCTGTTATTTTTAAGGGAGGCAAAGAATTTCATGCTGTATTACTGTTTTTTGACCTAAAAGCAGTGACCCAAGCATTGGCTTTGAAGACAGGCGGGGATAACGTCACCAGCTTTGTGGCTCTGGCTTCCACTTTCTCATTTGCAAGGTAGGAATATTCATATTGCATGGTCATGTAATGATTGAATTACATAATGTCTAATACATATTAACTGTTCAATAAATCTTAAAACCGTTTTTTCTTATAAAGAAGAAGGAACTGAAAGAAGTGATCTTTTAAAAGTCTAGAATTCTCTACCCTAAGCCTTATTTGTCACCAATATGACATAAGACCAGACAAAAAAGATGCGTTTGATCTAGTTCTCTCCATCAGCCTACACCCTGCAACTCAGAATTCCTCAGCTTTGGCTATTCCCCAAGCTGCACTTGCAATTCACATTTCAGTTTGTATCTATAGGTGAAAGACATCAATTACTTAAACAAAAATAATCTATTAACCTTGCTGCCTTCTATTCACACTGCTTGCTGTTTTCCTTAGTTTCCCCTGAGGAAGTATCTCTCCAGCCAAAATGTGCCTCTTCACAAGGCCCAGACCTGACTAATATTCTTTTTAAATGATTCCTTTCGTTCACTAAATGCAAATTAATCTCTTCATTTACAACCCACGGTTTGTGATAATTTGCAGTACTGGATTATTTAACCTTTTATATTATTCTATAATCACTTTGTTTTTTTAAGTCTGACCTATGAATTCTAGGGGTTGATCCAAGGGTTCTGATGAAAGTTTTTCCTGAAACCAAAGGTTTTCCACAGTGGTAATTGTTTTCCTGGTCTAAGGTGGTGCACCTAATCACTATGAAAGATGTAAGAATTGAATCTTAAATATTAAACCACAAAAAAGTTACACCACCGTGATTCCTTGGTTCTTTGAAACCAACATGGCTCAAATCTCTTAGAATAGTTATTTTAATCCCAACTCTCTTCTACAGTGGTCTCCAAAGTGCGGTACACAAAACAATGCATTACGTTGCAATAAAAATATTAGAATTTCTCTTCATACTTATTTTTTTGTCTAAAAAAAAGAAAGAACTTAGCTTTATTATACTTAAATTGTCACTGATTCATTCTCACCTCAGCATAGGTCCTGTATATCAGAAGATTGCATGTCATGCCCTCTATGCAAAGTAAACTGAGATAAGAGTGCTGTCTTTACTGTGAGGAGGTGGTGTCTTCATTAGATCATTTGATCATCTCTGCATATTGCAACATAGTACAGTTTTTGTATGTTTCTGGTTATGTAGCTTTATGATTATCGCTAAAACACCCCCCACATGATTAACATCTAGCTTAAAAATGTTCTTTCTGATAAATTGCCACTTAAAACAACATTATTAATGCAAACCCAAGGGACCAAAAAGAAAATAGCATAGTCAATATGTATTCTACTATTAATAAATATTCTGCCAGCCATAAAGCATGATGAAAACATTGACAGTCTGATACTATGTGTTAAGTGGTCAGCCAAAAGAAAAAATTATCAAAAAAGATTTATATCCACCGGCTTTAACTTGAACATTTTGTTAAGTACATATTGTGTGGTGAGATGTTAACTAATGATAATATGAAGCCATCATGTTTATTTCAAAATATGATTTCCTTTTTATCTGTCATTATCAAAGAATTTATATTTCTGTATACTTTCTGATATATGTAATTAGCATGGAAGTACACATATTTATAGATAAATGAACAAAAATGAAGGGTGCATACACAAAATTTCTTTAAAGATAGGTGTGAAAGATCAAAATGTAGACACCAGCACTCCACTAGAATATAAATTCCTTACTAGACAGTAAGAGTCTTGAAGGCAGAGGTCTTAAATTATGGCCTGGATTTCCTTCAGTGAGTGAATGAACAGAGGAGTGAATGAATGAATGAAGATTCCAGTGACTCACTTTCCTTGACTTCAGGGCACTTCAGTACCTGCAGTGTTCTAGGCAGCATTCAATATGAAGACAATGTCTACACGTAGGCTTCCCTGGATTTGTGGCAACAACAGAATGACAAAAATCAGATTTGATGACTGACCTCATCAGATAATGAAAACATTGTGTCTTCTTTTTGATAAAAGTTCCATCTCTATCCTTACATTATGCTGCTTTTTGTCTGTTAGAAGTGCCATATTTATAAAAATACAAATCAATTTTCCTTGCTTTTGAAATTCTCTCTATATCCGTGGTTACTTCTAGACATGTATAATTTACCTCTTTTCTAAGACTCCTAGTTATTCATAGATTAATAACACTATATGAAGAGGTGCACATGTGGTAATTTATGACCAAACTTCCACGACATTAGAATTACGTGCTTCATTAAAGTCAATCCCATATTTATTCACTTCCTCCTACTCTGAGTTCAAGACTGTGTTCTCTTGTGAGATATGGAAACAAATCCTTGTCTTCAATGAATCTGTAGTCATTTTAATTCGGTAAGCTTTAAATTATATATTTATGTATCTATGCATTCACATGTATGTATATGTATTATGTATACACACATGTATACTTATATATTTATGTGTGTAGATAAACTTTTTATGTATATGAAGTTTCTTTTTGGAGCCAGACATAAAATACAATTAGAACTCAGGTTTGTAATCCTAAAGATATCCTTCCGAAACCATAGACACAGTTTTCTTATGAAAATATAGATAGCGTAGAAGGATGAAGACGTGAAGTCTTAGAGACTTGGAGCCGTAAGATTCCATCATGTGCTTCCTCCAGAGAAAAAGCCTGTTTCATAACAGCTGAATCAAAGGCATGAGATGAGCATGGACTGTCAAGATGATGAGGAGACATGGCTGGTAGAGAGCTGTGGAGCTAATGTCATTCCAGGGTCCCAGTGTGGGGCATAGGTCTAGAAACAATCTTCTCTTTAAGGTTGAGAAATTGTTTGCTTCATTAAGGAGCAACTAAGAGAAACTGCTGTTGCCAGTGACACCCCAGTATTCTCTGGCAGGTCAGATTTTCTTCACCTTTCCCTTCACTATCCTCCCTACCACACACTGCAAACACAAACACACAAACACACACACGCAAACTCCTCCCAAGAAACATCTGGCACAACTCCTCTTCAATTCTTTAGATTTACAGAAGGCACTAAGAGGTTACTGATTCCTGTGTTAGACTGAGTCTTGTATAGAACATAGAGACATTCAGTTGTTCATTTAATCGTTCATTCATTAATTAAGGAATTAACATTGGCTGAGCACCTACTATGTCAGAAACTGCTTAATTGTCCCACAGTATCCAATCTCCCCTTCTTCATATTTGTACTAGAACTCTTTGGGGTTTCCACAAGACACAAGCCTCCTAGGTGGACCTTCATTGTTGGCTATTGTGTGCAACATTTGGGTCACTTCCTTAGAAATGAAGCTTCTTGCCTCCCACCTTTTTCTCTCCCTCTAGGTATAGGAACAAGGACATGGTTCCAGTGAGCTAGTGTCAACCTTTTGGATGAGGGCAATCCCGAGTCTAGCAGGTCAATAGGGTAGAAGGAGCCTGGGTCCCTGTATGACCTTGTGGAGCACAGATGCCTACCTGCCCTGGACAGCCAACTCACACTGAAGTTCCTCTATGAGAGAGAACCAAACTTCCATCTTGTTCGAGCAACTGTTCTTTTGGGAATCTCTTAGTGTGTATCCTAATGACTAGACCAACTTTGATATTTGATATGACAGTATGAAAATTTGTGTAAATATTTTAAAAATACTTTCTTAGGTATGAAATAATTCTGCCTTGCACTTTTACAGCATTGCTTTTATCATGTCCTTTCCCCTCCCTGCAATATCCTTTATCTATAAAGAGAAATTCTATGTTCCTGTTAAGGGTTTGCTCAAATACTACCTGCTAAGTAGCTCTTGCCAATTTTGCATCTCCTCCTGAGCTGACCTTGTGCCTTATATACTGTTCCAGGTAAGATTAATCTCTTTGCACTTCTATCACAGCATATGCTTTTTGTCTAATATAATAACTATCTATATCCACTAGAGGCTCCAGAAACAAAGACTATCACCTTACTAATTTTTCTATCTCCCTGGCATCTAGAGCAATGCCTTCAATAATCCAATAAATGTTTGTGGGATATTCATTGAATATAAGCTTTACTATTTGTGTATTTATCAGGCTAAAATAGTAGATGATTTTCATATTTAATCTGAAGAAAATGTTCCTATTTACTCCTTTCCTATTTATCAAATGGAAAAGTAATTGTTATTTCAAAAATTGCAAGAGAAGGATATCTTCTTTTTCTTCCACTTAGAAAGTACTAGCCTGCTTGAAAACCCGTGCCAGAAAAGCTGACTATTGTTAGGATAAGATAATTATGATCGTAATAACCTGTTTAAACGAAATGTCAGCTGCTCCTGTTTTATTTTTCACATAATAGCGCTGTGGCCTGTTTCAGTATGATGTTTTCAGGACTCAGTATATATTTTTATTTCCCTACATGAATCTTTCATCCTTTTACTGACATTTATTCTTTTCATGCAATTATCCTAAAAGGAGAGCTCTGGCCAGGCAAATGGGTTGTTGTCTGCCTCTAAAGAGACAGTCATATCTCGTTGCTCCGCTTTCAAGTTCTGTGATCAGGAACCCTGAGGCCCATTTTTAAGGAGGTTTCAGGCTAGTTGAGCTTCACTGTCTCCCAAAATGTCCAAAATGAGATTACGTGATGGGCAAGATCAATTTACTGAAGGTACTTAAGCAATAAATCTGGAGCTTTTTGTCCAGTCACTGTTTCTTTCAAGCTTCGTGGCAGAAAATTAAGCCACAAGAGCTTTGACAAATTAGATATTACTGCATCTAATTGTGTATGTTTAAGCTTATCGCACTGAATCGCAGCATTGTAACTGACTATTATGCCAAAAAGGCCTTCGTTTAATCAGCACGGTGCCATTTAACAGCGATTAATCACCCAACTAAAATGTCATATTAAGGTCACAGAAACTTGAAGGCTAAAAAGAGAGAACATTAAAGTCAGCTGATAAATAGAGGGAAAGGGTATGTTGTGCCAAGCGAAGTCCTGAGCGCTTTGCTTTGTTAGAAGCTGGTAGAACATCTAATGAGAACTTGAGCTTAACTTTCAACTGAGACGAGAAACAATTTAATTCCCCAGGTGCAGGAGGGAGTCATTCTGTCAGCTCTTAAGTGAGCTTCCGTCTGTCAATAGGCAACTCCTGCCCACAGAACACTTGAAATTGGTGGTTCATTTAACAGATGTTTGTATCTCCACGGATTCTACTTTATGATTTTTATTTCAACTATTCTTTGGGGTTTTTTTGGTATTTTTTTCTTTGCTGTTTCTTTTAAGAGGAAAGAGATCATATATAATATGGTACTCAAGACAAGATGAAATATCACTCTTTTACACAGTTAATTACAAAGTATTTATGAAAAGGAAAAATGTGAAAAATTTGATTTAATTGTTTCCAAGGGAGTTTATTTCCTAGAAAACTTTTGCCAAATTGAATCTTACAGGACAAAAGAAAAAACGACTCAGGATATTTTTTCTTTTTTCTTCTTAATACCCAAGAGGATACTGGGTGAGCGAGTAGTCTGCTAAGCCCATGTAAGCCCCTCACAAGACAAAACCTGTGAAAAGTAGAAATAATGTTACTTGAGTGGATCTAGAATAGAGGTTCCTTGAAGACCAGAACTCCGTGTCCCTCATGGCTTGTCCCTAGTGCTTTAACAATGCCTCGCCCTAATAAATATTGCTGGACTGGCTGATGAACCCTAGAAATAGAGCTGCGCTAAATGGTAAATGCACAAGAAAAGGCACACCTAATGTCTCTTTGCATTAAGGAGTATTAGGTAATTACCATTAAGCTTGTAGACTTGATGTAGAATTTTTGAATACTTTGAAATGTGATAAAACTGACTATAACGACCACCGTTCAGACTTGGAATAAATAGCACGGAGACCGAGAACAAGGACCACCTCTAGTAGGGAGAATGGATTCAGCTTTCCTACCCGCTGAGCCTATCCACGGGGAAGATGTTCACATTTTAAGCAAACGTCACTGAGACTGCCCTCTAGTTTTATGGAGGCCTGCGTGGTCCAATACAGTCCCCACCAGCTACACGTGGCTATTGAACACGCGAATGTGACTAGTCTAAATTGAGATGTGCTGCAAGTGTAAAATACGTACTAGGTTTCAAAGATACCATGAAAAAATGTAAACTATCTCAATTTTGTTTATTGATTACAGGTTTAAATGATAATATTTTGGGTATGCTGAGTTAAATGAAATATATTATTAGTTGCACCTGTTTCTTTTCACTTTTTTTAATGTGACTACGAGAAAATTAAAAATTACATATATGACTTGCATTATATTTCTATTGGACAGTGCTGGTGTAGACAAATGAAGAGTCCCCTATGCTGGTATCATGATTGCCTGGACCAGATGTGATCCAATAATCTAGAGGTGAAATACTTCCTGACCATCTCTAATCCACTAAACCAGGCTATCTCCCAGAGCTTTTAGTTCTTGATCAAAGCAGTGGAGTTGTTATAATACCAAATGGAAAATAAATCTAATAATATCAACAGTATACTTGAAAATTAAAAGACTACCTCTGAAAAAAACAGGAATTGGCATTATTCAGCTTGAAAGAGAGAATGGCAAAACACAACTTAATAAGCATCTTTGGGGACACAGTGAGACAAGGGAAGATTGCAGCATGAAGGTTGGAGGTTAACTCAAATGATTTCTTAAAAGTCAGGGTTGTTTAACACTTGAGACAGGTTGGGACTCCTTTTTTTCTGAGGGCAATGATAATAAGGTAAGGTCTTCTCTGAAGTCCTAGATAAGTATAAGGTTGTAGAAGACAATTTAAGATAGCGACCCCAATATCAGTACTTATTCAGATATTTGGAGTGCTTCTGAAAGTTGGTGACAAGACAGGACAAGATTACTAGCCTTTCAAATACAGTCAGCTTCTAACTGGAGCCATCTTTAATTTCTCTCCTTAGATATTAATGAAATTTACTTTAAAATACATTATTTTGTGACATCTCATCATTCTCATAAAATTTGCATGCAAATTTATCAAAATATTATATCTGGAACTGGATTGAAAGCTCCTCAAGATCTGAAACAGTGTATTGTAATATCTTTTTGTTTAATTATATGCCCTTGTGTACATAGTATATTGTATTGATTATATAATTAAATGTGTATATATGCTATAGGACATAGTAGCCATGCAAAAATATTTGATGAAAAAACAATGAGTAGATATATGAGTAATAATAATAAAAAACCAGAAAATCTGCACTTCCACAGCTTAGGTGGAGAAAGCAGTTAAAATGTGGCAGAAATCCCCACGTCCCCAATTCTGGTCCAATACCTTTACACAGCAAAATGTTGATCAGCAAATGCTGCACTTAAGTCTAACAAAGGTTGGATTTTTTGCCAGTGAGATATAGTGTTAGATCAGCCTTCTGTTTTAGTAAGTTATCAATAATTTCTCTAAAAATATTAATGTTTTAAAATCTTTTGCAAGATAAGTTCTTCTGGTAGTATGGCTTAAAATTACCAGGTGAAGAAATAGTCACTACCTATATCAACATGAGAAAACCAAATGGAAGCACAAAAGCTCTAAGAAAACACATTCTATTTAAATAGAAATCCCTGATCAAGTGAAAAACGTGGTTTATAACCTGTGATGCATTACCTGAAATCTACATCCAAAATAGCTTTTTGAGTGGAAGCCTTTGGCGTTATTTTAGACAAATGTTTCTGGCCTCCATTTTCATAGTGTTTAGTAAACTCATATGCTGATATCTTTGGTAAGTCACAGGTTTATTTTCTCTATATTTATATTCATGCATCAGTTTTTCAGTGGAAACATCTGAGTTTTCAGCGGCTATGAATCAACCTTGAGTGAGGAAGTAGTATTCACTATTCGCACAATACATGGTAGAATATCTGGGTGTGGTCAAAATAATGCACATCTATATGCATCTCAAGTTTCTGCCACAGAAGGAAGTTAATAGCAGATTTCATCACTTATTGGAATATATTTAGGCTTACTCTTACTCTGTTACTGAGGATAAGTAATTTTAATTTGGTCTTCCTATAAAGAATTTATTGTTTATACTTCTTCCTAAACTATTAACTTCATATCCAAACATTTTGAACAATGCCAAAATTACTTCCCAGACATTTATTCTACCTTTGGCTGGACACATCATTTTAATTTCAGTGCCAGCACACAACTATTTGGCCTTTTATAAAGGTCACATATTTTCCTTCTAAGTAGAGTTGCCCTAGCTATGTGAGAAAACATGTTTATCAACTCTCCCAAATGAGAGACTCATATTCTCACTGATGAGGATCCTAGAGTGAGCCACCCAAGCTGTTGTTACTTTTTTGGAGGTGGGGGGAGGGGTACTAGTGTCTGTATAAAAGATGACAACTTTTTCCGAGTATCAATAAATCGCTTTGCCAGAGTAGCAATATTGGATTGGGTTGTGAAATTTGCATCTACGCCTAGAAAATCGTGTTGTTCCTGTAAGCATATGAAAAGATAAAAAAAATAACAAATTTTGACATCTCTTCAATAGGCTCATGGAATTGTTCCTTTAGATATTAGGCAAACATACTTTTCAGCTAGTACGGTACTTAGTGGAAATTAAAGTGATTGTGATGGGCTTTTTTGGAGGACTCCAATGATATTTCTAAATGTCTTTAAAAAAAAAACTCCTGCCTCTTTGCCCCAATCTCTACCTTCCTTTGAATAAGTAGCCATAGGCATTGTTGGCCCAAGCAATTTAATTCTTAGTACTTTTATCAGCATGAGAGGTCCCAGCCTAAAGCAGGGAACTTGGCTTTTTTCTTTTTATTTGTTTTCTTTTCAAGATATCGATGCTATGCCCCTATCAAATGTACAGTTTAGTGAGATGGATGACACTTCGCTAACTGGCAGCTCAAGGAAGTCTTACCCTGGCTTGTTTACATGAACACGTTTTAGAACAGCCATTTAGCTTCCAGCCGGCTCTGTCCCACTGGCCAGCACTAAGGGGGAAAGCAGTCAGTGGGCCTATAGGTCGCTGATAAACGAACCCCCCATTTGGCAAGCAAGGAAGCAGAATGATAAGGGCTCTGATTTACGTTTTATCTGTCACTAAGTTTTCAGTCAAGTTGGGCAGCCAGCCTGAAACGACTCGGCTCTGTTATCACCTTAGATGCCACAGGTTTCTTAAGTGAGGCAGATTCTTTGGTGACTTTTTAGAAGAACTTCATTTTACCTCTTGGAGAAGCTTAGCGATGCTTTTTTAAAACACCAGCATCTGGCTCAGTAAACTTTGAGCCTGTAAATCAGCCTGCGGGGCTCCATGCCAGGGCTAATTCTTAACTACCTCTATCACCTGCATAGCACTGTGGCGCTGTTTTGGAAACACAAAACTCGTCTTGATAATATAATTACAGGAATGCTTGAGGTTTTAAGAAATTTAGATATCTAAAAATATGTGTGAATGTGAAGATGGCATGCTTGTTTCTATTACAACTTACCAAAAGAAAACTTTCTACAAATTGCATTCAGATTTGGAATAAAATATAGATTGACTTCAGATAATGAAAAGCAATTTGAAGGAGAAGATGATCTATCTTCAGGGGGAAAAAGAGTGTCAGTGGATACAATCAGAAAGCAAAAAAACTCCTGTTTACTTTGTGATGGATGCTCCAGTACGGCCTTGGGGGTCAATGGGAGATTAGCCCACATAAAAGCAAGGGAGTGTGTCTTATCTAGTAAACTAACACAAGTCAGTAAATGAAAGCCCTCCGGACCCTTCCCCAACCTGTTTCAAGTTGTTTCCCCCCAAGTTTAAATTGGCTTGTCGTTTTACAAGGATGGATGGGTATTATTTTTAAGCTTTTGTTTTACAGCAGAAGAATGTGAGTCTTTCACAAGTGAAATTTTCCCATGGAGAAGGGAATAGCAATGAATCATAAACAGTGTAAACACTCCCAAGCTTCTTACATATATAAGGCTATGTCCTAACATCTTCTCTCCCAGTTGTGTTTTCTTTCCAAACATCATAAGTGGGCGGAGGAAGGCCGTTGGAAGCTATCTTTTGAAAACAATGGTAGTCTGTCTCCTATATTCTCAATTGTATAATCTTTTCACCATCTGATGTAGGCTCAGAGAAACCATGTACTTCCCCAGAGGAATATCCTTCAGGAGACCCATCCTCCTACCTTTCTTCAAGAGAAAATCCAAAATTCTTAGCATGAAATCTAGACCTTTCGGATCTGCTACTGTTTACCACCTGGTCACATCCACAAATGCCTTTTCCACACGTCACACTAAAGCACCTGAAGTTCCCTGAATAGTCCATCCTTTTACCCCTTATTGATTTTACCCTTTTCTATGAGAGCAAGAATTTAAAAAAAAATATCAGTTTTGATCACTACTGTTTCCCCCAATGCCTAAAACTATTCCTAGAACTTACTCAATAAGTGTCAAATAACTATTTGTTAATTGAATAATGTGTATGTACTGCTCTCTTAGGCTGGAAAACCCTTCTCCTTTCTTCCCCTGGCTGAATTTTACTTACATTTCAAAATTTGGGTCTGTTAGGGGAAGTCGTCTATCTCCATCTCCACATCTAGGAACGATGTCCCTCTCGCAGCCTCTGATAGCACCCACCGCATCCCTGCCACACTTTCTACACCGCATTCTAATTGTTTCATCCACTAGCAGGCAGAGAGTTCCTTGGGGAGTGAGCAGTTGTGTGCCCTGTCTCTAGTCGAGAATATGACGTGTTTAATTACTGCCCAACTCCTCTCCAAAGACCGAAATGATCTGCTCCCTAATTAACTTTTCAGATCTCTTCTACTCCTCCCCACTCTCCCTCCCTTATCTAGTCAAGCTGGCATCCTTGCTTTTCCTCTTCTCACACTGCATGTCTGAACCCCTTCACACTCTGTTCCTTCTGCCTGGATTGCCCTTCATTCAGATCTTGCTCTGCTTATAAAGTCCTCAGTTTTTGCACAGATGGCCGCCTGCTCAATGAGGTCTACTCTGCCCACCCTGCCTAAAACTGCAACCCCTACCTAGCCCCGTTCCTAATCCCCTCCAATCTTATTAACTTCTAACGTACGATAGAATATAGCGATTTGCAGGGTCATTGTTTATTGTGTGTCTCTCCACTTGAATGTAAGTTTCACAAAAGCAAGGTTCTTTGATTGTCTTATTCATTGAAGTATCTTAAGCACCTAGAATGATGCCTGGAACACAGTAGGCCATCTATAAATATTTGTTGAATAAATAAATGCTTATTATATACATATATACATTTATATATACACATAAATATTTGTTGTTTTAACCTATATGTATATTCAATTACATAGTTGAATAGAAGTATCTACCTTAACACATGTCCTTTCTTTCCCTTAATAAAAGCTACAAAAGTTTTCACTGCTTCTTTGAAAGGCTGACATACAACCTAAAGGAAGTCACAGTCCAGTTCTTTTATTTTTATTGAGTTCATAATAGTTTACATCAATATGAGATTTCAGTTGTATATTATTTCTTGACTGTCACCACATAAATGCTGCCCTTCACCCCCTGTGCCCACTGTGACCCCCCTTCCTCTGGTAACCACTGAACTGTTTTCTTTGTCCATGTGTTTGTTTATATTCTACATATGAATGAAATCATCTGGTTTTTGTCTTTATCAGTCTGGCTTATTTTGCTTAGCATAATTCCCTCCAGGTTCTTCCATGTTGTTGCAAATGGGATGAATTTGTCTTTTTTATGGCTGAGTAGTATTCCATTGTGTATATATATATATATATATATATATATATATATATATACCACATCTTCTTTATCCAATCATCAGTTGATGGGCACTTGGATTGTTTCCATGTCTTGGCTATTGTGAATAGTGCTGCAATGAACATAGGGAACGTATGTTACTTTGGATTGTTGATTTCAAGTTGTTTGGGTAGATACCCAGTAATGGGATAGCTGGGTCTATTTTTAGTTTTTTGAGGAATCTCCATGCTGTTGTCCATAGTGGCTACACTAGTTTGCATTCCCACCAGCAGTATATGAAGGTTCCTTTTTCTCCACACCCTCTCCAACATTAGCTATTTTTAGTCTTAGTGATTATAGCCATTTTAACTTGCGTAAGGTGGTATCTTAGTGTAGTTTTGATTTGCATTTCCCTAATGATTAGTGATGTTGAACATCTTTGCATGTGTTTATTGGTCATCTGTATATCTTCTTTGGAAAAATGTCTGTTCATATCCTCTGCCCATTTTTTGATCAGGCTGTTTGTTTCTTTGTTGTTCAGTTTGTGAGTTCCTTATATATTGTGGAGATTAATCCCTTGTCCAATATATGATTCGCAAATATTTTCCCCTAATTGGTGGGTTGTCTCTTTGTTTTGATCCTAGTTTCTTTTGCCTTGCAGAAGCTCTTTAGTCTGATGAACTCCCATTTGTTTATTTTTTCTTTTGTTTCCCTTGTCTGAGAAGACATGGTATTCGAAAAGATCCTTTTAAGTTCGATGTCAAAGAGTGTACTACCTATATTATCTCCCAGGAGTTTTATGGTTTCAGGACTTATCTTCAAGTCATTGATCCATTTTGAGTTTATTTTTGTGTATGGCATGAGATAATGGTCTACTGTCATTCTTTTGCATGTGGCTGTCCAGTTTTCCCAACACCATTTATTGAAGAGACTATCTTTTCTCCATTGTCTGTTCTTAACACCTTTGTTGAAGATTAGCTGCCCGTAGGTGTGCGGTTTTATTTCTTGGCTTTCAGTTCTGTTCCATGGATCTGTGTGCCTGTTTTTGTACCAGTACCATGCTGTTTTGATCACCACGGCTTTGTAGTACATTTTGAAGTCAGGGATTGTGATGCCTCCAGCTTTGTTCTTTTTTCTCAGGATTGCCTTAGCAATTCGGGGTCTTTGGTTGCCCCACAAGAATTTTAAGATTCTTTCTTCTATTTCCATGAAGAATGTCTTTGGGATTCTGATTGGAATTGCACTGAAGCTGTAGATGGCTTTGAGTAGTAAGTCACAGTCCAGTTCTTAATGTGACATTTAAATTTTCCTTTTAAGTCAGATTATTGTCTTTGTAAAGAATATTTTCTTTGGCTCAAATTTTTCACAAACTTACAATCTTAAGCCACAGTTTTCAGCCCCTGTTTAAAATCATGGTTGATTTTAAACTGGTCTTCTCCACTTTTGATTACATCAATAAAAATCATATTGTAAATTCTTAAATTCCTGAGCGTATTTTCACTCCACATTGGTCAAGTGAGGGAAGGTCGTTGGAGCTGGATTGGTTTCCTGAACCTCGGCTTCTGAAGCTTCCTCTTGTTGTACCATTGACTATAAAGGAGTTTGTATTTCCTATAGAAGTATTTTCACTTTATTTATTTGTCTACTTTTTACCACATTTTTTTTATAACCACTAACAAGCACAACAGAAAAATATTTGTACTCACTTTCTCATCCCTATGCTGGCAGATTACCATTGGCATGGGGCATGGAAAAGAGATGTCACATTCATTTGATCATTCTCTGCATAGTCCTATCATTAGAGAACAGAGAGATCCAAACTTTACTGAAACATGGCAATTTGATATTTCTCTTGAGTGAACATTAGATTTAGGAAATAAGATCTTCATTTTGCTTTCGTTGTTTTTGGTTTTTTTCCTTTTCTTTATGTCTTGCTGTGCCTTTTCTAATTTATTTCTTTCTTCCTACTTTTTTGCAGGGATCTTTTGGGGGGGGGGGCAGTTATTTAACTAGGTTATCTCAGATTAGATTCCTCATTTTGTATTTACTTTGTATCTATTTACATTTGTATTAGTATAATTAGGATAATCCTGTGACCCAGTTCCTTTTTCCTCACTGAAAGATATCACATCCTGTGGGATTATCTTAGGTATAAATGCGGGCTTCAGAATTCGTGTTTACTTGGTAACAAACGAGTCAGTTGGCATGGACTTACTCCATGTTAGTTATAACATGTATAGCTATTATGTACAAATGGTATACATAGTTGGTTTATATCTTTAAATCACTATTTACAATTTATAGTAAAAGTTTTGCATGTACTCTGTTAAAGAGAGTTTTTCAAAAAAGTGTCTTAATTCTTCTGAAAATATTTTCCATGTCTTAAATGTACTCTCCCCAGAAATAGGATATCTGGCGCTTATATAAATAGAACAATAGTTCATTAGGATGGGACATTGCCAAATGCAGGCTCAATCACATGATATCATTACTTTCAACGTTAACTGAATATCATCTGTGCATAATAGGCAAAGGCTTAGTATTGACTTTATATTTGAACAGCATTTGTGGTGTGCTACGCATTAAATTTAATCTCCACAACCCAGTGAAGTTAAGTATCTTTTTTGAAAACAACTATTTAAAGTAACTTTATTCAAAGTCACTCATTTTGTTTAGTGAAAGAGTTATAACATTTTGTGCTATACTAATTCATTCGCATTTATGAATTTAGTAATGAACTCAATATCACCCAGCTGATAATAATACATTCCTGGAGGCAAAACTAGTACGTTTTTAGAGGGATGTATTGAAAACCTTATAAACTGAGGTGCATCTAGAATGGCCAAGCCCAGGAGATAGCTGTGATGAAAGACTGTGGGTAAGCTGGACCTTGAGGACTGGGTAGAGACTGAAGAATGAGAGTATGCAAAAGCCTCAAAAAAGGAATTTCTACTTCACCAGGTGGGACTGTAACAGTCCAAAAACTTTATAGTGGGAAGTATTCTGGTTTTTTTTTGAGGAAGATTAGCCCTGAGCTAACATCCACTGCCAATCCTCCTCTTTTTTTTTTTTTCTGCTGAGGAAGATTGGCCCTGAGCTAACATCTGTGCCCATCTTCCTCTATTTTATAAGTGGGATGCCTGTCACAGCATGGCTTGATAAGCAGTGCATAGGTCTGTGCCTGGGATCCCAACTGGTGAACCCCAGGCTGCCATGAAACAGAGCACATGAACTTAACCACTATGCCACCAGGCTGGCCCCAAGTATTCTGTTTTTATAATAAAATTTATGTGGGGTAATATGTTAAGCTGTCCCCTAGGTTGATCTTCAATGTATGTAGACCTTGGGGTCCTTTTCTCCATTCAGCTGGACTTGACTTTACCCAATACCTCAATGGAAGGAAATCAGAGACCAAGCCTTAGGCCATGTATAAGAGGGCAAAGATTTACAAGAAATGGGTTAGAGTTTTTTGTATTACTAGACTCTTTGTCTCAGGAAGGGATTTGGAGAGGTACCAGGTAGGTGGAAGCTGGTTGGACCATCGAGCTCAGCCTGAGTAAGCAATCAGGCAGCCTTTGTCACCAGCACCCAGAAGCCCCAGGCGAGCTCAGACACCATCCAAGCTCCTTTCTGGTACACAGTGGACATCACCTATTCCTCGTAGAGTGACAGCTATCTTCTCTGTTTGTTACTCCTCTTTGAACTTTGATCAGATGGTTTAGCTCAAACATTACAAGGGAAAAGTGACCCATCATAGACACAAAGACCTTCTCTTCTCTTAGAAAACTCATATCCACTGACAGTTATGCCTAAGCAAGTGGCTGTCAAAGGCACAAAGTGAATTGGAGGTTAAAAATTATCCTGTATCTTTAAGAGAGTTAGCTAGTCCAGTAGATACATAATGTGAAACATACATTCATTTCCATTTATTCTTGAATTGTTTTGGTGTTTCACAACAAAGCAGGATTTTTACTTCAGTCATTTGGATAAGCTAAAGCTTGGTAATTCTAGTATAATCCCTAAATATGAATAATGAAGGTTCTAAAGAGGATCTCTAAGTTTAAAGAATATAACGTTAAATGTACTATACCGTATTCTCTTCTATACATATATATGGCAAATGGTACGGCTTGCCATCTATTTAGTTTGTCTCAGGTGTATACTAATAAATCCCAGAATACTGAAGTGAAACATTTATTCATTTTTAGGATTTGAGGCCTGAAGCAGCCACCAAATAAAGATAATATCCTAATGCAAGTGTCAAAATGATAAACGATATCAGTATTGTAATATGTGCAGACACCAACCATCACTGGTGTTGACAAGCTTGTGACTACTTCACTAACAGACTATGTCTTTCTGGGGATATGGTTAGACACTGGGAGCTAGCCCTTCTTTTGGATTACAGCTTTCCAGCTGTCATCTTGGAGAACCCCAGAGCATCAAACAGCTGCTGTTTTAGTAGAAAATGTAACAAACAATTCCTCCTGCCGTATTTGTGAGCCTGACATGGGAAGTTATGTTTTCACATCCTCATTTCTGAGTTTTGACTAAGAATGTCACAGCTTCTGACCCTGGGTTTGGGAGAAAGGTTTTGAAATGTGTTGTTACATATTTATATGCCACCCCAGAATGCCTCATCAAGAGCCTAACACTTTTTCCATCAACTGTATTTTTAAAGGAAATGGTTTAGAAATAGCCATGTGTTCAGTCGTTGCCAAGGATATTAGTGAGAAAACACCTAAAATATGTACAGCTATGTCATACCATTGCCTAATAAATTAGTACCAAAAAAACACAAAACCTCAAGAATACTTAATGATGACGGGATATTTTATCACGCTGCAGCAGTGTAAAAATAGTCTGGAAATCTTGCCAGAAAATTTTAGGGACAAACTTCAACAGTCCGTTTCACATATTCTGCAGTATGATGGGCGTCCAGATGTGGAAAACCTACTCAGATATCTGGACCGGAAACACTCAGGGTCGTCATGGAGACACTGTTTACCAATTTTTAAAACAAATTTCAAGTATACACAAAGGTACAAAAAAATCCTACAATGTGCCCCATGTACCGCTCACTGAGTTTCAATAGTGACCAACATTTTGCAACACTTTTTTTTCCTTTAAACACCTCTCCCAACATTTTTTTCAAGAATATTAAAAAAAATCCCAGACATCATGTCATTTCACTGGTATATATTGTCAGCATGCAACTTTATATTCTAAGGACTTTTTAGAAGTTAACCACCATGCCCCCACGCCAACAAAATTAACAATTGCTAAATATCATCTATATTTGTATTTCCAGTTTGTAGCCAAAATACCATGATTGTTTTGAAAATATCTTTCTATAGCTCGTTGGCTCTAACAAGGATCCAAATAAGATCAATAAAGACAAATACTACATGGTGTCACTTATATGTGGAATCTTAAAAAAAACGTCAAACTCACCTAAACAGAGAGAGACAAGTGGTTGCCAGGGGCTGGGGCGGGGGGTGGGGGGGGTGAGGAAAATAGGGAGAGGTTGGTAAAAGGGTACAAACTTTCAGCCACAAGATGAATAAGTTCTGAGGATCTAATGTATAACATAGTGACCGTTGACAACACTGTACTGTATACTTGAAATTTGCTAAGAGAGTAGAACTTAAGTATTCTCACTGAAATAAATAAACAAATAAAGAAATATACTTAGTGATGGATGTGTTAACTAACTAGATGGGAGGAATTCTTTCATAATGTATACGTATATCAAATCATCACAATGTACACTTCAAATATCTTAAAATTTTATTTGTTAATTATACCTCAATAAAACCGAACAAAAATCCAAATAAGATAATACTCTGCACTTTTTTTTTTAAAGATTTTATTTTTTTCCTTTTTCTCCCCAAAGCCCCCTGGTACATCGTTGTATATTCTTCGTTGTGGGTCCTTCTAGTTGTGGTATGTGGGACGCTGCCTCAGCGTGGTTTGATGAGCAGCGCCATGTCCGTGCCCAGGATTCGAACCAACGAAACACTGGGCTGCCTGCAGCGGACCGCGCGAACTCAACCACTCGGCCACGGGGCCAGCCCCACTCTGCACTTTTTTTGCTAGCCTCTTACACCTCTCATTCTGTAGCAGTCCTCCTCTACCCAACCCGCCTTGTGCCCTTGATTGGGTAGAGGGAGGAGAATATCCCGTGTTCTGGATTTGGCCAGTCGCTTCCTCTTGCTGTTCTCTTCGTTCTTTGGACTTTTCCTATAAACCTATATTTAGATGTAGAGGCTTGGTCATATTCAGATTCAATTATTCATAGGTGGTGCTGAGTGTTTACTGCAACCAGTCATGGGGGACCTGTCTGGTCCCGCTGCTCTTAGATGGCTAAGATTGATCAGTGGGGTCAGATGGGGTCAGCCGCATTCTCCATTGTAATGACCCCCATTACTTCACTTAATTTTCTTTAGCATTTGTTGAGGATTGTTGTATAGATCCATTATTTCACTGAGGTTGCAAAACAATGATTTCCTAATTTTGTCATTTCTGTAATTCCTTTATTAAAGGAATTCTACTTTATCGATTATTGTTCTGAAATACAGTGTATACAAGAGAGTCAAGACTCTTTCCCTTTATTTATTGAAGGTCAGGATAATCTGTTATTGCACTAGTTGTGAAGGTACCCAAAATGGGGCTCTTTTTGGTGTGATTATAAAGGCATATATATGTATGGTGTTTTAATCCATTGCGGTTATTATTTTATACTAAAACTAGCCCATCTTAGGCCAGTGGGAGCCGCTTCAAGTTGTCTCCTATGTCCTTTTGACACGATTCAATTCCTCTTTGAGAGATTTCTAGCTTGCTGGCACACTACCACCTCCCAGGCTCGTCTTACACATTCGCTGGACCTAGCATCAGTCATTCCTCTAAGAACCCTTGGTTCTTCTCAGTGGGAAATCTGACCACCAAAATTTAACTTTTATGAGAAATATTGCTCTTGCGTCATGGGTACAAACATTGTACATAATATCTTTCATTTTCTCAAAATTTCCAAAGTATCTGGAAAAGCTAGACGTTACAGAACCTTAAGGAGGACTTTTCAAGTTTCAGCAAGCCAATTTGTTACTTCTGTAACAATGGAAAATTCTTACGTAAACTTATAGATAGCATGCGTGGTTTCATTTCATGCCTTTACAAATTTTATTTTTGAGATATATTTCAGTTTTCTGAAACAGAAAACATGTACACTAGAGTTCATTTACCAATCTCAAAATGTAAGCAGAATATCGTTTAAGGGACAATATTCTTTAACCACAAAATTATTTTTCCTTATTTTTAATGATTTAAAACAATTATTTGTGAATCTGCTTTTCTTAAGCTGGTGTGTCTATAATGGAAGATTTGGTGCTAAGATCTGAAATGTAAGTTTTCTGAAGTAGGTTTTTAGCTATAATTTAGATAAACCAAATCCATTTCTGTAAAAAGGAATTGAAATCCAGGTTTACTACTTGTAATTAGAAACACAGCAGACGGACGCAGCTCCCACTTCTCTGCTATTACTTATGCGTCTTCATTCACTTGGAAGAGGGCCCCCATGGGATGCAGAAAGGAGAATGACACAGGGGAAAGACTATTTCGTCTGTTGTCTGGACTTCTTTGTTGGTTCTGTGCTCCGGCTAAGACCTGAAAGATAAGACTTTTATACCAAAGAGAGTTTCTTAGCTCAGTTTTCTTTAGAAAATCTCTGAACCTGGCATGTGAAGAGCTCTACTTTGTTCAGATGTCTTTCAAAACAGTGCAATTCCTTAGTCAAATAGCACTGAAAACTTCAATATGTTTAGAATCTTCTTACATTTCCAAGTTCTATTCATTGTCCAAGGTGCAAAATTCTCCATGTAACCACAAGCCTTTTTTTTTTGCCTTACTTATTTTGATTGCTTGAGTCCCAATAGGCATATTCCAAGAGTTAATGCTACTTAGGCCCTTAGGCACCTGGGGCCAGTGGAGTGCTAATCAATATGTTGGGATAGAGGTTCCAAAGCATCTCATGAGCATGCTCAGCACTGGAGGAGACAGATGAGTGAAAACTGAGGAGAAGAGAGAGGAGACAAATCTTCTCTGGTTCTCTCTCCACTTAATTTCATCTCTGAGGTGCTGGCTGTGCCAATACAGCAGTCCTGAAATTGGCCTAACTGAATATGGGTCTCTCTCTCTCTCTCTTTTTTACTGCCCTTTGAAAATAACTCACATAAGTCATTCATTTTTAGATTTTATGTTTAATACTTTTCAATATCAAATAGAGCCTCTTGTGGCCTTCTGGAAATACTCGTCAAATTAGAGGAGGTTTGTTTTTGTTTTTCTCTTGTAAAATAGTAGCAAACCTTTACACAATACTTGCTCTGTGTACCAGGCACAGTCTTAAGCATTTTATATAGATCAACTCACAACAGCCTTGTAATAAGGATTCTGTTATCAGTCCCACTTTACAGATAAGAAAATTGAGATACTTAGAGGAGATTAAGTAACTTGCCCAGCATCACACAAACAATTAAGGGCCAGGTTGTGACTTGAATGCAGACAATGTGGCTTCCACTAGTCTTGGAGCCACTCAAGGCTAGTTTGATGTATAATTAGCTTCTGTAAGCTGGAGTCACAAGAGGTTAGAAAGACTGCGGTCCCTGTCTTCTAATGGTCTGCAGTTAATCTCAGAACTGTGATAATAGTAAAAAGCCATTCTCAGTTACTATAATGGAGTAAATTTCTTTCTAAAGTAAACAAAGCAACAAGGATGTACATCTCTGATTAATAAAATGGATACTTTAGGTTGTCCTTGAAGGCAAGTAAAGTGGAAAGTTAAGTATTATCATTACAGCCACTGGATTCTGCTTCAGTTGAAGTTTCTGGGATATAATTTGGGAGAACATCAAAATAAAGATAGAAAGGTATGAATCAAAGGAATGATAGTCATATCAGAAAGGATGGATTAGAATCTGGACTAATCGAAACACATAAAGAAATATTCTAAATCAAAACCAGAAATCCGAGAGTACGAAGACCTATGCAAAAAAGTTGATCTGTGATCCCCACCAGCACCTAGCCTTCTACAAATTATTTTCTACTGGAAATGGAACTGGAAGTCACTGAAGTCAAAACAGAAAGTCTGTTAGATCTAAAACAACGATGATGCAGGAAAGTGATGTGTAGTTTCCCACAATCCTATGTCTACACATCTTGCTGCCGATTCCTCCTTGGGATCAATGTAATGTTGCTCCCAAATGCCACATGGTTATGTGGCATTGAAAAATACCTGGTATTGACTGGGCAGAGACCACCAACCTCTAGACGGGCTTGGAACTCAGGTCTGCAAAGGTGAAAGGTTACAGCCTCACCTCACAACACCGCCTTGGGTCTGTTTCTTATTACCAAATAATTTCCAGAAGGAGTCCAGACTTAGCTGCGATTTTCCAGTAGCAGCACAGAGGGAAAGGAGAGTTTGAGAAGGAGAAGTGGTATTCTCTGTGCAGTGGCTTTTTAGTGACTGACAGTGAGAGCAGCAGTGGTGTCAGGAGGAAGGCAGCCGTCTCCCAGTCCCAGACGTAGGACAAGTGTGGCTGTTGGAGGGACCTGGGGGATCCTCGGAGGACAGATGCTTGTTATGAGGGGATAAGAGGAAATGAAGGAAAGCCAACAGAAGGGCCAGCAAACTCTCAGAACCCCATTCGATAGAGTCTTCAGCAGGCACAGTCCCCAAAGAGGAGAAGTGAAAACCACATTCGTGTACCTGAGGTGAAGGACCACCATTAAAAGCAAATAAGAAACTCCAAACGTGTAAATCCGATATAAGCCAAACCATATGGTATAAAATGAAAACATTTTCTCCCTATACCTTTGGTAAAATTGTGTCTTACTAGATTTTGTATACAGGAAAGTATTAGCACACCTTTTGCCATGTAGTTTCTTCCCTGATATATGGCACTGATAATATCAGTAGTTCAATGATATTTCGACCATCGGTGTAGCTCTCTATATAAAAAGAATGCGGTACATAGAGGAGAAGTGCTAAAATCCTGGGGTAACACCTCATACGTTAGTGGCGTTCCACAGTGAACAAAGTCATTTTTCAGGCAAGTCATAAAGTAACCTAAAAAACAAGTGTTTCAGTGTTTGCTCCAAATGAGGCAGTGTCCCGGGGACTGCCGTTCATCTGACATCATTTCTGACACAGTCACTACTGGTTTGGTATCTGATTAGGGCTCCCCGCCACAGTGGTGCCAGACTTACTCTTTAAGTGAGGTGGCTGAGGGAAATTAATGTGTCAGAGTTACCAGAAGGTGAGAGCGTCTGCTTCAAGTTTCCTTTGGTGAGCTTCGGCTGGAATCGCCTTTGATTCTTTCCAAGAGAATCTTTTGAAGCTCTTTATGGAGCTTGGTAATAGGTAAAGATGAGTTTCCAACAGGAAACTTAGCGAGCATCAAAACCGAAGGTGCCCTGAGGATGCAGATCTGCAGTGATATTTATATACAAATGTGGTAAATAGCTGACTTGTTTAAAGGATACATTGGGGTCTCCTGGGAAGCCAAAGCAACTCTATCCCTTTATCCCTAAAGGCTGAAATTTCAACTTGGCTGAGCCACTGACGCACTGCCTGGTTCTGGAGAATCACATCACTTCTCTCTGTGTCAATTTATTTACCTCAAACAATAAGGAAAATGCTATATACTTCATTGCCACATGGGAAAATTGGGTAGAAAATACCAAAATGTGCTTTGAGATTTTTTGATGAAAGGATGATATATACAGAAAGGTATTACTTCTTTAACATGTTCCTTTTCTTCCCTTTCTCCCCCACTCCCCCCCTCCCTCTTCTCTCCTGGCAGGTGTTACATACATAAAACTTATCCCAACCTCCAAACCTCTTCATTTCCACTTTTTGGGCAAATGTCTGGATCTGTAGATGGAAGATTCTGTGCACCTTTTCTTTATTCAATTGAGGCAATGCACACAAAAAAATTTTGCGGAAGTCAAACAGAAATATGTTACTTCTTTTCTTTTTTTTAATTGAGAAAATATAGTATAAGAGTGCATGCTCTGCATCAGACAAATCTGGACTTGGATCCTGGTTTTACCACTTACACATACGTACAACTCATTCATGCACACATGCATTCACACATGCACATGTGTGAGCAAATACACAATCACACACAGGTACACACATACACAGATGCTCTCACTCATGCATGGACACACATACACACATGCAAACACACAAACTCACAGGCAGTCATATATACTTGAAGCTTATACACACTAAGCCTATTCCTTGCAAAAGTTCTGGGGCTAGAGCAGCAGTTACATTGATTGGCTGTTCTGCTGCTATACGTGAGCATGCAACTACACTTCCCAGGAAGAATATTTTATTTTACATCTTTTATGTAGCACAGAAAGCCTTTTCTCTTAGTGTAGTGTCCAACGGCATCAACATGGGACCAGAAGACTGAATTTGAATCCTCTTCCACTGCATAGCAGCCGTGTGACCTTGGATAAATCACTAAGCATTTGTGCCTCAGTCTCCTCATTTGTAAACCAGGAGTAATAATAGTACCTATCTCACAACTTTATAGGGTTATTGTAAGGATTAAATTAATACGCTACTCAGAGCTGTGCTTGGCATGTGGTAAGTGTTATATAGTTATTTGCTATTAAGATTAAGAAGAGAAACTCAGCACAGCTAGAGGAAGATTTTGTTCCCAGCACGGCCTTTAATGCAATATTCCATGTATAAAGGAGAGAATGAAACACATCTTATGTGAGTTAATAAAACTTTTAATGGATCAGGTTATCTTAATACCGCACATGGAAACGATGTGTTGTTTTCATAGCAAATTTCAGGCTTTTCTGGTTTACCCATTGGGAGGGTCAGGTCTGTGCTCCAGTGGCTTTTGGGAGAAATGAGAGAACACAGCCCGGCTAACAGCCATAAGTGCCTCAAGATTTGTTTCAAGCTATTCTCCTGAGTTTAATGGTAGACAATTATCTGCCTTCTCAGAAGCTGGAGGATTGGGTAGGGCCAGTAAACATGAAAAAAAAATAGGCCTCATGGTTTAATATCTATTTTCTTGAGTGATGTAATGTACACGGTCATCATACTTGTTAGCGCTCTATTTCTCTCACACTGAAAACCCTTACTTATGGCCATATCGTTTTGTATCATATTTAGAATTGCTTTAGGTTCATAAGAACTGCTTAAAATGTTTATTGTTTCTCAGATTGTCTCTCTATAAATACGATGTACTTTGGATAGAGAATCATTGCCTTGATTTTGGACTTGCTGGCTAAACAATCAGCCCCATGGAGGTACAAAAAGAAGAGTGAAGAATGTGTGTTAAACAGTGTAACTAACCAAGATTTAAAGAAATATTAACTCCTAAATTAACAATCTTGGTTACTAATTCTAAATTATCCTTCATCATGGACTATTCTAACCTTGATTTCCAACATGATTGAAGAGAAATATTCCATCAACTCATAGTGAAACTTCTTATTTGTAAAAAACATGCTCCTTTGGCATATGATACTCTTGGTCTACATGACAGTTTAACATGTAAATCTTTGCAGCTTTGATTTCTAAATGGAAATTAATTTCCATATCTTCTCTTTTCTAGAACCTACTATTAAAGATGTTCCTTAAGCATTCATACCATTTTCCTCTGACTTATGGAGACAGGGTACGCTTGCGCGTGAGTTGGGTGTCTGCCTTTCCCTCAGCTATAAGTTTTCAGTTGCATTATCAACTCATTGCTGCTTCTCAGTTCTATTAAGAAGTATGAGCTGCTTGAAGTTTTTAGGTAAATATAATAAATACTTATATTTACCCAATGAACCATTTATTTCTTCAAGATACCCTCCACCAAAAAAGTTTGATATAAATTGTTTTCAGAAAAAGTTTGGAGTTATGCTAGATTGTAGCTTAAACAGCCATATTCAAACAAGATTTAACAAAGAATAGGGGGCTGAGTGGTTAAGTTTGCATGCTTTGCTTCGATGACCCAGAGTTTCACCAGTTTGTATCATGGGTGCGAGCCTAGCACCGCTCATCAAGCCATGCTGAGGCGGTGTCCCACATTCCACAACTAGAAGGACCCACAACTAAAAATATACAACTATGTACTGGGGGGCTTTGGGGAGAAGAAGGGAAAATAAAATCTTTAAAAAAAATTAACAAAGTATATAATGATGGAAAAGGAATTAATTTTTTGACACCCAATCATGTCACAGGCGCTATTCTTCATTTGAATTATTTTACTTAATCCCCATAACAAGCCTGTGAAATATTAAATTTTGAGGATAAGGAAATGAAGGGATTGTCAAAATCAAGGAAATTGTAGTCATTATATGTGCATGAGATGAGATTTTATCCTAGATATAAGCAACTAAATATTTTGCTTTTCTAATATAGAAGTACTTTGTGAATATTCATTTTTAGTGTCATCATTTTTTCAGTCAACAAGATTTATTAAGGACTTAGTATGTACAGTGCATTATGATAAGCCCTGGGAAAATGAAAATCTGATCCCCACCTTCAAAAATGGGAATTTGCTTGGAAGGAGAAAACAAACAACCCACATGCCCAATAATCATGTCACTCAATAGAACAGAAGATGAGACAAACAAATAGGAGTAAAGAAAACTAGGTCAGTATGCATTCCTGGAAAACCTCCTGGAGGAGGGGCAATTAAACTAGACCCTCAAGGATGGGCAAGAACGTATTGGGAGAAGGCAGAATCTTTCACTGAGTTGGAGGTAGAGTTCAGTATAGTACATTCAAGTGACAGTAGGAAGGTTCTCCACACTAGAAATGTGCTCAAATCAGAGTAGTGGGAAGGTGGAGAGTATGGCAAGTTTGACCAGGACTGAAATGCTAGGTGGAAAGTTTGGACTTAGTGGTGTGACCAAAGAAGAATTAGAATTTTATGGGCACGAAAGTATTGGAAGTATTTTAAAATATTGGGGGACCAAAAGGGACTGTAAATAATGATAGTTTGAAAGATAATTAGGACAATTTAGGCCTGAGGTACTACCCTCTGGTTCAAGAAGATACAGGGGGAGAACTGGAATCTGACGATCCAGGAGGTATGTGAGGTCTAATGGAAAGTTTCAGTGATAATTGTTTGATTTGGAAAAATGATTTTGCAATTTATTTGATTTTACGTGGGAAGCCGTCTTGTCTGATAGACTTGGTGTTGGTGTTTGGTTGCGTAACAGAGTCAGTTAAAGAGAGGGATCATTAAGAAAATGACCTACTGAGCTATTTATGTAGTTTAAACATTTTAGTTACATTGAAAACAATAAATGTTCATGAATTTACAACATTTCATGCAACTCCAAGCCTTTTCTTTGATGGGTAGGTTCATTGAAGTTCTAAATCATCTTTCTTGTGTAAATCACATCCTTAGGCATTATTATAATTTCAGGTTCATCTTTTTCCCCAGTGACTTGAAAACATTTACAAAATAATATGACCAAAAAATTCATCTGCATTTTGGTTTTTCCCCCAATCTCTCAAAGTTGTCTTACCTACACCGCATTCCACCACATTCAACAGCAATCATTTCAGTGACTAGTTTTATTAAATCTTTCCAAAGCATTCCCTTTAGTTTTCTTAGAAAGATATCTTTCTTTTTGTACTAATATTTCATTGACTTGTATAAAAATCTAACTAAATTACATGCACATAATAACAAGTACTACTGGCATAAACAGGGTTAGAAAAAATACAGCTGACTCTTGGTTCACAGATGGCTCAACTGGTGGCCATAGGACCCTATAGCAAAAGCTTCCAAGTGGAGTGGGAGAGTCGGTGGGTCAAGCAGCTGTTGCTGTGTTGTTTTCAAAGCATGGAGGCATTAGTTAATCCAGGGAGTCAGCAAAGTAGAGGTTGGCGAAGAGCTTGCATTGTTCTACACAGAACACATTCTTCCAAAAGCTCAATGGTAACTGATACTTATCGTGGTTACTGTGAGCATTAAAATGGAACCTGACATGAAGTGTTCCTCATTCCATAATAAGAGCGTAGATGGACTTTAAACATATAGACGTTCTATAATTTGTGGGGGGGGGGGGGATTGTCAGTTCAAAAATGAATGAATGTCATCTAGTAATTTTTAAATTTTCAGCAAAACCAAGACAGCAAAAAGATTAAAAATGAGATAGAACTTGATATTATAACACAAAAGTCTAAAAAATGTATTTAAGCTACAATTTTATTTATTTTCCGCATTCTTTAGAGGTTAATCTAAATGAATACTTATTTATTTTTGAAAACTCTAGAGGTTAATCCAAATGAGCATATTTATTTTTAAAATACTGTTTTTTCAAACATTAATAAAACAAGAAATATTTATCTTCAAGAACCACTTTAGGAATTTTTTTTACAACTTTTAAAAACACAAAATAAATGAATCATTCTAGTTTCCTAAATAAATGAAGTTAAGCCCAAAAATTTTCAAGTATTTCCTTGAAGTCACCTGGCAGGTCTACGAAAGCCGGGGCTGTAATGAAGCATAAGGCTTACCCCAAGGTTTACCATTTGACATGATGCCCCTATGTCTCTTATCCCATCTCACTGTGTTTCAAATATAGGACTTTCATGGGTATGTCTGAATGGCAGAGTCTTGGTCACATGCCAGCTCCCTAATGGCATGGCAGGCTGGTTAAGTTAGTTCCTGGCTTCTACCTTGGCATCCCAGGTCTATAAATTAGAAAGCACTTAAACATAAGGTGTTAAAGTTACAGATTATGACAACGGTACATTAGAGCTAGTAATCAAATGATGCTATCAATGCCAAAATGAATCTTTCTTAAGGGTAAAGAACATAAATGTGAATATCTCAACTCCTTATTTTAAAATATAATCAAATTTAAGAGTAAATTATCTAAAAACAATAATCAACAGAAAGAACCTCAGATATGTTAATCATTGAAGATTATCTCCACCATACTTCATTTTTTTTAAGCCCCTATATGTGATAATCATGTCGCATCTAGTCTATTACAAATTGAGTGACTCTCAAAAATCCATTTTGGTGGGTATATTTCATTTAGCGAGTATTTGTATAGCCATTAACAGCTTCTGGGTCTCTCAGGGATGTTTAATTATGACAGGATGGGTAGGCATGCAATGTAACACCAAAAAACAGCAATACATTACTAAGATGACTTTGTACTTAAGAAGCAGGGGAGTTCGGAGCTGAGCACTTTAGCTGATAAAGCACTCATTTTTCACCTAGCAGACCTCAGTTCCAGTTGTCTCTGATTCCTTAAGTAAAATTAATTTTGTTATGTCAACTATGCTACCATTAGTTGATAATCCAGGAGGCAATAGATGCCATACATATTTCATCCTTCATTAGCTTCATGGTGTTTCTGAACATGGGCTCAATATAAAAAGGAGACATTTCAGAGGTGCTTTGGGACCCACTAACTTTAGCTTAGAAATTGCAAAAGTTTGGTAAAATGTTAACAGTTTTGAGCAGGACTTGTGAGACACTTGGGATGACTGTTCCAACTTCTGCAAGAAAAACAAATATTGGCAGATTTAACTAGTGTCCCATGTTCACTGGATTAAGAGTTTATGTGTGTTTCTAACATTAACTCTGTGAGGATATGAATTACTTTGGGAGTGCTACTGGTCTGCTTTTGCCTCCCATTTGGGTCTATGCAGTCCCTCAGGTTAAGGCTGAAATCCCAAATGTCCAGTGCAGTGCTTAGCATATAGTGTGTGCTTAAAATATGGGGGGCTTAAATATGTGCTTAAAATGAGCAGCAAGAGTCTTATTTTTATGAGGACCAAATGAACCCACCAGGAATATTATCAAAGAGGATTTGGGAATTGATTATCAGACCTCAGGATACAGAAATTAAGACCCTGGAAAGATGATGGAAGAAGCTTTCCAGGAGTACGTCAGATAGACAGGAAACTCATGCAGAAATTAGAAATAGTCAGATGTCTTGAGTTTTATCTGACGCTGCTGATTGAGCTGAAGGCAGAGAGTGCACTCCACTTTTAGGTGAGTGCTTTTAGGTCCTACTCAAATGTCTTCCAACTCAGCCTCGGGAAAATTTATAGCACATTCCTTGAGTGAGGGACATTAGGAAACTGAAAGAATTAGATCACTCTTCTGGGAGTCTTGAATAACCAGTTGCACCATAATCAAGAAGGGAGAACTCAACTGTGAAGCATTTGGGGACTGCAATAACAAGTTGTAAGGGCAGAAGAAAGCCCCCTGATCCACCCCAGCTACAGGGCTAGCCTGGAGGGGTAGTATGGCATTCCCAGTCACAGTCCCCACACTTGTGCTTGATATGGAGATAGTGTCACTCACCAAGAGGGTCTAGACTCCTTGATTGGTAACATTAGCAACTTGTGGTGGCTGACAGTGGTTGAGTGAAGCACTGTGGCCTCAGCATGCGCAAGTTCATTGCCTCCACCAAGAATGTGCGAGCCACTTAGATTCAAAGGGATGGGGAGAGCCTTTGTGGGAAAGTTCAATGATGCTTCTGGTCTCCGACCCAAAGACGGGCTATATTACTATCATAGTGGATTTATTCACACTACAATTTTACACAAATTTACCCACACTAAAATTTAGATGTACAGAAAATAAATGCAGTTACTTTATTGTGTCTATAACTGGCCTCTCAAGAGTCCTTAAAGAGAATTAAGGCGTAAAGAAAAGGTATTTTTTGCTGTTTCCCATCCAACTTTCTGGAGAGAGATTGCTCTTTAGACTGCCCTGAGCCACTCTGAAACAAGACCACGTCAAAATAGATTTGGCACTTTCTTATCGGTCAGACAGAACACAGCCTGGAATGTTCAGCTTCCTTGGGCTGCTCTAGGTTTTACCTAAGAAATGTCCCAAATGGCACCCAGAAGTCCCCACAGGTCCCTGGTAGGGATGGAAGGTGGATGATTTGACAACTAATGTATCTGTTACCAGACTTGCTTAGGGTGAAGGTGAAGTAATTCCACAGAAGTCAAGAGGGAAGCACCTAGCAGGGAACTAGATGGGGAATGTAGCATGTATCTGGCTTTTTTATGTGCTACTAGATTTTCCTGTACTCACTCATCTCCTTGCCTTTTTGCTCCTTGCACATGGAAGGGACCAGCTGCTGTCATCTTGTCACCTTAGCTGCTGTGCCTTATATCTCATTAGAAAGGAGATAGACTTGTCCTTTAGTGTGATTCAGCAACATTTAAGCAATCTTATTATGATAATATATAATGAACATAATGAATGTTATCTCTGAAGAGTCCCCAAAATAAGATACTTCTTTGATAATTGAAATTTTGAAATGAGAAAATTATGCTTGCGTTGGGGCCAAAATATTGATTCTTCTGTTTGTCTTCTCTGCGTTTAAAAGAAATCTCAGCCTACTTGTAATACAAGCATATGCATTATGAAAGTTGCTCTTTACACATGACTCAAGTAGTGAAGAGTCATGGTAAGAATATAATATGACCTTTTTCATCTAAACTAAAGTTCCCATAAAAATCTTGGAGGATAAGCTTTGCTCAAATATTCAAGTCTGCTTTCTTCAACTTATCCGATTAAAAGTGAGGAGGCGTTATTAAGGATAACATGATGATACAACAGTGTTTTAGAATTTAAAAATATAACAGTATTAGTAAGTCTCATCACTTTGTGTCTTAAAATACGGACAGTTTTATGGTTAGGGACAAAAGTAGCATCTGGTTATCAGCAGGGAAGGGACTAGGGTGAAGTGAGTGAGGCATCCTGGTCCTGGCCCTGGTTATCAAGAGGTTAGGTAAATGAGCTAAGCTGGGAACAGACTAGTCACTCCTAAATTCTTCAGGTAACTATTGTCAAATCCAGTAAACTGAAAAATACAAAGACAGGAGATACAGGTTTTAAAGAGAAGAGTATTGTGACCAAAACAGAGAACATTATGTTTTGAATCGATTGTAGGAGGTAATTTTTGGGAAGTTGGAGAGAAGAAATGAAAAAAGGATGTTTAATTCTTGAAAACTTGTCTCTGTCATATTTGAGGCCATGAATATTTCTTATCAAAAGAAAAGAGATTAGTAAGCATCATTCTACTAAAGAGTGTAATTCCCCTAAATCACGGCATCTATATTTTGAAATCTTTTTAGCACACTGTTCACTGTTCAAATAATGAATAACCTGGAAACTGTGACAGACTGTGGACTCTGAAAACAGAAAAGCCCTATATAAATTCTCAAGCATTTCTCTGTATATTGTTTACATTATTTTTCCTATCTACTCACCCCTGTTGACTTGACTTAGGTGGCAAAAGGATATTTGATTATGTTAGATTTCTGCCCTAAGGTTAATGAGTAATGTTTGTCATCTGAAACAGGTATATTACGTTGATAGTGTCAGGAATGCCCCCTGCTGTGCAAAAAAGGTGTCAAAATGCCAATAACCAAGTGTGTGGTGAAGGTCATAGGGACTATATCTGACCACTTGGTGGGCAGATCATAAACTCTTAATAAGTGGCACTTGGGCTGGGAAAGCCTCATAATTTGTCCACACGTCTTTTCTTCTGTACCACCACACCCCATCAATTCACAGCCCACGGTTTTAACATTTTCATTAGCAAGTCTCAAGGTATTTCTTTCTAAATCCTCTGTAAATAGATGGTAAAGAGAGGCATCTCCTTTGCTGTCCAAAGTCTAATTATTTTAGACTTCCAATGCACCTCATCCATTTTCATCTTTTTAAACATAAGTTACTCATATAAATTGAGTATCTTTAAAATGATATACCTTCTGGATTATCTGCATCGTGAGGCTGAATTAAAATCTCCTGTTTGCCAAGGATGAAGCTCCTAATTGAGATGGCCTTCAGAACCAGCTGATGGAATTTGTAATCCAATTATCCTGTTGACAGCTACAAAGACTGCCTGCTTGACTTGTCTGGTTTTACAGTGGATTTTAAAATTTTGTATGTCTTTTTCCAAATTAATATTCATGATAATTTACAAGAATATTTCTGTCTTTCTTTCACTCAATATTTATTGAATGCCTACAATATGCCAGGCAGAATTCTAGGATTTAGGATGTTAGTGAAGAAAACAGACATGTTTATGAACCTTGTTTTTGCGTAACTTTCTATTCGGTTTTAGTTCGTTTTACGTGTGGACTACTTCTATATCACTGGAATGCAGTGCGATCAAGAGCATTTACAGTTACGCTCTGATCTTTACATGAGGCGAGAGTCACAATAAATTAATTGCACTATTCTTGTACAGCAATTATGCACAGTGTTTCTTTACTCATCAGAGTCGAAGGGAACAGTCCTTCCTTCTTTTCCTCTACTCTGTTATCTGCCAGTCAAATGAGCAGTCTGCCCACCATGTCTTGAAGACCTACGATTTAGAACCTCCGAAATTCACATCCAGGACAATGTTCGGGGGAAAAAAATTTCATATAAAGGCAGATCTTTGTAACCTCCCAGTGTTCTACTTTTTCTGTCTCTGGCTTCCTTTTTTGCTTCCATCAATGCTGTCATTAGCCCGACTTTCAATTCACTGGGGAGGAAAATAAAAGGTAAAAGGCCACATATATGTTGTGGCGTGTGGTACTTCATTTTTAGGTGGAGACTCTTCCGATTGCCCTGTTGAACTCACGTTATGAATAACTCTTACTGGGAGAGTACCGCTATGGAATGTGTTAGGTTTCCATGCGGGATGCTTTGCAGTCCTATCAATATTCCTCATTGTTGGAATTATGTTTGTATTATAAGATGTGAAAGATTTGAGTCTAGGTTAGAGGGCATTTATACTCAAGTCTTCTCCTTGCTGTGACTGAAGAACTTTTATTTTCACAGTCATAATTTTTGATGAATAATAATGCACTTTCCACAGAAATGTGATGCTATATCTTGGATTTAAATTCTCACACATACGTTACAAAAGAGTTTGAATCATATTCCTCCTCTTTCCCTTCGAAGAGTGTCAAGGGAGTTGTTAATCTTTTAATGTAAATCTATGGTAAATGGGATTCCTTTAAAAGCAACAAAATTATGAGAAATGTAATTTTGCTTTTTTTTAAAGGAAATTTGAACAGTTATATCTATAAATAATAATTCTTCAACTTTTTAGAAAGAAGTTTAATCTTTCTTCAAAAAAGATCATGTATATATAAAATGCTAAGGCATTATTAGAGAAATATAGTCCGAGTGAAAGATTTTTGACGGCCTTAATATCTTTTGTTTAGTTTTGGTAAAACTTACTAGATATAAAACAATTTCAAGGAAGGTCATGAAATTACCTAAAGAACTAGAAGAAAGCATAGGTTAAATATAATGCCTTTGTTACTGTATGAATTAAAATCCAATAATTAGCTACTGAAATCACATAATCAGGGGTGTATTTAATGAGTGAATATTTTATTTGGGCGTTTCGGTGGCTTATCAAGGAGATTTAGTAGTTGTAATAGCTTTTTCACAAACACATAAATCCAGTATAAAATGTATAATATATTCTTTCAGAGGATATTCGTAGACGTAAAGGCCACAGTTTGTTTTCTTTTCTATTTCTGATTTTCACTCTTCAGTTTTCAGCTTGACTGTAATTTCAAATTAGCTATCTCAGTGGAAATAAAATCCCATGTCTGTTGAAATCCATGTATTCACAACGTAGGAAGCTGAGATACTGATGCGGTAAAAAAGGGTGACATCATTTAAAAAAAAAAAGTGGCACATCGTTTATTTCCCTAGTACAGTTTCTGTCTCTCAGAGGAATGATGACTCAACGCTGTGGTCTGGTTAACTAAAACAGATTACTAAGTTAGCATAAACTCAATCAGTAGGAAACCGGGCAAGCAGTGCAGTTATTTATGATGTGCCAAATGCAAAATCATGTTCCTACTTTGAAGTTTTGCTAAGAAGGTACATTGCTAATTCTTGGGGGAAAAATATTCTTCTAAAGGATTTGGACATGAAAATAACTTTACAGTGGTATTTGTGAAAAGGTTTCATGGCTTGTATAAGATATGTTGATAAAGGATTATTTGGCAAACAATTTTAAAAATTAAATAATCGTATATTGTAACTGAAAAACAAAACAATTGAGAAAGGGCCATCATTGAATCATAAGAAACAAATTTTTAAATATTATTTATAAAGCATTTAGTAATTAATAAATTCTTGCCTAAATTATTTTTCTTATCTATAATTATCTTAAAATTGTTTCTCTTTCCTTTTTTGCACTTTGTGCTCAATCTATGTTTCCTTTACTGAATTGTGGAAATATTTCTATTATACTACCCAATTAATGAGACCATCAGGCTTCTGTTTAAAGCCAGATTGTTAAAGTCAGTTTTGTTGATTAGACAGCAATGAAAAATGTGAATTCATGCTGCCTTTGAGTGCATTTAAAATAGGAGAGGATCTTTATAAACAGGTATATATTGTCATAAAAATATTTTATCACACTGCGTTATTCTGTTCAGGTGGTCTCTATGCCTAAGTTTCATTATCATGTCAATAACATTTATTTTCAAAACTAGACTGATTTTAACTGTTATAACTGGGGATTTAAATGCGTAAATTAGAAACACTATAAAATATCTCTATGAATATCATTCCTACTCTAAAATATGTGTAGGTACTGCACTCTTGATGTAAAAGAAGTAGCAAAGAAAAAGTGTACATTCAATTCAATTTGACAAGTATTATTATGTCCCTACTGTGCATCAAGAACTATTCTAAATGTAGAATGCAAAAAAAGCCTAACAAGCGGCACCTGTAATCAACCACCTTAGAACTTGTTAAATAGGTAAGTTACGCTCCCGTCAAGGTTTATTTATGACAATACAATGTTGAATGCACTTGAGAGGATGGTGTATTGAAACTTTAGAGAAGAGAACTACAGGTGTACCTCATTTTATTGTTTTATTTTATTGCACTTTGCTGATGTGTTTTTTACAAATTGAAGATCTGTGACAACCCTGCATCAAGCAAATCTACGGTGCTATTTTTCCAACAGCATTTGTTCACTGCGTGTTTCTGTGTCACATCTTTGTAATTCCTGCAACATTTCATTATTATTGTATTTGTTATGGTGATCTGTGATCAGTGATCTTTTATGTTACTACTGTAATTTGGGGTGCCACAAACTGTTCCCATATAAGACAGTGAACTTTGTTTTTTACGGAGGTCACGTCAGTTTATAACATTGTGTAAATTTCAGGTAAACATCATTATATTTCAGCTTTGGTATAGACTGCATCATATTCACCACCAAAAGTCTAGTTTCCATCCATCACCATACATATGAGCCCGTTTACCCCTTTTGCTCTCCCCTCACACTCTTCCCCTCTGGTAACCACAAATGTGTTCTCCGTATCTATGTGTTTGTTCTTTTATCTTCTACATATGAGTAAAATCACACAATATTTGTCTTTATCTGACTTATTTCATTTAGCATAATACCCTCAAGTTCCATCCATGTTGTCACAAAAGGCACAATTTCGTCTTTTTTTAATGGCTGAGTAGTATTTAATTTTGTATATATATATATATACTGCATTTTCTTTATCCATTCATTGATTCATGGGCATTTACACTACTTCCAACTCTTGGCTATTATGAATAATGCTGCAATGAACAGAGGAGTACATAAATCTCTTTGTACTGTAGGTTTCATGTCCTTTGGATAAATACTCAGAAGTGGAATAGCTGGATCATATGGTAGTTCTATTCTTAAATTTTTAGAAATCTCCACACTGTTTTCCATAGTGGCTGCTTCAGTTTTCATTCTCACCAGCAGTATATGAGGGTTGCCTTATCTCTGCATCCTCTCCAACACTTGTTGTTTCTTGGCTTGTTACTTAAAGCCATTTTGATGGGTGTGGGGTGATAGCTCATTATAGTTTTGATTTACATTTCTCTAATAATTAGTGATGTTGAACATCATTTCATGTGCCTTTGGCCATCTGTATATCTTCTTTGGAAAAGCATTCATATCCTCTGCTCATTTTTTAATTGGATTATTTTTGTTTAGTTGTTCAGCTGTATGAGTTACTTGTATATTTTGGAAATTAACCCCTTATCAGATATATGATTTGCAATTACTTTCTCCCAGTTGGTGGGTTGTTTTTTCATTTTGTCGATGATTTCCTTTGCCTTGCAGAAGCTTTTTAGTTTGATGAGTCTCATTTATTTATTTTTTCTTTTGCTTCTCTTGCCTGAAGAGATATAGTATTCAAAAAGATACTGCTAAGACTGCTGTCAAAGAGTGTACTGCCTACGTTTTCTTCTAGAATTTTTATGGTTTCGGGTCTTACATTCAAATCTTTAATCCATTTTGAGTTAATTTTTGTGAATAGTGTAAGATAATGGTCTACTTTAATTCTTCTGCATGTGGCTACCCAGTTTGCCTAACACCATTTATTGAAGAGACTTTCCCTTCTCCGTTGTGTATTCTTGGTACCTTCATTGAAAATAGCTGTCCATAGATCTATGGTTTTATTTCTTGGCTTCAATTCTGTTTCACTGATCTTTGTGCCTGTTTTTTTGCAGTACCATGCTGTTTTGATTATTATAGCTCTGTGGCATATTTTGAATTCAGAGAGTGTGATACCTCCAGCTTTGTTAATTTTTCTCAGTGTTGCTTTGGCTATTCAGAGTCTTTTATTGTTCTATAAATTTTAGGATTCTTTGTTCTGTTTCCATGAAAAAATGTCATTGGGATTCTGACTGGGATTGCATTGAATCTTTAGGTTGCTTAAGGTAATATGGACATTTTAACTATGTTTATTCTTCCAATCCATGAGAATGGAATGTCTTTCCATTGTGTTCTTGGATTTCTTTCAATGTCTTATAGTTTTCAGTGTATAGGTCTTTCACCTCCTTGGTTAAATATATTCCTTAGTGTTTTATTCTCTTTTTGTGTTTGTAAGTACAATTTTATTCTTGATTTCTCTTTCTGGTAGTTCATTGTTAGTATATAGAAATGGGACTGGTTTTTGTATATTGATTTTGTACCCTGCAACTTTACTGCATTTGTTTATTATTTCTAATAGTTTGTTGGTGGATTGTTTAGGTTTTCATATCATCCACAAATAGTGAGAGTTTCACTTTTTCCTTCCAATTTGGATCTCTTTTATTTCCTTTTCTTCTCTAATTGCTGTGGCTAGGATTTCCAATACTATGTTGAATAAGAGTGGTGAGAGTGAGCATTCTTGTCTTATTCCTGTTCTTAGAGGGACAGCTTTCAGTTTTTCTTTTTTGAGTATGATGTTGGCTGTGGGTTAGTCATATATGGCCTTTATCATGTTGAGGTACTTTCCTTCTATACCCATTTTATTGAGAATTTTTATCTTAAATGGATGTTGAATCTTGTCAAATGCTTTCTCATATCTATTGAGATGATCATGTGATTTTTATTCTTCATTTTGTTAATGTGGTGTATCACAGTGTTTGATTTACAGATGTTGAACCATCCCTGTGTCCCTGGAATAAATCCTGCTTGATTGTGATGTATGATTCTTTTAATGTGTTGTATTTGATCTGCTAATGTTTTGTGGCGGATTTTTGTATTTATGTTCATCAGCAATATTGGCCTGAAATTTTCCTTTTTTGTGTTGTCTTTGTCTGGTTTTGGTATCGTGGTAATGTTGGCCTTGTAAAATGAATTAGGAAGTGTCTCATCCTCTTCAATTTTTCAGAGGAGTTTGAGAAGGCCAGGTATTAAATTTCCTTTGAATATTTGGTAGAATTCACCAGAAAAACCATCTGGTCCTGGACTTTTGTTCTTTTCAGAGATTTTGATTACTGTTTCAATCTCTTTACTTGTGACAGGTCTATTCAGATTCTCTATTTCTTCTTGATTCAGCTTTTGGAGGTTGTATGATTTTAAGAATTCATCAATTTCATCTAGGTTATCCAATTTGTTGGCATATAGCTTTTCATAGTATTCTCTCACAATCCTTTGTATTTCTGTGGTAAGACAGTGAATTTAATTGATAAATGTGTGTGGTCTGACTGCTTCACTGACCAGCTACTCCCCCATCTCTCTCCTCCTCCTTAGACCTCTCTATTCCCAGAGATGCAACAACATTAAAATTAGGCCAATTAATAACCCTAGAATGGTCTCTAGGTGTTCAAGTGAAAGGAATAGTAGCACATCTCTTGCTTTAAATCAAAATTTAGAAATTGTTAAGCAGTGAGGAAGACAAGCTAAAAGCCAAGATAGGCTGAAAGCTAGGCTTCTTGTGGGAAACAATTAGCCAAATTATGAGTGCAAAGGAAAAGTCCTTGAAGGAAATTAAAAGTGCTACTCTGGTGAATACATGAATGATAAGAAAACAAAACAGGCTTGTTGCTGATATGGTAAAAGTTTTAGTGGTCTGGATAGAAAATAAAACCAGCCACCAAAATCCCTTAAGCCAAAGCCTAATCCAGAGCAAGGCCCTTACTCTCTTCGATTTTATGATGGCTGAGAGAAGTAAGGAAGCTACAGAAGAAAAGTTGAAGCTAGCAGAGATTGGTTCATGTGGTTTAAGGACAAAACCGTCTCCGTAAGAAAAAACTGCAAGATGAAACAGAAAATACTATTATAGAAACTGCAGCAAGTTCTCCAGAAGATCTAGCTAAGATAATTGATGAAGATGGCCACACTAAATATCGGATTTTTAACGTAGATGGAACAACCTCATATTGGAAAAAGATGCCATCTAGGACTTTCATAACTACAAAGGAGAAGTTAATGTCTGGCTTCAAAGCTTCCAAGGACAGGTTGACTCTCTTGTTAGGGGCTAATGCAGCTGGTGACTTTAAGTTAAAGCCAGTGCTCATTTACCATTCTGAAATTCTTAGGGCCCTTAAGAATTATGCTAAATCTCTTCTGCATGTGCTCTATAAATGGAACAATAAAGCCTGGATGATAGCACATATGTTTGCAACATCGTTTATTAAATATTTTAGCCCACTGTTGAGACCTACTGCTCAGAAAAAAAATCCTTTTCAAAATATTACTGGTCATTGACAATGTACCTGGTCACCCAAGAGCACTGATGGAGATGTACAATAAGATGCACATTTTCTTCATGCCTGCTAACACAACATCCATTCTGCAGCCCATGGATCAAGGAGTAATTTCAACTTTAAAGTCTTATTATTTAAAAAATAGGTTTATAAGTCTATGGCTGCCTTAGATAGTGATTCTTCTGAGAGATCTGTGCAAAGTGAATTGAAAACCCTCTGGAAAGGATTCACCATTCTAGATGCTATTAAGAATATTGGTGATTTAATAGGAGTTTGGAAGAAGTTGATTCCAACTTTGAAAGGTTCAAGACTTCAGTGGAGGAAGTAACTGCAGATATGGTGGAAATAGCAAGAGAACAAGAATAAGAAGTAGAGGATGAAGATGTGATTGAATTGATGTGAAGTCATGGTAAAACTTTAAAGGATAAGGAGTTGCTTCTTTTGGATGAGCAAAGAAAACGGTTTCTTGAAATAAAATCTACTCCTGGGGAAGATGCTGTGAAGATTGCTGAAGTAACAGCAAAGAATTTAGAATATTACATAAACATAGTTGATAAAGCAGGGGCAGGGTTTGAAAGCATAGACTCAAATTTTGGAAAAAGTGCTACTGTGGGTTAAATGCTATCAAACAGCATCACATGCTATAGAGATATAATTCCTGAAAGGAAGGGTCATTCAATGCTGCAAACTTCATTTTTGTCTTATTTTAAGAAATTGCCACAGCTACCTCAACCTTCAGCACCCAGACCAGTCAGCAGCCATCAACATTGAGGCAAGACCCTCCACTAACAAAAAGATTATGACTTTCTGAAGATTCAGACGATAGTTAGCACTTTTTAGCAATAAAGTGTGTTTTAAGTAAGGTACGTACATTGCTTTTTTTGTCATAATACCTTTGCACACTTAATAGACTATAGTATAGTGTAAATACAACTCTTTTTTTCTTGGTGAGGAAGATATTGTTCCTGAGCTAACATCTGTGTCAATCTTCCTCTAGTTTGTATGTGGGACACTGCCACAGCATAGCTCGCTGAGCAGTGTGTAGGTCCACGCCCAGGATCCAAACCCATAAACCCCCAGCCGCTGAAGGAGAGCACACAAACTTAACCACTATGCCACCAGGCTAGCCCCTAAACATAACTTTTATATGCACTGGGAAACCAAAAACTTTGTGTGACTTGCTTTTTTTGTGATATTCGCTTTATTGCAATGGTATGAAATCAAACCTGCAATATCTCCAAGGTATGCCTGTAGTGTTTCTTTAGTGTTTAGGAAAGTCTTTATGGTTAAGGGGAGATTTAACTTGGAAGGAGTGAGAACATTTCAGGTGGTGGATTGAGGGAAGACGCCAAGACCGGAATAATAAGAACTTGTTTAGGGAGTTGATGTGAAGACCCTTTTGCTTGAGTAAGGAAGAAGTCTAGGAAAATTATGGGAAATAGGCATGGAAAGGAAATCCAGTTTTGACGAGGTTTGGAGGACTATCCGATAAGCCTTGGGAGACACTAAAAGACTAGAGTAATGCAGTGTTTTGGAAAGATTAATCCAACAGTACTATATAGGTTGTATTAGTGGGAAAGATAATAGGCAAGAAGACTAAAATAATGGACTCATGTAGTTACTACCAGGACATAAGTAGAAAGCAGTACAGTAGTGAAAAAGGGGTGGGTATTAGAGAGATGTTCAAGAAATATTAATCCTCCAATTCAGTAAGACAATGTTTTTCTAGTCCTCATGTAAAATTTTTCTTTTATTTTCTGTAGTTGTCATAGATTAAAGATGACAGCAAATTCTTTGCTGCACCTTTCATTGAAAAGTGGAGTTCAATTATCCTCCCCTTGAATTTTGACTGGGTTTAGTGAGACTTGTCTGAACAAAAAAATGCAGCACAGGTGATCATTTAAGACTTCTGGGACTAGGTTGTAAAGGACTTCTGCCCAGGTCCTCTTGGGACACTTGCTCTAGGAACTTGGCTATGGTAGGAGTGGCCAACATAGAGAGGAACCAGGGCCCCAGACAATAGCTCAGCTGAGCTTTCAACCATCAGCCAGCACAGTTGCCCAGCTACAGAAGTGAGCAATTTGGAAGTAGATTCTTGAGCCCTGTCAAACTGTCCCAGTTCACTTCATGAGGAGCAGAGATGAGCTACACACAGAATTGTGAACAGAATAACACTGCTTTAAGTCCCCAAGTTTGAGTGTATTTTCTTAAGCAGTAACAGATAATCAGGATTGGAGTAAATAATAGTATTTGAAGTCAACATAGAACCAATCAAGATCAAATTATAGGTGATATTTTATGTTTCTAATTATTATTATGATAAGAACATTAAATGTGTCCTGAGTAAGGGATCCAGATGAAATAGAAATAATAGGAAAAGTCTTAACTGTGTTATAAAGACCTTCGAGGAAGAGGACCCCTATAACATAAGATTCCAGAAACATGAAATAAGAATGTATTCAAAATTCCATGCCACTAAAATCCAAGAGTGTTCTTGCTTATTTCTTTTCTCACTGAAATTTATTATAAGATTATAGTTTCTGTATTCCCTACTGCAAATACTTAAGAGCTATTTTCTCCTTCTTTGATATATAGTATAGGTATAGTATGAGACTATTTAAAATTTGAATTTGGTCTGTTTACTTGATGACATTCAATCAGTTTGAAACTCTTATTTAAAAAACTTGCTTATGGGGTGCTGGCCCAGTGGCATAGTAATTAAGTTCATCTGCTCTGCTTCAGCGGCCCGGGATTTGCTAGTTTGGATGCTGGGTATGGACCTACACAACATTCATCAAGTCATGCTGTGGCAGCACCCCACTTAGAAGAACTAGAAGGGCTTACAACTAGGATATACAAGGATGTACTGGGGCTTTGGGGGGGCGGGAAGGAAGATTGGGAACAGATGTTAGCTCAGGGCCAATCTTCCTCACCAAAAAAAATAGCGTAAAAAACTTGCTTATAAGTTGCTGCCTTGTTAGAAACATAATTTAATTACTAAGTTTGTGAGTTTAAGTTTTTCTAGCAACTTGTTGTGGATTATCAGTTTATACAAAGTGAAAAGAGTTTATTTTATACTTTTATCATATACCTGATAATAAGGAAGACGAATTACGTTCTCTCAACATGGAAAATAAGACAAGGGGTAACAATCTTTGGAGAAATCAACTATGATTTTAATAAACATTTTCATGGGGAATTCATAAATATTTACTGGAATTAGTAAGGTACCTAATTATTTTGCTTCTGTTTCATATAAAATAAGAATGACAGAAATATTTGTGCAGAAAAATGCTGAAAAGGCAAATCAACACTTTCTCTTTTATATCGTTTGAAACTAATTAGGAAAAGGTAAAGGCAAAAGCAATAAGAATTAAGAGTTTTAACTTCAAGAAATGCTTTAAAACTTGAAAGCCAAATGTAAACCCATGTTCTCCAACATTAAAGCAGGGAGGGGAGAAACAAAATGCAGACATTTATCTCTTTAAGTCATCAGAAAACAAATATGAAATTTCAGAGTTAGCAAGAAAGACACTAATAACGCTTAAACAACTTATGCTTTCTTTTAACTTATTCTGTAGTGATCTATTCATTAACATGTCAAAGCTTCTACATGTAGCTCTTTAGATAGTTTGGAAAATACAGTTGAAGTGAGAAGCTGCTCTAACAAGAACCTGGGACAGGTTTGACTTTGGGACCAGGTGGCAGGCAGAAGCTAGAAGGGCATCAAGCAGACCGCTCAGGAAGCTCATGGGGCCTCAGGGAGAGTGGTAGGGCTTCAAGCAGGCTGTTGGGGAGGGTGTACAGAAATTAAGAAAAATGTGACTGGAAGCTGGAGGAAAGGGTCTCTAGTTTTGTATGTTTGGTGACACCGTCACCTGTGGTAATTTGGACGATAGGAAATGTACCTAATGAATTTGTAGATTTGTCTAAGGAGATTTCTGGCCAGTATGTTGAAGGTGCCACCCGGCCTCTCTGCCTATGACGAAATGTAAGAGGACAAAGTAAGCAATACAAAACACTGTTTCTAAAATTAGAGTAGGAAAAACTAGTCTCATAATGAAAATATTACCCCATGTGAAATGTTTTCACACTGAGCTGTACTCTTATAAGCCTTATTTTGAACATATTTATCCAGGAAGTTAAATACCACAAGCATCCAATAGGAGAATTGTTTTAAAAGATTTTCAATATTATTTCAAATATAAACTCGCTTTTCCAAGTGCACCATCATGATGTGTGACAGTGTGTGTCTGGGATGAAGGTTTGTAAGTTGGTGAATAATCAGAGGATGCACAGGCGAGATGGGGATGAATTGGAATGGCTCTTTTTGGATGACTGCTGTGACATTAGGAGCTCTGGCTGGTCATATAGAAGCTGGCACAGTTCTGGGTTCTTTACATGTGTACAATTGTTTTAAGCAGTAAATTGAAGAAAATGTATGTATGTATTGATTCTGATTTCTCTTTTTTCAGTATTTAGCATCTTTAGAAGATAAAATATTTAAACTTTAGAAATAACATTAATCATGACACAAACATTTCAGATAATCAATATTGAACAAAATTTACCCAAAACATTTGCTACCACTGTTTTGCATTCTGATTACGTTTGATTGCTAAATCAAATAAGAAGGAAAAGATAGGCCACCTATACTGAGCTTGAAATGCTTATGCAGGCAGCTTACACAAGCAGCAACAGTTAGGGAAAATGCTTACTATGATGTAGGAATGAAGGCAATGGCTTAAATGTGTGGTCTTTTGAAACCTGGATGCTGTTGTTTTGTTCCCAAATCTAAGCTAATCATAAAAATGCCCGCACTCCAACCCTCACCAGCATGCCACGGAGTTCAGTCTGGGGAGAGGGAAGCCGTCCTGAGGGTGTTGCACAGCTGCATGTCCAAATGGAGAGTTCCAGGAGCCAGAAGCTGATAACATTTCATGCAAAAAAGAAAAGAGTCTGCTGCCTGGACGTGTTTTATGTAGCAATGAATGAAGTGATAAATAAAATTTGGCTTGAATATCTGATTCAGTCAGGACCAACTAAGTGTAGGCGCTGAGGAAAGCAAAATATGAATAAGCCCCGATGTGTGCCCACAAAGGGCTGCTGGGAGGCTCTCCACGATTCTCATACAAGTCAGTCTAAGCCAAGTGTAGTATTAAAAATACAATATAAAAATATAAATATTGTGCAAGAGCATAGAAAAGTACATAATTTAACGTGGGAGTGTGTCGCATTTAGAGTATCAGGGAAAGCTGAGAGGAGAAGGTGAAATTTGAGGTGGTTTTCAAAAACAGGTAGCATTTTGAGAAGAAAGGAAGAGAAAAGACATTCCAGATTATAGACCTGCATAAGCAAGGAAATGGAGGCATGAAAATACATGACAGATTCAAGAAATTATGAGCGTTCTGATATGGCTACATGAGGGATGAGTGTTGCCTTTGGAGGCAATTGCTAAGTACCCTAAATGCCATGCTAGTGAGTTTAAACTTTTACCTTGTAGGCAATGAAAAGTCACAGGAATATTTGAAGCGAGGATATGGCAAATCAGATCTATGTTTGAGAAAGAACAAACCGCACTCTCCAATATGGTAGTGACAAGCCACATGTGGCTATTTAAATTTGAACTTGAATTAATTAAAGTTAAACAACATAAAAAATTCAGGTCCTGAGTTGCAGTAGCTACATTTCAAGTGCCCAGTAGCCGCATATAGAGAATGCGAACAGAGAACATTCCCATCACTATAGTAGTTCTATTGGGCGGAGCTGGGATAGAGAATAGACTGATGACATCAAGCATTAGAGGTCAGGAAATCACTTCAGGGTCTATTTCCCCAGTCACTCAAAGAGAAAATTGGGGCATGATGTAGGGAGAGTGGCACTGAGTCTACACATTGAATGGATAGAGGCAAAATCAAGATATTACCTTAAAGGTGATAGGGAGCTAATTGTGGAATTTAACTCATATGCTCATCCTCTCTGAGAGGAACTATTTGAGGTACAACGGGGCCGGCCCCATGGCTGAGTGGTTAAGTTCATGTGCTACACTTTGGGGCCCAGGGTTTCACTGCCTCAGATCCTGGGCATGGACAGGGCATCACTCATCAGGCCACGAGAGGCAGCATCCCACATAGCAAAACAAGAAGGACCTACAGCTAGGTTATACAACTATGTACTGCGGGGCTTTGGGGCGAAGAAGAAGAAGAAAAAAAGAAGATTGGCAACAGATGTTAGCTCGGGTGCCAATCTTTAAAGAAAAAAGAAACAGATATAAGCTTCAGAACCAAAATATTAGCTAAATTACCAAAATAGCAGAATTGGAGAATGTGACTTGAATCAGGGGCCACATACAGGTCTCTTAATACTTTTACCCTAAGTCTAGATTTTGGGGGCTCCATTCAGAAAGAATTTGTCCCACTAGGGGAGCGTGGTAGTCAACCTCTACAACGGTTCCCAGTGATTCTCACCTTCTGGTATCCACACTTGCTTAGTCCCCTCCACTTTAAATAGAGCTGATTTGTGTAACCAATAAAATAGTATGGAAATGACTGTGTAACTTCTAACTTGGCTAAGTCATAATGGACACTGAGGCATCCACTTTCCTCTCTCTTGGATTGACTATTCTGGAAGCCAGCCATACAGCAAGGACACTTAGCCCTCGGAGAAGTCTACATGGCAAGGAACTGAGGCTTCCACCAACAACCAGTACTAACTTGCCAGGCATGTGTAAACCTCCTTGGAAACAGATTCTTCAGACCAGTCAAGTCTTCAGAAGACTGCAGTTCTAGCTGACACCTTTACTGCAATCTATGAGAAACCCCGAAACAGGACATGAGCCAGACAGCTAATTAACCTCTCATTGGAATTCTGACCCCACAGAAACTGTGTGATATCATAAATATTTATTGCTTTAAAATGCTAAGTTTTGGGGTAATTTTTATGCACCAATAAATGTAGGGCATTGTTCTTTATACAATTAATCCTTTATTCAAGGATGTAAAGAAACAAGACACACATTGACATGATTTGTGAATTTATTCACTTCACTTGGTCAAGACATTTGGGCAAATGGACATCAGACTCTTACTACTCACACCTCTGAGATAAATCAACCCTCCTTTCATAAAAGCCTTGGGGGGAGAAGTTTTGCAAATATTATTCTAAAAGGAACCGCGTATGGATGCATGAGACCAGCTTCCCAAACATCAGTGACTAGTTGTAGAAGGTAAAGTAAAAGAATGAGGCTAAGATGACTTTGGACATAGCCTACACTTAGACAAAGATAGGCTTTATAATAGAATTTCTGTGGGTCCTACTTTTTCGTATTCAAGAAAAGAATGTGGAAGAGGTATGGTGGACAATTTAGGAACTTGGCTTCACAAGCTGACTCTACTCTTGATGGAGGGCAATTACTTCCACTTGCAAATTTGGTTATTAGCATTTCATATTTCTACCCATAGTGTCTGCTACAGACATGTTATTTGCATTAATTCATTCAAAACATTTTAATTTAATGTTAGAAATGTTTGAGAAACATTGTCACCATTTCGCTTCCTCTTACCATAACAGATGCTTATTTTAATTAGTTTTTACTTTGATTATATAAATTTAATGCCAAAAGCAGATGAAAAGTTGACATATGTCATTAGAATAGAATAAAAGCAATAAAAAATTCACATCAATAAAAATTTCAAGTGAAGTATTATAAACCAAAGTGTTTAATAGCCATCACTCACTGAGCCTTTATGTTAGACATTTTTCCTCAAACTAGCATCATTGAATTCTCTGAAAGATAATTTAATTTTGTGTTTCTGTTTCAATGATAATCTAAAAAATTAATATGTGCATACACTGGATCATATAGATGACCATGTTGTTTAGATGTGGCCCCTCAACTTCAGTTCTCATGTCTTTGCATATGTTCACAATCCCATTTACACTAAGTAAAGGCCAAATAATGACACAATGTACTGTATGAATAAATTAACAGTATTTTGAATGTGGAGAAATAGAGAGAGAACTGAATAATTATTAATTATTTAATAATTATAATTGTAGAGTAGACAGCAAAATTAACAAGTCAAACTTTAACAAATAAACAAACAAAAAACCATATATTGTGGCGTTAGGTACCATTTGTGACCTACGAATGGACATATTGGGCAGATCCTGTTTGCCTAATTTGCAACAATTCATTGGCAGTCAGTATGATAAATGAAGAGTGAAAATGTTTCTGTCTAGGATCTAGAAATAATTGGTTTAGATATCCATTTAATGTTGATTTCAGTAACACTCAATTTCATCCTAACTTCAAGTAAACAATATAGTTTTACAGAGCTATCAAGACCTACCTTGTTAAAATTGAGACAATTCTTGGTCTCTACCTTTCATTTTGTGATTGTTTTTGTAAATGACAAACAGAATAACTATCATTTTATACACTGAATAACGTACCCAGAGAACTGGCTTTTTTAAAGGATTGAGTAATGGTATGCTCAAAACAGTAGGAAAAGATGAGAAAACACAACTTGTCTGTTTGTTAAATCTTATGATATATAAGTTGCTATATGTAAGTTTCCAAAATTAGTAAATTTTTCAATTTAGTAATTCTAATATTTTTCTTATATCTAAGCCTTTTGGCTTTTTCCCCTTTAAAACTCACACTCTAATGGGGTCAATTCTCCCAGCACAGGTTTTATAACCACGAGAAAGTTGCATATGTTATGTAATATGTCTGTTTATGGCATAATACGTCATTTCAATTTTCTGAGTTTCTCCCCACACCTATACCAGTACTAAAAATGCAATAGAGTAATCAGCAAATATACGACTTCATACCAACTAAAAGCACTTTACAGAGGAGGAGAGACTCCAAGCACAGATTTCCTACAGCAGCACTTTCCTAAGTGTACTGAGGTAATTAGCCTCAATAGGAGATAATTTTGGTTCACAGGGGTTGCTGTTGTTTTAAGTCTTTCTGGGAAATTTGGATTTTCCATTGATAGGAGTTTTAACATGTCACACTGGAGCCAGAGTGAATTAAAGTGAAGAGCTACACAGTCTAAACAAACATTCCTTCCCATTATCAGAAGCCTGACAACATAATAGCATAAACTATAGTCATGTGGTCACATTCACAAGTAATGCAGGAACAATTAAAAATCAAAGCAATGCTACATTTCCTAAACCAGACTTGAGTTGAGGTAAGAGTGTTTAAAATTACCGCTTTCTTCCCCTCCCCCATAACGTTTATATTGTGTTTTAAATTTTAAAAGTATAGAAATGTTTATTTGAATCCTTTTCAAGATTAGTCTACCTCTATGTTTTGTAAAACTGGGGTAAACTGTGGTAATATTACAATACAATTTCAGGTATTTAAACCTTGAAAATACTATGTAATTTGGCATGATTAATTTTTATAATATTTGTCTATTTTACTAAAATTGCACAATTACTCAAACAAATTTGGAGCAGTAATTCTACTACGTTTTTACATTTCCCCAAGGATGTTAGTAGAATTTGGTTATATTTACTATGAAGACTTTTAAACACACAATGGGTAATAGAGTTTACATGTCAAAAGTGAAATATTTTTCTATATAATTTTCCTTGTTTTTAAATTATGAGATTTAAAAAAAAACTCATAAAAATTGATAGAATTATACTTCAGTGGGCTCTGAAGTGAAAATATTTTAGCAATAATTTTGGTATTCTAGTAATACTTTACTACTTTTAGATGAGAGTGATATAGATAGTAAAATTTTTCAAAATGCTTTAGCCTATAGAATGTGTGTGTTACAAAACAATAGACTTTTTATTTTTCTTTAAAGAAGGTTGTATTAATTACATTTCAAAAGATCTTCTAGATTTAGACTTTCTCTCTGCATGAGTGTTTGTGTGTGTGAGAGAGAAGATAAATTCGTCTGCACATGCTTTGAACCACACATTCTTCACTGCCTAAGATCCTCATTTTCAAATACTGTTTCCATAGGTATACTCAAATTTGCCCAACTTTATTATTTTTGTTGAGAAAAATAAATCAATTACCACAAGAATAAAACATCTTCAAGGGAAGCTTTGTGGTTTCTTCTGTAGACATTCTCCAAGTAGTGCTTTGACAAACAACTCACTTTACCCTCAAATTTATCCCGGTTTGGTGTCTCTGAAAACAACTGAATATTGTTCTGAAGTCAGGGGTGGGGTCAAGAAAATACCCAGGAAATACCAAGATGCACCAAAATGAATGACGGTACGAATTGAATTCAACTTATTTTTTAAATACCTACTGTATACTAAAAACTGTGCTAGGTGCTGAATGGGATATAATAATTAGTATTATATCCAACTCCATCCTCAGAGAACGTACAAGCAGTGGGTAGATAAGCTATAGAAAAAGAATTACTCCACAAGATACCTTGTGAAAATGTTAAAAGAGAAGAACAAAGTGCTAGGGAACAACAAAAAAGATAGAAATTCTTGAAAATATCCCTGGTTCAGTGATTCCCAAGCCAGTCATACATAAGAGACACTTGGAAGATCTTGATGAAAATCTGGATTAGTACTTTGCTGGACCCACTGAAGAAGAATTTTGGGGGGTAGAAATTGGGAATGCATACTTTAAAAAATCTCTCCAGATAATTTTGAAGCACAATCAAGTTGGGAAACACTAATCCACGCTATCAAGGTATAGAAAAAGTATAAAATTTTGTATAACTATATCTTAAGCCCTCCTAGTTTTTTCTATTTGGGGCTCATTCCCAGGGAACTGACTCTTCCAAATTAACTTCCACTTGCAAAATTCAAAACATCCCCCAAGTAGTCCCATCCAGCACCAATCACTTCATTTACTCAGAGAACATTTATAATTTCATACAAATATTTGTTGACATATGCTTCTATTTTTTAACGCATTCTTAGTGATCTGTTCATGATTTTATTTTGAGTACACTATGATTTAAGGTCACTGAGAGATTTTTTTCTTGTAGTTAAAAAATGTATATATATATATACACACACACACATATATGCAAATCTATGTGTGTACAGTATGATCATACGTATATACATATTCATACATTTTCCCACATCACACTCGTCTTATGTTTTGTCTGTGGTGATGGTGATTGACTTATTGGTAGGACATTTTGGAAAACACTAACAAAATATTCTTCACAAGTGTGCTGCTGCTGAACATTTCAGCTATAATATTGTCCCCTCTCCCAAAACAGTTCTGGATACAAACGATTTACTGTAATTTACACTTGTTAAGCATTAGAGTTATTTCAACCAGACTCCTTGAAACGTTAATGGTCGAGGAGAGAGAGATCAACTCCCAACATTTTGCACAATACCTCTCAGAGATGGGAGAGGTAGGGAACACAATGACTGGAAAGAGGATAATAGAAAGGGAGAAGGGGTGGGGGAACACAAAAATTGAGAAAAGAGGACATGAGGCCACAATCATGAATTATTTAGGTTTCTCCCCTACTTAGCAGCCTGTAGACCTAACTTGTGAATTCTGTTTTTTCATCTTATTATGAGAGTTTTTAAATCTCTCATTTTACTCCAAGTTTATTTTCTTCTATTACAATATTTTTTAAAGAGCAAAGTTCATTTTTTAAAAAAAATTTGCTCAGAATATACTATCCTGCTAAACTGAGTAAACTTGTATAAATAATAATAAAAGAAGAAAGCAAAATTTCCAGGAAAATATAAGTATGAAAGGTCTTTTTTGTTCATAAATATGTATGACCAAAGCCCAATGCCAGCTCATAGAAAATGGCAACATTTCATATCTTTAAGATCATTAGACAAATGGATATAAAAGGGTCTAAAATGTTCCTGACAATATCACTGAGTTCAGCCAGCTGGATTGGAGCAGGCTAGAGAAACTTTAACCAAGAGCTCCCTGTGGGAAATAATAAATTTACCTCTTTCTTGGGTTAAAAACAATAAGAACAACAGTAACAGCAACAATAACAATCCTATGAGGCAGATGAATGGGGGAAGGGAAGAACAGAATGGAATTCTGGTGTTGTGTTCCTTCAAATGAGAACCGTTGTGCTGAGGCTATTAAATTCTTCCTGGCAAAAAGGACTTGAATTTAATCACACCATGCTTCCAGACCATGCAAATTTCTGATCCAAAACAATTTTATTCCCAGTCCATAACACAATTAAAAATACCTCCGAATCAAGGAACAGGAAAAATCACCCAAGATGCAGTGGGTATCACATTCTGTAAAAATTCCCCAGCAAAGGAAGATGCCAATGGAAAGCTGGAACATTAAAATAGTTCAAAAGGTGCATTGAGTGTTGCTGGAATATACAGTATAGCTCCGTTTCTGATGGTAATCAGAATCATCCCTGGAGTAAAGACATTAACAACCAAGTAAACAATGGTCTCAAGCTCATCTAATTGTATTTGAGCAGTCATTTTAGGTTTTACCCTAAATGCTGTGTACATGGGAAACGTTATGTTACTTTATATATTGACTGACTTTGTAAAAAAGTTACTTTTTTTTTGCTTTAGCCCACCATGAGAAATTTTCCCGGAAAATGTTGATCAGCTCAAGAAAAGTATTTACAGATTTAATAATATTCAACAAACATCTAACCAACAAGCATTTACTGAGCGTTGGCTACATCTTACTCTGGCTTAAAGTTTATAATATAATGCAAATTTGGAAGACATTGTCCCTGTCCTTGAGAAGTTTTCAGTCCCACTAAGAAGATACGTAGCATGAAAAAAATATATATGATAGAAGATTGCCTGGGGGTTAGGGCAAGTTGGTTGCTGCCTGCCCAGTGTGTTTTGGGGGTCATCTTAGAATAATGCCCCTCTACCAGCTGGTGTTGGTGAAATGGAAAGAACCTGAACTCCACCTAGCTTAAACCTCCATTTAACAGCATTTGTCTTGAAGCAAATCACTTAGCATTCTCGTAGTGTCTATTTACTCAGCAGCAAAATGAGACAATATCTTCCTTTGTTCATAAAACGCACTGAGTGATTAAAAAATGAGCTAATGCATGTAAAAACGATTTTTGTTTTTAAACATGTAGCTTAATTTGGAGCTCACTGAAATTCACTTACTACGTACAAGGCTTTGTGCCAAGTGCTTTGAGGGTGTTATGTCATTCATACTCAAGATCATCTTATGAATCTTGTATATTGCATAAATACCTTTGTGTTTCCTGTCTAACAGATGAATAAACTGGGACTTAAAGAAGTTTAGTGAAATGTGTGCTAAGGTTAGACTGTAGTAAGTGGATGTGTTAACATTTAGGTCTGTTTGAATCCATGGAGCATGCTCTTAACCTATATGCTACATTACCATCTTTTTTATGCTAAAGAAGCAATTACTTTCTAAAGTATTTTTATTAATTCCTTCTCTGAAATTCCTACATGTAGTCTTAGTCACCAATATCGTGGTGTTTCTGGAATATCATTGACAAAATGTTCACCCTAAGTGGTGGAAGAGAATAGGGCTGGCCTTCTAGCCTTCTCCTGTTAGGAGATTAGTTTATCAAATTGTATGATTTTCATATCAGAAGAAACAGGAAACATGGTAGTGAGGGGATGAAGTATGTGACCTAATTGTTCATAAGAAAGAGATGGAAAAAAGAGTTGGCACCCACAAACCCCAGAGACAGGCTCAAAACAACGTCCACTGGATTAGGGAGCAGACCTGGTTGATGGTCTTGGACTTTGAGAGAATCCTGCTTAGTGATGGAATGCAAGGAATGTACCTGAAGAAGATTGATAGACATAGAATGGAGGTGATTCTGTAGTCTCTGTGTTGCCTCCTAACGTCCAGCCTTGACTATGTTATTAATTGGGTGGGGTCAATTACAGAGAAGACAAAGATGGGAAATGTAGCAAACAGCAATATCACTTCTTTGTATTAGATTTGATACTATACAGAATAATTTTTGATTTAAAAAACATCCCTTCACACTCAGTTATATTAAAGCAAGGTCATGTGATTGTCTAAAATTGGCTCAGCATAAAGAAAGTGTCATATGTTTGATAAATACTTGTATTTTGAGATCATTCCAATCATAAAGGGATTCTAGCAGAATGATTCATATGAAGCAGGTTAGGTAGTAAAATCATTGCCATTAAAACTGAATGAGTTTCTTTCTAGAAATTCCTCATATGGGGTGTAATTTTGATCTTACTCTCTGCCCATTAAATGACTTCCACTAAACTGTGAACCCCTTGAGAGAGAAGAAATCTTTTAATATTGTACAATATTTAGTGTACTTAAGGAGTTTAGTTTTTAAAAAGTAACAGGCTAATGAAAAATTATTTGTAAAAGGTATATCTAACAGATATCTCCAACACACTATGCCTCAAATTATATTCTTGGTCTTCTTGCCAAACTTGTTTCTCCCATAGTTTGTTACATCTCAGTATATGGCAATTTCCTTCTGTCTGAGCTCAAGCCCAAATCTTTGGAGTCATCTTTGACTCCTCCCATTCTCTCACATCCACAACTGATCCATCAGCAAATCCTATGAGCTTCTGTTAGTTAGGGTAGAGGCTAAGCTGCTCTAAGATGGAAACCACAAAATATGGGCTTAAAGACATTGGAAGTTAGTTCTTTGTCTTCTAAGAGTTCAAGAAAGATAGTAATTATTCCGTGCTCCAGGGCAGCGGTAGATCTGCCTCCCTTAACACATTCCAAGGCGGTCCGGTCATCACCATTTCTAGAAAGAATGAAGGAAAGAGGAGAAGCAAATCCAGGTAAACCATCTTTAGGAAGAAGGCTAGGAGTTGACACATGGCGCTTCCACCTAACATCCCATTGGTGAGAACCTAGTCATATAGATACTTGAGGCAAAGAAAGCTTGGCAATGTAGTTTCTATCTAGGCATCCATAGGCCCAGTAAGAAGGAGAGAACAGATGTGGGAGGGCAGCCAGTAATCTCTGCCACAAGTTTATATTTTCAAAATATATTCGGTTTCCAATTGCTTATTATCTCCACTACAACACCACTACTGCACTACTAGAAGGCCCATCACCCACCACTTGCATCCGATGTTACTGCTTCTGCTCTTGCCTCTCTAACTCTATTCACAACATCTCAGTCAATGATGGTGTTAAAACTCACATCAGATCATGGCATGTTTTTGCTCTTGACCCTTCACTAACTTCCCATCTCACTCTGAGTAAAAGTACCCTGGGCTGGTCCTGCTATTTCTTGAGCTTAGTTGCTACTCATACAGTGGACCGACCACCTGGCTCTAAACATGCCCTGCCTGCTAGCACTCTCTCCCTCCAGCTCTCCCTGAGACTCACCCCTCACCTTCATCTTGATTCAAAAGGTCCCCCACTGGTGACGCCTTGCCTGGCCACCCTATTTCAAATTGCAGCTCTTCTACCACCTTGATGCTTTGTATCCTTCTTTCCTGTTTTATTTTTCCTCACCACCTTCTAACATACTACATATTTCACTTAATCTTGTTTGTTCTTGCCTGTCCCTTCCTTTTCCTCCCCAACCCCAGAAGGAAACCTCCAGGACAATAGACGCTTTTTGTCTGTTTTTCTCTCTGTACCCTGCATAGTGCCTGGCCCATAGTAAGTGCTCAATAAGTAATTTAGAGTGAATTAAAGGGAAAATAAATGTATAACCACAGGCATCTGACTTCCTATTTCAAGCATCACCTTGTTGTAAATACTTAGCAGGATATAAGGAACCAATCCTGTAATAACAATTAATGTTGTGAGCTCTCAGACTAGGAACCGAATATTGATTGAGCTATAGAAGGAAACAAAGACTTGAAATTGGGAGATTTTACATTTGTTGCCATTCTGAAACTAACCCATTCATGAAATTATACAACTAATTTCCTCTCTAGTTGCCTCAGTTTTCTCAGTTCAGTAAAACATAAATACCTACTTCAGGTTTATAGGGATTTGGAAACCTAAATATGTGAAAAAGGTAATGCAATATCTCAAAAGTATTTGCATATAATTTATCTTTACGTTTACAACTCTCATTAAAGTAAAAGAGTACCAGAGAATTCACTCTTTTCCAACAGTATATTTGGGTAGCTTGTATAGCTATCCCTAAGGTTGTAGTGAATCCCAAAGATGCCTTGAATGCGTTTAATAGAATAATCAGAGTAATAGCAATTGAGAGCTTCTGCATGTAATTTGAATATTTTCACATGTTATATTAAATCCTTATGAAAACCCAATGAGGTAGGTACATATAGAGACATGTAGGATATAATTATAGCTGACTCTAACAATTAAGATAATAATAAAATAAATTTAATTTGATAATTTTAAAACACTTCAATTTTGACACTAAATTACAATTAACAAAAAAGGGTGTACATATAAAATAAGTATATTTTTCTGAGACGAGTATTTACTTACATGGGACACTCCTTCATTTTTCTTCCACAATCTATTTCCTCAAGTTCAGCCAACAAAGAATGTCCAAATAGATTTAAAATGTAAAAAGCAACAGCCTTCAAAATAAGTTCCTCTTTTACACCATGATAAAGATGCAATGCATGGTAAGGTCACTAATTCAAAACTAATTGCTCCAGTTTTCTTTCTTAAATTAGAAAGAAAAAAAGAACATAAATTTTTCTACATATTAACTTCACATAGCCCCATAAATAAGTTTTTGTATGTAATTTTATAAGAGTGACAAACATAAAAAAATAAACAAATCATGAATAAAATAGCAGAGTTGGGAATTATCAAGGAAACAACCCAGATTCCTGCTAATTTAGTTTCAGAAGATGATAATAATGCTTTTTAATCTCAAACTTGGCTCAAACTTGGGGAAAAAATATTTCCTCAGGAAATTTTAGCCCAGCTGAAGCAATTGATTTTTACTGTATCCAGTATCCTCATTTCTCAATTTCCACTGCTCGATGCATGATTGCTCAGTCACACGCATTTGGACGGTTATTCAGATTCAAATCAACAACTTTGATAGAGTTAATCTCTCTGCTGGCCTTTCACAAAATGCCCTTGTTACTCCAGAAGATGGACGAGAACCAGAATAGACATCCCCAGTTTCCTAGCTACAGCAATTTAGACAATCAAAAACAGTGTTTGAGTATTTATTTACTGTTTCTTAAGACACCATGGAGGGAGCACGAATTTCAAAAGGAACATATTTCTAGTCTTCAGGGAATAGAATTTATTATATTATAAAAAATGTCTTTAAAAACTGGCATCTCAAACCTCCAATTATTTTACAGACAAGTCTGGATACACTCACAAAACTTGTTATTTCTACAAAATTCTCAACAGTGGTGGCCATAATAAAATTCTTGACAGTATTGCTCTTAACACAAACAATAGATAACTTCACATTCATTGAAATAAAAAAGTAAAAGCCTCCTAGATGTTAAAAAAAAATTTAATGGCTTTTTGCAAATCTTCTACTTAGATAAATTTCTTATTGATTATGGAAGTTTTAGTATCACCATTACTTTCATTATGTTTTATAATGGTAGCTAAGATAAGTATAGCTAAAAAAATTCCAGAGTGTTCTTGGGTTTAAAGGGTCACTTCCTTAATAGATTGGGGCTGTGTCAAATCTACTTTAAAATGAGATAGTACATATAAAAATACTTTGAAAAGTTAAAAGCATCATATAAATGCAGGACCTTTCTTAGATCGAGACTGTGTTTTGGAAGCACTTAACTATAATTACAAATGCTGATAAATGAAAAAATAGGGCACTGAAAATGCTTTCATTGCCTTTTTTCCCCAGTGCAAGTGCATTCACTGATGGAGGAGAAATCTATGCCATGCATTAACATGGCAAGTCCATTTAAACAGCAAACATGTAAGAAGTAGTCAAATCTGAAGTCTCCTTTCAACTAAGCCCCAGGATGAATGCTCCTCCCATTCCTTTTGGCCCTGCACAAATGTAAGTTTGTTTTAATAATATTTTTTAAATTATGGTAGTCTAATGAGCCTCATTTTAAATATTCTTTGCCTTTCAAAAATGATTCACTCTTCCAAAGCTACTTTGAAAACCAATAAGCTTCTCCTGACTCATGTTCTCCTCAAAGAGTAGGGATGGCTTTGTTTACTTTTTCACTTTTATAAGAAAATTAATGAACAAAATTTTATTATCGGTGGAGCATTAAGAATCAGTTTCATACAAAAAATTAGTCTGCCCTTAGGTTGCGCCCAGTAAAGCTGTGAGATAGCTCTATCTCCCTCTACTGGCTAAATCACCATCCCAGTTTCTGAGTTCTGTTGACCCAAAAATGGACACTCCCCCCAGAAACAAGGAGAGCTACTCTGGCCATGTGCTGGCCTTCCAGAGGCAGCCCTGTGCCAAACAAGCCTGGGAATTTTCTTTCCAACTAAAAAATAATAATAATAAGTAATTACCATGAATAAAGAGCCCTCAATGGAAGAAATGGAGCCATTGTCCTTAAAAGTTTTTGAAAAAGTACCAAGACGATTCTTGAAGATTGAAGTACAAACGCACAGTGCTCTGTGTGCATAGAGTATGACTTTTCCCAGGATAAATAAAGGACTAAGCAATCGGCAAAATACGGTCACACCAAATCTCATGGCTGAGAATGTGTGAACATTAAAAAAAGAAATCCAATATTTACTTTCTTGATAAATGGCTCATTAGGGCACTTCTACTAGAAGTCAGTGAAGGCAGAACCCGAGTTTAGGTATTTTAAGTGGCATTACATGTTTTCTTTAAGTTCAGAGGGTTAAACAGGTAAGTGGTTTCACATGTAGGTCCTTCCTAAAAAATGAGGACAAAAATGATGAGCTAGCCACTTTTTTAGAGGTGGAAAAAAATGAGTTAGAACACATGATCTCTGGAGACACAGCCCTGTGGTAAGTGGAACCTTCTGACGACAGAGGCCCTGCGAGTCAGCAGCTGGGTTCTGTCACCCTGACTGGGGCAGCCTTGTTAGTGTAGCGTGACCCCTGGAGCACTGGCACAGATAATACCGGCACCTCTCTCTACTCTAATCTCCTACCCGTCTGAGCAATTCAGCAGGAGATAGGGGCATTAAGGCCATATTATTCCAAACAACATTTAGCTGAATGGTAGCTGAAGATTGTGACAGCAAAAGACAAATTCTCCCGGTCAAATACTTTCCTTCCCAGAAAAGTTTCCTGTTTTAGTACTTTTGAGACACAAAAATGTCATTAAAATGAAACCCAAATGGAAATCCCACACCATCCTTAGCTGAACCCAGGAAAACTTAAATTTCAGACAGAATCTTCTGGGAGCTTCTTATGCTCGATGGGTTATGATGATCACTACCAAATTCTCAGACAGAGACTAAATCATTCATTCATGTATTTGCATATTTTGTTGACATTATGCCATATCTGCAGATATGCACAAGTGGCCTGCTTTGCAGTATGTATTCGAACACTTGGTGGCCCATAGCCATTCTTCCTGGAATGAGACAGTATCATAAGCCCATAACCTGGTTTAAAACTCTAAATGCCAGTGGCCAAGTGCTGCTTTTCATGTTAGTAACACAACCTCCCCTATATTTTTAAAGATTTTATTTTTTTTTTCCTTTTTTTCCCCAAAGTCCCCTGGTACATAGTTGTATATTCTTCGTTCTGGGTCCTTCTAGTTGTGGCATGTGGGACGCTGCCTCAGCGTGGTTTGATGAGCAGTGCCATGTCCGTGCCCAGGATTCGAACCAACGAAACACTGGGCTGCCGCAGCGGAGCGCGCGAACTTAACCACTCGGCCACGGGGCCAGCCCCAACCTCCTCTACATTTTTATATCCTGTTGAATATGTCTATTCACAGCCCAAGAGTACAAAAGTAAAAACATTCTTAAATTTTTACAGCTAATTTTCAGGGCTGTAACTGTACCCTAACATCATTTTGTATTTCCAAGTGGGAATCTAAGCAAATCAATATTTAATGTATGTAAGGAGGATTAAGAGTGCTCCCTCTGGTTGCTTCTTAAAATTTCTGTTGTTTTTCAAAATATACAGCAACAGGATTTTGCTGTGATGTTCTAATAATCCAATTTGGGTTTTAAATTCTGGCAATGGGACTTATGGGAAAAAATAAACTATCTCTCCGGTAATCTGCAATGCCTGGTGCTCTGAAATAAGATCAGACAGTGATGGGAGATGATTCTTTCCTGTGACAGGGCACTGTGTTTTGGGAAAGGCTGATTATTCTTTTAGTTTTGCCCCCACAAAATGTGAACTGGCTTATACGCTAAAGTTTGGTTGAATGCTGCAGCCAGGAGCTCTCACACCTTTGAGGTTCACAATAGTTATTAATTATGAATAATGCTAATCATTTAAAAAAGCTCCTTTCAAAAATATGCATATTACACATTTCAGAGGAGGTTAATATATCAATAAAGAGTTGTTCTCTTATCATTCCTTTAAAAAATATTGACAGACTTGCTTAATAATAAGAACTAGATTTCCCTTATTGAATAGCTTATTATATAGCATCGAAATTCATACTCTTTCTGAGAAAAATATGTTTCCTGCATGACAACTGAAATGGGTTCATTTGATATGGTTGTGTTGATCAAAGAAAGTAAGCTCTGTGTGTGTGTGTGTGTGTGTGTGTCTGTGTAAGAGGTGGGGGAACGTTAGTGGGCAGTCGAGGTGCTTATTCACTCTTGTACACTAAAGTAATTCATTTGTTGAATCTGCCCTGTAAATCTTAACAGATTAAAAACATGGCCAATTAATCCATTCTCGTTAGAACGATTTGGCCAGTTTATTAAGAGCTATGTCTGTGTTCTTTTTGTCCTAAAAACAAAAGGAGAATTTTATTAATGATAAACATACTCACTATTTCAACCTAATTAGAAGCATATCACTTTACAACTGGAACTTGGTAATTTTTAAGTCAGTCCCTTTATTTTACTGATTCAGAAACAGACTCAAAGAGATTAAATAAATTTTGTTTTTGAGGAAGATTAGGCCAGAGCTAATATTCGCCACCAATCCTCCTCTTTTTGCTGTGGAAGATTAGCCCTGAGCTGACACCTGTGCCCATCTTCCTGTATTTCATATGTGGGACACCCTCCACAGCATGGCTTGATAAGCGGTGTTTATGTCCACTCGGGGATCAGAACCAGCAAACCCGGCCACTGAAGCCGAGCGTGTGAACTTAACCGCTGCAGTGCCAGCCAGCCCCGAAATGAATTTTTTAAGTTCCCTTAACTGGTTATCACCAGAGTTCCTATAGATCCAGGTCTTCTGAATAAGTCCGCCCTTTCCACTTCAACCTCCTGTACTTGACAATTTTTAAGCTATTTGTTGAAAGTTATTTAGTAAATAAGTGGAGGAATAGAAATACCTACATCATTCTATGGTTAAAACGTATCCAATCAGGATTATAAGAAGAGCCAGATTAAAAGATAGGCAAATTAGGCAATGTGTGCAGGCACTGAGCTATATAAATCTCTACAATAAATCAGGAGTATGATGCCAGGAAACTAGGGTTTCTGCAGAACACTTTGTACATAAATGATAAACTATAACTTGGTCTTGTTCTTGGTGAGAATAAAAGCATTCCTTGTCCACACCAACCTATCTCTGAGTATTTTGTCTTGGCTCTGATTCATAAGTTGGCAGAGAGTGACAGGGACAGTTAGCTAAAATTCAGAAATAAGTAATGCAAGGCTTTGCTGGAAAGGTGATTTATTATATTATTGAAATAATTATTTAAATTTTAAATTCTTTAATATACTTCCAGAGAAATTGTCTGTCCCAAAAATTGGAAATGTAAATTGAAGAATGAAAAATGCAGATCAATGAGAAGACTTTACAGACATGAAAGCCAGAAGAAAACATTTACATTATTTGTAACTAAACTTTGTAATTATTTCTATGCAAGCTATAGCTTCCTGTAGTAAGTGATGGAGAAACTTAAGTAAAAGACAATTTCCAGACTCTTCAAATGTTATCTTTTTAGTGGATAAGAAAACTCCATTTACGATAGCGATAGCAACAACAAAAAATGCTTCGAAATAAATTTAACAAGAAATATTCTAATCCTACATAAAGAAAACTATAAAATACTATTGAAAGCAAAATATTCTTGAAGATATGAAAGACATTTCTTGTTCTTGGATTGGCTGCCTCAATATTAAGATGGCAGTTCTCTATTAGTTAATTGATAAATTTAATGTGATCACAATAAAAATACCAATGACTTTTTTTTTAACAAAGCTAGTTGAATTTGTACCTACATTGATGAGAAACAATAAATATGGAAGACTAGCTAAACAAACCCTGAAAGGAGGAGGGGGAACCAGGCCTAAAAGCATCTGTAATTAACACAGTATGATATTGGCGCATGAATAGATAGATAGCCAATGGACTATAATATAAAATTCGGAAATAATCCTGCTATGTACAGAAATCCTGTGTAGGTAAAGGTGATTCTGATTCTCTAGTCATTGGGGCAAAGGTTTGTTGTTTTATTTTGTTTTTAATAACCGCATTGGAACAACTGGTTAGCCAATTGGGAAAAGAGAAAATTAGATCCATTTTTTCCATCATATAAAAGAATAAACTCCGAATCCATCAAACATTTGGAAGTAAAGAAGAGAACGTGGATAAATTCTTCTCTAGCCTCAGTGAGAGATATTTCTAACCATGGACAAAAGTTCAGATGCAATAAAAAAGAATGACAAGTTAGATTACATAGAATAAAAAATTGTAAAGCAAAAAGACACAAAAAACAAAGCAGAATCCACCCACTATAAACAAGACTCAAAAGGCAAACGATAAACTAGGAAAAAACATTTGCAAAAATACTACAGGAAGGGTTAATTGCCCGCATATACAAAAAAGCTATAAACATTGGAGAAAAGAAGAACAAAAACCCTAGAGAAAAAAAATCAAATGACATAAACAGACAAGTAACAAAAAGAGATATAAATATAACCCTTAAACATGTGAAAAGATGCCCACCTTCATTCAAGTTAGAGAAATTCACATTAAATTACACAGAAATACTATTTCTCACTTGTTAGATTGGCAAAAAAATCAAAGTTTGACAATGTACTCTTCTGATGATAATATTGAGAGACTGACATTCTCATACATTGCTGGTGGGAATGCAAAATGGCACAATTCTTATAGAGTGGAATTTGCCAGTATCTAGCAAAACTACTCATTCATTTAAAATTCTAGGAATTTAACATAAAAATATACTCCTAAGCAAATGAATAAAAATATATATATACATAAAATTATTCATTACAGCAATTGTAATTATGAAATATTGGAAATTATCTAAATGTCTAAGCACAGTAGTTGATTTAATTACCCATATTGCAAACACTCAAACGAGTATTATGAAGTTGTAAAAAATATCTTTGTGAATTTTTATGTAGTGATTTCTAGGAGACGTTATGAAGTGAAAAGATGAAAAATGCAAAATAGCATATATAGTATGCTATTTTTTATGCAAGAAAAAAGAAGTGAGAAAACATATATATTACTTTTCATTGAAAAAATTATACATACACAGGGAAGAGCAAACCAGCAAACAATGAAGTTGATTACTTATAAGATGTGGGGGGAAATGAGAGGGAAGGACCACAGAAAGGAGGGATATTTCTCTGAGTTTTTGTAAATTTTGACTTTCTGGAAACATCTTAATGTTGTTAGTAATCAAAAAGTAAAATTAAATTAGCAAGGAAGAGAAGGGCATTCCTAATATTAAAGCAAATAGAAATAAGTGAACTAGGATATATTTCAAATGAATAACATAGTGACACTGAAGGAGGGTACAAAACTAATCTAAGCTATTAACGAACATGGTATTTGACTACGTCCTCAGTCTTAGGCAGAGTGGAGGTGAGAGAGAGAACTGAAAACAAATTCTGAACTCCTTTAAGTAGGTTGGTTTGTTTTCAATGATATAAAAGAAACCGTTCTGAAACTTTGTTAGGTATATTATAAGACTGAGCAAATAAGCAAATGTATTTAGTATGTTGTTGGGAGCCAGATATCTCAAATGGTAGAAGGGATATGCCAACAAGAAGTAGGTGATGCCAACTCTGGAGGGACTCATGATTTCTAATATTTATATATGTGTGTGTATAGATGTGTGTAATATAGGAATGTGTATACACACATACACACACTTAGACAATACATACATATATGTGCTCATGCGTTTGGATATATGTATGTATGTTGCATATATGTATGTGTGTGTATGTATATATGTACACAAATGCATATATTTTCCAGTTTTCCTGGAAGCAAACACACCCAGAAGCATTAGGATACCAAGTATGAAGATCTTGGTGGCTAACGCTATTACCTTCTAAAAGGCAACAGAGCTCCCCTGAGAACTATCTCATTCTAGAACTGAGGCAGAGTGGGTAAGTGACAAACATGGAAAACCAAGTAATTCCAGAAAGAAAACACTCCAAAAAATGAGGAGGCATGCCATAAAAGCACAGGGTCCGGCTTGAAGAGGCTTCAAGTGGAAAAACCTGGAACTATTCAGGCAACAAAATAATTAAGGAACAGTAAGATTATAGGCAATTGAAAAAACAAGAATCGATAAGTCCATGCCAATAATAAGTAGAAAATAAAATGGAAAGAAAGAAGGAAGGAAGGAAGGAAGTAGGGAAGGGAGGAAGGAAGGAAGGAAAAAGAGGGCTCCTGCTTATAATAGAATATTGAATGTCAACTGGTAAATGTGGAGGGAGTAACAGAGTTGGAAAATCATCATTTTGCAGCCAACATACAAAGACTGGTCCAGGCAAAAATCACCAATGGAAGCTAAAGCAAGAGAGGGATTTGATGAAGAGCAGGGTATTTTCATGGACTTGACAGTGTGCCCCACAGATTGCTATTACTTGCAAGGAAAAAAGTAATAACTATATAATGGTAAAATCAGACAACACCCTGAATGGATGATCAAAGCTAACACCACCAATGAAAGGCAGATGGACATGATGCCCTGAGAAGGATATTGCTTCTTCTAAGCCATATTTCAGCTGAGACTGCATACCTTCAATCTAATCATGAAGGAACATTAGGCAAATAAAAAGCAAGGAGGAGTCTATTTTTAAAAATGGGAGATTATGCTTCAAAAATGTCAGTGTCATTAAAAGACAAAGAAAATCTGTGGAAATGTTGCAGATCAAAGGAAGTTAAAGGAACATGATAACCAAATGCCATACCAGATCCTGGAGTGGATCCCTACTGGAGGGAAAATAATGTTATATGGGACTTTCTTAGGTAAATTGACAGAATTGGAGTATAGATGAGGGATTAGACAAATTTTAAATGTATTAAAGTTAATAAATGTATGTGGTTACATAAATGAATATACTTATTCTTAAAAAAAGTGCATCCTGATGTATTAGGGGGAAAGAGCCATAACGTATCAAATTTACTCTCAAATGGTTCAGGAAAATATTATGTAAATAGGTGGATGGATAGATTATATTTAGATAATTGATGATGATGATAGATTAGATAGGTAGATAGATAGAAAGATAGATAGATAGATGATAGACTGATAGCAAATGATAAAGCAAATGAGGCCAAATGCTAAGAATAGGTGAATCTGGGTAAAGGCTACACAAGCCTTCTGTGTATGATTCTTTTTCTTGCAATTTTTCTTTGTTTGAAATTATTTCCAGATTAAAAAAAATTAAAGTAACATATAGCCAGCACATTTAATATTCAATTTTGAATATAAAACATGAGCATTTTAATTTATATAATTTATTCCGTCCCCCAAAAAATGTTGAACAAATATTTGGCAAATTTTAGTTTGAGGGATACCCAATATTGGTCTGCCTGGAGTCCATGTCTCAGTGTAGCCCTAGATATTAGTGAACTTGAGAGGTAAGTTAAGTTTCTCTTGATATCATTTGCATCTCCTGAAAATTAGAACACAAAACCAATATAAACCAACTTCTGCACTAATTCTTACCAATAAGAAAATCCTTGAAAAAAAGTAATAAGGGCATCTTAGAGGTCCTGATAGCCAGTGTGGTGAAAGTCGTGGTGATAGGTAAACTTGGATAGTTAGTGTGGTGATGGTTAGACTCAGTACCCAAAGTTTTAGAAGGGCAGAGTTCAAAAAAATTGAGAGAAAAAATAAATTTGACCCCAAAACATGAATTTCTGTAAGAGGGTCTAAAATATTTGAGAACCTATGAAGGTCCCATAAATGCAATTCTAGCAGATTAAGTATAAAAAGGGAGGTACAAGTAGGATAGAAATTACAATGTGCAATAATTTACGACCTCAGAAAAATTTAATATAAGCTTACCCATCCCTCCAAATACTAAAGAAGACAAAACATTTTCTGTTGCTATATTTGAAGCAAAAAAGAAAAGAATAGAGGACATGTTTCTCAGTCTGAGGGGTCATGGATGAGACATTTCCTGGGCTGAATTTTACAAGAAAAGTTTAAGAAATAAGAGAGCCAAGCAGGTTTTCTGTAAGGGACTGCCACAAGGCATGGAGTAGGCAAGGAGCCATAAGAGCTCTGCTGGGAGGGGAAGAGGATGAGGTCAGAACATCTGAGACAGACCCAGGTCATGAGGGTCTAACATATCACACCGTGGATTTTGGACTTTATGCTAAATTGTGGGAGATGGGGACCATTGAGTGTTTTGATATTAGCATTTACAATTACGTAGCTCATTTAAGCACTGCTTTAGTCACGTCTCACAAACGTTGATATGTTACATTTTCATTACCATTTTGTTCACAATAGTTTTTATTTACTTTGTGATGTCTTCTGTGACCCATGAATTATTTAGAAGTGTGCCACTTAATTTATAAATACTTTGAGTCTTTCTAGATATTGTATTGTTATTGCTCCCTAATTTAATTCCTCTGTGGTCAGAGAACATTCTCTGAAAATTTCCATCTTTTAAAATCAATTTGAGAATTATTTTTTGCCTAAGCTTTGATCTAATTTGGTGAATGTTCTATGTTCTCTTGAAAAAACTGTGTATTCTTTAGTTGTTAGGTGTAATGTACTATCACTGTCAATTTGGTTAAGGAGGTTGATAGGGTCATTTAGATAATTTATATTTTTACTAATTTTTTGTATAGTTCTATCAACTTCTAAGAGAAGGGTATTAAAATCTACAACTATAATTGTAGATTTGACTATTTCTCTCTTTAGTTCTGTGAGTTTCTGCTTCACGTATTTTGAAGATCCATTATACAATTATAATATTGTAGTAATATATTGACACTTTAATCATGAAATGTCTCCTTTTGAGACTAGTAATCTTCTTGTCTTGGAGTCTGAAAGAGCAGCAAACTCACAGATTCACCCGGTGTAGCTTGTCTTTCCAAGAGAGATTCCTCTCTCATTTCCGTCTGCTCTTTCCCAAGACCCCTGCAGAAATCCCCACACGTGAAGGGATTTGGGGAGGGTTTACGTTTAGATCCCGTGAGCCATCCATTCTGCAACTTCCTTATCTCTAAGAATTTCTCTCCCGAATTTTCAGCTGCTTTGTCAACCCTGAACTCTGTCTTTTTGCCAGGTAGGTGCTAGGATATGGCCTAGAGGGTCATAATAAGACATTAAGTGTTGTTCTAAATGTGATGGATGCACTGGAGACTTGGAAAGAGGGCTGTGATGTTCTGTGAATTTTATGGCAATAAGATTACTCCTATTGCTCTAGGGAGAGTATGTTCTGGAGTGGCAAGAATGAAAGTTGAGAGACTGGTTAGGGTGTGATTACAGTAGTGCAGACATGTACTTTAAGCTTCGTTGTCTACTGACTAGCTGCAGAAATAAACACACACTCTGAGAAATTGAAAATATCATTTTTCACAAGAAATCAATCGTTGTAAGTGCCTACATTTCCTGGTGTGTTAGGACCTGATTCACTGTATGTTTGCTTATGAATAGTAAGCAAATGAATAGTCCTTTTAATGAAGAAAGAAAACACTGAAATAATTATATTTCACTTAAATACTAATTGAGGGACTACCAAGTGTCAGGCAGGCTCTGATCTAAGGCTGGGAACATATTAGACAAGTCTCTAGCTTCAGAGAGGTTATAGTCGGGAGTGGGAGATGACAATAAAGAAATATGCCAGCAGACATAGATTTGGAAGATAGCGATAAGTGTGCTGAAAAACCAAAACAATGAGAGGAGTGACTAAAGAAACTGGGACATAACTTTGAGAACTCAAGAAAGTGCTTTCCAAGGAGGTCACAATGGAACAGTGACCTGAATAAAGGGAAAGAGGGAGCCATGTACAAATCCAGCAACAGCAGATGTCGAGATGGAAAGTGCTTTTGTGTCTGAGAACTGCAAGGAGGCCAATGTGCTGAAATTTGGAAAAATGATATCTGAGATGCAGCCAGGGCCAGATAATTTCAAGCCTTGTGGGCCACAGTAAGGAGTTTAGATTTATTCTTAAGCAGGACCAGTAGTCATTGAAGCAGTCATGGGAAGTGACGTGACCTGATTGATGTTTTCACCATATCACATTGTTTGCTACAACAATCCTTGATCAATTCTTTTTGGGGAGAGAATTTTCCATGACATTTACATTTTTCCATTTCCATGTACATTTCTGTACATCTTGCAAGCAGAAGAGCTCACTGCCTTTGAGGCAGATTATCTTCTAAGGATTTTTGGGTGGAGAACAGTCTTAGATGATAGAGATTGTGTCTTCCTCTGGAGCACATATTCCCTGAGCACAGATTCTTTCCCTCTAACACCACTGCATGTATCACCTGGCCCTCTTTGAGTCTCCTCAGGGGATCCTCTTTGTGGGATTTGGGGCTCAGGAAACCAGAGAAAACATTGATTTTCTGGCTACTGCTATTGCGGTGAGTAATAAAGTCCTTTGCCTCTGACTAAAGAAAATTGTGTATTTTTCCAGCATCCATGAAACTGTGGCAGGCTAACTTATTAGCTTGTGAGTAGGGTAACATCTCATGTTCTTCATAATTCTTGACAATTTGGGCAATAAGGATGGAAGGCTGACAGACATATCACTTTCTGGAAAAGGAGGAGGATTAACAGGAATGGAGCTAAATGTGGGATTCACTAGTGAACATGACCAAATGGTATGGTCAATGTGCCAAAACCACAAAGACTGTGAACTGAAATGCCTCTTAGAGTTTCTAGTAAGGGGCCAGTTAAATGCTGGGGCCATTTCTTAATTAGAGTTAAAAATTATAACTCTTGTTTTGAAAGAATTGATCCAGAGGTTTTCTTTCATAGAGTAATTTGCTAGCAGGGCCAGTTATCTTTTGAGGCTAGTCCTAGCTTATTATAATGTAACTATGTCATCCTTTTATTTTTCAGTACACTATAGTGGGTTGACAGCACATAGGAATTAATTCAGTGTTTACTCTTGATTTCTTTTCCCCTGAACCCTCCACTGAGGTAATTAACACATCTGTTGGCTAATAGGTAAGGAAGGAAGTCTGATCTAATGCTGGGGTCTGGAGCCTTTTGGTTCCTGTGATGTAGAAAAGGCAGGAGTACTTCGGGCGCTCCTTCAGCACCGCAGTTTGTAGAGTGGTCCATAGGAAAGCAGTGGCCTACCTCTTTGGTAAAGCCCAGGGTGAACGCAAGTAACCCAATAGATTTCTGAGGAGGTCTAGCTATTTTGAGCAATTCTTTTATTTTTTTATTTTTTTTTTTCTGCTTTATCTCCCCAAATCCCGCCCCCCCCCCCCCGCCCTGCCCCGTACACAGTTGTATATCTTAGTTGCAGGTCCTTCTAGTTGTGGGATGTGGGACGCCGCCTCGACGTTGCCTGACAAGCGGTGCCATGTCCGCGCCCAGGATCCCAACCCTGGGCCACCGCAGCGGAGCGTGGGAACTTAACCATTTGGCCACGGATCCGGCCCCAATTTTGAGCAATTCTTAACAAATATTACTCCTGGTGTCTTGCTGCCTTGTATAGAGTCAAGAGAGAAATTTTCTAATGCCCCTGATGCTGACTTCTTTTGAATAACTCCTCCATATTGAACTAGACTATTTCACTCTTATAAAACCAGGAAGACAATTACCCTCTAAGATTGAAGTTCCCCAAGAATTGCTCCCTATATGCTGCCCTCCTAGTAAGAAACAGATTTTTAACTCACATTCCTCCACCTGCTCACCCTCCGCTACCAGACCTTCCTCCAGATGAAACTAACTAGGCTCAGAAGAAATAAATAACTACAGTGTTCATCATAGGCTTGGTGAGTACCAATGATAACCAGAAAATGAAAAATTACTAGATATTTAAGAGTAATCCAGTTTTAAGTATATAAATGAAGTTCAAATAATTAGAAGAGATAGATCCCATTGAAATAGGGAAATATTTTTGTTTTCCTATTTGTTATGAGGGAACAGGAAACAATTAAAAATAATTTAATGAGACCTGAGGGGAAAATTCTACAAAAAAGAGGAGAAATTTTAGAATAGTAAAAAACTTTTGCTTGTAAAAATTATAATGTTTTTAATTTAAAAATTCAATATAGGCAGTGAAAATAGAATGGATGCTGATGAAAACCTTATTAATAATATGATAAATAAACTGGAAATTATCCTAAAATAGAGAGTAAAAAAGACAAAGAGTGATAATTAGGAGAAAAAAGATAAGCTTAAGGGAAGATAGATCCAGGAGATCAAATATCTCAATATTAAGAGTTTTAGAAACAGATGCAGAAAGAGAAACAATCAAAGAAATAAGAGAATATTTCTCTGAGTTGAGTTTTCAGATCAAGGCTCTTGATTGTCAGGCCAGATTAACAGCAACGAAAGACATTCTATATAAGCTGAAAAAATTTCTGAACTCCAAGAATAAAGAGCAAATATTACAAGCTTCCAAAAAGAGAAGAGTTTACCAATAATGAATCAGAACAGGGAGAGGTTTGCCTTCTGCAGCTCAGGAAGCTGTAACAGAGTAAAACAATATCTATAATTTTGTAAAGCAAAAAGACTAGAATTCAAGGATCCTACAGACAGCCAAGATTTAACTCAGGGATGAGGGAGAGAATTTAAAGCTTATCTCATAGAAACTGAGTAATTAAGTAGACAAAAATACGTAAGCATATAAAGAATCTTAAGAATATAAATTGATGTAGGAGCTGTACAAACACTGAGTAGTAATTTTTTCTTATGCCTATGAAGTATTTTTAAAAATTGATATGTACTTGTTCACAGAGAATCTTAATATGTTCCAGCAATGCATATTTCATGGCCACATCTTTGAACTAAAATAAAATAAAACTAAAAATTAAAATTTCCGGTTATTTAGAGACTAATAAAAATCAGAAAATGATGCCACATCAAAACCTATAGGATGCAGCTAGAGGAAAACCCACAGCTCGAAAAGATTTCACTATTAAGTAAGAAAGATTTAAAACAAATGGAATAGCCATTCAATTTAAGAAAGAGGAAAAATACAGGAGCTGGAAATTAATAAGATAAAGCAGAAACTACTGATTTAGGAAGCAATAGTAATAGTTAACATTTACAGGGCATTTGCCATATACCAATTACTGAATAAGTGCTTTGTAAGCATTGTCTTATTTAATCTTCATAATAACTCTCTGAGATAATATTCATCATGAAAAATAACAGTCATGGATCTTTATGAGGCAAATAACTGCATCAGACTCTATAAAGAAAAATAGAATTAGAATTATTATAGATGTCTTTTAAAGAACTCTTTCAGCTTTTGATGAGTTTAGAAAATAAAAAGCCACCACTCCCTGCAGAACTAAACAAAACAAAACCATAGCTCAGAGAATTTGAATAATAAAAGTTGGTATACACGTATATTTATATTTTTCTCATATAAACCTGGCATATGCTTGGAATTAATCAATATAACTTATATAGTAAGATCCTAATGAAAATTAAATCTGAAAAGCCGAATCTTGTACAGGTCACTGTCTTTGTCTAGAATTTAATATATCAAGGAGTTAATAAGTATTTCTAAATAGAAAAATCTTGGAATTTGAAATGTATCCTCTTCTGAAATTACTTAATATTAGGAAAACAACAAATGAGGATTTTTTTCAAAATTTATAGGATGAGGCCAAATCTATAAATACAAGCAAATTAACAGCCTGAAATATTTTGAAAATTAGACAAGAAAGAATGAAAATAAATAAGATGATTATTCAACTCGAGAAGTTCTGATATGTAAAAACTAAGGAAAACTAACATGAAAGGATTTTTGAAAACAAAGTAAAACTGTTATTTTAAAATAGATTTCAAAAACTGTTAAAACTTTTTGCTCTTACTTTTTATTTCTTTTTTCTATTCTAATTCATTCTGTTTGTATCCTAACTGCATTTTTTCTCAGTGTTGGTTCTGCTCTGAGCTGTTTCTAAAATTGATTTCAGTGATAGAATGTCTTTAGGTTCTTTCCCGGTCTCATTCAGCTACATTTTCAAGCATGCCTGCCTCCCATCTCAGTGTCCTTTCTTATCATCTATAGTGAATGCTTTCATATCATGGGTCCAGTATTCTTTTTCCATGAATTGCTTGCTCCTTCATGCGGTTGCATTAGGGGTTTGCTGGATTGCACGAGACCCAAGGTGAGAAAAATCAGTCTCTTTTCTCTTGAGAGAAAGATAGAGAGACATCAGTCAGGTTCTCTCTGGGTATGTGGATCTTTAAGATGTAAAGCATGATGCTTCTGGTAGCCTTTGATGACGCGTGGCCTGATCTGTGGTGAGAGAATAGAATGAAGTAAATGCACAGGGGGAGCAGAATTAAGAGGGAAAGGAAGCCTCTGCAGTGCTCATCCAGGTCGTTTTTGCTGCTCAGTTCCATCCCAGTCTGGAGTCAATGAGCTGTCCCAGCATCTCTCTCTCTATTAATTTCTGTTCACTTAGAACCAAGAGTCCTTGCTCAACACGTTGTCTTTGCTTGCATATCTTATTTCGTACTTCTAGCAATTATTTATCACTTACTCTATTGAGACTAAAGTAGAGTCTTTAAATATTCAGTTCTGCTTCCTTTAGGCAATCTTTTCTACAAGTGTGCTATTCCTTCCTGCCTCAAGTACTATATGCTCCATCTTTCTACTAATAATCTCCATGGAGGCGTCTTTTTATTTCTTTTGTAGTAATTCATTCTTGAAGAAGGATAAGTCCATCTAGTTGTGGGTGGATTCTCTTTGATTCTTTTTACTTCAGTGCCATTCAAGGCACGTTTCCCTTAGTCAACTATCTGAAGGGTTATAGCCCTTTCTCCATGTGACTCTGCCGGTGGGTGTAGGAATCTCTTGGACATCTTACTGTAAGTGGTAGAGTTCACTTCTGGTTATTCTGAAGCAGCCTTCTATCTTGTCTTGCCAGAATCAACAAAGCAAATGAAGAACCATAATCCCTACATGAGCCACTTTCAGCTCTTCCAGGCTCAGCTTGTTCCTGCAACTGATTTCATATCTTGGAATGTCAAGTGCCCCTCCCTATCCAGCCTGCCTCCTGCTTCAATGCGCTGCTGGCAGTTCTTTATCCTCCCTCTAGTCCTGGAGGATAAAGGTTCATGTCGGGCTGTGCTTGTTTGTCAGACGATGATATACTTGGCCAAAATCACTGATTCTATGTGTCAGAGACCACATATAATAAAACAGGCCGTTCCAAATATAAAGATGTAAAGATTGCACAGTATGGAAAATGTATAGCAGTAGAAAAGTATAGAATTTGCATAAAGAGAATAAATTACCCTGCAGAGCACTAATTTGTAGGTCCCTGAGTATCTCAGTGTTAGTATTTTCAGAGAAATAATCATAAAAGGAATTAGAAATCGACTGAGGAAACTGGATAGAACACTGTAGGGGGAACTGCTAAGGAAAAGGTCCTCCAGCCTCCTGAGTGTGGTGTGGCCTCTATGGCTCTCATCCTCTGTGGTTATGTTTTCTGTAGGTCATTATGAAATCCAAACATAAATCACAGCATTAGAGAAGCAAAAATTAAAATTTATTCATGGATAGTTAATGAAAAGTGAAATAAGAATCAAATAGGGTAATATTACATGATTTAACATTGGTTAAAGGAGTTGATACTAAACATAAGAGAATTTAACTACGACACAAAATGTGTTTTGAAAGATTAACAGGATAAAGATTGTTTCCATCACTATCTCAGCTTGAAACGAACAGCATTCTCAAAGGGTCTAACAGAAAGAAGGTTAAAGAAGGATCAATTTACAGAGGAGTGGCAACAGTTAAGAGAACCAAAAGGGACGAGTGAAAAGAGGGAAACGATTGCCACTTCTAGACTTGAAAGGGAAAAGGAGTCTTCAAAACGGTCGTACCAGAACCAGGGAGGGCCACAATCCCAAGGGAAGTGTCCTCCTCAGGTAAAGGAACAGCATGGCCAGGTAATGAGGGCCCTTTCCTCCCACCCTCCAATCTTCTTCTGGCACCTCTCAGGACACAAAACAGGACAGAAAAGAGCTGAGAACAAACCTGGAGAGGCAAACAGAGAAAAACGAACCTGAAGGAAAAGGAATTGAAGGCTAGAAAAAGATAACAACAATAAAAACATGAAGGTAAAGGGAGGAAATACTGATAAGTTTAAAATAGTAAAGTTCATTAAATAAAAACTAAAAAAATGTAATCTCAGTGGGATTATAGATTAAGAACAAGAATTAGGGGCTAGAAATCTGAGTAGAAATATGAAACACTAATCAAGAAAGTAAGTTTCGAAGCAAAATAATTTACTTTAGAAAATGAAACCAGGGAAGGGAGTTTAAATGTTAGAAAGAAATGATAAAATCAGAATGCAATAATACAAATAAAATCAGCATAAATCAAGGCAATAATACACACAAAAAAGCAACCTAATTATGAATAGTAGTAGAATTACTTTCATTATTTTTATTTTCATACTTTATATATCTTCAGATTTTTGAAATAATAAGTATGCTTTATTTTTCTAATCAAAAGAGGGAAAAGTATATAGAAAATAAGAAGCACATACAAACACAGTCCAGTTAGCCAGCTGATATTCACAGTGAGACATCAATTAAAAGAATATATTACAGATGAGAAAACCGCTCATAATTAAGCAATTGGCCTAAAACCACATCAGTAGTTAGTGAAGAAATAAAATTTTTCTACTGTGCTGTACTACTCCCTCTCAGCTACATTTTTTTTAATTAGGAAAGATTTTATTTCACGCAACTAGTGTATATGATAGTTCATAAATTCATCTGTTGCACAGTTGAACCTATGTATTAGTTTTCTAATGCTGTATAAAAAATGACTACACAGTGGCTGAAAATAACCCCCATTTATCTGCTCACAGTTCTGTAGGTAAAAGGTGCAGGCATGGTGGGGAGGGGATCTCTGATCAGTGTTTCACAAAGCTGTGTTTGCAGCTAGAGCTCCAGGTCCTCCTCCAAGCTCAGTTGCTTGAAGTTGTATGACTGAGGTCCCCATTTCCTGGCTCAGTGTCAGTGGGTTGCCACTCCCAGCTCCTGTGGCCACCACCCTCTTGACTACATTTTAAACTCAATCACAATACTTCCTCTCTCTCAAGGTTTCTGCCACAATTATTCTATCTCTTCCCCTCTCAAGTACAGAAGAGGCAAGTACCTCTCTCTCTTTTATTATATGCCATTTCAAATCATTTGGGGAAGCAGACACAGTACATTTGGTATCTAAACCCCTGATAGGAATATTCCAACATTCAAAAACATATATAAGAATGTAATTGTATTACTTTCCCAAGACAACCAATTTGTGATATAAGCACAAAAAGGGAAATATCATAGAGATCTGCATGTTCTTGCTTCACCATCAGTGTAGGCAGTACCTACAGCGGTGTTTCCCAGCCCCACAGGTGCCTCTGGTTAAGGTGGAAATTGCAAGGAGAAAAGGAAAGTCTTGCCCATAGTGGATTTTCCTGTCATTGTCACCTCCACCAAAGCCCTCAGGAGAATCCAGTCAGTGGCTTTTTGTGTATGGAAGCCAAGGCGATTTCCACCACTGTACTTGTGCTCTTGACATTTTACATTAAGAGAAAGTCCAGACATCAAACAGAAATCTAAGGGGAAACTGAAAGCTGAATATGGATAAATAAAGTCAGCCCTGAATAATGGGAGTAGTTGATGGTACTATAATTGGTCCTTGCAACTTTATGGAACAGATGGGATTCCTAAAAGATCTTAAGTAAAGATAACTGGAGGGTGGCATATATTATATAACTGTCATATTCTGAACTAAAAAAGAGTTCTGGGGGAAATAATTAAATTAGGAGCATGTAAAACAAATGTGTTTATTGTTATCTATTATTTATGGCCCTCTGGATAGCTGGTAGTTCATTTGACTATACTTCTGCCTAAACCAATTTAAATTAATCTAGCCGGTAAATTGAATAATGCTGTATCAACTGCTTTGCTGCAATCAAGATATATTGTATATACTCAACTCTCTTAATCTAGTAACCATATTTTCCAATGTTGATGGATAATTACCTTTAAGTGCATCCCTGCCCTCTTTGCTTTTAGGCCTGGTTGATAGCACCATTACTGGAAGTGATATGTTCCCAGAACCATTTTGAGAATGCAATTTGGCTTAACTCTCCCATCAGTAATATCAGTATAATCTGAGGGTTCTAAAGGCTATTAGCTTTCTCTAATGGTCTTTGACTCCCTTAAATAATGAACAAAAAGGGCCCAACAGACAAGAGGAAGTAAACTTCAACTTTCAACTCCTTAATATCTTCTCCACTTCAATATGAATGTTCACCGTAGTTCATAAGCATATACTCCTGAAGGAAAAGAACACTTTCGTAAAGATTTGTGTGCTGTGTCAATGAACGCAGAGAACACAGCCTAATCAAACCTCTAATTCCCAAAGATAAATTTCTAACTGTAATGAATTTGTTTCCATTTATATTTTTCTTGGACATTTGTATCATGGCACATCAAGAGGCTCTAAAGAAACAGTGCTGGTAAAACTCTTGCTTTGTAGACCTGTATTAACTACTAAGCTAAAAACATTTCAGTAATGCATGAAATCCCAAGTCTCTTTCACCAATATGACAGACTCAGGATTACGAGCTGTCTGCACATCCTGGTTCTTTTTAAAAAGTTGGTAGATACTATGACTGGCTTTAAATTCTCAGCTTGCATGTGCCTCTATTCCAGCTAGGAAATCTTTTCTTTCAGTTTTTATCATTGTTTGCTTATTCCTTTAATGCTCAATGTTAAAGAGCTGTAATTTTGTGAACACAACTTAGATGTCTTCTTTACTTTTTATCATTAAGTTTCTGAGAACTCACCCGATCCCGATGGTTGCTAACTATAACGGTACACTTGAAGATCATCATCGCTCCACCGCAGGGTGTGCCCTGGAAGGTATTTTCCAGGTGTGGTTATGGCTAAGGGTGGGTCCACCTTCATTTGCTGTTCTCCCTTGTGATCAGTGAACCCAGATGTTGAAGTAGCATTTAGTTCTGGCAGTGTCATTCTAGATTAGAGAAGAGGGGTTGCCTGTCTTAGATCATAGAGAACCAGCTATTGCCAAAAATTGCAGTTCTTTCAAGCTGAAGAATAAAGGAGATTCACAAATCTTTGGGGGTTACACATAGGAAGATAATCTCTAAATGATCACACCTCAAACCCCTAGTGCCAAGGGAAAAACAAAACCGATAAAGAGACAAACAAAAAATAATAGGCTGTTTGTTATATCACACCAAATGAGAATATTAATGTATGAGTATATTCTATTTTATCTTGAGTTGACATGAATATGTACATCTAATACATACATATACAATACAAATATATTTATGTATGTTTGGACCAAAATCAAAATGAGATCATAGATGGGAAAGTACTTTATGCTTTACAATACATTTAAAATATAAGATTTATTATGTATAGATTTAGGTAGGCCTAAAAAGCAAGATGTTCCTTCGGCACTATCACATTGAATTATCCAATTGGAAGTATGTTATCTGATTTTTCACTGACATTTCCAAGTAATCATATGATTGTCATATAATTTCCCAACCCAAATCCTTCCATAAGTGGAAAACTGTAAATTATAAAATATTTACCAGAGGAACCAAGATGACTGTCTCAAATCTTCTCTGGTTTTCAGATACATGTGTCAGGCAATATTTCAAAAGGCATAAATATGTATAACTGCACTATGAAAATCCATGTTCATTATCCTCATATGTTAGCTAATTCTCTATCTTTATATATACATACATACATGCACACACCCACATATATAAACATATACATATATATGAGTTTTGAAAAGGTAAAATTAGATACAGACTCTGTACAGTGGCCAGTTTTTATATCTTGCCAAACAAGTCATTGCTCTTTTAAGAAACAAAGATGTTTTGCATTAACTTCTCTAAAAAGTATTTTAATGCACAATCATACATTTTAAACATATAAAATACAAATAAATTCCACTGTATGCTCCTTGAGGGGAGGGATTATGACTTTTGTCCCGTGCATAATTTTACCACAGATTTTAGGATATTGCTAAATCCAAAGTGGATATTTAATAAATGTTTATGGTGAATGGTTGTCTGAAAAACATTTCAAATATATGCCAAAATAGAATTCTTATGTTTGACTCAGATGTGTTCAGTTACCACAAATGATAATGAGAGATATATGCCTACAGCATACAGAACACTGGTCCAGAAAGAGCTTGATAAAAGGTTAAGTCAAGACATAAAACCAGCAAGAACCACCCAATCATCTATAACCTGAAGAAATTGGAATGATGGAGAATTACCTTCTCTTTTCCCAAGAGACATTTAGGTTATAAAGTGGTACCTGTTTATCCGGGTCATCCTTGTTTTATTTCAAACAGTGTGCAAGGGTAGCTCTTCTCCACTACTGCCAGACTATGAATAGCGTGTGGTAATGACAAATCAATTACACCAGCGTCTGAAGTAATGAGATGCTTTTGTCAAGTAGATCTTATGAGTTTGGAATGTTCCAAATTTGAGCATGGTATTAATCCAGCAAATGCTCTAGTTAGACTCAAGTCAGCAGATTTTTATAAAGTGACTCTTATGGACTTAGCATTTTGATAAAGACTCCTGAGGAGTTTACATCCCTGAGGATTTGCTCTTTTCAGGGAGGACAGAGTTATATATTTTTAAAAACTTACCAGAGAACAAAACAATTATTGTATGCCACAGATTCTAAGTGTTTGAAGACTACAGAAATCAGTGTGATCAGCTGTGTTCAGAGACGGATTTATGAAGGGAGCAGCTCTCAGGAAATGAGCAGGATTTGGACTGGTAGAAAGGATGGCAGAGACTTGAGAGAAGGGTATGGTTCATACAAACCCATAAATACTGATTGAACATCTGAGACTCAGTACTGCATAGTGATAAGAGGGAGGACTCGAGTCAGATTTCCTGGGTTCAACTCAAAGCCTGTCCCTGTGTTACCTAAACTGGCTTTATCTCAATTTTCTCAACTATAAAATGAGGAAAATAAGAGTATATATATATAGATAGATAGATAGCTAATTCAAATATAATTTTTTGGGTCCTAAATTTTCTTTCTCTGAAGACTTTAATTAGGTACACTTTTTAGAATACTCTCTCCTCCATTATATCTGTTTCCTGTAGGTTTATTTCATCGTTTGGCGTTTGCTCATTTCTTTAGGTCTTTCTTTTCCTTGTTGGAGACTTTCCTCAAATATTTGGTAATCCTGGGCTGCCTACATCTAAAATGAGATACTTAAAACTCATTTATTCAACACTCAGTAAATATTTATTGAACGTCTACTATGTGCCAGGCACTGTTCTAGGTGCTTGAAATTCATCAGTGAATAACTGACTGGAAATTCTGTGTGCTTAGCGGAAGAACAGAGAACTCCTGCCCCCTTAAACGTCTACGTGTCCTTCTTTGAGGACTGAGCAGTCTCTTCAGAAAAGAACTTGCCTGTCTCCTTCCTGGGTGAGGAAAGTTTGGTTATCTCTATTCTGGAAGTGAGGCAGGGCATTGGGATGGGGGAGTGTCACTTTTCAATCAAAAACTTTCATCCAATCCCAGCATTTACCCCCCACCCATTCTACCTGTTGTTTCCAAATCCTAAACATGTTCTTAATTTTTCCAGACAAAAGATTTCCTGTTTCCTGTCTGAGAGCAGAGAGTTCCTGTCCCCATGCAGAGGAGGAGGGGAACTGAGGTCTGACTGCTTTCTCTGTAGGTTTTCAAACCAATGACCCAGTTCTCAGCTCCTCCCTTCACCCCTCATTCTTCCTGGTCCTTGAAACCTCCAAGTCCAGAGCCTCAGGGGGCAGAGGAGGGCAGTGTTGGGTGGTTAGGCAATCTACTATTGGACTCCCACTAGGTTCCTATAGATAGCATCTCCCTGGCACCTGGGTTACCATGGTGACAAATGTTTGACCTGTTTTTCAGGAAGTAGGACCCCCTTGTCCAGTTCAGGCCAGTTGAGACCACCAAACCATCAACTAGGCCTGTGCAGATGCCCAAAACATGACCTTTGTTTTCCTGAGGAAGATTTTTCCCTGAAGTAATATCTGCTGCCAATCTTCCGCTTTTTGTATGTGGGTTGACACGTCAGCATGGCTGATGACAGACGAGTGGTATAGGTCTGCACCTGGGAGCTGAACATGGGCTGCTGAAGTGGAGTACATCAAACTTAACCACTAGGCCACTGGAGCTAGCCCTCAGTAAGTGACTTTTTGACATCAAGAGGCTAAAAACTCCACCCTCAGATAGTGCTAACGCTGCCATTTTGTGAACATGCATCCTATGAAGAGGCCTGAAGTCTGACTACACTTGCGCAGATTATCAATTACCTCACCTCCAGTCATCTATCTCCACACTTCAGACCACCTTACCCCTTACCCCATAAATATCCTTGAGTTCCCAATTTCTAGGGGACAGATTTGAGACTCTTTCTCCCGCTTTCTCACTTGGCTGCCTTGTGATTAAAACCTTCTCTGTTGCAATCGCGTTGTCTCAGCGATTGGTTTTCTGGGAAACAGGCAAAAAGGAAGCTGCTTTGGTAACAGTTTCAAGAGGAAGAGGGAGAGACACCCATTTATTTAAACCACGATCTTTAACTAGAAGGTTTGTGTCTTGAATTTAACATACTAATACTTTATGTCATTGTAGAGTGCTGCATTAAAGACCCCAAATTTGTTCCCTTCTTCTTGTGTGCACGTCCTTGAGCAGCTGCTCCCACATCGACTCTGGGCATGGCCATCTAACTTGTTTGGCCAGTGGAGCAACTGCAAATGAGACGTTAAAGAGATATGAGACTTGTTCGGACCACCACCTTGTGAATAAGACTGAGCTCGCCTGCTGTAGCATGAGCGACTGCGTGGAGAGAGGTTCAGTCATCACAGCTCTCCCTAGTGAGGCCATTCGCAAGCCACCCAACCTCACCCACCCAACCTACCACCTGATTGCAGATCCAGGAGTGAGCTCAAGTGAATTTAGCTTCACTGGCCCAGATGAGCCCAGCTCCTATTGCCAACCTGTAGAATCATGAACTAATTTTGGGAGCTAGATATGTAGCAGAAGCTAATCAACATAACTATTATAAATTGCTAATGTTTGTTTTCTTAACATTTACTGCATGCTAACAATGAGTGAGGCACTGTTTTAAGCAGTTGTCCTGCATTATTAACTCATTTAATTCTGACAAAAATCCTATAAGCTTTATATTATCCCCAATTGAAACATTATATATATGTACATATATATATGTGCATATTCTCCTGAAAATGAAAAGTAAAATTTTGGTATTAAAAACACAAAAGCCGAAGTTAAAAGGTCAATGGAAGCTTAAAATATAAAGTAAAGAAAATCTCCTCAAAGGAAAACAAAAGCAAAACAGAAGAAAACAGGAGATAGAAATGAGAGATTTAATGGATCAAACTAGCAGCTTGACACACAACAAATAGAAGTTCCAGAAAGAGAAAACGGAGAATCAAAGGAGAGAACATTGTCCAGAGCTGAAGGAAACCAGAAAGATCTTACCTAGTGTTTTGTACAATGAATAAATAAAGACTCAGACAAAGACACATCACTGTAAAATTTAAGAATATCAAAATAAAGGGAGGAAAAAATTTTCAGAGAGAAAAATCAGAACTATATAAAGAATGAGAAGTATATTAACATCAGACCTCTTGCCAACAATACTATTTATCAGAAGGCAATTGAGAAATGCCTTCAATAATTCTGAGGAAAATATATTTTCCAAGTTGTATCAACCAGCAGCCTGCCTGATGGTGCAGCGGTTAAGTGCTCATATTCTGCTTCATTGGCCTGGGGTTCGCTGGTTTGGATCCCGGGTGCGGACCTATCCACTACTTGTCAAGCCATGCTGTGGTAGGCGTCCCATATATAAAGTAGAGGAAGATGGGCACAATGTTAGCTCAGGGCCAGTCTTCCTCAGCAAAAAGAGGAGGATTGGCAACAGATGTTAGCTCAGGGCTAATCTTCCTAAAAAAATAAAAAAACAAACAAACAAACAAAGTTGTATCAACCTAACTGTCAATCAATAAGGAGGACCAAAAACCAAAAATGTTACCTCTCATGCTACTTGGTTGTACTTGATGAAGTAATCAAGAAGAAAGAAGACTTGACATCCAAAAAACAGGAGGTTCAAGTTGGAAGGGTAGCAAAGAGAAGAAGCAGGATGACAGTGGTTGAGCAGCCTGGAGGACAGCAGGAAACAATCACTCCAGGAGGACAGTTTCCAGAAAAAGGAGGCAAGTGGTAGATTCACTGATGCAATGGAACTTTGAGGGAAACTACTTTTAGGTATATGGAGAATTAAGGGAGCATTTGAGAGGGAAACGAAGGAAAAGGACATAGGAAACAATACAAATGAAAATGAAATGTTTATTGATTCAAGAAAAAATGAAAAATTGTACCAAAGAAAAGGAAATATAGTCAGAAAACACACTCTGCCTTGCCAAGAGGCAATATTCAACTATCAAATTAGTGGAAAATGCTGATTATTGCTTTAACTAAAAAAATGTGATTTATTATGTTGGGAGAATGAATGAGTCAAGGAAATGGGCAACGGAAAAGAGAGAGAAGTGTTCATCTACTATAACACAATGTCAAATACTAATATCTAAAATATTGTTTTAAAACACAACCATATTATTTAGAAAGTAAAGAGAAGTACAGAAGAAATAGCTAAGAGCATTCTTTTTAAATGATTACCTTTGGGGAATGGAACTGTAGGGGAGAAAGACATTTCCTCTTCCCAAATGGGGGTTCGTCTGGTCGGAGAACGAATTAAATTCACATGAGACAGAATAGCAAGAGAAAATTAAACAAAGCTTTATGAGGAACCATGGCCCGGGGCCTTTCTTCCCGAAGGAAGAAAGGGCACCGAAGAAGTGGGGTGCACAGAGTGGTTATATACCCCCAAACAGGGTGTTTCACATGTGATTAAAATGTCCCTTTTACAATAGTCACGAGGTTGCTCTGTCAGCACAGCTCTTGATGGAAACGGCAGATAGGTCTGCTGTCTCAGTGAGCGCCGCAGGGCAGCAGGTGTGTTGCCTCGGGCTGGGGGGTCACAGATGAGCGCGGCAATCAGTTCCCAGCCTAAAGAAAGATGCTTAATCTTTAAGGAGATGCCAACGTTGGGAGGGGGAGGGAAGTCAATTACAGGAGGTTACCAGACTAGCACAATAAAATGCAGATTTAAGTCTTTGCCTTTGGTATTGATTAAGAGTTTTTAGAGAGAGAAGGTCATCTCCTTTCTTCTTCCTGGTACAGAGAGGGAGGCACCTTTACAGATAGAGATTTACCTTACAAATGTAAATGTGTCCTAACAAAGGGCAAGTTCCATTCCTCAGAGTCTCTTTCCCTGTCCCAGTTTATCAAAAGCAATCAGCCTCAAATAATCCTGATGCCAAAGAGACGTATCTGGGGGTGGCCAATTCCAGGTCCCCACAGAACTGTGGGTGAGGAAGAAGGTGGAGTAGGAAGTAGTGCCATTTTTCACTATGAAATTCATTTCTTAACTATGTGCTTGTATGATTTTGATAAGTATAAAACAAAAATAGGAAGAAACATGAGTACAGATTGATCTTATGTTAGTCATATTTCAAAAGATATGGCTGGGACCAGGATTTACCAATCCTTGTCTCGTGTGGACTGATACAACAGCCACCACGGTTGGGTTCCAGGGTTGGTTTGTTGTTGTTGTTGTTGTTGTTGCATGTGTGTGTGCATGTATGTGCACACAGCTGCCCAGAACAGTGCTCATCCTTTACGACTAGTGAAGGCTTGACCCACAACCGTTGTGGGTCCCTCACCCTAATGTCCTGGCCTGGAGCAGTGTGAGACCCCAGAACCCCGCTTTCGCTCTAGCACAGCCTGTTCTTTGGGTTGCCCCTGTCTCCCTCTTGGCCTTCCTAATGGAAGGTCAGCACAGGTACCCATAGCTCCTCAGTCACAGAATGGGACCAAATAACAGAAAAGAAAGTAATGTAAGTGAGAAAATATCCTCATTTAGGATTATTTTCTCATCTCTACTTCCATTTAAAGCAAATAATGCAGTGCCCATCTGAATATCCTTGCGGAGTCCATTTTGTCCTTGACTCCAATCACGCCTCTTTCTTCTAGAAGTGGCAGAGATAGAAATGAGAGGGAGAGGCAGGTGAGCACAGAACACCTTGTAGAGTTTAGAGTATGTGATTATCATTTCCTATGTGCAAGGCCTTTTGTTATATTCTATGGGAGAAATCACGAATGAGAAACAATTTTGATCCCGTTATAAGTGTATCTTGCTAATTACAAGCCAATAGTCCTTCCGGAATTGCAAGTCTCCCTTTCAAATTCAAACAACCCTAAGACATGTTGTACCTTCTTAAAATACTACTAGTTAACACCTTTTACTGCTGAACTCTGTGGAAATGGCTATAGAATAAGCATTTCTAGAGGATAAATGAGAATGAAAAAGGATGTTAAAAAGGAAAGTGAAAGGACATCAAAGATAATCTTGTTACTCCCTATTTTTCAAAGTGCCTGCAGTGAATAATGGTACCTTCCTCACCCAAAGGAAGGCAAGTAAACTTCTCCTTGGCCTTTTTGTTAAACTAAATAAATTAAATTTCACTCGTTATTATAATTCAAACTTTTACTCGCAAAGAAAAGCAAACAGTTTACCCTTTCATAATCCTAATATACACCAATGACTAATATATGTTTATAACTAATTAAAAGAATTATTTTCACATTCTCTAACTTTATATTTTTGCCTCCTTGCACAGTATATAGTTTCCTCCTATATATTATTTAGTAAAATCTTTGCAGAGTGACTAAAATGTCCAAGGCACCCATTTCCACACTACGTCAATATGTAAAATAGAAACAAATATTTTAAAACAATAACAACAAACATGGCCTATCTCCTTGAAGAGAGGAGGCAAAATTATGGTTGGGGAAATGGGACCTAGAAAAACACCTAGTATAGTGTGACAGAAATGGTGCTGAAATTATTATAAGCCAGCAAAATGAGATGGGCCATGGCTGAGCAGGCAATAAGGGTTAGCAAATCTAAATTTATATTGTATGGTAATAAATCCTCTGTCTGTGGAGTCAGAAAGAGCAGCATCCTGACTCTGCTACTTATTAGCTCTGCGACCTTGGGTAACCTACGTAAACCAACATAAGCTCCAAGTACCTCACCCTTAAAATAGGTATCAGAATATTACCTAATTTATTCAGTAATATTTGAATGACTACCATATGCCAGGCTCTAGGGTTACAATGGTGATCAAGATAGTTACGGTCTCAGCTCTCTTTAAACAATAAGCAAGGAGTCAAAACGGTGGTAACTATTCTGAAAGGGAAATATGAGAATCCAACAAACAAAACTAAAAGAAAAACCTTTCTGAGGAATTGGTCTTTTAAAGGAGACCAAAGTGCTGTTTTTTATGTAGTCCATCCGAAGCCAGTAAGAAGAGTTGGAAGGCCTGTGGTGGGGGGAGGGGGCAGGGTCGGCGTCATCAAGGGAGGAACAGAAGCATGATGGCTGGAGCAGAGACAGGGACTGGGCAGGGCCAAAGAGGAGGCCAAGGACTTTGACAGGGGATTACAGAGGACTGGTGAGCCGTAATAAGGATTTTCAACTTTAACCTAAGAATGACTAGAACTTATTGAAGGGTATTAAGCCTACTTTGTTTAAAGAAGTGTTACAAAGATCACATGAAAATTACACGTAAAATTTCCTTTCTTCCTTCTTTCCTTCCTTCCTTCCTTTTTTTCTTCCTTCCATCCTCCATCCCTGCCTCCCTCTCTTCCCTCCTTCCTACCTACCTTCCTTCCATTTTTTTGCTTTTTATTTCTTTTATTTTTTCAAATCAAGGGCCCTTTCTACTTCAGGGGAAGTCATACGAATTTACATCTCACTCATTGCATAAGGAGCTATGTGTTAAGAATCTCAAGTTTCCAGTAACCTATTTCTAATTCCTTCTATGGTTGCTTAGCACGCCTTGTAGCAGCGTTTCTCAGCGAGTTGCCCAGATGATCCATCCCTTCATTCAATTCTGATGGGAATAATTGCGAAACATTATTTTAAAACAAATGTAATTTTTAAGGAAGATATAAGACATCCCCTACTCTCGCCCACCTTTGGAATTGTATTCATTCTTCTCTGATAAAAGGAAGACTTCGTGGAAAAATTTTACAAGCTCCAATGGTATAAGCTCTTAATAAAGGGCGATATTATTATTATTCGAAGGAAAGACAGGAGCTTAAGAGAGGCCTTGAAGGCCCAGAGGAGAGTGAGCTAGACTTTTCAGGAGGGGTAAGATAGGTGAGTGGAGAGAAGAGAGATGTGTTCCAGGCAGAGGACATAGTGAAAGAAAATGCGCGGATCAGCCCACACCGGAAAATTGGAGGGATGAGCGGTGGAGCAGTCTGGATAGGACAGGGTTGGGGAGTGGGGTAGGTAGAGAACACAGTGAGATTCAGAGAGTGAAGTAGAACTATGCTACAGCGTGATGACTAACCCCAGGGCAAAAAAAAAAAAATTTTGATTCAACAATTTCTTCACTTTCCAAGTTACAAAATAATATTTTATTTAAATTATGTGTATGAAAAAGCTTCAGAGATGCAATAAAATCACTAAGTAGTATAAAAACATTCCCCCTCATATACGCTAATGAAGAAAACAGTTAACACAGATGAACACTACTGAGTGCTGAACAAGCTTCCGTTCAACCAAGTGGAGAAAACGAATTTGGAGTCAGATCACCGCAAATGAAAATACATGACTGTGAGGCTTCTTCATAAGCCAGGAAAGGAGAGACTACAGTTAGTAAATAATATGGTACATGGTACAGCATTGTATAGTGCATTAATTCACGTCATATGCAAGATAAATTGATCAACTATTCAGTGATTTGTTCATTTGCAGAGTAAGTCAGCCTGAAAGAGCCTCATATAGTCATACAATTGAAAGATGATACTATTAAAACTGCAAAACTTTTTAATACTTCTATTAAAGGAAAACTAACAGTGATCTATTAACAGAAAACTAGCTTAATAAGTTTAATCGACTTTACAAAAACTAGCTCAAAGCCAGTTCAGTATTAAAGTGCCATTTGCCCACTTTTATTCTAGCCTCAAATCTGAAATTAACAATGTTAATTTTTTAAAAACTTTGAAGAATTTTGATGTAACTATGTAAGATACTAGAGAAAATGTTTCCTGTATCGCCTCCAAAGTGCTAAAAAATGAGCTGCTACATCTTAGATAATTTATAACTGTCTTGGCTTATATACATCCTGATTTAGAGATCTTCTCCTATTTTTGATAAATGTGCTGAATTTTTGTATGTAAAGTTTCAGGAGAAAGCATTTGTCTCATACTATTCTTGGTTTATACATCTTAGGGAAAGCCAGTCAAAAGAAAGACAACAGAGCTATTTTTAGGAGGTTTTCCTACATTTTTATTGCCTTTTAATGAAAGAGATCCTTGGTTTTTGAGGAGAAGATGATAAATAGTAGGGAGTGTGAAGTTTAAAAGGACATATATCTTGGCTATAAATTCCATAATATGGATACAATCCCCTTTGTTTAGATCTCTTAATTTTTCTCCCAGCAAAGTATAGCCCATTTGGGAATCATTCACATATTTAAGCTGTGTTTACATATTAGAATCATGTTTTGGTGAAATGGTGATAAAGACATGGGAATCTTCCAGAATGTAAAAAGGAAAAATAATCAAATAAATAAGGATAAAAATATTCCAAGCCTTAAAAATATTTACTCATGGTCAGATTGAGAAAGCACACATGCTGAGCACATCCATCTTTGTGAAATTTTATAATTTCAAAAATAAAGAGAAAAATCCTATAGCCTCCTAAAAGAGAGAGAGAAACTCCAAATAAACAAGAATCAGACTGAATTAGATTTTTATGAGTCAGATGCTGGAAGACAATAGTACAACTTATTCAGATTTCCAAGGGAAACATTTTGAATCCAAAATTTTAAAATTATATATTCATATATACAAAATATGTATAGACATAGTGCATATATACATATATATGCAATTTTATTTTTGAAGAGGTGTCTTCACGTGGTTCAAAATCAAAACAATATAAAAATATATAATTTACAAAGAGAAAACTCTCACTTCTGTCCCCATCCTTTCCCCTACAGATGTCAATTTTATTCATTTTTTGCGTATTCTTTTTAATATTTCTTTATAAATATATAAAAAATATGAATGTATATTTTTATCTTCCCCCTTTCTTACACAAAAGATAGCTTACTACGAATTTTGTTCTATTTTTTTGTTTTTTAATCACTTAATAAAAAATGTTAGAGATCTCACCATTTCAGTACCCAAATCCTTGTCACTCATTTTTATAGCTTCCTAGGACTGTGTGGTGTGGAGACACCACGGTTCATGTGACCCGTCTCCTATTGTTTAAGCAGTTTCCAGTTTGGGAGTGTATAAACACCTCTGCAATTAGTAATACCGTACATACGTTATTTCTTGACTGTCTGTGTGAATGTGTAGGGTTATTTCCCAGTAGTGGGAAGCCTAGAAAAGGTTAAATGCATTTAGGTAAATAACATCAAATTTCTTTCCTTCAAAGTTATTCCGTTTTAGAATCCTAAAGGCAATATGGGAGTACTGGTTTTCCCACAGTTTTGCCAGAAGAATATGTCAACTTTTTGGATTTTTGACAACAACATTTGTAAAAAAATGATATCTCAAGGTAGATTAAACTTGCATTTCTCATATTACTGTTGAGGTGTTGCTCTTTTTCCTGTGTTTCCTGTGTTTGAGGGGCAATTATGTATTTATCTGTGAACAGTCTTACCACATTTCATTGGAACCCCAAAGAAACTGTTTTATCTTAGGTTTTTTGTTTGTTTGTTTGTTTTTTTGAGGAAGGTTAGCCCTGAGCTAACTGCTGCCAATCCTCCTCTTTTCACTGGGGAAGACTAGCCCTGAGCTAACATCCGTGCCCATCTTACTCTACATTATACATGGGACGCCTACCACAGCATGGCTTGCCAAGCGGTGCCATGTCCGCACCCAGGATCCGAACCAACAAACCCCTGGCCGCCGAAGCGGAACGTGTGCACTTCACCACTGTGCCACCGGGCCGGCCCCCCTTATCTCAGTTTTTAAGAGCAATTTATATATTAGGAAATTGGCCTTTGTTGATGATATGAGTTACAATCCCCCCTTCAATAACTATCATCAATTTTTCACTTATCTTTTGAGTTTGTGTATGATGTATTTTTCATTCTACACAGAAATTCTTGATTTTTATCCAGTAGAAATCATTATTCTTGTCTTTAATGACTTCTGGGTTTTGTGTTATATTAAGAAAGTCCTTCTCTATTTCAAGGATATAAAAGAATTCACTGATGTTTTCTTGTAGCATTTATATGGTTTTATTTTCAAAATTTCAATCTTTGGTCGATTTGGAACTTGTCCTGGTGTAAGGTGTGCAGCATTAACTTACTCCAGATGACTAGCAATTGTTCTCACACCATTGATCAGAAGCTCATATTTTTTAATGAACAGAAACCACGGGTCAATTTTTGTTTATAACTTCAGATTGAGGAAGTCTTTCCTGACCGTAATACAAGACCCAGTAGCCATGAAAAGTTGAGACTGATACTTTGGAGCTTACAAAAATAGAAAACTTCATCTTTACTCATTGTTTTCTGATGACACGTTTCTTATCTATTAAATTCGTATATATATTTTTGTTTATGATCTTACTGTTCTGTTTTATGTGTCTGCTCATGCACAAGGGCCACACTATTTTACCTTTGGAGGTTTAGAGAATACTCCATACCTGTTAGAGCTAGTTTCCCCTCATTCTTCTTTTTCAGAGTTTACCTGGTTATACTTGCTTATTTTTTCATGGGAAATTCAGAATCATTTTATTTAATTTCAGTTGGTATCAAACTTAAGATCACATTAAATTAAAACAAACAAACAAGAGAACTCAGAGAAGATAGACACCATTGATAATGAATCTTCCTAGCTGAGATGATATATTTTTCTATTAATTTAAGTTTACGTTTATGTACTTCGGGAGTGGTTGAAGGGTTTTTCATACCGATTTTGCACAGTTCTTGCTAAGTTTAGGCCTATGGTTTTATTTTTTATGTTGCTACTAAAAATGAGGTCTTCCATTGTATCTTTGAACTGGTTGTTTTACCTTTAGATAAATTCTATTTATTTACATATATTAATTTTATATTCCACCATGTGACTGTGTTATCTTATACTTGTACTGCTTTGTTTTCTTACTTAGTGTCTTAGGTTTTCCACTTATAACATTATGTCACCTGCAAACAGTAATAGTCATATCTCCTCCTTTCCAGTATTTTATAGCTCTGATTTTCTTCTCTTGTCTAATCTATAGGTTAATCTCCTTCAGCCAATGTGAAATTGTAGTCCTGATAATGGGCATTCGTTCTTGTCATTGACTTTAGTGAGAATGTCTACAGGATCTCCCCAGGAAGCACAACGCTGGCTTTCAGATATATATCTATATGTCTACATATAAATAGATAAGCAAGTTAAGAAAGTACAAAATGATTCCTATATTGTTGACTATTTTTAACAAAAACAATGTCCATTTTTTCAACTGCTTTCTCTGAATCCAGGTAGGTAATCACATAATCTATATGAATAGTTCGATAACATTGAACCAGAGGGTAAATGGGCTCTCTCTCTGTACTATATGTTCAATTTTCTGATTTAACTTATACAAAGGTACAAACACCTGATTATAGTCACAGAATATAAATGAATATAATAACCTTAACAATGTGAAAATTATAATGTAACAACAAAAACTGGAAAGTAGAGGCTGAAGAAAAAGGGAGAGAGAGAGTGAATGAGTTTTGAAATATCTTTTAAAATGGTGAGATACTGACTAAAGGTGATAAAGAAGTAGAAGATGTAGTGTATATTTCAATAACATAAAGCAACTTTAAGAATGAAAAACATACAACAAAATTTAAAAGTCAATAGAAAGGGGAGATGATATTTGATGTGTGTTAATTCCATGTTTTTTTATAGAGGAGAGTAAATAAATATTAACTAAAACTAGTCCGGAATCAGAAGTATAATAAGAATTTTAACAACTATAAATCTATCTAGAATAATTAAAATCAGAAACAGTTATTAGAAGTGACATCTCAAGTCGGGACTTGGGTAAGGAGGTGGTGAAGATGGGGCCGGCCCAGTGGCACAGCTGTTAAGTGCGCACGTTCCACTTCGGCGGCCCGGGGTTCGCCAGTTCAGATCCCGGCTGTGGACATGGCACTGCTCGGCACCCCTTGTGGTAGGCATCCCACATATAAAGTAGAGGAAGATGGGCATAGATGTTAGCTCGGGGCCAGTCTTCCTCAGTGAAAAGAGGAGGATTTGCAGCAGTTAGCTCAGGGCTAATCTTCCTCAAAAAAAAAAAAAAAAAAGGAAGTGGTGAAGAATGAAAAAATTTATATTTTTTCTTTTATATGGACTACGTACTAATTTAAAAATTTAATTCATGTTCATACATTAATTCGGTAGCCATGTATGTACTAGAAGTATGTAAGTACCTGTAAACTTCTTATGTAAGAAGTTTATTATATAATACTAAATTATTACCATATAATAGGCATAGTATGATTCCATTTTTGTAACCATTATATTTATTTGTGTATGTGTGTATCTATGCATAGAAAAGTCTACAAGGTTATGTACCAAACAATAAGGAGTATGGAATGAGGTTGAGGATCTTTTTACTTCTAAAATACTTGAAAAGTATTCTCTCTCTGTTTCTCTAAAGCGTATATATGTCACTTATTTTTCTTTCTACCTAAAAGCCCCAGTAAGTAGTTGTATATCCTAGTTGTAGGTCATTCTAGTTCTTCTATGTGGGATGCCAGCACAGCATGGCCTGATGAGAGGTGTGTAGGTCCATGCTGAGGATGCAAACCAGTGAACCCTGGCCCACTGAAGCGGAGCACACAAACTTAACCACTCAGCCATAAGGCCAGTCTATATGTCGCTTTTTATTTTTAAAAATTGCAAATCTAAAAAAGAAACAAAAAATCCCAAAGACTAGAAAATACAGATCTCCACAGGCCATTCACCATAGGCTCCTCATAGCCAGACTAAGAATCCTAATTGGCTACTTAGGGAAAACCAGCTCAATAAGAGCTATTCTGAAAGAATTATGCAGACACTGAAAGTTTCAGGACTACAGTGGTAAACTCATCAAAAGGAAAAAGGTAACAGAGAGAGAGAGATTTTCAAAAATATAATTACAAATTGATATTAGTTTGTTCAACAAGTATTTATTGATTGCTTTACCTGTAACAAGCACCATGCTTGGTACTGGACCTTGAGTACTCCATTGATTCTCTACAAGAGGAAGATACAATTCATTCAAGACAGATGATCATGGAAGGTAGATTAAGAATCATACACACAAGTAAGAAAAGGGTACATTTCTAGATCAACTCAATACATCCGAAGGTTTCAAGTAAAACAGAACAATTCTACTTCTCATACCTTGTTATGACTCTCCAGTTAACGATCTGCCTGATGTCCTCCCTGGTGTGGTTATCTGTGGTTTTGACCTATCCCTACTGAATCTTTGATACCTGGATCATGGTATGTAAACAGTAGTCTTGAATGAATGAAGACATGAAAAATGAATGAAGTAATTCTATGCTCAAATCTATTTCATTCCTAATTTGGGGAATTTAAGAATCCCAGAAGGTGGTATGGTGTGTCCCTGGACTGCCTTGTCGCTGCTGATCCTGTCTGAGTTTGTAATGGGGTTGTTGCAACTTGCTTTTATTCCACTTCTTATTTCCCTTGCATGGATCCCTCATTTGATCCTCAGTCCAGTTACTCTTTCCTTGGAATCTACCCATTTCTTGCCAGTTTTCCTGAACACAGGAATCCTACCCTGAAACTTCATTTCCTTTCCCTGGATTCCTGCTTTCTTCTCTCAGATCTGCCTGCCTATAACCCCTTGTGTCTCACCTGTCACAGACTCCTCTGATGTCATGTGTTACTAACCTACCAAGGCATCTATTTAAGGCACATCTTTTCTATTTTCTCAAATTCTTGTCTTGCCAGGAGTGTCTGATCAACTCCAAGTGAGCTCAAGGGTTCCACTGCCTGCGGTCTACCAAATGCACTCCCGGAGTCTGTAGATCCTCCTATCACTTGTGGACTTTAATGAAATGCCACACAGCAGAGCTTTCTGAGTGGCTGCCAAAGCATCTGGGATGACAGAACCAGAAGTGTGGGGGAGTTATCACACCATGGGGCAAATCTTAACCAATACAAAACAAGAGATAAGAGAGAGCTTAGATAATAAATTTTCTTTTTTCTCCCCAATGGAGTGTTCTAAGGCACAGATTTTCCTATAGCCTATTTGGAGCAGTCTCACATGGAAATTTCTGCTGAGATACCTGCTGGGTATCATCGCAACTCACAAGGAAGTAATGGCCAGAGCAGTAATACATCCCATTCACTTATTTCACATCCTTCAGACTCATGTCTCTTATTGTCTTCTATTGCTTCCCTGAGTTTTTACCTCCTAATAAAAACCTCAGCATTCGGTGCTTGCTATGGGCTGAACGTTTTTGCACCCTCAAAATTCATATGTTGAAGCCATAACCATCAATGTGATGGTATTTGGAGCTGGGCTCTTTGAGAGGTAATTAGATTAGATAAGGCCAGGAGGATGGGACTCACATGGTGGGATTAATATAATTATACAAAGATACACCAGAGAGGACACAGTGAGAAGGCAGTCATCTGCAAGCTAGGAAGAGACTTCTCACCAGAACCTGACCATGCTGATCCCCTGATCTTGAACTTCCAGCTTTTAGAACTATGAGAAAATGAAATTCTATTGTGTAAGCCACTCAAGATATGGCATTTTGTTATGTCAGTCTGAGTTGACTAATACAATGCTTTATGAATATTGGACATCCATATTACCTACCACCTATATACTTGAGTCACTGTCCATGCTCCCAGTTTTCTGCTCTGTCCAGTAGAGCTCCTCTTATTTCCATTATTGAAGGGAGCATCTTACATCTCATGGGTTGTTTTGCCATGTACATCAGTCTCTGGAATCCAGCTCTTGGGGTTTAACTCAGTTGAGCATCTTGAGTCCAATTCTGCCGGCCTAAGAAGAGAAAAACTAGCACAAACCTTGAGAAGGAGCTATATTAACTCATACTCAGGCCTCCAACACTTAGCAATCTGGCTGATCTGTAAAAAAGAGAGAATCATCTATAACAGGAAACACTTGCTTCTTTCTTTGTATATCTTTTGTCCTTTTGACTTTGGTTAGCATTCCTGAAGCCAGATCACACACAGTCTATCTTGTGAGTAAATACTATTACCTATTCCCAACATGCTATTCCCCATGTAGGTGCTGACCATTAAGTTCCTTGCACAGCCTTGATCATAAGCTGCATAAGTTTTGCCTATTTAGCACAAAGGCTATTAAATGGGACTCTTTCTCTCTCGATATTGGCTGAAATCCCAAAATCTGAGACTAATGGGGGCCAACTGCTCCCATATCCTAAAGCAAAGTGCAAAGCCATATAAGCTACACTTGCAAAGAACTACACTAGTTTTTCCAGCCTTTGCCTATTATTCAACTTCAGAGTATAAAATTTTGAGGTTGAAAATTCTGATAGTGTGAAGTGTTTTGAGAAGAGTGTCAATATTCTAAGCTTCCCAGGAGGGAAGAGGTCTTTAAGACAATCACTGTGGTCTTGGTTGGTGTAGGACTCTCGCCAGGAGAAATGTGAAGATGAGAGCCCAGCTGAAGTTAGGAGCACCAGAGAAAGGATTACACTGGGAAGTAACTGCCTTCAAACTGCAGTGGAACAAAGATATTTGTGTACCAGATGTGGATCCTGAAGCAATAAACTAGCCTGGGGATGCACTTAAAAATAGTTCCACTGAAGGCATTGTTGGTATATTCCTAAATGGCAAACAGCCCAAATGTGCATCAGTAGTAGAACAGATAAATAAAATGGGTTATATTTTTTATAATGAAATACTATTCAGAAATAAAAACAAGCTACAGCCACATTAAAAAATAAATACGAATCTTATAAACAATGAAAAATGCCTGACATAAAAGAGTACATTCTGTATGGTTTCATTTTAATAAAGTTCAAAAACAAGCAAAAAAATTATTCCACTCAAGAAGATCACTTTGGAAGACCAATGTGATCTAATAAATGGATGGGTCACAGGAATCCAAGAGGCAGAATGAAGTCTCATAGATAGATAGCCAGAGCGGAGACTAGGTGTAAGGAAGACTGCAGTAAGAGGTTCCCGGTAAGGATACCCTAAGAGAGTCAGTTCTAGATACTCTTTAGCGGCAAGGGGCACCTAGGCCTGATCACATCTGTACAAAGAGCAGTTAGCAAGTGGGGAAGGAAGAGAGTGAAGAAGAGGACAGATCACCCACGTCCTTTTTCCCCACTGCAATCTTCCCAGCTTGAGTCAGACCTGAGCTGCTGGAAAGGGGAAATTTAAATTGAGCAAGAGTTTAGAATTTTGATATTGCCCTGGACTGGACCAGTCTTTCTATTTTCAAAGAGTGTTCAGAAGTTAAGGAGTCAAGCCTGGCAGTCATCCATTGTAGGGAAAAATAAGCTGTGAAACTGATTTGAAAGAGTAATGCAAGAAAATAAAGTTGGTTTCTGGTTATCCCTCCCAAACCTAATTTGTTCAACAAATCAGTAACAAATATACACCCCTTTTAAAGGTCTTTTATATATCTACAATCCAGCAAAACTGGAAAAAGACCCCTCAGTGGTTAATGAAGAACCTACTGGCAAATTTTGTTCAGATTAATTCATCATTTGCAGGATTGGTTCATGCATCACAGAACTTTTAGCATTCTACATTCTTTCCCATTAAACATCTATCAAATTCCTTAGTAATTTTGATGAACATTTCCTAAGAGTCGTACCTCCACAAATTGAGAAACACTAACTCAGGGTAGATGAGTTAATGCTAACAACCTGGGTATCTTCAAATGACATGGCAATCCCCAGTAACATATAGCAAAAAGCAAACCTTGGATGGAAAAGTGCAGATTCTTTCCCCAAGTAAGATCTTACACATTTAATAATTTATATTTCAGTAGGACTAAAAGAAGAATCCATTAAACCTGATCAATTTCATTGGGATATACTGTAGCTTGAAGTGGAACCTAAAATCTAACTAAGAATCTAGAAAAAACGCCATTTGGAAAATTTATGGCTCTCCCTGAACTCCTACACGAAATAATATGCTACGAAAGTTTATGATCCCAAAGTGTCATTGCAATAACATGATGAAAATAAAATCCAAGATAGTTATAAAGTAAATAATTATATATCAGAGGTCATATTTGCTGCAAATATAATGAAAGAATTTTAAATCTATAAATAGAAGATAGTGTCAAAAATAGAGCTCTATATGACACTAAGGATTTATGATGAGACTTCTTACAACTGGGACCTTGAAAGATAGCAAGGTGAAAAAGTGGGATAAAATGTAAGAATTGAATAAGAAAATAAAAATAAAACACCCTGGTCTATGTCAGGAACATATATGTAACAAACCACAGTACACAAAGACACAACTAAAGAAAAGCAGTAGAGGAGGAGAAATAGTTGAAGGAAAAGGAAGAGAAAGAGAAGGATGAAGAACAGGGAGAGGAGGTTAAGTAAAAGGAGGCACAGAATGGGAGGTAGTACCAGTAATTATACATCAAAGAATTAGTTAACTCTCTCCCAGGGTCTTGAGAGAGAACTTGCCATCAGTTATCAAAGAGTGAGAATCTGAAAATAAAGAGGACAAGATCAGCACCGGCTATCTCAAAAATTAAAATGGATACAGCCTGAAGGGAGTAAAACTATAGGCAAAAGCATACTATGAAAGAGCTTCTTGAACCAAATCATTCAAAGGTTAATAGACAGCAAAGGCAGACATTGGAGGAGCTGGTCCAGTGGTATAGTGGTTAAGTTCACATGCTCTGCTTCAGCAGCCTGGGGTTCGCAGGTTCAGATCCTGGGCACAGACCTACACACCACTCATCAAGCCATGCTGAGATGGAGCCCCACATACAAAATAGAGGAAGATTGGCACAGATGTTAGCTGAGGGGCAATCTTCCTCAAGCAAAAAGAGGAAGATTGGCAACAGATGTTTACTCAGGGCCAATATTCATCACCAAAAAAAAACAAAACAAAGGCAGACATTGCAAAATACACACTGCCTCCAATGTTCCCTCAAAATAACAAGTTTATGACAGTCACTAGAATAAATAAATTGATACAACAAAAACTGTAAAATAAGTGGTCCAGGGGAAATAGCCCTGTAAACCTGAGCTTTGTCTATAATAAACAAACTGTGGTTGAATGTACAGAGATTCATTTTGCAAAGTACAGAGATGAACTAATTACATTAAATGCAACATTTAAGCTACTATTACATAAATAACATAACAATAAGAAAATTTTAATAAAATGTACCTTTTAAAGTTTCCATAGTTTATGGTTTATTACTTAGTAGAAGAGTATCATGAAACAGCCCTCACTAGACTTACCTTACTCTTCTCCTTTTACAAAAAACAACTCTGGAAAAATAACTGGGAAAACATGATTTTTAATTAAAATTTTAAATTATGAAATGAGCCTCCACTTTCTTTCCAAAATTGAAAGTGCAAGACTTAGCAGACTGGTGGAATCAAAAATGATGAAGAGGTATACATATTGGCCAGATGTTGATGCTTTTTGCTTGTTCTCTGTTTACTTCTCATGTGTGGCCCTTGGATTCTTCTCATTAGGCCTGTGAGGATGATTACAACAACGAGCTAAACCTCACTGAGACATCTTCAAGCAGGCTACTCACTCTAAAGAATTGCTAATGCTAATTAAGCACTTGCGAAACACTCAGAAGTCTAAGCACCTTATGGGTATTAATTTATTTAATTCTCATAATACTTGTATGAGATCGAGACTATTATTAGGCATATTTGACAAACGAAAGTTGAGAAAACTGAGCTACCAAGAGATTAAACAACTTGCCCAAGCATATGCAGTTAGAAATAGGAAGGAGAGCCAACTTTTGAAGCCATAATGCTCCTCCGCTCCCAAGAAAAACAACCAACTGGTAATTTGCTTGCATGACTAGAAAGAAGAGAAACATGTGGTCTCGTCAGTAAGTAAGAGTGAGCTTAGATGCTTGGCATTCATTAGGGAACGAAGACCCGCAGAGGGTGAAGAGGGCTGGCCTGGAGAAGAGAGATGCCACTTACAGACTAAGTGGGAGGCTCCTAGTTCTGTGGGAGGTGGTTGTGATGTCACTTCTCATCAGATAAGTAGGCTTCAACACTTACTTGCTTCTGGCCAGTAGGTGCAGCAGAGAGAAAAACAGTATTGAAAATGGAAGATAAATTTGGAGAAGATAGATGGTCATTTTGGGGCACAATATTATATACATTAATTAAAATAAATCTGGATCAGTTGGAAAAATAAAAGTTAAATAATACTCCAACATTTCTTACTAGAAATAAAGTTTTCAAAAACAAGAAGTCTGCCCTAAAACAATACCTTTATACTATACGTTTATGCAGTTGTGGCACACACAGCCCTTAATTATCTGCAAATTTTTTATCTCTGATAACTCTGGGTTACTAAAGGGTATAGTAATCATTCCTTTCTCATTTTACAGTTTTGTAAATTGCTCCCTAACTTATCTTATAAAATTATAATGATAAAAACATAATAGTTCTGTCTGCAACTGCATTAAATTAAAACCTTTGATTTTTTCCTGTTGACTCCTCAATTTTCAAATTTGTCAGATGTGACATTTCTTTTACATCAAGTTGCACTAAAGAAGAAATCTATGAGACCTGAAATTGTTTACCGACAGAAAAAATCAGTAGGTAAAACACTAGATCAATCAACCAATATTTTGTTGATCATTTGTTAAATGGGAAATATTTATTGAACATTTTCTATATGCTATATATAGGGGGGAATACAAGACTACAGAAGGCATGGTGGCCCGTGTTCTCCAGAAGACGTCTTTAATAACACAGTCATCATGAGAGGAGGTGTGTCAAATACCTCAGGAATGGTATACAACAGGTCAGAGACCAAGAGAGGAAGTCATTTGTGCTGATGGGCAAGAATAAATGAAGGCAATCTGGGGCAAAGGAAATAAAACTAAGAAACGGAGGAGGCGGGAGAGTAAATTTTCCAGATTTGCTGAACTATAGATGATTATTTAGGGAAAATGGAAGCATAAAGAAAAATGTAAGCTGGATCAAGGTGATGAAGGGCCTTGAAGGCCAGTCTAGAGCTATTTGTTATTACATAAATAAAACATCTGGATAACTGATCTTTTTATCCAGATATTTGGCATTATCCCAGCATTCAACTAGAAATTTTAAGATGATAAAAAAACATTCAAGAAAACATAATCCTTGGGTAAGGGTCAAGGAATATCTGAATTTGATTTTGTACTTTTTGCCAAGGGGAGAAGTCTTACTACAGTCCCTTGAGACTTAAAACAAAAAGAGACCAAGGTTAAGAAAATAAATTCTAACAAAATGTCGAAAATTCAGATGGCCTATAACATAAGATGGGTCTACTCCAAGTCTAATTTATATAATTTTATGAACATTAATATTTTAAATGGTCTCTAAAGTGGTATAGTACCCTCACCCACACACAGCCAAGACACGATGTCATTGCATTGGCTATTCCTGGATCAGAATTTTAAATGGTAACTGCACACTGATGTCCACTGAACTTACTTTGAGGTTTAAGAATCTTTATTTATTAGTGCGTGCACTTAAATCTGTAAGCTGGAAAGTCGTGAGTTCAATCGTAAATTTGGGAGTCATGAATTTGTAGGCAGTCTAGAGTTCGATCATAAATTTTGGCGTCATGAATTTGGCATTGGTTCCAGTCTTACCAAAATGTATCTTCCTAACTCTAATCCAGTGACATCACTATGGCCTTCAAACTTTAATCCTCGAGCAGGCGAAACTCCAACTATAAACACTGGGAGTTTTTCACATTTTAAACTGTAAACCCCATATAACCAAGAGTTTCGTTGTGACTTTACATGTATATAGAACTCAGCTTTTAATTCCTATGAGCAGAAAATAAAAATTCTTCAAGCACACATTTTAGCAAAAAAAAAAAAAAGAAAAGTGTTTTTCTCTTTCTTGAGTAGGGCATGAGTTAAGGATAATCTGTCACCATAACTTTGAACTACTTGATCTTAGTGTGCTTTTTGGGTCTAGTTTTAATGTTTCTTAAACCCAATTTCTCTTGTCTTCTTTAAAATGGACTAATCTCCAATCATCATGGAAATAAGTCAAGTAAATGAAAAATCATAAATTACACGGAGACTCACTAATTCAGTCAGTTTATTTGGAAACAAATGCCCGGGGCTTCAAAGAGAAGCAACTGCCTTAGCTCCAATTCACAGTAGACATTGGCCAATTTAACTTGCCAGGGAAATGATAGATGATTTAACAAAGTAAGTGGCCAATGCGACTTTCTGTTCCATCCACAGAAGTTTTCGTAGTGGGAACGAGGCAGGGGTTGGGAGAGGATAGAAAAAATCTGGAGTATTAATTCTAAATCATGGTTTTTATGAAACAGGAGGCAGCTACATCCACCCCCCACCCAGGAAATATCATAAAACAACCCTGACATTTTCAAAGGTAAATGCTTTCAATTCAATTCTCTTTTAATTATATATACTACAAAGCACTTTTAGGAAGTTATAAATCCCCAAGGACTATGAAATATAAAATTAGATATGGTCCAATCAGGAAATAATTGAAACTGTTTTACAGTTTGTTACATTATTGGAAATAAAAACTGTAGGATATCAACAAGAACAACAAGAAGAAAATGAATTCAAGATGTAAATGACATTTTATCTTACAGCCATATTGTGGTTTCTGGGTGTAAATTGCTTTTATCATATCCATATTACAACTTAGTCATGTGAAATATTAAAGGTAGATATTAATGTTCCCACTTATCAGAACAAAGAAAACTAAAGAATGGAAAGATTAAATGATATATTCAAGGCCACACAGCTAAGAAATAGAAGAAAATGGATATCCATAATTATTCCAACTTTCCACTATAATTCACTAACTATTGAAATGGAAGTGAAGAAAGGAGGTATAAAAATAGATTAAATATTTTGTAGAATCCAAGATAATATTCTTTCATTCCTTCATTTCAAAATGATTTCATATTTTCATCTGTCCCACACTTTATTATGAACTAGTGAATAAGATGAAACATAAAATATAGTTTTAGAAAAGAAACAGGTGGTCAAAAACAGAATTTTTAGAGTGGCACATAGTCAGATGAAATTCATATTTCCTCATGATTTTGCCCCCATACCATTTATAGAGATGACGAATTCTTCCTTGTTTATCCCCTTTTTAATTTTTCTTAAGATATCTGGGATAAAAACTCCAAACCAAAATTCCAAAGTTTCATTACAGGGGAATTTTCTACCAATTCTTATTTCAATATCAAGAGGTTCATTTGAAATATAGTAATGTATTATTGGGCCAAAATACTTTCTCAAAAATTAATAACTGCAGTATGGAGAATTGATAATAGTGGAATCAAGTTGGAATTTTAACTCTTTTTTTTAACTCTCAAATTTTGGGTAGATGTAGTATGGATTAGCAAGTGTAGACTGGGTCTAAGAAGTGATTTGGAGAAAGATTACTGAATTCTTGTATTGATATCCAGGAAGTAGAAAGCAAATGTCAAATAGAAATGTAAAACAGGACAGAATAAACTATTACAGCAGGCCACGAAAGTGGCTCAGTTCAAACGGGCTTGTCTGGGAATTTTGTGCTATCCAGATGGGTCAATTTGATACATGCACTTATATACATCCTACGAGAGTCAACTGAAGTCTCTTATAACTGGAATGTATCACAAGCTGACAGATTTTGAAATACCAAAGTATTGAAATACAAGCACGGTGTGATGGAAATTAGAATAACATACAAAAATCAAGTTTAATTACTTGTGCATTAATTGGAACCAAATTAGTTGTATACTCACAAGTAGAAGCATTTGGACGGATCTGCTAGATGTATAGGCAAAGGCAGAAAGATGATTTTATTTTCAGCAGCTTTAGGAAGGAAACAGAGAAAATATAGCAAATATGACAGGCTAATTAAATAAATTAGATATTTTCCATTACTGTACAGTGACTTAGCATGTTAACGAAAGAATTACCATAATATTTTGGGCAAAGTCATTGCAAACAAAACAGAAATTTTAAGGAATCATGAAGACAGTGTATTTTCTAAATGAATACATAAATCAGAGCCTTAGGAATGAAGATTTAAAAAATAAAGTGAAATAAACATAAAATAATCAGAGATTAAGATCTATACAATTTTATGTTTAAACAAAGGGGGAAAACCCTTCTCATTTGCTGGTAACAGTAGTTGTGTTAGTCCACATAAAATCAGAAAAATTGCTAAGAGGGATGGCCACCTTTAGCTAAGTCGTAAACAATTAAGTAAATTAAAGGGAAAACCTGCTGCTTCTCTGTCTCCTTGTTCCTTCCTGCCTATCAACTTCAGAAAAAATATAGAATTATAATAGCACATGCACCAGAACATTGTTCTATTAGTACTACTTTTGTGTTCCTCTATTTCTGATCATTGTACACTGAATTTACACCCTGACCCACAGAGCTGGATAGAATCCATTTTAAGTCCCTTCATGTTTAGGGATCCTAAATAAACTACCTTCAACAGACTATTCCTGTGCCTGTGTCCAGATTGAAAGCCATGTAACACCTGGACTTTGTGAGCTTAACCTGCTGTGACAAATAAAAATAAATAAGAAAGTTTCCCGTAGTTGACAACCCAGGTGGAAGTTTTACTACAATTTCCATCAGTCATGGGGGCAGGCTTCCAGTGAAATAAACTGTATTTACACACAAGTTTGTTCAGAAAGGTGTCTGTATTATAGCTTTATACAGCCTCTGAAACTTGCAAAAAGATCTATAGATATAAATAAGCTGTGAAAATAAATCCCCTTGTCCACTTGAAATTTTTATGTATCTGCTTACTGGCACTTTTTCTGTATCTAGACAACTTGGACCAAACGAGTTTTGCCCTGATACAGGGGGGAAAAACCTAGGCACTCTATATTGAATGACAAATGCCTTGGAGGAAAAAAGCCAAGTATTACGCATACGCTCTCAGATCTATATCTCACATTGATTTGATGATTTTAGCTTCCCTTTTATTCTGATTTACTGAACTGATGGGTTGCAGGAAGTGTGACAATTAAAATTTTTGAAAATACTGTATAAAGCCAAAAAAAAAAAAAAAAAAACCCTCCTGCCACTGCAGTCTAAGAGCATTGGATAAAGAAATCAAAAGTCTTGGGTTTGAACCAAAATCTCAAAAGTATTTTTTTAACTAAATTTTTCTTAAGCACATAGTGTGAAAGTCCAGGACAAGTAAAAAAGATTTATGAGAGGAGACTTGCAGTAAGATATAAACACGTGTTATAAAACTACTATATTAATAAAGTGTGGTATTGACACAAAAATGAACTAGGGTTCCAAGAAACATAAAAAACTAGAGACAATAAAAATATTGTATACAACAACGATGGCACTTAAAAGCTATTGAAAAAGGATGATTTAGCTGTTAAACAATGTATTTAGTTTTTTGGGAAAAAATGAAGTTATTCATCTACTTCTACCAAGCAGCAACATGGTTTAACCATCTAAACCATATAGATGGTTTAGCAAAGTTAATATTCAAGAAAGGAAAAAAAAGTAAAGACCAAGAAGAAAATATAGGTGGATACTTACCTGACTTTGTGGTGTGGAAGCACTTAAGCATGGAAGCTAAGGAAGATGCCACAAAGGCAAAAGCAGGATATTTTAACAACACAGAAAGTAGAAACATCTGAATCAGAAAAACAAAAACAGAAAGAACATTAAAAGGAAATGACAAATTAGAAAAGCATTACAACACACATGGCAGATTAGTGGACACAGTCCTAACTAATAAAGAACTACAAATAAATAAAAAGACAAACACACCATAAGATTATACACAAAAAACAGGAACAGACAACTTTAAAAAAGAAATATAAAGAGTCATTCAACATATCAAATAAGGTTCAATTCCATTTTAAATCTAAGAAATAGAAATTAAAATGAAATATCATTTCTCACTTTCTCTTAGACAAAAATCTAAAAAATAAATGATAATACTCAGTGTCGTTTGGATAAAGCAGACACTCTCATATGCTGCAGGCAGGAGTATAAATTAAAGCATCTTGAAACGATAAGTTGCCAATATGAATCAAGATCCTTAAAAATGTCTATGCACCCAGGTTCAGCAATTCCATGTCTGAGGATTAATCATATGGAATTAATTTAGAGATCCACACTAAGATTTATGTATAAGGACAGTCATAACAGCTTTATTTATAATAGGAAAAATAACTTAAAAACTCAATAAAAAAGATGAGCTGAATAAATTACAATACATACATTAAATGCAATATCCTACAACCATTATAAATCATATCTTTAAAGAATATTTAATGACATGCAAAATACCCGTAAGAAAATCAGAACACAAAATGCATATATACTGGTTCAAATTTTGTTGGTATACACAGACACACAGACATACACAAACACAGAAAAATGCTATACTAGACTATATCAAAGTGATAACATGGGTTAAGCATCAATCTTGGATTTTAGTTAATTTAAATTTTCTTCTTTACCTGTTTCTGTATTTTCCAAAATACCCAGAATGAATGCATATTGCTTTTCTAATGTAATGACAATAATTTTACAAAATCCAGTGTTTGACTATAGCTTCACCAGCTATGTGAACCCAGTTAGGTCACTTTACCTACTTTTAAGGTCTTCATTTACAAATGGACCACCATCCTAGCTATACTTTTCAGAGGTAGGTATATAACGTGTTTAACAGTTTCGAAAAAGTAATGAAAGGATTACACATATTTAAAGTTGCTTTTGTTATTTTATAAAATAAGAGGGCATTTATTATTAGTCTCTGATGCCTTCCTGAAAATTAGGGTCAAAAGCTCAAAAGTGGTTTGGGCTTTATAGTCAATAGAATTATTGTGGAAGGCTTATCTAACCACAGTTCCACACTATGGATGCTGTTGGCAAAATGCTTACATCGCCCACCAACTAATATACTAAACCAAGCTGAAAGAAAACTAGAGTGTTGGCATGAAGAAGAAGTCTTTCTACAATGTTCTAGATATTTGTGTTAATACAAAATATGAGTACTGCTATTAAGGAAAAGTTCAAACAGGTTTCTGCATTGCTCGCATTGATGCTTTATTTCTGAATCCTTGGCTCATTTCTCAGTCTGGAATCAGGGTGTCCTAACGTCTAACAAGGATGGTTGGGATCGGTTTTGAATTTTGTAATCTCTCATTGCTCTTTGCCAATTCTAGCCAAATGAAGGTTAAATATCACGTTGATGATAAGAAAAGGGTGAGATAGGTGACTGGATGTATGGGAGGAATGTAATACATGGAAATAGAAAGAGCAAGGTGGGATTGCTGTGCTTCAGAATCCAAAGTTGCATTCAACTGGAATAATAATAACGTTAACAACAATAAGAGCAAACAATATTTTTTACACTACTGAATTTCAGTCACCTGGACAATAAGTACTCATATGCTGAAAATTATAAAATGTATCTGTTATACTGTTCTAATGTTTTTTTAAATTTAATATTTAAGGGAAAATTTTTTAACATTTAAGGAAAAATATTAATCTTAGTGGTCATTTATAATCTACCAAAAATCCTCTCATACTTGAGCTCAGAGCATCTACCATTGGACAGAAAAAATCAAAATCATAGAAATTTCTGATATTTACATTTTTAGGTATGGATTTATACAACTAGGTTTCTGAAGCCTTGAAGATTTATCAAGCTTAGATTTCACAGAGGATTTAGAAATGTTAGAAACTCATCTTTGTTGAATATCTGGTCACAGTCTATCATTAATAAAAATTGCTGAGATGTTTTGCATGTTGGAGGAAAGAAAAAGTCATTTCACTTTTATCATCTTAATGATAGTCTGTTTTTCAGCCGGTAACTTACAATAGCAGTGATTTCCAATGGCAGTAACTTACAGGGTAGTTACAAGCTTAATCCTACTTTCTTGCTCTGGTGCAAGTTGGTCATCTTTGTTTTTAAAAAGATTAAGCAAGCCATGCTTTATTATTATAACATCAACCTCAAGTGAATTTCTTTGATGAGCGTATTTGAAAAAGCAGGAAAAATTGTCACATTCTGTGGTTCTATAGAATAACCTTCCCTCCTTTAAATCACTATATTTCTTTATGTTTCTTGTGGAAGTTGAGAAAAAGCTCCCCCAGAGAGTGACCAAGGTGAGTAGAGTAGCAATGTATGTTTACCAACAGCAACAGAAAGTTCATGGAACTGCTCCTAGTCGGAAGCTCTCCTCTCAGCCGCTTCTCCCTCCACCTTAGTGAAGGAAAACAAGCTCTGTCAGGGTTACCATTGGCTGCTGCTTTCAGCCACAGGTTGGAGACTTAAGTTCAACACAGTTATTTGCACAGAGTTACACACAGTGTGGATAAAATTTCATGTTACTCATATACTCAGCTTTCTTTTCTGATAAGCATATTTATTCTACAGATATCTACACTTTTTCTTATGTGTGAAGATACAGGCTTGTAAGTGTGTCTACCATTTGTATTTGGACACACCTGAAGGCACTTGGTATTGCATGGTGGCAAGTTCAGAGCATATTTGCTAAGTAGTTAATCAATGTGATGGTAATGATATTCAATGATAATGATATTCAATGATAATGAAAGGAGTTTTTATTACTTGTCATTATTGAGCTTAACTGTTGAGAGACAATCAGTAATGTTGGAAAGAATATGGACCTTGGAGCCAAGTAGTACCTCAATTTAAACTCTGCTCTAATTTACAGGCTGTGTAATAAGAAGCATATTACGTAACCACTCTAATCCACAGTGTCTTCATCAGTAAATAGTTATGTTTTGTGGGCAGGGATTAAATGTGATAAAGTATGATAGAGCGATGCATGCATAACACACACTCTATAAGTGGGAGTGGGTTTTTAAGTATTTGTTTAAAACACGCTAGAAATTATTTAACAGGCTATCCTTCCCGTCCATTGAAAATCTGTACCCTTCCTGTCAAAAATATTCAAAGCATGAGATGATTTTTAAGAAAAGTTTGAATGTTCAAGATCTAAATAATATTTAAAATATATAATTGATACTTCATTTCCTCATTTTTCTTATGTGTGGGCTGGAATCTAATTATTTCTCTCTTATTTCTTTAATCTCTCTCTTTGCCTCCGGACTGTAAGCTTCGTGAGGTTAGAGACCAGGTCTGTTCTGCTTCTCATTGCTTTCCCAGTGCCTACACAGAGTAGGCATTCAATAAATATGTGCTGATTGAATGAATGAAAACTAATGAACCTCCTTTAAGAGATAGTGAGTGATGAATGTGATGAAGGTACAGTCAGTCCCGCTTGCCTTACAGACTCACCAACAGCGCAGGAGAAAGGAATGGAGCTTACAAGCAGAACATAGTCCTCCATACCATTTGATCTCTCCCGTCCATGAAATCCCTATTATCATTGGTACAGACAATATATTAAGTTAATTTCTTTTTGCTTTTATAAATGGCTTTGTTTCTTTATTCCAGAGTTGTGAAAAGAATAAGAAAATGTTCTTGTCTATAAAACAGGCATTGGAAAATGCCCAGTATCTACCCCTTTATTGTTTGGCTGCACTCAAGACCTCTGTAATGAGCCCATTTGCGGTATCAGTGGCGACCTGTGAAAGAACATGTCAGATCTGGCTGCTCTACCAAAATGTTAGGCAGCCCAGTGAGTGGGAAACCTGAGGAAGGGGTAGTTTAGCTTTATATTTTACTATCTGCCACTTCTTTTGAACAGCCTGGGTGGTGCGTGGGGCCTCTGGCACTGTTCCCAGAAGCACTGCCCCTGCCAAGCAGAATTTGCACCTTCACGAGTGCTGATTGCCCCTGATAGAAAGATACAGTCCTCTTTGGGAAGCAGCTTTCTGGGAAAGATATCACATCTCCAGTCTGGTTGTGGGGAGGACCCAAGGAAAGAGGAATATTTGGGAATAGGAGGGAGCAGATACTAATTTGATTCTTTTCTCATTACATCTGTTCAATCTACCACTTATTTTGAAGACTTAAGTTCCCTAGACACAGATCATAGAAAAATAATAAAATATGAAGGCAGCGAAGTTTCTCGTTTTCTTCTTCTTTCTCTCTCTCTTTTTTTCTTTTTTACAGAGTATTATAAAAAGTTCGGTTTTCTGGCTAACAGCAGCAAATGTACAAAGCTCTCTTCGTTAGGGTTTGCTATTTAAACCATCAGCTCATTCTGCGAGAACATCAAACATATGTCTACCAGATGCTGGGAACAGCGCGGTCCTAAGGACCTGACTCCAGTGAGCAATAATCTGCGGACAGCGGGTGTGAACCTGAGCTGGGCCAACACCTCATCAGACCGAATGGCTAATTGATTTCAAAATTAGACTTGGTATTTCTGAACAATAATCTTAAAAGGCAGCAATAAAATACATCAGGATCCTTTGAGCTAGCCAAGCTTTCATCCAAATGGCTTATTACAAAGAGCTGGCACACCTGAACTTTGGCACAGTCAAATAAATCCCCAAACAGCAAATGGAAACCACATTTGGCACTGGAGGTTTGTCAGGCGAAGTTTGTATTCACGAGGAAACATGATTTTTGATTTTGAAAATAATTTTTGTGTTAGTAGGCAGGAAGCAATTCATTGAATGTGCTTTACTTTGACACCTGTGATTTATGTAATAAAATATGCATAATAGGTACTTGAAGGCATTTGGGTGTCACATAATCTTTGGAACACCAGGAGCAGCCAGAGTGCAGCCAAGGTTAGAGTGGTTCCATTAGCGATAACTTAATCTCATGTGTAGGCCTACCCCTTTGAACTCTGAGTAGCTGTTTTGTGGCATCAGGGTCCAAAAGGGTTTAAATCTGACCGCACTGCAGTGACAATAAATTATACCAACTATTTTAGAAATGCTTGGAATCTTATCTTGCCTTCAGAGTGAGCAAACTAAGATTACAATCCCTGGTTTACAAGATGGCATAAATTCTGAGAACAAACACCTAAGATTTACCACGTCAATGGTGTATGTGTCTCGATACTCTTCCCATGCAGCCGTTCGTTCTCAGCACTTCTAGAGACACAAACTGACCGCCCGTTTAACAAAAAAAGACGAGGCAAGAAATAAGGTATGTGTGAGTGGGTAAAATGAATTAAAGAAATGATTAATGAATAATCCGTGAAAAATGGAATTCTTGTTGTAATTTTCTGGCTATTTTAGGAGAATTGCTTTTGACATTTTCTTTATACTTCTTATCCAAATAATTGACTCAATTTTTTAAATTAAACTTTTGCAAAGGCGGTCTACTTAACTGGAAGGATTTAAGTCTTTTCACTTACTTGCTAGATTCTACCCAAAGATAAAAATATCTCATGGAAGGAGGAGGGAGTATAAAAAATTTTAAGGAAAGGAAACAGCATCATCAGCGTTGGTCTACCTCAGATCTCATACAGCAAAGGATTATCGCGAGAACAAGGAGGGAAGGGAGTGACCCTGGAAACTTTATCTCCAATTGAAAACATTTTTCCCTTCCTTGCTCTCTCCCTTTTCTAGGGCAATGTCTCTCTGATTGTTCAGAAAGAAAGCTGACAACCTAAACGCAACTGTGATTATGACTTTTTAATTAGGAAGTTACTCCCAGCCCATGGTCTGGGCTGAGCTCATTAGAGGTGACTGCCGCTGGGGAATTAGTGGTCAGAGAAAGTCAGATATGAGTTCTGTCCTCTGATAGACTCGGCTATTGGATACGTCCTCCTTTCTGGACTTCACTTTCCTCATTTTTGAATGATCAGAATTGGACTATATGATCTCTAAGGACTACTTCAGTTCTAAAATATTGTAAAGCTATAAAATAGTCCCTTCAAAGTTGAGATAAACAAGCTTGCTGCATGCGTTGCTTGAAAGAAAATAAATATTTAGGGTGTGATATTTAATGAACTGAGTTAGGACACATGCAATGGTTACAGAAGTGTGGTTTATAACCACATTCTCCAGCATAATGAAATAGAGAAGTAATCGACAAAAACTTTGATGAGAAAATACTAGTTGAAGTGGAAATAATTTTTAGTTAGAACTAAGTAGAGGGAAAAATCACTCATTAACTTTACTAGTGCAGGGTAATAGCAAAATTCTCCAAAATAAAATTAGCTTCTGGGAGCGAATCCCTCAGATCACATTCTCCATTTATCTAGTTAGCCAGCATATTCTGAGTGTTTCTTTCATAAAGACAAATGAATGCCCAAGATATGCAAGTTCTCTAGAGAATTACTAATGCAGTGTTGAATTCTGGAGAGTTTTAGATGTTATGAAGATTAACTACTTGGTATTCTGTTTACATATTGTGTCAGTATAAAATAAAAGAGTAAAGCATATATTTAGTTTCAAAATGTTATTGACAAAAATTGAAATGTAAAATAGTGCTTAAATACTAAAACACTTTTATGTTCTACATTCAAGTCCAAAGTTCTTAGGGTTTTCCTTTTCAATACATATTCAGTAATTAAAATTTATATTAAGATGACCCTGAATTATCTATACTGTTAAATAATTTTATCTGGAATCTTAACTAATGTATTTTAGAGGATACCTATTCTTATTTTATTGAATATGCTTTTTGTCTCATTTAAGTAATTTTCCAATTTTTGTGAAATGGCAATAATAATGACAAGAATATCTAAGAAATGTATTTTAATGTGCCAAGTGTTTTATTTTTATTTATTTATTTTTTTAAAGATTGGCACCTGGGCTAACAACTGTTGCCAATCTTCTTTTTGTTTTTTCTGCTTTATCTCCCCAACCCCCCCTGTATACAGTTGTATACCTTAGCTGCAGGTCCTTCTAGTTGTGGGATGTGGGACGCCACAGTGGAGCGCGAGAGCTTAACCACTCGGCCACGGAGCCGGCCCCAATGTGCTAAGTGATTTAAACGACATAACTGGGGGCCACCCCGTGGCCAAGTAGTTAAGCTCACGTGCTGTGCTTCGTGGGCCCAGGGTTTCTCTGGTTCGGATCCTGGGCGTGGACATGGCACAGCTCATCAGGCCATGCTGAGGTGGTGTCCCACATGCCACAACTAGAAGGACCCACAACTAAAATATACATCCATGTACTCGGGAGAAAAAGCAAAAAAAAAATGAGAGATTGGCAACAGTTGTTAGCTCAGGCGCCAATGTTTAAAAAAAAAAAGGAATAATAAAAAATAAAAAATAAATAAAAAAATAAACAAAATACTCACATGTTTCACAATAAACTTATAAGGTAGGCACTGTTGCATCAATTTTACTGATGAAGAAAGCAAGTTTAAAGAAGTTAAGTGACTTGCCCTAGTTAACACAGTAACTGACCGTTACTTACTAGTTTCTGTTGTCTACAATAGTCACCATTAATACTGCAATGAGTACAATCAATTCGTTTCTTCATTCATTCTGCAAATATTTATTGATGGCCTACTAAATGGCAATCACTAGGCATGGAGGATAGGAGTGAATTTATTGTAGGGTGGGAGATCAGAAAATAAATAAGTAAATATAAATAAACAAGATTATTTCAGTTAGAGGATCTGGGCATGCAAGTCGTGACTGAGTGTTGTTTAAGGCAAAGCAGAATGATGCCATGGAGAGCGACAGGGGGGTAATTTTAGATTAAGCAGACAGAGAGGGCTTCTTGGAGGAGGTGGCATTTGGGCTGAGATTTAAATGACAAAAAGCATCCAGCCTTGGGAAGATCTTGGGCAAGGGCACCAGGTAGGGCAAACAGCTAGTACACAAACTTTGAGGCAGGGACAAGTTTTCTGAGCATAAGAAATATAAAGAAAGCCAATGAGGTTACAACCCAGTGAACATGGGAGGGCAGGCAAGGTGAGTGTGGAGAGAAGGGGACTGGATCTTGTGTGGCCTTCCTGCCCATGGTAAGGAACATGAAATATATTACTGAAATACTAACATAAACCCACTTTTTAAACTATTGTCATTAATATCTGCTTTAGTGACGCAAAGCAGAAGTTTGCACACTTTTCTGACTCTTAGAATGCTTGGAGATTTTAGGGCGGAAAAAAAACGCTATAGACCATCTTCCTGGAAAAATGCACGTATGCAAAAAAATGTGCACACTATTTCAGGAATTAATTGGGTTCATGTTCCCCCAGGAGCTTATATATAGTCCCATGGATTTGGGGTTAAGAAAAATCACAAAAACTATTTAACAGTGAGCTAAATGAATTGTGGTCATTAAACCATAATTATAAGCCGCAGCTAAGTAGACAATTTTATCCCTAAAAATTATGTAATGCAGACCATAAGGTACTCTGCCCTACACAAGGCTAAGTTTCCAGTTTCAGCCTCAGAGTTGTGGGGGCTTTTTTTTTTTGCAGATCCATAATCTCCTTTCTGCAAGTATGACATGCAAAAGCCATATTCTTAAAGCTGAAAAAAATAATTTAATAAATCAATTACCAGCAAAATTTGACCTTTACTGATGTGAGGTTATTTACGACTTACGTTAATTTGTACCACTCGTGTGTTTTGTGTCAGAGATAATAATGTGTTGGATTATGGAATGATGCCTCAGTTTCCACAGGTGATGTTAATAGATAGATAGATCCCTCCATCCACAAAAACCAAAATTCTGAAACACATGAGGCCTTGAGATTTGGGGGTGAGGAAACGTGGACCTGTATAACTTCTGAGAATTTTCTTGAATATTTTACACATCTGCTCTAAGTATTCAAGATACCATACACATCTTCCCTATGTATTCAAGATACCAAGCATAAGTTGGCATACAGGGCTCTAACCACTTACATCCACCTGGTATTCTGGCAGGTTTTAGCTGACGGCCTAGCGTTTCCACAGTGCAGACCACCTCCGGAGTAGGAAGAGCACAGGACACCGTGAACGTTCTCCCTGAGCGAGGAAAAGCAACACCTGTACCAAATTAATTTGTGCTTATCCAGTGTGAAGTTCACAGGGTCCCTCAGCCTTTCTTACCTACGAAGGGTGGTCTATTGACTTCGCTGTTGTGCAAAACAAGCCCACAGAGGGGGCCCCAGCCTCGTGAGGGGCTTTTCCAGGAATTATTCCTAACGTGTTCCCTAGCTTGCTTCTTCCTTTGTTTTCTCCATTCTTACTTAACCTTTATTTATACTGTGTAGTTTTGCATTTTCAAGGCATTTTACCACCATTAAATTGCTAACACATCCCGCATTGTCTTAAAGTGGGCATCCTTCTCCCCGTACTGTGGAAAGACACAGAGATGCGTGAAGTAGTTTGCTCAAGGAATCCGAATGTGAGTCAGTGATTAGACCTCACTTAGAACTCAGAGTTTCGTACACAGTGTTCTCTTCTTAGGTCTCCAGGGCTCCATGTTATTATCTGGGAAACATTCCCAAAGACCAAACTAATTATCCCTAGCTGTGATGTTTCTGCCTAACATATAAACACTTCTGGGGGTAGAAGAGAGGGGGAGAACTGCAAAGCAATAAATGTCCTAATTTTCCATAATGTATTAATGTATCGAATATAATAAACGTGTTAACTCTATTCAGTCTTTCTAAAATCATTTCCCCGTTATGTTCATGTATTTTAACAGGGCCATTGAAAACCTAAAACAATTGTTTTAAGAAATAAAATATTAGATTAAAACTATTAGATTTGAAATTTTGGTGGGGGACATTCGTTTATTTATTTTACTTTATTTATGTGCTCCATGGAAAAGTTAAGATTCATTTTGCAGGTAGTGGAAAACCAGAAAAAAATGTATCTTTTACAAAAGTTTCTAGTGGAGATCTGCCAAAATTCAAAGATTTCTTTTAATCCAAACCATATTTTTTCAAATATGAAAATTTGACATATGACTCAATAAGGAAAGGAGAGCAAATTCGGAGGAATTATTCTTCTCTAGCTGTCCCCAATTCTTTCTCCCTCCTACATTGTCTTGCGGACACCCCTTAATTAATTATTTTCTTCCCCTGCTCCTCTCTAGATCACTGTAACTGACCTGTTTCCATTCACGTGCAGGTTGCATCCAGGTTTTTCTCAACCTGTGCCTTAGCCCCTTGGGTTATTGTAGGATCTTCTATTGTGCACATAAATTTCCATCTGTATATATTCCACTACTCCAGAAGTCTGATTTGACAACTCAGTTCTGTATTACACTGCCTCACTTCTCCATCAATGCCAGGGACAACTTTCTTGAGTCTTTGGACCAACTCCATTTTTATATATCTTTAAGGAAAAGTAACCCATTTCTACTTATAAAATCTTACAGTGCTCACATTTCCTACTCTTTTAGAAGCCCAGTAATAGCTCCTTCTCTCTGTGGGATTCCCCACATCACCACCAACATAACTGCCCAGTGTTCATCATTCAGACAGCATCAACACCATTCCGAAAGGCCTTTCAATGGCTCTCAAGATTATAGCTCTCAAAAATGGGCTATATAAACCATTCTGTTCATTCCTCAAACACCACATTTATGTGTACCCTGAAAGAATTTAGGGTGTGCCTCTTTCTCCAATCATGGCCCAGTTTGTTGGTCTCTGGGGGCTTGGCAGAGTTCCCTCTGAACAGTCCCTAAATTTGCACTTACACGTGTAATAGCCTTTTCCATTCCATTCTACACATTGTAATTTTCTTTCTTTAATCTTGAACACTTCTCCTTCCATCGAGTCTTTCCTTATTAACATTACGTGCCCCAAATCTCTCCATTGACCAATTGTGTATTACTACTCTTTTCATACTTTGGCTTTTTAAATTCCCATGTGGAAAATTCTTCTTGTTATTCTCACATCTGTCTTTCCTTTTCTCAAAGAACACTGTCTTTATAGATTGGTACCTATTCAATCTCAAATAGGTAATGCCAATTCTATGCCATGATCTTAATTATCTGTTGTCTATTCAATATATTTTTTTAAAAAGAGATGTTTAAAAATTAGTGTCCCTTTTTCTACTAGAAAAAAAACCTCAGTGTGCTATAGTGGAGGTGAGTAAAGTATAGTATTTCAAAAGGTGGATGCCAGAGCCAGACTGTCTTGGATATTATTCCAGTCCAAACCTTAATTATTAGCACTATGCACTCAGGTAAGTTAAAATCTCTGTGCCTCAGTTCCTCACTGATTACACTGAAACAATCATAGTACCTACCTCTTAAGAGGTACTATATGAGATTCTAATAAGAAAATATACTGAAAGAATTTAATATAGTCTGGTATGTACTAAGGACCCAATAAAATGTAACTTGCTTATTTAAAATTAGATTGAGTTTATTATCTGACTTTCAACATGCTGACTATTGGGGGAGGGGCTATAGAGAGCAGAGTGCAAAAGAACACACTATGAGCTTCAAAACAACTTGTAACATAAAATATTTAGTGTGGTTAGGTATTAAAGTTGTGACTTTAATTATAGTGTATCCTACTAAGAAATTTCATATTTTTAATCATTCAGGTAGTGTAGTATGCATTTATCTAGAGAAAATCTATGCACAGCAATAGAGGAATTTGCCTATGTGTTCTCAGTATTGAATAAATGTAAATGTGAATGTTCTTCCCTGAGCTGGTCCTCTTTACCAATCCAAATAGAAAGTCCTATATGATAGCATTCTCATCCTACTGTAACGTTAGCCCTAAAAGTTCATTCACAACAGTGTCGGTATCTGTCTCCCAGCAGCAGATATATGTCCAAATTTTTCCAAAATTTATAATCAATGGAATGATAATAAATGAACTCAGTAATATAGCTCCCTAGTACCACTCTTGCCCATGGCAAATCATCAAGTAATATTCAGTAAATTTAACTGAATAATGTTTTGCTATAATTATAAAATGAAAACCAACATAGCTTGGTTCAAATTTGTGAAAACGATAGTTATAGCAACTATAGATACGTTTACATAACTAAATAAAATAAGCCTTGCAAACATCTAATAAATGCGGAGTGATTTTACTAGTTTGAGAGCTGAGAGTTAAATATAAGCTATATTCTTAGTAAGAAGATCAGGAAAGGCTGCCCATCAAGCTTGCACAGTGGGTTCACACTCTGAAGCATCTCCTGCTCGCTGGAAACAGAGCAATAACAGAAAATATAGAAACTAAAATTAAAGGGACAAAGTAGGATTTAAAAGCAAGATGACCATTGATAATGGATTAAAAACAGAGCCAAAGCATAAAGTTATGAGTCAGGCTAAGGCATGGCCAGGCAGAGGCAGAAGTAGCTGGAAGAAGAAATGGTCTGAACTGTGCCTGAAAATGCGGTTTGGGTGTAGTTCTCACACCCTTGAGTGGAGGCTCCCCTAAGCTGCTCGGGGGCCAAGGCTGGTGGGAAGATGTGGAACGAGGGAGCCTTGAGAATGCAGGTGCTGCTGCTGACCAGGACAGGAACCAAGGCCTCCCTACCCCCCACCTTGGAAGTTTAGGGATATTATATGCCTAATATCACTAACAGTTGAGGGCACTAAACTCATAATATAAGGTAGGATTCTATACTCGGTAAAGGCAACTACATATCCACGAGAAAGGGAAAGCGAGAGAGAAAACACTGAAAATTTGCCTTCATTTTACAAATTCCAAAACACGTGAGGATACCTTATGTTTGGAGAGACAGCTGAAAAACAGAATATGGATTCACGTCACATGAAATTAAAATAATATAACATCCTGATAAATGTTTTAAGAATATTTAAGCTTCCTAAATAGATACATGAAAGTATAATACACATGAAAATTTGTCAAAGAAAAACAGGCAGAGAAAAAGAAGGATAGAAAAAAAGAAAGAAAAAAAGAAGGGGTTAAAAGGGTCAAATAGATTTAAAAATAAAACTCATAAAAATAAAAAATAGTAATTGAGATGACTCAAAAGAATAGACATGCTAGACCGGACACAGTAAAAGAATTAGAGAGGACTTAGATATTTTCAGAGAAATTGGTACAGAGAGATGGACAATATAAAAATGCAGAAATACACATTTAATCGAAAAGTTCAGTGATATGGAGACTAGATTGTGAGCTCCCATGGGTGCCTAGCAGAGGTTCTAAGAGTAGAATAGAGTGAGTTGTAGATAAGCAATATTTTAAGTGATGGCATCTGAAAATTTTCCAACGTGAAAACATGAAAGAAATAATGAATTGGCTGATTGAAAATGTACTTAAACTATGAGCATCATAAGTAAAAATAGTAATTATACTAAGACATATAATAGTGAAAATATAGAAACAAAAGATCCTAAAAAGCTACCAGAAAAAAAACAGACTACATTAGAAGGAAAACAAAAAATAAAAACAAAAAGTATGCCAGCATTAATAGATCCCAGAAGGCAACAGAGTAATGTTTTTAAAGTACGGAGAGAAAAATAGGTCTTAAATTAAAAATGATTATCCTGTTGTCTATCCTCGAATAACAAACATAAAAAGACAATAAATAAATGAATAAAAGCAAAAAGACAACATAAAAATATTTTCAGAACTAGGATAAGGGAATTTGTCCTCCACAAAGCTCTTCCTTAAATGCAACAAACAGCAGAATAAAAAGTAAACATTGAAGGAAAGAACAAATACAAAATATTTTGGATTGTTTAACTTAAAAAAGTTTACTGGGGGCCAGCCTGGTGGCATAGTGTTTAAGTTCTCACACTCTGCTTTAGCAGCCCAGGGTTCATGGGTTTGGATCCTGGGCACAGACCTACGTACTGCTTATCAAACCATGCTATGGTGGCAATCCACATACAAAATAGAGGAAGACAGACACAGACTATAGCTTAGGGCCACTCTTCCTCAAGAAAAAGAGGAAGATTGGCAACGGATGTTAGCTCATGGTCAATCTTCCTCACCAAAAAAAAAAAAACAAAGTTTATTGTTTTGCATGCATTTTAGAAGGTAAGAATAAAAATACAATCAATATCTTCCAAACCAGGAAAAATAATTGTCTAACTCTATCAATCAAACATAAGGCAGGTGTTATAGGCTAAGTTTTATTCCTCCAAGATTCCTGTGTTGAAGTCCTAACCCCCAGTACTTCAGAATCTTATTGTATTTGGAGATGGGGTCTTTAAAGAAGTGACAAAGTTAAAATGAAGCCACTAGGGTGGGCCCTAATCCAATCCGACTGGTATCATTATAAGAAGAGGAGATTTCAAGACAAAGGATGCGCATCCACAGAGAAAAGACTATACGAGGCTAGAGGAAGAGTGCAGCCTTCTGTAAGCCAAGGAGAAAGGCCTCAGAAGAAACCAAACTGGCCTACTACTTGATCTTGAATTTCTAGCCTCGACAACTGTGGGAAATTAATGTTGTTGTTTAAGCCACCCAGCCTGGTGTTTTTGTTATGGCACCCCTACCAAACTAATGTATCAGGAAGGCAGGGGGGAAAGAGGAAATGAAATAATTGATAAACATAAATCAAGTTGATAATTTGATCTAAATTGATAAAATGAGTTGATTTAATGAAGTTAATATAAGAAATTTGCAATAATGTGGATATAAAGAAGTCTAAATATTTAAGTAATTCAAATAAATTAACCTGACCTACTAAAAGAGATTATGAGACGGATTTTTAAAATCCACCATATGATGTTTACAAGACACACACACTTACATACACACACAGACACACACAACTACACCTAAAAAAAAGCTACATAGAAAATTTGAAAATATGATGATGAAAAAATATAATACGCAAATATTAGCTAAACGAATTTAATGCAATATTAATATCAGACAAAATAAGCATAAAATGAAAAAACCTTTCCTATGATAAATAGTGGCACTTCATGATTCTAAAAGGAAAAAATTTGTCAAAAAGATATAATCATGAAAAGTATGTTTCTACTCAAGGTAAAAACTGAGAGAATTGCAAGAAGAAGTTGACAAACTCACAGTTATAGTGAAAAGTTTTAGCACACCTACATAATAATAGGTTTAACAACAAAGTTTTAAAAAGACTCTTGAAGACAATAGATAGATAAAGGATATTTATTTTCAGCAATTTGAAACATTTACAAAAGTGGGTCACATATGTTTTTCAAAAAGAAAGGCTCAACAAATTTCCAAGAATTAATATCACGCATAATAGATTTTTAGCCCAAAAAGTAATTAAATTAGAAATTAACCATAAAGCACTAGTTTAAAATTAAATTGTATGGTTGGAAGCTAAAAAGTAAACATAAATCATTAGTTGAAAAGAAAATTGTAATAAAATTTTGATTTATTTAGAACTTTATAACAAAAAAATTTACACAGCAAAATTTATGAAATGTAAGTAAAACAATAAGCAAATGTATTGCCTTAAATGCATTTGAGAAAAGCAAAAACTTGATTAAAATAGATGAATAAAATATTCAACTTGATATTAGAGGGAAAAACAAGACAGAAAACTAAAATGAAAAATAATAAAAAGTTTATTACTGGTAAGCTAATAACCATCAATAAATTCCAATAGGTAGCCAAATATATAATTCACCCCAAATGACACCAAGCCTAAACACCAAGTCAGTTTCACCAAAATTTCAAGGGATAGAAAAATCTCATCTCATATAACCTATTTCGGGAAAAGAAAAAGAGAAAGAGAACCAACCCGGCTTTTTATGAAACTAATATAACATGGATCCCCAAACCAGAGGAGAGCACAAGAAACAACATTACAGATCAATTTCACTTATAAATATAGATGCAAAAATGAATAAATTTTAGTAAATAAATTTCAATGGCACAATAAAAGGTATGATAACTAAAAAGGATTTATTCCAGAAATTTTAACTTATTTTCTACATCATAAAATCTACACATCTATCTGCCATCTATCTATCTATCTACTTCAATATGTACAAAGTAATTTGATAAAATTCAACATTTGCTAATAATTTTTTAAAGTTCCAAAGCAGAATAGAGGAGCAGTCACCTAACCTGACAAAGCCAATCTATCTAAAAACTATATCATAATTATTTCCAAAATGGTAGTGTGAGAAGTGTCCAAGCTAATTGAATAAGATAAGATAAGAAAAGGAAAAAGGAATGCAGATTGGGAAGTAAGAAATAAAACCGTCTTTGTTCACAGATGTCATGATTGTCTATGTAGAAAATCTAAAAGAATCAACCAAAAAACCCTCCTGGAACTAATAAGGAATTATAGTAAGATTGCAGGGTACGAAGTTAATATACAAAAGTCAATTGTTTTCCTATGTACCAACAATGAATAAGTGGAACTTAGAATTAAAAACACAATATAATTTATATTATTACGCCAAACAAAGACATACCTAAGTATAAATCTAACAAAATATATACATTATCTATATGAGGAAAAACTACAAACTCTGACGAACAAAATCAAAGAATTAAATAAATGGAGAGCTATTTCATGTTCATGGATAGGAAGACTCAATATTGTCAAGATAGCAGTTCTTTTCAACTACATCTATAGTTCAATGCAAAATCCCAATCAAAATTCCAGCAAGTTCTTTTGTGGATATCAACAAACTGACTGTAAACATTATCTGGAGAGGTAAAAGACCCAGGATAGCTAATATAATATTGAAGGGGAAGAACAAAGTTGGAGGACTGACAGTACTTGACTTCAAGCTAGAGTAATCAAGACAGTGTGGCACTGGTGAAAGAACAGAACAAATAGATCAATGGAACAGAATAGACCCACATAAATATAGTCAACAGATCTTTGACCAAGGAGCAAAGGTAGTACAATGGAGAGAGAGTCTTTTCAAGAAATGGTGCTGAAACAACTGGATGTTTACATGCAAAGAAAATGAAGCTAGACATAGACCTTAGATCCTTCACAAAAATTAACTCAAAATGGATCACAGAACTAAATGTAAAACACAAAACTATAAAATTAGAAGATAACATAAGAGAAAATCTTGATGACCTTGGGTATGATGATGGCTTTTTAGATCCAACACAAAGACACAATCCATGTAAGAAATAACTGATAAGCTGGACTTCATTAAAAATAAAAACTTCTGCTCTGTGAAAGACAATGTCAAGATGATGAAAAGAAAAGTCACAGACTGGGGGAAAATATTTGCAAAAAACATATCTGATAAAGGACTGTTATCCAAAACATATACAAAACTCAACCATAAGAAAACAAATAGCTCAATTGAAAAATGGGCCAAAGACCTTAACAGACACTTCACCAAAGAAGATATACAGATGGAAAATAAGCATATGAGAACATGCTCCACATCATATGTCATCAGGGAAATGCAAACTAAAATGAGATACCACTACACACCTGTTAGAATGGCCAAATCTGGAACGCTGACAACACCAAATTCTGGTGAGGATGTGGAGCAACAGGAACTCTCTCATTCATTGCTGGTGGAAGGCAAACTACTTTGAAAGATAATTTGACTGTTTCTTACCAACGAAATTCTATGAAGTCTGAGAGAAGTGAGAAAGCTGCAGAAGAAAAGTCTGAAGCTAGCAGAGGTTGGATCATGAGGTTTAAGGAAAGAAGCCATCTCCATAACATAAAAGTGCAGGATGAAGCAGTAAGTGCTGATGTAGAAACTGCAGCAAGTTATCCAGCAGATCTAGCTGAGATAATTAATGAAGGTGGCTACACTAAAAAATAGATTTTCGGTGTAGATGATACAGCCTTATATGGAAGAAGACGCCATCTAGGACTTTCATAGCTAGAGAGGAAAAGTCAATGCCTGGCTTCAAAGCTTCAAAGGACAGGCTGACTCCCTTATAAGGGGCTAATGCAGCTGGTGACTTTAAGTTGCAGCCAATGCTCATTTACCATTCTGAAAATCCTAGAGCCCTTAAGAATTATGCTAAATCTACTCTGCCTGTGCTCTAGAAATGGAACAACAAAGCCTGGATGATAGCACATCTGTTTACAACATGGTTTACTGAATATTTTAAGCCCACTGTTGAGAACTGCTGCTCAGAAAAAAAGATTTCCTTCAAAATATTACTGCTCATTGACATAGCACCTTGTCATCCAAGAGCTCTGAAGGAGATATACAACAAGATTAGCGTTGTTTTCATGCCTGCTAACACAACAGCCATTCTGAAGCTCATGGATCAAGGAGTAATTTTGAATTTCAAGTCGTATTATTTAAGAAATACATTCCATAAGGCTATAGCTGCCATAGATAGTGATTATTCTGATGAATCTGGGTAAAGTCAATCGAAAACCTCCTGGAAAGGATTCACCATTCTAGGTGCCATTAAGAACATTTGTGATTCGTGTAAAGACGTCAAAATATCAACATCAACAGGAGTTTGCAAGAAGTTAATACCAACCCTCAGGGGTGACTGAGGGGTTCAAGACTTCAGTGGAGGAAGTAACTGCAGATATGGTGGAAATAGCAAGAGAACTGGACGCAGAAGTGGGGGCTGAAGATGTGATTGATTTGCTGCAATTTGATGATAAAACTTTAAAGGATAAAGAGTTGCTTCTTTTGGATGAGCAAAGAAAGTGATTTCTTGAAATGGAATCTACTCCCTGGGAATTTGCTGTGAACGCTGTTGAAATAACAACAAAGGATTTAGAATATTACATAAACTTAGTTGATAAAGCAGCAGCAGGGTTTGAGAGGACTGACTCCAATGTTTAAAGAAGTTTTACTGTAAGTAAAATACTATCAAACAGCATCACATGCTATAGAGAAATCGATTCTGAAAGGAAGAGTTAATCAATGTGGCAAACTTCATTGTTGTCTATTTCAAGAAATTGCCAACCTTCAGCAACCACCACCCCGATCTGTCAGCAACCATCAACATTGAGTCAGGACTCTCTACCGGCAGACAGATTAGGACTCGTTGAAGGCTCAGGTAAAGGTTGGCATTTTTTAGCAATATAGTATTTTTAAATTAAGGTATGTACCTTTTTTAAGATATAATGCTATTTTCTACTTAATAGACTACAGTATTGTGTAAACATAACTTTCATATGCACTGTTTTATTACTCATTTTATTGCAATATTCACTTTATTGTGGTGTTCTGGAACCCAACCTGCAACATCTTTGAGGTGTCCCTGAATTTACTGAAAGGAACTGAAAAGTTATATCCACACAAAAACCTGCACATGGATGTTTATAGCAGCTTTATTCATAATCACCAAAATTTGGAAGCAACCAAGATGCCTTTCAGTAGGTGAATGGATGAATAAACTGTGGTACCCCCAGACAATGGAATATTATTCAGTGTTGAAAAGAAATGAGCTATCAAGCCATGAAAAGGTATGGAAGAATTTTAAATGTATATTACTAAGTGAAAGAAACAGATCTGAAAGGACTACATACTGTATGATTCGAACTATATGACATTCTGGAAATGGCAAAACTATGAACAAACAAAAAGCCCAGTGGTTTCCAGGAGTTGTGGGTTAGAGGTTTGTAGGCTTGAGGGTGTGGAGTTGATGAATAGGCAGAGCACAGAGAATTTTTAAGGCAGTGAAATGCTTTTGTGATACTATAAAGATGGATATGTGTCATTAAACATTTTTCCAAACTCATGGAATGTACAACACCAAGAATGAACCCTAAGTTTCTGAAAGATGACAGGACTGGATATAAAAATATCCATATTAAAATAGAACTGGAGCAGCCATTTCAGAAGAATTACCTTGCATGTCTTGATTTTTTAATCTTCTGAACTGGATCAGACTGTCAGCATTCCAAGAAGTCAACAAGGACAGGAATATCCCGTTTGTAAGGACAGATGAAATTGGACTTTGCTGATGACTGAATCAATGAAATACAAGTCTAGCCTTTTGCCTGATAACTAAATCTCAAACCAATCTATGAAGCACAAAGCTAGTGTTACCTCATCTCGCACCTATAAACTCTTCTTTAGTACAACTTATCTCATTTTCCTCTCTTTCCCCATAAAAACCCTGAGTCCCTTTCCTGTAATCAGGACACTGAGTTTCTACCTGAATCTATTCTCCCTGAATTTCAATTCCTTGATTCCAAAATAAATGCCTCTCTGTCTCTCCTTTTGCCTCTTATTTTTATGTTGACAAAGTCGTCTATGGACTTTGGTTGATTATGATGCGTCAATGTGGGTTTATCAATTGTAACAAATGTACTACTCTGGTGGGAGATGTTGATAATAGGGAGGCTATGCATGTTTGGAGGCAGGGAGTATGAGGGAGCTCTCTGTACCTTCCTTTCAAATTTGCTGTGAACCTAAAACCGTTCTAAAAAAATTAAAACTTTAAATGTATAAAGAAATAGGATTCATAGACTCCTCCTGCCAACCGCAGCTCCTCCGACCCTTGTCGCCGCGTCCTCCTTCGCCATGACTACCTACAGCTATCGCCAGTCCTCGGCCACCTCGTCCTTCGGGGGCCTGGGCAGTGGCTCCCTGCGCTTCGGGGCCGGAGGCACCATCCGCGCGCCCAGCATCCACGGGGGCTCGGGCGGCCGCGGCGTGTCGGTGTCCTCTGCCAGCTTCGTGACCTCGTCCTCCTCCGGGAGCTACGGCGGTGGCTATGCGGGCACCCTGGCCGGGTCCGACGGGCTGCCGGCGGGCAACGAGAAGGAGACCATGCAGAACCTCAACGACCGCCTGGCCTCCTACCTGGACATGGTGCGCGCCCTGGAGCAGACCAACGGCGACCTGGAGGTGAAGATCCGCGACTGGTACCTGAAGCAGGGGCCCGGGCCCGCCCGCGACTACAGCCACTACTTCAAGACCATCGAGGAGCTGCGGGACAAGATTCTTGGGGCCACCATTGAGAACTCCAAGATTGTTCTGCAGATCGACAATGCCCGTCTGGCTGCAGACGATTTCCGAACCAAGTTCGAGACTGAGCAGGCTCTGCGCTTGAGTGTGGAGGCCGACATCAATGGCCTGCGCAGGGTGCTAGACGAGCTGACCCTGGCCAGGACTGACCTGGAGATGCAGATCGAAGGCCTGAAGGAGGAGCTGGCCTACCTGAAGAAGAACCACGAGGAGGAAATCAGTGTCTTGAGGGGCCAGGTCACTGTGGAGGTGGATTCCGCTCCAGGCATTGACCTAGCCAAGATCCTGAGCGACATGAGAAGCCAATATGAGGTCATGGCTGAGAAGAACAGGAAGGATGCTGAAGCCTGGTTCACCACCAAGACTGAGGAGCTGAACCGGGAGGTCGCTGGCCACACGGAGCAGCTGCAGATTAACAAGACGGAGATCACCGACCTGCGGCGCACCCTCCAGGGCCTGGAGATCGAGCTGCAGTCTCAGCTCAGCATGAAAGCCGCCCTGGAAGGCACGCTGGCGGAAACGGAGGCTCGCTTCGGAGCTCAGCTGGCACAGATCCAGGCGCTGATCAGTAGCATCGAAGCCCAGCTGAGTGACGTGCGTGCTGACACCGAGCGGCAGAACCAGGAGTACCAGCTGCTCCTGGACGTCAAGACTCGGGTGGAGCAGGAGATCGCCACCTACCGAAGCCTGCTGGAGGCCCAGGACGTCACCCATCAAATCGTGCTGGAGCACAAGGACGGCCGCTTCGTCCACCCGCCGCCCCCCAATGCCCACTGAGTCCAGCAGCCTCTTGGGCTTCCCGCCCTCCTGTGGAAGGATGCCCATGGGTAGGGGCATAGAGGGGAGGGACCCTTACCCTGGCTCTCCCCCTGATCTGCCAATAAAATTTTATGGCCCAAGGGAGGAAGGAAAAAAAAAAAATAGGATTCATAAGATAATTTTGACGGAATAAGAATACTGGCAGTATTGATCAACCAGATATCATGTTTTATAATAAAGCTATTGTGATTAAGACAATATGGAATTTTTACAAAGATGGATAGGCGAATGTTACCGAATAGAGAGCCTATATACAGAAACATGCTACAAAAATGTCAGAAAGCAGTCTGGAAAAGACCAAAAGGGAAACTGTTAGATAATTTCTTATCTATACGGTAAAATAAGACAAAATTAGATCTTTACCTCATACCTTATATAAAAATCATTTCCAGATGGATTAAAGACCTAAATATGGAAAGCAAAGCAATAATACCTTGAGAAGAAAATTATTAGATAACATCTTCATGATGGCGTAAGAATTTTTTAAAATACACAAAAAAACCCATGAACAAAAAATGATAAATTTGACCAAATTAAGCTATAGAAGGTCTTTTTATAAACTGACACTAGACATAACAGTATAGGATTATATGTTTATGATTTTGGAATAGGGAGTGTGATATTGTGATGTAAAAAATATATATTTTGGTCTTTGTCCCCAGCTCCTGATCAGAGCTCCTAAAACTCTTGTAATTTACAAAATGATCAGAGCTATAGGAACATCTTTTGTAATAATATTTGGTTTTTCTTGCCAGTTCCTGAAGTAGCTCTAATGATAAAGGTGAAGGAATGCTTTTGTTGTTCCTAAGAAGCTGCTTTCAACTACACTTGAGTTTATGTTAATAAGGTGGCTTTTTGGAAATCCCCTAAGACTAGAGGGCTGGTTTTGGGGAGAACCAACCATGAGATTATAGTTGGAATTTTCAGCCCTACCCCTCTGAGGGAGGGGGGCTGGAGGTGGATGGAATCACGAGTGGCCAATGAATGATATAATCCATCATGCCTATGTAATGCAGTCTCCATATTCCTAACCAAAGGAATTCAGAGTCCGGGTTGGTAAATACATTGAGATGCTGAGAATGTGGCAAACCTGGAGAGGGCATGGAAGCTCTGCACCCATTCCCACATACTTTGCCCTGTACATCTTTTCCATTTGGCTCTTCCTGAATTGTATCCTTTATAATAAACTGGTAACGGTAAGTAAATCACTTTCCTGAATTCTGTGAACCATTCTAGCAAATTGTCGACCCAAGGAGGGAGTCATAGGAATACCTTATTTATAACCTGTAGGTCAGAAATACCAGAGGCCCAGACTTTCGATTGTCATCTGAAGTGCGGGGCAGTCTTGTGGGACAGACCTCTTAACCTGTGGAGTCTGTGCTAACCACAGTATAGTTAGTGTCAGAACTGAGTTGTAGAATATCCATTTGGTGTCTGGAGAGCTGGAGAACTGGTTGGTGTAGGAACTCCCTCCTACACACACATCTCATGCCAGAAGTGGCGTGTGAGTAGAGAAAAACAGTATTTTTCTCTTTAGGGAGAATTTCCAAACAAGACAAATAACCTCATACACAAAAAAAGAGGAACGATGGATATATCTGTCTCCATTGAAAGTTAAAACTCTTTTTAAACAAAACACCCTATAAAGTAAAATGACAATCAATTATGCAATACACATGCATAATGACGCATAACAAAGGAAGCATTAGTATCTAAAACATTAAAAGAACTCCCAGGATAAAAAGACAAAGATCTCAGCAGAAAAATATGGAAATGGTATGAACAATAGAACAATAGAAGTGGAAGCCCAAATGGATAACAATAACTCATATTAAACCTTTTTAGTAATGAGAGAAATACAAAGAACAACCATAATGACATAATGTTTCACATACCATCAGATTTGCAAAATCTTGAAAAGTCTAAGCAAAGAAACTATTGACAAGAATATGAAGAAAAATACTCTCATTTGGAGAGGTATTTAGTGATATTTAGCAAAGTTAATAGTGGTATGTCCTATGGCCCAGTAGTTATATTTGTAGATATGTATATATCCCAGAGAAACACACATATATATGCATAATGAAACATATCCAAGTGTTTATTGCAAAACTGTTTATGATGGCAGCTTTTAGAAGCTTCTTCAATGTCCATCAGTATAGGCATACGGATAAGAAAATTTTGGTACATTTACCGAAGAAAAATTATACAGTAGATGAAACTTGAGCTTCAAGTATCAATATAACAAAATCTCAAAAACATAACGTTGAGGGAAAACGACAAATTCAATATACTATTCATAAAAATACACAAAACATTACCTTATTTGTAAACGTATGTGATAAAATTATATACTATAGCAGGGAATAATACCCAGCAAGCTCAAGATAGTGTTCAGTGCTAGGGAGCAGGAGGGAAAGAGGGAAGAGGCTGTAACTGGAGAAGTACAGAAGGAGCTTTTAATAGATCTGTGATATTTTATTTTCATTAAACATTTTTGAAGCAAATTTGGCAAAATGCTATGCAATTTCAGTGTTCAACAGTGAATTCATGGTATAGTTATATCATCCTCTATAATTTTCTTTATTTTTGAGGTATTTCATTATAAAGATATTCAAAATGAAATTCATTCAAGAAACACAGTAATAGTAGATATGTGCAATATCGTTTAGTGGAAAGAGAATGGACTTTGGGATCTGATGCACAAGCTGTGTGTCCTTGAGAGATTTTTTTAACCTCTCTGAACAGTGGATTCTTCTTTTATAAAATGACAGATAATAACATTTGCCTGCTGGTGTAGCTATGAAGATTAAGTGAACTGGCATAAGAACAGGTGCCTAATATCTAATAAGTGCACAATAAGTATTAATTATCTCGTCCCAGGAACAGATTTAGTACTTCAGTATAAACACATGTATAATCGCTTTTTATCATGTCTGGTAATATTACCAAAAACTTCCCTTCTGAGAGTACACCATACCAGTCTAGGATAGGTTTAGCTGCACAAAGAGTTTCACGTTTTTATGGAATGATGTGCTGACGCCACAATGTCTTCAAGGACCAGAATCCCGTCTGTCTTTCTGTCCAGCCATGTTTAGCATGTGACTTTGTCTCTCACATCCCTCACTTTTGATCACAGGATGACTACTCCACCCCTAGTATTATATTTTTTCTCCAGGTATGAAAACTGAGGAAGAGCAAAGTCAGTTGCTCTTTTTGAAATAATTTTCTGAAAAGCCCTACTCAAAGTTTCTGTTTCCTTCCCATTGTCTAGAACTGTGTCCCATGGCACCTATAATAGCACAGGAGGCCAGGGAAGGTGGTCTTGCAGCTGGGCGTGCCCCGCTGAGCAAAAGCAGTCTTCTGCTAGTGCGGAGATGGGGGCAGTGAATAGAATTAAGTTGGGAACCAGCAAGGACCGATGCAGGGACTGTTTCACGCATTGCATGAGGACCTCCATTTTGCGTCTAGGTTTGCTATTCTAGCGTGACGGCTTCAGAATTCCTACCTGGAGATTATTTAGGGGTGACAATCTGACTGGAAAGTAATTTCTTTAAGTAATTTTAGTTAAGTCTGTGTGCATAACAAGTACACTGCTTTTATTTAAATGGCACGCATATTGGGGCATGGATGGGGGGTAGAGGAGTGGCTGATGGAGCCCATGGAAGAGGAGAGTTCTCAAGCCCCTACAGCCCTCAGTCGAACCATGGTTTCTAACACTTATGCTTTTAACATCTCCAGACACAAACACTTAAAATCATGTTTTCTTTGCTCATGGTAAATCAGTATGGTACAAAGATCACAACTCTTGTTAATACGATTTTTTCATGAGAGAAATTAACTAGATTTTGGCAGATTTGTGCTTTTCTTCTTTTAGCCTCTTTCTTTGTCTTCTCAATGCCTTGTAGGAAGAAACTATTAGAACTAATATTTTTTAAAGAGAAAACAATATTCTTCCCAAGAGGGATCTTGCCTGAAGCAGCCTCTTTTATACGGTGCTTCCTAAGGCAGTAAGCCCAGCCTTTTATAGACATAGTGCAGCACAGGTGTGTTGGAGCTGCACTAATGAGCAGCATACACTTTTAGTTACATTCTCATTTATAGTGTCATCAGGCTCCAAGAAAGCAAGAATATTACAAATTTATGTCAGAAAAAGAACAAGGGAAAATCCTGAGGCTCTTTTCAAAGTTAAGTATTTTGGGAATCATGATTAGAATCATTATTTTGAACTATGATGGTGCACCCCCCCGAATAGCAAATCATTCACCAGTGAAATTACATGGAGAAAGAATGTTTTAAAGTCTATGGGAAAAGGGGGTAAATAAAACAAGTTTTCTGGTAATGTGAATCTGGGCCAACCTTGACCAACCTGCATTCTAGATTCAAAGTTTTATCCAGGATGCAGCCCCATGGCATAGTGATTAAGTTGGCATGCTCCACTTCAGTGTCCCAGGGTTCTCAGGTTTGGATCCCAGGTGTGGACCTATGCACTACTCATCAAGCCATGGTATGGTGGCATCCCACACACAAAATAGAGGAAGATTGGCACAGAGGTTAGTTCAGCAAGAATCTTCCTCAAGCAAAAAGAGGAAGATTGCCAAGAGATGTTAGCTCAGGGCGAATCTTCCTCACCAAAAACAAAACGAAAGAAAATTTGGCGCAATATTGATGTTTATATAAGTTCTGTTAACACTGATTTTTAAATAGGGTAAAAAATGAAACAGTTAATGACTTACCTCAAGTCTTAGCTTCACTGGACACTGCAAACCAAGCTTTGGGCTCCTTAAAACTCTAACTAGCTCATCTACAAAAGTCAGCCTCAAGTTGTGTCTTGGTCTCATTTAGAAGGATTACTCCTATTATGATCGAAGGTGGTTGTGAATGACTTTCCTTTGGGGAGTGATCTGAATCTTCAGACTATCCTCACAACTACAGACAGTATCTGGGTTAATATGAACTGTCTTGGATAAGGACATATGCTTGAGCTCCTTAGGACTAACTCTAAGTCACATGGAATAATGAAGATATGCAATTCACAATCATAACCTTTTCTGTTGCACAAAAATTTGAAATTGTCATAGAGGCTAACATGTTCAAAAGTGTAAAAATGCTTCTACTTTGATTCTTAGCCCGCCACCATCTGGCAGTGAGGATGAGGGGAGTAAAAGCATAGTGATGAGCAAACGTAACCATTTTTTATGTCTAACGTAGTGTTTTGGGTATGAAAGAAGTGGGAGAAATGGAAGATTATATATACACTATTCTGGATTGTTTAGTAACTTCCAATGGAGACTGGTAACTCAGGAATTGCAAAGCCAGTCACTAGGAGGTGGGATGAGGTCAGATATTGCACCCCAAAGCCTACTATTTGGAGCAAAAGCAGAGTATGAGAGAGGCCAGTCACATAACAGTCAACAGGCAGAATTTACCAAACCCAAGCAGGGCAGGTGCAAGAATCACGGTCCTGGAGCACATTTAAGATTAGAGATGACTACAGTTGATGAGGAGGAGGGGAAACTGAGAAACACAACTCCATGTGAAAGGGCACAGCTCTTCTTTGTGGTGACTTCTTATGAAGGTATGTGCCCTCCTCTGCCCCCAAACATCATGCTGCCTCTGGTAGTCAAGGAGTAGCATTTGATAATATTTCATCAGGTTGTCATCTTCCCCCACACACACCTTTCTAATTTTGACACATTTCACGCTGTTGCCATACCCACTGTCCTCAGACAAGTCGGTGTGCTTCAGACAAACCAAACTGTGCTCATACTTATGTCTGTAACTGATAAGGAAGGAGGCATCTGGAAGACTTATGGCAGCTAAGACCAGAAAAGAACTCTGTTCCTTCTCCTTCTCTCCTTGGAAATTGATGCCCTTTCATCTTTCCATCTAAACACTTGTTCTTCCAAACTTTCTACTCTTGCCAAAGCAAAGATAATTCTTCCAGGTGTCCAATCTGTTATTTTTGACTCACCCCTACCCTTTATCTTCTACATGGAATCTCATCATGTCTGCCAATCTCTGCTTTTGAATAGCTTTTGAATTTATGTTTTTCTTTTCTCTCTCACAATCACCACTTAGACTAGACCTGATCACATCAAACTTGGATTGTTTTAGTAGTCTCCTAATTGGGTGAGCTGGTTCCAGCCTTTCCTCTCTCGCCTCTGTCTTCCACACATCAGTCCCAGCTCTGGGATCCCTGAGAGGTCTCATGACCTGAATACTAAGTCTAAACCCTTCCTGTAATGCTCAGTATCTGGCCACCTTCTCTACCCACTACATTCCCACTTCCCCCTTCTTACCATACATCTCGCTATTTCCAGCTTTGACGCATATTTTTCCCACTTCTTCTAGTCAATTTTCTTTGCTTGAAATGTCTCCTCCCTCCTCTCCAGCTGTCCAAATGCTACTGATCCTTCCAAGTTGATGTCAAATTATCTCCATTGTCTTCTCTCGAAAACTTGGTCCCTTTAAATTTCAGAGCCCTAACTGTCAATACCACACATTTGGGTGTCTAGAAGATATGTCTGGTTTGCATTATTTGATGCTTGTTTTATAAGTTCAGGTTTGCCTCCTTAAACTCCTTTGGAGAGCAGTGACTTTGTGATGCAGCTCTCCTATATTAAGCTTTGTCCCCTGCAGGGGCAGGCCATGGCACAACAGGCACACAATGGACGTTTAATATATATTTATAAAATTTGTCTGAGAACATGGATAAAAGAAAAAATATATTAAGAAAGACTCTTGGAAAGTCAGCTGGGGATTTGGAGTGGTTTAAACACTTTATACACAAGAATTAATTTAAAGACACTAGGAATGAAATATTCTGCTCCCTCTGAGCTTTGGGCAAGCAGCAGTGCTGGCACATTCTCCTCTATTTTTTGGCCCTTCTACCATAGTTTCTGGGCTGCTTAATTGGCCTGCATTCCAACTTCATTACTGGAATGTAAGACATCACCTACATATTTAAATACATAGTTAACTCTGACCTCTCGCTTTACCAACTGGAACAGTGGTTTCCAAAAAGGGGCCCCCGCAGCTCTGCCATATCTTTGTGACTTGGGGAAGGCTCTGTTGTTGCCTCCTCACATCTCTGTGTTGAGTGAACTTCCTCTTCCCCTGAAAATGACACTGAAGCAAGACAGCAGTAACATCAGAGCCCATGGGAAATGGAAGGATGAAGTAAATTTGATTTTAAACCGAGAAACAGTTTTCATTATAAATAACTAGCATACATGGTATCTTCAGTTAAACAAAATAACATTATTTTTATTAAGCACCAAAGAATCAGAGAGCCTGGGTGAAGTGTAGCTAGCTCTGGATCTGCTCAGCAGTTGGATGATCTGATTAGCAAACACTACTTCAAAGGTAGGAAATCTACCCAGAATGTGGACATTTACCAAAGAACATAGTGAACATCCTCCTCCATTAGATCTTTCACAGTCCATCTTCAAAGGGTGTAGCAAAATTGTTTAAAGCATAGAAACCATGTAAATTTTGTAAAATCATAAAGGAAAAAAATTGATTTCACACTATGTAAACAACACTGGGACTGAGATCATGGAAAACTGAATTGACGTGCGTTATCTACATGCAGAAGGAGAATCTGGGAATAATCAAACAATTAATTTTGAATAATAGCATCTTATTTTTATCATTCTTTCTTAAAACATGTGGTTTAGAAAGTCAGTAATCAAACCATAATGGGTTGGAAATACCAAGTTAGCTCACCAAATGTATGTGTGGACGAGATTAACATTCAATAATGTGCTGACTAATCTCTCTCACCCTAAACAAATTATTTTCAGATTTGATTTAAATAGCTAAATTACCACTTTATCTCTTTCTTTGTCCAAGCCAATCCCTTCCCTCCCTTCCTTTTACAGTACCATGTTTTCTTCTTGCTCAATATTATCAAACCAAGCCACAAATCTAATTAAGCTGTCTTGATGCCAAAATCTCTGCTCCTGGAGAAATGCATCATCCAGCACATCTAGGTAAGTGAATTAAAAAAGCATCCAGGCAGGTATCTGGTGAATGTCTCAGTTCATCCTTGCATAATAAACTATCTTCTCCTGCTCATTCATTTGTCAGTCACAGTAACTAAGGATTATTATTTGCTGAATGTACGTGACACCAGCAATTTGCAAAGTCTGTTGGCAAGAAAATCAGGTTAGAATGACAGAGTGAGAAATTAAGCAGAAGCCTGATGTAATTAGCTACAACAATCAGTGCTCTAATTTCTGATTTATTGTTTCCTGTTTTCCTGCTGCACTCCACTCTGTGTATACTGTATGTGCTTCATATAGGTCAAACAATTGCCTTATCAGTCCTGGCAACGCGAGAGGTCAGAGTTAACAATATTTATTTAAACATGCAGGATGCTTCCCGCTGCAATTAGGAAATAACTATTACTAATAGGTCCTTGGCACTACTTCCTCATTTATACGAATTTTTTGGGGGGAAAAAAAAAAGAAACAGAAGCAAGAAAGAATTGGGATTCATTTCTTACATCTGCACGAGTTGATTTAGCTCTCCCTCTGGGAAAATTTTTCTTACTCTATGATGTATGATTCTAAATGAGCCAAACAAATCATTATGGTTACAGTTGAATATTCATAAAAATATGGAAAAAGTATCCTTCTTCATAAATAGTGGAGTTTCATTTTCAAAGTTCTGTTAAAAGGTTATTGAAGATGCCTCTTACAAACTCTAGTCTATAGAGAATTTTCCTGCCTTCCATCATTCAATCACAAACATTAAATGGGGTTAGTCATTCTTTTCACATTTTAAGAAAGCATTCTTTAAAATTGCATGTAGGATCTATTATGAAGAGGAAAACTATGAAATTCTTAAATTCAGAAAGAAGTTTTTAAAAACTTCTGAAATAAAGCAATGAACTCCTATAAGATAAAAACACCACTGTACTTCACTGAAAATAAGTGCTAACATTTCTGAAAACATGAATATAACTCACTTCAGGGTAAATTCAAATGAAATTTGCATCACTGGCCATTTAAGGGAATATTTTATAGGTTTTTTTGAAAAACAAAGGAACTGAATATGATGAAATAAATGTTTTTGGTTTTACTTTTAATTTTGAAATCTTGCAGATCAAACTCTCACAGAGCACTGCAGCTCTATAATAAGGTGCCTTCCAAGGCCCCCAGGGCGTCCTCAGCATCTGGGCAGACTGCAGAGCAACACGAGAGTTAGAAGGCACTTAGATTGAGTGTCAGGAAGCCTGGATTTTTTTTCAGGCCATTTCTCTCCTTAAATTGTTGTCTTGAGCAAGTCATTTGACTTCTCAAGATCTCATTTTCCTCACAGACAGAATGAGAAGTTTGAATTTAATCTTTAACTCTTTTTAGTAATAAAAAGTAGTATATATCAAGCACTTTTACTCTGTGTAAGGAGCTATGCTAAATATTTTAGATGCTCCCTGTTCTTTCTTGTTGTTGTTTGCCGTTAATAAAATTAAATTCAAGATAAAAACATGAAAAGAGGGACATTATATACTGGGAAAACACATGAGGAAAAGGATAGTCTATTGTATTTGCCCATATTTCTGGTCTTTCCATTGTTCTTTCTTCCTGACGCTACATGATTCTTTCATTTATCATTTCCTTTCATTTGAAGAACTTCCTTTAGCCATTCTTTAAGGTTAGGTCTGCTAGCAACACATTCTTTTAGTTTCCACTGATACGACAATGTCTAGATTTTCTCTTCTTCCTAAAGGATAGCTTCACTGGATATACAATTAGCTGTTAACAGTTCTTTTCTTTCAAGCTGACAGCTACTCTATGTCTCCTAATTCTCCCAATAGTCTATGAAATAGGAACTCATCATCTCTACTTTACAGATGAGGAAACTGAGGCTTGGAAATTCAGTAACTTGTCTGAGGTTATGCAGCTGGATCAAGACCCAGGGATCATCCTAAACCAGGTTAATCTCTGCCCATGACCCAAGTACTTAAGCTTTTTGTTCTACAGCCTTACCTCTTAAGATTTTAAAATATTAAGATTCTAGTGAAACATACACACAGATGAACATGACAGTATATCTTAAACCAAAATGTAGAAATCCACAAGGTCCTACTAAAATAGGGTGGAATACCTTACTGTGTGAGCATCCAATTGTATTTGGGTATAAGAAGAATTCCATGAAAATGTCAATAAGCAAATCCAAACAAACACCATGCTACCAATCACTGAGTAGCTGCTCAGCACCTACAATGTTCTCAATTCAGAATCTAAAATGTACCCTCTACTCTCAAGAGATTCATAATCCAGTTGGAGTTACAATCTGTGTTGTACATTCATTTGTGATAAAACTTTGAGATACAGACCAATGCAGAAGAAATCCACCTGAAAGATTTCAAATCTCAAAGCTAGAGCAGTCAGGAAACATTCCATAAATGAGTATAATTGAATTAATGGAAGAGGGAAAATAATCCTAATTCCTTGCTCCCATTCCTTGAATCATTGCTGTCATTCACTTAGCATACATAAGCATACATAATATATACGATACATCCATAAGCATATTTTATCAAATACATTTTTGCTGCAAGAAAAAAATCATACGATCATCTCAACAGACACAGAAAAAGCACTTGACAAAATTCAACATCCTGATGATAAACACTTAACAAATTAGGCATAGAAGGAAGATAGCTCAAAATAATGAAGCCCACATATGACAAGTCCACAGCTAACATCATACTTAATGGCAAAAGGTTGAAAGCTTTTCCTCCAAGATCAGGAAGAAGAAAGGGGTGGCCATTCTCACCACTGCTATTTGATGTAGTACTGGAAGCCCTAGCTAGAGCTCTCAGGCAAGAAAATGAAATAAAAGATATCAGAATTAGAAAGGAAGAAGTAAAATTGTCTCTATCTTCAGATGACATGATTTTACATATAGTAAATTCTACAGGCTCAACCAAAAAACTGTTATAACTAATCAATGAGTTCAGCAAAGTTGCAAGATACAAAATTCACATACAAAAATAAATAGTGTTTCTACACACCAACATCTAATTTTCTGGTGGGAAAGGATGACTGGAGTGGTTGGAGTTGAATATTTCCCTTCTCCCAGCTAGAACTGACTGAAATTTAGTTTTCCCTTTCCCTAAGTCAGTTAGGCTCTGATAATACCTGCTTCCCATGGTAATTTTCACACATGAATATCTGCTCCGGTAAGCTGTGACCCCCTGTATTTTCCTGTCTGTCTGTCTAATTTTGAGGGCCTTGGTTTGCCTATGTCATCTCTCTTTTGGATCCTAAAAGAGCTGTTGATTTTCAGACTGTGTAGCTTTTTACTTGTTATTAGGATGGTGTGGCTCCTTCCAAGCTCTTTACATGTGGAACCAGAAATGAGAAGTTTCTAGTTTTTTTATGTGGGTGATTGGGTAAACATTGGTGTCACTTATAGAACAATATTTATTATTAGTGAAGTATTATTGAATTTTATATAGGAATTTCTGTGACATAAACCTGTACATGGTCCATACCAAGCTGTACTGTGAAAGACATGCACTCATTAATTCTTTCATTTATTCCACAAACATTTACTGAGTGCAAAATAGGTACTGTGCTAAGTGTTGAGAAAATGGTGGTGAACAAGTAACACAAATTTTTGTTCTCATGGCAGAGACACTGGAGCTCAAGATGTCTACCAAGAGGTGAAAGTCTCCCTGAATGATGGTTGGCTGAGGTTGAGCCACCTGGGCATCATCCTAAAAGATAGCAAGATGGGCAGAGTGGACAACATCAAGGCTGGAGAGCAGATGGAAGGCATTTAGTGCAGTGTAGCTCTGGGCCATAGATTTAAGCTTCTTACAAAGAATGTCCCTATCTACAACATGTTGTCTTATAAGAATCTGAATTTGAGAAACTCTTATTTCTTCAAAACTCACTATCGCAGGTCCTATGTGTGCAGGGCTGGAACTGGGGGGACAGCAAAGTTTGGTGGACTGCTCTCTTTCCTTGACATGACGACCAGCCGGTCTTTGAGATACCCCTCAGAAACATGTCCCAGTGCACCACAGGCAAGAATGAGGTGAGACTGGAATTCCACCACAATGTTGATGCCAAAGTCTCTCTCATGGAGGTGCACTTCTATGTGCCTCCCACCCTAGATGATGGTGTGGACCCAGTTGAGGCCTTTACTGAGTATACACTGTCAAAGATGGTCATAATCCAGGTACTAGAGACACATCATCTGGGAGCTGCAATGACTGATTTCTCATGGTAATTAGAACATTTGGATCTACACCACCCTTCTGCACCTGCACAGTGACAAATAAAAATGGCAAGCAATAGGATATATTGGAGAATATGAGGAAGCCATTTGGTATAAACCTAAATCGGCCTGACCTTGTCTTTCCAAAAGGGTCTGACCGAGGCCGCTGAACACGCATTGTATATCTGCTTTAAAGATTCCCTATGGCAAGAGCAAAGGCCCTTGAGATAAAGGTGCAACTTCTCTCCCCGTCCCAACGTTGGCATCTCTTTAAAGATTAAGCATCTTTCTTTAGGCTTGGAACCGATTGCAGTGCTCATCTGTGACTGCCCAGCCCGAGGCAACACACCTGCCACCCCGTGGCGTTCACTGAGACAGGAGACCTATCTGCCGTTTCCATCAATCGCTGTGCTGACAGAGCAGCCTCGTGACTATTGTAAAAGGGACATTTCAATCATATGCGAAACATACTCTTTGAGGGTATATAACCACCCTGTGTACCCCCACTTCTTCAGCGCCCTTTCTTCCTTCGGGAAGAAAGGCCCCGAGCTATGGTCCTCAGATTACAGCTCAAAATAAACTCACCCAAATTTTCATTTATAGATTGGTTATGGATTATTTTCATCCATAGTTCTTGGTGTAGTCACGGCAGGATTTCAGAGAAACCCACCGGAGGCCACCTGGAATCTACACTGAACTGGCAGTCTGTACCAATAAGGGCCCATTGAGCCCCACCAGATCACTGCATTCTTCAGGTGACCCTGATGAGTTCTCCTGAAACCTGGACCTCCTTATTTTAAGTTGATGGTCCAAGAGTTTATATGAGCTGGGTAAGGTCTTAAGACTAGAGGTTTTTAAGCGGTACCAATACATACCCTAGGTAAGAGGAACCTAGGAGGAAGTTCATAGGCCAGAGGAGCCTAGAGGGAAGTTCCTAGGGTAGAAGAACCTAGAGGAACTTGGGAGTGAATGGGGAAGGCTGACGTTTTTAATTTGGCTTTAAATTGGAAAGAATTGTGTTTATAAAGTCTGAACAAACTGCTTGATAGAGAAATGAGAGACTGAACGTGTTCAGCTCCAAAGAAAAAGGACACTTGTTCCTCCCGGCCTTTACCAAAAAGGTGCCCTTAGGTGACTAAGGACCTCAGCGGGAGTGTCAGAGGATCAATCCTCGTGATGTGCAGCAGTCCCATAGGGAACTCCACTCTCATTCACGGTAATTAATTATAGGCTCATCCGGGGACGCGCACATAAGTGCTGGTCACCCCCACGCTCCAAGCTCCCATGGCGGTATTAGGTGGCCGGAGGGAAAAACCAAGGCACGTAAGAGAGTGTTTACGACCTTTCTATAGGGAGTAACACTCACAAGCAGCACACTTTCTGACCCATGACACTGTCCTTAGAAGTTGTTCAGACTTTATAACAAAACAATATTAAAAGAGAAGCGGGAAATTGAGCTTCTAAAACAGCTCGATCAGTTCCCGAATGGGCAGCCTTTCCTCCAGACTCCAGTTGGCTTCATGCTGTGATTGCAATTGCTTAACAAAGGGGGATCCCAAGCCAGATTGCTAAGGCCAAAAGAAAGAATAAGAAAGAGGAAAAAAAAAAAAAACTGGGAAAACAAGTTTTTTCACCATGGTCTGCTATGAGAACACCAAAGTCAAATCTAAGGAAAATGTTTGTCTATATGTCTGTCTGTCAGTGTGTGTCTATATATGTTACAAAAGTTTTTATATTTTACCTCCGGATAGTACAATTTCTAAAGAGCTCCATTCAATTGACTTAAAGTAAGCGCTTACAAGCAAGGCTTTTGACTACAAGATCTCCTACACTTCAGTACCTAATCTCTTTTTGTTGCGTCACAAGGACCATCACCAGATATTCTTTGTGATCAGGTTGTATCCCTCCATCAAGCAGGGCAAAACCTGGTACCGCTTCCTGATCCTCCTTTTCTCCAAGGACAAGGACATTTCCTTGACTTCCAACAAGAACAAGGAAGAAATGGAGAAGCACTTTGATAGGCAGTTCACTAAGAACATGTTGGGATCCCTCCAAGAGATGGTTGGCCAAGTCATGAAAGCATTGGTGAACCACAAGGTCACACTCCCAGGCAACTTCCAAGGACATTTAGGGGCCCAGTGTTTCACTTGCTCCTACAAGGTGAGCTCAGGACTGCTCTACCTGCTCAGTGGGGCTTCATCTAGGTTCACAAGCCACCCAGACAGATCTGCTTTGACAAAATCTCTTTCATCAACTTTGCCAATGGCACCACTGCCACTTGCTCCTTTGACTTTGAAATTGAGACCAAGCAGGCACTCAGTATACCTTCGGCAGCATTGAGAGGGAGGAGTATGAGAAACCATTTGATTTTGTCAATGCAAAAAAGCTCAACATCAAAAACCAAATATTAAAAGAGAAGATGAACCAAAACTACAATGAATAGGCCTCTAACTCTGATGAAGATGAGTGTGATGTCTTCATGGAACTGATAAAAGATGCCTGCTTAGAGAATGCCACCAAAAACTATAGTGACTCAGGAGAATAAACTGATAAGTCATTCTAGTCAGGTGGAGAAAAGCAGGAAATGGCAGAGAAGTTTAACAGTAACGCCTCTGCCAGCCAGCTCTTCCAGTAATGATGGTGACAGTGATTGGGATGAGACGAAGAGAAAACAGCTCAAAACAGCTGAAACAGTCAAGGATCACAATGGTCTCAAGAAGTCTGTGGAGGTGGAGAAGGGCAAAGTCCTCAATGCCCCCAAAAGGCACATGTCTGCATACATGCTGTGCTCAATGCTACTTGAGAGAAGATCAAGCCTGCCCATCTTGGATATTTCCAAAAAGGCATACAAGATCTGGAAGGGGATGCCCAAGGAGAAGAAAGAGGAGTGGGATTGCAAGGCTGAGGATACCAGAAGAGAATATTTGAAAAGCCATGAAAGAATATAAAGTGCGCCAGAGTGAATCTTCTAAGAGGGACAAGTCAAAGAAAAAAAAATAAAAGTAAAGATGGAACAGAAGCCAACACCCTCTAAGCTCTCACTATCCAAGTCTTTGACAAGGCAGCTAAGTGAGAGCTTCAAGAGGACAGTTTGTGTTAGGAAATTCATACTTCAGGAAAGACCAAGAGTGAAAAAGAAGAGATGGCAGAGTAAGGACTCTGAGGAAGAGAAACTAGCCAGTACTATCCAACTCAAATAACTGGGTGTCAGGATCCAATGAAGAGAGAGGAGAACATTTTTCTCTCCTTGCACTTGCCCTGTCCCCCAGGGCAAGAGGTCGTTGTCACTCTCCCAGTCTCCTCCTCCATGTTTTGGTACCAGTTTCTTCCATGTGAAATGTAGTCCTTGGATTCTGCACCTTTCAACCCAGCTCTCCTGGGGCTATGCATTTCCCTGGGGCAGCAGGAAAGGCGTCCTCCGCTGCTGCTTCACATGGTTGATGCCTTAGGGGAAGATTGGGTGGGAGGCAGGACAACATAGGTCCAAATCCTCTGACTTTCCCAATCTTAAGAATATAGCTGCTTCTTGTTCTGTTCGAGTTGTTGCAGCAGAGGTCATGCGAGGTGAGGCCTGTAGCTTCTAAATGGGGCCCATTTCTAGTTTTAGTTTGTATTTCTGGTCTGTGAAAATCAACATTTAATAAAGGGAACTGAATTTTAGGGGAGAGGAGTAGGAACGAGTGATCCATTTTGCCAAATGCTACTGACTGGTAGAGAAAGATGATGGCAAATAGAGGTTAATGTTGACCTTGACAAAAGCAGATTCATGCACTTTGAGGTAACACATCTGTGGATTTAAAATCAGGCTCCATCACTTAATAGCTTATGACTCTGGGCAAGAAACTTCAATCTTCTGAACCTCAAATTTTTCATCTTGGCTATTGGGTTATAATGCCTATAGCCAGACTGGTTGGATGATTAACTAACATATCAGAAAGATCTGGCATAACTCAATAAACAAGTAGTCTTTCTGTTCCTCTCTTCCCAAGTCACCTAAAAATTGAAAATATTGTTAATTAACCAGTTTTATTAAAGGCAAATAAGGTCCATGCATTGAAATTTAGAAAATAGATGCCAGAATTCTTGAAGCTACTCTTCCACTCACAAACTTATTCAAGACAGCAAAATTTAAAGTTTGTTACAGGAATAAACATAAATTACTAAATAGTCACATAATAGCAAATAATTCTAATTAATATTTTAAATTTCTATCACAAAGGAAATAACTAAAACATGTTTCTTATACTAAGAAGTAATTTTTTCTCTGAAATGAAACACAATGAAAGAAGAGATCGTGACAATGGGAGTATTAATAAAGTTAAAGACATATTAACTTACATTAAAATGGTAATGATGTCCCAGTAGGAATAAATATATTCTTTTTAGACTGCAGCAAGAATTTCATGCAGAATCTCTGGCAAAAGAAATGCCAAGTTTGTAATGGAATCTATTATTTTGCAATTAAGTATTTTGGCTGGGTTAGGACTTAATTGCCTCACAAATATTCTGAAAGCAACATGAACTTCTATTGAGATATTGAAACAGCTAAAACATTTTGTCCCCTGGGAGTTACTGTAGTACTCTCATAATTGTGTCTTTAGATGAATGAAGTTGCTTAATTTTAATGTAGCCTTATTTGTCAATATTTTACTAAATGGTTAGTGCATTTTGTGTCCTATGAAAACCTTTTTCTTACCTGGGTATTCATTCATTTATTCAATAATATTACTTCAGTATCCCTCTGGGTCAAAGAGAGGATACAAAAATGAATCACAGATACAAGATAAGCCACAGTTCCTAAAGAACTCTTCACACAATGATGGGAAGGTGAGGAGGTGTGGAAAAGACACTTCACACAGACAAGTAAATAAACTTTGAAAAACCAATGTGATAAGTGTTATACCACAGACATACATGAAATGCTAGGGGAGCAAAAAAGAGTGATTAATTCACATTGCCAGAGACAGCACTTATTTCAGAATCTAAAAAATATATTTCCAAGGTACCTAAAGGTGGTGGAAATAGTGTGTTCAGGCTTATTGCTGGATGGACCTAACTTTAAGCCTGGTTGTATTAGCTATGTAAATTCAGGTAATTTTTAGCCAATCTGAGCTTTAGCTTACGCAACAATGAAATAAGCAGAATAATGCTTTCCTGATGGGATAAAGATTTAAATAGATAATTTATAAAAGGATTGACATATATCAGTCACTCAGTAAATGCTAATTCCCATCACCTCTATTTTATCTTAAATTATTAAAACCATCTCAGTTTAGATGAATTATCAATTGATACCAGAAAGCTAAATATATGTCCATAGACCCTCCAAAGCTTAAGATTATAGTTGTTGAGAAAATGTGAGTGTATCAGAGAATTCTAGTGTTCACCCTAACCCTTCTCACTTCAATTTTTATCTGCTTCTTCCTTAATAATTGAAAAAAATAACAACAAAAAGCTGGGCATATAGTCTGTGAAGATGAGGATTAAATCTCTCAGTCTCCCTTACAGTTATCAGATGTGGTCAGATGCTAAAGTTCTGGTCCATGGTGTGTGAAAGGAAGTGTTGTGGGCACTTCCTTCTCAGGAACCTTCCTGAATATGTCATTTTTGCCGATTGCTCCACTTCTGCATATGGTCCCATCCCTCTTGCCTTCTCCAGGACTTCATCCCAATAATTCTCCCCATCTTTCCTAAATCATCAATACTTTTCCTTTCTACTCAATCATTTCATCAGCATACAAACAGGATGGTATTTCATTAATGCCTTAAAAGAATCTTCTCTTGGGCCCACTTTCCTCGCCAGCTACCATCTTATTTTTTTCTCCCCTTTACAGAATAATTCTCAGAAAACATGTCAAAACTCATTATTTTTAAGGCTTCTCCACTTTATCAACACTACTCTTCTCAACTGCACTGCTGATTTCCATGTTGCTCAATCTGGTTAATTCTCTGTCCTTGTCTATACCAGTCAGTAGTGGTTGACTCAGTTCCTCTCTCCTTCTCCTATGATGCTCTTTTTTCACTCGTTCTTTTTGATTTTCATTCCACCTCATATAGAGTTCCTTCTCAATCTTCTTTGCTCTTTCCTCTTTCCCGTGTTATCTTATCATCAGCCTACCATGCCCAGGGATGATGGTGTAGTGAGAATAGTTCCCTTAGAATTTCATGGAGCAGAGATGTCATACTATCCATAGAATCCTTGCTTTGGGATACTAAGTTAAAGAGAAATAAATTTATTTTGAAGACACTGTTATTTTGGGCCTTGTTAAGTTCAACCAAATTGAATCCTAACTGATAAAAATTGGGGAATCACTGTTAATATTTTTTACATTGATCAGAACCTCATATAAAATTTTTTAAATGTTATAAATTTATAAAGTTTTTTGGTAGAAATTTTTTAAAACCTGAAGTGCCTAGAAAACATAAAAAGTAATATAAAGAAATCTTATTGTAGAACTATTCAGATTCCACTCTATATGAAAGCACATTAAATAGCTGAACAGTTATCTTCTTTACCCACTACATTTTCTCAAGAAGCCTAATGAGGAACAAATTACAACTGTTTAGACTGAGTCACAAAGACATGAATGTTCACAAGAAAGTGTGTTCTAAACAAATCCCATATTTGATAAGTGCCAGTGAATGGTGACTGCAAAGCCTATTTAAAAGCTTTTTAAATAGAAAACTGCCTCTTTAGCCTAATTGTAAATGCTGATATTTATTTTGACATGTTTGTCAAACAATAAATTAACATAACATTGGGAAATTCCAGTTCTGCAAAAATAATCCCCAACAAACTTTCATAGATATCCTCAAGGGAAAGGTATTATTGGGGATTATAAACTAAAAAAGCTTTAGGAGATTAGAGCTGTGAAAGACAGTTCAGCAGGCTCTGGAATTCTAATGGACATCTGTGTTTAGTCATTGCCTATATGTCGTATTAATAAGCAACACTGTTGGATAAAACATCTCAAGCCAAAATAAACTTTATTACCTGATAGAGTTATGTACTAAATGTTATCATGTTATACTTAAGCCACATTGGCTCCCATTGCTGCCCAAATGATCATACAGAGCATACATTTTATCAACATACCAAAAATTGTATGTTCTGGCTTTTTGTATAAATTATCATCAATTTGCTTATTCAGTAATTAATGCACCACCATCCAGTCAGCTGCCCAGGCCAAAATCTTTTTTTCCAGGCTTCCCCTCTATATCCTGTGGGGGAGTAACTCCTACCTATTTAATATCTCCATCTCTGTGTCTCCCCATTACAACCAATCAGGTCAACTCTAGAATTATTATTTCCCATCCAGTTTCCATTAATCTCCTAAATGATCTCCATGCAATTATTGATGCCTTTATAATACATTCTGCTCCTTGCATCCAGAGGGATTTTCTAAAAGTGTAAATATATCATTCTTCAGCTGAAAACCATTTGGTGACCCACCAGATTCTTCAAGACCATTCATAATCTGGCAACACAATAGAGCCATCATGAACTTGGGCTTTGGAGCCAGACAATGTGGGTTCAAATTCTGGCTCTCCCACGTCCCAGCTGTGTGATTCGAGGAAATTATTCCATGTCTCTTGTTTTCCATTTCCCCTTCTGTAAAATAAGGAATATAATGGTACTGTCACATTAGTATTGTTATAGGGATTAAAAGAAATGACACTTAGGGCCAGCCCTGTGGCCTAGTGTTTAAGCTCAGAGCACTGTGCTTCAGCAGCCCAGATTTGGTTCCTGGGCTTAGACATACACCACTCATCAGTGGCCACACTGTGGTGATGACCCACATACAAAATAGAGGAAGACTGGCGCAGGTGTTAGCTCAGGGCAAATCTTACTCTGCAAAAATGAAAGAAAGGAAGAAAGAAAGGAAGGAAGGAAGGGCAAAGGATGAAAGAAAGGACGGAAGGAAGAAAGGACGGAAGGAAAGAAAGAAAGAAGGAAGGAAGGAAGTGGGGGGAGAAAGAAGGAAGGAAGGAAGAAAGGAAGAAATGATGTTTATAAAGCCCTTAGTCCAGTGGCTGGTACACAGAAAGCACTCCATAAAAATGAGCTGCGAATATGTCTCTAGTCCTGTGTACTCCACCGTTAGAAGAAACTGCTGGCAATTAGTTCTCTGAAGGTATTATTCTGTCTCTGGTTTCTGTTTTTACACATGCTGCCTCCTCTCACTGGAATCCAGAGTCTTCTCCCTACGACTTCTACACCACTTTCCCTCATTGATTCCCACTTTTATCCTTAACAAGTCAGGGAGATTGAATCTTCTGGAAGCTTTTTCTCACCCACCCCAATCTGGTTGGGGTCTGCGTGTGTGCTCACAGATTAGTTCATACTGCAGGACCTGATGTGCTTTGTCACAATTGCTTGCCTAGCTGTCTGTATCCCCACACAGATTATAACAACTGTAAGTACTCATCTCTGTGTCCCAGTTGCTTAATATGGAACTTGCATAATGAAGCTTTATGGCATGGTGACTGACTGAAGATACAACTGAAGGAGCAGGGGTGGGAATAAAGGTTCTGTAAAGTTAGATGAATCTGAGGGAAAAGAAATCATTAAAGGGTCCCAATTGTCAGGTGGATCATCATATGCAAATACTTAAGATTAGATCTTTTTCTCACAGAATAAACTCCAAACTAATCAAATCCAAATGTAGAATAAGAAACCATGCGAGTAATAGGAGAAAACATGAGCAAACTTCATTATAGCCTGAGAAGCAACAAAGGGAAAGGAACGATAATTTTGAACACCCACACGCAGGTTTTGCATGACAAAAATAAAAATAGAAGCAAAATCAAAAACATAATATGTTTTTTAAAATCCTACTTATCTCAGAGGCAAAGATTTGTTATTCCTAAGATACCAGTTTTAACAATTGATAATTAAAATGAAAGAATAGAGAACTTTTCCTGTCTGGAGGATTTTCGGACGAAAGGATATAATGTTTGAGATTTGATTTTTTTTTTAAAACTCAAGCCTTCTCGTCCCACAAAAGTTGGGGGATAAATGAAATAAAATTGATAAAATAATAGCTATTGAAGCTATGTAATGGGTACATGGAGATTCATTCAACTATTCTCTCTGCTTCTGTTTTAAAAATTCTCACAATAAAAAAGCTTTTTGAAGTGCATTGGAAGAAAACAAATTCAGTCATTGAAAGTTTGGGCTAATTCAACTTCAAGATTTGTTTATCAGTATTACGATTTCTGAGAAGAATCTTTATCAATGTTCTAGTCTTCATTTTGGATTGAAATTACTAGATTCTATAACAGGCTAAGGAATTTTATCCATCATGTTTTGTTTCATGAAGGGTCAGCTGTGTTTGGGGAGGTATCATCTGAGTTGGGGACTGAGCTTCCTAAATCTCAGCCTATGTTAGAATGTATCAGAATGGTTCCCAACCATTTCACTCATATCAGGTTGGTCTTCTGGCAATGATTTAAACCAAGATGGTGGTAGACCCTCATAGGCCCAGGAGCACACCTTTGAGCTGCCGTGGAGCCAATGCTGCTTCCAAGATTGGGAATCAGTGGTGAGTTTCAAATCTTTTTTGCAGGCATTCAAATTGTTGTCTGCCCTTTTGCTAAAATAGCATTAAAATGTCTTCAAAAGCTTAGGGGTTTATTTAAAACCCCTAATAAAAGAAAGATAACTTGCCAAAGAGTAATATAAGACAATTAACAAATGATCCATTTTGTATAGATATAAATATAAATATACAATTATTTATATCTCTATCTTTTCATCTCCTTTATCCTTAAATGTAACTGAAGTTTTCTGGCCATTTCTCTACCTCCCACAGCTTCCCAATACAGTCTGCTCTGCACTTGACAGCAAAATTAATTTCTAAGACCTTTATCATCGTATTCTCTTCTTGAAAAACTTTTAATAGCTCCTCAATATCTGTAGATCAAAATTGACACCCAGGAATTCACTGTTGTCCACTCCAGGCAAACTGGGATGCTTAGGGTTCACCTCTGTGGCTATAAACCTCTCCCAAATGTCTTCTCCCTAGTCTACACTGTTCTCACTGCTAACCTCTAGTTTAAGTGCATCCTCTTCTGAACTCATAGTTGGGTGCATAGTATATAATACTTGAGCTTTATAAAGGTAAATGTTTTATGTCCCTCTAGATTTTTTAGATTTCCTCTAAGTATCCCTTGAGGTAGCATTATGATAAGGAGTGGGTGCTCAGTAATATCTACGGATTCTTAGAACTGAAGCTGTAGAATTTCATGGTGAGAAATATGATTGTTGGAGAACAATTCGATGAGTATATCATTCCAGGCTACTAAATGGTTCTTTAAGTAGCACAAAATGTGTGAGAGCATTTAGTCTATCAAAAGAACCAGTCTGTGAGTCATTGAACATGTATAATAATTTGTCTAGTCACCACTATAAATTTCAGGTTTTCATTTCTTCTTAAATGCTATTTTTAGACTTCAGAGTTATTCCTTCAGGTTTTCCTTTCAAGTGATTCATATTCATCTCTTGCATTTTATCCCAATTTTTCCATTGTCCTCATTCTCTAGTTAAGGTTCTCATCACTTCCTTCCTGAACTGGAATATTTAATTACTAATGGAAACCTCTTCTACCTTTATACCAATGATTTCAACAGCCAGCAAGGAGCACCCCATTCCCCAAGACAAATATCCTACCATGAACCACTGTTAACTGATCAGAGCGAGAAAATTCTTTAAATTCAGAAAAAAACTTCATTTTGAAATGACTGATCCAATCAACTTTCCCCCGTTTTCCCTAAAATGACTTTCTAAAATATCCCTGTGATCAAATTTCTCTCTGCTCATACACCTTCAATGGTGTATCATTCTCATAGAATAAACTGCAAGCTCCTTAGAATTTCACATTATCTGACACATCTACACATAACCTTTGCATTTTTCAAGTTAGTCTACCCTGATCCACAAAGCATTCCAACCTTCCCTGCCTCTGGGTCTTTTCTCACCTGACTCTTTAGCCAACAAGCCTTTTGGTGCATCGTAGATTATAACTTTCTTATTGATTTTTATGATTTTATTCTTTCTATCCCCACCTTGACACTAAACTTCTGCACAGTAGACACTACATCTTAAAGTTATTTTTCTCCCTCAGGGTTCTTAGCACAGTGTTATAATATGTAGTAAAAAATTAGATTCAAAAAAGACTTGCTCATTTGATTCAGCTTAGTACTTTACTTTATTCGGGTGCCAAAGATAAGGAGACTAAACAAGACTACCTGTCAGGTTTCCTATTCTGGATTTCCACACTCAGTCTCCCACAAGTCTGAGACTAGAGATAGAACTGTAGATCAAAGGAGCCCATTTGTTCATAAATGCATTTAAAAATCTCTGTGCAACCACTGAGCTCATTTCATAACTCATTTTCAAACAAGTTAAATTTTCATATTTGTGTAATTTCTCTGATAAGCTTAAAAAGCTATTTTATAAATAAATAAACAAATCTAACAACTATTTTTTAGATGAGTCATAAGTTCATGATGGTATGAAATCTCTAGAATTTATGGGTATGTGCAAGAAAACTTTTACATAAAGTGGTAATTGCTTATTTCCCCTCTAATATCAGATGTGACCTTTGCTAGAAAGGCATAATAAAATTTGGTAAGCTAAGAGTCAATTCAAGTTAGCAAGCCCACTGCATTTTTCTCTTAAAATCTTGAAAAGTTTCTGATAGTGGTCATACCTTAAAAATCAATATCACTTAAAAAGATATGCTTTGGATGTATTTCTGAATCTATCCATCTGTCCCTCCATGCAATCTCTCCCTATCCCTGCCCCCACCTCTCACCTGGGCTCATTACAGGAAAATATAACGCTGTGAATAAAAGTGTGGCTCAGTTTGAATTGCAAAGCAAAATTAAGTCTACTCTGATGCTGATCACCTAATATCTGCACCCAGTCATACACACAACAATAAAAACTAAACTCTACATCACAAATAAGTAAATAACCTGCTCTAATCATGATCTGCTAATGCCTGAGGGTTTGATTTTCTTAAACCTTAAAAATCTATATCCTATTAATAGCTACATTTATGGAAAGAAATCAAAGTGAAAGACACCCCTTCGCTTCTTTAAGTGTACCAAAATCCACATATTGTTGCCAAAATAGGCACGTGCTGATTTTTCCAGGGGTCATTTAAGAGGGCAGAGTAACTGCCAGACATTATCGCTAATTTGCTGCCGGTGAATGTGTGGTACAAACCAGAATTTCAGTTTGACCCTTGATTTTATAATTTAATACCAATATTACTTACATTATTAGTTTTACTGGTAAATCAGGAGCAAGTTGTTGGAGCCCAGCTGTGACCCCAGGGCAGGAACTTTTTGCCTGCTGTCACCTCCTGACGGTTTGGGCTGTTAATTACCTCAATCAACTAGAACACAAGCACCTCTCTGTCGGCCAGCTGGCAGACTCAGCTTCAGAAACTGGCAGCTCGGGAAGATTTAAAACCTGTAAAAAGGGCTGCTATGTAAACAGTTTATTGTATAATATTCAACGACCACAGTAGGCCCGCATCAGTAATCAAAGGTAGGGTCTGCTATTGTCCCTTGATAGGTTCGCAAAGAAGAAAGTTAAAAATAGCTTTTGTTTATATCTTCTTTATCCAGAAGAATGAAACTAGGGATTTCGGTCCTGGAGGTATTATGTTGGTGCCTTGGAGGAAAGTCAGTCATTTAGTTCTGCTGAAGTAACTGTGGACTCAAACAAAATGAAAGATAAGTAAGCAGTTTTGTTTACTTTGCAGAAATCACAAAATAGGTGGGAAAGCTTAAAGCTCTTTACTGGGTAAGGGTTTTGTACGCGCATTCACCCTAAAAGGAAATCTGTACCCACACGCATGTGTGTAAATTATGTAAGTGCTGTATGAGGTAGCTGATCATGCTTGCTATTCTATTCTGACCAAAACGACTTTCCTAACATTCAAAGACATTTAAAATACACTTTTCAAAACCATGCTGAAAATTTTGAGATTGTATCTGATAATTCACAGTCTCCTTTCTAAACTCCATAGAAAATTTCTTAAATGTTAATTTGATTAGACCATCAAATGATAAATGAAAATGCTAAATGATCCTTAATTCTATATATTTCATTTGAACATTAAAATTCAGAGATGTCTGGCTTTGTTGATTTAATAACTTCTTTCATAAGCCAAGTGGCTTAAGTTCAAATCATGACCAAAATCTAAATTATTTATTTGTTTGAAAGGAATAAAAACAAGCATAATACAATGTAATGAAATAACACTAAGTAATTTTAAGCAAAGAAATGAAACCAAATTAGCATGTATCTGCTTATGATTCATTCCTTTGTGACATTTCTTTATAAATCTTTCCAGAAGAAACAGCAGCCTTTCCTGAGAACTTCTTTTCGTATAAATTATCAGACCTATTTAGAATTAACTATTTTTATTTGGGCACAGACACGCACACACACACACACACACACACACACACACATACACACACAATCCAAACATTCTACAGGTAGAAATTATAAAGATGCCTATATTGCAAAAAGATCTGAAAACCCCACGTCCGAGTGAGAGTAGTTCCTATAGGTTTGTAACCTTTGCCTTGTCTTCCAGAGAAGCAAAACTTACATCCACTTCTTCCTCATTCTTTTCACCCTGCCTGAGGCATCCTTTACTACTGTTGGTAATACTAGATAATATTGGTTGCTTACTATAGCCACACAAAGTGAGAAGCACTTTAAGGGTATTATTTCTCATTTATTCTTTGCAACAGCTGTATTAGATAGGTTATCAGATTGCCTTCACTCTACAGATGGAGGTTATATAACTTGCTAACAGTCACGCAGCCTACGAATGTTGATGCAGAGATTCAGTAGGAAATCTTTCTGACTCCTGGCTCTAGACTGACTCTCTCTTCTACACCACCTCCCATCATCAGCGCTTTCTTGAAACTCTTGAAAAGCAATCGCTTCTTTGTGCTTTCTTGGCTCTCCTCCTTCCTTCTGCCAGAATGTTATCAGCTTTTCATTTTTTCTCTACCTAAATGGAGGATTTCCCCCATTCCCAGGGCTTCTTCCCATCCAATATTCTCACTTATTTCAGTGGTTTTGACTTCTACTACTATGCACATGGCTGCAAAATCTTCATTTTCTTGAGTCCCAGACCCCTCTATTTGGCTGTGGTTAAGTACCCCTCAGCTGCAAACCTGCCCTTTCACTTGTAATTGCATCTTAGTTAATGGCATTACTGTCCACCCAAACTCAGGATATCTTTTATCTCTTTATTCACCACCCATTCAGGTGAAAAAAATCTTAAGCATTCTATTTTTGAAAGAAATCTTTTTTCCCTCACGCCCATACCATGACTAGTTTGAGTCCCCATTCTCACTCAGTAAAGGAGTGTTGCAGTGGCCTGCTAACTGCTTTCATTGCTTCTTGTCTCCATCCTCTCTAATCAGTCCCACTGTGTGCCACCAGGAACATCCTTTAAAACACAGAACAATTCTTAGAATTCCCCTTCTCAAAAACTTTCAACGGCTTCCCAATGTATACAGACCAATCTCCAAGCTCCTCAGTACAGTAAAGCCCTTGACTTAGTTCTGGGTTATCTTAATCCAGCTTAATTTCTACTTCAGTACCCTAAGATGCACACTCTGCCATTCCCTAACCATGCCCTACCCTGTCTCCTCCTATGTTTGTGCTGTCCTTTCTTTGTGGGCTTCTTCTTCCTCTTTCATCTTAATCCCTTTTGATCCACCTCTGGTTTTCTTCTATGAAACTTCTCACGGTCCCACTAAAAGTTCATCCACTGCTTCTTTTATTTAAGAAATATTTATTGAATACTTACCATGTGCCTGACACTATACTAAGATCTGGAGTCTTAAAAATAAAAGGCAGCGTCCTTTCCCTCAAGGAGTCTTCAACAGTCTAATGCATAGGACAAACGAGTAAATGGGCACGTAAAATGACATGTGCTTTCATGAAAGACACAGACTAACAAAGCTCATTCAAGAAAAAATAACTTTAATAATGCTATCCTTATTTAAAAACAAAAAAAGAAGATTGCTTCACTAGTGAATTATGCTAAATATTAAAGAAGAAATGATACTAATTATATATAAACTTTTCCAGAAATCAAAGATTCCACCATTATACTGATATTAAAACCAGATAAAGACCTTACAAAAAAGAAAACCAAACACCAGCATCTCTCATTAATAAAGATGCAAAACCCTATATAACATTTTAGCAAATGAATTCAAGAAATATATAGAAAAGAATAGTATATCATGACAAAGTAGGGTTCATCCCAGAAATGTGAGGTTTGTTTCAACATTTCAAAATGAATAAATGTAATTTGCTATATTAGACTACAAAATAAAAACCATTTTCACATAGTAAGTGGAGAAAAATCATTTGACAAAATTCAAAGTCATTAATGCATGATAGACACTTCCAGGAAAGTACAAATAAAAGGAAACTTCCTCAACTTGATAAAGGGCATCAACAAAAATCCAACAGCTAATATCATATTTAATGGTAAAAGAACAAATGTTTTTCACCTGAATATCGGGATCAAGACAAGAATATCTAATCTCAGTATTTCTATTCACTATTGGACTCAGGATCTTAGCCAGCACAATAAGGTAAGAAAAATAAAATAAAAGGCATAAAAATCAGAAAGAAAGAAAGAATTTCATCCTTACTTGAAGAAGACATGATCATCAAGGTAGAAAATCCTAAGAAATCTACAAAAACAAGACTGGAAACAATAAATGACTTTAACAAAGTCACAAGATGTTGTAAGGTTAACATACAAAAATCTATTCATTTCTTTTTTTTCTTGAGGTAACATTGGTTATAACATTACATAAACCTCAGGTGAACATCATTATATTTCAATTTCTCTGTAGACTACATCATGTTCACCACCCAAAGACTAATTACCATCCATCACTGTACACATGGGCCCTTTTACTTCTTTCACCCTAGCCCTACCTCCTTCCCTCTGGGAACCACCAATCTAATCTCTATATCTATGTGTTTGTTTGTTGTTGTTGTTGTTTTTATCTTCCACATATGAGTGAAATCATAAGCATTTGGCTTTCTCTGTTTGACCTATTTTACTTAATACAGTATCCAAATGAGACTACATCAAACTAAAACGATTCTGCAGAGTGAAGGAAACCATCAACAAAACGAAAAGACAACCTAGCAACTGGAAGAAGATATTTGCAAATCATGTATCTGATAAGGGGTTAACACTCAAAATATATAAAGTCACACAACTCCACAGCACAAAAAAAAAAAAAAAAAACTCCATTAAAAAGTGGGCAAAGGATCTGGACAGACATTTTTCCAAAGAAGATATACAGATTGCCAACAGGCACATAAAAAGATGTTCAACATCACTAATTATTAAAGAAATGCAAGTCAAAACTATAGTGAGATATCACCTCACACCTGTCAGAATGGTTATAATTAAAAAGAAAAGAAATAACAAGTGTTGGAGAGGATGTGGGGAAAACCCTCATACACTGCCGGTGGGATGTAAACTGGTGCAGATGCTATTGGAAACAGTATGGAGAGTTCTCAAAAAGTTAAGGATAAAATTACCATATTGATTTCTGTATATTAGCATCTCAAAATTAGAAATTTCTATTTCAGTTTACAGCATCAAAAACCACAAAATATTTAGGGAGAAATTTAACTAAGGGCAAAATCTATGCATTGAAATTTCAAAACATTGTTGAGAGAAATTAAATAGGTAGAGAAATATACAATTTTCATGAATCAGAAAACTTGATATTATGAATACTTCAATTCTCTGCAAATTAATCTATAGATTCAATGTGATTTCAATCAAAATTCCAACAGGCTTTTACACAGAAATTGACAAGCTGACTAAAAATATATATGGACATACAAAGAAACCAGTTTTTTAAAACAATTTTTTAAAGTGCAACAAAATTCGACAACTTGCACTACCTGATTTCAAGAAATATTACAGAGCTGCAGTGTGGAATTAGTGAAGGATAGAGACATAATAAACTTCAGGTAATTTAACAGGGAATGAATAGTCTTTTCAACAAATGGTGCTGGAGCAAGTAGTACTTGTTCCTTTTATAGGGCCTCATGTTACTCCTGTATCCTCTGCATCTAGCTGGAAGATAAGCAGAGATAGAGCGTTGAGGATCACAAGGTTGGTTTTAGGTAGCAGGTCTGAAATTGTATATTGCTTTTGCCCGCATTCTATTGGCGAGAACTCAGTACGGTGGCCCCATCTAAAGGCAGGGAAGACTGGGAGATGTACTTGAGCTGTGTGCTCAGGAAAAAAAGGAAATACGTGGGCACATACAGTTGTCTCTGCCACAGTGACCATGAGAAGAACACATCTGTAATCATTTTCCTTGGTATTTACATATACTTTAGTTGCCTCAAATTTTTTGGAGCAAAGTGAGGTATAAATTAATTGATTATACTTGTCATTAAATCATAACAATTTAATAACAGAGGAGTTTTCTGTGCTGAAAAGTTTCCATGGTACCTGTTATAATTATGGAAGGAGCTCATTAAACTTTTACCGTGATAATCAAAAAATGCTATAGAAGTGACTCAAAGAGTGAAATGAAACTTGAAACCTTTCTGTATTCACATCCATATGTATAAATGAGCTCATAGATATCTGCATTCATGTTTATAAATAAATTCAAATAGGCATGTCTACAATATGTCTAGTTTGGCATTTATTTTCTTTATTTCTACTTCTTACCTGGGACAAAAGAAGTACATGTTAACTGTCTCATTATATCATGCAGTGCTGGAAAGAGAAGTGGATTATGAAGCAGGAACCCCAGGTTCTAGCTCTGACTCCCCCAGTATCTATGGTCTTGATAAGCCAGTCATCTGTCTGGATCTTGTCAGTGAAGTGAAAGATGTGGACCAGATTATCTCCAAAGTACTATCCATTTCTAATGTTCTGAGAGTCTTTATGAGGCCATCAACTCAAAAGAGCTTATCATTCAAAGGCTGAATGTTGGTGGCAAAAACTCAATTGGAATGAAAAGAAGGAGGAAGGGAGACAGAGAGGAACCAAACTGAACCAAAATGCCTCTTTACCTTTGGAATTTGTAATGTACAATTAGCTCCACCCAGGGAAAATCACGATTATTTCTGTTCTTCCTACGAGAGGTTATTTTGGGCTCAGAAAATCAATAGTCATTGCCACAGATTATAATCTAATCAAATTTGCACTTACTGATTGTCAAACAGGTTCTAACAAACTATAGCTAAGCTATCAATAGCTAACAATAGCTAATGTTGCTATTGATAGCTAAGAATCAATAGCTAAGACAATCAAATGAATATTAAAAATACTGAAATTTCTTGATTTTTATTTAATTAATTTCTAAGGATTAGCCACAAATAAGATGACTTAGGTCTGAGAAGAGGCCATTAAGTAGTAGAAATAGCACAGAAATAGAAGCTTGAGAACCTGTGTTCTGTTCCCTGCTCTGCCCTGAATTATTATGTGATGCTGTCAAATCACTTAAGACCTTTAGATCCCAGTTCCTTTATTAAATAAGGAAGTGTTTGGGTTTGTTGGTCTTTAAGATGCCTGAACATCATGGAATTTCTTGAATCTATGAAAAATGAGATCCAAATTGAGAAATAAAAATAATCATATAATACTGGAAGCCTATCCCATATAAATCCAGTAGGAAGATCCACAAGCAGCATTTCCCTCAAGAACTGGCATTCTAGCTTATCTTGGATCTACCACCACTGTCATAAGTAAAAACAAAAGGGCAAGTTTCATATTCTGTTTAGAACTTAAAAGGATGAGTTAAGTTCATATGTCACAGATTTCAAAACCAGCAAAGTTTAAGGGTAGAATAATTGAAAAATAAGCAAACACGTAACTTAGATTAATGGAAAGGTGAGAAATTTGTCATATGTTTCTTACCACCAAATCAATGAAATGAGACATACAAATGCTCCTGGGAGAAATGAATTTCAGTTTCAAGCCTCAACTTAAAACCTGTCATGCTTCAGAAAATAGATTTCTTCTAAAGAAAGCAAGAAGAAAATATATACTGAAGACAGATTCAAAATAAAGTGAAATATATTTTCTAGCAAAAGTTGATACTACTTTTAGAACTTAAGATTCTAAAAAATTTTTAAGAGAATTCATTCTCAGAAATATTCTCATAGAAGGAACTTCTTCTCTAACCATAATAGAATATCTCCTGAATATTAGAGTAGTGATAACTTATTTTTTCTTTAAATTTATTTTGCTGTTGGATCTCACACACCAAACATCTTACCAAACAAGGTGGTTCCATTGTATAATTACAGTACTTTCATTCTTTTGATTATTACTTTAGATTATCTCTTTAGAACTATCAGATAACTCAGATTTTATCCTTGAGAGAACAACTCTGCTGTTAGGAAAACAAAGATTGTTGTTTAACTACTCAGGTCTTAGGACAATCATAAGAATTAAGATTCATAAAACCAAATAAACACAAGCGCATTTTGCCTTACTGACCACACGATGAGCACCAAGTTTCTCTTGCCTTAAACAAATATAGACTGTCGTTTTAAATTTCCTCCTACAGTATGATGTAACAAAACATTTCACAAATAGCCAGAAAGAAAATCAGACTCTCGTGATGATTTTCAAGATAGTCCTTGTGGACGCTTGCACAAGCACATTCACTCACACACACACTCACACACACATACACACAACCTGTCTTGGAAATGAAGAGGAATACAGTCTATCAGTTTCTGCAGAAAATACCGTATTAACCTGTGGGCAAATTATCATAGGAACATGTAGGAGCTGGAATCTTGAGCAGGATGGGCCCTTTAAAACATTCATCATTATTATGTTAGAAACAGCTCCTACTTGTTCACGAGTTACCTGGAGTGTGTAAAGTAATAGAGTTCTGAGTACGTAAACAAATTAAAAATACTCCAAAAATAATGACTCATATTTTAACAATTCTTCTTCATAGAAAACATCTAAAATGATAATTTTTAAAATTCTGCTTTGCTTTCTCTGGTTTTCTTTGGTAACTTGTCATGAATCCTTATACATCTCTGAATCATCAATAACTCTGTTCTCATTTAAATTCTTCAATGAATGAAAAAATTTAAACACAAGAAAAGAGAGAAGCTAAGCGAGGAGAAAAAATGAAAGAAAAAAGGTACGAATTTAACATTTTTAAAATCATGATAAAATATCCCTTCTAAACTCTATCCCTGAAGATTTTTAAATTGACAGTGGCAACAGAAGCTTCTAAGGTTTGAGTAAGTATTTTGAAAAACTTCATGTACTCTTTAATTCACTAACTATACCCAGAAGGAAACAAAATTCAACAGGAATGTGAAAGCTGTCTTGGATGTCATGGACACCTCACATATTATGTGTGTTCCAGGAGGAAGGGAGTTTTCCAAAAATTTCCAGGATGAGGTGTTTGTCCAATCTGGGCAAATCATCCACTGACATTTGGAAGACTTTTAAATGTGCCATGATAGATTCTACCAGTAGCCTTTGTGGGACTTGCTTGTCTTCAACTAACTACACTAATACTTTATTTGGCAGTCGTAGGACAATCCTCAGCCTTGTAAAGGCAGATGGTAACTTTACAATTCACAGAGAATAAGCTGCAACATAAATAAGGCTTGCCTGTGCCTCCTGTCAGTGATGTGCTGGTACATGTTTAACAACAGGCTTTCCCTCGAAAAAATGTATATGTGTGTATGTTTACTATTTATTATAAATTTTACTGATACAAAGAATGTGTAGCATACAAATTACAATAGTAATAAAATACCTAAAACTATTTTTTTCAAATTTCATATAGTCAATTTATTCTCACAGAAGGTTTTTGTTGATTTTTTGCCAAACTCTTAAATCCATAATCGATCTCTGCTTACCACTGATGAATGAACATAGTTACAACGTGAACATTGGTTAATATCTTCATTTACCTTAACAAACAATGCTCAAAAACATTGAAAAAATATGTTGGAATCTCACTCATTATCAGTGACATGAACATTTCCTTTGCTGAATCTCATAATGGTTTGCAAATAATAGAATGACATGTCATTAAATTTTGTGCAATTCACAATGTAACAGCTGGAGATGAAACACACTTTTAAATTTGATCTACATTATTAACATTTCCTCCATCATTTTCTTAAGTCTAGGCCACCAAAAAAAACCAATAAATAAAGTCCTGATTCTTAGCGTTTGCGAATTTCTGTGGTTTAAGTACTCCCACTGTGATGGAATTCAAGCTACTAACATGCATGCCTGAAGGTGGAGTTAGGAAGAAATAGGTAATAGCACACCATTATATGGTATTTCCACCATATAGATATGACAGACATAAATTATCTCGAGCATAGATGATAATACAATGTAGTAAATTAGGAAGTAATGAATTTTGAGAATGTATTACCTTTGTTTTTAACATAGTTTATTTAATTGTAAGTTTATATAATCCAATTTTTAATAATGGCTATGTTTAACAACCAGCTCACAAAATTCCTCAATATTTAACAGTCTGCACTTGTGAGCCAGTGAGAACCAGCTCCAGCATTTGCATTATCACTGCTCCTGTTCAAAACCCACCAGGGCCTTGCATACTTGGCATTTTGTCATAGCTTCATGAATCTAAATTCTTGCCTAGGTTAAAGATTACTGGAATTACAAGAAGAGAACTTCTTTTAACTTCACCTAAGAATATATCATTTAGTAAATAAGTCCTAAATTTGTCAAATGCTTTTGAAAGTCAATTTGTTAACGCTATACACATCTTATACCAATGTATATTTACACACCATGTAAGAACAATAGAGGGTTTACATTTTACATAGGTTTAAAGGTTTTCTGTTTCTTTGTTTCCATAACAGATTACAGTGATCGGAACAGAAGTAGCAGGGAAATAGTCTGCTTATTCTCATTGGAACCATTCAGAGTAAAATTTATTTATAGTAAAGAACACCAGGGCCCATAAAATTATCAAAGCCCCATCTTCAAGAATGTAAGCAGGATACTTGGATTTGTAGACAGAGTTTGGCCAAAATTCCATTAAGTGATCTTGAACCCTGTCAGAAAGCTAAATTAAAAGATACTTACAAATAAGTCATATATCTAGTTGTGAATCAAACTGTACACCTGAAAAAGAGACAGTATGACATTGTAGAGAAGGAGCAAGAGAGTCAAAGAATTGGAGTGAAAAAGGATTTGGATCTGGGCGCCACGTGGTTAAGTTCCCGTTCACCGCTTTGGCAGCTCAGGGTTGGCTGGTTCATATCCTGGGCATGGAAGTAGCACTGCCCATCAGGCCATGCTGAGGTGGCGTCCCACATAGCACAACCAGAAGGACCCACAACTGGAATATGCAGCTACGTACTGGGGGTCTTGGGGAGAGGAAGGAGAAGAGCAAATAAAAAACAGATTGGCGACAGATGTTCGCTCAGGTGCCAATCTTAAAAAAAAAAAAAAAGAGTTTGGGTCTAAACTCCAATCAAGCCACTAAACTAACCATTTAACTTTGGGAAATTACTTAACCAGTCTAATCGTCAGTTTCCTCAAGAATAAACTAGAAACTATAATACTTAGTTTGCAATGCTACTAGCTTTACATAAGAGAAGACATGTACATGACCTGGCACATAGTAGCAAATCATTTAGTGATGGTATTATGAAAATGTCACACAGAGAAGTCCCTACAGCATTTTCCATGTCTAACGCTTTTTCTACTTGCTTATAGGAACCAAGGCAGAACACTGCCAGACGGACAAACCGCAGAACCGGTCCAAACCAGAAAGGTCCAAGATGGCTAGGGTGCTGTGCACTGGAGGAAACTTGCGCAAAGACGCCGTGTGCAAGAAGGGAAGATCTGCGTATGCCCCAACTGCCCCGCCCCAAACGGTGAGTCGGCGACTCCTTCCACTTCATATCCAGGAAGAACTTTGCTCACCCTCCCTTCTGGGAGAAGGTGTTTTAGAGCAGAGCTCTGCCTCCTCCATTCATTAATCAATAAATAACGTTTCTGCTCTGCTATTCCGAACCCACTCAGCGGCTCTCGGCCAAAGGACCCACTTGAAGGTCACCGGTCCCTTAGGGCTTGGTAACAAAAACATACCCCTTTCTGCCTAGCCAGCCTGGTAGAGACTAAGGTGGGAACCCATTAGAGAATAAATGTTCGTAAGGCACTTAAGTTTCTTTTTCTGGACAGACTTTATTTAAAACAAAGTAAGCAGAGATTTGCAGCGGCTCCAGAGGCTACCTCAGCCCCCAAACATCTAAAAGACATGATTGGACTTCTCCTTTGGGTTAAGGCAACACAAATTAAATCTGAGACTCTGAGCTACATTTGATCACCGTGAAGTACCACGAGATCTTCAGAAGTACTGCAAGTCCTCTAAAGCCTGTTACAATACTCTAGCAAAAAAACATATTATATATCTGCTATTTGCTACTGAGAGTCACATTGCATTCAAAAGGCACAATTTAGGAATGGCGATATTAGAAAATTCTAGCTCAAATGCATATTTTCCTTAAAATTGATTTCCTTAGCCCTCAGTACCCACTGATTCATTAACATGCATTAGTTTCTAATTTAGTTTTCCTGAGAGAAGATGGGACAAAGAACAGGTGACTTATCTGGCTGGCAAGGGGGGAGGGGGCACTACTATTAGCTGGACAGTTAGTGCCGGGGAGGGCAGTCACGGCAGCCAGAGGCAGCGATGCCCGCGGGCAGACCGCTGCCGCTAGCTCGTGGCGTGGGGAAAGAAAAGAAGGGAGCTGCATACACAAAATTATTTTATTTTGCAGTTTCGTGTGAAAGTAGTACTGGTCACAGTCATAAAGTCACAATTTTTCTTGAGCCACAAAGAATATTTTCTTGGCTAGTCTCATTACTGTAGAAATATCAACAACTTTGTAAGTATTTTACTTGGGCTCTTTTTTTAAGGGCAGAAAGCCGTCTTCTGAGGTAGCTAGCTACGAGGAAGAAGTGCTTCAATTGACTTAAAGTATCTCTTCTTCGTCCTTGTGTGTCTCTAGAAAAGATAGATGACACCAACAAAGTGCGATGAAATGTCCAGCTAGCTAAGAACCGCCCAGGAAAATACTTCAATAAAGGATCATTTGACAACCCCCCCAAAAAATATGTATATATGTATATATGAACCAGAATCTGAAATAGCAGATAAAGGAAACAGTAGCCAAATGGGAAGTTTAAGGCCAAAAGCAAAGCAGTGGCAGCTCCAGAATGTCCACATAGGAGCCCAGGGGTAGCCATCAGGTTGGAAGGGAAACTAGAGGATTTTCCTTGACTCAGTATTTGCTTAGCAAGCACGTGGTTTTTACTTAGAGAATATATTTATTTAGGGCAACTTAGTCCCAAGAGTTGGAGGGAGCCCTAATAGAGATTATAGGGGAGCTAAATCTCCTATAAAACAAAACAGAATGCCATACTTCTTTGCCCATACGCCTGCAATCACTAGAATGAAAAGAGAATAAAAATCTAAAGTTATACACTTAGCTGAAAAACTTTACCCAATAATTTTTTTTTTAAGATTTTTATTTTTTCCTTTTTCTCCCCAAAGCCCCCCAGTACATAGTTGTATATTCTTCATTGTGGGTCCTTCTAGTTGTGGTATGTGGGACGCTGCCTCAGCGTGGCTTGATGAGCAGTGCCATGTCTGCGCCCAGGATTCGAACCAACGAAACACTGGGCCGCCTGCAGCGGAGCGCACGAACTTAACCACTCGGCCACGGGGCCAGCCCCTTTACCCAATAATTTTTAATTAAAAGAAGCTAATTTAATCAACAACCAATATTTACTGATTGCCTACAATGTGCTTGGCATTGGGTAGGAATAAGCTATGTTCCCTGCCCTCTCATTGCATGAAGGCAAGAGGAACGATGGACGTTGGGGAAGGAAGTGATGTGATTAGTCTTAGGAAAGGGAGATGAGTGGAGATGAATAGAGATTCAACCTGGTCTGTAGGGCCAGGAAGTTTACCTGAGGAAGTGATGTCTCAAGGAAGAGTACCTCAGCAAAGGCTGGAAGGTAAGGGGCGAGGGATGTGGGATGGAGGGAGAACAGGACAGGAAGAATTCCTAGCAGAGAGAACTGAATGTGGAAAGTCAGGAAGAGAACCCTAAGTAGTCTGAGCAACTTGTGAAATCCAATCCGTCTGGAACAAAGAGAGTGTATCAGCCAGGGTGCAGAAGGAAACAGAAACTATACTGATTATTTTAACAAAGAGAACTGGGAATTGCTTCACAAACATTAGACAACAAGAGATAATAAGTGCAAGAAGCAGGGACCTCTATGACTGGGATAACAAAGGGAAGAGGATAGGATAACAGAGACAAGAAGCTTTGAGGAGGGCCCAGAGCTGGAATCCAGATCTTGGAGGGAGGGACTCTGACCGGCAGATCCAGATTATATCTGAGAGGATGTAATGAGACTGGTTCTGGGAGTCTGGGGAAAATGGCAGAAGCTGGAACCCGTTGCTTCGAGGGTGAAGAGCTATTCATGCACGATTGGGAACAAACAAAAAGGAGCAGGTTTTCCTCTGTTTCCAACTCTCCAGGCTCTCCCTAGCACCTCTTATTGGCCCAAGTTAACTCTGAATCTGATGTTCTGAGTAAGAAAGATCTCCATGTGTCTATCCAACTGTATTTTGATATGGAATTGGTCACCCTTTTTATGTTAATACTTGATTTGCATCTATATTTTTATAATCAAAAATGACTATTTCATTAAAATATTATTATTTTATTCTCTATTATTTCATCTTTCATTTAATCCCTTCAGTTCCCATCCTGAGTTAGAAATATTTCACTTTGACCCAAGCCCATTGTAAATTGTGTTGCTTGACTAAGTGTGCTCTTTTTCAGCCATATTTTTAGAGGCACTACTCAGGGTACCCCAACCCTTCACAACTACTTTAGGGAGAAAAGTACGGGCTCTTCTCTCAATGAAAGCAAGCAAATACGAAGCTGAGTGTTTTGCTCTTCTGCTGTTTTTAAACGTGGACACTAGAAGAGGTTCAGTTTCTGTCTTCGATCTCCAAAGCAATTTAAATTGGAAGAGTAAATACAGAGGGCGAGATTTACCCTTTTTTCTTAATCTCAATTGACTGATCCTAAAGGAAGATGAGGCGATGAGATTTCTGCAATAGCTACACATGGGTGAAATAACAGATACAGTTTTATAACATTTTTAAGTATTGAAGTCTTTAAACACTTCTAGAATGAAATTCTAGTGAAGTAATTTGCAAGAAGTTTTGCTTGACCTTTGTGTTTTTTCTCCCCAAATCACCTTAGAAAATGTGAACTCCAATAATTTGTTAAATAGTGACAACCTCCAGAATCTCTTATTTTATTTTTCTTGGGCTCCTAAGTCTCTTTCATAGATACTACAGCAAGAGTTGGAAAAGGCGGCGGGGGTGGGGGAGGGGAGAAAGCAAGGCTTGCTTCATCGTTTTAAAACATCAGAACTAAAATATATTATGTACATAAATAGAAACCCAGAGTTTCCAAAATGGATATAATTTGCACAGCTCAATGTTTGATATCTAGATATATTTGTAACATCTCAAAGCACTCTGTGCTGATTTTTTTAGACAGATTTTACAGAACCCAGCTTAAGTTAACAGAAGTTGTAAATTATGTCTAAGTGGACTTTATAAACAAAAGTTAAAGTTGAGCATGCAAGGGAATATTGAAAAGTTTGCATAATGCTGTCAACATCTACAGTGCCAATGTTCATCCTTTCTTTTATTATTAGCTGAACTTTTTTCTATATACATGGATATATGTCTAACTAAGTATGTGTGTACAGATTTATGTTTTCAAATGAAACAAAGCTGTGCAGTTCTTATTGCAGGGGTCGACTAGCCTCTGCAAGCACGTGCTTCCTCGAGCCTGGAAAAGTACAGTACCGACGTTTCCCCCTCGTAGCTTTGTGAGTGTGATCCGACCTGAGCTTGTGTTTCTCAGAAAGCGCCTGGAGAATACCAATTTAATTTAGAAACTGCTCAGCGTAAGTGTTTGGTGGGGTTTGACAGCATTGCATCAGGTGATCAGATATATTTTCAGAGATATCACAAAGAAAGTTGGAAATGTCACCAAAAAGTTTACATTAAATGTATTTTTCCTACAAAGGAATTGATTTTAAACATCATTTAAATTCATAACATGTGCCAGATTCCAGTGTTTTGTTACATGGCAGAATTTAGATGCTGGTTCTCTCTTTTCCAGTTATCTTAGTACCTGTATGGGCTTTTTCTTGAATTGCAAACGTTCTTATTCTTCCGCACACTATTAAGTTAACGGCCAAAGTGGAAATTTTTATGTCATAGAGATGAACAACTATTTCTCCTGCTGGCTGAAATACTGCAATGTTGCTAAAACAATATTTGGGGACATTTTCTTTCACTTCTGTATGGACTTTTTCTTTCCTATTACACAGAGCTTTTAAAAAAAGTGTACAAAATTTTGTAGTTGGATTAGCCCTGTCATGTCCTTGCAAAAGAAAATTTAAAAGAAAAAAGTATCTTTCGCCACTTACCACCCTCATCCAAAAGGTACGGCTTCACTCAAATTTTATTGAACATACACAGTGTATCTTAAACGGTATTATATATTGTCCCTGAAATTAACAGGGGGGTGGGGAGTATTCTAGTCTAGGTGAAATCTGTTCATCAAAATATAAAGATAGTGTATTGCCAAGGATAACCAACTTTTTTTCATGATACTCTGGGGAGAGAAAAGTAGTTTAATTCAAAGATTGAACTGTTTCTTCTAAACTGGCCTATCAGCTTGCTTCTCTGTCTGTCTTTTTATTGAATCCATACTTCATATTTCAGTGGCCCGTTCACTTCTTCCTGCTTTTTAAAGTTTCTTTGAAAATATCTTGTGAATTCTGAAGGAAAAAAATTACTCTAACAGCCTTGAAAATCTCCTGTATTCTCTAAACAAGAAAGAGATGTCTTCAGGTTTTATTTTGTTCTGTTTGTTTTGTTTTGTTTTGTTTTTGAAGGAAGGGTAGAACATTAACACATGACGACAGTGAGATGACACAGATAGGTTTTTGAGTTCTTTTATCTGGTAAACATTCTAATGATCAACTTCAAAGGCAGGCAGGCAGGCAAGAAGCCCCCTTGTCTTCTACGCCAGAATGAGAGGCGAAGCCCCTTTACCACTCATATGGGAGATATGAGGAGCCTTTGAATGGATCATTGCTTTTTATGAGTAGTAATGAGGTGAGAAGTATTCTAGTGTGTGGCACAGACCTTCATTAAAAAGCGTGAAACAGAATGGCTTACGGTTAAAGGGGGTAATTTGTTCTAACATACTTGCTAAATTGTGCTGTAACCATGCCAGTTAACAGCACTATATTTTCCATAGGATTCCTGGATGCATTTGTGTGCAATTATTCTGCCCATACAAAGTTCAGGGATTTTTCCAATAGCTTATGTTAACTATTTGACAACGCTCTCTCCTTCAGTGGAAAGCGTATTGAGCCCCACAGTTAAAGAGGAGAGAAAGAATCCAGAGATGCTCTCATTCTCCTTCTAGAGCCAAAGGGTTCTTATAAAATCAAAAATTCGCAGAACCCAAATTTTAAAAAATACCATTTGCCTAAAAAGTAATATCAGAAGTAATAGCCAGTTTAATAACTACAAAGCTTAAAGTTTTAAAATGTGTTACAATAAATAGAGTCCATAAGAAAGAAAATCAGATTTGATAGTTTCAAGACCACCATTTAAAAAAGAAAGAAAAACTGAAAAGTAGGAGCAATAATTTTGCTACATTCGTGAGGAAATTCTGTCCATAAGAGAACTTGAAGTTCTATAACAAACCAAGAAGATTACTTGTTTAGGCTCTTACTGAGAACACGGGACCAAGATTTTATTCACTGGAAAAATCATTCTACTTAGAGAAACATAACATGATGCTTTTTGTCACATGACCAGCTATCAGAAGAGAAAATGTTGTAAGATAGAAACGTTAAGTTTTGGACATGACCTAGAATTTGGATATATCATATGGGAAAACAGTTTTCTAAGTGACAACTTTTAAAGACAGGTTTACTATTACACTGAAAATGTCATAACATTAGAGTTTGAGAGAGAAAAAAATTTTAAATTTCCAGAATTTTCTTAAAAAGCAATAATAAAAATAGTCATTATTTCATAAAATATTCCCCAGTTTTATAACTGGTGGTGCAATTTCATTGGAATCTCAACATATTAATTAAATACAATTGATATGCCACCATGGACCAAAATTGGAAACTTAAATTTAAGCACCGAAAGACTTTACAGTAAGACAGAAAGTGTCAGAGTCTGTCCGCTCAGTGGAATTTCTGAGGCTGAGCAGTGGGGAGAAGAAATTCGTTTTGTCACTTTCCACCCTTTTCATTGTTATTTAGTTTTTGCATATTAGATATTTGGGGGAAAATATTTACAACCACAGTTTGGCACATTATTGTACCTTCAAAAATAAATACTGTCAAACTTAATAGAAACCAGGCAGTGGGCCTACGATAAATGTAATAGGCTCAGCCTCGCCTTTCTATTTCTTTTTATTGGGTTTTCGGGAAAGTCTATGAAGCAAATTCTAATTGCAATTGCTCCTAGCAAAAGCTCAGTCAGGTTCTTTTAGCCTTGGGCTATGTAGCAGAATCAATGGTATTTTTTCAAGCTAAATTGAATATGTGAGCATAGTGAGTAACGATAATTACAAATTATGTTTCACAATGCTTAATCCTCATCTTTGTACCAAAAGAAGTCAAATCAGATAAGGGCTGTTACTGAATACAAAATAACATCTTATTCTATGCTAGATTCATTAACCTAGAACATTGCCAAGAGGAAAGAACCAATCTTTTTATCACTGTCTGAATAATTGCTCTCACTAATCAGAACTTCGCTTTTCCTCAATTTAACACAAATGTGGACACTGAGTTAATCAGTAACAACTGGAATAGAAAATTTGGAAATTAATATAGGAGAAAATGTGCATTAAAGAGACATTTACCATTCTTTAAACCTTCTTTTACATTGTGTCTCATTTGGATCTAACTGGAGAAACTAAAGCTTTTCAGACTGATAAAAAGATGCAATACAAGGGTTAGCTAAATACAGTGTGAAATGAATATATTTCATTGAAACTGTTCTGAGCTAAGCTTGTCTGATTGTCTTATGACATCATGGTTGCCCATGATTGGAAATTCCAATGGCTCCACGATGTCCAATGTCTCCATTTCCTTGCATCTATTCTCAAAATTTCCCTGAAATTAAAAAAAAATTTCATGAAGAGAACAACAAGTGTAAGGAGACTCAAAAGATAATAAATATTGAACAGAAAAATATTTATCCAATGATGATGAGACTAAACACCATCTAATAAAAACATGATTCTGGAGAGAAAAAATAATTACAATATTTCAAACAAAATAGAGACTTACATTGGAGAAAAGTTTTTATTGAGAGACTACTAGTGGTTGCATTTTCATAAGAAAGTGGAAGCCATTTAACAAAACTGTCACATGCTCCAAACCTCTGGCGGGTGTGACACTGACAGGTGTAAAGGAACACACGAAGCTCCTGGTCAGTGAGTAAGAACTACCTGGGCTCTTCAAAGATGTTACAGCTCCAGCACCTCTGCTTATGGTTGTCTCTACTGAGGTATAATAAATGCAGTACAATGGATAGGAAGATTTTGAAAAACACCTAATTGTAATCTATTTCATAGGACAGAGTGTCTGAAAATTGGGGGGTAGAAAGAAAGAAGGATAAATACACTTGAAACAACACTAGAATAAGCCAAAATTTTAAAGCAGACAATGTTGATCTTTTGATTCTTTCTTCGGTTATATCCACACACCTTTCCAAATCCTCCTCATGTGAGTCTCTGACGGATGCTAAGTAAACTGAAGTAAACTTCAAAATTTCTTTCATGACTTGGAACATTCAAGGTGATACCTTGGCTTCCCTCAAGTTTATCTCTGCCATATTAGTGGTTATCGTACTTGGAATTTTTCCTGTTACATCCATTCAATGAAAATCTCTGGACTCCCATTCTTCCTTTATATGATAATCCAAGGCCCAACTCAAGTCATGTCCACACGTAAACTGGACTCATAAACTCCCACCCAGAAGCACTCCCTTGTCCTGACTACTATCTGTATTACACATATTTGAAATAATTACATTTAATTTCTCAATTTGTTATTAGTTTTCCTGAATTATTCATAGATTGTTTCAGGTGCATTGATTGTTTCATGATAAACTCCTTGAGGATACAAATAATGTATATTATAGCATTTTTGTTTCATCAAGAGCAGTATACAAATGAAAAATAATATACAAGTAAAATGACTGAAGAAGTCTACATAGACTCAATAGCTTCTTTCTCATCATGTATAAGTATATTTTTTAAAGTCATTCTCCTGCCCTTTTGCCTAATTTTTAATGAATCTAGTAGTGGAAATTACTGTGCATATAAGAAGCAAAGAGCTCAAATTGGCAAACAGCAAAAGAAGAATCTTTAGGGACAGCCGTGTGGTGTAGTGGTTAAGTTTGGCCCACTCTGCTTTGGTGCCCCAAGTTCACCGGTTAGGATCCCGGGCATGGACCTAAACCGCTTGTCAGCCATGCTGTCATGGTGAACCACACACAAAATAGAGGAAGATTGGTACAGATGCTCAGGGCTAATCTTCCTCAGCAAAAGAAGAGAAAAAAAGAGGAGTCTTTAGATGAGCATTCTTTGTGGTACTCCTTGAAATTTCTCCCTCTGTTACCATCTTTGCTTGGGCTTGTATAGAAAAAGAGAGAATAAAACGTGAAAGTAAAGATAACTCTGAAATTTAGGACATTTGGGAAAAAATGGGAGACTAATTCAAAGAAATAAAGGAGGCCAGAGACATGCTTGCATTTTTGAAAGTCATTTCCTGTAAGTTCTTCAAATGCTGAATATGCTAATTTAGCACATTGAACCACTGATTTGGTTTATCCTGTTCTGGATTTCTGTACTATAAAGAAATTATGACTTGTTTGAATATAGTGCTACATCTGCCCTCACTTATGTGCTCTTTATTCTTTTTTATTTGAAACACCTTATCAAATATATCTAAAAAGTGAGCTTGCTAAATTTTCAGGCCTAAGACAATTAAGGCCTGGACAGTGATTTCAAGAGCTCTTTTAAGCCAGCCCTTTTCTCTCTGCCAGAATCTTCTAAAAATCATCGCACTGACATGTGATCAGAGGAACCGAATATGAACGTTAAAGTGGACGAGTTTCTAAAAGGAAACTTTGTTCTGGAGTTGGAAGCTGCGTATGTTATCACGCAGCCTTTTTGTACGTAAACTTCTATTCTGATGGATGGTCCTCGGGAGTTTGCCCAGGCTTTTTAATGATGACTGTCACCTCACCAACTTGTACACTTCTTTTCCTAAAATGAAGATTAAATGTTAAGGCCCACTGTTTTTTTACCTAATGCCACCTTTTGGATCTACTCTATAAAACCTACAGTTTCTTTGCCCCAGTCTGGAAAATGACTTAGAATGTTAGATGTGTGGGGATTTTGAGTTCACCCTAAGTAGTTGACATGAATAATTTATAATAACGTTGGAAACAATCAGTTTTGGAAGCAACATCTCACATCACTTTAGTTTTTGGAATAAAGAAGCCTAAGTAATTTTAAAAAGAAAATTATGACTATAGTGAATGCCTAAAAATAGCTAAATATAACCAATCATGTTTCTTATTCATTGAACAATACTAAATGAAAACAATGTTTGTCCTATTCATGACATCAAAATGGGTATAGGTATAATGATTTTACACCTCACTGAACAGAAAGCCTTTTATTCTTTTCATCAGAACAGCACCTTTCCAAATTATCGTACAAGTCTTAAAATCTCTTACAGTATGATTTCCCATATTTTAGGTTACTTGTCAAAACTCCTCTGAATTACTAGTCATAAATACGAACCTAAAATATTTATAATTAGGATCTCTGTGGTAACACTAATCCATTTAATTTTCTTGTTTATGCTACCTAAAGCTGAAGGAATTTAAAGAACTAATAAATATTGCCGCAATATTCTCTTTACTCAATTTCTAGGTAGAAATGATTGAGGTTTCATTCCAGTTGACAGAGAAGTGCCATATTTAGGGACACTTAGCAAGACATTCCAAGGCTATAAATAAAATTCTAACTTAATTCCCAGCAGTGTTCTGTACCTCAATAAGTAGAACCATAGAAAATAGCTGGCTGGCTGCCAAAAATTAAGGATTGGGATAGAAAGGGCTTCTCATACCCAAGTTAGTGAAATGAGACAATTAAAATGAATGCTCCTTAAGATGTGGAGAAATCTCCGTCATCCTGTCATCCTTACGCTAGCTCAAATCACTCCAGTTTTCAAGTTGATACCTCTAATTAAAATAGATAACTGTGAAATTGGTTAAATTTTTTGTCTAAATGCCTTCTGGCAGTGGGGAGAGGGCCATACAAAAAAGTTCCCCTATCTACTCTCCCCACAGCCTAGAATTAGCGTGGAAGTGTTAATTTCCCCTGTAATTTTCTTTCTCAATAATGACATGCTAAAATCCAGGTATTTCCCATTATATTAGTACAATTTTTAAAAATCGCTAGCTTATCTAATTCTGATCTGAAAACCCTTTCTCTAGATAGCGTCTTTGCAAAATTGAACACAGACAGATTTTAATCCTTCACTTACTGATTTTATTTTAATGCTATTACTCAGCATATGTTGGCTACATTAAACCATTACAGTAAAAATTAGAATGAAAGTCATATGATTTATCCCCCTTTAAAAGTGTTCAATCAGTCTAATAAAAGTTGAGTGCCAAATACCAGATGTCTGATTTAAAAGAAATTCTGAACAAAAAGGAAAAACCCTCCCATTATTCTCTCAAGATATTTGGTTGACAGTAATGCCATCCAAAGAAAAATAGCATTTATATGTAAATACAGTTGTATGGATATATTTAAGTAAGATGAAGAGAATAAAAATATATTGATATTACTCTTGACTGTTTTAAACCCCCATCTTGATAAATAAATTTGTACTGCTTTTACACACAATCATCGTGCCAATTTGATATTTTTAAAAAGAAAATGAGGGTAGTTGTTTCTCCTTAGAATGCAGAAGGTCAGAATGGGAGTACAAGATATAATCAAGTTTTTCTCATTACTTTTCCTTCAAACTTTAGTTCTTCCTCTCTATTTAATTATCAGCATAATTTCTAAGCAAATCCATTGTCTGGGACAATAATTTGATGTTCTCAGGTCTATAGAAAGATGTTTTCAAAAGAAAGAGCCAGATAAACTTTTTCAGTTTGTATTACACTTTAACTCAACTACTCCATATTCGCCACTCCCCCTGTTATTTTCTCCAACTCCTGATCTTTGCCCATATTACTTTCTTCTTCCAAGAACAGCTTTTCTCCTTCCAACAGTTAAGATCTACGTCTCAAGGATGATCTCACATAGCGTTCCTTTCTTACATTTTTTTCTGATTACCCCTCCCTCCCACCACCATGAACACAACACTGTTAGAGTAGTCACTGGCCAGCAGTTCCCAGAACTCATTTGCCTTTCCTCCTGAACACAGCAAGATTACATTCCCAGCCTCCATGTCAGTGAGTTACGGGCACGCAATGGTGACTGACCAATGGGCTGTCAGCAGAAGTCGTAGTATCCTTCTGTGTGAGCTGGGGCTCTCTTCTTCTGCTGGCTGGATTTGGTTCACAGTATTGTGATTATGGCAGAAACCGCCAGCTGGAGATGGCAGAGCTCGTGTTCCTGAGGACTGTGCAGTAAAGCCTGCTCTCCTTCCCATCCCCCACCCTCTGCGGTCGAATGATCTTTTCACAGCAGGAGATAAACTTCTCTTGTATTTATCCACTGAGATTTCTGGGTTTCTCCACAGCTGATATATCTTACTTAACACTACGAAACTTATGATCTCTCTATTGACTGAATATCCATAATACTTTGTGTGGTTCTTGTCACTGTCCATATTCCCCTTAGGCATTAATGATAACTCTTCTTGCCTTTCTCCAAAAGGTCAGCGTCTCCTTTCTTGTTCAGCTTCTATGCCTTGCAGTACAGTCTCTGGTACAAAATAGATCCTTAATAAGTTACCTGTACCCATCAATCTGAGTTTATTAGACTACCCCAAATTAATAATCTTTTGGTTCACTCATTCATTCTTTTACTCATTTGTCTATCCTAAATATCTATTGCATCCCTACCACGTTAGTGCAGTAGACACTTTTGGGGTATTTGCCCAGCTTATGTTGATTCTCCTTTATTGAGAACCCCCATCCATAAGGGGTGGACCTCCAGCCATAGTCACAAGACATAAGCTGACTTGACCAGAGTTTATGATGTCACTCAAGCTGGGCCACTAGATTCTGTCCCCAAGAAGGTTGGTAAGAAACAGGCAGTTAACCCTTTATCATGACTATAATCGTATCATATATACTTGGGAGCAGAGAGCTGCTATAAATGTCACATAGTCCCGAGGAGCCCAAAACCTAGTCTATGGAGCAAAGAAAAACAAAATAAGCATCCAGAAAGAAGCATCTAATCCTGAAAGTTCTTCAAGTCCTGTTTGCAATTCTTTCCTAGGGCCAGGCTGAATTCTACACTTCTGTTCTGTGGCCTTATACCTTATCTGATTTGTATAAGCTATCTCAGGATAGTTCTTATACTTGCAACTAATATAACTTTAATTAATAAAACAAAACATTTTGCTTCCCCCCAGGGATGCAATGAAGAACAAGAGATACATAGCCCTTTCCCTTACGTAAGACCAGTAGATGGTAATTCAGTAATATTGCCAGGGAAAAAAGGAGCTTATCTTTGCAATAGTCTTGGATGTTGATTTCCCTTCCTCTTGAAGAATGAGATTTGGAGGTGATTTTCTTTTATGTTACACATTTAACAAAAGTTTTTTATTACCCATGAGAATACCATTTTCTACTATCCTGACTTTTTCTTCTTGTTATTTTGCCATTCAAGAGTGCTACAAAAATTGTAAAATCAAACATCAGCCAAAAAAAAAAAAAGCGAAATACATCAGTGTTGGAAGGAGAGAATGGTGGTAAGCTCTGGATTGGGATGACGGTGTTGATGATGAGACAAGGTGGAAGAATATAACACGTCAGTGAGATGAAAGAAACAGAATTTAGGGCCTAATTACACAGAGTTACAGCAGAGGGAAGAGTAAAGGATGACTGAGTTTTGAGCATGAGTCACTAGGAAAACGGTGAAAGATCAAGATGCTGGTTTAAGGGAAACGTGATATGTGACATATTGCTGCATTTCAGAGTCTCAATCCTCACTGTGTATCAAGATATTCTAGAGCATTGTAAAAGATATAAATGCCCCATATTCAGCCCCAGAGATTACAACTCAATTGATCAGGAGTGAATTCTGTTCCTTAGTGTTTTTAAAAAACCTCCTCCTCCTCATGATTTTAATGTAAAGATGGGGTTGAGAACAAACTTTGTATCTGAACCTTCCACAAAAATGCTTGTTTGTTTATTTCTGAAAGATCTTTCTATTTAAAATAGTAAAACGTTGTACAGAAAACTTGAAAACTATGACTTTTAATAATATGGCGTTAAAAATTGAGGCAGAGGATTCAGGAAAGAATAAAAAAGAAATGAAGCAAAAAATCTAAGTAATACACGAGGTTGAAAGATAAATTTTAAAAGGATATATATTCTATAAGTCCTGCTCTTACAGTTTCTTTACCTTACATACTGAAGCTTCTGATGACTCAGAAAATCCAGAAGTTGGCAAGGCTGACTCTGTGAAGTAGTTGAAGTTCCACTTCAATCCTTTCTTCCTGCTGAATCCTCGGTCTTTCCAGTCCCTCTCAGACCATGCTCTGTGGATGCCCATTCTTTTCACTTAGATAGTCACGCCTGACACTGACCTCAACTTTTCAATGTTCTCTGGGATGGTAAAAAAGAATATTTTGAGCTAGGTAATTAGCTAAAGCATTATTAATAGATAATTACCTATTAAATAATTAGCTCCTAATAGGAATGAACGAATGAATAAGTGACCACTTAGAATCAGAACTTTGTCTCTTTTCTTCTCCCCAAAAGGCAAAAAGAGAAGAGACTTTGACCACCCTTTATTAAACTGAGTATAGACAAGAACCGAAACCAAACCTAGTTTCTCCTCCTATACAGAGTAGATAAAACAGACATATCTCAGTGCAGCAGAACCATTTATGTAATGGAAAAATTGGGAAGTGATGGGTTTAATTTTGATAGTAAGTATTTTACAAACAGATACCCCAAGTCAAGTTTCATAGCAGTGGAAATGACAGAAGTCCACAAAGAATGGATGGAGTGCTTGTGTGTGTGTGTGTGTGTGTGTGTGTGTGTGTGTATGTGTGTGTGTAGGGAGAGAGAGAGAGAGAGATTCCTTTTCAAAGGGAAGTGTCAGGAAAAAAAACAGATCATGCCACCTAGTGGTAGAAAATAAGCTGATTCCTTTCAATCACAAAGCAACTTTGCCTGTCCAGAAGAAAATCAAATGAATTCATTAGCATAGAGGAATTGTCATTTGGCAAATTACACAGTAGTTTAAATTTAAGTGTCATGGGTTTGTTTTGATTTTTCACCCACCAATGACATTCAGAAAGATGGTGAAATTTAAAGAGCCCTGGAGTCAGAGTTAGGATAACTCCCATTTCTCTTTCTAACCAGGTCGTTTAACCATCCTAGAGAGCAGTTTCTTCCATAAAGGGGCAGTTAGATGAACTCTAAGTTACTATCATGCTCTTAAATTCCATGTTTCAAAGTAAGCAATGGGCCACATAATAAAGGTCCCCTTATCTAATGCAGTCTCTTGTGACAAAGTCAAGCCACCATCTTTACTAACCAAATACTCGATTACGTAACATGCTTTCCACACCCTCAGTCCCATTCGGGTCACATTTTACAGACTCCACTCTTCATTCCAAGCCCTCTGCTGCTTCATATCATCGGATACCTACTGCGAATAGCCCCCAGACTACAATTCTTAACTTCTTTGAACCTCGGTAGTACATGCTTGTAATATATTTTTCTAAAAAATAAATGTCCATGTATTCCCCTTTTTCCTTTGAAATCAGGTAAACTATTCTTCAAAGAAGAAACGAAGTGGAGTTTGGGATTACAGAGCAATGTTACTCAGATATTGTAAAGTATAATTTCCCCCTGCTCTCACTAATAATACATATTCAAGGGTGATCCAGTTAATCAGAATTAGGAAAGGCATTAAAAACCAGAAGTCAATCTGAACTGTTTGGAGTAGTTAATCTAATAAGCAGTCCATTCTTGCAACTAAGACACAACAATATTGAGACTTTTTTTAAATTACAAAACAAGAAACATTTCTTAAAATAAATATTTTAATTATTCCAAACGTGATGGGAAGTCCGCAATATTTCTCCCAGGCAACTGTTTAAAAAGAGTCAGAGTTATCTGCAGCAAGTCTTTTCATTTGGAAATCAGACTTTCTCTGCACCAAAGCTTTGCCCCTCATCCCAGCCCCAACCAATAACAGTAACAGTAAATAGCTTTCTGAAGAGCATAACTGGTTAATCAAGGACAAGTTTATTTGCTCTAAGAAACTAGTCTTGAGATTATACTCCAGCCTCATTGTGTCGTCACTATTGACAACACAGGATGTCACAGATGAAATTATGCAACGAGGAAAATTCCTTCTCCGAACTAGAGAATAGAAAATAAACGGGACAAGCATAGGAAGGGGACAGTATATACATTAGCCCTCTGTAAGCACGTGGAGGACTAGCAATTAGATTCATGGTGAATGTTGCTGACATTTCGCTGATGCAAATTCATAATATAAGGTAAAAATAATTTTCTGGAACATACTTATCACTGTATTTATTTATTTCTTTGCTCAACTCCCTTCTTTATCTTTCCCAGACATCCTTCAAGCCTCCAACCCCCTCCACAGACATGCATACAAATACATCCAAGCCCTTTGCTTCTCCCTCAGCACTTTATAATGCGTCTATGTAAGCCTTCAGCTCCTTATATTATATGTTTACTTGCCTGTCTATCTCGCTAGATGGTCGATTATAGGAGGCAGGGATCTTACCTTTGTTAAACTTAGGACCTACTACTATGACTGACAAGTAATAAGCACTTAAAAAAACCTTTATTGAATTGAATAGACTGTGTTAACTTAAACTGGGTGTGTTATTAATCCTAGGACCATATGATTCTATCTGACTCTCTGCTTTTCATTGTTAAGGGGATGTGTATTCTCAAGAGCAGAGTTTCATAAATGAACTACTCTCCTATTCCATTTAGAACTGCTAGAAAATCCTGCGTTCTTTGTTGCTCTTTTCAGAGTATAGATGCAAAGTTCTCTACTGTTATTAAACACTTCTGACAGCTAGGAATGACCAGAAAGTCTTCTTCAGTGAGGTCAGAGGCAAGAGTCAGAGGAAGTTCTTCCCTCCATTTTCAGAATATTATGGGGTAGGATAAAATTTTAATTTTCCTTCAAACACCTCATTCCTTCCTCTCCTCACCCACAGTAAGAAGGTCTTTGGCCACAATAACACATGGCAGTTAAACCATTAGACTTGGTAAAATTTAGCCTGAGAAAAATGTTATTTTATTGTTGTTTTGCTGTACAAAGAGTTCATTCTGGAAAAATCTCAAAGAACAACCTAAGCTTGTTTCTAGAAAGGATCTATCAATTCATATAAATGGAGCCAAGAATAAAAATCTTAGAGGCTTTGATCTTGGCATGCTACTAAGTAGAAGCCCGGAGCTTGGAGCAAGGGATGGGATAAGGGCAGATGGGCAGAAAAAACAGGAAGGATGACCCCTAAACTTCTGTTTGGAGTGAACCCTGTCTGAATTAAAAGCTGCCAAGATGCAGAAACACTAGGCAGCATCCTCTAGATTTCATGCATCTTTATAATAGACTAACCATAAGATTATTTTCTAGTAAAATCATCTTTCTTGTTCTGGTCTATACCCACATCCTCCCAGACATTGGAGGAAGTAATGGAGTGGCTACAGTCACAATGTTCCTGGGTTTCTAGACATGAATGAAGAAACAGTAATCTGGTGTGTGCTCATCAAGGCATAAACAAGTTTATATCAAAGTGGGAGGAAGTGAGGAAGCCACCACATTCTTTTCTATCCAACCTAGTTTGTCTGATGTTAGTTTTCTCTCATGGATGTTTTGTGAAATCTTACTTGTTTAGTAGTAAGAGCATTTTTTGAGTCCTCAAGTGGATTGTTCACACCTTGAAGGCAATTGTGTTATTTCCTGTTTCCTCTTATCTCCTCCAATATTCCAGCCTTCCTACTGTCACCCACAAGTAGTAATTTCTCCTCAAAACAAATTCTACATGTGATGAAATCTTGAACTTATTGTGCATGGAACGACGCTAACACTTGAAGGAGCCAAGAACATACAATGGAGAAAGGAATGTCTCTCGAATAAATGGTGTTGGGAAAACTGGACAACCACATGCAAAAGAATGAAAGTAGACAATTATCTTGCACCATACACAAAAATTAACTCAAAATGGATTAAAGACTTGAATGTAAGCCCTGAAACCATAAAACTTTAGATGAAAATATAGGTAGTACACTATTTGGCATTGGTCTTAGCAGCATCTTTTCAAATGCCATGTCCACTCAGGCAAGGGAAACAAAAGAGAAAGTTAGCAAATGGGAATACATCAGACTAAAAAGCTTCTGCAAAGCAAAGGAAACCGTGAATAAAATGAAAAGACAACCCACCAACTGAGAGAAAATATTTGCAAATCATTTATCCGACAAGGGGTTGATCTCTAAGCTATATAAAGAACTCATACAACTCAACAATATAAAAAAAACAAACAGCCCAATCAGAAAATGGGCAGAGGATACGAACAGACATTTTTCCAGAGAAGATATAAAGATGGCCAACAAACACATGAAACGATGTTCAACATCACTAACTATTAGGGAAATGCAAATTAAAACTACAATGAGATATCACCTTACACCAGTCAGAATGGCTATAATAACCAAGACAAAAAACAGCAAAGGTTGAAGAGGATGTGGAGAAAAACGAACCTTCATACACTGCTGGTGGGAATGCAAACTGGTGCAGCCGCTATGGAAAACAGTATGGAGATTTCTCAAAAATTAAAAATAGAAATACCATATGATCCAGCTATCCCATTACTGGGTATTTATCCGAAGAACTTGAAATCAATGATCTGAAGAGATTTATGCACCTCTGTGTTCAGTGCAGCATTATTTACAATAGCCAAGACATGGAGCAACCCAAGTGTCCTTCTATGGATGAATGGATAAAGAAGATGTGTTATATATATATAATGGAATACTACTCTGCCATAAAAAGTGACAAAGTCATCCCATTTGCAACAACATGGATAGAACTTTAGGGTATGATGTTAAGCGAAAGAAGCCATACAGAGAAAGACAAATAGTGCATGATTTCACTCATACATGGAAGATAACAAATACATGGATAAAGAGAGCAGATTAGTGGTTACCAGAGGGGTAGGAGGTTGCAGCATGGGCAAAAGGGGTAAAGGGCCACATATTTATGGTGATGGACAAAAATTAGGCTACTGGTTGTGAACGTGATGAAGTCTATTCAGAAGCTGATAAATAATAATGTACACCTGAAATTACACAATGTTATAAACCATTATGATCTCAATAAAATTACTGGGAACTACATTTAGTTCTGTGGGTCTCACACGGAGGGTATACTGATTATTTATTATGAGCTATTATGTGCATTAAGCTCATTTCAGGAGATACAAAGGTGAACCAATACAGTCATTATACATTAATGAGACAAATATGTATTAAATGTGTGCTATGTGCCCGACACTACAAAGAGGGTCAATGAGACATGGTCCCAGTCCTCTTACCGATAGAAAATTCAAGGGCATCATTCATTAGGCTGCTGCGTGTTGGACAAGGGGTCCAAGCTACGTGTTACAGCTTCATAATAGTATTGACAAGAGTGTGTCTTTTGTATCTCTTGCTACATCTTTTTTGGCACCTAAAAAATTGAATGTAAGAGGTGCTCCAAAAATAACTGTTGGATTAGAAAAGTTAAAAGTCATGTATTTAATGGAAAAGTATGTTTTAAGACATATGAACTTTGCATGAGAGGTATTTAAAAATGAGGGGCATTTGTAGCAAATGAAAACAGAAGTTAGATTTTATATAATATATATATGCATAATTTCCTAAGTCTATTTTGACAAAATCAAAAGTATAGATTATGGTAACTTGCCGTGAAAAAATTGCCTAAAGTTGAAACCTTGTAAGGTGCTAAAAGTAAGTCATTTTTATCATTTAAATTTGCATTTTGAAGCCAGGATGTGGGTAATCTGTGGATAATTTCTTTATTATAGAATTCTGCCACTTCAACTGAACCCAAGTTTTACTTGCGGTGCGTTTGAAAGTGGCGTCACAGTCGAAATTTTCCCTTCTTCCTATTGTTTCTCAAATCATAAAGACTCTGACTTCAGGACCTTGAGTCGCCAACTGGATGACCTGAAGGAGCGTTACAGAGAACATGAACAATGACTATTAAATGTTCATGTAAAAAGGAGTTAAGGAGTAGTGAAATAACTTCTTGCAGGTTGGAGCCAAAAAATAAAAGCTCACACAAATCTGCTTGATCTTTATGTCACTAAATTTTGAGTATGTTTCCTTTAAATGAATGTAGAGCACTAATCTCTTTAAATTTCAAAGGGGAGATTTTAAGAAGGGCCATTAGTAAATGTGCTATTATAGTAAATATCCAAATAAACGATGGGTGGGAACTGAGTTGTTAGCATAAAAGCAGGAGATCCCTGTGGCCTCAGGTACTGGAATATTGCCTTGGGTTAATATAGCACACAGACCAAAGAAACGATCCAAAAAATGTTTTAAAATACTTCCAAGAATATGACAGCTCTCTCTCTATATATGTATATATGTGAGAATGTGTGGGCTACACTTCCATCTTAAAGCCTTCTACATCAAAAAGTTTTTAACCCAATCTGTTGGAAATTGCTTCTGCAATGGAAATATCCTTAATGGAAACCAAATAGAAAGTGTATTTACATTTCCAATATTTGCTTTACAATCATTTTTGCTAAAACACTTGTATTGTTTGAAGCAAGGACTACTCTGTTTCTTACAACTGTCTTTATCTCAATCAGTCTTTGAGACAACTCTAAAACAATTAAATTATTTATTAAAATGTGACAGAAAATAACACAAGTCTTCCAATTATATGACTTCCCATTGTTGGAACGTCTCAATTTTTAAAATTACGAATTAAAATGCTATCTTTATTTGGTAGATGTAGTGAAAACCCACTACTTGAAGCCTATTCTGTACATATCATCTTACTAACTAAATGATATCTTAAGGATAACCACTTACAATAGCTACAAAAACATTTTTATTCTTAAATAGGTTATATAGGCATCAAATAATACATCAACTCATTTTTTTAAAAATCAATCCAATTAAAGAAGGTAATCCAAACCAATTGTTTTACGGTGGGAAAAACTTGTTGCTTATCCATTCCCCTGTGGTGTACAGACACAGCTCGATTTCAACAACAACAGAACAGGCTTAACAGTACTTGAAACGTACATGCAAATTATGTCAATTATTTGTTATTTCCCTCTTTTGGATAAAATTCTCACATGAATATATAACATTTTATTTGTTTCCATATAAAATTTCCCTACCAATAATAAAACAGCAAAGAACAACTCATAAAATAATTAAGACTCTTTGAGAAACCTTATATTTCAGGATAGCAAATAATAAAAATAACCAAAAAAGGTCAAAGTCAATTGAAGCAACATGACAAAGTTTTATTTGGTTAAGTAATACACACTATAAGTAAAATAATGAGATTAAATTGAAAAATCAAAGGTAGAGAGACACTCTTTTGTGTACCTACTAATAACAATTAAAACAGAATGGATAATATAATTTTCACGGAATTTTGTAGATCTTTACTGTTTAGTAAAAAGTGTTTCTTCATTACTTCAATTAATAACTCTCAAGATTGCAAATGATCTAAATAATTATTTTTAAAACATTTTTAAATGAGATCTTCCCCAAATATTTCACCCATAAGTGAGGAAGAAAAATATGTGTCTAATAAGAGGAGAACTTTACGTATACAATAAAAGATGGATATATTCTGTATCAGCGTTCAGAAAAAAAGCAAATGTTATTAAAGAAAACCTCAAAAATGTATTTATTTCCAAATCCTGTGTGTGTTTGTTTTTTAACATTCAAAGATCCCACTATGACTTTAATTCTAGTATTATACTTTTAGATTTTTTTTGTTATTTAGTTTAAGAAACAGCTCGTATCTTTAAAGCTCTGGAATGGTGTAAATCATTACAGTGGTTTCACATTTTCATGGGATCAAGGAAACAACAGTAAGCTCATAAAACAGATACCACTAATTATGCAGAGGAGAAGTCATAAAGTTACTGGGAGAAGCATGTTTTATATTCATGGACACATCATTAAAACTTTAAGACATGCTATCAAATTCTACATTTTAATACTATACCCAACAGCATTAAACCCTCCCAACAAGAAAATCAGATTGTTTAATGATCCTTTTTTGTCACACCGGTTTTATATGTCTGCAGTTGAAGCAGATGTGGAATGCGCATTGCTGAACTTTTTTCAAATCACTGGACAATTAAAAAATCATTTCATCCTCTATAGCTAGTTTTTTAAAAGTCTGAACCATCTTCTGACATACGTCTCTTAAATAAAGTGCATTTACTGAGGTAATAGGCCTTGATTCTGGATCACGTGTGGATTTTTAAAATAATGACTTGGGTTTTCTCTGGAACATATAAAAACATAAGGGGGTTTGATAAGCATGAAATAGCTTTCATTATAAATTAATTTCTAAAATTCAATTAAAGCTAAGAAATAAAATGAAGTCAAATTTCATGGGGTACATATGAAAACAGAAAAGTATGTCCTATCACTAAGGGAAATCACTGAGAAATTCAAGAATCATACAGTATTCATACGACAGACAGCAATTTTAAGACTTGTTTGTAACCGGAACATCACAAACGTTCACCAACACTGGAGCACACATTTAAGATGTAGCCTTTTTCACTTGTCCACAAAGGGACTGAAGATGCTCTCATATCTTAATTGTGTACAATTCTAAAACACTTCCATTTGTACATAAGTAAATGCTATGCATTCCGTGATTTAAACACGTCTTATAGTCAGCTCTAGTATACCCAATATTTTGGATAATTAATGGAAATTTTACACGCTGATAGCTTCAAGCTTAATCTCAAAGTGAAAGTAAAATATAGTTATGGCAAATTCAGAGATGAGACCAAAAAGGCAGCAAATAGAAAAAAAAATAGAGTGATTAGTTGTCATGAATAAGAAATAAACCATGGGAAAAGCGAAGTCTTGAAAACACTTAAATCTACAGGAGAGATTTATGCACCAGATCACAGCCTGAAGTAAAGGAACCAATCAGTGCAAGGAATTTACTGAGGGTTTATTCCTGGAACTTGGAAGTCAGCATGTCGATGGATGTCCATGGGAAGACAGAGAGCCTGGGGTGCTCTCTCGTTGTCCAGTTGGGTAGTCTTATTTTGCTATAATTTCACTATCATTCAACAATTTATTTTTTATTTTTTCATACATTGTAGTGGGCTTCAAATGGTGAGAACGCGTGGATAAAATACTGAGAAAAAGTTCTCTAGCTTTGATTTTTGGACTCACCAGATCAGGACAGACACTGTTTTATAGTTTAAAGCCACAATATGTACATCAAACTGCACAGTAGCATGTTGCATAAACACAAGTTGATCAACATAGTGAACTACAATATGAACATTTCTTAAAACTAATTTTACTGAACTGAACTACAGAGAGAAAGACAGACAGCTAGAAAATGAAAGAGAAAAAGAGAGGTCATGATTATATGCCAAATTTATCTTTTGATGGAACTATATTAGATTTACACACACACACCAGCAATTACTAAGTGTCTGGCATTATTGTAAGCACTTTATATATATAAATTCATTTAGTCCTCTTGACAACTTAAAAGGTAGATACTAGTCTTGTCCCCATTTCATAATGAGGAGACTGGGGTAAAGTCTGCCCAAGGTCCCAGCGTTTATAAATGGAGGAAACTGGGTTTAAAAACTAGGTAATTCGTGAAAATTTCTCAGAATGTGATGTAATCTTGATCTATTTCACAAATCAGATAATACATATGTAAATTACAGAGCCTTTTAATTATCTATAGATATTCCTAACAATACAGACATTTACTTTATTAACACATAAAAGCTTGTATGTTTTACAGTCTCCGCTTGTGAGCAAGTCTTCATTGTTAGGCACCAAGGACAGGACGACTTTGGCACTACATCTATTTAACCTATAGACATGAAGAAATGCAGATTTGATCCTTTGAGGTTAACTGATACATAAATATTTTTAGTGAAACTACTGATATACCGACAAGCACAGAACTTTTCTAAGCCTTCAGGACTCAGCTTTTACAAATCTTGAGCTGGTTTTAATTTAAGCACTATAAGTGAAAGACAGAAAACTTAGACGAAAATCTGGGTACTCATTTGCATCTCCAATCTAATAACGCCTATAATTGTTGTTACCAAAGTTAGATCCAAATGCTTCTTCTCTGCCAAATGCAGCTGCTCGACCAACGAACACTGATTTGATTTTTCTGCAGGGTCCGTGTTCCCTCGCTGTTCTCATGATGAATAAATAATGCCATGATGCCGTGGAGCTGCGGACCTTGCCCTTCTTGTGAAAAGGGCCGCATCTGCTTATTCTCAGACATTCACGATCCTAAAGGAATAAGACACCAGAGGCCTGTGAATGAGAAGGCCTTTTCAGACGTACAAAGCCTTCGCTCCTGAATCCACCTTAACCAGTTTGGAGAAAAGAGCTTTTGGCACCAAGGCATCCTTCAGAGAAGACTGATAATGATCAGTAAAGACATACTAGAGGCTGCTGCCTCACTCACTTCAAAGGCTTTCTCTCTTAATCAACATTAAATCATCATTTTGCCAGGAATATAGGGACAGCTGTACACAATCTATTTGTTTTAAAACAGATTACAGCCAGGTCCCCCTGCCAAAGTATAAACTTCTTAATGTTGCATGTGCTTGAATATTTTTTAACTTGGAACATTTATTTCTAATTTAGTGTCCCAAATTAGCTTTTCTCTCTCAGCTTATGGATTGCATCTTCTCATAAAAGCTGAGCTGATAGTTCTATCAATTATCCAGATAATTGAGACAACCAAACAAAATAGACCCAAATAAAACTTTTAAAAATAAATCATCCAAATATTTCAGGCTGAGAAATACAAAGTCTCAACTCCCGACCTCATTTTGTGTGGCTACCGCAGCGTGTGATTGCCTTATTATTTGTATTAACCATCTGATACATATAGCCATTCCTCTTCTTTTTTTCTTCTCTAAAATGTAGATCCATATGCCCTATAGCTTTTACCTTAGTTTTGATCCCATGACATTGGCAACTCTAATCCTCCTTATCCCATGGTGGTCCTGATAAGTCAAGAATTATTAAATTATTACCCAATTTAAAAAAAGACTTTTTTTTAAGATAATGATTCTGGGCCCTAAATTTCAGCCCCAGTTGATCTCTCCAGTTTCATACAAAAGAATATTAAGCTAAAATATTTAAAGTCAATCAACAATAGTCACTTCCAAATTGTGTATATTAAGCAGATGCAATACATATTAAGTAACTTCTGCTACATTGAATTATAGTCAACTAATACAAAGTCCTTATTTAGTTAAATTTGGTTCAAAACAATATCATTAACAGTATAAATGATTATATAATTAAAGAATGTTCATATCATATAATGGTTTTATTGATTTTTGAGTAATTTATGTTTGTTGATAACCCATTATGAGTCATTGCCTCCAGTGGGCTGATTACCACATGGAACAATGGATATGTTTACTAAATTACTTTGCTACAGTAGTAGATGGAAATCAATAAATGTGTCTTTTGGTTTTATAGATCTAGCATCTCATGCTAGCAACATCTTTTAAAATCTTTTACATTTGTGTTAGAAAGGTAGAAAGGAAAAAAATAAATGTGGGTTAGAATTTTCTTTCTTAAGATATATAGCAGAAGATGTCGTTTTATGACTCCACAGAATCTTAGGTTAACAAAAGCCTTCTCCATTAGATTGACTTTTTCAATTATAATTTATATCATGTGGCACTAGTGGAGGAATTGAATGTTTATCAGAGAAGTAAATTTAATTTCTGTTGTTTTCTGTCATCGAGGGTTTTCTGACATCAAGTTTTATAAATGAAAAACAAAGAAGAAGTGAAGGCCCACAGAATAGAAGAAAGCAAAGACCTCAGCTGGATGATCATCTCTTTTCTTCGATTTGCATTAGAAAGAGTGCCAATAGCTAGTAAAGGGGGTGCCATTGAACCTCCCTCCAAGAGTCAATACGGTCTGGAACCCTGACCGCCTCCCAACCACGCGTCCCAAGCATGGAGAGACCCAGGACTGGAGACATTTAATCATAGCTGTGCTACCTTCACACCTTCCATGGCAGGAGGAAACTTCTGCCTCTGTCCATGTCTCAAGTGCTGACACATTTCCTAAGTGATTTAAGAGAAGTCCAAAAGGACTCCTGCATCAAGACCATTCTGGGACTGCTCATCAGTGAATGAACAGAAGTCTCGAACATAGTTCAGAAGATCTGGTAACTGCTTCTCATTTTCTCTTCTTGTGTTCTCTCCCTTCCTTCTCCCCAAGCCTCAGTCCTCCTGATAAAATTCCTAACCCTTCCTACTTAATTCTTGGGTCTTCAGCAGCCAGAAATGGTACAGTGATGAGGCAAAACGTGGTGATCAAAAGTATGGATGCTAGGGGTTGGTTCAATGGCATAGTGGTTAAGTTTATGTGCTCTGCTTTGGTGGCCTGGGGTTCACAGTTTCAGATCCCAGGCACAGACCTACACACTGCTCATCAAGCATCCCATATACAAAATAGAGGAGGATTGGCAATAGATGTTAGCTCAGGGCCAATCTTCCTCACCAAAAAAACAACGAAAAAAAGCATGGGTGCTAGAATTGCATGTGTTGCCTGAGTTCAAATCCTGGTCCTGCCACTGTCTGATGATGCACCATTGAAATGTTACTTAAATTCTCTGCTATATAATAGCATCAACCTGTATGATTGCTGTGAGAATTGAATGAGGAAATATACATAAAGTGCTTAGTATAGTACTTGGTATATAGTAAACGCTCAATAAATATTAGATATCATTATCATCTTATCATAAAAAGCATTCAGATCTTTGGGGACATAGCATAAAAGCTACACAATAAATATTATGATTAATTATAGGGTGATATTGTTCCATTATCACTATTTGCATAACACCGTAAAAGGACCCCAAGTACAGTTCTTCTTGCTTTCCCAAACAAAAATGAATATGACTCCAAAACCACAGATCACTATTAACAGCCATAATTGGGAAAGAGGAGGAATTTACTTTTTAGGTTGATTTATATGATGGTTGTGAGCAGCTGTCTTCAGAATTCCTGAAAGGACACCCAGCTCCCAAGTGAAGCAATGGAAAGCCTTTGATTGCTGCATTCCACAAGCCATCATCAAAGTGTTTATTTAGTCTAAACGCCCAACTGGTTCATCATCCCCAGAGGTTTTATAGCTAATGGTTTATCCTAAGTTCAAGAATTCATATCACCAGTGGAATTTTTTCCATCAGAGTGAGATATCTAGGTTTCAACACTGAGGAAACACATCCAAGCATTTCATGCCTGGACTTTCTAGAACTTCTTAAGACTGAAGTAAGAATTTTACTTCACATATTATGTGATGCAAACATTTATTTTTTATTTTTTCTTCATATTCTTAATCAAAACATTTCTCTTAGTTATTTGTCACTGCAATAATCTTTTACTAGCGTCTCATAACTTTCATTTCGTAGACTTCAAGTTTATCATTTTGTATATTTTCCTTGCCAAAGTTGCACAAAGTTGAAGGCATTTGTCCTTAAATATTGACATATCAGAGTCTTGGATATTGAGTGGAGAAAATTATGGATGACTGAAATATTAACAGAGGATTACTCAGAGCCCCTGAAACTCAAAAACTTCATATACGCTAGGGCAGGAAAATAATTGACTGAAAAAAATCTATTTAAAAGAAACCCGGAATAACCAGAATAGGAAAAGTCTTTCCAAAATAAGAGCATGTCAGAGCTGATTTGAAGAAATTAAACATACAATTAATCATATTTCCTGTCTTTTAAAGGGGAGTATTGATTAAAAGTATGGATAAAGGTTATATTCCACTCACAAATTATTCAGGTGGTATAACCAACATATATATTATAATAAGATTTAATTATATAAAAGATGTGTTAGGGGCATTTTTACTCCCTGAGCAACTTTATTTTAGATGCTTGAACCTGTTAAAGTAAGGCTGAGTTTCGATTCTTTGAGGCAGAGCCAGCTAAGAAGTTGGAAAACCTAGTACCTACCACTTCCTCTAATCACCCGTCTCCCTATTTTAGGTTATACTTCCCTGGTGTGTGGGGCCCCATATTGCCCCCTGCCACTCTGCAGTGTGTTGCTCTCCCTTGCTCCAAGCCTGTCTTCCGAGGGGAGCGCTCCCTCCACCAGCCCTTTGCCCGCTGTGAATCTTACTACTGTGGGCTATTCACAGCCACCTGGGAAAAGATCTAACAGTTGCATTCACAATTAATGTTACTAGCTAGTAAAGTGATTAAGGTAATATCTAGTTTAAATATTTTAGGTTGTAATAAACATGAAAGTCTATGTTTTAATGTGTTACTTTTTCCAAGAGTTAGGGGGTGATTCCTTAACAATTAATCATACCAAATGAATAATAAATGCTGAAATTTCTCGCATGTGAGAGTTTTCTGAAACTTCACATAGGAAATCGCCTACTTTACCCTCAAATATTGCTGTGCATTTGATCACCTGAGACGTGGTATTTGGCACACTACATCATTTTATTCAAAGTAGCACACACATTTTGCTCATCTCCTCAAAACTAAAGATGAGATTTTCTAACGTTTTTAAATGATATGTGAGGGAGGCATGTATTTAAGTAGAACTCAAAACTTTCCAAGCTTTTTATACATTATATTTTTAGTCCATATATGATAAAATATAATTAAAACTGTGTTAAATAATTTTATCAGCAACACAAATTGTGTGCATGCAAAGTGAAGAGTTAAACCAATTATCAAAAGAAGGGTCCTCCCAAAATTCTCAGTTTCATGGAATATCTACATAATTAAGACAAAACGACATCCTAGCTTGAACTGTGTGGATAATTGGCTCAATTCTCTGATTTATTTTGCAAATGTAGTCACCATCAGAATGATAAAATTATATCTATTATAAAGAGACCTCAAAAGGCTGAGCCATCCAGGTCAGAAAATTGAAAACAAAGCCAAATGTTTACTCAAAATCAAACCCAGAACTTCTTTTGAAATTCACTGAAGGAGCAATCATTTCCAATGTCTTTTCACCTTCTGGTATGAGATAGAAGTCAAACTGGAAATACTGAAACACTTTAAGAAAGGCAGTAAAACAAAAACAAGCCTTCTTGTAAGACTTCCAGATGAAAGAGTTTTGAATAAGCATTTAATCATGTGGATCCTGGTTCAAGCCAAGCTGAACCTCAAAGGTTTACCTGTGCTCATTATTTAGAATTCACAAAGAAATAGAAATGCATCGCATCTACAGGGAACATTGACGATGAAACGATTTTTTAGGGAAACCGAATGTTTACATTAAGCCCATAGTTGTCGTCCATCTGGCAAAAGGGTACAACAGAATGTTGCACTTCTGCCAGGCTGTTTGGAGGTAATTTTGTTTTCAAATTCCCCCGTGCTCTCACAATCTGAGTCTTTTTATGCTTGTACAGGATTTTAAGTCTAAATCAATGTGCAAGTTAATTTTCCTTGCCGATTTTAAATTTCTATAGATTTGTACCATGGAAGACTGTTTTGAAGAAAAACTGTTTTGGGGAAGATAGCTGTTCAGAATATGACAAGGGGTATTTATAAAATTAGATATTATTAGCTACCTATAAATTGTTCTCAAAGCACAAATTTGATGAAACACAATTTAAATTTAGTGTAGAGAGTGAATTGAGAATGCCAATCTTCAAAGATATTTTTGAACTTGTAGTATTTTGAATTGATTGTCCGCCACATTGGCAAATCAATCTAGTAAAACCCGTATTTTCTACTATGCCGTGAAGAAGCAACCAATAAATAAAAAGAATCAGGATTTTTCTGTAAGTAGAATTATCTTTCAGAACACCATGGTCAACTTTCCTGACATACTGTCTTAAGAATCACTGGAGATTGTAAATTGGCGCTACCAAAACGTGGCCCTAACATAATTTGGCATAGTTCCAGAGCCGATTTTATTTCTTCTTCCCTTTGGAAGGTGACAGCATCTCTTCCCCAAGACAGGATATCCAAGCACACTGTATACACACTCCGAAAAACCATGCTTACAACTGTCACATGAAAGAATTTACAAAGTTCCATTTCCACACTGTTTTGGCTTCCTCCACATCCTGACAATAACCAGACTATATGTTTCACTGGTTCTGAAGCCATATATAAATAATAGAATGATATAAAGAATAAAACAAACTGCTTTCCAAAAACGGAGTCTGTAAATCACACAGTGCAGCAAATTTTGCTTCTAAAACATCTAAACTCTTCTTGGGTGCCAGTAATATCTAGCACAGAAGAGTCATTGAATTACTCTTGATAAGGACTGGCTAATCTTAGAAAAGGTAACTACTGAAAGAAGAAAAAAAATTAGAGATCCTGGGAATATTGCTTCAAGGAGTTTATCATTGATGGAGTTAATAGCACCACATGCAAAAAAAAAATGGGGGGCTTTTAAACAAGCTATAAAAAAAGTACTCTTTTATTGAGAACCTAAACAATGGGGGTAATAAAATCAATGTTGATATTCTACTGACCACTGTGCACTGAGTCATCATTAGTAACTCTGTCTGGCAGAATTTGAAGGTCACGTGGTTTAGGTGTTTTTTAAAAATTAAACTCTTTTATGGAAGTATAACATACATACATAAAGCGCACAAATAGAAATTGTGCAGCTCCATGAATTTTTACAAAGTAAATATTCCTAAATTATCACACTCAACTCAAGAAATAGATCATTACCTGCATCTTAGAAGACCCCCTCATGGCCCCTCTAAGTCATTACCCCAGCCTCTTCAAACACCATAAATTGCCTGTTTTGGAAGCCTATATTAATGGAATCATGCAGCATATACTCTTTTGTGTCCGTCTTCTTTTGCTCAAATTATGTTTGTGACATTGGTATGGGATGCAGCACGGTGCAGCTCCTCATTCTTCCTCATTTCCGTATTCAATTATGTGAATATACCACAATATGCTTATCCGCTGTGTTGCTGATGGACATTTGGATCATTTACAGTTTTGTAGTAATACAAATAATGCTGTTCTAAATATAATCATGCTTGTCTTTGGTGCACATTTTTAGACATTTCTGTTGCAGATATACCTAGAAGTGAAACTTCTGGGATGCACATCTCCAACTTTAGTACATAATGCTGAACAGTTTCGAAGTGGTCCTGCCAAATGACACTCCACGAGTAGTTTATGAGAGCTCCAGTAACTCCATGTGTTTGATAATACTTGAATGATCTTTTCCACTTTAGCCATTTTAATCGGTATACAGTGGTATACTATGTGGTTTTCTTATGATTAATGTGGCTGAACAGCTCTTCATGTGGATATGGTCCATTTCGATATCCTCCTTTGTGAAGTACCTGTTCAAGTCTTTTCATGGTTCAGTTTTGCTTAAATTATTTCACTTTTCTGTCCTTAAAGGTGAGAAATTTATTTCATGGGAGACCAACTCAGAGCAGTCCTGTACCAAATCACATGGCTCACTCCATCCTCACAGTCCCATCAGGTAGGTCTCACTTAACCACCCCCCCCCCACCGCCTTTTTTTTTTTAATCAATGAGAATACTGAGTCTCAAAGAGGGTAAGTAACTGATCAAGACAACACAGCTCATAATTACCAGAGCTAGGATTTAAATCCAGAGTTTTCTTTAAGTTACTGGTCTTTCCACTTGGAGTATTGCATCTAGACAAAGTTGTCATAAGCAAAGGAATAAACTCTAATACATAATGATGAATATTCAAAAGAAAATCCTTGAGAAGTATATTTGCATTTATTCTCAAATATCTTTGAAACAATTAATACCTTACTGAGGAGAGAAATTATTTATGATAGTAAAATCCCAGCCAAGCAACTCTTACAGAAACACAGAATAGAATTGCGGACTATCAGAAACAAGGAGACCTTAGCCATGTATATCTACAATGTTACTCACCCTTTCCACAGAGACTTGAGTGAATAATTACTACATTTGACAGATCTACAAATTGCTAAGTCAAAGCTTCAACTCCTATTTTACCTACAAAGTTCTCCTGGTGAAAATACATTGTACTATAAAGCATTCAACTGAATAGAGTTAACTTGTTCATCTAGGTTTCCTGGGCCTTTTAGTAAATTTCAAACACAGAAGACATTCTTTCAATTTAGATGATATTTAAATTGAGAAAGAGAGAAAAGGCAGAAAGGAAATCTGTCACACCATATGAGTGGAAACAGCTGACAGACCAAATATAAGATGGCCTATTAAGAGATGACCTAGTTATAGAACTTTTATTGTTCATATTATGGTAATCATCATGCTATCTGTCTACTTTGAACATGGTTCAAACTGATTCCACAGCTCACTGTCAAAACAGATCAAAACAGTCCCATTTGTGGAGCCATCAGAGCATTCTGAATTCTGCAAGACGTAAAGAGACATGGTCTGTACCCTAGAGACAAATTATAAAAATCGGAGGCCAGAATTTTGAGTTACTTAATGCCTTTTCTGGCTTTTAAAAGTATACACAAAATTATGTATTAAACATTTTATGAGATTTATATTATGTAATTGGAACATTCTACTATCTATTTTAATGTAAACTAATCAAATGCTCACAGGAATGTGGAACTAATTGCCCTGAACCTGGAAAGGAGAAATGGCTTTTAGTCCTTGTGAGATTTTACCTCTCCCAGTTTCTGTGTCCTTCTCCATAACTGCGGAGGACAGACACTATATCTCTAACGTCCCTCCAGTTGAAAGCCCACCACCATTCCATAGTCCTCTTGTTTCCAATTGTAGGGAAACATGAGAGCATAAGTACCTGGGGGGAAAATGCCCCAAAAGCAAGACATCAAGTGTAATAGAGGAGAGTGACTTGCTTGGTTTGCTTTCTAATCATATGTGTCTGGGTACAAAATGCAGGCTCTGCCCCTTTCTAGCTGGTTGAGTATGGACAATTAACTCAACCACTAAAGGATCTTAATCAAAGGAGGAATAACCTTTGGGAGCTGGAGGAAATTCCGGGGAGAGAAATAAGAAAAATTCAAACAAAAAGAAAAGGAGACAGCCTCCACATTTGCACCTCTTCCCAAAATTCCCCAAGTAACATCTCTTGGCAAACCAGGACACACAGATAATGAAATAATATTAAATCCTATGTATGCGGTACTTACCATGTGCTAAGTGGTTTACATATTGAAGGATTTGACACATGCACACACACACACACACAAATACACAGTATGCCACCCAGTCTCCTCAGTTCCCCCTCTTTGTAGACATGTTTACAGTCCAAGTTTCTTTATAGGTTGATACTCATATTCAAATTTTAACCAGTATTTATGTGCTACCTCACTGACGCTTGCTTGCTTTTTTAAGCTACGATGTGTGTTTCCTAAAACAATAATTTCATGGCAGCATCTCTTGTGTGGGCACATGCAAATTGTATGCATCCATGTCCTCATCTGTAAAATGGGGATAACAATAGTATCTTTTTCATAGTGTTGTTAAAGACTTAAATGAGCTAAACTTTTAAAAGTACTTAGGACGTTGTCTGGCACATAATAAGAACAATGTAAATATTTTTTAAATAAAATAAATCTCTTTTGTTTTAATTTAAATTTTCATATTTTGATTTCTTTTCTCATTAAGTTTTCCTTAGGAGAAAAGACTATGCCATAGGTATTTGTGTTTCCTACAGGAAGGCAGGAAATCAGGCCAGAAGGAAGGAAAGAAAGAAAATGATCTTTTATTGAATAGCGCCAATGAACCAAGCACTGTACTAGATGTTTTTAAAATAACGTTTCCCATTTAATCTTCCAAAGAACACCATGAATTGGGTAAGATTCTCCATTTTAAAAATGAGAAAACAAGAAAAAAATGTTTCTTTCCAACTAGGCTTAGCAGTGGCTCAAAAAATAATTTTAAATAAAAGCAAAAATAAACAAGTGGGACTACATCAAACTAAAAAGCTTCTGCAGGGCAAAGGAAACCATCAACAAAACAAAAAGGCAACTTACTGAATGAGAGAAGATATTTGCAAATCGTATATCCGATAAGGGGTTAATATCCAAAATTTATATAGAACTCATACATCTCAACAACAAAGAAGCAAACAACCCGATTAAAAAGTGGGCAGAGGATCTGAACAGACATTTTTCCAAAGAAGACATACAGCTGGCCAACAGGCACATGAAAAATGTTCAACATCACTAATTATAAAGGAAATGCAAATCCAAACCACAATGAGACATCACCTCACACCTGTTAGAATGGCTATTATCAAAAAGAAAAGAAATAACAAGTGCTGGAAAGGATGTGGAGAAAAGAGAACACTCGTACACCGTTGGTGGGAATGTAAACCAGTGCAACCACTATGGAAAACAGTATGGAGATTCCTCAAAGAATTAAGACTAGACCTAACATATGATCCAGCTATTCCACTTTCAGATGTTTATCCAAAGAATATGAAAATTCTAATTCGAAAAGTATATGTACCCCTATGTTCACCACAGCATTATTTACTATAGCCAACATATGAAGAAAACCTACATGTCCATCAATGAATGAATGGATAAAGATGTGGTATATATGTACAATGGAATATGACTCAACCATAAAAAGTAGGAAGTCCTGCCATTTTTGACAACATGGATGGACCTACAGGGTATTACGCTAAGTGAAATAAATCAGGCAAAGACGAATACCATATGATTTCACTTATGTATGGAAACTAAAAAATAAAATAAAATAAACAAAATAAAAACAAACTCATAGACACAGAGAACAGATTGGTGAGTACTAGAGATGAAGGAGGTTGGGGCAGGGTGAAATGGGTGAAGTGGGTCAATTGCATGGTGATAGGTGGTAAGCAGACTTACAGTGATGATCACTATGTAATGTATACAAAGGTCAAATTACAATGTTGTACACTTGAAATATATATAATGTTGTATACCAATTTCATCACAAAAAAATAATTTTAAAATATTTTGCCTTTCACATGCTTTTGTTTATTTCTAAATCTGGCTTTTCAAAATTTCTAAGGCTGAAATGTACTGAAACTAGTGGTAGCAATGACAGCTGTGACACACTCAACTTAATGCACGTGATCTATTTATTTACCTCCTTACTGTCTATCCAACAACCTCATCTTCTTATCATCATTATTATACATTCTGTTATGCTTGTGTGAACCCACTGGCGCTTGTTAACCACGAGAAGTGGGATTTCTGAAACTGTGTGTTCAGTAAGATATTAACAGATGTTCTCTACTAATAAAATCAGTTCTGAGATAAAAAAAAGTTTGAGAAATACTAGATTAGACAAAATTAAAGGGGTTGCTTTGCTGCATAACTTCTCAGAACTTTGAATATCTCAATATTGCCATATATCTCTTAGGAGGTTATAGAGTATGTAACGGTGCCAAAGTATATTTTACTACAGGATTTTTTTTTTATTTTACCCTGTAACATCTCACATGCTACTGGTGTTCAACAGAACATGGTCTAGAAAATTCTGTCTTTTTTAAAAAGAAAAAGACCAGACACAATGAGGAAGCACATAAAAGTTAAGAATAAGTTAACACAAATATCAGACTATCAAGAGGAATCTGGAAGCCAAAGAAGAGTATTTTAATAGAGACACTTAAAAAAGTAGCTTTCACAGGCCAGTGGCTAGAAGCATGGGCAGTTCCTTGTTAAAACTCAGTGAATACATGTTGAATAATGAATGGATGAATATGAGTCAGTTATTCTGTTTAAAGAAAATGCATCACTATTTCTTTTCTTCATCCTATGTGGAATCAAAATTGCAGAAAGGAAGGGGAGGAAGTGACAAACATTTCAAAATGCCAGTGAATCTCTTGAAATTGTTACTTATGCAAAAATTTAAAAAAGATTGCCTATCGATTTATTTAATAAGTATTTGATGAAGGAATAAATACAGAGAAACTCAGAGAAAGAAGGAAGACTGTGTAGGGACACTGGTATGGGGCCAAGGAAACAGACTCTTGAGAATAAAGACTACACCACACATGAATGTGTGTGCATGTACACACACACACGTGCACACACCAATCTCAAGCATCCTTTAGAAAAATTTCCTTACTCTACAAAAGCAAACATTCAAATATTTTCACTATCTCTGTGAAACAGAAATTGCTGAAGGCAGAAGAACGTATGTCATGTGGGGAGCTTTTGATGTGGTTTTGAATTATTCAACCACAAATATGCCAAATTTATTTTAGACAACAAGATTGATAGAAGAGAAAAGGGAATGGGAAAAGACAATTGGTCATTTGTCTTGTGAATTATTTTTTTTTGTCATGGCTCTTTCTTCATTCCTCCACAAACCTTTTATTCTCTGCTTCCTCCCCTATTTTCCTCCACGACATGCTTTGGCTATTTCACAGCTTGGCCTTTCTTTTGTTACTAAGATGCCTTTAAATGTGATGGTTAGAGTTTAAAAAAAAAAAAGAAATATAGGAAAATGGATCAAAGATATTTCTGGCGAAAGAGATTTCCAGATGAACATTAGAAGTGAGAAACTATGTAGCATATAGTTACTCCCAGCAATATTCTTAAGTTGTGAACTTTAAAAACTAATAGCAGTAAATGTTGTCTCCTTCCTAATTTCATAGGGTCATACATTTGGATGGGGTCCAGAATAAACTCTTGGTAGAGTATACAAACTAAAACCAATTCATTTGTTCGTACTCTTTGTGCATGCTTTTTTCTTTTTGCTTCATATACAGCAAGGACCCGGTATTCCAGCTCTTTCTTTTTGAGCCGCAATTCCCTGTGCTTTTTCAAACGGGGTGCCGGCCATGGTTACAACCATTACAGAGAGAAAAGAGGTTAAGAGGGAGTAAGAATGCGAGTTTAAATGCATGGGCAAAATATAAAAGACTTTCCCAACCGTCTTGAGCTGCTCCATATGTTCCTGTAGTTCAGCGGCAGCCCTCAATAGGAGCACCGTATCTTTTAGTCCCATGTATAAATTTGCTCTGCAAATTAAAATGTTGGCTTGTGCTCCCCTGGTGTTTAAGAAGGTGAGTGATGACCTGGGTGGGAGTATGCTTGTGTAGAAATGTGTCATAAAAGATGATGTCTTGGATCAAGAAATGCAGGGTCCAGATTTAGTCATTTGTTAAAAAAAAAAAAAAAAATACCAGAGTTAAACATAACTAACACATGAGGAGAGTAAGGCTTTTGCCAAATGTAACTTTCTTTTGAATCTGAAATGTCAGCTTTCACCCTGTGTTTTTAAGGAACATTTTTAGCATTTTCCTTTAAAGAGTTTCTCTGCTGATTTTGATCACTGTTTAAGTTACAAAACAAAGCAATAAGTGGTGTACATTTTTCATTGATTAAGATATTAAAATACTATCAATTTATACTATCAATTCCCCTCTTGCACATTTACTGGATAATTACGGATTCAGTTCAACGTGGCATTTATTTTCTGAAATGACTATGATTTGGCAGGTTTTATATATCCATATATACTCTCATTTTGAGGTTTAAAGATTAAAATATTGGTATTAGAAAGGAATTGTTATTTTAGCCATCTTCTTCCTATCATTTGTGTTACTGGTTTTCATTTTACACGTTAAGTAAAACAAGTAAGTTTATGCCACCCATCCACAGAGCTCTTTGGCAAATCACATTTTAGGGAAAGCCCCAAAGACAAATATGAAAATCACATTTTCATTCATTCATTTACATTGCTTCCCAGAAAGTGGTTCCCAGAATGTTCTGATAGTCTCACACTAGTTAACTTATTTTTTTAAAGCATAAATAAAATCCATATTTCAGGTTGACAAATCCTGCCACTTAGGATGATTAATTTAACATACATTGGGATGTCACATATGCCCATAATGTGTTATTTCAGAAGCATGCTATAGATGCAGACTTCATAAACCTAAAAGAAAAAATACTAATGATAATTGCAGAAAATTATGAAAGCATTATATGAACCGGAAATCTTCAACACAAATTTTCTAAACATTCAGCATAGGTCTTATCAACGGCTTAATGTCTCCAGGGGACACCTGAATTGATAAATATTTCACAGAGAAGGAAATGAAATATTATTATTTTCTGTAGGGACGGTGGAAAAATACTACTAAATTATTTGATAAGTGGCACTCAGCCTGTGCTTGTAAAGACAGAGTAAAATTCCTCATGATTTGAATCATGTATGCTAACATTGCAACACTGTATGTTAGTTTAGCCTAGTGGAACATGAACTCTAATGCAAAACTCAAATAAACATGTTCTGCTCAGATCAAAATTCATGTTCATGGGTTCAAAGTGATATCTAGAAAGTTCACTGGATTAAAGTCCAACGAGCTTGTTCCTAACTTTAGTGACCATATAAACACTGCCTTCCTTCTCTGGGCCACTCCTTATCTATTAAGTGGGGATGCTTTTTCATTTACATTTACATAATACATTTTTAACTTACTCTCTTGATTGTCTCCTAATAAACTGAGGCACCACCTGCTTTATTTAGTCATAAATGCAGCTGTAAACTACAGCCATGAAGATAAAGTCATAATGTGAATGACATGTCATGCTTTCTTGGCACAAAACTGTCCTTTAAATATTTATTTTGTAGTAGACTTACATTAACACAAATCTGAGTCATCATGTCCGTTAAGAGTCTCTTCATTGAGTAATCATTTCATTTCTTTTCCCTCTTTTTTTTTTAAAGGATGTCAATCTTTTGTAGAACTTGCTTGTTTTTAAACTCTCTTGATACTTCAGTCAATGGTAAAGTTTAAGAACTTGGAGTGGAAATGAGAGTTGGCTTATTGCTCAAACATTAGAACAGGTAGACACCCAACTGATGCAGGTCTCTCCACGCACACAAGAGAATACATACTTGATCATTCATTCCAATTATTTTCTAAAGCATCTGTCAAGTTGCACATTATGGAAATGAATTCCATCCGTATGCGTGTGCTTGTTGCTCGGGGATGGTAAAGACACCACAGTTACTGCTGGCAGTCACGGACCCAAAGCATATGCAACATTCTCCATTACAGAGAAGGAAATTCTCTTGGAAGGACACAGAGACAAACAAAACAATTGCTTTTCTTTACCATAAAGATGAACAAATTAGATTTCTGTTAATGAATAGAGTGTTTTTTTCTCTCCCTCTCTAGGTACAAAATTAAAATTTAAAGACTATGAAAGTCATTTTATTTTAACAGCTGATTTTATTTTATTTATTTATTTATTTTTTTGAGGAAGATTAGCCCTGAGCTAACTGCTGCCAGTCCTCCTCTTTTTGCTGAGGAAGACTGGCCCTGAGGTAACATCCGTGCCCATCTTCCTCTGCTTTATATGTGGGATGCCTGCCACAGCATGGCGTGCCAAGCGGTGCCGTGTCCGCACCCGGGATGCAAACCGGCAAAGCCCGGGCCACCAAAGCGGAATGTGCACATTTAACCACTGCACCACCGGACCGGTCCCTAACAGCTGATTTTAATTGAATGTTTTGAGTTTGTTACAGGATGAACTGGAAAGCTGGACTTGAAACACAGTGTGCATAAAATGAAAAGATACTGTAAAAAAGATAAAGTGAATCTCTCCAAAAATGATAGGATAAAAAGTATGTGAGAAGTAAATCTGTGTACATATTACATATTAAATACAAGTAATACACATTAGATGCCACTGTTTTATTTTAATCCCATTTTCACTTAAAATTACATGTCAGAATTTTTGGGTTTGATTGTAAATGGTTCTAATGCAGAACTACAGAAGGCCCCTAGTATAATTAAAAGGGGAAAATACAGCGAAAATCTGAGTGACAGCTTTCTCTCACTTTCAGATGCTGATATAATGACTAATAAGGTAAGGCAAAGCATTAAAAAGCATGAGTGTTGAAATATTTTCTTCTCTTGGCCATTTCCTCCTTCACCCTGCAACCTCCATCTCTCCTATTTTTACGGTTTTTTAGAGTAAAGCTCATTTTTCAAAACTTCTTGAATCCTTTTTGATCAGGGGCTCATTCACTGGCAACAGCCCAGCTACTGCTTTCAATACAACTGCAAATAGGAGCTGTGGAGCTTTCCCCTTGTGTTTGAAGCCTAAACTGGCCCCTCAATGCACTCAATATTTCCTGAGTCAAAGGTGAAAGATAGAAATTGAGCTTGGCCATTCATTGAAAACGTCAGGGTTTTTTAATTCAGTTTTACTGAAGCATTCATTTTTCCCCTTTTAAAAAGATAAAATTGCCATTGGTTATGAGGTACAAGAACAGGAACCTAATGTCAGAAAATTAGATAATTGAATGTTCTATACTTTTTTAACAGCACTAGTTTGTGATAACTAGTAACATCTGGGCAGGAGTGGAGTGGGTTACTGGGACGATCTTGGAAAAAGAACAATTATACAAAAAGAAATGTAAAATAAATTCATAGAAAAATAGAGAGTGGAAAAGAAAGTAATTTAAATAATGATAAAAGAAAAATTTTCCTAATACATATCTGAGGCACACCGCTCTTCAATGTACTTTTTCATCTTTTGAAAATATGATTTTCTGTTTCTTCAATGTGAAGCATCAGAGTAAAACCTAAAACAAAATTAAAAAGATTTAATATAAAATAAAGTAATAAAGAAGATAAGAAGAAATGTCATAGGAAAAAGGAATTTCTGATTTCTTTCTCTGCAAAAAAACGATCTTCAAAATAATTAATGTGAAGAAAACCAAGGATCAAGATACTCTCAGAAGCAGCGCAGAGCTGTTGCCTTGGTTGCTCTCACATCTGTTTCTTCTCCACATTCTAACAACCATCCAGGTGAGCAATTCTCAAGAAAGCCGCTACAGGATGCCGGCCTCCCAAGGGTGACACAGGTTTCCTACTGATAAAATACCAGCGGTCTTTTTCCATTTCTCAAGAAAGACGTATTGCTCACCGATAATATGTTTTCAATTTCAAATTTTATTCACATCAATTTTTCTTAAACTTCTAGAATATACAACTGTGTGTCTGCTAGCAACGGACAAAATAAATAACCAGCACAAAACAGTAGCTTAAAAACTTAGCCTCAGGATAATTGTTTCCATGGACTCATAAGTCAAGGCTATAATTATATACTTCATATCTAGTCAGATTTTCTGCTAGGAAAAAAAATTCCTACTTTGTCTGATGTAATATTTTATGGTGTTCTATAAAGAGTATCACAACTTTGGGGTAACTTCTCACTTCAAGGCTTGGAGAAGCACTAGAATGAAGACTAAAGCCATGTTCTTTAAAAAAAAAATAGCTATCTTACTGTCCATTTAATAGCAATGGCAGAAGAGGATTCTCTAATCAAGGAATAATTAGTCACATGAAACAAAGACCCAGTGATCTTTGACTAGATAATTTACATTTTCCTTGGTCAAAATTTAAAGGTAGGAGGGGCTTGATAGAAAGTTTTCTGTGTATTTTAACAGAAAAAGACTGGAATTTTGACTTGGCCAAAAATAATTATCATTTCTGATATTATGACATCTTAAATTTCCACCTTTTAGATCATTCCTGTGGTTTATAGTACTATGGTGCTAACTAAAACAGACATGTCTATTAAAATATTTTTGGACTTGATGAGGGGTCCGCACTGGCATTTAATATGGAAAATCTTTGGTCATGTAGAAGATTAAGGAAAAGTCAGATAGCTGCTTTACAAAACGTGTGCCCCGGGAGTCGTATGTGTGTACACAGTAAGTGCACACTAAGTGTTGACTGGCAGAAGGAACAAGGCTGGAAACAGGTGAGTGCAAAGTGAGAAAATGAATGCTAAAATGGACATCGCCATACTCAAACCACACTCCTCCACGCAGCACCTCAAGCTACAGTTTCCCCAGAGCCCCTTTCAGTTTTCTCATCTGCAATCACTCTGAGCCCGATGAGTAATTCAAAATGGAGAGTCTGAAAAGAGGGCGACCTTTTAATAAGCAAGTCAAACTCTCTTCTTAAAGTCTTCCTTTTCTTTCATTTGCGCTCTAAGTGTAGGAAGTTGGCTCTTACTGGGAAGTAGAAAACTGGAGCATATGGGAGGGACAGTGCGGGCTGTGTGGAGATTCCCACGCCTGGGCTACACAAAACGGAAAAGAAACCCCTTTCTCAGCAGAATCCAGTCTTTCCTTGCATATCTCTACGCTTTCTATTGAACTGGGTTTTTAAGTTCGGAAAATAAATTCTGTGTTATCAAAACAGAGGGCAGAGCTGTATCTGGGTCTCCTAACAACTGAAATCGACCATCTTCTGCACGAAATCTTTGAGGACCAAGTGGCTCAGCCCCACATGGAAAGAAACGCCAGGAGGGTTCCAATGTGCTGCCCATCTTGTGCATGTGTCTTCGGTAAGGAGCGACACCTGTCCTCACTCTTGATTTCCTGGCAAACCTGGCAGGAAACAACAATTGGACCATGGGGATGATGGGAGGTGGGGGAAGTGGAAGGGGGGCGCTCTCTTGACCACTGAAGACAGCCTAAAATTGGCAAAAAGCAAACATTGCACTTCATCTAACACGTTGTTTCAAGATCCAGAAGTTGATTTAAGGATGGAAGAATCAAAAAATTAAGCTGCTCTCCCTTGGTCTTGTCTTTTCATTTGGAAGGTAGAAATTATAACCTTCCCTCTTTGCTTAACAAACAGCTAACCATAAAATAGGGGTTTTTTTCCTTCCTTAGAGGTAATATAATATTTTTTCCCTTTTCTCATCCTCCCTTATGCATAGTGGAACTGTCTTAAAGAGTAAGCATTATGATGAAAGATATACATTGTGGTTTGTAAAATGCTGAATTTTTTTACTCAATTCCTTTTATGCCAGCTTTTAAATATGATTGAAAGCATGTTCTCAAAATTGCTTGACGTTTTCTCCTACAGTTTTGTTCTCCTTTTTAACTTATCACTTGTGTCCTATGTAACACGATAATCTGCATATCTGACGTGTAAAATAGATATCTATGTTTAGCTCATAAAAATGTTGTCTTCAGATAATCCAAATGCGGGTAAGTAGACACACCCTGTCCACACTCAGGAAGTGTCTTAGAGCCACAAGAAACCCAGTGATGTGGCAGGATTTTGAAGAGCTTTCTTCAATTTTTGAGAAACTTAATAAAAAAATAATAGTCATGAAAAACATACTGCAAGAATACCAGGATTTGAGGAAGGCAGCTTAGTAGTTTCATTCTGGAAAAATCATTATTTATCAGAGATGAAGTCACATATTCTTTAAATGGCTCTAAAGGTAGATGTGTTTACAAGCCAAATTAATTTAAAAATTGCTGCATTTATGGAAGTATGCTAAGCAAATGTGTAATGAAAATGCATCAATAATTTTTAAGTGGATACTTCAAATCCTACTATTTCAACAAATGAAGCTTAAAAATATATGTATATTTTATTGCTATTATTCCATTCAGAAGATATGTGATGGATATTGAAACTGAACTCTTTTTCATTTGTTAAAAGCCTGATACATGAATTTAGATTGTTTTTATGCCCCAACATGTGCTAATATAACAAATGGATGTAATTTCCTTTTTGAAACCATTCATATCTTAAATATTCTACCTTACTGTGTGTTTGCCTCAAGTTGTTTTTTGAACAAGGTAGAGTGTACATAAACAAAGAGTATTTATTTGATGGTTGCTTTGCTGACTAAAATTGTAATTCACTTAACATCTTTCTTCATTTTACTTGATCTCCCAGAAGCCAGTTTAAATTTTCAATAGCAAAATATGTGTATCATTATTCCATATTTCCAAATTCTTTTTCTTTCAAATTGTTTATTGACATTGAGATGATTATAAACATACATTCTGTGAGGAAATCTTTTGGACTGATAAGACTGTAAAAACTGCATCATTTAGGAGGCTGAGCCTCTGGTTTGGATTAGAAAATTCTCTTTTAGAACCGCAGTTTCGATTTGCAGCAGGAATTACGCAGCCTCTGATGGCATATTGTGTATCAAATGTCTAGTGATTCAGCCTGGGGCATTTGGGAGTATAGTAGATAGGGTAGATTTTCTTATAAAAATATCAGTTTTTTTTCCGTGTTTATTCCTACAATCTTTTCAAGAAACAAGTATCATTTCTGTCTTATCCATAAGACAGAAATTTTTGTCAGTTACAAGAAATCAAGTCAATGTTAACCTTAAAATGTCTGGATTATAGTTCATCTAGAGAAAATGACATATTTATTCTGGGTGAGTGGAAAAGAAAAGAACAGTAATATTATTTATTTTCTGTTGTGTATTTCTAGAGATGAAGTCAATTGATTTTTTCCAATTTTCTATTTTGAAAAATTTCCAACCTACATAGTTAACAGAATGAACATCAGCATATCCTAGATTCACCCTTTTTTAGTATTTTACCTCATTTGCTTTTACTTTCCTCCTCTCTCTCTCTATTTTTTTTGTGCTTGTCTATTTGAAAGTTAGTTACAGTCAAGGTGACACTTCAACCCTAATGCTTCATGTGTCACCTGACAGGAATGTTCTCCTGCAAATCTGTAATGTCATAACACATCCACGAAATTTATGCTCTAATCTGCAGTCCTCAATGCTTTTTTTTTTTTGATCCAGGATCCAATCAAGAATTATACATTGTATTTAGTTGCCATATCTCTAGACTCCTCTAATTTGGAATGAGTTTTTAATTTGATAAAGTGAAAATGCATATTTTCAAAATTACTGTCTCCAGAGTATCGTCAATTAATACTGACAAATAATCATGAAATCAACCTTAAAAGCCTTTCCTTGTACCTACCTTAAAAAAAATTCTATAATCGCCTCACTAGAAAAATTCCTTCCACATTCAATTCACCTCAACTACTGCAAGGTAGAGAATACGAGAAGCAAATTTGAAAGCAGCCAGGTGCTTAAACTGTCAGACCCTGTACGTTAAGTGCAGCACGTTAAGTTGAACCCAAAATTGAATTGGTAGTCAGCTCAGTTTATGCAGGATGAGGTAAATGTGCTGGTGAAGATTTGGGAGAGCTAGCCAACAAAATAAATATTCCTTTTAATTGGTACCTCACTATTCAAACACTCTGCCCTTCCTTCTTGCTGAAATCCTCAATGTCGTTTTACCCAACAATTTGAACATATTCTTATAGCAGTTTTATAAATATTACTAATGAATACTATTATATTAAGTTTATGTTCCTTATCAGACTACTTCTCTTCCTCACAGTTAACACAGCTTAAGAAAAGCACATCTTTATTGGCAATAAGCTTACTGCTTCTTATTTCCTTTGGGAGAAAATCTTCACTTAATGAGAAATGCAGTGCTAAGAAGGTATTCAAATCATCAATATTAAGATATTTTATAACTGAATTTTATATCTCATAAACGGATGTGTGCACAAAAGCACATATCTTATCTTGGTACAATAAAATGTTAATACATTTTTTAGTATTTGTGAACAAATATGCCATTTCCAATGATTTTTCATAACTAAATACATATATGACAACTAAATTAGTAAATGTACTCACATTATTTTCCAAATCCTGGGTCATATACATGTGAAATATTTTGGTTCACCTGACCAAAGCGAAAGGAACTGTTAAAGTGATAGACAAGTAATGGAAATATTGCTGTTTTTCTGTTTCTATCTTTTATGTGAAACTCAAAATCAATCAAGAGATAGACTGGATTTCAAATTTGAGGGTAACAGACAAAGGCAACAATGTGTCCAGTTTGGGGGTTTTGTATTGCCACCTAGTGTCGGACTTTATAACGGACCTGTGTCTGAATATTATGACAACAGTTGTGCAACCTAGAACAGACTCTTTGAAAGGGAGAGAATAATTACAGCACTTTTCAATCAAAGACTTTCATAGTCTCTTCTTTTTAAATCAATTCACTGTTATTATATAAGTTGGTCTATATATGAAAATGTCGAAAAATTCACATATTAAAGAATAATGCTTAAGATAATGATTAGTGTAGTATATACAATGGCATGCATTTGCATTTAAAATTTATTTCATTATTGTTTTGGATCATATAAATATATAAAAGGTAGAAACCCTGATAAGACAAAAAATATTAATATCTTCAAGCTTATTCCATTGATATTTACTTAAGGTATTAGTACTGACTTTTTTCACTTTTAAAATTTACTTTATATAAAACAACTAGTTCGTAAAACCCATTTTATGTGCTCAAGGCTTCTTCCACTTGATAATTAGGTTCTAATTTTAGAAATTGTTGTATCACTGTGGAAAGTACTTCAGTTTCCCCCTCTAAATGTGCAGCTGTTCACTGAAATAAGAAACCAGTGGAATAGATTTAACTAGCTTCGACAGAGCAATGAAAAAGTTCTCGTGAAAAGTTACTAGACATATGCCCCAACATAACTGTAATCTAGTGATCCAATCCACCACACATTTGAATAGTCACATATTTTTCATCCTTTTCGTGTCATGAGCATAATGCAGTAATGTCAATTACATTGTCTGAGGAGTGGTCTAAATTGGCATTTTATTGGTCTGCAATACAATTGTCAAAGTACAACTCCTTTCTTTTATGAAAGATATCTGTAGTTGGCATAAAGATGTTATTTTCTGCTATAATGGCCTGATAAAGATCAGGTTTTAGTATTTAAGGTTTTGTTTTAAAGTCAGGTTGAATGTTTTAGCCGTTTATTTTATCTGGTATGTGGCAAACTGGAGTGGTGTATGCAAGTGATAACCACTCCTTCTTTGAACATAAACTGCAGAGCTTGGCATTGGCAGGGTTTCAACAGGGGAAGACTTGTCTGCTTGTAAAGCTCTCCCTCACGTACATGGTTACTTCATTTATATTTTTTCCCTTAGTGTAGAGAATACTCTGGAGTGAAAAAAAAATAGCAAGAGTAAAGTATAGGAGATGATGTGTGGATGGATAGGTAGATAGATAGATAAACTCTTGCATTATTTTCAAATAATAACTTTACTTTCTAAATTGCACCACATGAGAATGTGAGACTTTAAAAGTTTAAAATATGGTGATTTATTTGCTTGAAACTAATTTGCAATACTAAGTCATATATTTTGTCCTTTCCTATTTTTACAGGGAGGGCGTGGTCTCGCCAGCTCATGGTCCTCCCAAATTCTCAACTTCTCACAAAATCGAGTCCCAGTCACTACTCCTTTGGCCCTGAATGCCCGTATTACCAGTGCACTGATTAAAATATGACAATAAGAGAGATTTGATGATTTTTTAAATAAATGTGTATGTGCGGAAATAGTTGCAGAGAAATGAAAAAAGAGTCTTACCAAAAGATGAAAGAGGAAAATTGAACCAATGCTAATTCTTCTTGCAAAAAAGGGGAAAAGAAAATGCAAAAAAAATACTTCTAGAGGCCTGAGTAAGATACTGCAGCTAAGATTTCCCAGTAATAATTAAACTTCATAATTATATCTAAAAATTTTGTTTTCTCAGTTTTGTTTAGTAAAAAAAAACTCTTTTCCAAATTTTCTTAATCTTGGCCAACCCCCTCAACACACATACCCACGCCATCACTGACTCATAGATGTCACCTATATGTCTCTAATCTCCCAAACCATAGAGAAAGATATTTTCCTTTCATCATTTCTTTAAAAGTTAGTATTTTCAGTCTTGAAAACTGATAAGGGGACAAGCTCTTAGAAGGAAAACTTCTAGGCCAAATCAAAATTTGAGCTAAAGGCAACCATGGAAGGCTGTCTGCTCCTTTCTAAATTTGGTAATTTGACTGGTAGAAGGGGATGGAGACGAGAGTAGATTTAGAATCAGGTGGGGAGGTCCATGCCCAGGCTTCGTGGTGTCCAGCCCTGTGTCATGATAGAAATAAATTGTCCACATTTCTAAAAGGAACGTAACTATGGAAAAGCAGCAAGAACGGCACCCTGCCAGTGGTAATGCATGTTGGTTTCTCCTGGTAGACCGTTGCTTTACATCCCATTACCTCATATGTAGGGGATCAATAAGTGCTGAGAAATGAAATTGAAATGAAGGAAAAACAAAATTACAAATGCTATATGTACAAAGAGAAATCAAGCAGCTTTGGGGAATTTTAATAACTATTTCAGGAGACCAGAAAGTACTTCAAAATAATAAGTTGTACATCAGTAGGCTCAAAGCATTATAAAAATATTCTAAATTAACAAATTTTGGCTAATTCCATATATGAAAATACATTGAAAAGTACAAGAAATATAAGGCAGGCCTCATGCCCTAAATGTAGGGAGACTGGACAAATGAAAATTTCCTAAAAGCAGAAGCAATCCAGGCGTGAATGTCAATTCACTGAAGCAGATCATACCTGCTGACAAAGCTCAGAAGAAGGGGAAATGATGGGGCAATAGCCAGAGGGATGGCAAGGAGTCAGGATCTAAATGATCTTGAAGAGCCATTAGGACGGGGACCAGTGGGAACGAGTGGGGATGTCAGAGCAGGAAGGGGGAACAGCAGGCCCACAGACTGGAGTTCAGAGGTGTGCTTGCTTCCAGAGGCTGACTGACCAGACCCACCTGCTCAAAACAATAAAGTCTACTGAGTTCTTTCTCTCTGAGAGATGGGAAGAGGCATGAGGGCAAGAAAGTGTTGGAGAAAGAGAATTGATAGTCATTGACTCTTCAAAGCACCAGGTCCTCTGCTAATTGCTTTACCCTTGACTCCACACCCAAAAATAGAAGAAATAAAAAAATCACGCAAATAGCTACAGTACCAGGTAAAGATGAGAGCTGTTATATGAGAGTGGTCACGTTAGAGAATTCCCAAGCATAGAGACACTACTCTAGCTAAGGGAAATCAAGGAAGGCTTCATAGAGGAGGAGGTGTGTTTGTCAGTCTTGAAGCTTGTGTGGGATTGGGGATGTAAAAGGAGACGTACTGCAACACAGAAAAAGAGTCAGAGTCAGACTGTGTGGGCTTTAAATATAATATGTTTAAATTGTATTCTGTGGCCAGCAAGGGGCATTAGAGGTGCAAAGCAGTGGAGTAGAGGCATAAAAGTTCGGTTCTGAGGAAGGTAATTTGGTGCTGAGGTACAGAATAAAGTTGTGTGAGAGGCTTCCTTCAGGCGAAGCAAGGGTGCGATTCCCTGGAGGGAGAGGGAAGAGGGGAAGCTGGGTGATAGCTAAGGAAAGAGCTCCCACGAAGATGGAGTCCAGGGAGCAGAATTTTGGTGAAGCCTTCATCCACGGGTCAATAACTACATCGTATATTTGGGCAAGCTTTTATTCTCTTTGACACTTAATCTTTCCATTTAAAGAGAGAAAATTAGACAAAATGATTCTTAGATCTTTAAGTCTATCATTCTGATCTAACTATCATTCTGTATAAAAATACCTAGATTATGTTCCTGTTGATATTTCTGGCCAGAAAATAAAATCTTTTTGTTACTTTAATAGTTCCTTTATTAAATGCTGAAGACTCCTAAGTGATGCCTTTATTGAGTGATAGAGACTCTCAAGTAGTGCATTCTCCAGGAAATTGATAATTTGTACATGAGTAACCCCTTTGCCTTTCATTTTTCTCTAGTGTTTTTGATATACTAAGGTCCACTAACATAAATAGTTATCTTTTTAATTAATTAGGTTGAGAAAAGAGTGTGTGCACAATCTACTAGTCAATCTTCAAATTATTGAACTTTACTAACAGTTTGATAATCTGAGTGCATCTATCAGAAAAATGTAAAGGTCAAAAAAATCTGAAAGATCTTTGAGTTCAACTCCAATTATTGATTCAGAAATAAAACCCTCAGAGGTTCAATTACTTATGAAAGTCACATAGTCAGTGACAAAACTGGAACTCGATGGGAAGTACCTTGATTGTTGGACCAGTGTACTTGCTCTGGCCATGCTGGTTCTCCATAACATACCTAATCTTTTTAAACGTATATAAAATGGACACATTCCATTAAACCAGGCAGAGAGTTTTAACCTGGCTCTACCATTTGAGTAAACCTATATTTGTGTTAACCTGGGGAGGCAATGGAGTATCCTGGGATTGGAAATCCAGATGGTTGAGTCAGTAGCCTGGCCCTGCCACATACAACCTTCAGTGAGTTACTCAACCTCCATTAAACTCACTTTACTCATTGATAAATAGTAAAAAAATAATTTAGACCTTTGAAAGTTGTTGCAGGATCAAAAGAAAACAAGGTTGGTAAGATATCTAGTGTAGTGTCTGGTAGTTGTGGTCCTTGAATACAATTTCTTCCTTTCCTTCTGTCTCATTTCCTAAGGAAGGCTTATATTGATTTAGTTCTCCTCCAAAATTGTGAAATTCTGAATTTTTTGACAAAATGGCATAGAATAATTGCTGTTATTAAACGAGTGACTTTTCCTGAATATGCTATGTTCTACTACAGTACTTTTCACAATAGTGTTATTCATCTAACTTGCAGAATAAATGAATGAATAAATGAGTGAGTATGTAAATGAATTAATGAAAAGAGTGGGTGACTAAGAGTTAGCCCAGGACTGTGAAATTTCTTGGGGTTGTGAAGATCTCAGAGACTTTCTCCAAAATATGGAGGTAAACCCTGGATTGGCTCAAGGCCTATCAAATCCAAGGGACTCCTCAGAGTACTCCATAAATAACTTCATGGGCTTCCAAAATTCTAAGGAACTATGTATAGGTGTCTGCATGTGGATCTTTCTAAGGTAAAAGATTCGTAGCTTTTTAGATTCTCAAAAGGTTCTATGATCCCACAATATTAAGAACCACTAGTATAGGCCTGCCTCACGCCTCCTAAGATATGGTCTTCCCAGCAGACAGCGCCACAACTCTTACATTTCGATGGAGGCCATGTTTCATTTGCCAGTCCCATCTCACAACAATGAATTGCTCAGAGAAACAGTTTCCAGATTAAGATCTGTTTGGGAAATGATATTTTGATGTTTTTAAAAGTTGTAGTTAAATATCGGATGTACGTAATAGAGAAGGTGGTCTCAGAAAAAGTGAGAAAACAAAGTAAATTCAAGGCATTATATTGAAATTCAATGTAACTATGTAGTTGAAATTCAATTAAATAAGATGCATCATTCCATACACCTGGGATAAATGGAAAGCAAGTTAAATGATATGAGTGTAATTTATACATACATGTTAATTATCCTATGAATTGACAAAGAAATGGTACTTGGTAAATAAGTAACAAAACAAGAGGCAACAAATATTTATCAAGTTTCTACTGATTGCAGCTCTCTATATAAAATACTTTGCATTTAATTAGTTTTCTGACTCACAAGTTGGCACATATTTTATATTGTGTTGAAGAAAGAGATTTCTGTTTTAGCAGTAAGGTTTTTCATCAGACATTGCATCTTTTCATATAATTGTGAAATATAGTTCTAATTCACTTCATTAGCAATTCTTAGTATACCGGTTTTCTTAATATGTTTATACAGTTACTGAACAGTGATTTTTGTATCCTGAAAATTTTTCATCAATATCAGTTTTTCTATAAATTAAACATCCTAATGTGGCAAGTGGGCTTGTCACATCTGAATTCAGGCCCATGCTGTTTCACTGGATAAGGAAGAGTATTTGGAACCATGCAGATGTTTTGCTGTTGAAGCCACTAGCGTGGACACAAAGGACTCTCTGTGAGATGGGAGGGTTCCTTGGTGGAGGTTCTATCTCTCCTTTTTTCAGTAAGAGTACCCAATTCTCCCCGGAAATTCATTGCTCTTCTAATGTCAGTCTAACTAGTTCTGGTAAAGCTGATTCCACCACCTACTCCAAGAGTGAGTACTTGACCCAGTTCTGGTGAATCGGAGTAGCCTGGAGTCAATGTGAGTCAGAGTTCTGTCATTTGCAACCAAAAGAGCCTGATATCTTGGCCTTAGTTCATTTTTTTCCTGGGATCATTTTGTCGCTTCCATTCTGACATTACCATTCTTCCTATTACTTATGTTGGTGCCACAATTCATCATGTACACTTCAGGATGGACTATTACCATTATCTTTTGGTAAGAAAACATGTTCTCACAATTATATCATTTATGTAGTGCTTTAGGGTTTACAAAGAAAATGGTTTGACATATATATTGTGAAATAATTATCACAATAAGTTTAGTTAGCATCCATCTCATAAAGATACAATAAAAATAAAAGAAAAATGTTTTTCCTTGTGATGAGAACTCTTAGAATCTACTCTCTTAACAACTTTCCTATATATCATACAGCAATGTTAACTATAGTCATCATGCTGTATGTTACTTCCCTAGTACTTATCTTATAACGAGAAGTTTGTACTTTTCAACACCTTCCCTCAGTTTTCCCTTCCCTCACTTCCCACCTCTGGTAACCACAAATCTGATCTGGTTTTCTCTGCATTTGTTTTTTGTTTTTGTTTTTAGATTCCACATATAAGGGAGATCATACAGTATTTTTCTTTGTCTGACGTATTTCACTTAGCAAAATGCCCTTAAGTTCCATCCATGCTGCTGCAAATGGCAAGAGTTTCTCATTTTTTATGGCTGAATAATATTACATTGAATGTATTTACCACAACTTCTTTATCCATTCATCCATTGATGGACGCTTAGGTTGTTTCTATGTCTTGGCTATTGTTAATAATGCTGGTATGAACATGGGCTGCAACATATCTTTTAAAATTAGTGTTTTCATTTCTTTGGATATATTCCCAGAAGCGGAATTGCTGGATGATATGGTAGTTCTATTTTTAATTTCTTGAGGAAACTCTATACTGTTTTCCATAGTGGCTGCAGCAGTTTACAATCCCGCCAACAGTGCACAAGGGTTCCCTTTTCTCCACATCCTTGCCAGCATTTGCTATCTCTTGTCTTTTTGATGATGGCCATTCTAACAGGAACCACCAAAGTCGTCAGGTTTATTATTCTCATTTACGTTTCAATCATTTGTTCAAGGGCAATGTTATCAATCCCATTCTAGAGATATAGTTTAGAGATGTTAAGTAACGCAACATAGACCACACAGTGATAGGGTAGAGATGAAATTCCAGTTCTGCCTGAGTCCAGAATCAAATTTTCTAATAACTATGTTAAACTGCTGCCACCCTCACAAAGAGAAATGCCTATACTTCATGGAGTTCCTGGAGGAAACAGCAAGGGCAGTCATTTCCAAAGTGGATGAATGTATGTGTAATCACAGAAGATAGGTTTAATTAATATTGACTTTATCCTTTTCAGCTCCTGTTCCAACAACCAGAATTTGGGGTACTAAGAACTGAAAACAAGAAAAGCATTGTTCCATGATCTCAATCTTAAAAAAAAAATTAACTGGAAAAAATGTAGACTTTGGAAAATGTAATCTTTGCTCAAATGGATAAAGGCACTGGAGTGAAAAATGAAATTGTTAAGCTGAAGTGATGGAAATTGAAAAGGGTCAGAAACAGATGGAAAAGGAAATGCACTAGAGCTACGTTAGACTGTTATTTTGTTCGCTTGGGGCTGCTGTTGCAGATTTTGAAGTCAAAGGTAAATTATGAATTCCATACCGTCCACCCAGTCTCACATGTGGAAATAAAATTCTAAGAAGGAGGACACAAAGAAATTGCTTTGATAGACTGAAAGGATATTAGCCAGTCACCCTAACTATGGAGAAAAAAGGCTGTTTAAGAATTGCATATCTGGCACACTTTTCAGGATTATTCCTGGAGACCAGTAGGTCACACTGGAAGGAGGAAGAATGCCAGAAAAGATCGTCTTCCCAACAAGACCTTGCTACTCTCTCGCTGTAAACAGTTTATTCCTTGACCTACAAAACACCACAATTATTCTTAACTTTTGAAACATGAAATCAGAATAAAAAGAAAGAAATGGGTGCAAACTAGTTAAAAATAATCTAATTTGAATGTTACAACTGCAAAGAGTTCTTTCTATCCTAATTGTTCACTGAAGAGAATGTTCATCAATTCTCTCTCTCTTCAGGAGATAGTCACTGTCTCCTCCATTAAGTTATCATCCTAAAGCAGGAAATTTATCATAATTTATTCTTGGATATTCCAAATTTACCCTGTTGATTACCACTGTGTAAACAATGTCTGCTGTGAGCTGGGGTTGCATGATTGAGGGTTGGAACTGGCGCTGGTTTGGAGTTGCCATTTGCTGAAGAGCTTCATGATGGTTATATCAGTACAAAGTCCAGGGATGTCTAACAAGGGGTTCAGTGGTTATGGAAAAAAATGAGGCTCTTCCTCTATGTAATGGTAATGGGCCACTTACTGAAATATCTCTCTTTGCAGAGGCAAGTCCAAATGGCATAAGGTTAAAGAACATTAGAAAGTGGTTTACACATGTACAACAACATGGCTTTTCTCATTTGAAAAAAGAAACACAAAACTGTGCTTAAGGCATTTGTAGAAGTCAGCACTGAAAATTCTTCTTAAGAAAAATATTTTCAATGGCAATACATGAAACTCAGTTATGGTAAGTTTCCTAATAACTATAGTAAAAGCTGTCCAAATTGGAAAGAAGGGTTTATTTTTTAATTTGCTGTTTCTATTAACAAAAAAAATATTTAGGAATTTATTTGATGTAGACTGAAGACACAGCATTTATTAAAATTAGTGACATCTGGCTATTCTTTTCCTTCAGACAATGCTCATAACTCTTTTGCTCTTTTTCTCCCCAGACTTTCTCTTGCTTCATTTTCAACCATATGTTTGTGGTAACCTAGTTATTTTCAAACCCCTAGCCTACAGCATTGATAAGGACTTGATTTCACCATTCAACTTTACTTTTAAGTTTGTCTTTTCCTATCTTTCTGAGTGGAGAAAATTGATGTAAAATTTTTTTGGAATATTTTTGTCTCTGCTACAAAAGTTTCTTGCTTCTCTTTCCTCCTCATTCTTCCCCTAAGAAATGCTCTATTGTCTTTTTCCTACAGATCTTTCTGTCAGACTAAAAGTATCTTCAGCTTCTTTCTAGATGACACTAAGAGAAAGTTGGAAGACAATGTCACAAAACAAAGAAAGTTTATCTAATATTTTCATCACACAGTGTTAGCCTTCTCCTTTGTCTTTGTCTTAGCTCAAATTAAATCAGGCCTCATGCTGATGTCTCTTCTACTGCTATTTCATTTCTTTTTCCAGTAGCACAGTTGCCTCATTGAACCTATTTTTAATCAAATTGATAGTTAGCAAGTATCTCTGGGTGACACTATAATTGTTCTAGAAAATCCATGAAATTCTAAGCATCCTATTCAGAGCTCCATTCTTTGGCTAATGACCACATAAAGATGTCACTCCTCATGCTGTGTTACCTGCTGCATGTTAATTGGACAAAGGACTGGCTTGTCTAAAAAGTAGCTCTGAAGAAACTGGACATAAGAAAGGTCACCTGCCTTTGTGGCATCTTCGTGAGATACTCTGCCCAATTTGATAGGACAAGCTAACCTAGTCACACCCCTTTATGACATATAGCTATTCCTTTCCTGTAGAAAAAGGAATCGCCGTTTTTCTCCTCTTTTTTCCTTTTGCTACATCCTCAACCATATCGTTGTGGTAACCTAGTTGTTTTCAATCTCTTTAGGCTTTGGCATTGAAGAAGGCTTGATTTTTGCCATACAGTTTTACCTTTAAATTTGTTCTTTCCTATCAAAGTTTCTTCTCCATCTTTGGTCTTTCAGAGCGGGGAAATATACTGTAAGATATTATTTGAATATTTTGGCCTCTGCTCCATAAGTTACTTGTTTATCTTTGTTCTCCATGCTTCACCTTTGAAAGTCCCTCATTATGGGGGAGTATAATGTAAGATTCAAAGAGGAGGCTAAAAGGACAGTAGTAGACAGCGACAGGTACCCTCTTCCACAAGGAAGACGAAATGATCAAGTCGTTGGAGCTGCTATTGAATGCTAAATTAGGATTATTCCAATTTTAGAAGGCCTAGGATCTAAATCATTCTACAGCTGCTGACATGTTTCTATCTTTCCACGCTTCTCATGTATCTTTACCAAAAAGTCATATTTCTTTGAAACTTTAAAGAACCTCAGAATCGCCTTCTGGTCTCATTGAAACAGTTGTCATTAAGTTTGTCTTCTTCCTTTCTTCTGGCCTTAACCGAGTTTCATCTGTTACAAGATGATGCATGAGTTCTGTTTCAGAGGAGAAGGTACAAATCCACATGGCGTAAAGTAAAGTGGAAACAGCCTCAGACTTGCCTCCTGCAAAATCAGCAAATATGGTGTTATTATTTTAGCTATAAAATACTTAAAATAAGTGAGGGTTAAGAGTGAACTTACCTCCTTGATCAGTATTTAAGAATACGTTAATACCTTCCTGGATATTTTTCATAAATTAAACTGATATTATATTTTTGTGGGATATAATCGTGGGATCAATTCGCTAAATGAGCTGGAGTCAGGAAGGAGTAAACAGAACATTATTCTTTCTCCAAACTTCCCCTTTCAACCCCACCCTAGTCTTCAATTGCATGAAATTTTTCAGTCAATTTTGATTCTTAAAAAGTCCAGCCATTCTATAAGGCAATTTGCCTGTTCTCTTGAAAAAGTCAGTATCATGATTAGTAATTCAAATAATGTACGTGGTAGAGAAAATATGACTAAGAGATATTAGATTTCTAATGTTTAATAATTTAAAATATTGAAATGTATGTAGGATAGTTATAAATATTTCTCATTAAATAAACGTATAGTGCAAGTATATGAGAATATAATACACAAGTGTTTCAATCCTAATATTTACGAAAACATACTCTTACTGCTATCTTCCATTTTTAACCATCAATTATATGGCAATTCTTGTTCTGCTAAATTCTTTATATACTATCTCATTTAATCCTGATAGGGACCCTGAAAAGTCACTATTGTTACCATTTTAGAGATAAAGAAACTGATATTTAGAGGAGATAAGTAACCATATCCAAAACAACACAAAATAACTAATTCTCTCAAGCTATAATCAGGTTAACAAATAGACAAAAACTAACCAAAGACTATGACTAGGGTAATGACTACTTATATTTATTATACAAATAACATAAAATCAATAATAATTATATTTATTATTTTCTCATATTTTTCTATATATTCTGGCATATATGTGGATACTGGCAGCAAATGGGCCACTCAGCCCCTCCCACTGCAGGACAAGAAAAAAATTATTAGTGTCCAATCAAGAGTTTGCAAGCTCTACTATTCACCACAGCCAAGACATGGAAACAATCCAAGTGCCCATTGACTGATGATTGGATAAAGAAGATGTGGTATATACATACAATGGAATACTACTCAGCCAGAATAAAAGACAAATTCATCCCATTTGCAACAACATGGATGGACCTGGAGGGTATTATGCTAAGTGAAATAAGTCAGACTGAGAAAGACAAACACCAGATGATTTCACTCATATGTGGAATATAAATGAACACATGGACAAAGAAAACAGTTCAGTGATTACCAGGGGAAGGGGGGTGGAAGGTGGCCACAGGGGGTGAAGGGGAGCACGTACATGGTGACAGACAAGAAATAATGTACAACTGAAATTTCAAGATGATGTAAACTATTCTGAATCTCAATTTAAAAAATAAAATAAAATAAAGAATTTTGAAATTTCAAAAAGAGAGTTTGCAAGCTTTGATAGAAGTATGCAAATATAAAATTCATGGAACTTTGAATAAGCAAAATAACCACAAATACCAGAATACTCATCAATCTGAAGAATTTTTCTTTTTTTTTTTTTTAAAGATTGGCACCTGAGCTAACAACTGTTGCCAATCTTTTTTTTTTTTTTCTGCTTTATTTCCCCAAATCCCCCTGGCACACAGTTGTATATCCTAGGTGCAGGTCGTTCTAGTTGTGGTATGTGGGACGCCGCCTCAACGTGGCCTGATGAGCCATGTCCGTGCCCAGGATCCGAACCCGCAAAACCCCAGGCCACTGAAGCGGAGCGCAGGAACTTAACCACTCGGCCATGGGGTCGGCTCCCTGGAGAATTTTTCTAAATGGCAGAATTAGATCTCAGTTGCGCAGTTTTGTTTTTTGGGTTTTTTTGGCTTGTAGGTAGGCTAGAGAGAAGTTTTGTCTTAATGAGAGTCTATTTGTTTTCACTGGTATAAATACATATTGTTAAATTTGCTCATGACAACCTTAAAGTGAGAGATGTAATCTTAAATGTAATCTCTGACAGGTAAGAATATAGCAAATTCATTTTGACTTACAAAAAGGAGGGAAACATTTATAAGGACAGAGCTACATTACATAGTCAAAATACAAAAATAAAAACACCTATAGGAGATATTCAGGGAAAACATGGGGAAATTTAAACATAAATTTAAGAAAGAAGATGGGAGGATTATACGGTATCTTTGTAACTGAGGTGACAGAGAATGGGCAGCAGCATCCTGGGAGACTTTCCCTGCAGAGCTGAGGCTCCTTGAGGACCTCAAGGGTTAATGTCAGAAAGGGTCATAATGGATGCTCAAAGGGTGCATCTTTTCTTGACAGGACAGAGGGCATAAAATCAGCTCCCTGTTGTTTCCATCAGCGGCACTCAGCCTATTGACGTAATACCTAAGAATCTAGTTATGATTTTCTCCTCTGGAAGACCTTGAAAACTACCACAATCCAACTGATCACACTTCTAGTAAGTGGAGGTACTGAAGTGTGAATTCTGGTTGTCTGGTGCTATATAATAAGACCTTGGAGAGCTGAGAAATAGAATCACATGCACATGGAGGCATCACTTATGACATACAGCTTTGGCATGAGAAATCATTAAAGCAATTATACTGATGAGACCATTTCATTTCTGATTAAAAAAATAAAATCGAAGTATCTCACACTACAGACAAAAATAAATTCCAAATTAGGAATACTTAAATTTGAAAAAGCAAAGCTCAAAATTTGAAGATAATATAAGAATGTTTTTATTATATATCTAGATTTATCTTTTTTTTTCTCTAGATATATCTAGGAAAGAATTTCTTAAGCTAGGCACAAAAAAGAAAGATTGATAATTTTTTAAACTTCTATGTCAAAGTCTTGAAATCTATTGTCCACTGACTTCAGAAAATCTTTCCCTTAAACAACTGCTTACAATTATGGTTTTTTAATTTTCCAGAGATTCCTAATAGTATAAATATCATTCCAGGATAATGCCTGTTAAAATTTTGATGCTTTAGCTTCTAATAAGGTTCAGTGATTTCATGAAACCAAATACCTGGACAGTGAACATGCACTAATATCTTTCACAGAGTGTGTATTTACTGTGAAATTCCAATGATCAAAACAGAAGGACAAGGAGGGAAGAAGGAAAATGGAATAAAAACCATCAATTACTCTTTTTGCCTGTCTTTCTTTTCCATGTCTGTGTTGTCTCCTTGAGAAACCCAGGATGAGATCACTCCTCGCATACGTTCCTACTTACTGGTTGGCTTTTGGTGGGTTTATCTGTTTCTAAGTAATTAGCTGGAATGCTGTGGGAATTTTGAGGGATGTCAGACCTGTCACTCAGAGCAGCCATGTGGGAGGTCTTGAAAGGACCACTGCAATATGGTAGAGCCTTTTTTTCTTTTTATACTAAAAGGTTTTTGATCCTCTTTAAAACTCAGTCAGCCAAAGTCAGTCAGTCTGACTGCATGATTTCTGGTCCCGTGTGGAGCTGCCACACAGGAAGCGGGATTTCACCCTGTGAAATATCTTGACGTTGCAAGGTCTTACAATAAGGTGCACACGTAGGCCAAAGTTGTGTGTTGAGACACACGCACACACACAGCCCTAGAAGAGTGTCTCTATCTATATTAATCACTTTGTACCTTCATGTTTAAAAATGTTTGTAGCGTGTTTTTAAGCTACACAAGCAGGCACTGCATGACTATTGCATGTCCAGCAAATAACTTTCAGTGAATTACTTTCATCTAATTGATGTAGAGGAGGTTGATTTCAGCTATAGATTTTTATCCCATTATCTTCAATTAGTCTTAACAGTTTTATTTTCCACATTCAGTAACAAAAGCAGGAGTCCCAGCATCTGACAAGGACCGCGAGTAGCAGAACAATTCGTTGGCACTTGCAGAGAGTACAGTTTGATTTCTCATCGTTCTTTGACCAAATGACATATGCATGCCTTGCATCTTCGTCCTTTTGGGCTGTCTTAAAACAAGGGGGAAAATGAAAAGACAGGAGTTAATGAGAATCTAACATTCTTTTTTATAATTAACTCCAATTCAATACATGAAAATAAGAAAAGTAACATTCATTCCATGGACCTCAGTTTTGAAGAATAGCAGAGACAGAAAAATGGTTTGTGAAGAAGTGGTTTTAAGAAATAGAGGAAGGTATAGGAGAAAGCTTGGCAAACAGACTGGGGCAAGGAGCAGGCAGGAAGAACGTAGTTACGTTTCAGTCCGTAGAACACCCAACAAGCAGAAGAGAAGAGAGGAAGAAGAGAGTTATGCAGGGAGAAGAGAGTTAAGGACGTCAAAGGATGGACTGTCCTAATTTAGTGCCCATGACACACACGGCCCTACTAGGACATCATAGTGCCTCACAGGTACATACAGATGGATCGGTCCCCAGTAATACATTTTAGTGTATTCTTTTACTCTTGCCCACGCAAGAATAAAAGGATGAAACAGGTTTAGGAACCAATCTCCCCAAAATAGAAAGGGGCATGCTCTAGTGCTAAAGGTGCCTAATGGAAAAATTTTAAGTTAAAATTATCTTAAAGATTTAAATTAATTTAAATAATTTGCATGTCAAAAGCATTTATTGCCTTAAACTTTTAGAAGAAAATGCATGTATTAGTTGAACAAAAGTTCTAATAAAAAAAAATGAAAATGCTTCATCCTATATCAATGAGGAAAACACAGTTTTGCGGGGTTTTTTCTGTAAATATGAATGACTGTGTTCATATGTTGACATGTTGCTACCTCTAATGGTTATCAAGATTGTGGTTATGTATATGCGTGTGTTTATTTTCATCAAAACTCAGCAAGCCAAACCATGTACAAAAGACTAAAAGACTGAATAGAGGCTAGATAAAATGACAAATATTCTCACATCTGGTGCAATGTCTTCTGTATGCTCTGTAGTACAATTAGATATATACCAAAAAGACTCTGCTTAACATTTTTAAGTTACAATGTGTCTTTAATTAAAACATGATGATCCCTTCATTTCTTAAAAATATAGTTACTCTTTATCACCTTTATACATTCGTCTACAAAGAAATAAAAAATCTGAGGCCAGCCTGGTGGCACAGCTGTTAAGTGTGCATGTTCCGCTTCGGTGGCCCGGGTTTGCTGGTTTGGATCCTGGATGCAAGCCATGCTGTGGCAGGCGTTCCACATGTAAAGCAGAGAAAGACAGGCACAGATGTTAGCTCAGGGCCAGCCTTCCTCAGCAAAAAGAGGAGGATTGGCAGCAGTTAGCTCCGGGCTAATCTTCCTCAAAAAAAAAAGAAAGAAAAAATCTATATAAAATATCTTGAGCTTTGAGGAACAGAGGATGAAAAGTCACGATACTATGCCAACCATTCAAGTAGCTGAACTTAATTACATATACTAATTTTAAAGAGCAAATTAATGTTGACAGTTTCATGTATCATTTTGCCAAGAAGATAAATCATACAAATTGCTCGTGTAAACAACATAATCAGTGACATTATTAAAATTCTAGAATTATGATATTTAGTACTTCATCAAAACCTGAGTTATTGCCTTCTCACTACATTTTCAACAACTACTATGTTAACAAATAAATTAGTATTCAATGGACACTGTTATAGTCTTAAGTAAATCTGTCCATTAAAAATGTACTATATGAGTACGTTTGGTTTAATAATATATAATTGTTAAACCAAAGGATATTGACGTCTATTGAGGTAGAGAAAAATCCCTTTATAAAATTCTACTAGTTGTGTTTTCTGAATGTGTATAAAATAATGCCAGCTCAAGTAAAATGTGTTTATTTATGTCCTGATAAGAAATCCATTATTTTCTTCAATCTTGAACAAGTAAAAATGATGTGTTCACTTTAAAACACAATCTATGTATAACGTTTTAGAAACACTAAAATTTGTATTTATCACATCAATGTGACAGAATTTTTCAAAGTCAAAATATGAACAACAAGTAAATTATCCATTGGCTGCCCAACAATGGCTTTGATGTTTTTTTTCATTCTGTTCAGTTTTTGGACCAAAACTCTACTGGACAGTAAAATGAGCATTAAGTAAAGTACGAATTCAAGGCACAAGATTTAGTGAAACTTTTCTTAGTGAATGTGAGATGTGTCAATATAAAAATTAAAGAGCTACCTAGTAACTCAGGCAAAAACATTTAAAGCAAGCTTCTTTAAATGCTGATGCTAATCCAGAATTTGGGTGGCTTATTTTTTGTTGGGGAGGGTGCCAGAGGTAGTATGAGGAAAATAAGGAAAAAACTTCAAAGCCCCCGATTTACATTTGCTGGCAAAATAATTTGTGCTTTAATAAAAATTTTAAAAGAAAGCAATTATTTGAATTCATAGCACTATTTTCCTCCTTAAATTGTTTTTACTTAAATGTTAAGATTTCCTCTTCTAAGAAGTCAAAGGAAGAGCAAGTACAGCTGTTTTCTCTTTGAACATGGGAATGGCTTTTACAGTAGTTATAAGTTTGATTATATCCAGACACAGGCTCTCCCAAGGGAAGATTTATCAACCAAGTCAGCATCAAGTACAAATATTCACAAACAGTTGTTGAAACAATTGTTTATCAACAGTATCCAATGACATCTGCTCTGTCCCTTGTAATGGGAGGAGGGGGAGCAGGAAATCTTAAGTCTCATCTCTTTCCCTACATACTTTGTATATTTGGCTTCCAGGTTCATTTGCTATGCTAATAAAGATACAGAGAACATATTGATTACATTGGTAATGGCTGATAGTTACTAGAGAAGAAAATAGAGCAACAGGGCTAATCAGGGAAACGAGAAAAAAAGACAAAAATATTATGGGTCTGTTGTGTTTGGATGGGGGTTGGGACAATTTGCACTCAAAGAGGAGAGAGAATATGGAGGGAGACTACCTTGTTGCAGAATGTTGAGAGCAGGAAAAAAGAGTTGAAAATACGTTGCTATGTTTGATACACATAACCCACTTCGGCAAGTTCTTGAGATGCTTAGCTTCTCATTTATTTTGCCTGCTGGACTATAATTTTCCTGGCTAAGACAACCTGCAAAGACTGTCCTCACATTAAGTTTGTTTGGCCAACCTTTCATTAGAGGCTTTTGCTTCTTCCAAATTGTCCCTGAGTCCACTCCCCTCCTCCATTTTATGCTCCCTGTTCTAGACTGAATTGTGTCCTCTCAAAATTCAAATATTGAAGTCCTAATGCTGGTACCTCAGAATGTGACTGTATTTGGAGACGGGATCTTTAAAAAATTAATTAAAGTTAAATGAGGTTATTAGGGTAGGTCTTAATCAAATATGACTGTTGTCCTTATAAGAAGAGGAAATTAGGACACAGGCATAGAGAGAGGACCATGTGAAGACACTGGAAGAAGACAGCTATCGGTAGGCAAGGAGGGGGGCCTCAGACTCTGCCCACACTTTGATGGACTTCTAGCTTCCTGAACTGTGAGGAAATAATTTCTGTTGTTGAAGCCCCCCAGTCTGTGGTAGTTTGTTATGGCAGCCCCAGCAAACTAATAGACGCTTCGTTAAAGTCTGTTCTCTTTTGTTCCATCTTTTCAATTTTACCTTCTCTCTTTCTCCTCAACAGCTCCAAATAACCAAGGTAAGCTGTAAAATGCCTCTCACAGTAGGTTCACATGGACTATTCCTGTATCTGAACTCATATGAGGGCCAGTTACCAAGATAAGGTAAAAAACGGTCTGGGACTGTGGAGTTGTCAGGAGGGGCAGTATGCTAGGAGGACAGGAGGGCGAGCTAGGTAGTTGAGTTCATTCAGGAGAATCACTCCTGGGCCAGAGGAGGAGGTTGGGATATCAGGTGCTTCATAGATGGAAGCATGTTTCAGCTTGGGAATGAGAAAAAGAGAAAGAAACCATGTCGTTAAATGAGCAACCATCTGTGCCAAACTACTGAATTAAATGTCTATATGTTTTATGGCATGTAACCACCTTTAGTGATCATAGGTATCAGAATTTTCCTCAATTTATTGATGAGGAACTGAGGTTCAGTGAGGTTTGGTATCTTGCCCAAGGTTTACAGAAAAGGAGTGGTCAAATTATACATCAACCCCTATCCACCTTCCTCCAGCTTCTGGGCCCATTACCATTATGCTCTACTCCAAGGTTCTAGACAGATGAATCAAGCACAGTGAAATTCCTGGCTAATAAAGATGGAGAACCAAAGCCCAGTGCTGGTGTGGCTTCTCATCCAGGATAGAGAACAGAGACAGGAAGGAGATGCAAAGGGAAAAAGAGGCATGGGAACCGACACTGAAGACCTAACTGACCATGGTGGAGCTGACTCCCATCAAACTGCTCTTGTTCCTATCATTCTCCATTCTCCACCCAAATATGGGACTTAGGTTTGGTTCCACACATGTGCAAACATCTTTACTTGATTCTCAGCCACTAAATAATTCCCTTACAAACCTGGCTGCCCCATTCCCCACCCAACTTGGTATTTAACACATCCTAGGCACATTCCCACGAAGCAGCCATCAGCTGATAACATAGGTGCCCTCATCCATAGAAAAACTTCCAACTTGCACAATTATGTTTGTTTACATGCTGATTCATAACACCTGCTGACATCTAGACAGGTCTAGGGCATCTGATGGCAATGACACTTTTCACCAGGCGAAATGTGCCTTCACAAAACACAAAAATCATGGTGAGTTAAGCTCCAGAATTAGCTTGAGTCATTAGAGCCATGAGATTTCATATTCCAAGAAACTCCTAGCAAACTTGAATGTTTACCTTTGTGGATAAAATTTCAGGCAAATTCAATCAAAAGAACGTTCAGATGAGAAAATACTCATAGGGATCACAACCTCCCAACATTGCCCAATTCTGAGCATTTGAGCCCTAACTATTCAAGGAGTGCTTTTGCTCTTCTCCACTTCCTGCAAACTAATGTTGACTAAGTATATTTTCTGTGTATGTGAATAAGATCTTGCAAGATGTTTATGAAATCAAAGATTTTACTGGGGACTAAAAGCCCCTACTCTAGACACTCCACTTGTAGGGTCTATAAATCAAATGGCTGGACCTTTCCTACATCTTCCAGATGCAGCCACAAATATTTTCAGTTGGCACAATAGCAAAAATAAGGAGGGGACTTTAGGATCCTCACATCCAGATTTTAAATGCCACCACTAAAGCTGTTATCCACATGAATTTGAAATAAGTTTAAAAACTAGAATTTTAGCCTCTCCCCTTCTAATTTTCCTCTTTGTAATATAATTTGAAGCCATAATGGTCTCAGGTTAAACTATCAAGGAGAAAGTAACTTCGTTACAAGTTTTTCTCACATTTTAAGACTAAGGTACAAATTTTATTTTTTATCATCACTTAACTAAATTTATATAAGTGAGATGTCACGTAAGTGATTTTTAATCATATTACTCTATTGATTGTTTCAATTTTTAAAAGAATATTATTCCAAAATTTAAATATTATCAGCAAGGCTCTTAGTGTACTATTCTCTGCAAAGTACCACTGAAATTATGTTTTTCTACTCTGATGATTAAAACTTTGGTGTCATAAGGAAATTTGTATTTGTTGTACTGATTAGAGTTGTGAATTAAATTCATAACCTTAACATCCAGTTTTTAACATTATTGAAAATCTATCTCCCACATACTAAATAACTACCATTATTAATATAGTATGACATATATATTACATATAAGTATTAGCGTAATTCTTATACATAAGTATACATATATGCAACATATATACATATATGTGTATATGTATTATACGTATATATTGTATATAAAATGACTTTTTTAGCTTTTAAATAATCTGCTACTGTTTTTGTCATTCTTTGTTTTGTTTTTTAACTCTCAAATAACTTATTTCTGCTTTTGTCATTCTTAGTAATAGGTTTCAAAACAGATTTTATGCCCAAACGGGCTGTATGCCTCGACAGTATCACGTCTAGTCATTAACCATGGTAACTATAGCAATTCATAGATTAACCACAGTAATTAGAAACATGCATCTTTATGGAGAACAGTAAATACAACTAATTTTATCTCTTTTCATGAGTATTGATACTCATGCTATTACCCATTTAAACTATTTGCATAGCATCATTTTAGTTTGTCTATTGAGGAGAAAAGTATCATCCCAATTTATCCTATAAAAAACTTCTCGGTGTTTGGAAGAATTCCAAAATTGATGATAAAAATACATTCAAAGAAGGGATAAAATTTCCAGCCTAACATTTTCTATGGACCAAAACTGGCTTTGTACTTCAAGCTAAAGTGAAATATGTCAAGAAAATGTTATTTTGGTCAATTAGTTTCAGTGTTTTTCTATTGTTCTTTTATTTTCTGTGTGTGAGCTAGTATCATAGTTTTCTTTCATAGCTTTTCAAAAAAAAAGATGATCTGATGCCTAAATTGTTAAAGTATAGACATATACTTTTTAGTATATATAGAGATGGAGCTGATATAAATTTCAGCCACAAAGAGAGCAAAAATGTAACTATTGTAGTAATCAAGGCGTCATTTTGTCTGATGTAGAAAATTTCATCTATTAGTTACTCTTAAGTAAACTCAATTTGTTACTTTTTTCAATCATTTTAGATTGAACTTTGAACTCAATGAGAATGGACTCTGTTCCTGTTCTTTCTTCAGAGATTGAAGCTAAACCCTAGGTGACTTAAGCCAATGGCGTTCCAGTGATGGAGAGGAGTGACTCTCTGCCTCTCAGGTGTCACATATCTCTGTTCTCTACTGGCATCCTCCGTCATTTGGCCCATTGGACCATCAGATAGGTTCCCCCTTGATCCTGGCACCAGCTAAGACGTAACTGTGATTCATGCAGTTCCCAGCAAGATAGCCACTCCTCCTCAGCTGGCTTGTGCTTCATGTGCAGAAAAATCCCCACAGGTCTCAGTCTCTTCCTCTCTTTCTCTCTCCCTCCCTCATTCTCCCTCTCCTCACCTACCCCTTCTATGTCCTAATCTAGGGCAGGCAGATGCTTTCCTAGATTACTCTGGAGCTGTGGGAAACTGAGCAGGCAACCTTCCCCCCTCGTTTTTAAGTCACCAAGTCACAGAAATGGTGCAGGGCCTTCATACTGAGGGCCTCTGTCTTCCCGCCTTTATCTGGAGAGTGAGGGACAAGGCCTCTCTGCTCTCAAATCCGTAAAGGGAGTTGTATCACCTTCTAACCTGGACTCACTGCCAGAGGCCAAGGGTGGGAGAGAGGGCCAGAGGCCCTGCTGCCCTAACTTGCTAAATTCCTCTCTGAACTCTCCTAACTACTTCCCAACTCCAACACTGCCTAAGGGGCAGAGACTCCTGCTCAGATTTAACTTCCTCAAAGCTTCTATTTTTAATGCCCAAACCTAAGTTTCCAAATGTTCAGAAAGAGTGCGTGTCTTGGGTTTCAAGAATCTCTTTCAAAACTCACAAGGCAGTGAAGGTGGGTTTCTTTACTTACCTGGGGGGAGTAGGGGGAGCCAAGACATGTAAAACCAGTCAACGTAAGGGAAAAAAATCTCTCCGTTAATATCGCAGAATTATTATCCTACTACAACTGTCTTCCATGATTAATAAATATAGAAACAGAAGATTGAATACAAGTGTATCTTAAGTGTATTTGAAGCATTGAAAGATGTGAAAATTTTCCTCTGTAAGTGGCTCATTGATTTTGTTCGTTTTCCTAATTGTGACTTACGAACACTATTGTGGCTAGGTTTTTACAGGTATATATAGAAAGATAGATGTCTTGTTAGCGATTTATTCCGAACGAAATGAAAGTACTTCAGAATGTCCACAGTAATTAAAAATTATCAGGCCAAATTTTATTCCCACAGAAAAGTATTACTACTAAAAACCCCTAAAAGAAACTAAATTTACGTCACATATTATATGATCATCTCAGAATAAGAAGTGTAGATGTAGTTCAATTATTATAATGTCTTTTGGTTTCCCTCATTTTTTTTTTTATAATTAATTTTTTTGTTAAAGATTTTATTTTTTCCTTTTTTCTCCCCAAAGCCCCCCCCCCCCGGTACATAGTTGTGTATTCTTCGTTGTGGGTTCCTCTAGTTGTGGCACGTGGGACGCTGCCTCAGCGTGGTCTGATGAGCAGTGCCATGTCCGCGCCCAGGATTCGAACCGACGAAACACTGGGCCGCCTGCAGCAGAGCGCGCGAACTTAACCACTCGGCCACTGGGCCAGCCCCTGGTTTCCCTCATTTTATTATAATGTTGTATCCACAGTACCACAATGATCCATTAAATTGCTTGAAAAGTTAATTAATTGAAAAATCCAGTCAAACCAAACATAAGTCAAAATCAACTCTCATTTCAATTAACATTAGTTCACTGAAACTTCAAATACAGGAAAATATATAAGTATTTTTGTCTTTACACAGAACCGTGTATCTTCTTTAATAAGATATGTTGGCTTGGTAAGTGAAGAGAATAAAATTTTAGAAATGTGATATATAATATGCCAAGTTCTGATCTTACCTAGCAATCTCATCTTTACATGCTGATTAGACCTTTCATTAGTCACACCATTTTACATTTTAAAGAATGGAATGGGTAGGCAAAAACAGCAAGAGGTAAAAATAAAGGGAAGAAGTTATAAAACTATATATATTTTTTTCTTCTCCCCAAAGCCCCAGTACATAGTTGTATATCCTAACCATAGGTCATTCTAGTTTTTCTACATGAGATGCCATCAGAGCATGGCTTGATAAGTGGTGTGTAGGTCCATGCCCAGGATCCAAACCAGTGAACCCTGGGCTGCCAAAGCAGAGCAGGCAAACTTAATCACTTGGCCGTGGGGCTGGCCCCTATATTTTTTATATTTTTATATTTTCCTGATACATTGGGTCATCAAAATTAATCATTTCTATATCTTTCATTTTTAAAGTTCACCCCTCGCTTCTTCCACACCTGTGCATATGTTTGCTTCCTCATCTTTGAAAGGAGGGTGACAGAAAGCATCTAGGATGCCAGAAAGGCATATTGCAAACTGTTGACAAACCACACCACAAGCCAAAAAAAAGTGGATATTAGTGTTCGTCATAGTAGAACAATTACCAAAAATGTAATTGTTTACTTTTAGCATATGTTAAATGTCTCGTGATAAGAAATATTCCGGAGCAGATATAATTTACTATCCAGCAAGGAAACTCCCATAGAAAGTCTGGATTAATTTTCATTCAAACTTATTAAAGGTGAATAAAGATCGATCCTTTTAAAAATGTTTTTAAATTCCCAAAATAATTTAGTCATTTATGTTTGTTATGGATGATTGATCCATTTATAAGGTTTTTGACAGTAATAGCAGAGAGAAGTTTGATCTTTTTGTTAGTCCTTTAAATTACATTGGCAATGATCTCTCTACTATATCCAGGCAACAAATACAAATGCATGTTGATCTTCTACTAAAGGGACAGTAAATTCTGTAAAAGGATATAAAAATGTATGGTCATCAGAAAACACATAAGGAATATAAAATATGAATGACCATTATAAGGGAAAATTGGATGAAGGACAGTAAAGAAAAAGTTTTACATGAGCTCAAAAGACAACACATAATCTTTGCCTGAAGGGCATCAAGATGATTTTGTAACGCAGGTGCCGGTTCCCTGGGCCTTCAGGATGGTCAGCATGTGATCAAGCGGAGCAAAGCGGGCCACCTCCAGGACAGAGAACTGAAAAGGAGGGAGAGTGATGGGAAATTACTCATCTAGAAAACGCAAAATGCCCTAAATCAAAAAATCCTCAACTACTGACAAATCCTGCAAATATTGCGGCAACAGAAGTCTTTGTTAAAATGCAAATTAAATATATGAACACCCAGCATCAATCACTTACAATAAAAGCCAACAAAACAAAAAGTCAAGTTTCTAGCTTAACAACCAGAAAGATTTTAATGTGAACACAGTAAACTAGATTAGGATCAGTAGACTCAGTTCTAATATGAGTCCTGCCATCTATTTGCTGACTGGCTGGAGAAAAGTTACTTGACTGTCTGGGTGTCACCTAGAGAACAGAGATGACAAAACCCACCCCATCACTGTCTCAGGGTTATTGGGGGCATTAAAGAAAATGGAATTCAAAAGGAAATAAACACTTTCAAAAATGTATTACCTGGTAAGAACGTATACTATGCAACATATTGAAAAGCAGTGCTTATATTCCTCAATTTTTGCACTCATAGACACACACATACACACACACACACACACACAGGTGTTGAGAAGAGAGTGACAGTGATGACACGTCTGGACATGCCAAAGGAAGAGGTTTTCCTGTGGCTATAGGAAGTCTCCCACACCTTAGTCATCCATAAAAATGGAGCTTTATTCTCTTTCCATCAAATATCTGAAGGCCCATGAAGACTATCCTTCAGAGTTCTGGATTGGCCATTTTAGTCTAAGTTTTGGTGTCTTCTAGAACAGTGGCCACCAGATTCCCAAACCACACAATGAGACTTCTCATCTAGATATTAACAACTGTATTTCCTCCTTTTTCTTTGCAACCTTGAGAAAACAAAGGATTTGTTTCATTTCATTTTGATCATCAATGAATTACGAAGTAGAGGGCAGGATTGATGTGTGCTAGGTAATGTGAGGGACACTTATGAACACTTTCTTACTCGGCATCACATTTTTAAAAATATTTTTTAAATCGTCTTGTAATATAGTAGGCATGAAATTATTTAAAGATTTTATTTTTTCCTTTTTTCTCCCCAAAGCCCCCCCCCCCCGGTACATAGTTGTATATTCTTCGTTGTGGGTGCTTCTAGTTGTGGCATGTGGGACGCTGCCTCAGCGTGGTCCGATGAGCAGTGCCATGTCCGTGCCCAGGATTCGAACCAACGAAACACTGGGCTGCCTGCAGCGGAGCTCGCGAACTTAACCACTCCGCCACGGGGCCAGCCCCGGCATGAAATTATTTAAATAATGTAAAGCACTATCTACTTGTAAGTTATTACTATCTAACTTGTAGAATTCTTCAAGGAATTTAAAAAATCCTTTCTTTAAAGAATAAAAACAAGTATAAAAATGCCATATCATCGGCTCAATAATAAAATAAAATAACCTGATAATGAGAAGTAAATATGAACAATGTGATTACGTACTACTCTTTATTAAACTAGTGGCACAATTGTTTCTTCTTAAATAATTACTTCATGTATGATTATGGATATTAACAAAGGGAGTTTTCTAAACACTCAGTGCATATCTCCTACTTTGCTTTGTTTTGTATCCATGCTCCAATTATATGAATTTTTGAAGAAAACAGGAATAGCCCCCACATCGTTTGGATGAATATAACCTGGATTTCACTACTAGATCTTGAGATAACAGTGATGTTAATTTTGTTCCTCCAAACAACCATCTTTCTTAACATCTCTAAACGACCCCATTGCAGGCAAGCTCTTCATCAGCTGTACAGCTGTGACATGAGACAATGTGCAGCATAATCTGTTCTGCCACATCTGCTTGGTCTCTCACATATTTAACTAAGCTTTCATCTCTGAAGTGCAAAGATAATTATTTCCAGAAGTCACTGAAAGAAGCAGGACCATCGGAGGACATGGGTGTCAGAGATTTGCTTGACTTTCAGACAGCGAGAAAAAGTGAAAATCTCCCAAAAAAAGGATTTGTGAGATTCTACAGGATGTATGTGTTTTACAGTTCAATTTTGGTCTTAGAGAACACGAAATGTACTAAACATCAGAAAAATCCCATGAGGGCAGGGGAAGCACTCTGTTCTGCCGTCATTCCAGTGAGTCGGAGAGCTCTGTGGAGATCCAGAGAGAGAGCAAGAGCTGTCCTGCAATGCTGAACAGCCACCAGCAGTGATGAGCACCCTAGCAGATGCTTCTGGCTCACACAGCTGCCTACCAGTCCCACGGGAATCAGAAAAGGCAGAATTTAACAAAGGAACATTAATTTAAATATTTCTGTTGACAATGTTAAGATCTTATTATTGTTCTGTCAAAACATATCATGTGATTATTACATTTCTTTTTCATTTTTTATTTATTTTTTTGGTTGTTTTTTTGAGGAAGATTAGCCCTGAGCTAACTGCTGCCAATCCTCCTCTTTTTGCTGAGGACGGCTGGCCCTGAGCTAACATCCATGCCCATCTTCCTCTACTTTATACGTGGGACGCCTACCACAGCATGCTGTCAAGCGGTGCCATGTCCGCAGCCGGGATTCGAACCTGCGAACCCCCGGCTGCCAAAGCAGAATGTTCGCACTTAACCCGTGCACCACCGGGCCAGCCCCACATTTCTTTTTTGTTAATTAAGCAAATAAAAATAGTTCTTGAGGGCCAGCCCCATGGTGTAGTGATTAAGTTGGCACACTCTGCTTCAGCAGCCAAGGGTTCGCAGGTTCAGATCCCAGGCGTGGACCTAGGGCTGTTGGTCAAGCCACGCTGTGGCATCCCACATAAAATGGAGGAAGATGGCACAGATGTTAGCTCAGCAACAATCTTTCTCAAGTAAAAAGAAAAAGATTGGCCACAGATGTTAGCTCAGGGCCAAGCTTCCTTATGAAAAAAAAAAAAAGTTCTTCCTTTGCTTAGAATTTTGCTGGGGCTGTTAATTTTGTTTTTGTCCTGTCATAACATTTGGAAATTGCCTAATTTTTTTCTTTTCATGCATTCTAGATGCCGTGGTTATGACAGGATGAAAAAATAATTACTAGTAAGTCCTTATTTGTTTGTGATAAATAATGAAAGAATTGTATCTTGTTCAATTAAAACAGGAAAAAGAATTCATGAGTAGCAGGGACATATTTGATTGCTATCGTGTTAAAAACATAACTCATAAAAGTTAGAAGCATGCTAAAGATGACATACTTCAATATTTATTTCACCAGTTCCATGATGCTAACCGTTACTTTGTGAAGGTTACCATTACACTAATTAACTTGTTTAATACATATGTACCAAATACTGTGCTAAGAGCTTTACTTGCATTATCTTTTATCTTTTTTAAACTTTTTATTATGGGTATTTTCAATAATATATCAAAATAAAACAGTATAATGAACTCCCGTGTACCTCATAACCCATTCTCTACAGTTACAGCTATTTCTATACTCTCACACACTTCCTCTTCTCTCTACTGTTTTGAAGTAAATCTTATCCTTCATATAATTTCATCCATAAATATTTTAGTATATAATTTCTAGAAGATTGGGATGTTTTTTAAAGCAGCATCATTTTATATAATACTCAACGCAAGCTTATGAAGTTGCTCCTATGAATACCTCCATTTCCCAGATGAGAACACTAAAGCTTAGGGACGTGAAGCATCTTGGCCAAAGTACCCGCTAGAGTGTGGCCTCCTAGGGGCTCAAATACCGCTCTCCCTGAATCCAAAGTCGAAGCTCCTGAGCATCACGTCAGCTCTCTAACACAAGATCATTTCGCTCTCTGAAAGTTTTTCTGCTTTTTAAATATCTCAGTACTGACTGGTACCTCATGGTGACAACACCAACAAAGTAAAAATGCTCTTAATCACCTCAGGAATTGAGAATTGTACTCAGGGCACTAGATGACATGAATTTCTAAAAACTAAGGCGGTCACAGAAATCATTATGCCTCTTTCCCTCCTATCTTAAGTTCGTCAAAACTTGTGACCTAGATATACAGACTCTTGAGATTCTGGCTCTAAAGTTAGAAAAACCTCTGTCATGGGTACTCTGAATTACAGAAGGTACAGAGAGCTGCAGCCAGCCCTGACATATATCCAGGCAGGCCAGGGAGAAGGCTGACCAGGATACGGGGAAGCCCCAGGAGTCAATACTTCAGACTACTTAACATTTCTCCACAGAACTGCACATGCTCTAGTTAGGAGGACGTGATACATAGGTGCTGCCGGCTGGTGACAGTTCTAGCTGTCGTTTAGTTTTAACGTTGCCCTCCTACACAGATCCTTATTCTAATAAAATATATCTTTTAAAATAATTTTCATGCCTAAATATGTTTTTCTGAGATGAGTCATTTATGTCACTGTACTACTTGTAAAGTCAATATGGAATTATTTTCATATTCAGCTACTATAAATAATAACTATCACGTGACATGGAATTTCTCTCTTGAAATAAAGCTATATAATCATGGCAATTTCCATGCGAATTATCTCAGACATGACTCTGGCCTAGAGAAACCTAACCTGCAATTTACAATTGCTAGATCACATAAAAGTAGTTGTCACAGAGGCAGGCCTTTGGAATAGTTAGGGATTCAGCAAAAAGAGTGGTTTCCTTGGGTGCTAATCGAATGTCTGAGGAGGCAGAACTGAAAGAAGAGAGAAGTAAAGAGTCTTGGCTTGGGATTCCTAACATTAAACTTACGTCCTTGTCTACATTAGATAAGATTCCATCTCTTTTAGCACATTCGGACCTTTACACAAACAAGTCAAGAATACATACTAATTTTTCATTGTCCATTTGGCTCATTAGCTACTTCTTTATAGGATTTGATTCCATACATAAGCACTATGTGTGTACATGGAGGATACAAATATGGGTAACTCATAGAGTTGCCATTACAATCCAGTAGAGAGACAAGTATACTGATGACTATAATATATTGTAGTATAAGATGTCTTTCCTATGAAAGGAAAGAAGATATAAGTAAAGTGCCATTGGGTCAGAGATTAGGATCAAAGGGAGGACTGATATTATTCAACTGGGATGGGACCAAAAAGTCATGGCATTTGAGATAGGCCTTAGGTCACTTCCTCTCTGCGTGTTTCACTCCTACTAAGTCTCAAATGAAGTGTCTCCTTCTCTGAGAATCTTTCCATGACTCCCTCCCCAAGACTGAGTCCCATGGCCATTCTTAGCGCTCCCATATTTCTATTATTGCCTTTCCTGGCAGTTCTAAAAAGATGCTTCTAAATCACAGTATCTCCTTCTACATGAGTTCATTGAATTAAGGGGTGTTGATTTGTTCATCTTTGCACTGTTTTTGCAGTTCTGGCATGGAGTGGGTCCTCAAAACTTTGTTAAATTAATGAATAACGCTAAGATTTAAACAGGGCTACACCTCAGAAGATAGGTGGTGTTAGAGGTATAGAGTGGGAAATCACCAGCATATAGGTGCCAATTGCAGAATTTAAGGTGGATGAGCTCTGCAAGGGTTATGATACAGAGGAAAAAGAGGTGAGCCCTTGGTGAACTATCTTCCCAATGAGGCCTATTCTTATTGATACTCCCTGCTTCCTGCTTCCAACCTTCTGTAACCCCACCCACACCCTCTTATCCTGCTTGAATTTTCTTTTATTCTATTGACTTTTAAGATATGTAATTTTTTACTTATTTATTATATTTTTCGTTGCCCAACTCCCCTGATTAGCATGTAAGTTTATGAAGGTTGGGACCTTCGAATATTTTGTTAAAAAATGCAACCTTAATACTTAGAACATACTAAGCACTCAATAACTATTTGTTGAATTAATGAATAATTATCTATATTTAGAGTGTTAAATAAGGGAGAAGAGAAACACAAAAAAGAACAATTATGGTATTGGAAGACAAAGAGAAGATCTAAATTATAGAAGCAAAAGGAGAAAGGAATTTTAATAAGTAGTGGGTAGGTAAGAATTAAGATAGGTATGAAGTGTTTTAGGAAGAAGAAATCTGAGAAGAGATTTCTGCATTTAGTAAATTCAGATCATTGATAATTACAGAACAATATCTACGGAAGTGAGTGAAGAAATCAGATGGCAAAAGCTTGAGAATGAAGTGAAGGCTGAGAGAGAAAATGGCATCTAGCACAGACCACTCTTTTGTGAAATTTAGTGGCAAATAGCAAGAGCAGTGGAAAAGAAATTTGAGGTAGTAACAGGGATGAGAAAATTGTAGATGGTTTTAAAACAAGGAACAAGGCACAAATGGCCATTAGGTAGGACGCAGGGGAAAAAAATGCTAAAAAGGAAGAGAGTGATGTAAAATAATATTGGGGAAAAATCCAGACAAGGGCAGTGATGATAACAAAGAACAGGTAAGTTTAACCTTTCCAAGTCAGCCAAATTCTTTCTCCAAAACATAATGAAAAGGATAAAGCAAGTGCTCTATAGACAAATCATTTAGGAGGAATGAAGAGAATACAAAGGAGTTCACCTTGTATGGTGCAGTTTTGTGCATAACTGAAGCTATATCAGCTCGTGTCCATATATGCTGCTCTATCCACACATGAATATTATCAACAATATTGATCGTGAGGCTGGATCACAGCATAATGCATTTGGTTACTTTCTACCTGCATGGATGCTGAAGATGCAACACAGAAAATTCATTCGTTCAAAAGTATTTGTGAGGGGGCTGGCCTCATGGCCAAGTGGCTAAGTTCGCGCACCCCACTTTGGCGGCCCAGGGTTTCACTGGTTCGGATCCTGGGCGCAGACGTGGCACCACTCATCAGGACATGCTGAGGCAGCATCCCCCATAGCACAACCAGAGGCACTCACAACTAGAATATACAACTATGTACTAGGGGACTTTGGGGAGAAGAATCAAAAATAAAAAAGAAGATTGGCAACAGTTGTTAGCTCAGGTGCCCAATCTTTAGGAAAAAAAATTTAAAAAAAAAGTATTTGTGAGCTATCTACTATGGACTCATCACTGTTCTAGGCACGGGACCACATCAGTGAACAAAGCAGACAAAATTCCTTGCTAGTGGAGAGAAACAATAAACATATGATATATTAGATGATAATGTATGCTAAGAAGAAAAATAAAACAGGAAAGTGGTAGGAAGGGTAGTGTCAAGAACTGTGAAGGGTCTGAGAATTCACCCTGTTGATAGGCTAATATATTTACCTTGAACAGTTTCATGGATTCTAGCAAAAGACACAAGACTCCTGGGTCAAAGATGGACTTTATTACTCACAATAAGCAGCAGCCAGAGTATCAGATTGCACCACTGCCTCTGAATTCTCACAAGATGACAAAAAGAAGGCCAGACGATACCTACACATGCAGTGGGCTGCATTATAGGAGAAGAACTCTGAGTTTAGGGAACCGAAATCTTTTATAACAGACAGTGAGCCTTCCTGATCTTTCTTTCAGAGGAAACGTTACCTTTTTTATATTGGAAGTAATCATGTCTCCTTTTGCTGTATAAAGCAAAACTATTTTCATCTTCCAGGGCTGTTAGCTATATACACATCTTTAAAAAGATAGTCTAGAATAAAAGTCTATCAATGTTTCCTTCACAGGATGTACAGACACATGAGAGACACATGCAGAATTATCTCCCAGTAATATCAACCCCTCCTTTTACCAAATTTGTTCAGTTTGTGTCAATCAACATTTTATTAAGGCTACTATCAATAGAATGCCAAGAAGCAGGATGAGGCTAACTTTTACTTCAATCATGCCACCCAGGTTCCAAGCTTCAACCACGCGAGCAAATCCCATGAACCATCAGGGTCTACCCAAGAAAGTCAGATGACTTTCTCCTAAAGTTTCTTTGTTGACCTCTCTACTTTGCCCAAGGCATTAATCCAGGCACAAAGAAAAAGTCTAGGGCAATTTTCCCATGTATAACCACCCTGATCAGTGCGTTGAGGCTGGCCTAAACGCCTTCGAGGGCCAAGGTGGTATCATTAATCACTTTAGCTAAAGTTAGGTACCAATTTCATACTACCTTTCCAAGGTAGGGATAACTTCCCACAGGGTGCACATAATAAGTCGGTTATCCCTCTGTGATACCTCGCTAGAAAGAGTAGTCTCATTTGGAGAGATCTTCACTGTCATCTGAGGGCTATATAATCTACTCGGGGTATATTTTTAAATCCTTGAAGGTCACTTATGATTGCCCTGATCATGCAACTTACCATTTTAGAGGGGAGAGAAGCAAGTTAATGCCTGGCTTCCACCCGAGAAGTATAGTTCCCAGGGGTGTGTGTAGTGCCTCTGGGAAGGAAGTGTTGTTTACGATTGTCAGAGCTCTCCAAGTGGGACCTACACCAGTCACAGAGCACAGTATGACGCGCCTCCACGGCAGCCTCCCAACTGGCTAGTATGTCTTAGGATACCCTTTTCAGGATATAGTTGAGTCTTTTTCTCGTGTTTTGAAGGACAGCCAAAGGGTAGTTAGTACAATCTGTCCTGTTTGTCCCTATCACCAGATGAGCAACATTCCTCCACCTAACTGAATGATTGACTGAACAATGGCCATGGGAATAGCGTTGGGAAAGACATCCATCCAGAGTGTTGACAGGTGTTTTGCATGGAAGGTGCAGGAGCTGAGGCCATTACCTGCAGTTTCTGATAGATGTCTCAGTAAGGCTAAAGGGAATGTCATAAAATTATAGTCAAAGGTGTCTGGGAGAGGATGGCAGATCCATTAGTCAGTTAAACTTAAGGTGCTCGAAGCCGTTTGGAAGAGCTGCACCAGAGCATTTTCCTTTCTAAAAAAGGCTCCAGGGATGATTCTGAAAGTAAAGATCGTTAATGTCCCTCTGCTCCTCATACATCCTGAGGCATGAGTCTTCTCTCTCTAAGGGCCAGGGGTGTTGTTCTTTCTCTAATGCCATGAACTCAGTGTCCCATTCCAGTACATATAACTTTATCTTTTTTCCAATTATCTCCTACTTGCACTTAGACTTAAATAGTATAGTGTAAATAAAGAGAATATAGAGAGAAAGACAAAGATATTTTTATAAATTGTACAGAGACCCCAACTTTGACCCACATGTGACACTATAGTCCATTTTTTGAGGAAGTCATTCCAACAGTCAACAACATCAGATGCCTATAATGCTCGGAAAGTTCTGCAATTCCTTGACTATTAGTCCACTTTTGTGTGCCTATTGCAATAAAAGCACACCATTGTGAGATTGCAAGTGGAACAGAAATCTGAAAACACGACACAGACTAGTTTCAAGGCCCACACTAGTATCATCCACAATCCACTGGTTGGACTAGAACAGCAAAATTGCAAACTGAAAAGAATGTCAACAGCAGTAAGTGACCTCTGATAGCCTCAAGAGGAGACCATAGGTTCCATGGAGTCAATATGTGAGACAAACATACTTATTTTGTCAGAAGTCATAAATATGGCATGCAGTGTGTTATGGGCTGAATTCTGTCCCCCCAAAATTCAAATGTTGAAAGCCAATCCCCAAGACCTCAGAATGTGACTCTATTTGGAGACAGGATCTTTAAAAATGTAATTAAGTTAAGATGAGGTCATTAGTGTGGCCCTTCATCCAATGTGACTGATATCCTTATAAGAAGAGGAAGTATGCATGCAGATATGGTACAAAGGGAAGACCATGTGAAGACACAGGGAGAAGACAGCCATCAACAAGCCAACGAGAGAGGCTTCAGAAGAAACCAATCCTGGAAACACCTTGATCTCAGACCTCTAGCCTTCATTTCTATGAAGAAATACATTTCTGTTGTTTAAACCACCCTGTCTGTGGTGCTGTGTTATAACAGCCTGAGCAGACTAAGACACAGTGGTAGCTTCTGCATCAGAAATGTAGTCCTTGACTTTGTGCCTTGTCATTAATGGTGGATGTGTTGCCATGTCTGGTTTGATGATAGGTCCAGTCAGTGGTGGTAGTGATCTGGGTGGTGAAGCCTTGATCAGCACTTCAAATCCAGTCAGTACCATCAGAAAACAGGCTCTTATTATGACCATCTACACCAGTGGTCCAGACTGTTCGATCAGGATTTGTTTCCAGAGTTTGTGGACCAAAGGAAGACTATTTAATCATTCAGCCTGTAGTTTTCCAAGTGGCAGACCAAACAGGTAGACCACTGGCAACAGCCCAAAGATCAATAAAAATACAACAACTTCAACAAGGGGAGTATGGACCAGAGCTGTGAGAAGGACCTTGAATTCTGCTCACTGAATGGACCAATCGTGTCCACTTTAGGTTCTGTTTAGATGGTGCTGATGTTGAACAAACACAGCAACTCAGTGGGCACTATCAGGTTTCAGTTTAGCCAAACCATCAGTGAGCTAAGTCTAGGCATTTAGGAGAACTCTCTGAACCCAGAGCCCCATTGAGCCAGCACTTTGTTTCAGATGATGGGATGGAGGATAAAGGTTCTCCCAAAGAAATAGCTGGCACTTTTTCACATAAAGCCAAGATGCCACTGACCCAGGCCAGCTGCATTCTTGAATATACCATTTCCATTTGATGAGTGAGGCTTATTAAGCCATTCCCAGCTTGTTAGTCCTTGAATCCAAGTTGCCTCACCACAAAATGGAGGTCACACAATATTACTATTTCAAGGATATCCTTGAAAGAATAATCTGTAACAAAATGCAGGCAGTGTCTCACTTGCAAGATGTTCCAAAATGAAAGCGACTTGTGAAGAATTGTCTCCCAACATACACAGTTTGCGATTTTAAATAAGGTGGCAGAGAAAGACTGAGAATTTGGAATAAAGACCCGAACAATAGGAGATTGGAAGAATCTTTATGGGTATCTGGAGTTGAATCATTCTCCTTTGTTCATACAGAAACAGGGTGAATAAAAGATGCTAAAGAATACTTGACTGGGAACTAGGAAGCCTGATTAGACAGCCAGTCTTACTCCTGACCATTTGCATAAACTAGGGTAAAATCAACTGGAATTTCCCATTCTTGATGTTGTCTACAACATGAAGTGGTTAGACAAGGTGCGTCATGAAGGCCTCTGTGATTCTGTTTTAATCTATACCTGCAGAAGTCCGTGGCACTTATAAGTAAATCTTCAGATCGTCATCATCAATAACATTCTGTACTTGAGAATCTGCATTCCTTAAAAAGACTCCCTCGGCTAAAATGGCTGATTCCCACCACCACCACATTGTCAAGGGCTGTCATCCTACACTGATTTATTCTGTCTCATAGTACTTATCTCAATCTGAAAATATATTTTATGTTTGTTTTATTGTTTATTTCAAGAGCAGAGATTTTGTGTCTTTTTCACTTTCATATTTCTAGTACCTAAAATAGTGCCTATCAGATATAGGGACAAGATAAATACTTGTTGAATGTTATTGTTTAATTAGGAAAATACTCGATCTGTCAGATTTTCTGCTGAGATGCCTATTTACTTAGAATCCATTTTCAGGTTGAATAGATTCTGAGAATATTTCCTACTTGTGATTTAAATATCATCCATTTCCTGACTTAGAGGCATTTTGCTAGAGATATTGTCATTTTTGATCATGTTTCTAACTAAAAGAGAAAAGAATAATAATTTAAATAAGTAGTAAGTAAAGTCATATGACTGTACTGCTTTCACTGCTTCAGATAAATCAATTAATTTTTTTTAATTTGCTAATACTTTTAAAAATTTATCTGTCTCAATGAGTTGACTTGAGGGGAAAGCCAGGCTGGACGTCCTAGATAATCTGATGAAATAATATATTATCTCTTGAAATGATTAAGATATTGAATAAGGAATTGCTTTCAATCATCTACTTATATTCACAGTTTTTCCCCTCAGGAAAACAGAAGTTTATTGATTTTGATAATTAACCTCAATTAACAGATGTCTTATTCATTAGTTGCAGTAACAACATTATCATTTTTGGTATTTTCTCAGCAGTTCAATACATGAAATGGAATAGATTTTTTTAACCTTTCCATACTTTCTTTGTATATCAGGGCTAGTGAGTAGGCATTTCTTGGAATTTATAACTGAAATTCCAGTACCGTACACATTTTTTTAAATTCTGACTTATTCCTCTTCTTTCTTCATTCCTTACAGAAACAACTACGGACTTTTTTTTACTTTGACTTCATGAGTGAGGATGACTTTGCTAACACTTGGAGAAAAGTTATGCTAAATGGAGACATGGATCTATTAGAAGTGTCCTGAAAAAGAAACTTTGTTAGGGAAAAGAGTAGGGAGATGATGATACTAAAAAACCTGCCTCCCCCAGATGCTCTTCCTAGGACTTATCACAGTAAGAAACAAAAGCATGATCAACAAAACTAAATAACACAGATGTTTAAAAAGAGCAAAACTTCGGATAGGCAGCACAGTTTGTGGTCAAGAACATAAGTTCTGAAACCGTATGATCTGGATCCAGTCCTGACACTAACTCATGATCTTAGATGAGTTATTCATCTGCTAAGAGCCTTAGTTCCAGCATATGTGAAAACTGGTTTAAGACTAGTACTAACCAACTGGACTGTTGGGAAGGCTAGAAGAGATAACACTTAGCAGAGCACTTATCACAGTGTCTGGCAGACAATAAATCCTCACTAGATCTTTGCTATTATTATCGTTTTAAACTTCAATTGGATAAACATCCTTATCAAAATATTTTCTGGTAAGCATCTTTACTCAATATCCCACAAGTGTTTACCAAGAGTCTACTAACCCAACAATATCACAGTCATAAATATTCATTATGTTGCTGATACAACCTATCTTAGCCTCGTTCCCTAGAAACAGAGCCCCAGGCAAAAGCAAATGTGCTAATACTTTGTGGAGGAGTGCAATCCAGAAACAGGCAAGAGGGAAAGGTGGGGGGATCAAATACAAGTAATGCTGGGCACAGCTTCATGATGAGGTCGTTGATCATTTTTACAAAATATCTCCAGAGTTCATTTATGAAGTTACTGAGTCTCTAAACAATCCTTTTGTGATCGAAGAAGAGAGTTGAATTTATTTACCAGCCCTCTTGTTCGAAATTTGTCCCATGGGCATTAACACTTACAGGTTGCACATGCATGTGTTCCCCTTGGATGCTGTAGTATCTTGCTTCTCAGGACCTGGGAATCCACAGGGCCAGAGCAAGAGGTGCTCAGTGAGGAGGGTAAGCTGATGTTTTAGGACAATGCCCGTGAACAACATGAGGAAATAGGGAGCAGCTGCCACAGCAGGCCCATTCATCTATAGAAGTAGGGACACCTCCTGCCAGAGTGCAAGACAAGTATATGGATCTGGAGTGGTGCATAAGCTGACTGATACACATGCTAGCTACGGAAGCTCAGAGTTAAAGGAAATAGGACTGAGAATTCCTGGAAGAATCGAATCATATCTCTTTCTCTTCTAAATTAGCTGGGCCTGGGGTATGTCAAGTTTCTCTGAATATCTAAGGCACTCACAAATGGACTCTATATGAGCCCCTCCATTAGCCTCCAAGAAATCGACTACTGTAATTGATCTGCAGTCTTTTCAAATACTATTTCATTCTCTGGCATGTGAATGAGCAAAATAACAAAAAGTCAAACACAAACCAAAAAAATTAGCTGAAACAATCTGCAACAGTACAGTCAGAAAACGTGCTACACATGAGGAAAAGAACCTTGTCAATTATTGTTTTCAAAAGCTATGCTAAAAATTGTTCATACTGAATAATATTTAGACAAAAGTACTTTTAGAGCTTCTGTACAAGTTAATATTTGACATATATTTAACTGATATATCATGATTCCAAGATGCAAACCAGGGCTATTTGGGGGTGTCTCATATAACTGAAAAATAACTACTTTATCTCTAAGAAGATGTAAAATAATGGGAAAGCTTTTGAGATATATTCTGGTTAAATTTGAATGGGAAGAGAAGAAAGGGGTGAAAAATATGAAGATTTTTAAAAGATGGTGCTTGGCCCAAAGAGATTCTGCTTTAGTCTGTTAGATCAGCTTGCTTCAACAAAAGTAGATAAATAGCCACTGTAGTGAGGTAAGTTTGATCACAAAAAGGACAAAAATAACATCCGTTTCAGGAATCAGAAAGAATTAGAGGTAGACTAGATAATTTGAAGTAGTAAGTACTCTGCTATGTACTGGAAAAGCTGAACAAAACATACAAAACACCTGCTTTAAGACACAGGAGAGATAACATGTCAGTGAAAAGTTACTGGTTCAGGATCTTGAGATACAAAAGAGAACCAGGAAAGTGAGCCCAGCTCCAGGACCACTTCTCACCCTTTTTTTTCTTAATTTGAAAGAGGAAGGGTGAGAGCACTTGAAAGAACTACAGCTCAGCTTAAAATCATTTCATTACGTGAAATTAGATTAAGACAATCCGCACTCTGCATTTTTAGTGTTCCCAGATGCCTGGTTGGAGGAAAAGTAAATCCTCTCTGGAAATTATAACATTATTCTCTTTTCCAGACTATTTTTAAGGGCAATTGGTAAACACGTCGTGGGGGAGGAGGCAGCAGGGAGCAGGGAAACAAGCACAGAAAAGCAACAGTACTGAAAAACAGCAAAAATAAACAATAGAAACAAACCCAAAGGAACTCCAAATTTGAAGCTAAGCTTATTCTGTTCAAGGACATAAAAGATAAGACATCAGATTTTAGCAGAGAACTAAAATCAACTTTTACAATAGAATGACAACAACAAAACAATTACCAAAGTTAAAATCTCAATGAATGGGTTTTATAGGAAATTAAAGATGATTGAAGAGAGAATTAGTGAACCGAGCTGTAGCTCGGAAGAAAATCTTCAGAATGAAGCATGGAGACACTAAAAGCATGAAAAACACAGAAAAGAAAATAAGAATTATAAAGGGATATAGTATAAAAGCCTAATATAAATATGATGGAAATCCTAGAAGAAGAACAAAAGGAGAATGGAATAACAGTTATATTTAAAGAAGAAATGACTGAGAACATTCCCAAACTGACGAACCAAGCCACATATTCAAGAAACCATACAAAGCACAAGGAGAAAAAACTAAAAAGAAATCAATACCCACTCACATCATGGTAAAACCCATATTGAAAACCATGCTGAATACCAAACCAAAGAGAAACCTTAAAAGCAATTAGAACAAAAAAGAACAGATTACCTTCAAAAGAGCAACAGTTAGACTGACAGCTGACAGCTTACTTCTCAAAAAAAGAAATATAAGCAAAAATAAAAAAGCAAAAAAAGGCCAGAAAGCCGTATTTGAAGTATTTGGATAAAATAATTATCTAAATTAGAATTATATGCATAGCAAAAATAACCTCCAAAAGTAAAGATGAAATTAAGATATTTTTCAGACAGACAAAAACTGAGAAAATACATCTCCAGCAGATTTGCATTTAAAATATTTTTCAGGGGACCAGCCCAGTAGTGTAGTGGTTAAGTTTGCATGCCCCACTTTGGCGACCCAGGGTTCACAGGTTCGGGTCCCTGGTGTGCCTATGCACCACTCATCAAGCCATGCCATGGTGGCATCCCACATACAAAGTAGAGAAAGATAGGCACAGATGTTAGCTCAGGGCCAATCTTCCTCACACACACAAAAACAATTTCAGGCTGAATAAAATTTATCCCTGAGGGAAACTCAGAAACTCAAGAAGAAATAAAGAATAAAAAATGTAATAAATATGTGGATAAATATAAATGAATTAAGTATCTGATGAAAGACTTTGGATGTGAATGTCTTTGTGACATTGTTATCCAAAGACTAAAACATAGAGATAGACATCAATTTCAAACGTGTCTCCAAGCTAGCATACCATAATCATGAGTTCATCTCTTTCACTTTAGAGCTCTGCTGTCTAATATGGTAGCTACTAGCCACACATGGCTATTGAAAACTCAAAATATGGCTAGTCTAAACTGAGATGTTTGTAAATATAAAATACACACTGGATTTAGAGAACTTAACTTTAAATATCAATATCTTATTAATATTTTACATTAAATAATATTGGAATAGTATTATGGATATATTGGGTTAAGTAAAATGTTATTAAAATTAATTTCCTCTGTTTCTTTTTACTTGTTCTAATATGGCTATCAAAGCACTACAAATTGCAAAATTACATATGTGGCTGTCATTCTGTTTTGACTGGGCGGTGCTGCCCTAGAGCATGAATTCCATTACTTCAAAATGGAAAGTTCCAAATTTGATATCCACTCACTGAAATCACTGTATAGAGTTTATTAACAGCAGAGACAATAGTAATTCATGAACACTGTGTCTTCTTCTCTTTAAGATAAAGCAGTTTCTTAAATTTACCACTTGAAGAGTGACATCCATAAGCAAAAGTCCTTTACAAACTAGACCGACTTGTAAGGATATAGTTGCACATAAAACTGCAAATTTGGAATTGTGGCAGCAGCCTCAGCACTCCACACATTCTCTCCATTGAATCACCCTTCCTTGTAGTAGCCAAATATATCACCACTAGTGGAAGCTCAAGTTGCCTTTGGAATTATACAACATTCAATTCCTAAAAAAGGAAAGTAGTTATGTCTTAGAGATGGTTCGTGTTTGTTTTTTATTACAGTATCTTGATACATACTTCAAGGTTTTGACATGTGAACAGCACATGGGAAATGAAATGAGACGTGAAGACCAGCCCATAAACTGCAAATGTGAATGCCACACACAAACATGCATGATGATACAGTAGAGTACACAGAGAAGCTAGGCAGAAGGCTCTATGCATGTATGTAGGTGTATGTATGTTATGTATATGCATAATTCTCCTCTCTTGAGCTCAAAAGGACATTTACTGTGCTTTTCCTCCAGAATGCTCAGTAACAAGCTATTTGGAAGGCAAAATTTGTTCTGTGACATTATCTTTTATCTTCATTCCTGGCCCTGTTTATTGGAGGCCAGAGTACCTGAGATAAATAAGTGATGCTATAGAAATTTTACCAACTGTGTATGGGAACAAAGTAGCTGGACACTTCTTTCTATTCATACCAAAAATGAAGCCAGGAATATAATCCAGTGGGCACATTGCCATCTAAGCCTGGTACAGGAAGAAGTTGAGAGGAGATAAATAACAGAGAAAAAATATTTCCCTGTGTCCATAAATTCACCCCTTGAAGTATTCCAAAGTCATTTCTTCAAATTATTAATCCTAACATCTCTGCTTCTATTTTGCGTATTAAAGGTCATTCAGCCTCACTTCACGTTATGCTCACACGTGCCCTCTGCACTCCAGAAAGACCAACTTTCTTACTTTCCTGAGCATGCCGTTTTCTGTCACACTTGCACTTCTTCCTATCCTTTCCCGTCTATCTGGAATGTTCTTCCTCGCTTCCTCTGTTTGCTTAAATCTGTTTATTCTTTATAACTAAGCTCAAATTCCATATACTTAGTGAACTTTCACCTCATAAAAAATGATTTTTGGAATCCATTTTAAAACATTTTTAGATGAGTCTGTGGGAAACAGGAAAATAATGTAATTTAATGTAGACCAACTTCAAGGATTTCATTAACAATTACTCAAATGTAATATTCTTGGTAAGAACCTAGACTATACATACACATATATATATATGAATACATATATATTTTCATAATTGCTCACCAAAGAAGATAGGAAGAATTCTATATATATACATGTAGACAAATACATGAACATACAATATTTATGTTAACCAACAAGAAAATTCTGCCGCTATGTTTGTTAATGTTTTGGAAATAAAATCATTTCTGATAGTAACTGGGAATATATTCACCATTATTTTGTTGTTAGAACATTTCCTCCCTAAAATGACTAAAATGTTAGCTTATCATGAAAAAATAAACTACACAATATGCAAAGGGATACCAAATTAAAATTTCAACTTCAGTCATGACAACAAAAACATGTTTCTCTTCAAATTTAATTTCCATGAGAAACTATTCTAAATTAAAACCTTCCAGTGCAGTGTCCTTCCATTTTTTGCATTTTTACTACCTAGAGATCAAACAGTTTGACACAGCAAAAATTCTGGTGAGTTAGGAAGAAATGCTGATTGGTTTGTTGGCTGGTGGCCGGGGGAATGTTATGACCGAGTAATTATGTGTTCTGGACAGATGCATTAACCAGGCTTGAGGCTGGAGCCACTGGATATTATTTTAGTCATAAGGCTAGAGGAACTGAATCATTTTCAAAGCATTGGCTGGCTGACATTGCCTTACTGATGCCTGTTCCAATGACTCTTTGGCAGTAACTTCCAACGCTGCACTTATGACATGGTAAACAAAAACTACATTAAAGGTTTGCTTTTTAATCATGAAGGAGTTCAGCATTTCCACTAAGCTCTCTTGCTATTCATCAAGTCGCATTGAAGGCTATTGCAGATTTTCACAGTCCTGTCTTCTGAGAGAAGAATTGTAGCAATGTAACAGGCAGAAAACCTTAGTCTTTTTACAGCAATAAAAAGGCACATGATCAAAATTCAAAATGATAACATTTTTAGAATTGTCCTCAGCTATTAAATAGACTGAAAGTTAACAATGCTTTTTACCTTTTACCAAGGACTTATTTCAATTCATAAAATGACATTCTTTATACAGCATCTATATTTAATGATCAGAAAAATATATATAATAGTAAAATAATACAGTCAACATGATGGCTTTTGGCTTCTAGGAAAAGACTAAATCTCATAATAATCAATTCGTTAGCTTCAGGTAACTTTTCCTCATGTGCCATTTATACTTGAGTTTTACTTTGACACCAGGTACTAATTATAAATTTAATAATAGTTTAATTGGAATCTTGCTAAGTTATTGCAAATGTTTTATACTGGCTATTTAAAAACAATAATTTTAATATGATTTGACATAGAAGCATTTTTACTTCTTTTAATGCTTTTGAATTACGAGGGCATAGTGACATCTTTCTCAAAGATAGCACTGCCAAAGTGAAATGCAAATAATAAAGTCAGATTCCAGAACACTTGGAAGACTTGAATAGTTTTTTCACATTAGCGAATGATTGCTTTTGATAGCTAGCAAGGTAGGTGATGGATGGATGAATGGATAGATAGACAAAGATGATAGCCATAAAGATGGGAGTGTTTCATTGTTTTTATTTATTTTCAGAATATAATGACTGCAAACTTTAAAACTATTAAACAGAAAAAATATTGGAGGATATTCTCCAGAGTCAGATGTGCTTAAAAGCATTCTTTGAAGATTCATCATTTTGGTCCAGTTTCATAATATTATTGATTTTTTTCCCTTCGATCACAAAACATCCATCAGCGGAAAATGAAAAATCACTTTTGCTGATGGAAATTTTTTCTTAAATTACAAAAATCCCTCAGAAATAAGTCCATCAGAGTACAGTAATTACAGAATCAGTGTATATGCTATAAATAAGTTATACATCTTTTAAATAATAGCAACTGAAATTTCTAAGAAAAATGCTTCACAAGATGATTACAAATTAGTAATGAAATACATTAATTTGATCATTAAAATATTGTAGTTATTTTATTTTTTATTAACAAAGTTCACTATGTAAAATGTCTGTTTTTAAATAAGCTCATCTAGAAAATACTACTCCTGTTTACTACAGAGTTATCAAAAGCCTGGAGGGCTCAGTTAATTGGAAGGTACTTAATGAACTTGTTAGGAAAAATTTAGAAAAACTCTTTCCTAAACCATCAAGCAGATCCAAAAACAATATAAACTGACACTGAATGCAACGTCTGGGAAGAATTTACTGAGAGAAAAACTTAAAGTGTATCTGAAAAGCAAAAGCTTTATGAATGAAACCACAATGATAAAAATGATGAAAAATTTCTTTCTGCGAAAATGGAGAACGCAGAAATAGAAAGGAGAAAATTAGGTTGGTGAAGAAAGAGAGAGAGCAAAAAACACCAGTTTAATCATCTACAGTCAAAATTGTATTTACCAAACTTATTTGGCTGTGAATTGTTACTCATTCCATTAATAGTGTTAATCAGTGGAACTAATTAATTGCCACTTAAATGAATCATTGGACAAATGAGTGAAATAAAATTAGTGCTATTTTATCATATGTGGTACATTCAATTCCTTTCTGAAAAAGAAGAAATCAGAATAGTTGATAGAGTTGTTTAGGTTGGAAAATTAAAATATTTAATGCAACGTCTGCCACACAGCATACAAATATCATGGATAAATAAATGCATTCTTAATAAGTGGATTTTTTTTGTTACAAGGTCTAGCATTCAGTATGTGTTCATCACTTACTCTACCCTCATGCATTGTTTTCATTCAGTATATACATTGGATATATACCTCAGTTATAATAATTCTCTGTTGAAATGTAAGAAATTCTGAGACTTTTTTCAAAAGTTTTTATTAGATGCTTTTTTGGTTGTTAAAAATTCTCTTCCATCAAATGTTCACCTTGATGAAGTACACAAAAAGAGGGGAAGGGGGCAAAGAGACTTTGAAAAAAAAGTCTTTGAAAGAGCAAAGTATAAAATATGGTGAAAATATCGAAAGGTATTTTATTACCATAAGCTGTAGTAAATGTGAATTTAGCATAGAGGGGCCTAAATTAAATGCAGAAACTTATACACTCTTTTCTCTGATGGCCCTAATGAAAATACAATATTTAAGCAAGCTTTAAAAAAAGAATACCAACAAAATAATGCATGTTAATGTGAAATGATCCTCCACTAATGATTTTCTTAAAAAAAAAAAAAGCAACTTTCTATAAAGCCTAAACAAGATACAAAAGACACACAGACACACATCTGTCATATGTTTGCTGCTTTATAGTCACTGTTTTAAGAAAGGAGATGAGTTATGAAGTGAGTCCTTTTGTAAACATTCTCATAAAGTCTGGGTAAGATATACAAGGCATCGGAACCCTTCAAGCTGCTGCTCTCTAAATAACGCTAAGAATTATAGGAGAATCTCCAAGCTCCTTGTGTAAATTGCTACATCAACACAAAACATTAGGCTGCTTCATCACTTTTAAAATCCTTTAAAGAAAACCTGTGTTACTTTTCCACTTTACAGAAAGGCGAGAACACAGCAATGAAGAATCTGTATTTTATAAGATGCTTTTGGAAGGAGGGGGTCAGTACCTTTAATTTATGAGCCCTAATTCCTTTTTTTCCCTCCTAAAACATCAAATCACTAGCTCTGTGGAAGGTACCAATGATGACATGAGCGTGACACAGAAAAGCCAATTAACCTCTGATTACTTTATTAACTGTACCCTTCAAAAACTAAAGTGAAAAGACAGTAGATTTTAAAAGTATAGAATAAACAGTAGACTGTCTCCTCTCCTTCTCACCTGTCTTTCCCACTGAATAGTTTTGAATTAAATACTTTAAATCCTCTGGGATTAATTTCCACGAAGACTGTTTAAAGAACTTAATTCCTTCCTGTTTTCAGACTGCAGTACTGCTGCTTCAACCCTATTCCTAATAATCCTAATGACTCTTTTTAACAGCATACTTTTATTATCCAATTCTAAACTAAAATCAACTCCTGAAAAAAGAAAAGGTAAGAATTATAAAATTCTATTGCACTAGTTGAAGAAAAAATATTTTTCTCGGTTTCTAAAAATACTTAAGGGGACGGAAATGCTAATATTGTGAGAAAATCTGAAGCTAAAGTAAAAAGCATAGACCTAATTCAAATTAACAAGTTATTATCAAAGTACTTGATTGTTAAAACCTTTAATTGTTTCATGGCTATTTGCGAGTTACAAGTTGAAAGTAACAAAGAAATACAAACATAACGACAGAAAAAAATAAATTAAAAAACGAAACAGTACGGATTAAGTATATTGTCTCATGTAGGAGTGGAACTATAATAAACTTCCTAAGACACTCTAATTAGTGTTTACTATTATTTCATAAGGATTTATGTTCTTTAAACTTACTGTTAAATTTAGTCTGTGAATCTAACATCATAAGTTTATTTCTATTTTCTACGTTAGGAATTACCTAAGGACAAAAATGGCTACTGCAAAACTAGATGTTAAAAAAAGAAAAATAGAGAAAGCGCAGGCAGAGTTTGAGATTATAGAAGTGATAAGGCTATTTTAATTCTTACTTGCCTTTCTGTTAATAACACCCAGCCACTCTGGGACCCTCACCCTCTTTAACTGATGCTGTGTAATATTTATGCATGCATGACAACAAAATATGTTTCAATAAAAATATATTTGAACTAGCAAAGCAAAATTGCTTTAAGCTTTTGATCTGTCTCATAGCTCACATCTCTGAAAGTCTTTTCCTTTCAACAGTTACATTTAAAAAGTCAAAGATATACAGCTGACGATTCAAGCAGAATGACACCACGATAAACTATGGTTTCTCCTGAAGATAAAATACATCATAAATCGGTGCAACACTTACCTCATTTTAAATATTACTGTCTCCTTTTATCAGGTAACACTATATGACCTCCCCTTACCTCCCTTCCTCCCATATTTTACACGGGATTTCAATTCTATACAATGATCACAACCAGAATTTTTTTTTTAATTAAAATAGGATATATGGCTTTAAAGGCTTAGGTTATCTGACAGACAGATTTAATTAAAAAAAAATAACGAGGACAGACTGACTTCTGACGTCCTGTAAAATGTAGCAATGACGAAATTATATCCATCCTTAAACTGCAGTAGCTCTTTATACTTAGCTGCAATTTATCAGATGGTATAAAAAGATAGGCAACACGGTTTAATAAAATGGAAATGCATTCACAACTACATGGCAACGAGATATTTTTGCAGGGAGGATATGACAACATAATATGTAGCTTTTTCTCATTAAAATATCTATTTGTGAATTACAGCCACCCCCATCAACACCGTGTTTCCAGTGAACTGCTTGATTTATACCGCCCAGCCTCTAGCCAGAAGTCATCTTTTTCTGAATACTCAAATCTGGATTATACTCCCCAAACTATCAAATGCGTTAAACGTACTAGTATAAATCCTGATTATCATCTGCACAGCTTTGCATTCGCATCCTCCTTCCTCCCAGGCCTGTTGAGAGGCGGGCTTTCTTTGGCTGAAGGAAAGAGGGAGGAGGGCTCCCTGGTCAGGGGAGAGCAGCTGTGAGGGAGGCGCTGGAGGGCAGCAGACAATCAGGGAACCTGGGCACTCCTCTCTGCCCTTTTGCCTCCCAGGTTGCCCCACAGCAGATGCTATGTGGCCCTTCCAGATACATCAGTCTTGTCTATCAATGGGGAGCATCAGTCACAAAAGCTTTTCCCCATTTTCCAGTTGCTTTTGTCTGAAACTGGGGCTGGGCATAGAAACCTGTGGACTCAGTTCCCTGACTCAGACCCCCAAATTACTCCATCTTCTGAGTTCTTCCTGTCATTCCAAAACACCTTAGACAAAAGCCATTTAATGGGCTATATATATATCCTTTCATCAGGAAGTAGGTGGCCTCAGTAATCTGAAGACCATATCACGCACATTTAAGGAGATTCCTAAGCTAGTTGAAAATTTCTTTATTGACTCAATGGATCCTTTTTTTTTTAAATTTTTATTTTTTTCAGATGTACATCACATTTCAAATTCTGTATACATTACATCATGTTCACCTTTTTAAAATTATTATTCTTTTTTACTACACAGGGACTGCTTACCATGTGGGAACTTTACATACATAAGTAAATAATACATCTTATTTTCATATAATATGAAAAAGAAATAAAATGCCTTTTATACAATCCTATTGATTTGAAAGATTTCCAGTTAGGGCATGGTTTGTGAGGGCTGTCAAATTAGCAGTGATAGATTTGTTTTGAGGTGTGTCAAATGTTTCAGCACCTCAGGCTCTATGGAACAATGCCACGCATTAGCCACATCACTGCCTTGAGTTCACATGGGGTTAATAGTGCAGTCTATACCCTTGAAACGGAATGAAGCCAATTAGTCTTAACACACTGCCCCAATGGCTATTCCAAACCCATATTCCTGAAGCCCTGACTTTCCTCTAAGGGTGAGATTCCCAGACTTGAATATTGCCAGCTGCCTTTGTCCCAACCTCTCAACAGCATTATCTCTATACTATAGTTTTCTTTTCTTCCTTCTTACCCCCCAAAATCAATGTCCTTCTTTTCCACAAGGACATCTCTCCACCTTTGCTTAATTTCATCTCCTCTTGACTCTCCAAGGACTTTGCATCATCAGTTATCTGGTCTTGTCCTTGCCACGGACTCCTTTCAATATTCCTTGAAAGACACGTGGATCTAGTTGGAAAAAATTACTTCATGCGTCCCTACCACATTCCTCCAGCTATTTTTCCATTTCTATCCTTTTTTTTCATTGCTCTAAACTTCCCAAGCACTCACTCTTCTCCTTCTATGGCACCTAATCCACACATCATTAATTGTTTGTTTCATGTCATTCTTCACAAGACGTCTATAAACTCCATAAAGGCAGAGATTAAATTGTCTTGTTCCAGTCTATATCCTCAATGCCGAAAACAGTTTCTGGCAGATCGTAAGTATTCAAAAAATATTGATTATATTGGATTATTTAATTTTAATAAGTGTTTCTTTTTTTCTTACCACTTTCGCCATAACTACTGAAAATCTGGTCTCTACCTCTCCATTCTCTTGAAAATGTACACTCGTCAAAAATATATGGTTTATACTTTCTCAGCAATTACTTACAAATCAATCAATAAAATAACGTTTTCTCAGCCCCCACTCTTTTTGTCCCTTAGGAATTCATTGCTGATGAGGACATTTTCTCTGAGGATTCTCCAACAACACACTGGTTCTTCTCACACTCCAGTCACTTTAACTCAGTCTCCTTCCACCATCCTTTGCAAACTAACATGACCACCTACACCCCAATGTCCTTGCCTGGAATGCTGTAGCAGACCCCAATCTTTCCCATCTCAATCGACGCTGAGCTTTATAAGGACACCAATTTCCTCTGTTCAAAAATTTCCAAAGCTTCTTACTGTTTGCATTATTAAGTCTAAACTCCTTATCCTGACATTCAAGGCATCCTTTGCAACCTGTACCTTAATCTCTCCAGCCATATCTTCCCAAATTACTTATAGTCAGCCCGATCTACTTATTACGACCACACAGGTTTCATATTTTCCTCCCTAGGGCTTTTGCTTAATGTCAGTTGTCCTGCCTAGAATGCTTTCCCCTCTTTTCAGTCTATCCAAATATTACCCATCTTTTAATAATCAGTCCATATTACTGATTCTTCATGAAAACCCAATGAAGAATTCTAAGTATAATGTAGAATTCTTAGAATTCTAAGTATAATGGAGTCCATTTGAACCATTGTTTTGGAAACCAACCATATGCTTAATATTTATTTTCTTTTATTTGTTAGTTTTGGAATAGTTTTGTAATACATTCTCGATGTTCTAAAGTCAAGGGGTACAAAAGTATATACAAAAAAACATCTCTTTCCGAACCCCATCCTTCAACCAGCTAGATTTCCTCCTGGAAGCAACCAACATTATCAGTTTCTAGAGATACGTTATTAGAAGCAAATAAAATTTACTACCTTTTAATACGTTTAGCATTTTGTACCAAACTAATATGTATCTATTTCTCTCCTTTATAGATATTTGACATTTTACGTACTTACGTATTATCTTCCCATTTATGGAGACTGGGCCTTGACTTCTTTATACAAATATTTGTCACACAAATATTCCTTGATTGATTGTGCAATTCTTTCTTTCAAGTTTGGGATAGACTATTCAATGGTAGGACTGAATCTCCACCACCTTCCTCCTCCATTAAGAAGGATAAAAAAGCAAGCAGTAGGTTTTTTCAAACACTTCCTCCCCATCCACAGTCATTAAAGGGAAATTAAAGCATGACTGATCACATATGCAGATGTGCATTGTTTTACTGCGATAGTTTAATGTGTTCCAGATCCAAGCACATATTACCATATTTCCTTTGGTTCTGATACATACGCTAATACAAAGATTAAGAGAATCACTGATTTGTAGTGGATGATTCTGTTTCATTTTAGAAATCTCCCATTCCTGCAGCATTCCAAGTTCACAGAAGATATGTTTGCATTGAAATTTTTGTTTCATAATTGCATCCATCTCCATTTCACATTGCACATATTAGAAATGACATGAGAGCCCACCCACTTTGTTACTGCTCCCTAAATGCCCTACAGTTTCCTATAATTATTTTAAATGTGTATACCAAACTGTGAAATGATAAAGCCCCAAAATGTTTTTTACATACATTTATAAAATAATACCTAGGAGTCAAGCATTGGAATCAAAGTAAATGTCATTCATAGTTAAACCTTGTACCGAGCAGTACTAATTTAAAGTATTATCCAGTACATAATAAAGTAGATGTTTGTGATCAAATGACTTAGTTGGTCAGTAGAGAGCCAAAGCAGATAAGCTAAATCCATTAGTTCAAAATCCTCAAAATCCATTAGTTAAAGAGGCTTTAGACTCTTTAGGCTCTTTGGAACACTAATGTATACCCCACACATGTCCCTTGAATTAGGACATTTCTTTCTGATTCATCTTGCATTTAAATCAATGCTCAAGGTTTAAATATTAGTCATAAAGGCTCAATTTTTCTTAGGAAAAATTATCTCGAACCAATAAATAAAATTCTAGTTTTAAAAAGTTAACAAATTATTTTTATCTATACCAGCACTGATATTTTTAAAAACTAGAAATTTTTTTGGGAACTCTATGGAAAATTCTAGTATTTTAAGCTTAAGAATTTCGGTAACTCATTAAATCACCAGAATTGTAACATAGTTCTCGTTTATGTTATTTTGCTTAATGTCATATTTCCTTCCCAACTAAACATACACACACAAAATTTTCATAAATTTACTTTTACTCCTATAGGCCTTTCACCTGGAAGAGTCTCGTGAGTATAAAATTCATAGTAAATTATAAAATATTCAGGTGTGAGTGAGATTCAGTCGGATTCAACATTCTCATTCATCACGAAGATTGAGTTTATTTTTTCATCCTCAATTTTAATAGATGTGGGGGTTTTATTTCAGACTTTGGGTATATATTATCATCGATGGTTTGAGTATTTACCAGCTAGGAAATTAAGTAACATTTACCAGTTAAACATACTGCTCAAGTGAGATGTTAAGACACTGTTAAGGTAGGTTGGAAGCACTTAGCTTTGAGAGGAATGATCTATAGCCAGGGAAGTAAGTGAACTCAAATAATTACGCTGTCTTTGAAAGAGTGGCCTATTTATAAGTAGACCAGCCAATGAGACTGAGGTAGTAGTTGTCAAATTTACAGGAAGCAATTAAAGAAGCAGAGATTCTCTTCTTTTACTGGCTGTTTCTGGATTACATAGAGATTATGAAGAGAGACAAGAAAAATGACAGAGCAGCCTGAACAGCCCATCAAATTTTCTACTAAGAAAATTGTTTTTCTCCACAGATAAACTTTCCAGTTAAAAAACACTTATGGCTTTTATTTTATACTGTACTGATTGCAATTTTGCACACAAAAATATTCGATTTCTACGTTTTAACAAAACCACAGGGATGTTTGTTCCCCAGAGGACTTGTTCCCTGTTTCACCAGCATTTTGTAATTCTCTCCATCCTCAATGCCTTTGGTTGGCTGCCATCTGGCATTGTGCCTTTGATTTTATGAATAAGGTCCCCAATTGTTTCCGCAGCTGTTATCAGTGCAGCTGACCTGTTCAAATGGGAATAACAGGAAAAAATATCTCCACAACTTTCACAGCATTTCACTTCTGTGGCTCTTTTCCCAGACCATGCATTGCGACTTTCTAGCGTACATTCCTCAGCACAGATGGTGACATTACTAGACCCTTGCTTCAAGGAAGATATAAAAGTGAACCCTTTCCAGGAATCATTGTTTATAAATATATTTGTGAGTCTATGAATATAGGATCTATTAGTTCTATACATTTTACATACATATATATGATTGTTCTCATTCATGGGCACTGATAATGCTTCTGATTATACAATTTCTCTCTATTTCCAGCAGTTGTTTCTTTTATGTCTATAATGATGTCCATATCTTCCATATTGATCTCATGCAAAATAATAATTTTCAAACTGTACTCCCAAAAGCCCAGGAGGAAGAAGTGAAAGAGAGGGGGTTAGCGGGGTGCTACTGGTCTAGTTCTCAGGTTATAGAGCCATCACCCTCCTTCAACCACGGCAGATCTTCTCTAACTCATTTCATGCAATGGGCCTCCAAGTAAAATTCCATTTGAAGAAGGAGTTTCACTACTAATTTTGAGGATAAATGAATCCGCTCACTACTAAAGGTGGCCCAGGCCAGTTCAGCCCAGAGATAGACAAGATATTATTGTAGCTGAAAGGCCTTTATCAGCAACCTCCTCCAAAAGATCTCCCTTTGTGGCAAAGCTGCCTAGAATTTCCACTTCTAGTCCCAGCTCTTTTTAAGGCATTGAAAGCATCGGTTTTAGGGGAACTATAATAGATTAGACAGGAGAACACATTAAGCCATCCATTAGCACTTCCACATAAATGAGTTTATCTCTTAACTCTTGGGACTTAGTGGGGCCTGGAGAAAACCTAGTAAGTTTTGGTGGGGGAGAGGATAGAGAAATGTTTCCTAGGTGACCACTTCAGGGAACTGGAAGTTACTCCGTGACTGAGAAGTGAAGGGGACAAGAAGAAAAAGAAGGACCCCTGAGCAGTAGAGGGCGGTGATAAGAAACCTAGGCTCTGAAAGTTGAGGCTTGTGAGCCAAGAGAGGGGACGACTAGAGGGTGGGGAACAGTCCTCATTGCACCCTCCCCTTGGTCAGCAGGGCTCCTAACTCCAGATTAATACAGATTTTCTTTTCTCTTATGACTACTTTATTCTTCTGATCATGTCAACTGTAAATATTTTTGTTTTAACTGAATTTTACTCTGAAAGGTTTCTGTTGTCATCCGTACCAATAATAATGCCTACCTAACAAATATTCAAAGTGAGTTCTGTCTCTTTCATAAAATATGTCCATTCTTCTCCAAATTCAGGCAAGAAAGTTCTTAAATCTATGCACAAAATTTGTCATTCACATTGACGTTTAGTGCCCCTATTTTTGCATATGAAGTTACTGATAAAGAATCATCTAGGGCACAAAGGTAAAATGGAATGCCACAAATTCCCTCTTTATACTCTCCCTGCAGCAAGGTAAGCGCAGAGGATTTATTTCACTTCCACAATTTGTAAAATGAAGGGGGAAAGGCCTACTGGGTCTCGTTTTTACATTACACTAAAATGATAAGTAAAACTGAGTTACAGTTATGACTCACTATGTGCAAAGTTTTATTCCACATCTCCAGGCCTGCACTGGAGCAAGCTTCCTTTAAGCAGACCTTTGTGCACACAGTAATTCCGTGCTTCTGAATTGAGGTCCCTGGTCAATTCTAAAGCCAAGTTTGCAGGCAGTTTAACTTTACAAAAAAAAGAAGAAAGCAACAAAACAGCATTTTATAAACACTGTGTAAAGTTTCAGTAAATGTCAACTTCAGATGAGAGTGGGAGCTAAAGGAGAGGTGGTAGAGAACTTGAATGAAATGAAAGCAGAACTCTACCTGGTATTTTCTGACCAGTTGTTCCCACATTTGTATATGAAATTTTCAGATACACGTAGTAATATTGCCATCTAAGCCTTTACAGTTGGAAAAGTGCTTTCACATGCATTTTCCCACTTCTGCAACCTGTAATCCCTAAACACTTTCGGACTCATCAGAGAGACATCCAGGATGCTCCTTGAGGATGAAAAACAGCCCTCCGGACCCCAGTACTCTTCAGGCACCGCCTCTATGAGAAGGGACCCCGCCCCGGCGACCTCAGGTCCGCAGGTCCCAGGACTACCACGCGCGTGTTCGCCCGCACACTGTGCCTAGTGCGGGTAGCATGGTTAAGACACAAGGAACAGCTGCACCTTCCGCACGTAAGAAAGCACGTAAGAGCCTTCTGCAAAGTCTACAGTTGTATCCGTCACGTTTAAAAGAAGCCATCCCAAAGTTCAAACCCTTTACAAAGTTTTCAGCACTACCTAGGATGCAGATGTCGATGCCCTACTGATTTATCCACTCCTTTGATGATCAAATAAAATCAAGCCCTGCTCCCCGCTGTTTGATGTGCGGCTCCATCCAGGTTCTTTTGGCTGCCCCAGCCCGTCGGCTTCCACGATGACTCCCTCACGCCCCGCTTCCCTGTCCCCGCGACTCTGCGAAGGTATTGGTGGTTGCCGCAGCCTTTTTCTGCCGGTTGTGTTTCTCTTTCTAAAGCTCTATTTACGCAGATTACTTTTTTCTTTCATTAAGTAACCAGGATTGCTTTTATTTTCTATCAGCCATGCGCACATTCACTGCTGTAGAACCAGTCAACGTTTTGTGTTCTTATTTATTTTTATTTCTTCTCAGGCAGGTTCATGGCAAACAGGAAAGTCAGAGAAAATAATCAAACAGCTCGCAGTGGGCTTTTTGCTTTTGTTTTTACTCGCGTTTTCCTTTGCGGGTCGTTTTAAATTCTCCTCTTCATCGAGAGGCAATTAAATCAACATCCTTGAGCTCAGCCTGAGTGCAGGCGGTAGTAAGGAGGCCGGCAAACCCGCCCAGGCCCTGAAGGCTCCCTTGCCCTGGTGTTAAATGGGCAACTTCTCTCCCACTAAGGGAGAAGGGAGGAGGGCGGGGGACGGCTTTCAGTGGAGAAAGAGAGAGGGATTGAAAGACCTTCCGCCAAAGTCAGTCATCGCCTAGAGAAACCTGGCCAGTTCTGAGCTGCTGATTCTTCCGTGGGCAACACCTTTTTCCCTTGAGAGGAAGAGCAGAGTGAGATCCCGGCTGGGTGAAGGATCCAAACACAGCTGCTGATGGAGGGAGAAAATCCCCTCTCTCACTGAGGAACATGATCTACTTTTTGTTTTGAAGTTGGTCTGGTGTCACTGAAGATCCATGGGGCCAAGATTCCTTAGAGGACACTAAAAATACTGAATTGTTGACTCCATGCCTTGAATAATGACGAGCACTAGTTGAGAGTGGCATGGAGTACCCTTCTCCCCACCACCACCACACAGATGAAAATGGACTCTGTGAGGGAAAAGAGGCAAAGGGTGTTGTTATCCGCTGTGTAGCATGTCAGGGACCTTGCAGAGATACTGGGAAAGGACGGAATTGTGAGTTAAACTACATGCAATGAAGAAACTTTACCTACAAAGGGAGAAGTTTCACTCAGGTAGCTTGGACTGAGCTGCATGCTTCTATTAAAAAGCACGTCATCTCAGTGTCCAACCCAAAGTGAGTCCTGCCAGAAACCTGTTCCTGGAAGCTCCAGGAAAGGTTTTGTTTTGTTTTAAACTGCTGTGTCCCCACAGCTAGTCCAGCAGGCATTAAATATTTGTTAATTGAATGATAGAACATTAGAAGTTCCTCTCCAGCACCACCATGAAACAGTGAGATTTGCAAACCAAGATTAGTTTTGGGAAGAACTGGCCACCTAGGAAAATAAATTCTGACTCAACAGCATCTTCACCCACACTTTATAGTAAAGGGAATCACATGTGGGTTGGGGCCCTGGGCTTGAGAAGGGATTGAGTGCTCCTAACAATCCTTCCTTGGGTTCTTGGAGAGAAGAGCTCCTGGGAACTGGGGGCTCAGATGGAAAGCGGCATAAACATTAGCTTTGTAAAATTAAATTTATAAACGCAAAACTGCAGAACTTTCAAACTGCTAAGGAAAGGAAGTCTATTCATTCACAATACAGCTAACGGGTAAATGGATTTTGCAAAGGGCTCTAGTAAGAGAACTGTTGATCTTGGACCTTGCCTTTTAGACTCTCATTAGGCTTCCCTCCTCTGGGTCCTTCTGGAAAGGGAATGCCCCTTGGCGAACACCAACTTTCTTTCAGTCGCTTATAGAGTAGAATAGACAGTAGAGTTCTTCAATGCAACACCGAAGGAGATCGGGTGTTCGAAGCCAGCGGCCCCCTCCCGGGACCCCAGTCACAGTCGTCACACCCCCTGCCCCCAGCTACTGACGGAGGCCATGTGCGGCTGCCACAATGTGTATAGAAGAATCTCTCCCAGGCGTTGGTTTCCTCTATTCTTGGAATGCTTTTGGCAGATCCTCAGCGTTTTCCAGGTCTCTTGGGAGTTTGAACATACATTTTCCTTATTTCAGACTAGATTCCAAAGTGTTAACTAGATTGAGCACTTCTTACTACCTATCCTTCTCCCAGCAAAGAGTTCTTCCGTCCCAGCGGTCGGGGCGTGGGAGCGCGCGCCCTTGCAAATGTCAGCCTTTCTAATCTGCGCTGGAAGAACCTCTTTCAGAGCTAGGACGATTCAAACTGCCCCCAGGTTGTGAGGCCGAAGACTGAAGAGGGTGGTACATTAAAAGTTGCTTTGGACGCCAGCTTTGGCCTGTCACCGGGAGCGCCGGGTCCCTGTGCGCGCGCCTGTCTCGCAGGGCAACTCGCCCGGGCTCCGGGATCGCCGTGTGCGTTTTTAGACGCCAAGCAAAGCATCCCATGCTTGGAATGCATCCATTCCACCGGTGGAGAGTGGAGCGGGTGCAGCAGAGCCTAAGTTGAGGGTGGGGGCTGCAGGGGGAAGAGCAACTGGACAGTGGAAAATACATGTCTGCTGACCTTGGTTTATTCGGCTCTGACGTGAACCAGCAGCGAAGTTAGGTGGTTTCGTCCCCGTTACTCACTGGCTTGGAGTGACCCTGGAGCTAGTTATGGGTGTTAAACTGGTACGTGGGTGGGGCAATTCATTAGGCAAGAAATGGATTAGTTGTTTATTATCTATAAACATTCCAACCACAGCAACCAATCATAAAACCGCGGAAAGGCCTATAAAGTAAAGCAGCCAGGAAGCCTCCACGTGGGCAGTGTGGGCTTAGCAAGGGTTCCCGGTGACACGGGGTCGATTAGACAAGGAGATGGGAGTTGACAATAAAGCGATTTGTCGGGAAATAATTTCCTAGATTGGGAATCCCGATTTATTTAAGTTGAATGGGAAAGGAGAAAAAGCGGGGTGAGTTGGAAAGGAATGATGAGAGAACGGAAGAAATAAGGTGTGGAGGGCAGCAGTGGTTGATACCAGCAATAAAAGCTATCGATTAAGTCAGAAGAGCAATTTTGTCTTTGTTCTTTCTGAAATACCTGGTCATTAATCATGAAAGTAGCCTAGAAATATTTTATGAAAGGAAAACAAGTTTAAAACCGGCATCGTTGGTCTAGTAACAGAAATTCACTTTTGAGTATGGCTGAGATTTTTTAAAAATTCTCGTTGGGATAAAACATTTTCTAATAGTTAGTCTAGAATAATTAGATAGGGCTTTAAAGTATGAAGTCTGGTTGTTGTTTTTTTATAAACCAAATGGGTGTTTTGTTTCTTTAGGGGTTTCTTAAGACAAGCTTTAAACTATCATTGTGTATTATATTTTAATATATTACAAACAATGATCCAATATTTATGTTCTTTTTCTAATTAATTCAAGACATTGTTGTCACTTTGATTCAGAAGCTGTTACTTACAAATAAAGTTATTGGTAAATTTCTTAAATACAGTTTAACAAATATATTGGTTTGGAAGTTTATGAGGAATAAGTTTTAGAAGCTCTAGTGACATACACACACAAACATCAGAGGTTTTCTGTTTCTTAGGTTTTTAAAACTTTTTATTGAAGTATAACAATCTAAAAAGGGACACAAGTCCTAATTTAAAAGCTTGATAAAGAATTAAAAATAGTACTCCTCATATAACTACTCAGATCAAGAAAAGAGCATTACTAGCATCCCAAAAGTCTCCCTCATTAAAAAAAAATCCATTTACTAGAATTTTGTTTGGTGTATATTGTTTTTAAATAGTTGCTCATGAAATGCTCAGATTTCTTTTTCAATATTGGTCTGGTGGATTTTTTTTTTTCCTGGGGATTATCTTCTGGAAAAAAAACGAACTTGAGCTTTCCTGTGTTGAGCAGGGAACAAAAACAGGCTCCAAATCCATTTTTTTGTCCCTCTGGCAACGCGCACCCCTTCCCCCAGCTTCCCTTATTCTACACTGAGAGACACAACAAACAAACGATTACATGTTGAAAAACACATCTGAAAACAGAAAGGTCAAGTTACTACCGAGTCCTGGGGAACATTAATCTGGTGTTTGGAAAACAGTTGACAGTTGAAGGTTGGAGTTTCTCTTTTCTGCTCTTGGACGAAAACAAAGAAAGAGAGAAAAAAAGAGAGAGAGAGATCATTTGAATGAATGAGAATAAAAGAGAAGAAATCACTACTTTGTGGCCTCTTCAGAAATAAATGCTTTGGGGGCTACCAACTCTCTAGCCCAGATTTTTAAAAATAAATAAACGAAGGACACTACAGGGACAAAAAGAGAATCTGAAATGGCTCGAGTTCGCCTTTAGTCAAAGTGTGGAGGGGTGTGTATTTTTCTAAAATAATTAATGTGAATGGTAAGAAATTATCACGATAACGTCAAGCCCTGAAGGCCTGAGGGGAGAGTTTGCTGGACGAAAACCAGTCCGTTTCCGACCAGCGCTGGGGAAGGTGAAAGTTGATTGCCTGACCACCGGCCCCAGGGCCGCGTTTCTCTAAGCCCGCGCCCACCCCGGGCCCCGGCTCTCCCCGCGCTCGGGCTCTGCGCGGAATTCCTTTCCCGGACCCGGATGGGTGCCTGCAACGCACCGCCCAGCGGCCGAAGCTGTTGGAGGGTGAGCTGGGGCGTCTAGCACCCAGATATCTGAGACTCCTCTTATCTGAATTTGTGAGGTAGAATGAGAAAGAAAATCTGAAGTACATTCCTGGGACGATAACGGGAAGGATCACATAGAAAATTATACTGATAAATCGGTATGACAGCAGAGAGTGAATACTTCTTTACAGGCATCCTTAGATCCTGATATCACCAAAATAGAATGACTTTGAGAGGCGGGACGGTGGAGGGGGCCCACCAGTGAGAGCGGGAATCAAGAAATTTGGGATCAGGCAACAGTTTCACTAGAGCTTTAAATGAGCTTGAGAATGTCGCTTTAACCTTGATGGGCTCAGGGTTCCCCAAGCATCAAGGAGGTCTGATGATGCGCTCTTGCGGTCTCTGTTGCACAATAATCGGGCCATCGCCGGCAGACGCGGTCGGTTGCTAGAACCTCCCCCCTCACCCCCTCAACGCCCTTTGCGCGTCTGTTAAAGTGCAACCGCGAATTTGGAGCCAAGGAGACTCGCATGGGAAGAGTGGGGGCAAATACTTCGGCTCGGGAAATTTCGCGCAGAGCCTGAGGCAGTTAACCTGCCTGGGGCCGGCGTGGCCAGGGCGAGCGAGATCGCTGTCCGGGCTGACAGTGATTTACGCGCTGGTGACACAAGTCGGCCATAAACCTGGGTTGTGAGACGGTCTTTGGGAGCTGCGGCGGAGTTAACGCAGGGCTGCTCAGCCCAGAGGACGGATCCTCCAACCTGCGCGCCTTTCCCAGCCTCCATACCCGGTGCTCTTGAGCTCCAGGGCGCGGGGATTTCAGCTTTTCCTGCTTCATTGGATCCAATTTCAAAACCCTCGGTTAACTGAAAGCATGTCCATTCGTGGACATGTCTGACCGCGGGCCCCTGGGGGCTCTAAGCTGAGTCTGGTGGGGGTCCTGGTGGCCGCGCGCAGGGCAGGTCTCGGGGTGCAGGCGGCCGCGCAGCCACCGAGCGCGCAGGTCCCGCGTGCGGGCAGTGAGAACAGCCCGCCTTAGAGTTCAGTGTAAACTGCCTTGACAGTAGAGGGCAGGGAGGACGGGCCGTCTGCCTGGGGAAAGAATTATCCTTGATCATTGATTTTAAGACGTGAGCTCCTACAGAACCCAGCAGCGGCTGCGGCCGTAGCCCCAGCGCCAGGCAAGCTGCCAAACTGCGATATGAAGGAGCGAGACTGGTTCCATCCGGTTACAAATACACTTTTTTTTTTTTTTAAAGCAATCAGATACCGAAGCGCTTCTCTCGCCATTCACAATTCTCAGCAGATGGTCTCCCCGAAGCTTGCGGCGGCCTCACCAGACTTAGCCGAGGAGACGCCTCCGCCAGGCAGGCCTCGGGTGGGGGCCGCGGGATCTCAGATAGGATCCGCGGATGCTGACTTGACCGTGGCAGGTTCCCTCCCCGTTCGTTTCTCAGCTCAGCAGTTGGAAAATTCATTTTATAACTATCTCCAAACAAAAATACACGACTAAGAAAGATTGCAAAGAATTAAACTGAAGTCGGGCACCAATGATTTGGAAAGATTTTCCCTCGAGACTGGAAGAGGGGGCTATCCCCTTCTACAACTCGTGCTGTTTCTTCCAACTTTGTCTTCGACTTGGTTCCAGAGAGCCACGCGGACAGGGTCTTGAAATAGAACGGGGCAGAACGTGTGGTTCCTCTTGCTCCCTCCCGTGTTGAGTCCCCGAACCCCATGTCCACCCCCACCCCGCCGTTGAAGCAGAGACGCGGGAAAAGCCGCCAATTTCTAGGCACCAGGCCCTGCTGTAGGAAGACTGTGAGATAAAGGATGCGATAGGGAGGCCTTAAGTGCTCCGCGGAGATAAGGTCCCTGAGTATCGGAGGCATTTAGCCCTGCTTCCCTGCTTTGCCTCTTGTTTATATCACACCGCTTGCCCCCCTCCACACACACCCCCCCGCCTCCCACACCTGGAGGGAGAGGAAGCTGTCGGAGAGGTGGTTGGGCAAGACGCTCGGTTGCCTCCAACCCCTGGCCGTCAGACTCTCCTAAGGCCACGCGATTTGCTTAGTCCTGGTGGAAATTACTTAGGATACTAAGATATGTCAATGGTCCGGCACAACAAAGTTCAAAAGGAGACAGCCCTCCATTATTCATAAATATTACTCCAATTGTGTTAAAGGCTTTAGGTGATTTTTATTTCGTTTGGAGTCTCCGGTGGTATACTTAGGATGCTGAAAGAGATCGGGTATGATTTGTGCTGGTCACGTGCCAAAACACTGTTAAAGTGAAAGGAAAAAAGGAACTAAAAGTTTTGTAAGGACGCACGTCACATTTAAGACAACCATATACAAAACGCTCGCATAATTTTTATGAGAACAGTTCCAACGAAGAAATTACATTTTGAATTTAATAAAACTTAGTTCTTTCGATCATTTGCACAGCTTTTCTAAACTGATGACGTTTGATTATAAAACTTTGGAGAAAAAATATTGCTCCCCTATCCAACTATAACCCACGGCAGCCAATAGTATATTTGGCTTTTAAACATACAGTTATTTTGAAACAAAATGTTTTTAACTACCTGACACACACACAAAACACTAAAAACAAGGCAATATTTTAGAAATTATCATAGTATATTCCCCTCTGTGAAATAAAAATTTACCCATTTAAACCAAGAGAGAACAACTAACTCTTTGGGTTAAACAATTTTTTCTTTTTAATTCCTAAATGTGGATTGAAAAGTAATAAATGCATATTTGCAAAAAATCATTAAAAATCAAGATTAAAATGCTGTAAAATCTTTCTAGTAAAGCATAAGTTACATTTCATGTCTAATCACATAAAACTATTTATAAATTTTACACTTTTATGAGACATAATTCATTTATATGTATTTTGTAGCAAAATGGTAGCCTTATTGTTAAGCTTAAGCACATATTTTAGTATCAATTACCTTAACTTATTTTAATGTTTTAAAAGCCCTTCTTCCAAATGAGGGATCTTTTATGTTTAAACAGCAAATTATATCAAAATATAAAATCTGAAGGAATTAGCTATTTGAAAGCCTTTGGTCAATTTTAGAGATTATATTTGTTGGTTTTTGTTTTCTCTTCCTAATTTTCATAATTTGCAGGTGTGAATATGTATTTGTGTCACCTTCACTATCTTTTCCCACATAAGTCATGCATATTAGGCAGGAAAAATTAATTTTGAAACTTATGTTTTTAAAATGTTACACATCGTTTGTGTGAGGTGAGTAAAACAGTTTAGTTTTTTTTTTAAGTCACAATGATAGAGCAAATATAAGTAATACTATACTCTTGATATTAAAAGGCAAAACCTCTTAGCCTGTGAAAACCACCTCCCTACCTTCTCTTGATTTAAAAAGAAAATATACATTGAATTCTTGGGTCAGACTTCATATAATCTGTATCCTCAATAGCTTTTATCTTAAATATTAATATTGAGATGATAGAGCTAGCTTTATTCCAATTAAAGAGAACTTCTGAACAGTACAGGCATAAAAAGGAAAAGACATCTTTCCACATATTCGCACCCCAAACTTCCTATTCCCAATGCAGTGGGAATAATCCTTTTATTCCATTATAATGGTCACTAACCTTATAATGATGAAAGAATGTTTTAATCTCTTACCTGAAAGAGTCTTGTCAACGTAACAGGAACTGAAATTGTGACTGTTCCGTGTTGTCTGTTACAGTACAGGGCTCTGTACTGTTTTGCCTTGGTGAAGGCTGAAGTAACAATGTGTGACTATTGCCTCCCGGGACCCTTATGAAAATGAGATAGATAGCTGGTTCAAATAAATGCTACAGACCTTGACCCAGGGACATAGTGGAGAAAAATGAATTATTTCACATACCCCCAAAAATAAATAAAGTGTTATTCTAAATTTTTTTCTTATGTATGTTATTTTGTATGTACATATGAATGTCATATTCAATCAACAGATATGTAAGAAATGAATATAAAAATGTTCTTTAAACCTCTTTTTTTTCAGAGGGGCAAAAATTACCTTAGAAAGCAACTGCATCGCAACTTCCACTTTCAAAGTCTTCGAAATATGAACATTCTAATTCATAATGTACCTTTCTCGTTCTAAAACACTTTAGACTTCTTCGAAGCTGGCATTTTAAAATTTTCTGTTGTTTGGCAGGCTATGCATGTAAGATTGCATTTTCTATCAACTCTGTCAAAATAAAGTCATTATTTGCTTTGGATTTAATGTTTATTTGGATGTGTGTGTATATTTGTTTAAAACCATGAACTCTGGAGAGAATTTTAATTCTATGCAACATAAATGTTTTATATAATGAATATATACCGTTTCAGCTAAAAAAATCAAGATTTGTATCTCAAAAATGTATTATTAAAATGTGTTAGGATATTGCCAATCTAAGATCATCTTGATCTGAAAAACAAAAAGATTAAGTTCTTTTAATTGACTACTATGTGTACATATTTTGCTGATTTTTGAATGGAAATAATCCTCCTGAGAAATAAATTTGAGGTCGATTACCTAATGAATTTTTTCCAGCCCAAAATTTAAGGTGCTAAAACATAGGCATAATTTTGCTTTTTGAAATATTTCCAAAAGAAAGTCTCAAAAATTCAAAAAGACGTTAGAGAAATGCTCTAAAAATTATGATCATGATTCTGCTTTTTAAAATCACCAATATTTATGCCAGGAGAAATATGTTTAAGAGTTATTAACACTTGAGGCCCATTGAAGTAGAAGCATGGAACGTTACTTGAAAAAGAAAAGTATAGATTCACGCCTATGGGTATGTACTCTTTTTAAAAAAAGGGCTAAAAGGGCTTTGTAATTTTTGGCAGCAAAAAAAGGGAATATCAAGCATTGCAGCCCAAAGCAAGAAGAAAGGAGGTCATGGTTTTTAGACAAAGGAGAAAGGGCATTTTACAAGGTAGATTTAATCTTGTTTGGGGCAGTCGGGGGAAAGGAAAGGTGGGCTCTCACTAACTAAACTAAATGATCTGGGTTATCTGTTTATACTGAGCCATGATGGCGTCTCCTGTTCCTAATGAGCTGTGTAGGTATATCTTTAACCCAAGAATATAGATCCCAGCATTTACTTTTGAAATACTTTGGAACTTTCATTTCAGTTAGGAAACATGTTTCCCCAACATCATATGTGACTATGTTTTCAATTACCTTCTCCATAATAATTGTCTTCAAATGGAAGACACCTTCAATGATAGTTCATCATTCATTTAGCAGCTATTTATCGATCATCTACTAAGTGTCAGGCACTGTTTGAGGAGGACCAATGAACTAAGTAAAATCCTTCCCCTAGGTGGAGTTAGGGCAATTCTTTCTGAAGAGTATGGAAATTAATCATTAGTGTGAAAAAAATCCTGTAGTTTTCAGGCTATCCACTAGGTGGCAACATGTGCAAAACTGCCATATGAGGAGCAAAATTTGGTGCAAAGAATAGCGTTTCTATGAAAATTCCCACCATATTTTGTTCCAAGTGTCTTTTTGAGCACCAGTTAATAGCTAATGGTCAGAATACATCTTGTGTCCTGTTCTATAAAGCATTCCTTGCTAGGGGCTCATCTCTGCAAGGAAAGAAGAGAGCAGCTGCATTCCCCAGAGGCTCGTCTGCGAGATCCCCAAGCTTATCTTAAGAAATTGTGCTCTTTCCCTCCCCATATTTCTCTGTGCCCCCAGGCGTGTGGATTATAAAAATATGCCTGAGGGTCTGAACATCTGGCTTTGCATAGGGCCCCACAAAGCCTGGGGCCAATTTAATTCAAATTTAGATAAACTTAGATATTAACACACTGAGATTTGCTCATTTGGGCAGATGTTGTCCAAAACACTAGCAGCTTAGAATACCATCCATGCTGACGAGTAGTCACACACATATGCCAATATATACATATATGTAACTATATGCATACACTTAGTTTCCAGAGGTCCCTTAAGTGAGACCTAACACTTACATTGAAGAAATAAAATAACTTTGTTTACTCAGATCTCTTCTTTGGGAGAGAATTAAGATATTATTCCCCAAAGAAATTGGACCTTTATTCATCTTTAGATCTCCCAAAGAGATAAAAAAAATTTGCCTTCTTAGAAAAATGTTTATACAGGATGTATAAATACTTGTAGAGTTGTTTAAATGTAGAGTTTGAGATTTTTTTCTGTGCTTATTTACTATAGGAAGTCAGGATCTTTGTTTCCAGATGAGTGTTCTTGAAATCTAAAAGTGAGATGTTAGAGATAAATATTTCTCCATGTGAAGATGCTCTCTCTAACAATTCTGCGTGTTCTCTTTCTAAGGATATAATTAGTAGAACATTGACACTTTTAAATGTATAGCTGAAAATTTTCTCCTTACATTTCCACTTTGGTCACAGCGCATAGGTCATAAGACAGGTGCAATTCGTGGCTCACAGGAGAGTTTATCAGTTTCTCCATGAAGTTTGATAACAGTTGCTCATAAGCAAAGGAAAGATTATTTTATACATAAATTGGAGGTGTGGGTAAGTTTGCTGGTAGAGAGGGTTGTTTTAGAGTTAGCAGAGTTCTAGGGTAACTATTGTCTGATGCAAAGTGAAACATTTATGTAAAGTTCAGTGCTCTCAATACAGAATTGGGCAACAATTTCTATCTACTCCATTTAGCTCAGGAGTCCTAACCATAGTTGAGCTGTAATAACTTCACTTATTGATAATGATGACTATTTCATGCAGAAATCATTTGTATAAAATTTGTTTGTAGCTCTTAATGTAGCCAAGCCAAGGGTGTGGTATAGTATTACTAGTGAACAATCTATTCTTTTTTCTTTTTCTTTTCTTTCTTTCTTTCTTTCTTTTTTTTTTTTTTTTTTGCTGAGGAAGATTTGCCCTGAGCTAACATCTGTGCTAATATTTCTCTATTTTGTATATGGGTTGCCACCACAACATGGCCTCTGACGAGTGTTGTAGGTCCACGCCTGGGAACTGAACCTGGGCCGCCAAAGCAGAGTGCCCTGAACTTAAACACTAGCCCACAGGGCCAGCCCATGAACAATCTATTCTTAAGATGATTTTAACTGTAAAAGTATTTGTCTGTATGAACAAAAGAAGGGAAAATTGAAAGGTATTCAAGTATGAATAAAGTGTTACTAAACTGAAGATGGCAACTCATTGTTATCCATTCCCACTGATGGCAAAACAAGAAAAAGCCTCAAAGTTAAGTGTAGGGTGACTTGGGGACTTTATGTTAGAACAGATGAAAGAATTCTAAAGAAATTAAGGTTATAAGTAGTGGAATGGATTGTGATGGAGCTCATGGAATCTCCTCTTCAGGTCTTTACCAGTAGAACTTTATATCAATAATCTGGGTTTGAGTTTTTTTGCCTCCCCCTCCCCCCATGTTAATTCTGCTTAGGATTTCAAGACCTGGGAATATAGCTTTTGTGGTTTTAAAATAATTCCATTATACGATTCTTTAATGAATTTGTTATGATGAAATTCTATTCCAGATTGCAGTCATTTTAGGCTTTTCGCATAGAGGTATTGTCTTTTACTAGAATTTTACTTTTTATCTCACAAACAATATTATAACAAGCAGAGTAAAACTTTAAATTTAAATTTTTAAAAACTACAAAATCCTCAATAAATCAAAGTTTTCCTTCAACCATATTTTCTACTCATGTTTTTCAATATACAAACATATTTTCTTCATAATTGTAATTGTTGTGTACACTCCAATTAGTTTTTTTCAACTTAATATCTTATCCTACACAGTTCCCCCTATTCTTAAGAAGGTTTTATATTTTTCTAGGAAGATGACCAAGCTCCCTTAGATTTCTTCTCTAAACATACTCCTTCCCAGTGTTTCTCATCCCGGTAAATGGCATCATCAACTATCCAGTTGTTAAAGCCAAAAATCTAGGAGCATTGTTCTTTTTTTTTTTTTTTTGAGGAAGATTAGCCCTGAGCTAACATCTGCTGCCAATCCTCCTCTTTTTTTTTGCTGAGGAAGACTGGCCCTGAGCTAACATCCGTGCCCATCTTCCTCTACTATATATGTGGGATACCTACCACTGCATGGCTTGCCAAGTGGTGCCATGTCCTCACCCGGGATCAGAACTGGCAAAACCCAGGCCACTGAAGCAGAACGTGCCCCCTTAACTGCTGCACCACCAGGCCAGCCCCTAAGTTCTTTTATATACATATATATGTGTATGTGTGTGTTTATGTATTTATTTACTTATTTGGTGAGGAAGATTGGCCCTGAGCTAACATCTGTTGCCAATCTTCCTCTTTTTGCTTGAGGAAGGTTGTTGCTGAGGTAACATCTGTGCCCATCTTCCTCTATTTTGTACGTGGGATGCCACCACCGCATGGCTTGATGAGCAGCATGGAGGTCCACGCCCAGGATGTGAACACGCGAACCCCAGGCGGCCGAAGCAGAGTGCACGAACTTAACCACTACACACCATGCCAGCCCCATGCAATTCTTTATATCTCTACTGCCATCCTCCCTTTCCAAGCCCCCATGACCTTTCATCTGAACAACCTCAAAACCCTAATAACTGGTCTCCTTTTGTTCTTGCTCCACCCTATTATCCCCTCCTTCATACAGCAGTCAGAATGATGGCTTTAAAAACAGAAATCACGTCACATCACTGCTCTTTTGAAAATCCTTCTAGAATGTTCCACTGCACTTGGAGAGAATCCTAATTCCTTCCTACCGCCTAGCAGGCCCTATAAGATATGACCTCTGCCTTCTCTAAACCCATTTCTTTCTTTGGGTTCCCTCATCTATTTATTCATTCATTCGTGCATTCCTCAAATATTTACTGACTTTTTCTTATGCTTTGGTGACTCTTTTAGGAATTTGGAATAGAGAAGTGGAGGAAACAGCGTCTTCCTTCACGAAGATTATGTTCTACTGTACATGGACCAACTTTGGTTTTGCCTCACGGCGTTTGCATTTGCTGCTTCCCCTGCTTTGGAACGTTCTGATCCAGATCTTCTCAGGGATGGATATATTTAGATAGATACAGGTGTATGTGTATATATATACTGGGAAACACTGGGAAGGAGTATGTTTAGAGAATAAATCTAAGGGAGTTTGGCCATTTTCCTAGTGTGTGTGTATATATATATATCACTATAGCCAGTATATTCAGGACTCACTAGCTTGTGACCTCTAAATAAAGTCACCTCAGAGTGTACCTGTGAAGATTAAATGAGTTAAGGAGTACAAGGCCCTTAGCAGAGTAAGGCTAATAGAAGAGTAAATGTTTTCTCTAATTTTGATTTTATTATCATTATTGTCAATTTAATATCTCCACAATCTTTCCAGAGATTTCTGAGACGCAGTTCCTTATGGTGTCGATCAAACTATAAAATGATTCTTCTGCAGGAATCTTAAGTTACAAAATACACGTCCAAGAGGCTGAAAGATTATTTCCTTCCGGAGCCAGAGCTCTGCTGTGCAGCACGGTATGGATATCCCTGGCTTAAAGGTATGGTTTTTATCACGATGCCGATTGGAAAATAATTTAGAGATGTTTTTGATTGGAAACAAACTTTGACCCTTTGGTGCATTACATTCAAAATGTTTCCACTGCAAAGTGTTTAAACTTTTATGATTGCATTTATCACATTGTATTATGGTCACGAGTAGAGTGACCACACTCCCTAGTTTACGCCTGTTGTCTTGAAGTACCATCTGGTTTAGCATTTTAGCACTCTCAAAAGTGTCCTGGTTTAGACAATAAAATCTATAGTCCCCCAAGTTATGAGGCAGGTGCCTGGCTGCAGAGGCTGAGGAGCACTGGGGTGGTCCCAAGCTGAGTGTGGGCCTGTTTGAGAATCTGGTGACGCTGGTGACCCAGAGATGTCTGGCTGATATGCACGCAGAAAAGGGCTTTGTGGGGAAACTTAGGCACTGAAGGCTGGAGGCAGAATCAGTGGAGGAGAGTCGGGAGGGTCTCATAGACTACGGCTTGGCCCTGTAGGGAGAGGGTTCCTCTTCCCATTTCTGCTAAGAACACACCATATTCTAAGATAGTGAGGACTGCAGAGAGCAGTACCATTTTGGCTCTTTTAGAACTTGCAGTTGTAACTGTATTAGGGGCAGCATCCTGGTGAAGGAATTGAGGGCAACGAGACATAACCCAGAAGATGCTTTGCAACCCTAAATCTCAAGGAGGTGTGAAACAACTGAACCTGAGTTTCTAAGGACTCTGAGAGATATTCAGGTGTGGGAAGGTGAATTTGCATGGGTCTTAATCATCAGGGCAAGATTTAATTTGGTTTAGTGTAATTTTAGTTTTAAGTACTCCAATTATAGGGTCAATTACAGTCTATCCGTAAGCAAAGAATATTTGATAAATAGAACACCTCATGTCCTAGCAAAGATGTGGACTGGCAAGAGGAAACTTCTCTGAATGGACAGTACCTTGGTTATTTAGCTTTAAAAGTATGTTGTAAAAGATTCTTTAAATTGAAATACGATGGTATCTTTTTATATCCCAGGCATATTATTGAAGTACTTTGAGAGTTTTGAATATTTGGTTTGAGAACACTTATCAATATCAATTTGTTCATTCAATAAATATTTATCTAGGGCCAGCCCTGGAGGCCTAGTCCTTAAGTTCGGCTTCTGCAGCCCAGGTTCGGTTCCCAGGCAGGGACCTACATCACTCATCTGTCAGTGGCCATGCTGTGGTGGGAGCTCAAATTCAAAAATTGGAAGATTGGTTGTGGACATTGGCTCAGGGCAAATCTTCCTCATCAAAATAAATAAATAAATAAATATTTAATAATTAATATTTATTTATTTATTTAGACTCTACTGTTTTCCATGCACTGTGCTAAGTAATCAGGACAATGTCAATATACATATCTATTCCTGTGGTTTCTTCTCATTTTTGTGCTGAGGACTCTCTCAAAATGTCATCTTAGTTTTTATCTCCAATCTCTGCACTAGATACATTTCCAGACTAACTGTTGATATTGTCACATAATTGCCCCATCTGTACTTAAATCTAACTGACCAAAAGGGAACTCGTTCTCTCCCTCTCATCGCCATTTTATTTCTAACCTAAGTAAACTTGTCTTTCACATGTGTTCACTCTGTTTATAATGGCAACAGCTTCTTCAGACTCTCTGGAGTAATTTTTAACTCCTTCATCTTTATGTCCAACAGCTAGTAATTAGCCAAGATGATTTACTTCCAAATGTCTCTCAGATCTTTCCTCTGTCATTTCCACTGCCAATAACAATGCTGAAGTTCAGAGTTCCATCATATTTCACTTGCATAATTACAGTAGACTTTTCATGGATTTCCTTATACTACATTCTGTTGCATTTCTACTTCACATTTTATATCGGCTTTAGAAAGATCTTTCTAAATTACATATCAGAAATGACACTTTTCTTTATGAAAATCTCCAGTTGCCAACAAGAATAGAGTACCAGCTCTCTATTTTAGCATTCTCTTTTTCCAATCTATATTTTCCAGTCCTTTCTTCCACTAAACCATTGCTCACACCTTACCCTCCAGTTCCAGCAGATTACTCACTGTTCAGTGACCCTCAGACACTCTTATCTTTCCATGCCTTTGGTCATGCTAGTGCCCCACCCAGAAACACTTATTGAGATAACGTTCATCCTTTTATACTCAGCTAGTTAGTATTAATTGCTCACTCTTCTGTCTCTAAAATACTAGGGTTCTTTTTTTCTTTAAAAAGATCTTTTAACACATTTACTTCTGCTGTTTATTACGGTGAGTAATCTACAAAATGTACTTGAGAGTTTCCCTCTCTTGATCCCTATAAATGGTCATGTGACCCTCCAAAATCACTTAACTTCTTCAGACCTCTGCAAAATTGTGGTGGTGTATATAAAGTATTATAGAACTGTATGTAAGTTTGCCTTCGTCCCACTGAAGCTCTCCATTTTTGTCTGTTTGACAGCACATAGTTAATTCCTTCCTTGCACAAAATGAGCCATCTTTAAATGCTTATTTGAATATTTAAATTAAAACTTCACTGTAATGTGAAATGCAATGTCCTAAATTTATGTCATGTTATAGGTAATTGGGGGCTATAATGAACTCGTATACGTGAGAAATGAGATTTTCCTTAGAATTAAATAATGAGAAAAGCACGAAATGCAGCAGAATAACTTTAGGAGAGCAGGCCATGCCCATAATGTGATTGGCTATATTAAGGTTTTAGGTAAATTGATGCAATAATAATGAAACTGTTAGAGACATTCTGTCAATGAAAAGGGAAACTGGTGAAGGAAAGAGCAAAACATTGCTCCACTTAACAGTATAAAATAAAGAGAAATATGGCAGCAAATATTGGCAATGCCTAGTAGAAAGTGACTTTAGCTATCAATTTTTTGTTTTTGAAGATTAGCCCTGAGGTAACATCTGCAACCAATCCTCTTCTTTTTGCTGAGGAATACTGGCCCTGAGCTAACATCCGTGCCCATCTTCCTCTACTTTACATGTGGGATGCCTGCCACTGCATGGCTTGACAAGGGGTGCCATGTCCACACCCGGGATCCGAACTGGTGAACCCTGGGGTCACTGATGTGGAACGTGCGAACTAAACCACTGCACCACCGGGCTGGCCCAGCTATGAAATTCTTATTTATTTATCGGTACTAATCCCATTCATGAGGGCTCCATCCTCACCACCTAATCACCTCCCAGAGGCTCCACTTCCCAATAACATCACATTGGGGATTAGGTTCAACACGTGAATTTGGGGGGACACAAACTTTCAGTCTATGTCAAGTGAGTATTATCTTTCACCTGAACTAGTGCAGTTTGCTCTTTGCTGCCCTCCCCAAAACACTCATGGCCATCCTCCATTTCAGTCTTCTCCCCAAACCCACAGTATTCAAAATGCAATTCTGATAATGGTTGGAATTGTGCTTTAGCTTCAACGATACTGGGCTCCGGTTGCAAGCTGCCTGGATCTACTCCTTTTGGGGTACACTATTGTGTTGTTTGATTTCCTTTTATAATGAGTATTATTTTGTTTGTTCATTCATATAAAAGGGGGTAAACTGCTCTGTTTGCATGATATGCCATTCCCCATCATATACACATCTCAGTGTTTGAACATATACGTGTCTATACACAAACACACATATTGAAAAGGCAGGGTCACTTGTACCAAACAACTAATAGCGGGGACCCGTGGGAGTGGGAGTAAATGTGGGGCAGGATGTTTATTATGTCTTATGTCTTTTATAACTTTCCTTTTTTTAATTTAAAAATTTTAAATTTAATTTAAATTTTTAATTTTTAAAATATTTTAAATGTGCAAAAATCATCTGTATTGAAAGATGCATTTGACTATTTCAGTCTGATACAAAATGTAAAGCATTTGATTCTGGAAACTTCCCTTGCTGTAATTTCATGATCATCAATCAACTTTCTGTAGCCTGGTAAAGAGAATGTGCTGATCACATTTTGTAAGTTATCACTGTAACATTTCCTTTAGTTTTGGATTAAAAATCAATGCCATGGAAAATATATTTGTTTGATGTGTGTTGACAAAACCAGATTTCTAAGGCTGAGAACCAGACCCAGAACCAACACAAATTCATCATGGTAGTAAATGCCACCCTGGGAGAGCTGTTACAGGGCACTGGATTTCACCTAATCCAGTAGGTGCTTGGCCTCATTCAAGAGGTTTTCATGTCTGGTTTATTATTATTATTATCGTTATTATTGTGTGTGTATGCAGAAGATTCGCCCTGAGCTAACATCTGTGCCAATCTTCCCCTACTTTGTATGGAGGATGCCTCCACAGCATGGCTGATGAGTGGAGTAGGTCTGCACCTGGGATCTCAACCTGTGAACCTGGGCCGCTGAAGTGGAGCACATGGAACTTAAACCACTCGGCCACCGGGCCAGCCCCCTCTCTGATTTATTATTGACAATGGTTGACAATGGTCATGATCTTTTTTGGATGGCATTTTGGAAAATACTATGTCTTAATTAATTAAGGAAAGGAGAGAAATATATGTATTTTTTATTTATGCAGAAAGAATAAAAATCTCCAATGTGAAATCAAATAAGTGTGAATTCCTTCATAAACACAACTGCCTACATCAGATTTCACAATCCATTTTTAGAGAAAAAATATGTAATGCAGCACCTAAATTGCAATAACACTAAAATTCACACACCTTGAAAATAGTCTATCTAATTTCTAAGAATTTTAGAAATACAAAAGAACTATTCGACGGCCTCAGGGTTGAAAATGACGTTCGCTTTGTAAGAAGTTCACTGCAGGGCAATGCAATGGGTAAGAGCTGTGCTGGTACCTCCACACAGCTACTCTACTTTGCTCCGTTTATTTTCCCCTCAGTAAGCACAGCAGCCTTGATAAACTTTTCCAGGCCTCCCCACTTTTCTGTGCTTTTCTCAGACTGTCTACCATAGGAGCAGAAGCAAATATTCGCCGGAAGTCTAGCTCTGGCAGAGGGTCTCTCTTCTCAGGTTGCATACACTCACACAGCTCAAAATAGACGACGACTCCGAAATTGTTTAACATGAAAGCACTCTTTGTTCATTTCATTTTGTTTTGGTAAATATCGACAAATATACATTGTGTTAAATTTCTGCAAACGTGTCCTATCCTCAAGATCTTCTCTGTGCTTTCGTTGGAAGAAATTCCTTCTGTCTGAACTCTTTCAGACAAGTTTTTAAAAGATGATAAACATTGGTATGGCTTTCTTTTGCAGCTAATTAAACACCAAAGCAAAAATATATATTACATTTACCATCTAATAATTAGCGATATTCAGTAATTTCGTTTTAGCTAATAATATCGATTTTTTTAAACATAAGTACCTGAGTAGATAAAAAAGGGTGTATGAAGTCAGATCACAACCTTATAGCTTAGCTTTAAAACTTGATTATAAAATTAGGTCATGCTGATGGCTAAAAAAAGTGTTTTCAAAAGTGAAAGATGATTTTGCTTTTTAAAAACGCTTCACCTTAATTTTTTAAGTAAAAGAAGAAAAACAGAAAGTAACCTGAGATCCTAGAATCCTAGCTTAATTTTTAAAATAGATTAGGGAGGAGGGACATTAGCAAAGATTTTGTTTTTAAATAGTTTTGTTTGCAAAACACCAGCAACTTAAATATTTAAAAAGTAATTAACCACTTGCAAAAGACTGAAAATATCTTAGGTATGTGTGCCCTCAGACCTACATATTTCTGGTCCAGACTTTTAAACTGTCAATACCCCAGAGACGATGCCATTGACGTGTACCTGGCACTAGTCCTGCCAGTTAATTTTTTCCCTGGAGAGTGGTTTTGGGCGACAGAGTGGCGTCCGGGCTTCCCAGGTTGTTGCACTGACAAACTGCAGTGGTGGTCAAGTCAAGGAGCCTGACAAAATCTCATTAATCATTTTAAATTAAATCCAACCTACCTTCCAACCATGCCAAGAAGAAAGACATTTTTTTCTTTAACAAATGAAAATTTCCTCAGTAAAGATTTGGTATCTTTCTCCTGTTGGTCTTTAATTTGATTAGACAAAAATAAAATAAAACAATCCACTTTTCTAAGCTTGAAAACAAAACATTTGTCCAGAAATGATTTAACAGATCAACCAAGTGTCTTTTAAAAATAAAACAAATTTTGAATAAAAATACATGGAAACATTCTGAGGGGAAACTGTACTAGTTAAATTAGGGACACCATTTATCTTTATTTTCTCAACAGTTGAATGAATTCATTTTGGCCTATCCAAAATAGACGATCCTAAAAAGTACTTGAAAGAAAAAAAGTCCATTATCCATAATGTTATACTTTATTCCAGTCTCTTTTTTCCATTCATAGTTTTAGCTTTGTTTTACATGGTAACTGAGGTGTGTATACACACACATATGTATACATTTAGGTATAATTTCATATGCCTTCAATAGCCATCATTATTTCTAAGTTTTCCTGTATTACTCATAAACATCATGGCTTCACAGTAATACATCATGAGAACGTATTTTGGTCTACTTGACCGGTGCCTAGCATAGTGTCTGGTACATGGTATGTACTCAAATATTTGCTAGTTATCTGTTAAAACAGCCCCAACTTTTGGGCTTTTCAGTTGTTTCCATCTTTTTTTTTTCTTGAATTAAAAACAACGATGGTATAACTACTGCCTTTTCCCTATTTTGGATTATTTCCTTAGGATGGCTTCCCAGAAGTGAACATGTTCACTTAGTGAATGCTTGAAAAGAAACTATAGGCAATTGTGTTATTAATAGCGATATTTAAGAAGTCCACTTTAAACACAGGAAAACAGACTCCAATTAGAATATGTTATTATTTTAAATATTAAGATTTCTGAATAATCTTTCTTATACTTTCATCTAGTAAGATCTGCACCATATTAAGAATATTGTAAAAAATGTAAAAGATCAATTTAGAAAGAAGATCAATGACTTAAATGCTAAAATTTTTTTTTAAAAAGACAAAGTAGCAATTCACCCAAATATTTAAAATTAGAAGTCTTAGATGAATTTATATCTAGAATAATAAACATTGGTTGAAACTGTACTAATATTTTTAAAAAGTTAACTTGAAAATATTGGTTTGTAAATTGTGTATACCTGGAAGCCCTGAATACATTTTTTAAAAATGGAAATAGTAAAGCCGTTTTCTGTATGCTTATATAGAAAGTGAACCAGAGCTAAAATAATTCAATTGGATTTATTGAGAAACTACTCTGGGCCAAGGTCTGTGTTAGGTACTGAGGGAGATATGAGAAGAATAAATTTCTGGCTGCAAGAATTGAGAAAGTTGACCTGGAGAGGAAAGAGCATGAGAGGACTTTGAAGGACAAATAACTTTTCAACAGGTAAATATGGGGAAGGGGTTACAAGCTTCCCAGAAGAAAAAACAGACCAAATGAATGGAAGGATGAAAGCACAGGGTTCATCGAGATTAAAGAGTGTTAGTTTTAACAGAATGTACTTAGGGAAATCTCGTTGATGATAAATTTGGAGGACTCAAAGTTTTTAAGGACTTTTCTTTCCTTTTTTTCTTTTCTTAAAAAAATATGATCTGTATGAGAAAAGATAATTGGTGATTGTGTATAGGAAGGATGCAGTAGCCGTACCCAGTTGGTATGGTGTGTTCTGGGCTTAAAACAGCCCAGTCCTTAGCAGGGAAGGGTGTAGACGGGCCTGAGCTGCAGTGGACCATAAGCACTCCTGTGGGTTTCAGCAGAGTTCAGATTACACATTGGGTAAGGGAGAATTTGATCAGAGACAATATAAAAGCCATTAGCACTACTATGGCTTTCCAGCCTCAAAGAACTCAGCCCCAAGTGGAAAAGGTAGACTAAAACAGGGCTGAATATAGATGGGTAAAAACTTAGTTGTGCTGCAGCAGATGCAAAGCTCAGCATCCTTTTTGAAACTCTCCTCCCCTAGCTCTTGGGATACCATTTTTCTCTGGTCCTTCCACAATTTCAACAACCTTTTTCTGACTTCTTTTTCTCTTCCAAAACTCAAAATGCTGTGTTTTCCACACAGCACTTCTTTTTACTCATCATACTCCCTATAGGAGTTGTCTTTTCTTATGCTTCACTTAGTATAACATAAATACTAATACAACCCCCAAACTTGCACATCCAGCTTGGACTTTTTAGTTAATTAGTTTTTTGCTTGAGAAAGATTGGCCCTGAGCTTACATCTGTGCCAACATTCCTCTATTTTGTATGTGGGAAACTGCCACGGCATGGCTTGATGAGCAGTGTGTAGGTTCATGTCCAGGATCCAAACCCATGAATCCTGTGCCTCTGAAGCATAGCTTGCAAACTTAACCACTATACCACCTGGCTGGTCCCAAGCCTGGATTTTTTTGAACGCTAGTCTTATTCTCTAGCTGCAGTCAGTTAACATTCTATTGATACTTTCAAATTCAAAATATCCCCAAATTGGGATCGTTTATCTTTTGCATTTCACTCCACTGGTTGCTTCTCCTAGTGGCTACCTTTGATAATAGGACAACCACATCCTCATATCAGATACCTTTATCCAAAGTCACTAAATCCTATCAATTTCCCGTGTTTTTGATTTATTCCTCCTCTCTAAATCCTCTGCCACTTGCTTAGTTCAGGCTTTCTAATAGAAGCTGGCAGACGGAGCAGTCCTTGACTTTAATAAGAGCACGTTCTGATAAAGGAATGGGACATGTAAAAAATTATAGTATAATTATAATAATAAAGATATGTACAAAGTGCTATGGTTCACAAAGGAAGAAGCAATTAACACCAGTGGTATGCATGACAGATATGATGATAGTCTTTGAGAGCTTTGATGACTAAGTTATATTCGAGGTCGATCTCAGATGATGAGTAGGGGAACTTTAGATAGAGAAGGCAGTCAAGGATATCACAAAGAGAACAGCTTGTAAAAGACAGACAGACCAGACCACATTTGAGGAATGCTGGAGATGAGGCTTTAAAGATAAGCTGGGGCCAGATTGTGAAGGATCTTATATGTCATGCTAAGGAGCCTACACTTAATTTTGTAGAGAAGGGAGACACTGAAAGACTTTAAACAGATATATCATATGGAGTTTGTGTTTTAGAAAGATAAATTTGTTATGGCTGAAAGAAGGTCTAATAGTTCCCAACTTTAAGGGATATGTCTCCTCAGCAGGCACTTGGAAATATGTGGGGATATTATTTGCATGTCACGATCACTAAGGGATACTACTGGCATCTAGTAGAAAGAGTCTGTGTTTATGTCCCCTACTGCATGGAGCAGTCTTCCATAATGAAGAACATCCTTTCCCCAAAGCCAGTGGGACCTCCAGTGAAAAATACTTAATTGCTAATTTAGAAAATGGTTAGTAAACATTTGTTAAGATTTCCCAGAGACAGAACCTTTTAAAATTTCTGTTCACCTAGTTTTAAAAGTAACCAGGAATAAATTCCCCTTCAGCAAGCAGAGGAAGTAGCAAAAAGAATACTGCTCAGCTGGAGAGGGTTCCACTTCAGATGATGGCCAAGTAGTTCTTTCAGACCAACCCTCCAACAGATAAAGCCACAAACGCTGACAAAATATAAAAATTAACTACCTGAAAGCAATGGAAAGCAACCCAATATAGGCTGATACTACCAAGGAGAGAACACTTGAAAGAAGAGAATAGCATTGCGTGAGTTTCCCATTTTTACAGCTCTTCACCTGAGAGCAGTCCCCAGTCTGCGTCATGGGAACCTTTAGTTTTGCTGACTTGAAGAACCATGGGGCAGAGTTTGGGGCAATAACAGCTGCTGGAAAATATAGGGAAATAATGGAAAGGAAAGAACCCGAGAGAGCAACCTAAGTTCTGTGTATAAACTCTGCCCCATACTCCAGCTAGTCTCTGAAAGTATGCATGCACAGGAAAGATTTCATGTAGATCATCCAGGTTAAAGAACTGAACTGAAATTTGAACTGCTACCAACTGCAGGGGAGCAAGAGCTTGCAGTTGGAGTTCCGTGAAATTAACTGCCAGCTTAAAAAAAAAGAAAGTCTTTGGAGAAACCTATCAGAATCCAGAGTTCCTACAATATTTTATTCACCATGTCCAGGACAAAAATCTAAATTACTAACATATAAAGAAACAGCAGAATATAATCCCTTCTCAAAAGAAAAGACAACCAAATAAGACTGTCACCAAAATGATCTATGTATCAAGTTGAGCAGATAAGGATTTTAAAGCAGCTATTATAACTATGTTCAAGTTTGTAAGGAAAAATGTGCTTGTAATGAATGAAAGATAGGAAATCTCAACACAGAAATATAAATTATAAAAACTAAACAATTTCCAGAACAAAAAAATAGTTAATTGACAGAAAAAAGTTCACCGAATGGGCTTAAAAGAAGAATGATTACAGAAGAGTCAGTGAACTGAATATAAATCAAGAGAAATAATCCAATTGAAGAAAAGAGAGAAAAAGATCAGAAAAAAGTAAACAGATCTGTGAGATGATATCAAGTTCTAGCACACGTGTAAAGAAAAAGAGGAAAGAGAAAACGAGGCTGAAAAAAATTTGACCAAAAAGAGCAACGAGAGGAAAATGAAATTATTACACACAGGGGGAAAACAATTTCAGGTATCAGTGACTTCTCAATGGAAACAATGGGAGCCAGAAGACAATGGGACAACGTCTTTAAGGTGCCAAAGGAAAAAAACCTCTCAATAGAGAATTATACATTCAGCAAAAATATTCTTCAATAAGGAAAACAAAATAAAGACTTTTCATATAAAATAAAACTATATGATACTTAATTAATTGCCAGCAGACCTGCACTGTAATGGATGTTAACATTTTTCAGGCTGAAATTAACCATACTACAAGGAGACCTGGATCTTCTGGAAAGAATAAGAGCATTAGAAATGATAATGTGGCTAAACATAAGTGAATATTTTTTTCTTAATTTATTTAAAATGTGTATGACTGTCCAAAGCAAATTATTATATTGTGGCGTTTGTAATATATACTATATGGAATACATACGACAACCATAAGATAACAGGTGAATGGGATAAACACCTCTATATGGTTACAAGGTTTCCATATTTTAGGTGAAGTGGTGCAATATTAACTGTAAATGGGCTGTGAAAAGTTGTACATCCTGATAAGGGTTTGGTTTACACACGTGTATGAATTTGTGAAGACACACTGATTAGTACACCTAAGCTTTATGGATTTCACTGAATATAAATTTTACCTAAAAAGAAAAAAACCTAAAAAAAAAATGGATCTCTAGCTAATAACATGCAAGCAAAAGTCTTTAGGAATGAAATGTCTGAAACTTAGATTGACTTGTATCAAAATAATAGGATAGGTTGATTGATGGATAAAGAGATGGCTAAATATGTGGTCAAGTGAATGCAGTAAAATTTTAATTGTAGAATCTAGGTAGTGGGCGGATAAAGAGATGGCTAAATATGTGGTCAAGTGAATGCAGTAAAATTTTAATTGTAGAATCTAGGTAGTGGGCATATAGGCTTTCTCTAACTTTTTTATATGTTTGAGAATTTTCATAAGAAAATGTTAAAAAAAATACCGCCATTCTACATTTATAATCAGGTCAAGGTGGAAAAACAAACCAGAAAATAGGAAAAAAAAAAAAGAAAGGAAATGAAAGATACAAAAAAAACACAGTCAAGCTAAAACAGAGGCAGAGAGAAGAGAATGGTAAGGGAGAGACAGGGATGGAAAAAAACGAAGAAAAGATAGGAGATTTAGAGAGATATAGCAAGATGCTATCCATTGGAAAACAGAAATAATAATGTTATCACTATTCTTTGTCTTTTGAAACAATAAATTAGTTTTGAAGTTAAAAATTAAAATTATTTTGTCATGGAATTCAAAATTATGCACATGTGAAAATCATTTAGATATTTGCTTCAGAATCTTAGAAATTATTTACTACTAGTCTAAAAGTCCCTTTGACTTTCACAAATTTTTTGATTACCTTACGTTTTGTCCTTGAAAATTCTGTAGTACAATATTCCAGTTGTAATATTACCAACCACTATTGACTGAGAGCCAGATCTGGAAGGAAGCCAGGATGTCACACCTCTGGTAAGCAGTTTCTACTCCCCCGATTCCCTTCCCCTAAACCAGCAGCTCTGTGCGTCACACAGTGTATCATTCCAAAGCTGACGCTTTTCACTTAATGGTATTTCCAGGGAACTTCTGAGCTACCATATACATATATTGTTCTTTATCATTCCAATGCTACGTGTTTTATTATTAATAGTTAAGCTATACTTTATCCATTTGCTCTCCATTAAGCAGTGTTTTTCCTCTCATTACTCAATCATGTAACATCTGTGAAGGCAGAGCCCATGTCTAGGTATCGCCAGTACCTGGCACAGTGCTTAGCACATGGAAGGCCCTTGGGAAATAATGAATGAATGAATAAAGAATGCTTACTATCATTCACAATTTCCCTTTCTCAACTGATTTTGAACAAAATCATCAAGATTAGAACAGTAAAGTTTGACCAGTTACTTCAGATATAAGTTCTAGTAACACTTTGTTCTTATATGTGGAAATCTTATATTTTAACATTTTTGCTATCCCAAATGGTTTAAAAGACTTAGTGAGTCTTGACTAACCTACAAATCTTAAAAATGAAAAATCAAGTGATGACTTTATATTATAAAAATAAGTACCTGTTTTGCATACTAATATAGTAACAAATCAATACTCTTTTCAAAGTTCAAAATAAATTTCAGAACTCAGTTTGAGAGAAAAAGGAAAGGCTTTAGTTAAAATCTTTACAATAAAATAATTATGATTATAAATCTCTTTAGTTAAATATGTACACATTACATGGTATTTTTAAAAAGAATGGAAGTGAATAAAGTTTTTCAGGCAAATCTAATGCACAAATATACCATCTTTTAGAGTATAATGTCAGTTTAACATTCTTAAACAGCTGTGTCAGACAATGGCTCTGCTTTGTGCAAAACATGATAAGCAAAATTAAGAAAAATTCTGCAAAATTTTTTAGTTCCCCAAGGAAATTACTAAAAAAGAGAATAGTAAAAGAAAAAAAAAGTTTGTCCACTCAAGCTTGATTGTATACAGAGGCTGGAATGACCAGCACTAATGTAACCCCCTTATCCGCTAAATAAGTCCTTGGGTAGCTTAAGTTTGAAGTTAAAAGCTGAAGTCGTAGCAATTGTGCTTTTACGCAGCCACATGGCCAATAAGGTAGATGTTGTCATAAAGGTGCCCTACAAAATCTTCACTAATGTTTTGAGCAGCACGACGGGTATTTCGAATAAATTCTCTTTTTGACATTTTATTCTTCACATGAGGGCTGGTGAGGTCAATGGAAAGTAGAATTAAAGAGTAGCACAGTACATAGACAGCATCTGGAATTAAAGGGAAACATTGCAAATTATTAGCTGGTTTAAAAAACGTGATTCCCAAAGGAATTAAATAACGCAGATATTCAAAATTTCAAGAAATCAAGATTAGAAAATAACTAAATACAGGATGACCAACTCGTCCCAGTTTGCCTGCATCTTTGCCAGTTCCAGCACTGGAAATCCTGTGTCCTGGGAAACTCTTCAATCCTGGGCAAACATGGACTCTTGATCATCCTAACTGAACACCAATTCAGTGAGCATTTTCTTCAATCCAAAAGAACTTTAGAATAGTTCAGGAGTTTATAGTGAAAACTCATTTTAAATTTGAAAATTTCAGATTGGGCTTTATTTTCACCTTTGCTTTTAAACGTGATGTTCCCATTCAGCTATCCATAAAGTACATTTGTACTGTCAGTATATTTATCTTCCCATTCTTAAAAAAGCAGCCACAGTTATCTACATACAATGTTTTTACAAAAATCTAATTTAATTGAGAGCATCTTTAAGGACAAGAAAGATAATAACTTGGTACTAGAAAATAAAATGTAAACAACTCATAAGATTATTAAATTAACATTCTCATTTAAGATATATATTTTAAAAGTCAATGGACTTTACATACTACTTTCAAAAGTAAATCTTTAGGGAAAATATTGCTAAAGCTGACTGAGCAAAAAGAAAATTTCTTCTTTACATAGGCTCAGGGCAATATTTGATGTTTACTATTAAAATAGTAACAAACCTCATGATACTCGCTACTTGCTACTACTATGGTGTTTACTTCAGAATCTCACAATTGTAATCTAAGTTAAACATTATACCTTGTAAAAGTACATTCAACAAATTTCATATGATAACTAAATGTTTTGCAACCCCTGCTTAATAAGATAAACACAATAAACTTTTGATATGAAGAGATAACTAAAGCTATATCAAATGAAAAAATATGTAGGAGACTCAGGCTATATCACATACACATACATAGACACACAAACGATGAAAACTAGTTGCATTAAAAATAAATTTTAGTAGAAAACTTCTAGGTGTTACCTATATAACATGTAGTTTATTAAAAGCTTTAAAAGTAATTTGTTGGGGCTGGCCCCATGGCCTACTGGTTAAGTTTGGTGTGCTCTGCTTCAGGGGCCTGGATTCCCAGGCGCAGACCTACACCACTCTGTCAGCAACCATGCTGTGGCAGCGACCCACATACAAAATAGAGGAAGACTGGCACAGATGTTAGCTCAGGATGAATCTTCCTCCAGCAAAAAGAGGAAAATTGGCAACAGATGTTAGCTCAGGGCCAATCTTCCTCAGCAAAATAAATAAATAATTTCTCACATTTTTAATTAGATTAGTAAAAATGCCCAATGGTCAAACAAGAATAATTTTAAAGAATTTATATACAAAGAAAGTTAAACTAAAACAGTATGTTTACTAAATATAATTGATAGCTATGACAAACTAAAGTATTCCTTCTGAGCTCACGTAAATGATGTATTCCATTGAAGTAGTCCTTGGTACAAGCAGTAAAAGAAGTATCTGTAATTATTGAAAGCATGTTTTCAAGGTGAGAAAAATGTCTCATATACTACTATTGTTACCTGGAGGTGGGAAGGAGGAAGGAAGGAATTCACCATATATATTCTTACCAGGACTAAGGCCAAGTTCCCGCATTAAATCAGGGTTACAAGCACAGAATCTATGTGAGAACTTTGTTATAAGAGTTTCAAGATACTCCCCACGCTCTTCAGGGGCGTGGATATGACGAAAAAATTCTCTCAGTGCATTAGGCAAGAACTGATTTCTAAAATTATGCAACGTTACAAGGTCATCCAAGACATCTCTCCTAGTAGAAAAAGAAAAAGATACAGCTCTAGTTAATGTTTCTCTCTTAAAAAATAAGAAAAATAATAAATTGCCATTTTTTGGATGAAAATATTTTGTTATTGATCACTAGATCAGCTAATCCCATAAAGAATATATAACTCAAAATTAAAAAAATCTATGATTAAGAAATTAAACTATTTAAAAATTTTTTGTAAATAGGTTCTAACAAGGTAAAACTAGTAATTCTAATTATAAAATGAAGAAAAAAGGAATTTTGCAGTATAAAAAAGGCAGCAGCTTTTCAAGTGTCCTCTTGGCTAAATCCAAACAGCAACAGAATTCTTTATTTTTTAATTACGAAAATAATGAGTTTTCACCTCACACACCAATCCACATTACCAGAAGTAACAACTATTTATATAGACTTTTAAAAAATGCCAATATATACTATATATCGGTCCAGAATTGGCTTTTGCTTATTTCACATAGTATATTGTGAACAGCTTCCCATGTCTTTACCCGTAGATCTAAGTCATTCTTTTTAATGGGTCCACAGTATCCCATCTTAAGTATGTAACACTTCTGTTGATATACATTTAGTTATTTACAATTATATAAATATTTGTGTACATAAATTATTTTATCAAGAGCATTCTAATGAATAGTCACACTTTGTTATAATATGCTTCAGTTCTTACTGAACTCAACCATGATTGTATGATCATAATCTTTAATTTCTACTGATTGCTTTTGGCAGAGATAGCAAACTACAGCTAGTGGGCCAAATATAGCCCCCTGCTTGTTTTTATAAATAAAGTTTTATTAGAACACAGTCATACTCATTTGTTTACATACTGTCTATGTCTGCTTTCATGACACAATGGAAGTTACAAACAGCTGTGACAGAGATTTTTCAGCTAGATGACTACTATGTAGTATAGTTTCTAAAATAAAACAACTCATTAAAAGCATTACTTAACTCATTTTTGATGAAAATTTAAAATTTTTTTTTACCTTTCATCAAGATAGATTCTCAGTTTTTTCCAATTTAGTGTTCTTGTACAGAAGATGAACTTTGCTATTTCCTTTGGTGAATCATCTAGGATACCCTTGGACATAAAGTAGTTGACTCCCTAAGACAGAAAGACAAATCTACATAAATAAAATCAGTCTCTATTTATAAATTTTAACAATTAGGCAATAGCAGAACAATAGCCATAAATTCTTTCCAGCATTAACAGACTTTTTTATAGCTTTAACATGCAAAATACAAGCTAGAACTTGAACTGAAACCATTATTTGTGGTTGATAGTTTACATGCAATGGAAAGTAGGAAATTCAAAGTTAAGACTCCTAGAGAATTCCTAATTCAATTTTCTGGCTCATGTCAGTTAAAACTAACTAAACAGAAATATGGCCTAGATTGGGGGCAGAAACTACTATGAAGACTTTAAAATAAGTCTTGTAACAAACATTTCTGCTGCCTAATAGAAAACATGATTTCTTAAAGTTCAGATACATATTCTACTATATTATTCAAGGAAATACTTGAGAAAAAAAGATTCTCCAAATGAAAGGCTAACAATTTTATTCTGGAAAGAAAAATAACTAAATTATTTAACTTAAAGTAGGCACAGTTCCAGGCAGGCTCATGGGTTGTACACACTTTGGCTTTAAGCATTGCTACATTCTTTAGGAATCAAGCTCTAATATATACTGACACAAACATAATAAGACAAAAAAATTTCAACGTTTTTCATACGATTTACCTTTGAATTTCCTTTTCTCTGCATGCAAAGTTTTCCAGAGAAGCATTATCCATAAGTTTGTGTCTACATTAGATTTAAATCAACAACAACAAAACATCAACAAAAAATCAAACGCTGAAACCAATGTTCTCTCATGTATATGGAGGTCACATTCAAATAAATGCCTTATGTGGATTTGAATGCAGTTATTGAAATAAAAGGCAGGTGTGTTTATTTCAACTTGCAGTTATCCAGATACATGCATTCCCATGAATGCTTATGTCTGGATAATAGCATATTGTGTACAGTTAATTGGTAGAGAAAATGACGTATTATATACACGCAACATACTGTTTTCACACAAATTCCTTCAGCATTTCTTCCCTTTTACAAACACTTACATAGTACTCAGAACTATTGCACACATTAAGAATTCAAAAAGTTGGAAGAAATTTTATAAGACTCCAAGATAAACTCTCATAAAATTTTCATATTAAAAAATTTTAAAAGCAATTTGGTACCATGAGGTAACGCTTTTGAAAGGTTATAATTAAGTATAAATTATAATTCAAAGATAAGATTTTTTTCATATAAAACTAATTTTATGAGCCATCAGGATAATATCCTAACAGCAATGTTATCAAATTCTCATGTGAATTTTAATAATACAAAAGCAATGATAAAGCACTGATCTTAAAAATGTATATAAGGAAGAATACAATATGATAATATGAAACTTTCTTGTCAACTCATAAGCCGTATTTCAGACTGCACCCTGGATACAAGGCTAGAAAATGTAACACGATCAAGATGGAAAGCCAAAGAATTTGTTTGGAATGAGGCTTTCAGCAGTTGTCTGAGGGGACAGGAAGTAGAGAAATAGTAATTCTTGCTCCATCCTTTCTTCCATTAGTTTGAATAATCGAGAGTTGACTGTATATTTAATTGATCTACTTAACAAAAGGTGTCTGGTTTGATTTTTTCCAAAATTCCTCCATTTAAAAGAATAACAATATTTCAGAAGTATTTCCAGTGTTTAATTTTAATCCAAGTGATTCAAAGACAAAAGAATGTCAATTAAGTATTATTGAATAGGCTCTTTATTCATACCTACTTGTAAATCAATGTTTAAGAGATGTAAAACTAATTAGAATCTCCTCTTTAAAAATTACACAAAATATAAAAACCACTAATATGAGCCATTAAATAGTATATAATTCTATAATTATATGATATATGCCATTTTAATATCATTTGATGCTCCTTAGTTATAAATTAACATTGGTATTTGCCTCACGTAGGCATCACAAAAACATACTGTTGGTCATTTCCTTTTTTATGGAATCATGTTTTGAGAATCTGCCTTAACTTGAGTTCTCCAAAATCAATCAGATACAGAGGAGTAAGCAGATACACAGTCAGTTTTAAACCCAGTCCTAAAAATGAAGAACACAGCTTGAAATAAGCCAATTCTGTTATGAGGAAAGGAGGTATCAGTTTCAAGCCTGGGATTTTCCTGGAAAGGAAGATTAATTTAGAAGGGCTAGCAAAATGAAGGGTAAAGAGATGACAAATAGGAAAAGGCATGGGACCAGATTATAATCTTCAATAAGCAAGCTGACAACCACCTGAATTTCTATCTTGTTATGTAAGCAATGAAATACAAAAGAAACCATAGCATGAGATCTGTTGAATAACTATGCATTTGTTTAGTAAGTGATATAAATATTTTTGGTTTTTAATAAAGTTTTGGGAGAATGGTACAGAGAGATTCCTAGAGCACACAGCACATACATTTATTAATAAGGACTAGAACTCTCTGCAGTGTAGATGCCTGTGTGTGCGTGGTGTCTCACAGGCAAAGGAAACCATGAACATTAATATTAGTCTAATTTAACATAGTTTCCAGAAAAGGGAAGGTTGTAGTTCACTATCATCTACACGAATAACTACAAAAGCGTCCAATTCTGGATATCGCATTTTATGAGGCATATTGACAAACTAGAACTTATCCGGCTAAAGGAAACCAGGACCTGATAAAGACTGCTGACAGGTCTAGACTTCATGTTATATAAGGAGGAGCTAAGGGATGTAGGGATATTAGGCCTAAAGAAGATACTCGGGAAAGAAGAAAAAGAGTAAGACTTTAAGACAACTGAAAGGCTGCGTCACAAGGAAAATGAACAGATATTGTGTGTAGTTTTAGTGAAGATCTTAAGCTGAGGAAAACTACAGAACTTCTTCCCATAATAATGCACATAAATATTTTTAAAACAGAAATCAAATGCCTGAAGCCCATCTAAGTAGCACAAGTTAGGAATCTCTACTCTAGAAGAGTTTAGGAGTATAGTCAGTGAGTGTTGGTAATACGTAGGCAGGTTAGTGCCACATAAGGAAGGGCATGCTTGCAGCTACAGCTCACTGAGTTATCCAAGGCCAATAGTTTGTCACTTGCTTCATTTTATTTTTACATTTCCAAAATAAGCTTAAGCTTCAAATTATTACTACAGACTTACTTTAATTTGATTACTTAATCTATATAAATTTTAACTCCATTATGAAAACTCTACTTTGTTGAACTTACAGAATTATCTAAATTGTTACCGTCATAGAGTAGTTCCTTTTTTTCATATGGGCATAACCCTAAGAGATTTCTGACATATAACTCTGAGATGAATTATGATAGTGTCAGCCCTATAATAAGTTGGTTCCACAGCATAAAGGGAAGCTCTTGTCAGCTGAAAGGAAACTAGTGGCCAAATGCATTTTATTTAAAAAATGGATTTAAAGGAAAGTTACAGTGAGGTAAATAAAATTTCTATTATGAAAATGGATTGGGTATAGATAATAGGCTTCACAATTCTTTGTAAAATGATAAACTGATAAATAACATTCATGTACAAATCTTAAATTTCTTAGTGATGTGATTTTTGAAAGAAGTATCCATTTAATTTTAGATTTAAATATAAATATGAACACCCAAAGACTAGTTTGTAAAATAGATATATGTGTGTCTGTGTATGTATACATATAGATAGGTATGTATCTGCTGTAACAGTATTTCTAAAACATTGAATCAAAACAAATATGTTAAAGTTGTCTACATTTCTATTTAAAAATGTATTAAGCACAAGACATATATGTATATGCAAGATATTCAATGACAGACACTGAGAAGTATAAAACCGAGTTTTGCTGTAAGAAAATCTAAAGTTTATCAGGGGAGATGAGACAGGTATACAAAGTATAACTAGAATACACATATGTGATAAATCTATGATACAAGGCGACTAGTCAAATAAGGCCTAAATGAATGGGTATAAAATAAGTGTTTCAGTAGTTTCATGAAAGGAAAAATCACTGTAGGACAGGACATTTGGATGAAGTTTCTTGGAATATCTAGTTTGACAGAATGGTAGGGGTTTAGATAGCTAAAATGAGGAGACCACTAGAGAAGAATATTTCAGTCAATATTGTATTACATGAGCAAAAGCAGTGTGAGATAAAAAAAACTCAGGCTATTATCAGGAAAGAGGGGGAGCTATCTTGGGTTTGAGAACAAGTCTGGAACTAGACTACAGTAGAAACAGTGTTGAATTTTAGGGTACGAAGCTTATTCTCTACCCTATATGTAACTGGAAGCCTCTGAAGGCTTTTTAACACGATGAATGAATGGCCTGCAATGTAAAGTTGACAGTAATATAAAGAGAAATAATCGAAGGGAAATTAGACTTAGGCTACTGCAACTGTCCAGGACTGAACATGTGGAAAAGCAATAGAAATGCAATGGAAATAATCTATTCTTAGACATATGAAAAAAACCCCATATGCTACATATATGGAAATAAACAGTGGGAGCATAGTTAATATGCTGGCTATCAAGCCAAGGGATAATGAAAAGTAAAAAATAAAGATAACTGATGTTTCTGGCTTAGATGAAGATGGAAATGACTGACAGAAAAAAACACAGGCTACAGAGGGTGTTGATTTGAAGGAAACGGTGATGAGTTTGGTCTTAGAAATGTTCAACTTCAAGTAATGAAAGATACAACCAGAAAGTCAGGGTAGGCAGTTGGCAATATAATAAGGTATAAAGAAAGTAAGGGTTGGAGGTATAGATTAAGGATCTTGGGGGCCGGCCCTGTGGCCACCAGGTTAAATTCTTGCGCTCTGCTTCAGCGGCACAGGGTTTTACCCGTTCAGATTCTGGGGACGGACATAGCACAGCTTGTCAGGCCCTGTTGAGGTGGCGTCCCACATAGCACAACCAGAAGGACTTACAACTAGAATATACAACTATGTACTGGAGGCTTTGGGGAGAAGAAAGAAAAAAAAGAAGATTGGCAACAGATGTTAGCTCAGGGCCAAGAAAATAAAAAGGATCTCGAATAAGAAGAATCAGGGAGCAGACAATGAAGAGGACAGAGCTGGAATATCCCAGAGACTAAGAGCCTTTGAAACTTAAATAAAAGGGTATACAATGCAATTACATAGTACAGTTGAAAGAACATAATTTTCAAAAACGGAACTAAATCATGGCTCTGCCACTTAATGATTACGTGAACATAATTTACTCAACCTTTCTGAGCCTGTTTCCTAGTCAGTAAAAATCTTATTTAGATGACTATTGTGAAGATATAAAACTGCCTACTATAGAACATGGCTGGTTTCCTTTTTCTTTTAGATAGCTCAAGGGGACAAAATGGGAAAAGGGGGCACTGGATTTGGTGACTGGGACAAAACGAAGCAGTGATTTTCCAGAGGTCTCTTTCTAGAGTAACTGGGGCTCAAATGTAAGTAGAAAGCTAAGGAATGAGCTCAAGACAAGGAAACTGAGTATAGCCCCCTCATTTGACAGATGTATCAGTACAAAGAAGGAAAACATAATTGGAAAAATAAGAGGGAAAACAGATAAAATGAAATTTTTTTCAGATAATTTTGACCTATGCATGTCAGAAGACAAAGAAAGAGAACCAAAGGTGAGATGAAAAGACTGAAGTGTAAGAGAAAGAGGAGATAATGGAAGCAGCAAAGTAGAGAAAGGGAGCAGGGAAAATAAATGAAAATACAGGTAGAGTTTATAATGCTTTTTAAGCCTGGAAGACAGGACAGGAGTGTTGGTTCAGAGATAGGTATATTAAGAAACTGATAAGAGCAGAAAACAGAGGGCATGTTGTTTTTCTTCTAAGAGCAGACATCTGGAAAGAACTGGAAAAGAGAGCGTTGATTTGGATCCTGGAGCAAAGCGGTAAAGATTTCTGTCAACAATGACGTGAGGCATAACAGGGAAGTGACTAGAAATAAATATAAGGAGTGCCAAGCAGCAATGAGAAGTGAGGTGAGTTCATGTGAATTCATCTCATCTCATGTTAAGGTCTTCTTTAATAGAACAGATGTTTTCAGAGATTCAAGAAAAAAAAAATTTGAAAAGTAGATTCCATAGAGCATGTCACTAAAATATGTTATGCAAATAAGAGCAGCAAGACTTACACAATCAAATTAGAGTGGTGAGCTGTTTTGATGGAATTTGTTTAGGTGGCAAACACACATAATTCAAGAAATCATAAACAAATAGCTTAAACCAATATTAAAGAATTCAGAATGAAGAAAAAGACGTGTTGGAGCTTAGTCACCTATATAAAGCATCTCTCCATTTTCTTAAAGAATGGCTCTTTTCACATAATAAGTCATGTTTTAAGATATATCTACTTTGTTTCTTTTCTTCTATTACATAAATATCCAAGCTTTCTCTCCCCTTTTAATAAAAGTTTGTTTTTTGACTCAAATCATTATCCACAGTGTGTTTCAAAAGCAAAATCTACCATATGTATGTTCAGAACCAGAAAATATATATTTGGGAACAGAGTGAATTCTAGAAAACTAGGCATGCAAAGCCAAATGGAAAAGTACCAACTTATGCTGTGAACCTAAACTTGCTCTAATAAGTAAGTAAATAAATGAATAAAGTCTTACTTAAAAAAAAAAAAGAGTACTGACTACCAATACTGAAAGTACTGGCTATTGGCACAGACATTTGGCAGAAACATTGTGTAACAGTTGGTATCAATAAAAGAAATCACTAATAAAACAAAATTGTGACATACTAGGGAGTATCTTTAATTTGTTTTTCCTAAATAACAGCATAGTAAAGAAATTTAGAAAGAAATTTGACTTAGCTAGTTTTGTTCAATGTAAACAATGTAAATCCAGTACTGTGTACACAATCCAGCAAAGTGGCTACTACTTTTCAGGTAATAAATCTGTCCTTAGAACAGTACATAATAGAAAGAAAACTGGACATTGCATTCAATTTTATTTTTAAAAGAACATCTGAAGACTTAAAATAACATTCTTTAAATTTTAACAATAAATATTTATAAAACAAAATAGTTCAATCTAGATTTCTAATTTTTCTTTTACTTTGAAAAACAATATATTCATACTCAAGTACACATTTTAATCACAGTGAAATGAACAACTGAAATGTCATCTTTTCACAGTAAAAGTAATGCAAAAATTAGGAGATACAAGATACGTTATGAAAACTTTACTTTCTGGATAGTAAAAAATAATGAGCACATACTTCAGAAATGTCACACATTTACTTTATTCATGGTAATTTAAACTGCTCATACATACTGTAATTGTTATTCCCCATCTAGTCACTAGGTTCAAAGGCTAAAGTAAAAACTATGCCCAGGTTTTTAAAGTTGTCCTGGGTGGAAAGATTATTTTATGAGTAATAAGTAACGTTTTCCTCTTATTGAGGTATGCGTAACTAGGCTATTCACTGGGGGGCTCTGTGTGGCTTAGAACTGAGAGGAAAGGGGTAATGAAAATTGGGTAAGAAATGTGAAGATAATTTTGATAGTCAGTTTGAAATGTGAACTGCAAATTCTGTCTTCTCTCTTCCCTGGGAAGAACAGAGAGCATACAATGGCTATACTTCTGCAGGAGAAGTGACAGTTGTGAAGAGAAGAGAGAGTGCCAAAACCCTGTAGCTAGTTCCCTCTGAACAGTTACTGAAATTGGTCAGAACTTCACATTTCACCTAAAGGAGAATGAAGAGTCCTACTGTTCAGTCTGGAGTGTGGACTATGCAATGAAGTCAGTTTCTTCATGGACGGTGTCTGAATCGGCAAGGACTTCCGCTTCCTAGAACAATTTGTGGAGGACTTTTCAGACCATTAAAGTGCACAATGCTGAGAAATTGCTAAGAACAGACACACACACACCCTAAATTATTTTAGATGTCAACAGGAAATCGCACATAAAGGAGGGATAGTTCAAAGGAAATCAAAAGAAAAATGGAAAATCTGCTCTAATGGAGTCCAGGGAAATGGAGGAGAGGTATAGGACAGAACAGATCTTCCGGCTTCTTTTCCATAGGAGAGGAAGCAATGACATCAGACAAAATAACATGAATCTTCTTACCTAAGGTTTTAAATAACAATAAAATGTCTCTATTAATTAGTGCAATAGCCTCCACAGAAAACGAGCCACGCTTGTGAGTTCTAATAGTCTCCAAAATAGATCAATAAGATGATGAAAGTGAAGGTACTTCCTAAATGATAAATTACTACTAATAATTAAAAATAACAATCATTATTGCAATTATTATTGATAAAGTTGCTGGTAGTGGAAGTAAGCTTCTTGGAAAAGCCCTTTCTATCTCCAACCTGTCTGTAAATTAGAAAAAGAAAGCATTCCAATCAAAATATGGAGAGAGAACTCTGTAAGGTATAGTTAATAACAATTCAAACTAATGAGAAAGTGACACATTTGAGCACCAATGTTAACTAATTTAGAATTCCTACTTTACAAAAATGACACACAAATATTCCATTTGCAATATGTATATATATGAATAATCTTTAAAGGACTAACTCTACTTTGATAAATAACAATTAGAGTGTAATCATATTACCTAGATTCTAATATGTACATTTATAAATATATTTTAACAGCTCTGAAACAATTTTGAAATAAGCAACATTAAAAAAAACCCAACAAATCTTAATAGTAGACAAGCAGAGAAGCAAGTTAGGATTTAAATGGCAGTTTCACTGCCAGCACATGTGTATATTCATGTAATTAAAGTATCTGTTCATCCTACCCCCATTTCAGCCAAGATACATGTTTTATTTGAACATAACTTTGGAACACAATTATTGCTTAAAATGTCCTCAAAAAGTTAAACTAAGCAGCACCACTGAAACAAAAAATTACGATATATGCAAAATATTGCTCATCACATGCCAGGAAATGAAATCAAAGGCAAAGGGGATCACCATCTAACGTCAGGAGATTTTGATGCGATGGATACATACTTCAAGAAGCACTATTTCTCAGTGTGAAATATTTATCTACTAGAATTCAAAAGTTTCAGGAGAGCAAGAACCCCTAAGCCTAGAGTAGTGCCTGGCTCTTAGAAGTATAACTCGTTGTAGCTGTACCTCCGGTATAAATATAAAGCTAGTTTTGTGGAGCACTTAGAGGCACTAAGTGCTTAATGTACATCATCTCATTTAATAATCACAATAACACCATGATATAGGTACTATTATTGTACCCATTTTACAGATGGGGAAACTGAAGCATAGAGAAGTTAAATAATTTGACAAAGTCAAAGTCACACAACTAGTAAGTGGAGAGATAAGTAATAAATATTTGTTGAATGAATGTTTGAATCTATCTATACAAAGCTTCCAGCTGACTTTCAAGAGAAGCTGTAAACTTTTAACGATTATATAATTAACTAAAGGGTTAAAAAAGAGACAATGACATAATAACAAAAAAACTATGAGTTGGACCAAAACTCCAGTGTACTTTGAAATGTCTCAAATTATAAACTCTTAAAGGTCAGAGTCATCAGTCCAAATAATAAAAAGCAACATGTTATTGTGATGCTATATTTAACTGCTGGCGCCCAGTGTTTCACAAAGAGCTTAAGACTTTGACTATAAAGAAGGCATCTTCAAAAACTTTATGATATGAGAAAGAAAATGTTACATAATATTAGGGATAAATGTATACTACCAGTGAGTTGGTTAAAAAATGACATATTGTAGTGTTTCCTTCATACTCCCATATTTCTAAGCTGCTATTAAATTGATGGATGCCATACAATTGATGACATTCAAGAATTGAGGAAATATTGCCTTTTAGATTTCTGATAAAGCACTCACAGTTTACAGCGACATTTACTGTGACACTGGTAGCAGCAATTGCTAAATTTAGGACAGACATGCAGGAGAGACAACTACCTTGGATAATAAAGCTGAGAACTTAAATCTAGAAAGTCATGTCAAGTTTCACTGAAACTGTGGTCACATCAGACAAGGAAGAACCTTTTTGGAGGCATCCAGGTAGTCAGGCTATGATAAGGAGATAAAAAGCAAACATATCTTTCTTTGAAATGTACTTAAAATATTGACACAATATTACAAACTCTCCAGGTACACTTATATAAACTGGTAACAAAAGTAAAATTCAAACAAAGAAAAAATCTTGCTCATTTTAGCATTTCACATTTTTAAATTTGGTGTTGGTAGTATGGGTGTTGTATGCTGATCAAGGGTAAAGGGCTTTGCCAATGAACTTGAGCAGTTTAGCTCTTTTGGGTAAGTAATTCTTACACAGGAGAAAGTTGTTTTTTTTTTTTTTTTTCCCATTTAGGCAAGTGTTTTAAGACCTTCTTTGATATTTTTGACAAACTTCCCCAAATCAGATTCTAAATGAAGTCTTTTTTGACCTCTAGCTAACTGTGGGATTTATACATTCTGATGACACCAATCAGTTTCCTACCCCTAGGAATAAAAGTAAAAGTTATCTTTCATCACTGTTGCAATGCTATGAAGTAATGGTAATGAACACTTTGCTGCTGTATATTGGAGCAAAAACGCGATAAGATTTAATATCTGAGATATTATTCATAAGAATTGAGTATAAATTCCTGAGTTCACTCTATAATGGAGAACTCCTACAAATTCCCTGTTTATGTTTTAGCTGGTCCAACAACAAAAAGAGTATGTTATCTTGAAAATAAATTGCTTATGCATTCCCACTTAAAACATGTGCATAGGTCAAATTTAAAATATTTCTCATAGTAGATTCTATCCCAGATAAATCTAATAAAATATAACATATATGCACGTGGGTGTTTCCATATGAACACAGGAAAAATGTACTTAAACAGTTAAAAAAAAAAAGACTTCTTTACCTAACTCCATGAGGATATTATAAAAAAAACTTTTTTTTTTTTTTCACTTTATCACCCCAAATCCCCCCGGTACATAGTTGTATATCTTAGTTGCAGGTCCATCTAGTTGTGGCAAAAAAAACCTTTTATAAAACATATTTACACAAACAAAAATAAACCTACAATATGTTAAAGTTAAATCAGGTTCACTACCAATTTTCCAGACTACAAATTTAAAAATAACTTGCCAAGAAAATGTTTAATACTAAATGGAACACAAGGAATATAGCTTACTGCTTGATAACCAAAATTACTTTATTATAATATTGTAGTGGAATAAAATCAACACAGGTAACTTGTACATGCAAGGGAAATACAGCCTAATGTAAACAGATGGTTTTTAGCACATTCCTTTACTAGAATGTGGTCACCTGCCACAAAGTACACAAGCTCATGCACAAGATCAAGACTACGTACAGCTGAGATCACAATGTCATGCATATAACAACAGCGTGCTAGATCATCGTACCACAAACTGTGCAGATGCTCGCCCCCACCCCATGAGCCACTGCCAGCAGTTGCTGTGGAGTTTGGTTACCCACATCCGTGACATGAACGATGTCCTTTGGAGAATCTTGTTCCCTGTGGCTGTAAGTATTCTTATTTTTATAATATTTTAATGATGCTTGCTATCAAAATGTTAAGTACAGAACTAGAAATTATAGAAAAGTAGACTTTTTACAATATTGAACAATTATATACATCTCATCTCAGGTACTTACAATAAATACTAGTTACATTTAAATATATCATCAAAACTAATTTACTTCTCCGGCTTAAATGAACTGAAAATAACACAGTTGATGACAGTGCTCTAGTGAGGAGGAAAAAAATAAACCAACCTCCAAAAAGTACTTCCTCATTTCTAGTACTCAAAAAATCTGGCAAGAATGATTCTAAGACCTGGTTAAAGTATGAATCATACAGATAAGTTCTATAGAAAAACATCTTTTAGCATAACTCTTTCAATTATATGATTACAATTTTGAAGGCTTAACTTGGATAAACAACCAAATTGACAGTGATTACTTATATTGGTCAATAAAAGAAAATTTAGAATATAGTTATTAAAATACTTCTCATTTCTCTGCGCCTACAAGTGTATTTCAGCGTTCTTCATTTTCCATTTATATCCTAAGTGCATTCTGGTAAAGACAGAATTCTATTTTGCTCTTAGAGAACACCTGCTAAGTTACTGATGTTCATAAAAGCATAGCATTAGAATTCTAGAACCACAAATCACTTTGAATGGTTCAGTTCTACACCTCTTGGCAGCACTATGTGCCCGTTTCAGAATGGTGAATTCAATACTTCTGGAATGCTCCAGGTTATCCTTAAATCAGGCCAGGGAGTGAAGAAAATGAAAATACAGCCAACTCTCAATAATAATGGGAGGTAGGATGGATAAGTAAAATCTGAAGATCTAAAAATTTTATTTTAATTAACAACTTCAATCCTCTCTCCTAACAAAGATAAAAAGAGGACTTTAATTTACCTCTTTTCTCTGCCCCCTCTCCAAACACTCCAAAGGAGGTACAACAAGAACCCTATAGTCTGATATATGTAGCTGCAAAGATGGAAACATATTTTGACATCTAGCTTTTTCAATTTACATATTTAAAACTGTATCATATTCTAGTATATGAGGGCCTATCTACATTTTCATCTTTGTATAAAAAGGATGGCTTTATAATTTGTCTGAAAAATTGATATTCTTTTAGTAAGGAATGACTACTTACCATAATCAATATCAGCAATAAGATCCAAATTTTCTGACTTTGTGAATCTACAACTCAGTACTTACCAAGTTACATTTTCCATAGAATGTAACATTTGCGAGTGATATAAATTGAAGATGACAGTTTTTATTCAACATCAGTATAATTTATGACCAGAGTCAGTATGCCTTGATAAATCAGGCATAATATGACTGGGGCTTGCAATATCTGCCTTTCCTGATTCTTATGTATCTAGAGTAAAACACTGTACTATTCTGCCTCAGTTCTTTTTCAGTAATCATCATTCAATTAACCCAAGAGACTAATGCAAAATATATGTCTTACTATAAGGTTTGTCATATGAACTGTTTTAATTAGCAACAAGTAATGTCTAATTCTAATAAACAAGAATAATGAAGTCTCTGAAACCATGTCCTTCAAATACACAGGTGTAGCAGAATCTCTTGTACAGAGCAGCTCTGCCATAGTGCAAGAACAAAAAGGTGACATGCTTACTGTTGCTATATATTTAGAAGGAAGAGAACTTGCTTTCGACCAAAAATAATGTAAAAATAAGAATATTTTATGATAAAAAGCATCAGAAAAAATTTTCAATAAAAGGATAAATTACAAAACCTAAATTTATTATAGTTTATCCATTCATTTGCCTTCTAAAGAATGACTGTTAGATTCTAAACAATCAATATTATATTGGTTTCAAATTTATAATTTGAACTTTAACTTATGAATCATTCTATTTTCATTAAAAGTATCAGTCTTCTATTCATTGAAAGGAAAAGCTCTTTAAATGATGGTGAAAAGAGAGAAAAAATATCTTAATTTAAATATTCATACCAGGATTTATAATATATATAGTCTGCTATATTTGTTGGGCTAAAACTTAACTGATAATGTGTGTGTATCAGTAAACCTTTCTAACAGTATTATATATATTTTTATTCATATGCAAGAAAAATTTAACAAAGAAAGAAATCATATATAACAAGCAAAAATCAATTTAATTTTAAAAATGTATCATTTATAAAATCAGTATTTCTCTTTAATATTCAAATATTTCGCATGGGAGAAACATTTCTCTAATGGAAACATAGCAAAAGTTAAGGTATTTTAAAAGCTATTTGACTGCATGACCTAAACAGTCCTTAATACCTCTACAACAAATGAAAAAAGCTGGACTTTGAAAGTTAAATAAATTAAAATAAATGCCAGTTAAATTTTTCCACAGAAAATAATCCACCCAGAAGTAGTAGTTCTAATGGTTGTATAATTTCCATTCAATTTCTAAGAATAAGTCTAGCTGATGTTTAAACATTTCTGAAAATCTGAACCTTTCCAGGATATGTTAAAATGAGAATAGGGGTGAAAAAAAACAGTGAAAGAACTGTCTTCACATTTGATCATTCTTATAGATTATGACAAGAAAGAATTAAATAACTAAAATAAAATTATTCAATTTTATAACAGAATCTATAAGCAGTTCCTACGGCAGCATGGAATTAGACTGTTAAAGGCATTATTTAAAGACAACATTTTGATGTGTTGCAAACAAACGATGTCCTTTGTGATTATCTCTGATAAACGCAGCATCATTACAAAATAGAAACAATAAAATAGAAAGAAAAAGCTGCAGATAAAATTTGATAGACATATGTTGTATTGTCCACTTATAATGCAGTAATATCTCAATTAGGCCTAGCAGAGGACTGAATATATGCCATGGAAGCTGCCATACAAAATGAGCAGGTGGAAAGACTTAGAATATGACATGGTAAGGTAAAGAGAAACGACAATGTCATGTAGCATTAACTTCAATTACTGGGCTTCCCAGTGATTGAAAAGGCACATTCAAACACTTGTTACTTTACTTGCAAGTTTATTATGCTGGAAAGCTGCAGCAAGATAGTAATAAAGTTTAACTGTCATAAATATTCAAGTTCTTCACTTACCTCATCTGGATTGGCATTAAAGGTGAGGCTGCCTTCATCCAGCTGCATATACAATTTTCTAAAAGAAAATCCTAGAGGTAGGTTCTTATTATATATGGAACAGTGACCCCAAGTGGATTTACACAACCTGTAAAAGTAAGGTAAAATCAGATATGAAAACATTGCTATATTTAATTTCCTAAGTTAAACATGTGTAACTTGATAAAATATTAACATGAAATGATATAAAATTGGATTTTATAGTTCTAAAGTTTTAAAATCTTTAATTCTGTACTTGTTTTTTATTTGTTTACTAGTGTATAATAGACAAATGTCTTCAACTTAGCAATTTTGATAGTACTAAATAAATGTGAGTTACAAAGATTAATAATATTCAGGAGTACTTTGGTGTTAGTGACTTGGAGTGGACTTTGACTCCTAGTGACCCTGTGCAGAGTAGAACCTGCCCCATCTTTCTGCACCATCCTCTCGCCTGCCAGCACTGTATCAGACAATACTCTGCTGCTATTCAAAGGCTTTCATGAGTACTATCTGAAGTTAAATATAAACGATTAATAGTAAGGATAGCTAACATTTACTGAGTGTTTACTAGTTGCCAGGCACTATTTAAAGCATTTTAATAGCATTAGCTTGCTTAATCTTTACAACAATCCTATGACGTTGGTGCTACAGATAAAGAAACACAGATATGATAAAAAGCTTGCCCAGGGTAGCACAGCTAATTTGTGTAGAGGCAGGATTTGAACCCAAGGAGTCTTACTCCAGAGCTTGCAATCTTAACCAAGAAGCTAGAGAGGATTAAGTAACTATGTGCTCTACTGCTAAATAAAACTGAATGGGGGGTGGAGATTGCTGGGCAGGGGGAGAGCTTTGTTTTTTTAACAACACATAAATCAACAACAAGCAAACTAAACATAGAAATTGTAATTCTATAACTTCAATAAATACATGAAAAGCTGTGATGTTAAGCTTAGCTGTTTTTATATTTGAAAGCTAAAGTTTTATCTTGTTACAATGTCTAGAAATTCTGGATATATTCCATAGACCATTAAATATAAGTGCATTACTCTAGAGACATGGAGAATACTGAAATTATATTTTGATACACTTTTAATGACTCATGGTCTTAAAATTATCTGATTTTAGTGTGTGTCCAAAAAACACCTACTTGTAGTGACAAACATTAAAATAGTTTCAGTTTCTGCTATTCATTGATTTTCGGCTCAAACTTCCTTCTTTTCACAAACACACACGAACAGGAAAACAAGAAAATGTTACTGTCTCAGCCTAAAACATCAAAAATTGTGAGGATAGTAGATAATATATCTAATTTAATATGAGAATATCTTCTTAATAGTTAATTTATATCCTAGCATTAGTTTTACCAACCAAATGAAATCATTGATTCTAAAACAGAAAGTTTAGTAACTTGTTCAGAAAATTATCAATATTTTAGTAGCCTCTTTAACTTAGTCCCAAAGCTTTTGACTTTTATTTCTTAGCTACATGAAAAAAACAGAACTTCTCAACATTAATAAGCATTCAACACATCCAAAGTTAAAACTTTGTTAAAACAAAGTAAAAACTAAGCGAACTTTTAACTTAAAATGCTGGAAGCAATTTATTACTAAGAAAAAATATTCAAGCATCATAGAAATAGGCATAATTAGGGGCCGGCCCCGTGGCTGAGTGGTTAAGTTCACGCGCTCTGCTGCAGAGGGCCCAGAGTTTCGTCGGTTCAAATCCTGGGCACAGACATGGCACCACTCGTTGAGCCATGCTGAGGCGGCGTCCCACATGCCACAACTAGAAGGACCCACAACTAAGAATATACAACTATGTACCAGGGGGCTTTGGGGAGAAAAAGGAAAAAAATAAAATCTTTAAAAAAAAAATAGGCATAATTATGTGATAAATAATAAAAGAAGCATTTATTTCTTTCAGAAATGAACAATTCAGATTTAAATCCCAAATGAAGAATACATTCTGATTGAGTTCAGATAAGCTCAGAAATAAACATTTTTTTCAAAGTTCAAATATAAGATCACAAATTAAGTTTGCTGGGAATACTAAAATGTAGAAAAGAGGTTATAAATAAAGAATGAGTCAGTTTTGAAGTATTTTTATTTCTTCTTACATTAAATGACTAAAAAATTAATAACTAATTTACTTTAAACACTACTAAATAATAGAATTGCCTCTCACTTCCATAGTACTTTCACTATAACAAAACAATGAGAAAATAACAAGATGACACTGATGAATTTTATCTATTCAGAGATTGAGAACTGAACTATATAATTGCCACTTAATTCTGTAGCATCAGGAAGCCTGAGTCAGGAACGTCATTGTTGGTAATACATTTTTACTGAAGTTTGGCTATTTAGATAATTTATTAATTCTCTCAGATTTTCATTCAGAAATTATTTAAAGTCTCAAAAAGACTTTTGTTTTTAGATATGTTTTACATTGTTAGGAAGTCCCATTTTAAAATGATGAGACTTAAATAAACGTTAGTAAAGAATGCTGGAAAACCCAAGATCCAATGATTCTTCTATGTTTGGTAACATTTTCAAGACTCAAGTATATGATTCTATTTAAGGAGTCACTAGATTCCATAAAATAGATTCTATTCCACCAAACGTTCTTAGATTTATAGCTTAAATTTAAACTAGTATAATAGCTGCTAAAATTTAGAAATCTACTTTCACTTCAGCAAGTAGATTATCTCCTTGCTTTCTAAAACTTGCCTACTTCATCGATGAAATGGTGGTTAGAAAAAATAAAAAAGTAGATGAAATATTCACTAGTAAAAGTTTATGCTAACACGTACCTTTGATCAAAAATATATACATATAAATAAGCAAACACACACACACATATACTCCATTTGTAACCACTGAAAACAATAAGATTTGGGGAATATTTAGGGAATAATGATTTTTAAGTATGCCTATTCTTTACATGGGAAGCACAAACTACACTAGGGAGGTGAACACTCTAAATTTTGGATTATATTCTCAATTAACAACTTGTATTTTTAGAATAAACTGAGAATTTCTGCTTTATAATAAACTGCTACATGTTAAGTGGTAACCTCTTTTCTAACTGTAGAGTCATTATTTTCTTCTACACTGTCCTCCTTTTCCCATGATTAAATTTGACTGTGATGATAACTCTATCTTTATCTTCTTAGGTTTTAATGAAAAGAAACTCAAAATACAAGTCCAGGATAAAAAGAAATAGTTCATAATACATAGTTATCTGTTATAAAAAGGACAGTTAAGCATGATTATATTTAGAGGTACCAGAATCAAACATGGTGGGTTGAACTTACCCTTGCCAGAGAAGTTCATCATTTGCGAGGTCCTGCCAAACACAGGAAGCTAAGCAGAGGTCAGTTGCATTCAGGTAGGACAAGATGGTAAAGCTTAGCTCGGGGGGCAACATTTCCAAATTAATGAATCCTTCCTGTTCTTTAGATTTCCTTGCTTTCAAAAGATGATATATGTCAATGCCTCCTTGGACTTGTTTACGATGACTGGTGTTAGGAATGCTGCTGGCAGCCATCCTCCTGCTCTGCTCTCTGCTGAGGTAGCCTTGCTCACTATAGCCTTCCTGCTGTAGCTGCTGGTTTCTGGCCACTCTCCACAGCCCCTGACCCATCTGCAAGCCTGAGAGAAAAGCCAGAAGGTAGTAAGAAGGTTACAGTAAAAAAGTAACCCACCTTTCCCTGTGGTACAACAACTCTGACACGAAGCAATCCTGTATCACGATTAACATTCCTCATTAAAGCATATTAAAAGGAGTAGTGTACTATAAAGAATACTTAGAACATCATAAGTACAAAACTTGGACAGCAAGGTTTCAGAAATATTTGGTTTGCTCATCACCTTTATCCCAGTTTGCTAAAGACTTTTAAAGTCCATAGGTGACATAACCATTTTTCACATGGTAAGATTTAAAAGTTACTGATGTTCTAAAGACTCTTACAAATTATAATTACGTGGACTTATGGGCCAGTATTAAAATACAGCTCTGATCAGAGCACAGGACTTTAGTTAAAAGGTCTCTAGGCCCTGCTTTTTATCATAACTCAGGCTAAGCTAAGCTAGCCCCTTTTAACCAAACTCCCAGATGCATAACAGCTGTGAAACAGGCTTTTAGTTTAATTCTTGCCAGTCTGCACTTAAGTTGTAGACTGTAATAAAATGTAACATAGGCCCTGAAGTCTAATTCAGAAACCTTATAAATTAGACACCTAGAACTCCAGGATAAACAGCTCAGTAATGACTATTTGGTTTTGTTGTTGCTTTAAATAAAAATTATAATTTAGACTAATTTTCCACTTCTTCTCCACACAGCCCTATGGATTCCTCAGAGGTACCTGGGAAAAGGCAGGAGAGGGTGCGCTCTAGTCTCTTCCACCTCCATTTGACCTTCAACCAGAGCAGCTCTACATTTATCTGTTACAAATATTGGACTTCCTCATATACAAATATTTAGAAAACTACTGACCTAGACTTCCTATTTGACCTTGGCCTTAAAATAACTTTTCCTGGGCAAATAAATTCATTGAGAAAAATGAAATCAGGAAGAGCTTTTAACTAATACAAATAATTACTTTTAAGATCTCTTTTCCAAACAAAATATTCTTGTTTTATAAACCCAAGTTGACTACTAATATGTGTGTCCGTATTTCAAAAATTGGGGGAAAAAACTGATTTTCATATAAAATCATTAAAATAAATATCAAAGCATGACCTAACTTTAAAATATGGTTTTGTTTTAATTAGCTGTTTACAATAAGGACTAGCAAAAAAAACCAAACAAACCAAAAAGCCCCACTGGTGACCAGAAATTTTGAAAATTATTCGGAATAATTTGAAAATTGAGTAGAATTTCAAAGAATGTCAAAGATACTTTTTAAAAAATATGTAAAAAGGCATGATCCACGTGTATATGTACTGAGTTATTGGCTATTATCTGGATAATGGTCACTATAACTGGTCACTTATTGATCAAAACAGAAAAAATAGTCCAAGATAATTTTTTACCCTTCTTCCTTATGGTGAACTGCTTGGAAATCCAGCAGCTTAAGCTATAAAAGGACGGGGGGTACAAAGAGAAGGAATATATTAATGATTTTTAAATGTGGGGAAATTTGTTTTTGCAAAGAAACCACAAAAGATAACCTTTCCTCCCTCCGCCACATACCACAATAATGGTAGCAGTTCCTAAATTAGTGGTTAAGCTATAATAATTAAATTCCTATTTTTAATATAAAATATTAAGAGAAAAGACAAGCCACAGACTGAGAGAAAATCTTTGCAAAATACTTATCTGATGGACTGGTATCCAACATATACAAAGAACTCTTAAAACCAATTAATAGAAAAATAATAACCCAATTTAAATTCTCAAGAAAATCTCACAGATGCCTCACCAAAAAAGATATACAGATAGCAAATAAGCATATGAAAAGATGCTCAATAACACGTTATTAGGCAATCATAAATCAAAACAACAATAAAATAATACTACACATCTATTAGAATGATTGAAATCCAACACTGACAGCACCAAATGCTGACAAGGATGTGGGAATGCAAAATGGTACAGTCACTTTGGAAGACAGTTTAGCAGCTTCTTACAAAACTAAACATGTTTTTACCACATGATCCAGCATTCACGCTCCTTGGTATTTACCCAAATAAGTTGAAAACTACGGCCACACAAAAACCTGCACATGTATGTTTATAGCAGCTTTTAGTCGTAATTACCAAAACCTGTAAGCAACCAAGATATCCTTCAGTAGGTGAACGGATAAACTGTCCTACATCCATACAATGGAATATTTAGCGCTAAAAAGAAATGAGCTATCAAGCCGTGAAAAGACATGGAGGAAACTTACATGAATACTACTAAGGGAAAGAAGCCAGTCTGAAAAGCCTATATAATATACAATTCCAATTATATGACATTCTGGAAAAGCCAAAACTACAGAGGGAATAAAAGGGATTAACACAGAAAAAAAAAATCGATAATAGCAACAAAAATTTGTAAGGAGTTTTAAGTTTGCTTAATGTTTAAATACGCCATGTCACATTACAACACCAGTAAATTTAATTTTGACACAAATTTAACATTTTAAGACTCACAATCATAAAGAAATTTTTTTTCTTTATGTATTTTATTTTCATCATGGCAATTTCTGTTTGAAAATATCTAGAAATCACATTGACTGCTAGGCTTATCTAGATATCTGCTGTCATGTTAGATGATTACATTTATTCCTCTCTTTTGGTTTTGCACTGCTAAAGATAAATAATCAAACATGGTAACTGTGATGTTTGAAGTCTCAAGATTTAAGGCATTTAATATTAAATTCTGTGTATTCTCCCTACAGCATCTTTCTAGTGGCATATGGTTAAGCAGCTGTTGTTACTCTCAGGGATGTTGCTAGGGAACAGAATCAGGGTGATTTCCCTAGGCTGTGGACTTCAATGGGGATACTTCAATTGAGCACCGGATAACATGATCCAGAAAGCATCCGGCTGGTAGAGAGAGGTAAAGCCAGCAGCTGGTTCTTGGAAACAAAACAAAACTTGATAAGGAGGGTGGAGGTTTGAGGCTCATATACAGGTTTCAGACAAAGAAAAGTGTATTTTTTATTTTCCTACTGCTAAACAGCACTGCAAATTGCCCTTTTGGGGCATCCTTTTCCCTTTAAAGCAGTTCTTGATACTGGGCAAGAACACAGTGTGATAAACTTCTTGGGGAAGATAATATAACAATACGTTAATATTATATATAATAGTAATATCATAAGTTTATCCTTTGGAGAAAGGAGAGGGTGTCCAGTGTTCCATCCCCACTCCCAATCTTCCTTAGGGTAACAGAGATGTGGAATGTTGGGTGGAACTGTCAGAAAAGTGATAAAATTCTTAAGAGGACATGATATCCATTGCAGAAATTGTCAAGCAAGTCATAGAGGGAGCATAATGTTGTAGACTCTGAAGTCGAATAGACTTGAGTTCAAATCCTGACTCCACTCATTATTATTTACAGGACCTTGGGGAATTTACTTGACTATTCTAAGCTGTAGTTTCTTCATATGTAATGTGATAATTTGCATTTTATATAATAACAATACCTATAGCTCAAAAGGCTGTTGTATTAAGTGAGATAATGCATATAAAGTTCATTCTACAACAAATAATCAACAAAATTTTAGGTATTTGTTTTGACAAAATCATATTTTCATAAAGTGCAAACGATGAGCACTTTGTTATTAATGATACTTTAATCGTCCTGATGTTCTGCCTGCTAAATAAACTCATTTGTTCACGTTGACAGGTGTACAGCTTTGCAGGGTTTGTTCACACAATTCTTCATCTCCTTTAGTTATCTGATACTTCAGCCATGGTTACTTTTTTCCTCATAAATCCAATTCCTTAAATCAATGAGCAAACCAAACCAAAACACCCCAAACCTAAAAACAAAAAGCCTATGTTATGTTCCACAAAAAAATTTCAAAGGTCAGCATGCCTTACAACAGTGCCAATAGCAATGGCATGAAACAGGTCCATGTGCTAACATTAGTAACCTGTCAACATCTGGCTCCAAAAGAGATACAAAATACGATACATTCTCATGCTGGGTTCTGGCATGATTTCAAATTCTTGAAAACAAGTGTTTGGCCTGAATCAACCAAAACTTGACTTCAAAGTACAAAAATCTTAAGATCTGTCTTAAAGTTTTAACAAAATTTTGGTATAAAGATTTTCAACATTGAAATAGCATTATAATAGATATAGTACTCTGTGTTTGTGCCAGTTATTTAGCCAAAAGAATTAAGCTGCATAGCAGAATCACTGAATATGCAAAAAGTTTCATATTGAAACAAATTAAAGACAAAAGAAGTTTTTGTACTTGAAATAGTTTTGGTGTAAATATAAATTCTGTGATGAAACCATAACCATTGCTGATAACTTATGTGTTCACTCAAAACAGGTTAAGGAAAATAGAATATTTATTTCTTGGAAATAATATTTACTCTCATAAAAGGATAATTAGTCTATTTCATGTTCAAATAAAAGAAATATAGTCAATCCTGTAATTCATGCAGTTCTGTTCTATAAAGTCACTGCAAACACTGAATTAGCGAATACTGAACCACTGCTCCAGGAGAAACACAGGGTTAGGTTCCTGGGAGCCTCTGGCCACATTTTGGCTACTGATCAATACATAATCTTGTTCATGAGTGTTTCTGTTTAAAGACACCTTACGTAATATACATTGTTGATTCGTTAACATCAAACTCACAGTCCTGCTGGAAGCTTATCTAACACAGGTATTTTCTCTGTAAAGCCCCATCACAGCCTTCCAGCACTCAGGAACACCAGACAGCACTTCAGCACTAAGCTTGGGGGCCATTTTAAACAGTGAAATCAGCAAAACAAAAGTACAAAAATGTGAAAAAAGTGTCACTAAACAGACCATGAAAAGGACACGTTTACAATATGAGAGTAAAACAAGAAGGCAGAACACTGCCTTCCTCAACCAGGAATGTGTGCCTCACAGACCACAGATTTTGCAGCTCTGCACATCTCTGGGTCTGACGGCGAGTATGCCATGAGTACTGATTTGGGGGATGAAAAAATAAATTTTAGTGAGTAGGCAAATTCACAAATATAAAATCTACAAATAATGAGGATCGACTGTAAATTAATAGCATTCAAGATGTCCCAAGCTTTTTCTTCCAAATTTGAATTTATTTTGTTTCAACTTTCTTTATCATTTTTGGAGGATTTATAAAATCCTTTCTAAGGAACTTCAAAATGAAACCAAAGATATTTTCTCTTGGTCTCCAAAAGTAGAAACAGTACTTCATTATTTATCATCTGACAGAAATAAATAAAATTTTCATAATTACTTAGGTTACAGAGGAGAAATTATGCTAACAAAGAATTCTCTAGAAGATTTCAAAGTTGAAATTCTTCCTTTCAGAGGAGAAAAAAAATTATGGGGAGAAAAATTAAGGCAAGTAGGATACTACATGTTCTTATTTTTCAGAATAGTAATAAAATTGATACTTAGAAACAAAGATTTAGATACTATTTAGTAAGTTTAATTATATCTTACAGAGAATGATTAATACAAAATAAAATAAATCTCAGGACTCCTTTTTAAATTGGATGAAGTATCAAATGAAACAGTGGCCAAACAGGAAAATGAATATTATTCAAGAATTTCTGTTTTCCTGGAATTATGTGAACATGGCTATCAACTTAATTAATTTTCATCATTTTAATAGAATAGTCAAGTAATGCTCCCTGGCAGAGCTATTATACGCTGTTTCACTTTAAGGGCCAAATATTCATGTTTGATTCTGTACTACCTGCAAATGCACTGATGTACATGAGTACATGTACATGCAAACGTCTCATGTGGACAGGAGACTCAAAAGCCTGGCACTAATGGCTACTGAACAGGGATTAGTAACCAAACTGAGCAGCCTTGAACACTCAGTGGTACCGTGGACAAATGTCACATCAGTTGAGATAGTTATTTTAATTTAGTCTCATGGATTAGAATTTCATATTTTGGTCTCTATTATCATATCTCACATTTCAAAGTTAACTTTCTGTTCCTAAAGTCCTATACTGCCATGGCACAGTAGCTGGGATGACATAAATGCAAATTAACAATTTTAGGAAGATTTTGGCATTTGTCAAAAATAAAGTCTTTGAAAAATATTTACCAAGAAGAGTGCATAAAGCTTCTTGTTTAAATAAATGTTAAGCAAACAGCCACTATCATCTCTAAATGACCTGTTGTACCCCTACCTGACAACATTTTAGGCATATTACATCTATGGTTATTATGCACATATGGTGTTTTTCCTTCCACAAAAGCTCTTTTGGTGTTACATAGCTTAATTTTAGCCAGCCCTGGTGGTCTGGTGCTTAAGACTCAGTGCTCTCATTGCTGCGACTGGGGATTTATCTCCCTGTCAGGGAACCATAGCATCAGTCTGCAGGTTCTCACACTGTGGTGGCTGCATGTTGCTGTGATGCTGAAAGCTATGCCACTGGTATTTCAAATATCAGCAGGGTAACACACGGTGGACAGGTTTCAGCAGAGCATCTGGACTAAGACAGACAAGGAAGAAGGCCCTGGCCACCCAATTCCGAAAAAACTAGCCATGAAAACCCTATGAATGGCAGCAGAGCACTGTCTGATACAGTGCTGGAAGGTGAGAGGATGGTGCAAAAATACCAGGCAGGGTTCCGCTCTGCTGTACACAGGGTTGCTAGGAGCTGGACTTGACTCAATGGCACTAACAACAAACTTAATTTTAATATTCTAAACTGTAAAATTATTCAGTTAATGCTAACATGGTTTTAGAAATAGGTTTTAATACAGGACCAGGGTAAATATAAATGGTAGGGTATCATCTCATTAACATGATTTGTGACATATCAGTTGGACAGCAGATAGAAGAAAGAATGTTCTAATTCACTTATGATAAAATCTCTTATGGTCAACTCATGGCTTCTTGTTAAAGACGTAAGATTGAGTACATATATTTATCACCTTTCGCTCCTATTAAAATGAAAGAAAAGGAACAAAAAAGGTAGAATCTAAACCTAAAAGAGAAGGAAAACAGGATGTTGAATGGACATGAGATTTCAACAGGTTTCTGTAAGATGAAAGTAGGAGTGGTTACTAAGGAAGCCAGGAAAAGGGAGGAGGGGGATCATCTGGAACAGTGCAGGGAGGGAAGAAGTTTATCTACCTTGCAGAACCCTTAAGAGGTTTTTGGGGGTCCAAAATATTGTATCAATATGAGAATAATTCAGAATAAAGTAAGGAACAAAAATGAGAGGATTAACGTCTGTGAGTCACTGTTTCCTTTCTTACACAACAATGAAAATAAGATCCCTCTTTACAATTTTTGCGAGAATTAAATGAAATAATATATGTAAATGAAACACTAGACCACAACCTATCCCCCAACAAACATACGTCACGTGTCTAGAATGCTTAGGCATCTATTCCAACCCCTTTCCCTTATCCAGGTAAAACGAAAAAGGGTTTTCTCTAAAGAAATTGAATGACCCTAGAGAAAAGACGTCCCTCCTCTTCTCCTAACATTTACAAGTGGCCCAGCATAACGTGCTTTCAAATCAATCAGCCCAAAGCAGGGGCCACCAGCCCTAACAATGCATACATCTATAAATCAACTCATTATTGTCTCAAAGACTCAATATTCAATTATTAAAGCGTGGCTGAAACACTCACAATTATTTGGTTTATTTTTTCCTGATTTCTTCCAGTGACTCTTCAGTAAAAGTTAACAATTTAATTTTTATCTTAATCTAATAGGTATAATTATAAAATCTTATACTCTACAGATTATATATTTTGAGAATTTGCCTAGAGTAGGAATCCACTGAGGCTCTGCTATATTTGAATATAGTAAAAAGTTGCATCTTTCTCCCAATTTTAACCTTTCCAGTCCACTTGGGACCCCCTTGAGGGCTACCAAGAAACTCCTAAGGCAGTGTTTCTTAAATTTGGATTATAAATGTGTGACTGAGCTAAAACAAAACAAAAGCAATGGGATAATGTCAAAAGGGACATTAGAAGCCAATTTGGAGGAGCTCCTATTGGTGACAACTGAAACAATGTGGGCATCAAAATAAAAGTAAGGATAGTAATGGATTATAATTCATCCTATAAAAAGAGAATCCATGAGCCTACACTGATGATCAATAAATATATAAATAAAGAAGAAAGGAAAGCTCTTCCTTACAGTAAAATGCTGACCGACAAAGATAGAAGGAATAATGAAGTTAGGAAAATCATCATTTTGCAAGCACGATAGAAAAAATAATTCAGGCAAGAATTACCAATGGATGCTGAATCTGGAGTTATGATAAAGAATGAAATATTTACAGAGTCTCAAAGTATCTCCCCACATATTACTCATTAATTACAGAAAGAAATTAAGAAATCAGACAGTACTTAACCAAATGATTAAGATCAACCTTTACCAGTAAGAGACAAATGAACATTACGTGCCTCTGGATGTGATATACTCTAAGAAGGACACAATATCAATTATACAGTACTCCAACCAAAAATGTATAACCTGAAACAAATCATGTGGAATATCAGAGAAACCCAAATGGAGTCTGTAAACGAGATAATTCTTTTCTTCAAAAATGCCAAGGCCGTGAAGTCAAAGAAAGGTGGAGGAACCATTTCAGATTAAAGGAGACTAAAAAACATGGCATCTAAGTGCAGTATGTGGACTGGATCTTGTACTGGGGAAAAAAATTGCAATAATTTTTTATTTTTATTATTCTATTATTGGGATAATTTAAAAAACTAGACATATGGGCTGAAATTGGATAAAAATATATCTATGTTAAATTTTCTGAATTTGGTAACTGTTCAGTGGGTATTCAGGGTATATTCTTGTTCTTAGGAAACACACTGAAGTGTTAAGCCATAATGTATGCAACCTAGTCTCAAGTGGTTTAGAAAACCAGTAACATCTACCTCTAGATAGAATGATACACCAAAGTTACAAATTTTTTTAAATTGGTAAATCTGGGTACAGGTTATATACTAGATATTTTTATTAATCTTACAACCTTTCTGTAAACAGAAATCTGGTTGTGGAATCCAGGCATGTGAATTTGAAAAAACTCTGAGTCTGACGTGCACTCAGATTAAGAATGACTGCCCTTGGGCTTAATGTAATACAGACTGAACGCCACGATTAAGGAGATGAGTGCTCAGCACTACGGTTTAAGGGTAGTAGGAGATCTGGCAGGGAAAACATCAACATAGCCAGTAAGAAATATTTTTGCCATTTTTCATAGAAATTTTTATTTTAAAGGGGAGAGAAAATTTTTAAAGAAAGCAGGAACAAAATACCCCTTTAATTTATTTTGTGTGTGTACATTTAAGGCTTGGAATTTCTGGGTGTGTTCCCACACGATATTCATTTATATAATATTTAATAATATAATTATTAAACATATAAATTGTTTTTGTACTATACATTGCCATTTATTTAATGCTTGCTCTGTGCCAAGCATTCTGTTAAAGTTTTTATATGTTATCTCATTTTAATCCTTAAACAACCCTAATGGTTAAATACTATTCTAATTTTACAGCTCAAGAAATAGTGACCCAGAGAGGTTAAGCAACTTTTCCTGAGATCTCATAGCTGGGAAATAGAAAATTTAGGATTCAAACTCAGGTCTGAGTCCAAAGCTTTTATTCTTAACCACCAAACCTTATGCCCAGAGCTGTTAGAGCCCACGAATGGCAAAGGGAATCCACCATCTGTTTCTTTATCACTGGCTCTCATCTCTTTTACCCCTGACACTGCTTACTACCTCCACTATTGTTCCCAGCTACAGCTTCTATTTCAGGCTACTGTTCTTGTGGAAAGCACACAGGCTCTGATGTGAAAAAAGATCTGGTTCAGACTCTAACACAGAATCTGATTAGCCTGCGGTCTTTATTTTCCTCATCAGAAAAATAACGGATAATTCTTATCGCATGGGGCTTAGAAGGGATAACATTTAGAGAAGCTAGCTCATAGTAGGTAATTTACAGTAAGAGGTAGTTTTGTAGTCAGCCCTCATCTCCTTTTAAACGATAACTCTTATACAGAGTATACCTGATTATTTTGGATTTAATTACCTGAGCAGTTATAATCCTGATTTTAAATTTCACTAATTTAGGATCTGTGAAATTTGGAGAGATGCCATTTACCTTTCCTAGGAAAAAATAACAACTAGTAAATATATAAAGTAAGAAAAAGCTAACTTTGCTTAGATTGATACACTATGTATAAAAAGAGAGTTGGGCAAATAAGATCAAGTATTTAGCGATCAGTCAGTGATAAGAGAGATACCATTTTGGCAGTTAATTACTACCATCATCTTCAATCACTATCGACATGTTTCTAGAAATGAAAACTTCAAGACTTCATGGGAAGATTCAACAAGTCAAAAGGCCTTTTGCAATATCACAAAATAAATGTCAATTAATAAGAAGAAATTTCTACTAAAGATCTTTATAACACCGTCACATCTCCAGTAATTTGAATTATAAAGTGCTTTGTGGATAGTATGTTAACTTCTTAGATCTTTGAAATCAATGTTTCAAAAATCATTGAGATTGGTATTAAGCCTGTTTCTTGATTACAGAATACTAATATTTAGTCAAACATATATTCATTAAGACAATAATAATTTTGGACTCACCTATCATATTGTGCTTTTATTCAATTTTATTATAGTTTACTTATGAAAGGAAATAAAAATTAAAATTATACACACACACACACACACACACACACACACACACATATATACAAGCAGTCCTTGCTTTGTATGGTACTGTGCTAGCTACTGGTTAAAAGCTATGGGACCATGGGACCATGGGACCGTCAAAGCAAGGCCACAGTTCTAATATGCATGAGTTTCAGTTAACATGGTACCATGTGAAGTAAGAACCGTCTATAAATACTAAGATGAGGAATTGATTCCACACAATAGGCTACATGGATAAACCCAGTACCAAACACAGTGCCTTAGACATATAAAGTACTCAGTAAATATCTTTTGACTGGATGAATGGATGAATGGCAAACAATGCTAAAAAGCTTAGGGGCGGGTGCAGTGGCACAGCGGTTAAGTTCACATGTTCTGCTTTGGCGGCCTGGGCTCCACCGGTTCAGATCCTGGATGCAGACATGGCACGGCTTGGCAAGCCATGCTGTGGTAGGTGTCCCACATAGAAAGTAGAGGAAGATGGGCACGGATGTTAGCTCAGGGCCAGTCTTCCTCAGCAAAAAGAGGAGGATTGGCAGTAGTTGGCTCAGGGCTAATCTTCCTCAAAATAATAATAAAAAAAAAACCTAATTAAATGAAGCTTGACTTAAACTTCACATCTTTTAAAAATTAACTCAAAATGGATAATAGACTTAAAATGTAAAGCATAAAATCATAAAACTCTTAGGAAAATACGTAGAAGGAAATACTAGGGATCTAGGGCTAGGCAAAGAGTTCTCAAACTTGACATCAAAAGCACGATCCATAAAAGCAAAAACTGATAAAGCGGACCTGATCACAATTAACAACTTTCGCTCTCTAAAATCCCATGTGAAGAAGATAAAAACATAAGCTACAGACTGAGAGAAAATATTTGCAAACCACATACCCGACATAGAACTAGTATCTAGACCAAATAAATAACCCTCAAAACTCAACAGTAAAAAATCAAACAATTCAATTAAAAATGGCAAAAGATATGAACAGATATTTTGCCAAAGAAGAAAGTGTACAGGAGATCTCTGCATATTTCTTGCAACTGCATGTCTCTACAATTATCTCAAAAAAAAAAAAAGACAGAGAATTGTACATGGGTGAATTTTATAGTATGTTAATGATACCTCAACAAACTCCTTTAAAAAAAAGAATTAGAAACTCCAATGAATGCTCTAAAGAAGGTGACCAAGGACACAGAAAGTATAGCGTAATTTGAGAAACGTTAACTATTTTATATTTCAGGAAATCCAACTAGCTATTAAAAATCTATGACCTATGAATTATCTCTAACTTCCTGGAATTTACGATACTATAGCTCAAAAGAAGACAGCATCAAGGAATACAAACCCTTAAAGATATAATGATATTTTGAATATTTACATCGGATCCTATTTACGCAGGAATTGACAATAACTGGGTAAAAGCATAAATGCAAAAAGATTGATATTTGTGTGCCTCTGACTTGGTGCAACTAAAAAAAAATTAAAGAGAAAACGTATAATTACTTACACCTGTTTACCAAAAACATCACCACACCATTAAACTTGAATACAACCTCCACTTCCTCATTCCTCAAAACATACAAAACTAACATAACCTCCATTAATAAACCTGACTAAAAATCAAAGTATATAAACTAAAGTGAATTAATCTGGATTGCTTCAAATAATATTGCCATATTTCTAATATGTGGAAATGATCTTATTAAAAATATTTTCAAAATCAAAGGAAGTTTTGTTTAAATCTCCTGAATTCTTGTATAACCTAGTTTCTATTAAAATAACAATAGCAACCTTAATAATAACACTTTTATTATGCACTGAATAATTATTTGGAAGAGCCTACCTTTTTAAAAAAAACTGAGTAGACCTTTTTGGTTTTTAAAATTAATTTCTAGTTTTATTATGCTGAGATTAGAGAACGTGGGCTACTGATGTCTGCTTAAGAGAAATAGGTAGGTTTTCTTGACACTGCTATTCTGGAGGGTGAATTTAAAATTGGAGCTCCAATTACACCATATGCTGTGTGACCTGAGATATTTCAGACAAGGTTTCTGAGCTTCAGTTTCCTAAAAAGTGGGGGAAACCACTCCTCTCTATTTTACAGGGTTGCATGAACCTTAACTGAGATAACATATATAAAAACATCTTTTAATTGGTACAGCACTATTTAGGTCCTGACTCACTTTTATTTTCTAATGCAAAAAAAAAAAAAAAGAAACAGCTATAATTTTATGACATGATTTTGGATATAGTTCTCTCATTTTTTAAAAAAGAAATACAGTTTTAGTCTAAACAAATCTTTTATAACATACCATGAAGGCCCTTCCACCTAGCAGGCAGTATGAGTTAGATAAATTACCAACAACTACATCAGTTACTAATTTACTAAAGCTTGTAAGAAAAATAATACTTTTCTATTTACTTCCAGTAGATGGTTACTTTCTAAAAGAGATGGTCTTTTTGACCGACTATTTGTAATGTCTTGTTCTCTTTTCCAAAGAGTAGAGTATTACCACAAAAGAATCAGAAATTATTTTATAAATAGCTGTTGGTCTATCTAATATAAAGGCTATCTGTAAAATATTAAGCAGCTTTAATCAAAACATCTCTATGTAATAAGTTAAACATCAAATAAAGCACTATTCTATAAGAAAAGGGTAACTGCACTGATGCTTTTAGTAATTCTGTGGCACTAAGATTCAAATAGCACATGCTGTGGTGACAACTATATGTAATAATGGTTTATAATTTAGGTGGAGAATGCACAGTGGAGGATGAGAAGACTAGAAAGGAGGCTGGAGGTCTCAAAAAAGCATTCTTCTTTAAATGCTTTTGTTTGAAGCAAACCAATTCCATAAGTCTCTTCCTGAGCAAACAGTGTTAAATCACTGGTATGTGATGATAGACACATAAATAACCTCATTTAAATACTCATTATAAAAGGTTAGTTTTCTTCAACATTTCTTAAATACCTAAATAGGGGAATCTTAAGAAATTTCCTATCTCAGATAAAGATATAAAACGTATATCAAAAGAGACGTCTTTAAAATGTAAATTCTACTAAGACTTAAAAGATGAAGAAATTCACTTATTTATATTTTTTTAGAAATTTTCAATTAGAAAGTAACAACTGGAGTTTTGATGATTTTAAGTTTTAAAAATCTTTAAGTGATATCATGTGACATTACTCAATGGCATAAGAACATGGGAGATTCAGTGAGAAAATATTTTCTATGACATTTAGAGTCAAATTTGCAGCCCAACGTTTATTTCTCTACTTCCAAAAGGAGAGACCACCAAAGCAGTTTAGAACAGACAAAGAAGAGAAATTTGGAAAAAAAAAAAAGAGAGACAGAGAGCGAAGGGAAAAAAGGAAAAAACCTGATAACCAATCACACTCCTAAAATTGAAAAGCAACAAATGTTGAGAAATGAAGGAAGAGTACGTCAGTAAGGAGGTCTTTCTAAGGAGAAAAGGGAAATAGCTAAGTACCAAGAGGTCACAAGGTACATTAAACACATAAAGAACACCCAGTCATTAAATTTAAAGATCTGGTCCTGCAAGAGCAGTTTTTGTTACTAAAAGGCATACCATGTGTAGCTTGTTTTTTTTTTTTTAAATTCAAAAAGATTTACAATATTACTTTGTTTTCTGAAGGTTTTTTCCGGTTCTTTAATTGGATTCTATAATGAGTGTTACCAAGTGGCATCTAAATAAATGTAAAAATTAAAATGTGTCATTTAAATGTAACCAAAAAGCTGAGAACTGTAGGCTTATTTAATTTCTTAGGCTTGTTTTGCAAGAAACATTCTACTGTTTTTAACTTTTAAATAAATTTATCATACTTCTCACTAGCATTATTTTTAATGCACTGGTTCTTACTTAACTGCACTATTTATTCAACCCAACTGTAATCAGCAGCTGCCATGGCAGCATATGCAAACCCACCTCCTTGGGGCACATGACACTCCATGTCCACTAACCACAATGGCCATTCCATTGTGAGTTGTGGAATTAAAAAAACAAAACAAAACAAAAACTGTAATTCTCACAGAATTGCTTTTACAGAAATAAGACAAGGTATTAAAATAAAATAAACATTAAGGGCAACCTGAAATACAAGGGAAGTTAGAAATGAGGTGACAAAACATCTAATAATGAAAAGAGACTGACACAAACATAGATTTGATTCAGGCTCCTACTCTTAACTGGTTGTATGGGGCAAGTCCCTTATATTTGGAAGTCTCAGTTTCCTCACCTGTAAAACAAGGGTTTTAAACTTGATGATCCCTAAGGTTTTGTTTAGCTATAAAATTCTACGATTCTGTAAAATGAGAAAAAAATCCTACAAAGTAAAATAAAATGAAGAGGTGATGGAGATAGGTGTGTATGTATGTGTGGATATAGAATCTCTCTTTTCCATCTCTCTGTTCCCCAGGTTTATAACTTCTACCAACCACTACTCAATATGAGCAAACAGGGGCTCTCCACACACGGCTCTTGCTAAAATTTTGTTCCTTCATTCAAACAGCTTACGAAATTCTATGGAATGTATTCTTGAAGAATACGCGAACTGCTCATCACAGAGCTAAACTCCCACAACTTGCTGCCTAAACTTGAAACCACAAATATCTTTTCTCATTTCTGTATCACTAAAATACTTGCCCCAAATATGACATAAACTTATTCAAGTCAGGAAGTTTTCATTTTATTTTAGAATTTATGTCAATAAATTGGTCAGAAAAACAAAACGAGAAAAAATAAAGAAACAGGGAACACAAGTTTCTAGTAGATGTATTTCTTAAAGTTGTTTTAAAATTTTAAGTAAAATAATTCAATGAAAGAGCAACATGAGTTAAATGTATATTTCATAGATTTCAGTATTAATGATTTGATGCTTTATCACAGGCCAGACAAGACGTTAGCCTCAGTTTCCAAATTGGAATCAAGATGTAGGTAAAAAAATAGTTGTACATAGCAGCTGGTAGTAACAAAACCATCATTTTAATGACTAATTTCAACGCACTGTGATCAAAGAAAAGATAATCTCTTGGTAATTTGATCTTTTTATATTGTTAAATGAAGAAAATTACTATCTTTTAATCTATGCAAAGGCACAATAAACACACAAAACATTCCCTATTAAACTGATCATATATAATAAATTATGACGCATGTTTTAGCTTATGTAGCAGTTATTACCATAAGATATTTTGTGGGTGGAAGTATTTCAATTGTGTTATTTTCTCAAGCATCTGTTAAAACTTTGCAGACATCTAATGGCCCAAAACTACATTAGTTTATTGGCTGTAACCTACTATAAATGAACTATGTTAAACTGATAGGGAGCCCTGACTTAAAAGCCAAATTTACAATTTGAGAATTGACACATTCAGGCTGGTTAAGCTCCTGAAGTATAAAAGATAAACTTAAATAATACTTTACTAACAGATAAAGATACACAACATCTTTCAAACCTAGAAGCAGCACAGGCAATTTTATAGTGGATCACAGACAAAAGAGTGTCACAACAAACCCTGAAGCTTGTACCTTTAAATTCCAATAAGTGTATATGGTTCACTAACAAAAGTTGTGCTGGTGACTTACAGCCAGGTAATGCTGAAAGAAGATGCCTGCCACCTAATAATACTTACGACAGACATACAAGACACATTTCTATTCTATGACACACCTCTTTCATCCTTATTGGATCTCATACCAACATAAAGACTGTCACTGACCTGCATTCTTTCTAATCTAGAACGGCTTACTTCTAGCCTTTCCTAACTTTTCTCCTCCTTAAAAGCTATCTTCGCTCATGTTTATTTTGATACAATTTCAACCACATAAAATGGCAATAGGTAAGGAATATCCAGTCTCCAGCTGTGATATGCTCTGCTCATGAACACCCTAAAAACACAAACATTCCTCACACACATCATCCCTCAGGTAGTTTCCTAGAGCCCCTCTTCAGATAATTAGTAGGAAAAAAGACCAAAAAAAAAAAAAAAAAAAACCTTTACCAAGAGAGAGAATGCTTGTACAAGTTTCTTTCTTTACAACCTGTCACTTCTCCTTGTCTGACTGCATTTCTGTAGGACGCATTTTTGATCAATTATTTCCACCTATTAATTCCTAAAAGTTATCAGCAAGACTATCTGTGTTAGGCAGCCTCTAGAAGATCCTTAGCATCCTGAGATTCATGCCCTTGTATAATCCTCTCTCCAATGATTCTGAGTTGGACTTACTGACTCCCTTCTAACAAATACAATAAGGCAGTACTGACAGACAATACCACTTCTGAGATGAGGTTATAAAAGACTATAGAGAATCTTGGGTGCTGACTGCTCAACCTAGGGGAAGCCAACTGTCATACTGTGAGGTGGACCTATGGAGAAGCCCATGTGGTGGAGAACCCAGGCTTGCCAACAACCAGGAAAGCCCACTTGGAAATGGATCCTCCTCCCCCTGGATGGAGCCTTCATATGAGATCACAGCCCCCAACTACAGCTGGCCTACAACCTCACGAAAGAACTTGAGTCACAGGCGCTCTGCTAAGCTGCTTCAGAATTTCTGACCCACAGAGACTGAGATAATAAATGTTTGTTGTTTTAAGTGGCTAAGTTTTGGGGTAATCTGTTACTCAGCAATAGATAACACAGTATCTCATCAGACAAATTGTAGAGTCAACTTGATAAAAATGGGAAGTTCCCTGGTCAATCTGAAAAACAGAATAAAATTTATTTTTCATTCTGAGATCTCAATTTTGTAAGCCATTTTCTTAGGGGGAAAAACCCCTCATATCCCAGAAACACGGTTACCGAAATCCAAATATTAAAAGAAAGAGAAGGAAAGTTGAAATGGAAAACATAAATTAGTTTCGCTTTGCAGTAATAAAGGTCACGATATATAGATTTGGAGATTAACACCTAGGATCCTTGAAAATAAAAATTCCACTTGTTAAAATAAGTAGATACAAATATTAAATTACTAAACACATACAGGGCCTGAAATTTAAAAAAAACAAAGAAACAACTTAAATGCTGAGGATTGAGATTCATTTACGTAATTTGACCCAAAGAATATTTGAGCACCCACCATGTAAGAAACTAGAGTCCAGGCAGAGAGAGACAAACAAGAGACGATAAATTAAGAATTTGCCGAATTTATAACCAAAGTTTGACGGCTGAAGCCACTGGGAATCCACTGTGACCTTAACTGTATGTGTTTGCATTCATCTCACTGGAAAGTATGTAAAGAATCGAAAACTGTGCCTACGCACCAAAACCCCCCCACAAAAACCCACCGCACTTGAAAAGCAACACTTGGGCAAGAGAGTAATCCTTGCCATTCCTTGGCTTTATTTCGGAAGGAAGCTGAGTCACTAACCTGGGGTCCCAAACTGACCTATATACCTCAATGGCCTAGAAACACAAGAAACACACCTACTCCCGCCTCCTGGCACAGATTCCTCATTTTAATAAGCCAGCACCGCTGTCACTCAAGATGCCCTGCACTGTCATTGGTCCCAAAGTCTTGCTGGTTGGCAAGTTTCTGCCAACTGGCAACCACCGGCTGCCTTTATTTCCGAGAAGAAAAGTAGGGCTGTACAGGGAAAAGAGGCAAGAACGCTGAAATATCTAGGCTGATGCTTGTACCTGAGCAACCTGTGATCCCCACCGCCGCCGCGACGAATCGGCCTCTGGGCGGGGGCTTTGAACCAAAAAGAAAATGGCTCAGCCGGGAACTGGAGCCCAGGCCATGGAGAAGCCGGCCCAAACTTTACTTGTTCACGACGGTGGAGGTGCCAGCTGTGAGAATACCAGAAACAGCACTGGATCCCTCCCGAACTCGGCGCGCCTCAACCTGCAGCAACCTGAGCAGCCGACTTGTACGAGTTTTGACGTTTCCTATTGTTGCCGGAAGTGACGTTTGGGTTCTGAGCCGTAAAGAAGAAGCATTTTTATCCCCGTTGTTTACGATTCGCTGTAGAGTCCCTGTTTTTCACCATGCAGCCCGAGCCACTCTGCGCATCAAAACTAAACAAACCTCTCATATGGAACTTGGGATCGGACTTGCCATAGAGAAGGCCCTCAGCAGTGTCATTCTCCTCAGGGGTCTGGACGAACGCGGTGTGGAATCTGCGGCGAGGAATCGTGGAACGCTGAGAAGCCCGTGGCTTTGAAGGTCTTGCCGCGGGGCTTGGCGGGCTCCGACCCGCTGTTCCAAATACAAACGGTCGGCGCGGTAGGCGCGCCCGAGCGCAGGCGTCGGGCTGCAGGCGCTCGTTGCTGGAGGCAGGGCACCGACGGCTGTTTCTGGTTGCACGAGCTACCTCTTCTCGCTGTTGTGCGGCGCCAGAGGCCTTCGGAGCCAGCTTCTTTGCTCGGCGGCTGCTGGGTGAGCCCGGGGGAGCTGGCGAGGCTGCATCCCGTTCTGGGCAGAGGTCACCTCTCTCCGCTGCCTTTACCGAGTCCCCGGGCGGGGGCGAATGACCAAGTTTACCTTTTCCTGCTTTTAAACCAAGTGGAGGTCGGGGAGCCCTGGATATGCCTTTCCTGTATACCCAACTGGTGTATCCTTTTGATAACAACCAATTAGGACAAGCGTGGCAGCTCATCCTCTCGGGTTAGGTTGGGAAGTTAGAAACTTATTCCTCCTGTTGGATCCCCTGAGCTGAGGAGCAGTCCGGCCCCTCGGAAATAGTAACTAGAAGGAAGAGATGAAAGTACTTGATACTTTCCTTGCTTGCATTTCCCTGGTGTTTCAGTATTTCTCCATCTTCCTAGAGGACTACAGATTTTTCCCTCATTATGAAAAAAAGATCAATCTTGAGATTTTAATTCTATAGTTGTGGCTGTAGTAGACTATTCTTCTAAAATTATCCACAGACCTTGTAACAGTTTTATATGTGCACAGAGCAGTCCCACTGGGCTATATACGTGTCCCTTACTCCCTTTGTTTTTTCCTTAATTTTCTCAATGTTCTCCCCTTCCCAGACCTTTCTCCCTGTCTCTTAGAGCAGTATTTCCCTAATATCTTTTGCGGAAAGTTTCATAAACTTGATTTTTCCTTAAGTCTACTCCTCTCTATTTTCGAGGCGTGGTTTTTAGAGAATATCTAGCTTTATGAGCTGTATCCCAAACTCTTGGGCATCGACCATAATCGTTACACTAGTCAGATTAATTGCTTCATTCTGAGCCAGCTTCACTCAGATTTTATTGGCATTCTGTTGGGAGGCGTTATGTAATGACCTCTAACAGCTATGAGATTGAACTAGATCAAAAGCCTTAAACTGTTATTTTGTACCATTTTCGCAACATCTCCGTCAATAAGTTCAATTGGGCAGATCTGACTTGTACAGAGAACTTTCTGGAGGAAGCTAGGAAGCAATATTGAGACCATCTTAATGGGTGAATCTATGCTACAAGCTGAGTAATATATCCTTTCTTCTTTTAATTTACTTTAAGGGATAAGGGTTATAAAGTGAAAATGTTAAGCAATTTTTTCAAAAGTAAGTTATTTTTCTTCTCTGAAAGTACTACGTTAAAGTGTGCATAAGGTCTAGATTGGCTTCTTTTAATACCTTAATTTTAGTGTTTTTCAATTTTATGATAGACTTAGTGAAGCCTTTCATGAAAATGTAGAGTAGTAGCTGTAATTTATTTTTATAATACTCACATTTTTTATCCCTGTATTTTTTCTATCCTGTTTATCACTTATCTCCTTCACCTACAGATCCAAGCTGTACTTGTATCTTACTCTTCTTCAAAATATTTATTCTGCTGATACTGAAGAGGATGTGTTCCAGGGACATACTTTGTTGTCAGAAATTCCATTACCAGAGGTAGAAATAATATGAGACTTCCAGGGCTTCAAAGAAAGGAAAAATAGAAAGATACCATAAAGTATTAAATAAAACAAAATTACATGTACTGGAAAGATGGAATATACGTTTGGAAGTATTAAAGGAAGTCTGTGGGAAGAGATACAATTTATATTAAAGTTATAGAATGTCATGGGGGAAAAGGTGCCCTTAGAAGAATTGTGTTAAGATAGATGGGTCTATTGGTCAATGACAACACCCAAGAATATGTATTTTTGTAGTTACAGCCAGATTAGTTCCTACTTCATCTCTGCTAGGAAAGTAAAGGCTGTTCTTGGCAAGTCATCTCTCTTACTGCTTCCATATGTCTATCTATCTCCCAGTCATCCTAAAAGATGTTAAATAAGGTTTACCTTCTTGGCCGGTAGTTGGTATAATGTGATTTCAGGATCACTTCCTCTTTTTTCTAGTTAGCTCCCATTTGACAGTACATGAAATTCCCTCTGCCTAAAAATGTAAATGTTTAGTTGAAGTAATTGGTTGGCTGAAAAATACTACTAAAACCCATGCATGAGTGTGTAAATTAATTTCAATAATTAACCTGTTCTTTACCATGTTGATAAAGGAGAGGCGACTTGAAACAGGAGGATACTGGGTGGATACAGGAGGATGGGTGGTTGGTGGCTTAAAATAGAAAGCTTCCTAAATTTGGGATTTTGCAGAGTGCTTGCCTTGTTACCTGTAGTTATGTGTAGATACAAAGAAGGTGTGTAACAAGATAATTTATATCCTGGGCAACTCTTGGAATGCTGACTAGGGGGAAAAGATCACACTAACTCTACTTCACTTGATTTATGAATTGTTCTTTTTTTTTTTTTTTTTGCTGTCAATGACTTCATTTTAAAGGAGCTTCATTCCCAGAGGATTCATTACTCAAGGTATTGTTATATGTTATTTTCCTTCTATGAGGTGTCCATGAACAGTTATGAATACATATTTTGAAGTGTAGTATTGAGCTTTGCCTTCCTGGTTGGCTAGACTTACAGTGTAGAGGTCTTATGTCTCTTTCTAACAAAGGTTCTTAACCATTTATTTACCTATCTTACTATTATTTATTTTATGAACCTCCTTTGGAAATAGTCTCAGTTAAGAATCTAATGAAAACCTTAACTCGTGCAGTAAAATAAGTCATTTAAAAATATGATTCCATGGTATTATTTCCTTTGGGATTTATAAAAATGAACCATTCTATTTAAAATCTCAAATATTGTTCATGTTTTTTGGTGTACACACACACACGCATATATATACACACAGACACACACATGTTCTGTTATGTATATTCTTTATGTATATGTATTACATATGTATATGTCATACTCCTGTTTCATAGGCTCTATGTGTGTCAGCATTAGTAGACATTGCCAGTAAGTTTTCCAAAGTAATTTTACTAATTTACCCTTTCACAGCATTGTGTGAGTTTCAGATGCTCTACAGCCTACATTTTGGGTTTACTTTGTAAATTTCCTAATGATTAATGGGATTATCTTTTCACATGTTTACTCTTTTGTAAAGTTCCTGTTCAAATCTCTTTCCTGTTTTTCTATTGAGTTGTCTTCCTTTTTCTTATTCCTTTTAGGAAGTTCTTTATGTATTCTAAGATACTAATCTTTCTCTTGGTTGTATCTATTGACAGCATCAACTTCCACTCAATGGCTTATCTTTCCACTCTGTTAAGGGTATCTTTTGATGAATAGAAGTTACTAATTTTAAGTGGTTCGTTTATCAGGCATAAGATAAGAAATCTTTCTCTGCCTGAAGATCATATTCTCCTTTGTGATCTCCAGAAAGCCTGCTTGTCTTACATTTTACATTTAGATCTTGAACAAACCTGGAATTAATTTTTTGAAGCATGTGAGGTACTCTTTACGTCGAGGTCAAGATTTATTTATTCCATCTGGATATTTAGTTGACACAGTACCATTTATTTCTCCACGGCTACCCACCATCAACTTTGTCATAAATCTAGTGTCAATATATACATGGTCTGTTTCTAGGTTCTATTCTGGTCCATTGTTCTGTTTGTACGTCTTTTCGCTAATTCTAAATTTAACTTTATAATGAGTCTTAGTGGTTAAGTCCTCCAATTTTAATCTTCAAGATTGTATTAGTTATCCTTTATCTTTTGCTCGTCTGTATAAATTTTGGAATCAGCTTGTCAATTTCCACCTAAAAACTGCAAGGATTTTTTTTTGTAGGAGGTGGGAGGGAATGCATTGAATCTATGGAACAATTTATCAATTTATTGAGTCTTCCAATCCTTGATGAAAGTGTAAACCTCTTCTTATTTAGGACTTCTTTAATATATTTCAGTAAAGTTTTATAGTTTTGAGGTCTTACATATCTTTTCTAGATTTATTCATGTATATGATATTTATTAAGGCTATAGTGAATTATTTATACATATATAACTTTAACATTTTCTAATTATTTAGGGAATACAGAGAAATACAATTGATTTTTGTATATTGGCCTTCTATCCAGCAACCTTGCTGAATTCACTTATTATTTCTTTTGGATTTTTTCATATACAATTATGGCATCTGTAATGATGACATTTTTATTTGTCTCTTTTATTTATTTTTCTTGCATTTTTGTACAGTCTGTCACCTCTAGTACAATATTGAATAGAAATGATGAGAGTGGATAAGTTTGCCTCATTCCCAATCTCAGAGAGAAAGCTTTCAATATTTCACCGTTGAGTATGTTTGCCGTAGATTTTTTGGTAAATATCCTTTATCAAATGCAGGCAGTTCCTTTCTATTCCTAATGTCCTAAGAGTTATATCATGAATGAATGTTGAATTTTATCACAAATGCAGGCAGTTCCTTTCTATTCCTAATGTCCTAAGAGTTATATCATGAATGAATGTTGAATTTTATCAAATACCTGTACTTCATGTATTGAAATGATTGTAAGATTTTTCTGCTTTATTAATGTATTGCATTATACTGGTTGTTTTTTGTTTTGTTTTATACTTTGGGTTATGATCTAATACTATTTTATGAATTTTGTTGTTCAAATTGTTTCATTGATCATCGAGAGCTGTTTCATTTGGCTTCTGTGTCCCTTTGACATACTCCCATCTCTATGGGATTGGTTTGTTTGTTTTGTGTGTACTTTCTAGAACTACATAATGCTTCAGGCGCATCTTGTATATTTCCTGCCCCAGTCCTAGAATTGTCATTTTTCCAGGGAGACATGGTTCCTTTTATTGAAGAATAGTGTTACACACCAAGATCTGGATGCTAGGCGTGCTCTTTGCTACTGGGGTACCATTGCTTTTAGTCACTCTTGGCTGACAGAGAGAGGAAATATACGTGTGTATACTAAGCTGTCTATATACACATATCTATGAATATTTCAGTAGGAAATTATCTGTATCTGTGTTGAGCTAAACTTCAGTCCATACTGATGTCTCTAACTGTAATCCATTAGGCATGCCTCACCCTAGTCTCCTCCCCTTGCTTATCTGTAAATTCCCACTCCAGCAGTGAGAAACCTGGCTGCTACTATTCAGCCATCCATTTACTCAATTGTTCAATTTCCGAATATCTGTATAGAAGTATCAGAATTAACTCATACGTACATGGAAAACAGTTTTATAAGCTAGAGTACAGTGTTTATGTGCAATTTGTTTTGCCTTTAATTTCACAGTCTCCACTCATTTGCAAAGTTAGTCAACACCTTTTCCCCCATCGCCTTCTTTGAGGTTGTTTCACACATTGGGAATACAGTTAGATTCACTTGTCACACAGTCTGCATTCCTTCCTGGGATTTCCCACCTTCCTAAGTTGTTTTTGAAAAGTTGCATATATTAGTTTATTGTTTGAGGTGTACAATTTTATAGGTTTTGACAAATGCATAATGTCTATCATTACTTTATTGTAAAGAATAGTTTCCCTTCTCTAAAAAATTCCCCTGCACTCACCTCTTCAACCCTTCCTCCTCCCTCTCAGTCCTTGGCAACCACTGATCTCTGTAGTTGTTATTATCTGTACAGTTTTGCCCTTTCCAGAATGTCATATAAATGAAATAATTCAGTATGTGCCTTTGCAGTTTGATTTCTTTCATTTAGCAATATGCATTAAGGTCCATACATGTTTTTTGGTGATTTTATAGCTCATTTCTTTTTATTGCTGAGTAATATCCCATTGTATGAATGCACCACAGTTTTTTTAACCCATTCACCTATTGAAGGACATCTTGGTTGCTTTCAGTTTTTGGTGATTGTGAATAGAGCTGCTCTAAGCGTTCGAATGCAGGATCTTGTGTGTATGTAAGTTTTCAGATCAGTTGGATAAATACCTATTAGCATAATTGATGATTGCATGGTAAAAGTATGTTTAGCTTTGTAAGAATCTGTGAAACTGTGTTCCAAACTGACTGTACCATTTGCGTTCCCACCAGCAATAAATGAATGTCTTCCTAAGCATTTGGTATTGTCAGTTTTTTGGATTCTAGCCATTATAATAGGTGTGTAGTGGTATCTCATTGTTTTTTTTTTTTTAATTTGCAATTGCCTTATGACATATGATGTTGAGAATCTTTTCTTATATGCTTATTTGCCATCTGTATATCTTTGGTGAGATGTGTTTTCAGATATTTTGCCCAGTTTTTAATTGTGTTATTTGTTTTTTCACTCTCAAATTTAAGAGTTATTTGTATATTTTGGGAACAAGTCTTTTATTCAATATGTATTTTGTGTACATTCTTTCCCAATTCTTCATTCTCTTGACAGTGTGTTTTGTAGAACAGAAGTTTTTAATTTTAATGAAGTCCAGCTCATCAATTTTTTTTTTCACGGATTGTGCTCTGGTATTATCTAAAAACTCATTGCTAACCTTAGGCATCAGAGGGGTAGTTGCCTAGCTGAGTGGGTTATATGTGTCGGGATAGGAAGGGGGTGGGAAAGTAAAGATCTAGGGTTTAGCAGCAGCTTATATGGATTTTCAAATAATCATCCTTATTTCAGGGCCCCTGGCCTTATCCCTCAGCCTTTCAGAAGTATCAGGGGCCCCTCATTTCTGAACCTGTCTTGTTCCTGTTAGTTTCCTCCTAAGTAGTCAGATGGGATTGGCCTATTCTGTTAGATTTGTTATCACTCATCCATCTGCTTTCCATGTTCCAAAATTTTGTTGACGCATCCTCTGTCAAATGGAATCTCCTCTAGTTCACTTTGCCCTGGCAACTATATATGGTTTTTAATCATTTACTTTCATTTTAGTGGTGTTCAGAAGAAGGAAATAAAGGTAACATGCATTTAATCTGCCATGTTTAACCAGCTAAACCCTTTCTTTTTCACTCATCTATTGTTATTTTTTAAGTGAAGCATCTGATTGGCAACTATATAAGGTCAGAGCCCTGGGAATAACGACTAAATCTGTACTAAATTTCTTTCTGTCCATTTTTGTTTTTTGGTTTTTTTGAGGAAGATTAGCCCTGAGCTAACATCTGCTGCCAGTCTTCCTCTTTTTGCTGAGGAAGACTGGCCCTGAGCTAACATCCATGCCCGTCTTCCTCTACTTTATATGTGGGACACCTACCACAGCATGGTTTGACAAGCGGTGCCATGTCTGTACCCGGGATCCGAACCAGTGAACCCTGGGCTGCTGAAGCAGAATGTGTGAGCTTAACCGCTGCACCACCAGTCTGGCCCCTTCGTCTCCACTTTTTACTGATTTTATTTTGTAGCCTTATAAGCATCCAAAATAGTCATTGATGAAGATTATTTCAGGTTTACGTGTCTGCTCAAATGGTACTTTGTTGTCAAAATAAAATATTTGGGAGAGTGTCATATAATATTAAACACATTATAAGAACATGAACATAAGACAGTTATTTTTTGTAAGGAAAAAATATTGGGGAAAAGTGCATGTGACATTCAGGAATACACAGTAGATACAAGACAGTGCTAGGCCATTAGGAAAGATAAATTAGTGGAGAAATAGCTAAGATAAATATGTTAAGTATCTATAGGAGATATAAACAAAATAAAATAGAGAAACTTAAAAAATACACAGGTTTAACCAGTGTTTCATGGATTTTTATTTTTAGGTGAAAAATTAGGTTATTTCAAAAGCTGGAGCTGAATCTAATGTTAAATAATGGCAACAGGTGACTTAAAAAGAAGCTTACGGAACCTGGAGCAGGTGCTGCGCTCATTAAATTATCCTGAAGAGGTGGACTGTGTAGGGTAAGCTATAATCTCAAACTTTTTTGTATTCTTGGCAATGATTTGAGATATTTGATGTGGGAGGAGTATCTAAATAAAGATACAGATTTTATCTGGGTCTTCTAAAAATTTTCCTTGAAATGATTACTATATCTTAGAAAGCAGTTAGAAAGGAGTTTGCTTCTAAGTATGAATTAATGAAAAATTCCAACTTGAGATTTGAAACACCTTTTAGATGTAGAAGCACGATATATATTAGTGTAAGTTATGGTCTCTGTACACCTTTTAAACTTTATGCTTTTAGAAGTATAATGGATTTCACTAGTTATATAGTTTACCACCCTCACACATTGAGTTGGATATTTTTTTGATTTGAAAGATTCTGTTTAACTGATTTCTTGTAACAAGGTAAACCATGCTTGAGGATTGCTCTCAAGCTATAAGCTATGTCATTTACCAGACCCCACTTTGAACCTTTTGCTGTAGTTTCCACTTTCCAATTATGACTGACTTAATTTTGTAGAATGGAACAGCATTTCTATGTTCATGCCAATCTAATGTGGTGCCCCTGCCATCTTCTATCCTTTAATACTTTTTCTTCTTTGCTGGGACTATTGACTGATTAAGTATTTCTCTAAAATGCAAGCCGAAGTCTAGTACTTTTGTTTTGTTCACTGCTGTATCCCCACATCTAGAATTGTGCCTGGCACATTATTAGAAGCTAATTAGACATTTGTTCAATGAGTGTGTCAAGAGACAAGTCCAGATGAGGCACATGTTCAAGTAGTAGAGTGAAACTTGGTTAAACTAGCTACTAAGTAGAATTCTGGAGTAATGGGCTTTACCTATAAAAGTGGATATTCTAGTTGTATACTAGGGAAAGCTAACCTTGAGAGAAGGCTGCAAATGAAAGGAGAGTGAGGAGAAAGCTTGGCTCTAATGACTGTTATTACATGTATTCTATGTAAGAAGCAGAAGATATTCCATAGTCTGCTCCCATAGTGTGTACCAATCATATCTTGGTCCTCAAACAGGGAAATCTCTACCATCCAGACTTGCAGGGATGTAACCAGATTGGGTAGTCAAGTTTTCTTACTACTTTAAGCATCAACATTTTAAAAGATATTTTGGGTAGGAATAATTCTAAAATACACCAGTTATTCTCCTATCTTTTGAGTATAGCATTTAAACATTTGATTTTCTTATTGACCCCAGAGTATCATTAAAACAAAGATTTTAAAGTTATTCATAACATAGTAATATCTGCAGGGTCTCTTGAGATAGGTAATGCTACTTGCTGCTGCTTCTTCAGATTGCCTGTCCCCACACACGGGTAGACACCCCCCCACACACATATTTTGATTCTTTCTACAGTTTCCCAGTTTTAAATGTTTTCTTGCCATCTGCTGTTTTTTTGTGTTGATGTGCCAGTGTATAATGTCTGTTTTTCTTGCTGTTTCTAATCTAAATCCTTAGAAACTAGATAGCCAAGATTTTTGAGATTGTTTAATGTAAGGGGTGTTAAATGCAGACCTGGCTATTTTCTATTCATAGTGTGCATAAAATGGGCAGATTTTGCTATTCAAAGGTATTTTTTTCATTTTCTGTGTTTGAACTGTCTTACAGATAGACATGGTTGCCAGAGCAGTTTTCTCATTGGGTAAAATACTATTGTACCCATAAACATAAATGAGAAACGATTTATAATTGTCCTGAAAAACAAAATGTATTATCATCATACATTTGTTCTCTGCCTTATTAAAAAATTGGGGCGGAGATTTATGTACCTGTCTTGAATTTTGTGGAAAACAAATACATTTTATGTAAGTACATTATTACTTCACTTGAACAAGTATAACTGGCTAATTGAACAGATACCTCCTGTGCTTTGTTGTGGGAGAATCAGTGAAGGTACTTCCAAGTGAGAAAATAAGATCCATATGTGTAGATAATGAGACAATAGTACAGGACCGAGCATGAGGCATCAGATACTGAATACTTGGGCAGTCTTTCTGGGAGAGATCAGTAAGGACCACAGAGTTGAGGATGACTTCATGGAACACTTAATATTTGACAGATGATTCATAAAGAATGAATAACAGAGAAGAGTGGGTGCCTTTCTAAACTAGAGGAATTAGCATAAGCTAGTAAGGTACTCATTTCTAATGAGCCTGATGTAGGTGGAAGATAGTAAACCGATCAGCCTAGTCACAGTAGATGCATTTTCCAGTCCTGCTTTCCTCATCTATAACTTAGAATTCATAATATTTTACCTTTGCAGGTTTGTGGTAAAGAGCAAATGAGGTAATGTAACAAGTGTTTGTGAAATCATGAAGTATACTTGGGTACTGTAAGGTAGTACATTTGTTTTATTATTAGTAGGAGAAATGGGCTAGATTGAGTAAGGCTAAGCTTTGGAAAATCAGTAAGTACTATGGTAAACAGACTGTTGGTACTAAAGAGCTATTGTAAGTTTTTGAGCAAAGGAACAATAGTAATTTGGCTAGACTGATTTAGAGTAAGGGATGGAATCTAAAGGGTCTTGTGCATCACCTAATTATTATGGCTGCAATGTTAAGTTATAAATTACTGACATTTCTTATATTTCCCTTATTATCCAACTTTGTAGAATTTTATTCGCTAAATCTTTTTTTCTTTTTTCCTGACAGTTTGATAAAGGGAGATACAGCAGCGTCTTTGCCCATCATCAGCTATGCCCTTACCTCATATTCACCTTATGTAGCCGAACTTCTGATGGAATCTAATATAGAGCTCATAGCAAAGAATGACTTGCGCTTTATAGATACTGTCTATAAGGTATTTTGAGTTTATGAAACAATAATTATTTTAGTAGTCATTGAATGATTTTTTTAAGATTACTGTTTTCATAATAACTCCTTAAATATATGCAGCATGTATAGTTGACAGAGTATCTTCATATACATTTATCTCATTTAAATGCAATCCTTATTTGAATCAAGATGTAATTCAAGTTTGCTTTATGTTTCATACTCTAATAAATATGACAACTGGTAAACATTTGTCATTGGTTATCATTTGCTCTTTTTATATCAAATTTTAGTAAAATTTGGTATGCTGGCATAAGTAGGCAATATTTTATTGAGTAAAGTTTGTGCTTCATAGAATTGTGAGTTAATTTAGTTGTTTGTAAGAAGGAACTACAACTTTGATTGAGATTTTATGTTCCTGGAAGTCTGAGATGATGTCTTATGTCTACCCTAGTATCTATACTTGTACTATATATTTACTGAACTTAATCTCATATTTGATGTAAAAAAACATACTTATCATTAATTTTTGCTCAAGTACTGTGGTCTTCTTAAATTTTTTTAAAGAAATCATGAAGCCCATTTATCAACTGAAGTCTTATTTTTTCTTTTTTAAGTAGAGAGTTGCATTTGATGAAATGGGAGCTCCTTTATCTTCCCTTTCTTTGCCTCTCACCCCAGAAAGCTTCCATGGAAATCTAAGAGGCACTTCTAAGAAATCCTAGGGTTCCACAGAGTAGATTTTGAAAATTACTGGTTTAGTCTATTTCTCTGATTTTACAAATGAGAAATTGAAACTCACAGACCTACTGACTTGTCCAAAAATCATGTAGTGGAAGAATTATAAACAAATGGAACTATGGTTTTCTGAAATCTGGTATGGTATTCTTTCTTCTATAGTGAGCTAAGGAATTTTTCTAGTACCTGTGAGGATATTTGAACTTTTTGATGAGTAGCTGTCACTTTCCATCTCTCTGGACAGCTATTTATTCTCTGCTACATCCCTAGCTGTCTGTTTTCCACCTGGATACCTCTCCTACCTGGTCATGACTCACACCACCTCTACACATCTCTTTAGTACTCTTTATTTAATGACTTGATCCTCCTCCTCTCAAAAATGGCATTACATGTCTGACCAGGTGGCTGTTTATCATTTTGGATTTTTGAAAGAAATTGCTCCCAATTATTATGTTGATCTATTCCCTCTTTACAGCTTCTTCGGGATCAATTTAATTATAAACCAATCTTGACAAAAAAGCAGTTTATCCAGTGTGGATTTGCCGAATGGAAAATCCAAATTACTTGTGATATTTTGAATTGTGTGATAAAAAAGCATAAGGAGTTGAGTAGTCTTGACAAGGTAATTTTATTAATAGATTTTAACTTATGCTAAGTGGCCCAGTATTTTAATGTATGAAATCAATACCCTAGACAGCAAATGAAAGCGTAGTATAGTTACTGCATTATACACAGATTTGGGTAACCTTATAATGCCTGGTGTTTGCTTTAAATACTAGTCACCTGTTTTTAAACATTTGTGGCTTGGATCTACTCATCCTAAACTAATAGTTCAAGCATAATATGTTTTCATCACTTCTTCAAAAGACATGTATCCTCATTAGACTCTTATTATTCAATAGTCATATTTCATATATGAAAATTTAAATAATAGAGTTTAAATATACATCATGCTTTCACACAAAATTTACTACGTCTTAATACTTTTTTTAAGACTCCATCACAACAAAGAAAAAAAATCAGTTCTGTTAAGTCAGAACCTTCTTCAAGCAGTGAGAAGACATCTACAGAACCTGTTGGTATTGATGTCACTGGAAGGTTTATAACTTCAGGAAAGGTAGGAAAATACAAAGAAAATGTATCCTGTAGTGTTAAGAGTTATTATCTAATTAATCCACTGTACAAGATTCATTTTTCTGACTAGCAGCTGCTAAAACATTCTAGTTAGATATTAGAGTGTAAGGATTTTTAACAATGCATATCTTATATTAACTGGGGGAACAGCCCTAAAATTATAAGAAGAGAGTAGAAATGTAAAATTGAACATGCTTTCTATTTCTGATTCCTAATTCTACCTCGCTTCCTAGATAGAATAGAGATGATTTAGGAAGGTTATATTATGCAATCATGAAAGTTTACTGTTAATTATGTATATAGTCTTCCTAAAACGTGGGAACATATGAATATGAAGAGCCTACCATTAGTTGTAGTGATAGGTTATGATGATTCATTTCCTACATTCATTTTTCTGTACCAGGAGTATAAATTATCCAATGATGATAGTCCCTAAACCTATAATCTGGTTTTAGGTTAATGTTTTGAATATTTTCTCTTTGTTGATAGATATCTTCCCTGCCTTTGTCTGCTTCAAGTAATTTTGGCTGAGAGTCCAATGCATTTTAGAGAAAACTTTTCTTATCCTCAAGGGAAATTGAAGCCAAAATATCATTTTATAATGATAAAAATACTTTCGCCTGTCTTCCATCTGGGGCAAGCTTTTTCTGAGATCAAAGGATAGAATACCAGATGAATAATCAATGTGTAATTAGATAAAGAATGTGAATAGTTTCTGGCTGAAGTAAAATCTAGAGAATTGTTTTTCCCTAATTCAAAATACGTGAGTTATACAAACAGAATCTATTAAAAAGACATTTGTGGCCAGCCCTGGTGGCCTAGTGATTAAGTTCAGCATGCTCCACTTTGGCAGCCTGAGTTCAGTTTCTGGGTGTGGACCTACACTGCCCTATTAGCAGCCATGCTATACTGGCAGCCCACATTCTGAAAAATAGAGGAAGATTGGTATGGATGTTAGCACAGAGTGAATCTTCCTCAGCAAAAAATAAAATAAATTAAAAAAAGAAAAAATACGTTTGTACTTTTTGCCTTTATAAAAATTAGTGACATTTTGCTATAAGAAACAAATTCTTAGGTCAGTACCTTTTTTTAATATGCCTGTTTTGCTCCATGTAATGAGGGCAAAAAGAAAAGGAATTAAAAGAGGCATCGTTTCTGAATACATGCCCATAGTTCTTGTCTGTGTGAATCGCTAACTCTTGTTGGTTGTATACAGTTTTATTTTCTAACTCTTGTTGGTTTTATACAGTTTTATTTTCTAACTGTTAAGTGATGTATGTCTTGTATCCTTCCCCAACTAGAATTTATATAAACAGGGAGTTTTTTATGCTGATTTTTTTTTTACCTTCATTGTGCTTAGCACAGGATTAGGCACACTATAAGCATTTATTAAATATGAGTTGCTGTAACTAAATGTATTTTTCAGCCTTCTTTTTCAGGATGGGGGCTGAGGCGTAAACTAAATTGTCCTAACAAAGAAAGATGCAAAATTTCAAGACATTAGACTTGTTTTTAATTTTCTTAAAGTTTTCTTATCCATCAAAATTTTATCTGTTATATCAGATCTTTAATTATCAGGAATTTGAATAAGTATTAAAAAGTATTCCCATTTAGAAAAGTTGGAGTCAGTAAGTACACTCCTTTGTTTACAGGCAAAAACTGAGTCAATACTAAAGCAAATTGTCTCCTCTATAGCCATCTCTAGAGTGCTATTTGACTTCTGTGTCATATATGTTACGTTTTTATAGAGCATATGCAGTCTGTAAAACGGGAAGTAGTGGAAGAGTCCTATGTAAATTCCTAGTTTGACCTCATGCCTTACTCTCAGGAGTTTCCCTTTGTCGTTACTAAGTTTGAATTGTTAGGAGAAGGTCTGATATTTTGTGGTTTGTTTAACCGGAAAAGAAATTGTTTGGAGTCCTGCTCACAGAGCCAGTTCTTGATTACTTACATGTGAATTAGGTGATAACCTTTTTAAAATAATGTTTTATTGTGGAACGTTTCAAACGTTTACAAAAGTACCCATTCTGAGTTTCAGCAATTTGTCAACTTTTTGCTAATCTTGTTTCATCTTTATTGTAATCACTTTTCCCAATATCTTTCCCCCAGATCTGAAACATTTGGAAATAAATCCCAGACATCATTGAATAGATATTTCACTATTTTTCTAAAATATCAGAATGCTTCTAAAAATTATAACCACAATTTCATCATATATAAAATATTAATAATAGTTTATAATGTTTAATATATACATTATATGTGGTAATTTAAACGTTTGTAAATGTTAAAGGGAAGATAAGATGTTCCTTTTGCAAATTTCTGTGTGTATGTTTAAAAATAATTGTGTGAGGAAAAACATTGAAGCAGCTCTGATGTATTTTTCTCTGCAGAAGAAAGCGGTGGTGATCCGTCACCTGTATACTGAAGATAGTGTTAAAATCCCTGAAGATATGTTAAGTACAGTCACAGATGTTAATGAAGCATTTGATGTGTGTGGCTTAAAGCCCAGTGAAATAACCATTCCTGAAGTAGAGGTCCCTGAAATCAAGTCTGATCAGCAAGTAATAATTTTGGACTTCTTTAACAGATACCCATATTTCTTACTTTGATGTACATGATTATTTCAGCATCTAAACTTTGGAATATTTCTAGCCTTTTGAATTATTAGTCACGACACGTTACCTTTGTTACCATTACTTAAGAATCAAAAAGTTTTACTGAATATAATTCAACAGATGTTATTTGCTGCTTATGTTTAGGGTACTAGGCTAGGTGTTATGAATAGAAAGATAAGTAATAGAAAGGCGAATAAGACATACTACTTGGCTTTAAGCAATTTACAGTGTATTGAGAGATAGAGATATACTACTGTGTACAGGGAAACTTCTCTACCATCTATTCCTTATATTGATGAATGGAAACAATTGGTACCCTGCTGCCTTTTCTTTTTCCTTTTTGGGCTCTTGCTGTCTTTTTTTCTCTCTCCTTCTCTCTTAGAATACCATTTCTATTACTTTATTGCCACAGACCCCATTATAATATCTACTCTCTACTGTTTCTGCTAAAACTTCTTTTTCTATCTTCTGTGTCCTCTGACTTCTCTACATCTCAATATACAGTTGGCATTTATAAAAACTACCAGATGGCCATCAGGCTTATTTCCTATTTATAGAAAACTGAACAATCTCAACGCACTGTCATTTTTTGGTCATTTTCTCTTAGCTTTGTGCTAGGTGTTGTTACAAGAAGCTACAGTAGTCCCCCTCATCCACAGAGGATACGTTCCAAGACCCCCAGTGGATGCCTAAAAGCACAGATAGTACTGAACCCTATGTTACTGTTTTTTCCTATACATACATACCTATGGTAAAGTTTAATTTATAAATTAGGCACAGTAGGAGATTAAGAACAATAATTAATAATATAACAGAACAATTATAACAATATACTGTACTAGAAATTGCTATAGATCTTAGCAACCTCAGCATACGATGTTTTTCTTTCCTTGTTAAGTCAAGAACTTTCACCTTTTTACCTGAAGGAAGTACTTTATGGCTTCTCTCTGGCATAGCTGAATTGTAGGCGTCACTAGTCTTGTGCTTTAGGGCTATGATTAAGTAAAATAAGGGTTACTTGAACATGAGCACTGCAATACCATCACAGTTGATCTGATAACCGAGACAGCTGCTAAGTGACTAACGGGCAGGTAGCCTATACAACGTGAACGCGCTGGACCAGGAATGATTCATGTCTCTGGCGGGACGGGGCGGAACGGAGCAGGTTGGCGAGAGATTTCATCTCACTACTCAGAATGGTGCACAATTGAAAACTTATGAATTGTTTATTTCTGAAATTTTGCATCTAATATGTTTGGACTGTGGTTGACCCAGGATAACCACAGAAAGTGAAACCTCGGATAAGGTTTTATTATACTTCCTGATATTCTAGGAGCTTTATGCAAATGAACTCATTTAATCTTCACAAGAAGCATATGAAGTAGGTACTGTTCTTTCTTTCTTTTTTGGTAGATGAGGAAATTCAGGCATCAAAGTCACACATCTCAGACGAGCTAGTTTAAGTGTCCAAGTGGTCAGCCTTCAGAAATAGAATCTTAACTCTCATGCTGTACTGCCTATTGTAACTATTAATTGTTACTATAATTATTGTAACTGTTAATTATTGGAAGTGGGAATACATTGAATTGAAAAGGAATTTCAGCTTGCGTGACATTATTTTTAATCTTTCTGATCATTTTAGGACATAAAAGGTAGTCCTGAGATTACTGCACTGCAGAGTAAGCTTGCAGAATGCCAAGAAAAGCTTACGAAACTAAGTTGGATAGAGAGTAGATTAGACTGTTTGGAAGAAAAAATGAAAGGAAAAGTGATGGTGAATGAAAAAACCTGGACGAATCTCCTAAGTCGCGTCACTCTTCTTGAAACAGAAAGGCTTTTGTCTAAAAAGGTATTTGCTTTCCTTAACATTCATAGAATACTTCAGATACAATAAAGTATTTCCTTTATTCACTTATGTGTGTATTCTTTTGGAAATACCAAATAAGAGAATATTTAGGTAATGGGAAATATTTAATTGGAACAAAGTTCTGTTTAGACACAGCCTGTTTTGTTGTTGTTGTTGGCTGTTGTTTTTTCCTTCATTAAATAAGATAATCCGACAAACCTGTAAGTTGAGCTTTTAGAGCTGTTAATACGTGTACCTAAAATGAGATAATGTTTGATTTTATTTATGAAAAGCTTGAAATTATTTTAGACCCTTTAATAGTATAAAGGGCCCGTTTTTGCAGGGGAAAGAAGTAAAGTTGACAGGAGAGGAAAAATTTAAATTATAACTTCCTTTTCTTGCTCATTTGCTTTAATCAAATTGCAAGTTTCATAGAAACAGGTCCCAAATGTGCCACTGCCTCATCAAATCTGAGAAGTTTGTTTCTTGCTTTACTCAGGATTTCAGTTTCTGATCCTAGTCTGTCTTTCCTTCCTAGAAAGTTACTAGATTCAAGAAGATTACTATCTGCTTCCACATTTAAAAGATGATTTCTTGTATGTGAGAATGTTTGTTTTGCTTTATAAATAAAATAATGAAAAATATTTCAACATTTATCATGTCATCTTTATATTTTATGCTTAGCAGTAAGAATGAAAAATGAGAACTTTTTTTTTCATTTTATTCTAAATACTAAACTATATTATTCCAGAATGATGACTTTGTAGACTTTAATGAAGCTAATGAAGACTACGCTTCTTCTAGTAGTGACATGGATATTCTGAAGCCTGGTAAGTTCTTACGATATTGGTATTGGTGATATGGTAAGGAGTTTTCAGAAAAATGGTTTTTATAGGTATTTGGAAATTCTAATGTCACCAAGCCTTATCTTTTTGGAAGCTGCAAAGTTCCTAAGAGCAAAGAAAATATTGAACAGATTACCGAAGACAAAAATTGCTAGAAAAGCCAGCCTACGTGTCTTACATGACCTAGTGGTTGAATAAATTCCAGTGTACAAAATTGCAAACTTTTGGAGATGTTTTACTCTTTTAATTGTAAAGTGCTCTGGAATAATAAAAATGGACCTCCAAAGTTTCTAATTTAAATTTAAGTATAGCTTTCACATATGTAACTAATATATGTAAGAGAAGAATACACATTTGTCAGTAACCTATAAAGTGTTAAAAAACCTCTTGCAGGGACCAGCCCGGTGGTGCAGTGGTTAAGTGCACACATTCCGCTTTGGCGGCCTGGGGTTCACTGGTTTGGATCCCGGGTGCGGACATGGCACCACTTGGCAAGCTATGCTGTGGTAGGCGTCCCACTATAAAGTAGAGGAAGATGGCACAGATGTTAGCTCAGGGCCAGTCTTCCTCAGCAGAAAGAGGAGGATTGACGGCATATGTTAGCTCAGGGCTAATCTTCCTCCAAAAAAAAAAAAAAAAAACCAAAAGACCTCTTGGATTTGAAAAGTTCACTGATGATCATAAAATAAGAAGGATCTAAAATTAGGACAGGTCTTCTCCATGTCACTTAACTTCACTAGGCTGGTGATGTTTTCAGTGTGATTGAGCAGCAAGGATAAGATTTCTGGGCTGTTTTTCAGTGACAGCTTTTATTTTTTGGTTCTTACAGTTTCTGAAGAGACAAAAGTCTAAATTTTATCTCTTGTTTGTAATTAAATCATATTTGTAGATGATGTATTTTGTCCAATTGAGAATACATAATGAAGTTAAATTTCAAAGTCTGCAGATGTTTAATGTCATTAAATTTTTCAACTACTACATATATAACAATTTAGTAACACCATTGCCACCACATTATAGTGCTAACTGTGTGCCTGGCACTATTCTAACTGCTATATTAACAATTTTAATTCTCAAGGCAACTATGCAACGTAAGTACTATTATTATCCATATTTTACAGGTGAGGAAAGTGAAGTACAGAGAGATTAAATAACTGTGCCAAGTCACACGGCTATTGAATGATGGAACAAATTTGAATCGAGGCAACTTAGCTCTGAAGTTTTCTTTTAACCACTGCGTATTTAGTGCACATGCCAGTTTCATTACACAGAGAACAATTTCAGTGATTAGGTTATTAAATATAATTTTTTGAGATGCTATTTCAGGCACTCAATTTATTATAGACTACAAATTTCAGATTTGATAAAATGTTGACTTTTTCATATATCCTTCATTCATTTACTCAACACATTTCAAAGCTAAACTCTAAGATCCATGACAGCAAGAACTTTATCTTACGGTCTGTCTAGCAGACAGAAAGTACATCTATATTTCTATCTCCAGTATCTGTATATGGTAGAGCTCAAATTTTTATGCACTGAAAGAATGCTGAATGCCTGCTATTTGCAAAACATCGTCTTTTCCAAGTTTGGGTTTGCATGTTTGGGTGTACTGTTTTTTAGCTAACATTATTACAGAACATACCTTTAACACATTTAGTAAACACATAGCCAAGTTTAAGCCACCATGCTAGGACTCAGGGTGATGAACAGATGGGTCACTATTTGAAATGGATTATAGGTTATAAATAAGGTGAATATCTGGTCTCAAAAACTTTATACTCTGACCGTTATCAATTAAAAGAGTCAAATTTATAAAGCATTATACATTACACCTTACATATACATGCTACTAGGAAGCACAGAGTTTGATTTCCTTTGAATGTTGAGAGTGATAATTCACCAATCTGATCTCAGGATCATGTTGAATTGGGAATGGTTTTTGTGAAGGTCCAGATCCATTTTCCCTTTATTAGGAATACAGTGTTTCCATGGGAAACTATAAGGTGTCTCTGTATTTCTGTCAGAATGAGTTAGGAGAGGCTTTTATTATGAGGATTGGGCTTATGTTGGGTGATTTTGGAGACAGTTTAAAGAAGTTCTTTTGCTGTCAGAAGCAGGAGCAATTTGATTGACAATAAGAATGAAACGGAGCTGAAATTTTCAATGGAAAAGAAGCACTCATATTAGTGGAGAGAGGGCAATAGCTGGTTATTTGCGTGGTTACATGGTGTCCTTGTTCTGTTTGTGTTCAATGACAGAATAGTCTTTATTTTTTTTTTTCTGTTTCATCAAGTAATGAAGTGACCTCACGATGCTGATTTTCTATTATGTTTGGTGGGGGCTGCAATGACCTTGGTGTTAATTGCTAGGCAGGACATGGCTGTCAGGGCTGCTTTTGTTTTTATTTTGTTTTGTGCCTTTTTCCTCACAGAATTGAAAATATTAATAAAGTTTTGGTGTCACGAGAATGTAATTTGTTCCAGTATCACTAGTAGGGTACGTTGGGCACATAAAGGAAGTTGAAGCAGAAGAGTAGAAAGGCCAAATCATGGAGTCCGTGAGGTCATAGGAAGATTTTCAGCAAGCCTAGTATCAGATTTGTGTTTCAGAAAGATCATCATAAAAGCAGAATAGTGATTAATTAGAGGGAAGTAAGACATGCAAAGACAGTAATTTGAAGGGTATATTTCAGTGATCATTATTTCAAAACAATAATGAGGGTGTCTACTAAGGCAATGATAGTGAAAATCAAGAGGACATAGTTTATTTGGGAGATATTTAAATGTTAGAATTGATAGGCTCTCATTACTGGTAGAAGTAAAAAGGGTGAAGGAGAAGGAAAAAAGTCAAGACTGACCACTTGTATCTGACTCATGTGACTGGGTAGATAGTTGTTGCTCTTTAATGAAACAGGGAATTCAAGAGAAGGAGAAAGTTTGGGGAAAATGAGTTCACTTTTGAATATATTAAGTTATAAATGAAATACTTAAAATATCCAGAAATCAGTTGGATATATATTTGGCCTTTGATTTGGAGGGATTGGCTTACAAATTATAACTAAATGGCAAAGGACCCAAGTGGTTCTCTTAATGAAATAAGGTCATAATCCCCCAAAGTTGGCAGTGAAAGATTAATGGTCATATGGGGAGAGTTGTCTGGAAAATCTAGTGTCCCATACCTTAGAGATCCCCTTTCCTCACAGGGATCTATTAGCAATCACCTCTGAAACTCTGTAACAATGGCTTCAGGGGCCACTACTCTTTCCTTTCCTTTCCAACCTGAACTCAGTTACCAGTTCTTTCTCAATCTCCCATAGCAAAGCTAAGAAACCATTGTGTTTAACTAGGAAGACTTTACTAAAGGCTCATGAAGGCAATAAGAAGAATTATCACAGACAATAATATGCACTTAACTGATCTGGCTATTAAATATGTCTGGTGTCCTGTATATGCCCAGCTCTATAACCTCTGGATGCCCTATATGACTGTCTTTCTGAATAGTTCCCCAACCTGCCTAATACCAGCTTTCTCCCACCCATGAGATGTTCCCTTGAACAAGGCTAGATAGATATGTGAAAGTCTAGAAAGCAGGGACCTCCATTTCTAGCCCTCCATTCTGTCTGTCTTCGCAGGCCTTGTTGCCTGTCCTGGGATCTCCCTATTTTTGAATGGCATAAAAAATGTTCAGCACCTGGACAGGACACCTGTCTCTATCCATAGAAAATAATTCAAGATTAGGGCATAGTAGATATGGTTCTGGCCTAGATTCAAATTATTCCTTGAAATTACCAATTCCTGACAGCCCCTGCTAGAAGAATTGGGTGTAGCTGCTAGTCTTGAAAATGTATCATGTGATCCTGATCCCTGAGCTCAGCTAATTGGATCAAGAATAGACACTTAATCCAGAGAATACCAGCCAAAGGGAGTTGAGCTCAATCATTTTCTCTTCCTTAGGAATTTGGAATAAGGACACCAAGAGTGAGTCAGTCAGATGATGTTGAGCCTGGGTTAGGCTGGCCGTTTTGTCCAAGGTCATGCTGATGAGTAAGTAGAGGAATGGAGCAAATAGGCAAGAGCAGGAGGCAAAACCTGTAGCTCCATGAGAAATGAAAGTAAAAGTCTTTTTAGTTGTTTCAGTCCTCATGTGGTAATACTCTGTTCCCTAATTGAGGCTGTCTGTGTAGGCTTAACAATAAAACTGTCTTTATGTAAACCAGTTTAAATGGGTGTCTGATTTTTTTGGGAAGGGGCCTTGTTTTTGCAGCCAAATGTACCATAACTAAAACATAGGGCTTATGGGATTGATTCAACAGAAGCATGTCTTATCTGTGATGTTCTGTAATTGATTCAATTGTAGGAAAGATTTGCCATCGTTTTGTTGAGTGAATAATATCAGGATACTGGAAATGGAAAGTTGTTCAGTTCTTTAGAAAAAGAAATCTGTGAATCCTGAATTTTAAGCATTATTTTTTCCATGCACATCAACTCAGGATAGAATATTTCTTGAGTTAAAAGTATGTGTAGTCAGTTTTAGTAATAGTTGCCACCATTCTAAGAAAAGAATATACATGAGACAGTAGTTTATATTTAAAAATAAATTAACTTGCCTACTTATTCAATTGATTGCTACCGTGATAGAGATAACATTACCTTTTGTAATTTTTATTGGTCAATTTTTAACACTTAGATCTCCATATGTAAGTCATTATCTTAAAAGAATATTAAAAACTCATCTGGATTTATACTTGTAGCCATTTTATATTAAAATAATGTTTGTTTCTCTTATATATACATAACATTTTTAGAAATTTGACTCCGCTATGACAGGAAAAGATAACCTAAAAGTTAATTTCTCCACAGATAGAAAAAGCAAAAAGGAGAGGCAAGCAAGTATCCCTCTGTCCTCTGGCTATAGTACAGTGTCGTCAGATTCAACTCCCAGAGCCTCAACTCTTAACTACTGTGGTTTGAAAGACATTTCAGAGGTAAGAAAAACTGGCAACTGCTTAGATGATTTCCTTTCTAAGCTCAGGAGAATAAGCAAGCCTTAGATTGAGTTGTAGATACCATGGCAAGAAAAATAGTGAAACTGTAAATCTTAGTTTCTCTTGAAAATTCTTCATGATCAGTAAACAGTACTTACTGCAATGTTTTAGACTGTTTTATATGTTCATGTATTTTATATTTTCATGGTCCATCTTTGATGATGGTTTACTTTGAGAAATTGCCTAAATTTGTTGCTTTTTAAATTAAAGGAAACAACAATCCAGAAAATGGAAAGGATGAAAAAAATGTAAGTAACAGAAAAGGGCAACAGAAATTCATTTCTCAATAGGGAATTGTATTGGATTACAGTATATACAGAATGTGCATATGTGTTTCAAACCTTAAAGGTCTCTCAATCAGGTGTGGAATTTCCTTCAGGACTCCAGTGCGTAATAAATCCACCTACAGTTACGTGTTTGTGAGATGAGTCACTGTTTCGGTTTCCAACAAGTGATGTAAAACATTGTTTATGGAATTAATTGTGGATTAAAGAGTGCAGAGATATTTTTGGTTGGTAATTAAAGAGTATTATCTATTTTTGATAAGTGATTTATCAAAATACTATATGATATATGTAGATGGATGGTTTGGAGACATTTTAAGTATTGTTAAAGTATTGCTAGTCTTTTTCAGAAAACTATTGGTAAGGTAATACTAAAAATGATACCTTTATCTAATACAATATAGAATTATGTATGAGTTTTTAAAGAGCAGTTGAAAATAAATATGAAATGAAATTGTATAGGATTGTTATGCAGCCTACCACTTTAAAAAACTTTAATATTTTTCTGAAATTTGAGAAGTACTGAAATATTATGCTCCAAGAATTAGACTCATAATTGACTCTAGTTGTTATTGCTCCCCTCTGGCCATGGTATACTTAATTTATTAACAGTAACTATACCTTTAAATAAGAAAAATATTGAAATTTATTTTAGGCTCAAAAGCATAATTTCAACAACTTAAATCCCATGCCTCACTATGAATTATTTATTTACTTAATATATTATTTATTTATTATATTTCAGGTTTGAAGAAACTGCAGAGTTACTGAAATGTTCAAATCACTAATTATAGAATTTTCTGCATGAACTTCTTAAGGCCTTTGGCTATTGTATGTGTTGTATATTCTAAGAATTCTCTATAAATTGTAATATATGGCAATATTTTTATTAAGAATTGGAATTCCATTTGGTATATGAGTTTTTTCATTCAATATTGAATAAATATTTAATGTTTTATGATATGATTATACTGCTTTACTCTGTTTTACTTTTCTTAGGAAAACCTGTGTGCCAATGCATTTCTTTTACAGAGTGAAGTCATTATAGCACTGTATTTTGGTGTTGACATTTGTTGGCAGTGGGCTAAGTAATCTACTTTTTAAAGTACAGGCTTGAGGACCCCGGTTCACATCCTGTTGGAAACACTCCACCTGGGACTTGCGTATTGTACCCAGGAGGCTCTTGCACATACCGTCTTGCCATCTGTGCTGACGAATATATTGTAATGAAAAGTTAAAAATTCTCATTGAAAATTAAATAAAACAAAAATACAATGATTTCACGCTTTGTCAAAAACAGCAACACATTTTCAGTAAATACTAAGAAAGTGAGGGTATGATTCTCCTTTTGTATTTGGAAGCAGGTCGGGAAGTTGACTGTGAAAGTGTGTTGAGTATTTTAGTGCTCTACTTTGTAACACATTTTAAGACCAGCAGCACAGACACACATGGCGGCCGTCCAGTATTACAAGAAACACTGATGTTTTTTGCTTTTTGTAAGTGATGGGAAGTTATATATTTTTTATGGAAAGAGAAAATGTCTTAGATGAAATTAAATCAAGAGAAAAAAGAAATTCACTTTAAATTACTACATAAATTATCTTTTTATAACTTTATAAGTAAAAAAGGTAATAATAGTTCTGGGTAATCTTAAAATTGATTCCATTATTTGGAGGGAAAAATATTTTTTCATTTGTATTATTATTTAGATCATCTGATTGTATTTATTCATTTGTTTATATTATGTATATGTAATTTATTATTTATAACATGAACATTTATATTGTTAAAATTCGAAGTAGGAAATTACTTTTGAGGAAACATTTTTAGTATTCTAATACATGTTTAGTCATTAGACTTTAAAATTATGAACTTTTGAAGTTAGGATACGATCTTCAATTTAGTGGAGTTTCAGTAAACATTTCTAGAATTAATGAATTCAGTTAGCTTTATTTTTTCAATTACAAAAAATTTGTAAAAATCAAGAGATTACAGTTAACAAAAGAAAAAACTGCATCAGTTAACGTCTAAAATGTCATTACCAGCATGGAATTGTAGCACCACCTTGTGGTTCATATGCCAGTATTTTAGCTTTTATTAAAACAAATGATTTTCCCTTTTTGAAAGACTCAGTTCCAATTATTAAAAGCATTTTTGAAGTTTTCTTGTGCAACACAGAAGAAAAAGTAAATCTCCTTTTCTCTGTCTCTTCACTTCCTCTCTTTTTTCTTTATATAGTGTACATATACACACAATTAGATGATTTGAAATATTTTTTAATCTCCTAATTTACATACAGTGTGCAAATATAAGTATCTAGTAAAAGATGTCTTATAAAGTGGAGATTTAGGATGCAAATTCTTTTATATTTTTATCTAACAACTGAAACAGGAACTAATAAAATCAACTCATAATAATACCACACATTAACACTTACAAAGAATCTCACTGTACTACTAGACTTCTTTGGAAAAAAGAAAGCAAATTTGACTGTTGAAGTTTTTGAAGAGATAGCCAAATTATTTGTTATTCTAATTCTTTTAGAAATAGTAGGAAAAGGTATGTTTTCTCTCTTAGGCAATTTGATAAGTGGCTTGTAACCATAAACCCGCCCCTTTTGATTAACTTGAAGGTCTTGAGAAAGTGAGGGAGAGGAGCCCTGGAGAGATTAGTTGGAGCTACATAATTAAACCTTAGTTAACTTGAATTTTCACTAATTCTATCCCCTTAATTCTCCCGTAAGCTGGATAAAAGATAATTTATTATACTACCAACAAAAGCACCAGCGGCTTGTGCTGCCCTGTCTGTACTATCCTCTGTGAATGGGTCTGGATAGAGATCATCTAGGAACGTTATAAGGAAAGCATAGGGTAAAATACTAGTCAGTACAGATTAGAAAGAAGTAATATCAGCTCTTTGAAAATTCTCGACTGAGCTAAGGACTATTAAGTTGGAAAAAGTAGTTCTGTATTTTGTTTGTTTTGCTCTAGTATTTTTAATGTAATGTTTTAACATGTAATATATTTCCTAAAAATAAAGACTTTGGAACTGGCTTTTATGCTGTTCATTACTCACAGCTTTATATAATTGACAGGCACTTGGGGAAGCATTAAAAAGTAAAAGACCCTTGTCAGTTTTACAAACTACAACACTTTTTGAGCTCAAGTAACATTACAGATGTAAGTTTTACCATTTAACAATCCCTAGGTTCGTCTGTCCTCTTTCTTTCAAACTGAAGGATGTAGAGAGAGTGAAGAGGTGGGGGTAGTGTGAAACTTTAAAATTGAACTACAAAATTAAAACTTTTAACTGTTGTATCACTTGAGCTTTAATGTTTCTAGTGAAAATGGCAGGTTTCTTATACCTCTCACAGACAGGAGAAAGCTAGAAAACCAGTACTGACAGCAGCAGCAACCTTGAGAAGATGCAAATTTATTTTGAGGAGGAGAATATTTTAAAATCCATATTCATTTTATCATGATTTTTCTTTCTAATACTTTAGGAATGGGGACCATGTTTGTCATTTTTCTCCCTGAAGTCCACTAAATCACTCATCAAAAATTTTAATTTGATTAAAAAATTATTTTTTAATTCAAATTGTTCAACCAAACATTTTAAAATTGGGAACAGAGGAGTTATTCAATAAGTATTCCAAATGTAAAACTTATTTGCATTTTATATTATTGATGGGTGTTAAGAAGAAAATAAAAAGGAGAGAATCACAATATTAATTACCCAAGAGAGTTGGACAGTGGGAATTAGAGTGATGGGAAGGCTGAATATTTTGGGATGAGTCCTAATTTGTAGATGCACTCCTGCAGTTCGCTTAAGTTGATATCTAGTTGGAGTACAATCAATTTATTAAATCATTGGGTGTAGCTTTTCAATTCATTTGGTGGTAAAATCCTGAAAGACACTTGTGGATACACACACCAGCATTATTCTGTACCTGTTTCTTAAATGTCTTTTGATTGCCCCTATGGATTGGACCCTAAGCCACCACTTACTTTTCAATTTTACCAGTAAAATTTACCCCGAGTAGTTTCCTTCTTTCTGGGTCCTCAGTAGACAGCATTTCTACTTCTTTTGTTCTGTTGCTGTCTGAAACTTCTGAGATTCTCCAAGAATGGAGCACTGTTAGGATATTTATGAAAAAAAGTTTTAAAGTAAGCTATGGACTAGTTACTGGTAGTTATAAATGTAAACTCTCTTAATTTGAATTAGAGTGGAGCCAGGATTGATCATTTTTAGAACACTCATCACCGACTCACTTTTCATTGTTCCCATCCCACACTTTGATGAGGCAGCATTGCCTTCTATCAGTCCTAATCCAGGTGGTTTGTTTTCTGTTTGTTTAGTGACCTATCAAGAACAGGACACAGAGTCTCCCTTGGCCAGAGATGACTACTACTCCTAATTAGTCCTATCCTTTATACTGTTTTGTCCATTCATCTCCTTTCCCATTGCTGCTGTGTTACCTCTTCTCATTCTTTGCTTGCACTATTCTCTCATCTTCCTGCTTGTACTCTTGCCTCCTTCAGTGTATCCACGCTGCTATGAAGTGTGTTTTTTGAAACGTTCCTTTGATTATGCCACGCTTCTGCTTGAAATGTATCTGTTTTTCTTATTCTTACTGAACGAAGCCCAAGCTTCTCATCTTGGAGAACAAAGTCCCTTTTTTTTTTTAAAGTCTCATCTACCTTTCCAGCATCATCTCCCACAATTCTATAGAGTCTTTACACATAGTACTCTTTAAATCGTGCTTTTGTACACTATTTCTTTTGCCGAGAATGACTTTCCCTTCCAGCTGGCAAATTTCTGCTTATCCTCAAAGACACTGTACCTTCCTTGGAGAGGCTTTTCTCAACTACGGAAGCCAAATATATGCTCTGTGTCTTTGCTAATTTAGCGTCTTGTTTATACTTTTGATTTTTATACCAGTTTCATAGCTGTTGTCTATTTATATGACTTTAATCTCCATTAGTTCTGCCTTTTGGTTTTCAGTCTTCTTCCCATATTTATTTTCCCCTAGTGCCTAACATTGTTTATTTATTCATTGCAAAATAAGTGGTACTTATTATTTGTTGACAATGAGTATCAAATAAATTATAATCAAGTTTTCCAGAAAAGTAAGATTTTATCAAGTTGAAAGCTGGGGCCTGGTCAGTCATGCTATATCTTTTCTGTGGGAGGAAGGAATATATTGACAGAAGAGAGATATAATCAGCACAAATTCTAGAAAAAGATCATCATACCTTGTCAGTATATTAATGAATGCATGTAGAATGAAAGATGATTGACGTGTCCACTAGCTGCCAGTCAGTGTGCCATGCACTGGCCATAGGCAGAGAAAGATAAACTCAGTTCCTGTTCTCACTGAGTTAACAGCGGAGCAGGAAAGACAGTTAAATAAGCAATAACAATGTCTAGTAAGTACTAAAAGGGAAGTTTGATGCATCTGACTAATCTGAGATGGAGAGAAGGCTTCTAAGAGGAAGTGAGGTTAATCTAAGTCCTAAAAGATGCATGAGGGATAGCCAGGAAAGAAGGTTTAGACAAAAAGACTAGCATGAACAAAGGCTTGAGAGGAAGGTCATTTGAAAGAAATTCACTGGTGTTCACTGAATGTCATTGTGTGTGTGCATGTGTGTGTGTAGGTGTCGGAGGAGGGCACAGTGGCTACTGTGGGCAGTGTATACAGGCCCCATGGCACTTGGTGTTTTATTTATTGAAAAATTTAAGCAGCAGAATATTGTAACCAGATTGAGTTTTGGAAGGATTTATTTTAGTTCTTTAGTTTGGAGAATGAATAAGAGGTGGTAAGACTAGAGGTAGAGAAACCAGTTAGGCGGCTACATGGTAAAGGGTAACTCAGATTAAGGTGGCGGTGGAGATGGAGGAAAATTATGGGATTTGGGAGAAAATGTATTTCTTTCAATTTATGACTATTTTCTTAAATAAGAAGAAGGTAAATTTAAATCCAATTTAAGAACTGTCTTCGATTTAGTGTCTGCATAGGGTGATGGGGAGAATAGTAAACTAAAGTTTAGTCTAGTACCTTGCCTAATTGGTCCTGGACTGGAATCTTATTAGAAATACAAAACCTTGAGCCCCACTCCTGACCTACTGAATCAGATTCTGTATTATACCAAAACCCCAAAGTAAGTCATAGGTACTTTAAGTTTGAGCAGTACGAGTTTATATTTATACACCTCTTGCTTTTTCTCATAACCAACATTTGAATCTAAGCCTTCAAATTCAGATTCTTTTGAATTGCTTTCATGTAAATGCACACAAATTTTTAGTCCGTGTTCACTGTCTTGGACTCTTTAGCGCCTTTGGGTGGATAGTTTAGGGTTTTGCATACATTTAATTAAAAGATTTTTTTTTTACTCAGTTGAATTATGTGTAACTAGGAGTTAAAACGTCCTTCCTCCCAAATTAGGTGTAAATTTTGTATAAAATGATGTTTGGTGTCTCATCAGTAATGAGCCTTCACTAAACACGCACAGGTCATATAAATATCTTCTATCTTTGAAATATCTATGTTTGTGCTGAGAAATTTCCTAGTGTTTTACCATTATTATATTACCCAAAGTGTACTGAGCAATCTTCTTCTGCATATATCTTAACTTCTCAGTATTATATCACAGAGTCAGCTTTTTGAAAACATGGAAAGTGATTATTAAGGACATATATATATAACATTTAAATTAAAATTCAGTGATATATGGTCTTAATAACTTTAAAAAAACCCGTTTCTTAAGGACAACCCAATCTGAGAAGTGTTAAAATAGGGAAGAAAAATGTATCTTAAATTTTAAACAATACAATATTTAGGAAGCAGTATCGATAGATGGGTTGGATCTGAGGAGAAGGAAAGGAAAGGAAGGCAGAAACCACTAAGAGTTAATCGACTTCACCCAGGCAGTCTGTCTTCTCTCAGCCTTGTCATCATCTTTTTAAGTAAGTCTCGACTTACTTATCTAGCATCTGATTTGTGTTTTCAAATTCTGAACATTGTTAGTCTGTTGATATTCAAAGCAGAAAACTAAAAAGACTACCACAGCTGAAAACTTTAACGAACATGTAAAAAAAAAAAAATATTTAAAATTTAAAAGCATTTTGATATTCCATTTATCTTTTTCTCAATTGTGTAACATTTTTTGAATCACTGTTCTCTTTCACTTTCCCTTTTCATATGCTGTGCTTTTTCAGTTTTTGAATGTGCTAGACTTTCTATGACCTTATAAATACTGTTCCATCTACCAGAAATAGTCCTTATTCCCTGCTGTTCATTTCCTGTCCTCTGCACTGTGCCTGGCTAACGGCTGCTCAACGTCGGGTTTCAGATTAAACCTAAATTCTTCCAGGTAACATCCCTTAATTCCCCAGCATCGCTGAGGCTCCCTGTTACACACTATTAAAGCACCCTGTAATTTGCCTTCATTGATGTTTGTACATTATTGAACCCACTATTTCCAATCCTTGCATAAGGTCTGTCCTCCCTGGTAAACTGTAAACTTCACGTGAGAAGAGATTCTGAGCTTTGTTTACTAACGTATCCTGCCTGCTTAGCACGGTGCCTGGGATGCAGAACATTCTTAATTCATTTTGTGGGTTTGATAGACAAACGTTTAAGACACCCTCCAAACCCTTCACATCACTCTATAATTCGAATTTTGTAGGCAACTTTTGCTGATTTCTAAATTGAACATCTTTAATTAATTTCAACTTATCAACTATTTATTTAGATATTTTATTACATTTCTTTATCTGGTGATATATTTAAATGCAGAATATAGTATGTAGCATTAATTTCCAAGTTAGTAACTTTAAAAATTGTTCTCCATACTGTAAGCATTAATAATTTTGATCCTTAATACAATGAGTTTCTTCCAATAAAAAAAGTGAAGAAATTTTATGAACTACCATATTTTTTAAAGTTTGCACAAAAAAAGCCATTAGGTCTTATTTAAAGCACTAAAAGCCAGCGAATTTTTAGAGAAAATGAGATATTAAATAATAAAAAACTCTTACAACAGATCGTCAAACATTCTAGAGATAATACAATAAATATTTATTCCAAGAAATTCCTAAGGGCCAAAAGAGAAGGAAACAGAAGTGCAGAGTATCAAGCTTGCCTAAAGCAGCAGCTGCCCTGAGGTAATTTGCTGATAGTAGGAACCTAAGGCCTTGAGAGTTTTTTCCCTCATGTTTTTTCATCAGCCTTATTGTGGAATAATTTACATACAATAAAGGTCACCAACTTACATGCATAATTCAAAGAGTTTTGACAAATATATACATTCATGTAACCACCACCCTAATCAATATATAGAACATGCCCCTTTGCGGTCAATTCACTTCCTTTATCCTTGGCCCCTAGCAACCGTTAATTTTCATCCTGTCATTTTAGTTTTGCCATTTCTAGGAGTTCATATAAACATAATCGGACAGTATTTCACTGCTGAGATTCATCCATGTTGTATGTATTAGTATTTCATTTCTTTATATCGCAGAGTAGTATATTATTATGTGGAAATACCACAGTTTCTTTATTGACTCAGCAGTTGATGGATGTTGGGTTATTTCCAGTTTGGGGGTATTATGAATAAAGCTGCTATGAACATTAGAATAAAAGTCTTTGAACAGATGTTCCAACTTCTCTTGGGTAGATACTTAGGAGTAGGATGGCTGGGTCACATGGTAAGTTTATGTTTAATTTTATGAGAAACTGCTAAACTGTTTTCCAAAGAAGCTGTTACCATTTTGCTTTTCCCAACAGCAACATATGAGAGTTCCAGTTGGTCTGCATCCTTGCCAACACTTGATTTTGTCAGTGTTTTAGTGGGTATGTGTGTGGTGTAAGGCCGAAAATTAAGGCTCTATATTAAGTGCTGCCTTGACATCTGGTAAAGTCAGGAGGGCCTCACATGGCCTATTCACAGATTCCCCTCCCAACTCTACTCTCAGAATAAGGTTCCCTAGCCTAACAACCCTCCTTATCAAGGGGACCAGGCTTATCCCTGAGTAGCGGATTTCGGTTCCGTGCCAGCTGCTGAATTATTCAAAGAAACCAATCACTTCTTCCTGCAGAAAGGGGTCACCTCATCCTCATAATGCTACAAAGCCTGCCTCCCACCCCTAATTGTTAACTGTTTCCAAGTGCAACCCCCACGTGGCCATGCATGGCACACAGTGTCCTCCCACAGGCTGTGCGTACATGTAACTTAAATACTCTTGTTGATCTCATCTGTCTTGCTTTAGGTGTCAAGTGTTCAGCCATCCCCATAACCCTAGAGTAGGAATCTCTCCCTCACCAATGCACTGAATAGGAGCTGATTAAAACAGCTTGTAAGGTTGTCTCATGGTAGATTTAGTTTACATTTCTCAAAGATGTTGAGCATTGTGTACTTGTTTGCTATCTGTATATCTTCTTTGCTGAAGGTTTGTTCAAAGCTATTCCCTATTTTTTAATTAGGGTTGTTGGTCTTCCTATTGAGTTGTAAGAGTCTTTTGTCAAATACATGTTTTGCAAAGATTTTTCCCCACTCTGTGGCTTCCCATTTATTTCCTTAACAGTGTATTTTAAAGAGCAGAAGTTTTAAATTTTAATAATAATTGATCAATTTATTACTTATTGAGAGAGAGGTGTTCAAATATCCAACTATAATTGTAGTTGGAGGCTACAAAAAATCTGTTTTTTCTTTCAGTTCTATCATGTATTTGGAATCTCTGTTATTAGATGCATAACCATTTTGGACTATTTTCTCATGACAAATTGACTCCTTTATCATTATGATAATGGCCATGTTTATCTCTAGTAATATCCTCTCTTTTGAAATCTGCTTTGTCTGATATAACATAGCCACCTCAGCTTTCTTTTAGAAATTGTTATTATGGTATTTATTTACTATGCTTTTAATGTATTTGTGTGTGTATTTAAAGTGGGTCTCCTGAAGACAATATATAATTTGGTCACGTTCTGTTATTCCATCTGAAAATCTGTAGATCATTTGCATTTAATTTGATTATAGATCATTTGCATTTAATTTGATTATGGATATGGTTTACATCTACCACCTTCTCATTTGTTTCTGTTTTTCTCATTTGTTCTTCGTTCTTTTTTTTTTGACCTTTTTACCTGCATTATTTTGCATTAACTGAATATTTTTTATGTTTCTATTTTATCTCTTTTATTGGCTTATTAAGTATGGGTTTTTGTTTGTTTGTTGCTCTAAGGTTTGCAGTATAAATTTTTGACTTATTATAGGCTACCTTCAAATAATATTCTACTACTATAAGTAGTATAACAAGAACATTATAACATTATTCTTCCATTTCCCCTCAAAGCCTTTTTTGTTTTACATTTTACTTCTACATATGTTATAAATTCCACAAGACCTTGTCATTATTTTTGCTTTAAACATTCTTTCTTTATTTTTTGTTGAAGTATAGTTGACATAAAATAGTGTTAGTTTCAAGTGTACAACATAGTGATTTGACATTTATCTACATTACAAAATGACCTTCCTGATAAGACTAGTCACCATATGTCATCATACAGAGTTATTACAATATTGTTGACTATATTCCCTTTGCTGTACATTGCATCTCCATGACTTATTTATTTTGTGACTAGAAGTTTGTGCCTCTTATCCCTTTGACCTATTTTGCCCTTCCCCACTCTCCTCCCCTCTGGCAACCACCAGTTTGTTCTCTGTATCTATAAGTCTGTGTTTTGTTTTATTTGTTCATTTGTTTTGTTTTTTTTTTTTAGATTCCACATATGAGTGAAATTATACAGTATTCTGTCTGTATTCCACTTAGTATAATACCCTCTAAATCCATCTGTGTTGTCACAAATGGGAGGATTTCATTCGTTTTTATGGCCAAGTAATATTCCATTGTGTATATATACCACATGTTTATCCATTCGTCTACTGATGGACACTTAGGTTGCTTCCAAATCTTGGCTATTGTAAATAATGCTGCAGTGAGGTTGATTAATATATGAGAAGGAGGCAAGAATATACAATTGGGAAAAGACAGTCTCTTCAAAAAGGACTGTTGGGAAAATGGGACAGCCATATGCAAAAGAATGAAAATGGACCACTTTATTACACCATATACAAAAATAAACTCAAAATGGATTAAAGACATAATTGTAAGACCCCAAACTATAAAACTCCTACAGGAAAACATAGGTAGTAAACTCTTTGACATTGGTCTTAGCAATCTTTTTTTGAATATGTCTCTTCAGGAGAGATCAATAAAAGCGAAAATAAACAAATGGGACTACATCGAACTAAAAAGCTTCTGCACAGCAAAAGAAACCATCAATAAAATGAAGACAAGCTACCAATTGGGAGAAGATATTTTCAAATCATATATTCGATAAGGGGTTAATATCCAAAATATATAAAGAACTCATACAACTCAATATCAAAAAAACAAATAATACAATTAAAAAATAGGCAGAGGACCTGAATAGACATTTTTCCAAAGGAAACATACAGATGGCCAACAGGTACATGAAACGATGCTCAACGTCATTAATCATCAGGGAAATGCAAATCAAAACCACGGTGAGATATCACCTCACACCTATCAGAATGGCTAAAAGACAAGAAATAACAAGCGTTGGCAAGCATGTGGAGAAGAGGGAACCCTAGTGCACTGTTGGTGGGGATGTAAATTGCTGCAACCAACCACTAGGAAGACAATAAGGAGATTCCTCAAAAAGTTAAAAATAGAACTGCCATACGATCCAGCAATTCCACTTCTGAATATTTATCTGAAGAAAATGAAAACATTAACTAGAAAAGATAAACATTCCTTATTTTTAAAAGTGGTTTAAATAATTTTTTAGAACTCTTTTATATATAGCCACATATTTTCCATTTCTGATGCTATTTATTCCTTTATGTACATCCACATTTCCTCCTGATACCATTTTCCTTCTGTCTGAAGGAGTTTCTTTAACTTTTCTCATTAGTTAGCAAGTGATGAATTCTGAAAAAGTCTTTCTTTCAGCTTCAGTTTCAAAAGATGTTTTTCCTGATTGTACAATTTTAAGTGAACAGGTTTTTTACTCTTTCTTTCAGCAATTTAAAGATGCCTCTCCACTGTCTTGATTTGCATTATTCCTGATGAGAAGTCTTCTGTCACTTTTGTCTTTGTTCCTTTACAGAATCTGTCTTTTTACTCTGCTTTGCTGCTTTTAAGATTTCTCTTTATCACTGATTTTCAGCAAGGAGAAGAGCTATGTAGAAAAGACAAAATAAACTGCAGAAAAATTTTTAGAATTAATAGAATTTGGTGGATTTGAGGATATTACATCAATATTTAAAAATCAGGTTTTTTTCTATAGAGGAGCCATAAATGGAGATTTACTGAAAGAAAAAGATACATATAAAAGGAAAAGATAATAAATGGTACATAAGAACAAATGTAATAAAAGATGTATGTGGACTTCATGTAGAAAATTATAAAATTTATGTAAAGTAAAAATATTAAAGAAAAACCTAAATTAATGGAGAGACATACCGTCTTCATGTTAGGAAGACTCATAAAGACTGTTCATTCTCACCCAGCTTATAATTTCATTACAATGAATTCCAATGTTATTTTCCCCAGAATTTAAGATTGTAAAGATTTAAAATAAGAAAGACCCCAAAGATAACTATGACAATTTTGAGGAAGAAAATTGGGATGGGGATTTCTCCTATAAGATATTTAAAATTTTTATAAAACTATAGTAATTATAACAATAATTAGAATTGTTAAACAATTGTAGTAGTGCTGGGCAGACAGTTAGGCTGCTAGAGCAGAGTAGAGAGCCCCAAACAGACTCTCTATATCGAATAAGATGTGTGGCAAATAATGCATTATTGATTAGTGGGGAAAGGATGGATTATTGAGTAAATAGTCTAGGAATACTTGGTTATCAATATGCACAGGGGATGAATTTCGAGCCTCATTTTATACCGTTCACCATCATTTTCAGGTAGATTAACGACATGAAATGAAAATAGAAATGAAAGTGAGGTCTCTGAACACCAGCATCAACATCACCTGTGAGCTAAATCTGCGTTTTAAAAATATGCATATTAAAGTTGGGGAAGCCCTGGTATAGAGATTATAACACAGGGATGGGGAAAGAGTTTTGAAAATACAAAATGCACAAGTCATAAAAGAAAAAAATAAATTGACAATTTGACACTAAAATTAAATACTTCAATTACTGGCTGGAAAGATGGTAGCTTTCTGGAGGATTGCTTGTTCGCATAGAAGGTAGCTCTGCAAATGTCAGGCCGGAAGGGACTTGGAGATATCCCCAATATCTTGCATATATTGCACAAATAGCTTAACTTAAACTGGCATAAGCATGAAACGGAATTTATTGGCTCATCAATCTGTTGAGTAAAGGGAACCATAGAGATGACAGAGCCCAGAAATCCCACCAAAGAGGAAGAGAAAACTGGCCATGTGGGAATTCCAATCCTAAAGGCTATGAGAATTGGGCATTTGGCCTAAGACCAGTGTGGGCAACCATGGTACGTGTGAAGGAGATGCAGCTAGGGCTCATGATTGCTCGACCACCACCCTGCCATTCCGCTGGACATCTGACCACAAAGGCTAGGTAGGTATGCTGAGGGACAACTGTCTGGACCTGTCTGAGAAAATGTTATTCATGTTACAGGAGTTTTAACAGCTCCAAAACAAATGCACTTTGTGTCTCTCAGGAAATGATTTAGATGTTCGTATGGACAGACATAGGGTCAACAAGAGGCATGAGTTAGTGCTGGGGTTATGGCTTGGCTGTCAAGCCTGACCTCCAACTCCAGAGAGCTATTCAGCTGCTCTCTATGGACTGGAGATGGTCTCCTTTTCCAGCTGCAACTTGGAAAACCTTTTCAGCTTTAACTGGCAAAAGATCCAACTGCCAGTAATGGAGACTGGCCAGATCATTCTGCTTCCATGCTTTCTACACTACTCCCTGCTATGCCTGGTTTTACCCAATGGAGCACATGAAGAAAGTAGTTCCAGTGCTCTTATTTGTTTAATGTCACTTATATCCACAGTGGAGCTTACGAGAATGAGGTGAGCTGGCAGTCTGGATGCCAGTGGTACAAGGTCAGATATGAGGTAACATTGACTGAAGCCCTCAACTTGCATATCTGTGAGGCCAAACTACTGGAGTAGCCTGTTGGAGAAGGAGGACAAGGCCTCTGAGATCGAGGCTACCATCTGAGCCCCACTGCCACTCCAGCATAGTTCCCCAACCTTTCCTTCCTGATGGCAGTGGCAGAGGGGGCCACTACCAGAGTTCCTGGGGCAAGTAGCTCAACCTTTTTGAGCCTTAGTTTCCTCCCCTGTTCAGGAAACTTTGGCCCAGGAAACTAGTTCTCAAATTGGGCACCATGGAAATTTGGGAGGTTCTGGAAGTTACTGGAAGGCTTTAGTAGAAAACATGGAAATTCCAAGAGGAATACTAGGAACTCTTGTACTCATCCCCCATGAATCCTGGCTGATACTTCATTCTCATTTTGTAAATTTTATTTTCATGTGATTTATTCCCATGTGATTTCATCACTGAAATAAAAATTTGAGAATTCCTTAAAAACTGTTTCCGTAGAAAGAAACTGTGAGATGATAAAGCAGAGATGAAATTTTTCTCAATAAAAATAAGCAACAGGTTAGTATTCAGAATATACAAAGAACACCTATAAATAAACAGGAACAATCCAATAGAAAAGAGTTCAAAAGACAGTAGGAATTACTGAGAAAAGGAATCCTGAATGAGCAATATACATTAAAAAAATAGACTGATAAGATACCCACTAGATTTAGAAAATCTAAAAGTTGAACAATATTAAGTTTTGTTAAGATTGTAGTCAACAGAAAGTCTTAAATACTTCTGGTGGGAGTGCAATCAGTACAACCACTTGGCAAATAATTTGGTAAAATCTCCTAAAGGTGAAGACATGCATATCCTAAGAACTAGCAAGACCACACTGTGGCATGTATCTTAGATAAATTTTCTCACAAGTACTTAAAGAAAATATAAGAATATTCATAGTATTCATAGTAGCATTGCACGAAATTGTCGAAAAATTGGCAGTAACAATTGGTGAGCAATGAGACTGGAGAGGTAGACTCTTGTATATCATCCTAAGGTGCTTTACCTTGTGAAACAATGTGAAGCCATTGGGACCAGAATTTCATTTTTTAAGATTACTGTGGTTGTGTTTCAGAAGGTGCATTAGAAGAGGACAGAGCTGGAGGCAGGAGGACTGGTTAGGAAACCATTACAGTGTCCAGGAAAGAAACAGGGCTGAATGTCAAGAAATAGCACTGGAGATGAAGGGGAGACAGAACAGAGAAATACTAAGGAGATGGATAGAATCAAAGAATTGTTGACTGCCTGGATAAGGAAAGGAAAATAAAGGATGTTTCTGTCTTGGATGGATGATAGTCACCAAAGAATGTTGACAATTATCCTGTGGAAAGTCTCTTGAAGAGTCCTATCCTCAAATGGGTCCAATAGAATAAAAAATCTCCAACCTATATTCCAGATACTTAAATAAATACATTGATTTGTTGGATAGGCTTGTTTATATGTGATTGATAGGAATTTAGTTCAATGTCTGCCACAATGATTTCGTATCTGCATAGTTTCAATCATAATTTTTATGGCAGTAGTGTCGCAAAGTTCTCCTAAGGGACACAAATACAACCTTTTTTCTCAATATGACCTAAGATGGTCTCTGATAATTTATGTGACCATCCCTGTCTTCTCTGTTCTCCCAATAATATTAAAAGGCAGGCTTTACAATACCAGATTGATACATCAATCTGAGACCTATCTTCAAGTCAAAAGCATGTTGCATTGTTCATTTTGGTCATGGAATTAAAGACCATAAAGTTGGTTTTTTGTGTGGTTGTTTTCTCTCAAAAGTGAGGAAACATAACAATAAGTATTATGGAATAATCTATATAATTGTGATGGCTATAGTAGACACTTATTTGCTGTCCACTGTTGCATTTCCCTTCCTTTGGGGCGTTTACTCAAATTTCCCAAAGGGCAATCATGCCTTCCCTTTCTGAGCCGTGTAGTTTTAAGTGAGCGAATTCAGGAGTGGGCCCACTCACTTTATAACTCATTTTATCTATTCCCAGATACTGACTGACAGATGAGCAGATGACCCAATTGTAGGCAAGGGGCTTGGTCTTCTGAGAAAGAGAAACTTTCTTCCTTTTCCACAGTAGCTACCAGGGAGACTTTCTCTCACTCTGTACAGCGTACATTGCGAATGTGAGTCTGGAGTTGACACAGTTATTTGTGCCCGAGTGAAGAGCTGTCACATGGAACCCAAAGAGGAAACCAGTATCTCAAAAGGTACAATGCCAATAGTGTTTGAAGTGCTGTGGGAAGCTTCTTCCAAAGCCAGATCTACCTATGGGCTCTTCATTTGCATGAGCCAATATACTGGTATTATATTAGAGGCCTTATGGAGATAATGATGTATCCAGAAAATTGTGTGTAATTTTTTAGGAAAAATCAAACATTTCTTTAATTCTTTTCTCATGGCAAAGAATAATTATTCAATACATATTATTTTTTTTATCATAATTCTTTGACACATGTAAAAGATCTTGTTATTATACAGCTGAAGTTAATTAAATTCTACATAGAAGGTATCAATTCCTCTTAACTTTCCAGACCCAAACTATCATTTAACAATATAAATTAAAATGACTTTTAAAATCTGAAGTTACCTAGAAAAATTTATGGCAAACCATTAGTATTTAAGCTTAGGATGTAGGAGAGTAATGGCAATTATACTTTCCCATTTTATTAGGAAGGCGAATCAGGATGAGTAGGAAAATACACAGGAAAGCACTTTGCTCAAACACAAAAAAATTACACATTTTAACAAGAGTTAGTCATAAAAATTTTCTGAAAAATTGTTAGCCCTTCCCCTCGAGTACAGTTTCAGTTGATTTTAAGTTGTAAAAGCTTCTTTGACACTTTTTAAAATTGTTTTGGTATATTATATCTTCAAAGTTATAAAAGTTATAAAGTAGTCAATGTTAAATATATATTTGGTAGTTTAACAATAACATTTTGCTTCCAGGATAATGTTCTCACACTTTATGGCTTTAAGAATGTACTTTACTCATGGGAACTCAAAATGTTATGCTATGAGAAACAAGGGAAAAAGTTCAAAAGGTAGTCCGTGACTTTTTTTTCTTTTAGGTTTATAAAAAGGATAAGACTGTTTGGATTATGTTGTTCTCTGATTTAGTAAAAAAAAAAAATGCTAATGAATATATGTTAACCTTCAGGTTATCAACATTCTTGCTCAAGATAGATTTATGGTAAAAATAGACTACTGAACTGTCTTGTTAAATTTTTAAAGATGAGTTTGGATGAGTTACAAATAACATCCTCTACCCTTAGGTCAAAAAGAATATGTAAACCCCAAATTTTTTAGATAAGAATACTTACTATAGTTTCAACTTTCATACTTCCTAATAAAATGACTATGTAAGGATACACAATCTTTTTTATTTTTATTTTGAATATATAACACATTCATTTTTGAACATATTCAAAGTAACGCATGTTCATTTCATTTTCATTTAAAATTTTTTTGAAAGTACAAAGAGCAAATTGCACCCAGAAATAACCTTTCTTAATATTTTGGTTTATCAAAATTTTTGTTTTTTTCTGTCTATGTGTGTATTTATGTAGATTGTGCGAGCTATTTAAAAATGTAGATTATATTTTAGGTATAACTTTTATTTTTTCATGGAACTCACAAGGATTTTCCATGTCATTAAATATGTTTTCAAATGCAAAATCTGGATTTTAATAGCTATAAAATATTCTCTCCTAGAAGGTCAACAAATATTTGACCTTCTTCAACCTCCAGGCATAACACCATAATCTTTTAAATAATTTCTCTATTGTGTATTTTGCTGGTTTATAAAGTTCCTAAATATAAAAAGTGCCAAGATAAACACTTCTACATGTCAATCTTTGATGGCATGTATTATTATTTCCTTAGGATATGTTTTTAGGATATGCAGTGATTAAGGTAACTGATGTCTATTTCTGACTTTATGTCCACAAACGTTATACACTTCTATAGGAGTTTTTGTTTAAGTGCACACTCACCACAATTTAATTTTTTCATTTTTTAAAGCTTTACTAATTAGTACATAAATTATATTCTTTCATGATATTTATTACTAATTTTTTAATTAAAGTAAGACAATTGCAGAGCTTTCTTATCCCCATAGCTCTTCACAGAGCTGTACTACCCAGAAGAAAAAAATCTTTGAACGTTTTAACTGTTTCTTCTGGTGCCTATGTATTTATAAAAAATATAGTTACAATTTTCATTTGTTTTGTTCTACTTTTGGCATTATCTTTGGACTACCTATTATGGAACAGGAAGAAATAGTACTGTAATTCCTCTCTATCCATCCTATCAATACGTTTATATCATATTTTAATCTGTCATTTTGTGATTTCTTCCTAGAATTTTCCCACATGGAGTACTCCATCCTCTGACTCCAGCCTGGGCTGGCTGCTCTCTGGGCCTACTCTGTACCATTCATCACGGAACTTTCCTTGGCCCCTCTCCTGTGTTTGGTCTTTATTTCTTAGATCCTGTGTCTTCCTTCCCTTGCTGTACTCTGATGTTTTGGTGGAGCTCATTCACTAAGTGCAAAGGCTCCTCAGAGTTCTGCCTGGAAAGCGGGCTCCCTCCTCAGGTCCAGCTCTTTCAGTGGGTGTATCTTAACTGATGGCTCTTTCCTTCCTGCTACATAGGCAACTCTTGTCCATCTGATTTCCATTTTCCAGAAATGTGTTAAAACCTCTGCTGATAGCCCCTCACCCATACTCTTCATGTGGGTTTATAGCTTTCATATTATTTTATTGTCATGGTAAATGGGAGTTATGGAGGGTGGGAAAATACATGCTTTCTTAAAATAGAAGACCTGCTTCATTAACTTAAATATTTTATCGACTTTAGTAAAAATACAAAGTTAGTACAAGATCACTAAAGAAAAACTCAAACATTAAAGAAGTACTGAAGTAGCCCACCCTTACTGTGCTTTCACTGTCTGTTAAGTCCACACATAGCTAAAGCGTTGTATCTTCAGAACAGAGAAAGGGGAAAACATTGGCTGAGGGAGGTAGGAGTTAAGACATCTCAACAGTGAGAGCAGCAGGGAAAAAACCGGACAAATGAGACATTTTTTGTAGGGTTGGTTCTAAAGGCACAGTGTTCTATATAAGCTGGGGCAATAGGGAGAAAATAAATTAAGTGCCTGGTATCTAAAATCCTTATTCCTGTGTTGATTATATATTCTAAGCTGAACCATATCATTCATTTCAGTGGAGTAGAAGAAAGCAGTGGCAATGGAAAGAGGAGGAAATAATGGGGAGAGCGCTTACTTACTCTTTGAACATGCAACATTGGCAACACTCTAGATTCATTCTATTAATTGCATCAACCACATCTTATAAACACATTTCCATAGACCATATATAATAGATCTTGGCTCCATTCAGTGCATTTATTGACTCCTCAAATGGCTAACACACAATTTTTTTCCATATCATTTTCATCAAATAAAATTCACTTTAATCTTTATGACTATATTTAAAACAGAAAATAACTCCCCAAATGGTCTGGGTCTCAAAGTGGCAGAGATTTTATGTGCTTCATATTTGAACTGCCAAAGATCTCAGGCAATGTGTGCATTAATCACGCCACTTACTGTTCTGATTCAGATGTTTGCTCAATACATAGAGTTAGAATCAGAGTGTGCCTCAGCTTAAAGAGAAAAGAATTCAAGTTGAGCATATGTATAAATTCTGGCTCAAGCAATGTATTTTTGTGGTAATAAACACAATTTTGTTTTTAATTAGAGGGAAATAATGCTTAGGATTGAACCTATAACCTTCCTGGAATTGAAGTCTAGAAAACATGTAGACATTCCTCTCTAACTGATACATTTGCTAATAGAATGAATCCACCAGGATGTTAAGCCGACACTTGTGGAGGGCAGAGTTCTTTGGAATTTACCAAAAACGGAATATTGATTACACTGGACACAGAGGACATTTATATTTATAGAAACACTTTAGATAAGACAAGCCTCTTAAAAGGCAGAAAAGAAATCACTGTTAGGGGGATTTCAGAATAATGTTATAATCTCCTTTATTTTTAATAGGCATAAAAAGCATTGTCGTATTGACATTGACAGAAATTAGGTGGTTAATTGAAGATCTAACGTGAAAGGATGAATGGCTCTGACACTGGTTTAGAGCTTTTCTATACTTCATGCAGTTCCATTTTGTGGTCTGGCAAAGGCCCAACAGCCATTTATCTGGTATGCATACCTTTCCACAGCTGGATTTTCAAATATGATTATAAAGTTCACATGACAGAACTCTCCTGAAAATAAATATGTCAGCAGGCTTTGCTTCATTTTATGTATCTATTCTGGATGTAACATAACTTGATACAAACATGGATGACACTCTAAGACATTTTGCCAGAGCTGTTCAAGTGCAGCATCGTTTGAGATTGTGGAAGGTGATTTAGAGACACCTGTGTTGAATATTTACATCCGTGCCTTAAAGCCTGAAAGCCTTGCAGTTTTATAGTCCTTTCGGGGAAAGACAGGAACTACATTAACACTTGTTAGTGTAACAGTTAATGCACTGTTGAGAAAAAGTTCGTAAAAAATTTGAGAATTATGCAAAAAAAAGAAAGAGAAGACTAAGAATGATTAATGTTTGATCAGCCTTTGTAGGTTTAGGAATCTATTTTTTTAGAATCATATTTTTATGTTTGGGGGCTTGGGACCATGAAGGGAAGATGCGTTGGAATAAAATTCCAAATGTTATATTCCAATGAGCATCATTGTTTGTAGTAACATGGAAGGGAATGTAGCTAAGAGTCCCAGCTAATATCGAAACAGTAGTGAACAAGATATTCTGCTCGAGCGTGCTCTATGTGGTCTTCTTGACGACATTATTTCCGCACTGTCCCCCTCTATCCTTTACATCGACTTGGTCCAACTTGATGCCACACAAAGCAAAAATTTACTTAACTTGACAGAGGAGGATGAGCTGATAGATTAGTAGGGAGAAGAACCGTGAAGTTTCTTCCTCTCTCTGCAGCAACGTGTTTAAATTTAACAGCCATCATCTGGGCAAGCGCCTCCACCTCTCTTGTCAGGAAGAGTAATTTTCGGCCAGCGGAGTAGGACTGCAGCACCATGGTTCGTGATGTAAATATTTTTTCGAAGTGGAAACTTTTATAGGCTACGAGAAAATACATCAGCCACACGAAGTGCCAGACTGTTGAAAAAGCCCCCTCCTCCAGAAGGCAATCTTCACGAATAATAATAGTGACACTCATCATTGCTAACATATTTGAGCACTTATTCTGATCAGGCAGAGTGGATTACGTATATCATCTCATTTAAATCTGCCAGCAATGCTAGTAGGTGGATACCTGTATTATCCCATTTTACTGATGAGATATTTACATCAATTATCTACTGTAATTAGCAAGCCACCTCCAAAATTAGTGCCTTAAAATATCAACCCTGAACTTAGTGCTTGATTCTGTGGATAGCATTTTGTGAGGGGCTTAGCTGGCTGTTCTTGGTCTTGACTGGGTGAGGTGACCTGACGGAGCTCTATGAACTTGTGATCAGGTGGTGAGTCAGTCGGGGCCTGACTCGTCTCTAAAGGCCTTAGCTGAGACCACAGTGCCTCCCTCTACAAGGTTTCTCATTCTCCAGCCTACTAACCCAGGCTCCTTCACGTGGTAGCTTCAAGTTCTAGAAGCCCCAGAGTGGAAACTGCAAGACCTCTTGAGACCCAGGCTTGGAACTAGCACAACCTCATTTCTAGTGTATTCTGTTGGTCAAAGCAAGTCACAGGCCTGCCAGGTTTCAAAGAGTGGGGAAATAGACTTCACTTCTTGGAAGGAGCTTCATTGGAACTATTTTTGCATTCTACCATTGTTTCTGACTCAGAGAGACATCATGACTGGCCAAAGATCACACGGTTACTAAGTAACTAGACTTTCACACACTGCTGGTACGAATTGTACAACCACTTTGGGAAACTGTTTGGCATTTCTTTAGTTGTTTGTCTTCTTAGTAAATTGTAAGAGTTTTTAATATATTCTGGATACAAGTTTTTCATCTGACACATGTGCTGTGAATATTTTCTCCCAGTTTTTGGCTGGCCTTTTCATTTTCTTAATATCATTTTTTAAAAAGCAAATGTTTTTCATTTTAATGAAGTCCAAGTTGCCAATTATTTTCTTTCATGTCTTGTGCCTTTGGTGTTCTGTTTAAGAATGAATAAGTGAATGAGAAGTGGTTGATAAGAGTCAAAGTGTAGCCCTAGTTGTTAAGGGTATAGCTGAAGTGCTCCAAGTGTTTTGTTTAAAAACAAATTTTGTATTCTATTTAATAAAATAACCTTACTTGCCGTAACATGAAAATAATGCTTTACATATGACTGAGTTTATCTCATGCTCCAGAATAAAAGCCTATGCTTATTCCATGGGACAGGACTGCGCAGCTTCAGTACATAAGAATTCTGAATGGCCTCTTGCCTCAGAAACTAACATTGTTATTCATAATGAGTTCCAGGACAAATAAGAACAATAAGGCTACAATTAAAAGGGGCAACTGCTACTATAGCTTATATATACATATCATGAATTCTGCCTTAATCTTTCCTGACCATTGACTATGTTATTAACTCTCTATGTAGATTCAACTATTCAACTGCTTAACTATGTCTAAGCTACTAATAAACCTTCCTGAATGAATAGCAGATGAACAACTGAATATAAATGAAAACAGATGCCTCGAAGAAGAGAATCTAGAATTGTCATCAACTCTTCATGATCACTACATGTTTTCTCATATGCCCATAGCACATTGCCAAAGTTTATTGACTTCTTCCAAAATTTCTGTATGAAATTATGATTATGACCTCATAGAGTTCAGGATTACTGACTAAAGAGCATGCCTCCCCAGGATGTTTTTCAAAGAAGCTGGTACCCCCAGGAGTGCTGGAGGAGGAAGGTACACAGATGCATTTGAGGACATTACTAGCCTGAACGCTGCTCTATGAGACAATCTTCCAAAGTTTGACTCCTTTCAAATCTGAGAACCTGGAGTCACTCCATGATCCAGAGACACAAGGCAAGCAGAAAAGGACACCTGCTGACCCTGTATTTGGCATGCACATTCTTGTGCCTTTAAAATATATTTTTTAAAAATCTGACCTATTGAAATATCAATATTCTGCTGAATATGCACACATACTTGCACAATAAATGTATTCATGACATATAAGAAAAGATAAGTCCTCACACAACATAAAGTACAGAAAATAACATAAAACCAGGGTTTCTGCTCCAGAAGTATTTGCTTTAGACATTCAGATACATACGCATAGAGCGGCCGGAACACACACAGATGGCAGGGTGTGAGGGAAGCGATGGCAGTGAAGGAAGGATGGGTTGTGAGAAGCTTCCGTAATTATTATTTTTTTTGGATAGAAGCAGATGTATAAGTGTTAAAATATATGCCTATTATAACAACTGCTAAAATTATGGTTCATTTTGATAGAAAAATGTCCAGCTCAAAATCTAATTTTAGGCAACTGTTCACCAAACAGAATCATAATAACTATCTTATCTGTGCTTTTTATGTATTTATTTTTCTGATGGTGCTAGTTATGTTAAGCAGTTTTTGTCACTCTATAAAATGTTTCACAGCATGTGACTTGAATCAAGGCAAGTTGTCAGAGTTTAGTACTGAAAGTATTTGAAAATTTAGAGTGCTCACTTCTTCCTTTACTATGATTTCTGGCTTCATCTTATTTATGCCATTGGTTCTAGAATCAAGTAGCTCACTAAGCTTGCAATAAAGTTATTCAAGTTTATTTACTATGTAGGAATATTATCATTGCAAAAAAGTCTTAAAGCTCAAAATTCCTTTGAAAAATCATGAGTGAATTTAAAAGCAGTAGTTTTTAAATTATGTATATTTGGAAATGTCCTTAATTCTGAAGGAACGTGTAGCAGTAATATAAACTGCTAGATTTTTTTAAAGGTTGAAATTTATTTTTTCTCCAGTTTAAAATATAATAAATAGTTCTATCTCCCAAAGGCAACTTCTTTTAACATAAGTTCTCTTCTAGGCTTTTTTATACACTTCTACATAACTGTGACCATGCTCTAAATAGTTTATATCCTGGATTTTCAACTTAAAATTAAACATGTTTTTCCTATAATATTACCGAAATTTCGTACATATGAATTAACAATCCATCACATGACTGTGCCATAATTAGTTTAGTTAATCCCATGATATTGCACACTTAAGTTTACTATTATAAAAATGCTCTCATGAACATCTTACCACATGAAACTTTCACAAATTTTAAATTATTTCTTTTACTTTATCAGTCAGGGTTCAACCAGAGAAGCAGAACCAGTAGGGGACACATATGAAGAGACTTATTCCAAGGAACCGGCTCACTAAATGTGGAGGCTGGCCAGGTGGAATTGTAAGGCTGTCAGCAAGGGCAGGTTGGAACTCTCTGGAATGGGCTGAAACTGCTCTCCACAAGCAGAATTTCTTCTGGGAAGACTCAGTTGCATTTCTGATGGAATTATCTAGATAGTTATTGATTATCTAGGATAATCTCTTTTACTTACAGTCAATTGATTATGGACTTTAATCACGTCTGAAAAATACCTTCACGGCAACACCTATATATGTGTTGGTGAATAACTGGCAACAGCAGCTTACTTAGCCAAGTTGACACACTGAAAGACCATCAGGGTTAAATTTTCAGATGTAGAATTACTTAGTCAAAGGGGATGGAATTTTTCTTTTAATCTGATATATGTATTCAAACTCCTTTTCTAAAAGATCGTCACAATTTTCTACGCGTTCCCACTCTGCCCCTGTCTTTTCTTGGGGTCGGTACCAGACTGCCCTGTCTTTTCTTGGGGTCAGTACCAGACTGCCTCCCCTACTGTACAGTGTATGAGTGACTAATACAGTTGAGAGTGCCCCTAAAATAAAAGTACTGGTGTCTCAAGCACAACATTTCCTGGCAGTAATATTTAAGGACTCGTCTTTCCCAGGACAGTTAGTCTTTCTTCTCCATGACATCTAGCCCCCTGAGCACTGTAGGAGCCTCACAGAGTAAATGCCCAGATCTATTTATAGGTGGGAACATAAATTACTAGTTATTATTTACTCCTCGTAGGAAATGTGTTAGGCATTTAGGGGGCAGATAGAAGTATTAACACTGTCCTCAAAAAGTCTAAAGTTGACAGTAATTTTCAAAAAAACATTTAATGCTATATTCATGTCAAAGTTTATTTTTATATATTTCTCTGGGAAATGGGGCTAAACTATGTGTTTGAAATCTACATGACTATAAATAAAAGGCAGACCTCTCTGAAGCTCCTTGTTTCAGTCGATCTGTGCAAAGGTCCATATTATTATTTTTTTTTCTGCTTTATCTCCCCAAGTCCCCCCATAAGATAAGATATACATAATCGTATATCTTAGTTGCAAGTCTTTCTAGTTGTGGCGTGTGGGCTGCCACCTCAACCTGGCATGACGAGCGGTGCCATGTCCGCGCCCAGGATCCGAACCAGCGAAACCCTGGGCTGCTGCAGTGGAGCGTATGAACCTAACCACTCGGCCTCGGTGCCGGCCCCAAGGTCCATATTATTTTATCTTTAGAAACTTTATTGTTTGGCAGAGGTTAGTGGACTGATTAACTGGATGGATTTGGAGATGAGATTTTCTTAGCTAAATTCTTAGTTCTACCATATACTATTTTTAAAAACCTGGACAAATAATCTCCCTAAGCTTCAGTTTTCTCACTTATAAAATGGAAATAACTCTATCTCTCCTGCATGCTCATATGAGGGTTAAATGAGTCAACTCATGTAAAACGTGTGGTAGACATGCTGGCACATGATGTGTATATATAAATGCACGTGTGTGTGTGTGTGTGTGTGTGTGTGTGAGTATTCCTCTGTCCATATTTTCTGTGTGCTTTCTGTCCTCAACTCCCCACCCCAACCTTTCAGCCAATTTAGGGGCAGGACAGAAAGTAGAATTGGCTTGCAAATCGTTCTGTCTTTTATTTCTTCAAAGCCTCAAACTTTCGGAGAATTTAGGTTTTGAAGGAAGGCTGGGGATGAGGGGGTGGGGGGGTGTAATTTGAAGACAGAGATAGAGTTCCTTGAAAAAAAAACAAACGAACAAATGGTGCTCCAGAGTACACAGAGTGTCCCCAAAGCTGAGGGAGAGGAAGCAGGGCCTTGTGGATCCTGAGAGCAGAGGGATCTGCATGTTTAGTGGCAGTGCTTGAAAACCTGGGGCGATTCCCAAGAGGAGGGCTCTGCAGAGCCCTGGCAGGGGTCCTGAGGCAGCAACACAATAGGTTCCTAAGGTGGTCCAACAAAGACCTGCCAAAGCTGAAGGAGCCATACTGAGTAGGTCAAGGGAGAACTCTGGTAATTGCAAGGACTGCTGCGTGGCTGGAAGCCCCTGATGTCATTTCATGTGACTCCAGAACCAAAGCATAGCTGTGGGTTGGGCAGGGACAGACTCTCCCAGGAGAACTGAGACATTTCACAGCAGCCCAGTAGGATAGGGCTTGGAAATGGGATAGGGCTTCAAGAGCAGACAAAGCAGTATTCACTGGCCCACATCTCTTAATACTTCCCCCCTACTTACGGGCCCTGCTCGATCAGTTGTATCTAATTTCAAGAATTTCACATCTTTCCTTTTCACTGGCATTTGCCTCCAAATATGCTAAAAATCCCTCTTATATCCTCAAACAACAGCACCAGTTTCCCTTGATCTAACCATCTCATCAAGTTCCTCCAGTCTTCCTTTTCTTCATCATTACGTTTCTTAAGAGTGCAGTCACTCTTGGTGTGCCCGCTTTCTTAACTCCCGTGCACTCCCCAACTCATTACAGTTTGGCTTATTTTCTCTCCATTGAGGAAAACTATTTTCACCAGGAAGACAGTAGTCTTTGGTAGGCCAAATCCAAAATTTTTTTTTCTGCATCTTATTTAACCTTTAAGTAGCATTTGACACTGCATGCCACTCCTGTGTGTCAAAAAGATCTGTTTTTTTAAAGCTCTATTTTTTTGTAGCAGTTTTATGTTTAAAACAAAGTTAAGAGGGAAATGTGGAGATTTCCCAAATACCCCTGCCTCTTCACACACATAGCCTCCCCCTTGTAAACACCATTCCCCGGAATGGTAGATTTTTAACCAAGAATGAACCTACATTGATTCATCAAATCCACCCGAAGTCTATAGCTTACCCTAGGATTCACTCTTTGTGTGGTACATTTTACGGGTTGGACAAATGTATAGTGACATATATCCATCACTATAATATCACATAGAGTGTTTTACTGCCCTAAAAAAGGCTTTACTTTTTAATCCAGCATTCTACAAAGATGTTTTTAAAACCATCTATGAAGCAATATTGCTGGAGATAGAAGTCACACTACCCTTCCTTTTGGATACGTGCTCCAATGTTTTATATTCTACGATTCAGTTAATGCCCCTGTTGTGCTTTTATTCTCCTGGGCTAAGACTTACTCTGTCATTCCTCATTTCTTTCTTTTTCTCAACTCTCAAATCCAAGAGGATGGCAAATCCTGTTGCTTCTACTTCAGAAATATTTCTTAGCTGCTCCACTTCCTCCCAGTTTCTACTTGGATGGGAAGCTCTCATTTATCTCTCAATTAGAATATTTAATTATCCCTAATTGATTTTCTTGTTACCAGACTTCCATACTCCAGTAATATCTCACAGTGTAAACCAAAGCCAGTGATAGGACCATCTCTCTCAGAAAGTTTTCTATTGTCTCTCAGTATTGTCTCTCTATTGCCCTCAGGACGAAATCTGAACACCTTCTCAGTATATCTCACAGGGTGGTCCCTGGATAAGCAGAATTAGCACTCCTGGGAACTCGTTAGTAAAGTCTTCGGCCCCACACTAGACTTGCTGAAAGCAAACCACTTTGGTCCAGTGATTTGGGATTGACCAAGCCCTCCTCCAAGTGATTCTGATTCACATTAAAGCTGAACTTCACATTTTCAGCTCACTGCAGCTGGAAGAACCTTTTTGCTCTGGCTGCTACCTCGGACTTTGCAGGCTCTCCTGCATTTGCATTCCTCATGCATTTTATGCTCCTTTCTCACTGACCTTCTCCTCCTACAAATGCCAGACTTTTGGTCTGTTCTTTCCTGTGGTGTGGAATACCACACTTGCATTTTTCTTTTTTTCTTAGCAAATTGCTGTTATTTCTTCAATACCCTTCTCAAATGCTGTGAGAACTCTGACCTCCCTTAAGAAACGTATCTGTCCTGTCCTCCATCAGCATTTTGTTCCCATCTCTGTAACAGCATTTACCATGTTACATTTAAATTTATGTCTCTATATGATATTTTCCTCCAAAGACTGTGAATTCCTTGAGTATATAGACGACGTTTTGTTCATCTTTGTACCCCTAGTGGCCTTGCTTTCTGTTTTTCTCTTCCTTTTTTTGCTCCCTCTTTACACACAGGATTTCAGATGGTTGGAAAAATATTTTTGAAATGGGATATTTCTACACAGCAACGTAATGGAAATCAAGGAGCTTGGCGACTATTACAGTTTTCTAAAGGTCTTTATCGCATATCAGAGTAATAACTTTCCTGTTGCTCTTTTGTCCACCTGCGTACCTAAAATGACAGTAATTATTTAGAGAGGCACACTGATTCTCCTCACGCTCTTACCATATGTTATTTCTATTCTCACTTTATCCACGTGTCCCAGGAGGCCCCTTTATACAACTTCCTGTGTGACCCCAAGATTCTGACAACAAGAATATAACATTTCCCAGGTGATTTCTCTCTGCTGTTCAAAACTCCTATTGCTTTAGATGCAACTAGTTCAATTCCCTCTGCTGTTTTTTGTTTATTTGTTTTTAAAAATCTGATTTCCATTCTTAAGTGAAGGAACACTGTGTGGGTGAAGAGAAGGAATTGACAAAGGAGAATTCAACTCTGTTTGATGGCCCCTTTCACTAAAATATAGCCCTCCCCTTTCTTTTATATTTAAGTCATTAAGGTGGATGTTAAAAAAAAGAAAGTAACTACTCCAGATGTGAAAATATGTTAGTTTACAAAAAATGACAGCTGCTATTTGCCAATTGCAGATCAGCTGAGGAGTAGCGTTGCCGTTACTATTCACTCACTGCAAGTGTCTTCGTGTTCCCATAGCTTGGGGTTCAACTGTTTACTCAGCATCAAAGCACCAAATTTAATTCAATCGCTTAAAAACTTAGTAAGATTTCAACTGGTAATTGTACTTCTACAGAGAGAATAGTGTGCCTTGTTTCACAGAAATGAAATGAAAGAGTTAAGTCAAAATAGATTATTTGAATTACCAATAAGGCAAGTTGGGACCTTTTTTCATTAATATCTAACAAAAAAATCAACTAATAATTTTTAAATGACCTTTTTATTTCATCATGGAGAATTTGATATTCCTTGATGATTTCCACAGATTTATTTTATATAATAGTTAGAAAACGACATCCCCAAAGCCAGAAGCAGACTAACTTAAATGTAATTTTCGTTGTCATTGAAAGCGACAGATTTTTGACAAAACTCAGTGTTGGCTCTGAGCTATTACAGCAGTTTAATTTCCAACAGCAAGTAATTCCAACTCAACACAATGGTTATGTGGACATTTTGTTCATGAGCTAAATCTCCTAAACCCTGAACTGGCCAATTTACTTGATGTAGGGAAACCCCAGGGTCGACCTGTAGCAGTTTCTTCCAGAAAAGAAACAGAACTGTTACAATACTTTGAACCCCAGATAAGCAAGAGATGTAAAATCAATGTGTTTCTAATGTTCCCTTTCAGGATAATAACAATGGATCTATTCTTAAAGAGTACATGAAAAAGAGCTTTTTAAGCCATAGCATCTATGAAGAGGATACATTTGGAGACCAGTTGTCTGAGGTGCTGATGTGCTGCCCATATGTCTCAATCTTCTGTAATGGGCCACAGAGGCCAGATCATGCAATGCTTTTTGCCCTTCACACTCTGAAGAATCTGCTTTCCTTCTGTGTGGGATCAGAACTGGCCACCCCAAAATGTGTCTCTTTGGCTTGATTAAAACAAAAGATTCTGAAAAAACTTTGACCTTCCCCCTAACTGCCTAAAAGAATTTAGGATAGAAGGCCTGTCCCCAGGATGAGCCATCACCACAGATAACTCTGGGTATTGGTAGACTGGGAGAGTTCTTGTTAAGCCCATTTTCATCAAAGTTCTGTCTCTAGGGTCATACTGTCTACAGACGGCCCAAGAAACATTTGTTTACCAAAATTTGCTTTTCCATCTCCACGTGAATTGCCTCCCTCCCCTTTGAAGTCCCAAACCACTACTCTCAACATCCTCCTTGTCTTTAGCTGAAGATGGTGTTTAAGGTGGTGGCTTTGGCCATTTTGACAAGTTACTCAAGTTTGCTGGGTTTCTCCCGTGTATACATGTTATCAAACTTTGTTTGATTTTCTCTTATTATTCTGTCTCACGTCAATTTAATTCTTAGACGAGCCAAAAGGACCTAGAGGGTAGAGGAATAGTTCTGCCTCCCCTGTACTTCTGTGACAAAGGCAGATAGGACCTCATCCTACAACAGGTCTCTTCACTTGAACTCCTTAGCCTCTCTCAGTAGCCAGAAGTTATTAACCAGCAATCCTAAATTTGCCTTCTCTGAGCATATCCAATTGTTTCTCCCCAATTTTGCGTATTATGTTGGTGTACCTATTATGATTATTCTGAGGCAAGAGAATAATCAGTCCCTTTCTGTACCTTAGAAAACAGAGGCAGGGAATAGGCTGACTGTAAAATTGTGTGGGAAGGAAAGAGTATAGGAGTTTTTCTACCAGAAAAGCCCTGGGGAGGAGAATTTAGCTTTGTATCATGATTGTCTTTTCCAGCATTGGAAAGAGGTGGTCAAACTCAATGAGAAATGAAATCGACATGAGAATCTTGCACTAATTTGCCTCTTCCCAGTTGACCTCCCGGAGGGGTACATTCCATGAAGCTCCTAGGGAGTGCTCTCAAGGAAGGCAATGACGTTGTTGAGAGGGTGTGCTCTGCCTCCCATGCTGTAAGAAGGTATGTGTGAATGTTCTAATCAACAGCCTTTCTATTTTCATCACCTGCCCTGCAGCCCTTGATAGTTGATCTCAGAAACCTAGGTGGAGGATAAGAGAGCTCGCTGGGATCTTGTTTGCAAGGAATGCTACAGTGCATTTAAATGGCCAAGGTGTTGTTAGGAGCCCTGCAGAATGATGGAGAAAGTATAGTTCCTCCTCTGAAGGAGCTTAATAACCACAATCTCCCCACAAGGGAGATTTATTGGCAGCCATCACTCTAGTCTTTGTTTCTCTGAGTTTATCTTTTGTTAGACTCCACATATAAGTGATATCATACAGTATTTCCACAAATATTTTTTGAACAACCAATTAATTTTGCTAGTAGAGGAAGTCTACTTAGAGTCCAGTAGCAGAAGACATATAAACCAATAGTGCACTACAACATATAAATTCTGAAACAAAAGGTTTTAAGGCTACAAGGGAGCATAAGATACATTATAAAGCCAAAGAATATTCTAGTTAACTGATGATATAATATTTCCAGCATTCTCTTAAACACTCTATCTTCTTCCTTTCCCTTTTCCCAGACAAAAAGAGGAAAAAATAAAGATAAGTAAAAGAAACAGCATCAGATACCACCATGAGTGGTCGGATACTTATGGCTGTTATCTTAAACCTGGTCTTTCTTCCTTCCTTCCTTCCTTCCTCCCTTCCTTCCTCTTTCTCTCTCTCTCTTTTTCTTTCTTGTGAGGAAGATTCACCCTGAGCGAACATCTGTTGCCAATCTTCCTGTTTTTGCTTGAGGATGATTGTCACTGAGCTAACATCTATGCCACTCTCCCTCTATTTTATGTGAGATGCTGCCACAGTGTGGTTGATGAGCAGTGCTAGGTCTGCACCCAGGATCTGAACTGGTGAACCCTGGGCCACCAAAGTGGAGTTTGCAAACTTGACCACTACACCACTGGGCTGGCCCCTCTTTCTTCCTTTTCTTTAATCCTGTTTAACTAAATGGCTTTGCTTGACTAACATCTTAGAAGGATTGGTGGAGAGGGGCTACAAGATGTCTCTAGGCTCCAAATACAAAGATCAAAGTAGGTAGCCTTGGGAAAAACTCCTGACAAAGCCTCAAACAACAGTAAGGGGAAAATGGGATTTTTCTGATTTTTGTGTGTAAAGTTACATTTCACAGCATGTTGCTGAAGATTAATCCTGAGTGATGATGCTTCCAAATAATTTGCTCAAATGTTTATTCATCTTGTTTTAATTCTGTTTCCTGACAGCTTAGAGATATCAATAAAGCCAACTTTATTCTAAGATCCATATAAGGTGGTTTTATTCTATTCACAAAAGTATAAAGTTACCATCAAGAAAGTTATTATTAAATTAAACCCAAAAGTTTATTAAATATGGTGACTGGTTATTAATCTTGGGGATAGGAGAGCAGTTAATGCTGGTCCTGGAAGAACTTATTGTCTTGTCATGGAGAAAAGACTCATAAGAAATAATCCAAAACAGTTTGTAGTCAAGTTTCAAAATGTGTGTATTACAGATAATTGTGTTGATTGTTGGTTACCACAGAAAACCTCTCAAAACATGTGTGGGTAGGAGTCAATAGAACTGAGCATTTTTATAGGCTTCACCCCTTACCTCCAAAGTCTTCTTGGGGAAATTTCCTGACATTTTATTGCCTTAGAGCCCTCATCCGTAAATGGGGATAAAGATGTCCCACTTGTTTGTGAAGGGGATATATCCTTATGCCATCCCAAATCATGCTGCTTTCGCATATTGGTTGTTTTGAGCTGAAGGCAATTGAGAAACAGCAAATGCAAGAAAAGCCCTCTGCCCTATCCTTTCTACCAAAGAGCAGAGCATAACTTTGCCCTTTCTCCTGTACCAAGGTGAAGAGAGCAACTCTTATCACAAGAGATGGAGAGCTGGCACCAAGACGAGTCTACATAAATAAATCTTACTAAAATAACCCTTATTTTTCATTATCCCCCCTCATATATGTCCTAGTTACTTTCCCACAATTTATCAGCCTTGGAATCCCAAACCCCTTTCCTTTGTCTAGTCACTTGTCCACAATTTATCAGCCTTGTTAAAATGGTATATAACCACTTCTTTGAGTTTTTCACTTCTTTTCTGTGAAACCCCTGTGCATGTAAGAATATTAGCATCAATAAAAATTGTATGCCTTTTTTCTTGTTAATCTGTCTTTCGTTAGTTTAATTCACAAGTTCCCAGTCACTGAGCCTAAGAGGGTAGAGGAAAAGTATTTCCTTACCTACACTTGCTAAGAATTAAATGAGATAAACTTCTAAGAAGTCATTTCTTCCATCCTAATGATTTTCAACATGACTACACCAAATTTGTGTCATTCAAATACAGGCATAACGTAACATGGTCAGAGAATATTATCCTAACATTTGGCCCACAGTTATTCTCTGTGAGCGGTATCTGTTCAGAAAACATGTTCATAAATGCTTTGAGTTTATCAAGCAGTGACTTCAGAGGAACGGGGAAGCTGCTATGGATGAAGTGTGGAAGATGATTACGAAATGGAGTCAAACATATCCAAGGCACCTAAAATGGAGCTAGGAGGCCATTAGGGAAATGGAGCTTATGTACATCTCTACCCAGGTGGAATGTCATCTTTTGAACTCTGCTTCACTGCTATCATCCTGACCTTTGACAAATAGAAATGGCAAGCAATAGGATATATTGGAGTATATGAGGAAGCCATTTGGTGTAAACCTAATTTGGCCTGACTTTGTTTTTCCAAAAGAGTCTGACATGACCATTGAGCATGCATTGTATATCTGCTTTAAACATAGACTATGGCAAGAACAAATGCCCTTAAGATACAGGTGCAACTTCCCCCACATTGGCATTTCCTTAAGGATAAGCATCTCTTCCTAGGCTAGGAACTGATTTCTATGCTTACCTTTGACCACCCAGCTCGAGACAACAGACCTGTCACCCTGCTGTGTCCACCGAGACAGCAGACCTACCTGCTGTGTCCATCAATCGCTGTGCCAACAGAGCAGTCTCTCGACTATTGTAAAAGGGACATTTCAATCATATGTGAAACATCCTCTTTTGGGGTATATAACCACTCTGTACATCCCCACTTCTTTGATTCCCTTTCTTCCTTTGGTAAGAAAGGCCCTGGGCCATGGTCCTCACATTTTGGCTCAGAATAAACTTACCCAAATTTTCATTTATAGATTTGTTATGGATTATTTTCATCAACACCTTCTTCCAAGAAATATGCTTACTCCTATAGAGAAGAATTTTTTGCCTTAGAGATGGCTTCAGCAACCAATTACGTATAGCTAAGATGTTGACATGGGATTTACACATATTGGGGTATATGGGATCAAAACTGATTTTGCTTGAACTGAAGAAGCCTGACTTATGATCTATCAAACATGCATTGTACATCTACTTTAACCATTAACGTAAAGAACGCATTCTCTTAAGATATGAATGCATACTTCTCCTCCTACCCCAGTGTCAGTAATGCCCTATGCCCTGTTGGTAACGACCACATTAGTCCCTTTCCTGACATCAGGGTCATGTTGAACTGCTAATTTGCAACTGAATACCTCTTTTAACCTTTGATGAATATGTATCCTGGGCATGTTTAAGGTATGTTCTTTGTTCTCAAAAGACTGTAGTGAAAACCATGCTTCTCTGGAATGCTTTTTCTCTTTGTGGAAACTGCCCTGCCAGGTTATAATCCTCAGCTTGGTCAAATAAAACTAATCTTATGTCTCTTATCTTTGGAATGGTTCTTGGTTATTTTGCATCAACAAAGTAACAGTTGTTGCCAGCACCAATCACAAATCTTGCAAAACAACTTATGTAATTTATCTTCATAAAAATTACAAGCAATAGGATATATTGGAGTATATGAGGAAGCCATTTGGTGTAAAGCTGATTTGGCCTAACCTTATTTTTTTTTCCTTTCCAAAAGGGCCTGACATGGCCGTTGAACATGCATTGTATATCTGCTTTAAGCATTTCCTATGGCAAGAACAAACGCCCCTAAGGTAAAGGTACAATTTCCCCCACATTAGCATTTCCTTAAGGATAAGGATCTCTCCCTAGACTAGGAATTGATTGCTGTGCTCACCTGTGACCACTCAGCTTGAGACAACAGACTTGCTTCCTGCTGTGCCCACCAAGAGAGCAGACCTACTACCTCCTGTGTCCATCAATCACTGTGCCAACAGGGTAATCTTGTGACTATTGTAAAAGGGACATTTCAATACATGCTCTTGGATGGTGTATAACAACCCTGCACACTCCCACTTCTTTAGAGCGCTCCATTCCTTTGTGGAAGGACTCTCCCAGTTACATGGTCATCATGTTTTAGCTCAGAATAAACTCACCCCAATTTTGATTTATAGATTGGTTATGGATTATTTGAGTCAACAATCTCCTTTTGCCTTTACAAACTATCCTTGTGTCTTTTGTTTTCCTTGGAGCACATTTGAGTTTCTACTTGAATCTGTGTCTTCGGAATTGCAATTCCTAAGACCCCAAATAAACATTTTTGATTCTCCTATGGTTTCTGCCTCTTATTCGTTGACATTACATGATATGAAAGACTTGGGATCCGGAGCAACTGACCTCCAATTTCAGGGCCGCTATGTGGACATGAGCAAGACCTCTATGTTCTCTCATTTTCCCCAGTGTCTCGGGCTGCATGGTGAACCTGGGCTTGAAGCTCTCACCTTGGTAGAGGTTCAGACCTTTATTTGAGTGTCGTCTGTTGGCAGCTTCTGTCAGGGAACTTCTGTTCTTATATCTGGTAAGTACTTACAAATGGGAAGTCCATTTTCTAAGGAGACTGCCAACTCCTGTTGGGTTTATGTTTGAATAATATGGTTCTTCTACACATAGAGTTTTGTCCTGCTGGCCTCACATTACTCAGGATGATCTAAGGCCAAAATGAGGCTTCTTTGAAATTCCTAAGTTGGTTTACTTGCTCACCCAATTGGGGGAGGGGGAAGTTAACAAACCAAACAAAATGAATAAAAAGCTTATTTCACTTGGTACTTCAAGGCCTCTAAACAAAACATTGAAAAATTGCTTCCCTGCAAGCTGTTAATTCTAAACTCACTGAGGCCAATTCAGACTTCACTCAGAGGCTCGCCAAGTTAGAAAAGTCGATTGACACTTCCTTTGCTAGTGTAACAGCCTCCCCACCTCCTCCACCCGCCTGTCTCCCTCCTCAATACCCTTCTTTGGCTGAACTCTTTTTCTATAATGATGGCCCTGAAGTTCTGCCGGATTCTCTTGTAACTGCCCCTTTTGGTGCTTTTCTTTAACAAGAGACTTTCATTTTCTAAAGTTTCGCAAGAAGTTTCCCTCTTGGGAACACTAGCTGATTTTATGTTTAAGAACTATGGTCACTTCTCTTATAAATTTCTATCTCCATGGACCAAAATTACTGAGGACGATTTAAAATTGTAATAGAAAGAACATTCTAGTTAGATAAGATCATTTAAAAGGTGTCCTTAAAAGCAAAGCCTTATAACTTCTCTGAGAACTCTTATTTAGACCATCCCCAACTCCTAAGACTGAAGGAAAATTTTAAATCACAATTACCCCAAAATTCTGAGGGAAAAGCTTGAACTTTTTTTCTGTCTGTCCTTTGAAGCTGTAAATTTTACCACATCTTTAAAATGTAAACACCCAAGTAGATAACAACCCACAGTTGCCTGAGACTAAACCTGGCTAACTCAATCAGTAAAACTTGAGGTTAAAGAAAAAATAAAGGGAAAAGTGTCTTGTTTTAAATGCAGGCTCCTAGAGAGGCTTTCTCACCCAAAATCTAATTCAGAGTCTCTTTGTCTAAAGCAAATATATATAAATCTTAAAAGTTGTCTTCACAAATGTTAACAACAAAAAAACCTTTTAAATGGGTAAACTTAACTTTTTCCATCTGCTAGAGAAACAATTATTTATAAATTAGTGAGCTTTGTATGGTACCTGATTCATGGCTGAAATTTTTAAAATAAAAGCTATAAGATCTCTGTTTGCTCTGTTTGTGTCTGTCTGTATATATGAATGGATGAAATAGATATGGTATTTTTCTACCTCTGGATGGTATTATCAAAATTTATTTGTAAAGAGCTCTATTTAATAACTTAAAGTAAGCACTCAGATATATAAATTATTTCTAAATATAATAGAAACTAACCCAAATGTTTTCAAGCTAATGTGATATAAAATAATCTTTGGTAAATAAAAGCTTAAGTTTGTTCATTTAATTAAAATAGGCATATCTTCAGAGTTATCAGCATTGGATGTAATGTAAATGGAATTTTTATTCTTTCTAGGTTATTAGTCAAAAAAGCTCATGTTATCTCTGTTACAAAATTTGTCAGCAAAACAACAACTAAGATGATAGCTAACTGCTTTAATCTCTCATGAAATTTTCATGAATAACGTAAATATGATTGTTAAGAACAAATGAATTACATAGATGTTAATGAAATAAGGATTTTTAGGTGTAATAATTGTGTTATATGGTATGTGTACTTAAAAATAACTTCAGGGGCTGGCTCCGTGGCTGAGTGGTCAAGTTCTCGCGCTCTGCTGCAGGCGGCCCGGTGTTTCATTGGTTCGAATCCTGGGCGCGGACATGGCACTGCTCATCAAACCACGCTGAGGCAGCATTCCACATGCCACAACTAGAAGGACCCACAACGAAGAATATACAACTATGTACCGGGGGACTTTAGGGAGAAAAAGGAAAAAAAATAAAATCTTTAAAAAAAATAACTTCAAAACCTGAAACTAGAGTTTTGCTAAGTTAAATTAAAGGATGGGAAAGTCAATGAATAATCTAGATCATTTCCAGAGGAGATAAAATAGTAAGACATTAATTGCTAAACATAAGTTTATCTAATTTTGGCTTTTTATTACAGAAAAACTAATGTCGGGGTCTATTAGTAAACAAGCCTGTGTCACATCAAAAAATTTATGCTATGAGTAAATGTTTATTCTGAGTAAAAGAAAGTATAAGGAATGGAGACATTTTTGTTTTGAGAGTAAATTTGTCCTAAAGTAAAGCTGGTTACAGGAAACAAGAAAGGACAAATTCTGAATGTAAAAAAGAAAGTTATAGAAGGTATATGGAAGAGAAACCCTGAGAAAAAAGTTTTATGTATGGTCAAGCTGGCTAAGATAGAAATGAATTTAATTAAAACTCATTTAATATTAAAAGTAAATGATGCTAATTAGAATTTGGTTTTCTCTCTGTTTTAAAAGGACAAGATTTCTTGGGCTTTTAGTCTGCTCTTGATAAAGAGATTATGAAATGTTTTTCTTTATCTTTGAATAATCTGCCTAAAAGGTAGAGATTTTATGTTTTATCAAAATAATTTCCTATGCTTTATGTTAGAAACTGACTCTTTTATATTAAAAGAGCTAAGGTTTTGCACCTATGTAACCTTCTATATTTATATTTAAAATTTTATCACTTTCGTTAAATAGATGATTAAATGTTAAGTTTTATAATGATCTGCAATCTCATTTAGGCAAGTGTTTTAAGACCTTCTTTGATATTTTTGACAAACTTCCCCAAATCAGATTCTAAATGAAGTCTTTTTTGACCTCTAGCTAACTGTGGGATTTTTCAGAGGATCCTTGAAACATCTCAAAAAAGATTTGTTCACTCTCCTTATAAAAATGGGGATATTAAACTAATTAGGCTCATCCGATATGTTAAATTACAAGGAAGCATTGTCAAATAAGAAATAACATTGTTTTCTTTATATCTTTATAAGTATATGTTATAAGAATTCCAGAAACTATGTGAAATTCCTGGAAATCTAATATGTCCTGGTATATAATGTTGTCTGTCATCAAAATTGAGGCTCACATTCAAAAGAGTGAGCCTAATATCAGAAAAGTACCTCAGCTGAGGTGCAGCATTGCATGCAAAGGCAGCAATAACAGAATCTAGAAAGGTTATGACACATGTGGATGAAGTCCATTCTGTTTCTGCAAAAAAACCCGTCCCTCAGTGCCAGACCTTTGCCAACCTGATGTCCTTGTAACATGGCAACAGTTTGCTCCTGAATCAGAGAAATTAAGATGGGTAAACAATGGCTGTAAATTAAACTAACAGGGCAATGGGAAACCCAAGAGGGCCACTTGGCTCTTCCTGGTTCCCTGGCAAACCCCATTTTTTCTTTTTCACTCTGCTTCATCCACCATCGTGCATTCAAAAAACTTTTTCTGTCCCCAGAGGCCTCAGTACTCCTCCCTCTGGGTCTTTCACACAGCTGCAGCTGGATTTCATTCAACTGCTACTTAGGATGGGTTATCAATATGTTCTTCTTGTATGCATGTTCTCAGGATGGGCTAAAGCCTTCCCTTGTCACAAAACTGATGCCCTCACGATGGCAAAGAAATGGTTAGAAATTGTCTTTCCCATTGGAGGTCTACCTTCCAGTCTCCAGTGATCAGGGCACCCACTTCACTGGGCAAATTGTACAAGTCTTAACAAAAACCTTTCAGACTTCTTGGAATTATCACTGTCCCTATCACCCTCAATTGTCAGGCAAAGTCGAGAAAACTAATGGAAAAACTGGATTCAAGCAGAACAAGTGTTAATTACATGAGACTGAAGGACTGAGGCAGATGCTCTAATGTTTTGTTTGTCCAGATTTAAAAACATCTTTTTTCTTAAGCTATCAACAATTGGCAAGACATACCTCTGTGAACAAAGATGAGACATTTACTTTTTTTCTCTACCTGATCCCTCCAGAATTCAGAGACTTTCAAAGTATATTCTTATTTTCACTTATGTAAATAATCATGCTTAGTTTTTAATATAAACAAATGAGTTTTACTGTGATTATTTTTAGTAAAAAAAAAGGAGGCTAATTGTAGAGAAAAATTATGTTTGCAACTTTATAGATATTGGATTCTAGTCCTGTTAAATTGCATTTGAGGTTTTGTTATACCTGTAAACAGGACCCCCCGCCTTTGGTCTTGCCAACTGTTCGCAGTACCCCCTTTAGAAAACATAAATTCACTCTACATGAGATAGTCACCAGCAGATCAATGTCTATTGGTGTATAACCTGCTGATCCCTTGTTGTCTTACGCTGGTATGCCAAGCTACTGAAAGTCTCTGAAGTCTTATGCTGAAGCCTATCATCAACAGGGTAAAGAAGCTTTCCCAGATTCCAATTTAAAGGATCCTATTGGTCGCAGTCTAGTGACAGGGTATTTTGGAAACATTGTCAGAGGAAGACAGCCTTCAAGCCCTGTTGGAAAGGACCTTACCAAGTGCTCCTGAGCACTGACGCTGTTGCAGAACTAGAAGGCATTGCATATTATGTGCCCTTTCTGGGTACACTTTTGTGTGTAATTACCATGAGAAAGCATGGGCTTATGAAGGTCTAGACAGCTGGCATATGGCAGGACAATGCCTTTCAGGATGCTGCAATATTCCATTTTCAAGTTTTTGTTAAAGAAAAGAACCCAACTGCAATCTCATAGGTCTGGCAAAACTTGGCAACCTCGTTTTTACACTCCATCTACTCTCCATTGATTACCATTGCCAAAGGATTGTCCCTTGGATTGATGTTGTTTATAATGACCTGTAGATTAAAAAAAAATTATCCCTAACCATAGCTAAACTGGCAAATTCTACTGCTCGAGCTTCGGCTCAACAATGATCCCTGGATTCCCTAGTGAGGGTTACCTTAAATAATCGAATGGCTCTCAGTTGTTTCCTTGAAGAACAGGGCAACATCTGTGCCATAGCCAACATCTCCTGCTCTACTTGGAGCAACTCTTCTGGTGAAGTTGCATGAGAACTTGGAAAAATTATAAAGATAGCACAGGATATCTCCTGTCCAATGTCTTATAATGACACCTGCTGGTTCCCTGTCGATGATTTCAGCTGATTTCCTTCAGATATAGGTGCTTAGATGAGACCAGGACTTCAAATATTGTTTATGATTATTATTGGAATTTTGCTATGTGTACTTGCATTTAAACTTCTTATGCTACCACTCACTCAGATTGGCTCCAGAATGTCCACAAACACCAAGATATGGTTGCTCAATGTGTTGAAATGATAGATGAAGCTTATTCACCTGAACCTCCAGGTAACTAGATAAAATTCCCAGGCAAGGAGACCATGTCTAAGACTCATCTCACAACCACCTCCTTGTTGCTCAAATGTGGCTCAGCCCTTCATCACATAGCTCCTAAAAATATCATACTTCACTTTCCTCCCAATGTGGAACATGATCTTCTGGAAATGAGCCTTCCTGGCAACATGGAATCAACACTTCCTGATCAGCGATATCTTCTGATAATCGATCGACAATAGTCACCAACGATTGATCAGCAATGATTCTGATTGAAAGACCTTTATTAAAAGGAGGAAATGTGGAAGGTGATTACAAAATGGAGCCACACTCATCAAGGTCACCTAGAATTGAGCCAGGAAGCCATTAGGGAAATGGTGTTTATGCATGTCTCTACCCAGATGGAATGTCAACTTTTGAACTGTGCTTCACTGCTATCCTGATCTTCCAAGAAATATGCTTAATCCTATAAAGAAGAACTTTTTCTATAGGGATGGCCTCAGCAACCAGTCATATATAGCTAAGAAGTAACAGCTGTTGCCAGCACTAGTCACAAATCTTGCAAAACAACCTGTGTAATTTATCTCCTTTCGCCTTTATAAACCCTTGCCTTCTTAGTCTTCCTTGGAGCACATTTGAGTTTCTACTCAAATCTGTGTCCCCTGAATTGCAATTCCTAAGACCCCAAATTAACATTTTTGATTCTATTATAGTTTGTACCTCTTATTCCTCGACAGACAAGGAGGAATGCATTGTTTTGCTACTGAGAAAGACAAGGGAGAAGAGTGGTTGTAAAGGGGGTGAGGAGAAGAGGAAAGACAAACCAGCAAAACAGAATGCAGGAGTGCAGAGAAAAAGAACCAGGGGAGAAACTTCTGGTACTGAGTGGTAAAAAATGAATCTGGGGAACAGGACAATATAATAAGTGGTATGTTTTAGCCTTTCATCTCTCCAATCATCAGTAAAGTCACGCATGCTTACAAATGGTTTGGTTCAATTTTTGAGGAACACAGTAAAGGAGCTGTTTTATATCTAGGTCAATATGAGGTGGCATCCACTCAGCATGTGTGGAACAAGACCCCAAGAAGCAGAGGAAGTCATAAGATAGTAAGCTGTCCGGAAATTAGCCAACAATCATGGAATGGCTTTGGACTTCTGTAGCAAATGGAAATATAAGGTTCAGTCAAGGTTTATCTAGATCACCAAGGGTCAGGTGGACTTCCATATGGCATATGACTACCACCAGTTTGTAAAGCCACCAGGCAAGAGTTCACATTGTTTCAAAGTCGGCTCCATTAGTGGGCAGTTACATTTAACATCTGATGAAATTCTTTAGTTTAAATCCTTCAGTTTAAACCAATAATATCTCAGATCTTCTTTGTTCACCTGTCATAACTCAGCCTTGACTTTCCTAAATGAAATACATCCCTGTGGTTTACTCTCACCTACGTGGTCCTTAGAACAGAAAAATAAAATTGCCAGAGATCATGATGACACAATATCCTTTAAGTGGAGATGCTTATAAAGCTATTCTTGTACTACTCTTCTCACACAGATGTCTTTAAAGTTATAATTCACTGGTCTGCTCATTGCAACTTCAACTACAAAGTCAAGTGTCATCATTTTTAAAAATTTTGTTCAGAGAAAAAATTTCTTCCTGTATCTAGTGACGTTACGTCTTTCATTTTGGCCATTTCCTTCCTTCTTCTCTAAGATCTCCCAACTGAATTATGCTCCAGGTTTCCAATTCTTTCTCTGATGGTCTCCAAATAAAACTGGAGGTGTGGGAGAAGCTCACATTCAGAGCAAATCCAGACTGAGCCAGCTGCAATAGTGTAAGCCTTACTGACATAAGCAACTTTTACCTGTGGATAGCCATGTGATGACGTTGCAAAATAAATGTTATACAACTTCAGTGTCATCTAACACTTGATTCAAAGGAGATAGAAAACATATCATGACTGATTCATGTTTGTGTTGGATGGGTTTGGCGCAGGGAGGAGTCATTATAGAGCAAATGTTTGAGTAAAACTATTCGAGCAGCTGATGTTAAACACTCCAAGAGCATAGCCTATCAAGTAGATCCTTACTTGTTGGTAAAATTATACAGTCTATTTCCTGTCAGTCAGCACCAAAGCTTCTAGGTTAATTTCTATTGTGTCCTGTACCAGATCAGTAAAATTTTGAATGTGGTGTGCAGGAAAAGTCCAGGTTTTTCCAGTCCGTGAAAGTGATGCAACATTTATAACTAGAGGTAAAGATGGGAAAATGGTTTTATGCTCATGTTCATCATGAATTTTTCTTTCTGCATTCTAATATAAAGTGTCAATCAATTTGGCAATAAGATTCAAGAAGATGGAAAGTGTTGCCTGAATTGTATTTGTTTTTTATTTAAAAATAAAACTCTAGGGGCTGGCCCTGTGGCATAGCGGTTAAGTTCAGCATGTTTTGCTTTGGTGGCCCAGGTTTGTGGGTTCAGATCCCAGGTGGAGACCTATACCCACTTGTCAGCCATGCTCTGGCAGCGACCCACATATAAAGTGGAGGAAGATTGGCACAGATGTTAGCTCGGGGCTAATCTTCCTCAGCAAAAAAATAAAAAGAAAGAAAGAAAGAAAAAATAAAACTCCACTTTACATTGTACAAGCAACTCCAAAAATATAAAAAAGTCATCAAACCTCCCAGAGTTTCTCAATATCATTAGTTTGTTCCTTTGCAATGTGTCAGTCAAGCAAAGGCGGTTTGTTTCAGCATCTTTCAGTGGCCCAGGCACTGTGGTGATATTCTTCCATAGATCAGACTTTGTTACAAAACAGTCATAATGACTGAGCTTTCAAATCTTTAAGTCTGAAGGAATTATTTTAAATATATATTACTTTTATCAGAGAATTTTATCTTGTAAGTCTACTTTTAGGGAAATTAATTGTTTTATGTCATATTTAGGCATCTCACAAACCACAGGTAAATGTGAACTGACAGCTACAGGAAGGTGTTTTTTCCTTTCTACTGTAAGTATATTTCCCCTCCTCTATTTGCTCACTCCAATTTTATGTAAACTTAATCCAGGCTTTCAATTAATCCTATTTAATAATTCTAACATTTTCTGCTTTATGATAAATATGCTAATCTGCTTTGGCTAGAAATTCATAGTTCTACGAACACTATGTGGGAAACATGAATTTGCTAACTCTTTGCTAGAGCCTATTTTATTCTACCCTCTCACTGTGGTGAGAAGAATCCATTGTGATTGAATTCTTTTTGTTCTTTAGCACAATTAGGGCCCAAACTGCCGACACGGTTGAGCGTTTAAAGGGAGATATAAAGTGTGTGGTTTAAGCTTAAACGGGGAAAGAAATGCACTTAAGTTGTTTCCATCCTGACTTCTTAAAGAATCCAGTCTGGTGCAGGGTCTTTCTGGACAGCAGGGTGGGCGACACTGGTTTCAACAGAGGCATAGTCCTCTCTATGAGAATAACAGAAAAGTGATCCTGCGGACACATGGAGTGGGGCATAGCAAGCTGCTCTTCCAGATAATGACAATGCAAATGTTTGGCGAGAAGCTCTCAGAAGACATTTTAGTATTCAGAAGTGCTTATGGCAAAGTAAGTTTGAGATAGACTATTATTACCACCAACAACCTTTTTTTATTTTTCACTAAATAAAAATAAATGCACCTCTAGATATCATGAGATGGTGCTGCATATTGCAAACAACACAGGACTTACTTGACAAGAGGCAGTTTTGTTCAAATTGCTATCACATGCTAGCTTGGCCTTGGATAAGCTGCTTATGTTCTTGAGTCTTCACTCTCTTATTACAAAAGAGAGCAAATTATAGATTCCTGTGTACATAGAATGTGAATAATTTGAGACCAAGTTCTAAGTACTGAAATGTAAGGCCATCTAGAAATTTCTATGGAAATTCTTTTTTCAATATATTTACAATAAAATGTTCACCATGACTTTTTTCTTTTTTTCAATTTCTTAAGAAGCATTTCTTTGAGTAATTCAGAGAAGGGATCAGCCCCAACAGAGGGGTGTGGGCAGCATAGCTTTCATGGAAGTCAGAGTTCCCTCTGGGATTTGCTTGAAGGCCAGGCCAAATAGCCTAGTGGTAAAAGCAAACCTATTTCTTTCCTCCTTGATTTTTCTTTCAAGCTTCTCTGGGAGAGGTGATTATGCAGTGGACATATACAACGTAATATGCTCATCAAATACTTACTGTATGTGCTCTCCTCGCAGGATGTTATGAGGATTAAATGAAGCCCAAGAGAGTACCTGGCACATGGTAAGTGCTCAACAAGTGTTAGGCGTGATCATCATGGTGTCTTTGCACTTCCTCTTGACCTCTACATGGGAGACTTGCTGCAGTGTCCTAACATCTTCCTGTCTACAGCTCTGCCCCTCCCTAATTTAGCCTGCATATCAGTGTTAGGTTAATTTTCCCAAACTATACCTTTAATTATGTCACTTTCCTATTAAAAGCCATCAATGACTTCCCATTTTCAAAAGGATAAATAAAATTTAAAGTCCTTAACCTTTGTTCAGGATCCTGTGGCTCTGTTTGGCTTGTCTCGCCTCAACTAACTTTGTGTGTGTTTATCCATAATATGACCATTCCACACCATTCAAATTGGTTTACTAGCAGTGTCCCATACGTGTTTCTCCTTTACTTGAAACCTCTTGCTTATTCCTCTCAGTTTAATTATCCAAATTCTACCATTTCTCAATTCAGAGTTTAAGTATTACGTTCTCCTGAACTTCTTGACATTGCCAATACTCCTCGATCCCCTTCTCTTAAGATTTCTAATACTCTATTTCTCATAGACTTGACTTTATAACACTTATTACTTTATCAAAGAGATGTATGATATTATTCTTTACCTAGGGAAAAGAATTATTAATAATAGCTAAATTCTTCAGGCAATAAATGCCTAACATTTTACTGCTGATTGTGAGTTTTAAGATTTTATTTATTTACTTATTTTTTTAATTGAGGTAACATTGGTTTATGACATTATATAAATTGCAGGTGTACATCATTATATTTCCCCTTCTGTATAGACTGCTTTATGTACACCACCAAAAGTCTAGTTACCATTTGTCACCATACACGTGTCCCTTTATCCCTTTGCCCTCCCCCCACTACCTTCCCCTCTGGTAACCACCAATCTGTTCTGTATATCTAGGTGTTTGTGTGTTTGTTTATCTTCTAGGTATGAGTGAAATCGTACAGTAATTATCTTTCTCCATCTGACTTATTTCACTTAACATAACACTCTCAAGATTCATCCATGTTGTCGCAAATGGCAAGATTTCATCTTTTTTGAGTACTATTCCATTGTGTATATATATATACCATTCTTCCTTTGATGGGCACTTATGTTGCTTCCAAATCTTGGCTATTGTGAATAACACTGCACTGAACATCGGGGAGCATATCTTCTTCTGAATTAGTGTTTTCATGATCTTTGGATTAATACCCAGAAGTAGAATAACTGGATCATATGGTAGACCTATTCTTAATTTTTTGAAGACTCTCCATACTGTTTTCCATAGTGGCTGCATGGGTTTACATTCCCCACAGCAGGGTACAAGAGTTCTCTTTTCTCCACATCTTCTCCAACATTTGCTTCTTGTCTTTTTAATAATAGCCATTCTAACAGGCATGAAGTGATATCTCATTTTGGTTTTGATTTACATTTCCCTAATAATTAGTGATGCCGAACATCCTTTCATATGCTTGTTGGCCTCCTGTAAATCTTCTTTGGAAAAATGTCTGTTTAGATCCTCTGCCCACTTTCTTTCTTTCTTTCTTTCTTCTTCTTCTTTTTTTTTTTTGCTGAGGAAGATTCACCCTGAGCTAACATCTGTTGTCGATCTTCCTCTTTTTGTATGTGAGCTACTGCCACAGCATGGCCAGACAAATGAGTGGTGTAGGTTCATGCTGGGAAACCGAAGCAAGGTTGCTGAAGTGGAACACACTGAACTTAACCACTAGGCCACTAGGGCTGGCCCCCTCTGCCCATTTTTAATTGAGCTGTTTGTTTTTTTGTTGTTAAGTGGTATGAGTTCTTTATATATTTTAAAAATTAACCCCTTATTGGATCTATGATTTGCAAATATGCTCTCCTAATCATTAGGTTGTCTTTTCATTTTGTTGATGGTTTCCCTTGCCATGCAGAAGGTTTTTATCTGATGTAGTCCCATTATTTTATTTTTTCTTTTATTTCTCTTGCCTGAGGAGGCATATTTAAAGAGATGCTGCTAAGACTGATGTCAAAAGCCTACTGCTTATGTTTTCTTCTGGGAGTTTTATAGTTTCAGATCCTACATTCAAGTCTTTAATTAACTTTGAGTTAATTTTTGTGTATGGTGTAAGATAATGGTTTACTTTTATTATTTTGCATGTGGCTGTCCAGTTTTCCCAACATCATTTATTGAAGAGAATTTCCTTTCTCCGTTGTATTGTTCTTAGTTCCTTTGTCAAAAATTAGCTGGCCATACATTTCTGGGTTTATTTCTGGCCTCTCAGTTTTGTTCCAGTGTGTGTCTGTTTTTCTGCTAATACCAAGTTACTCTGATTACTACAGCTTCGTAGTATATTTTGAAACAAGGGAGTGTGATGCCTTCAGCTTTGTTGCTTTTTTCTCAGGATTCCTTTGCCTATTTGTCTTTTGTTGTTTCATATAAATTTTAGGATTCTTTATTCTATTTCTATGAAAAATATCTTTGAGATTCTAATTGGGATTGCATCGAATCTGTATATTGCTTCAGGAAGTATGGACATTTTAACTATGTTAATATTTCTAATCCATGAGCATGGAATATCTTTGCATTTCTTTATGTCTTCTTTAATTTCTTTCAACAGTGTCTTATGGTTTTCAGTGTACAAGTATTTCACCTCCTTGGTTAAATTTATTCCTAGGTATTTTATTCTTTTTGTTGCAACTGCAAATGGAATTGCATTCAAGACATTTATTTCTCTTTCTGCTAGTTTGTAATTAGTGTATAGAAACACAGCTGTTTTTTATTGATTTTGTACCCTGCAACTTTAGTGTATTGGTTAGTTATTTCTAACAGTTTTTTGGAGGATTCTTTGGGAGTTGCTATATATAAAATCATGTCAGCTGCAAATAGTGACAGTTTTACTTCCTCCTTTCTAATTTAGATATGTTTTATTTCTTTTTCTTGCCTAACTGCTCTGGCTAGGACTTCCAATACTGTGTTGGATAAGAATGGTAAGAATGGACATCCTTGTCTTGCTCCTGTTCTTAGGGGGATAGCTTCCAGTTTTTCACCATTGAGTACATTAGCTGTGGATTTGTCATATATAGCCTTTATTATGCTGAGATGCTTTCCTTCTATACCCATTTTTTTGAGAGGTTTTTCATAAATGGATATTGAAGCTTGTCAAATGCTTTCTGTTCATTTATTGAGATGATTATGTGATTTTTATTATTCATTTTGTTAACATGGTGTATCATATTTATTGATTTGTGAGTGTTGAACTATCCTTGCGTCCCTGGAATAAATCCCACTCGATCATGGTGTATGATCCTTTTAATGTATTGTTGTACTTGATTTGCTAATATTTAGTTGAGAATTATTCCATCTATGTTCATCATTGATGTTGACCTGTAATTTTCCTTTGTTATGTTGTCCTTGTCTGGTTTTGGTATCAGGATAACATTGGCCTCATAAAATGAGTTAGGAAGCATCCTTTCCTCTTCAATTTTTGGAAGAGTTTGAGATGGATAGGTATTAAGCCTTCTTTGAATGTTTGGTAGTATTCACCAGAGAAGCTTTCTGGTCCTGAAGTTTTGTTTTCTGGGAGGTTGATTAGTGATTCAGTCTCTTTACTAGTCATTGGTGTATTCAGATTCTTTATTTCTTGATTCAATGTTAGGCGGTTGTATGATTCTGAGAATTTATCTGTGTCTTCTAGGTTATTGAATTTGTTGGCATATTGCTTTTCATCGTATTCTCTTGCAATCTTTTGTATTTCTGTGCGATGCATTATAATTTCTCCTCTTTCGTTTCTGATTTTATTTATTTGAAGTCTCTCTCTTTTTTCTTGGTAAGTCTAGCTAAAGGTTTGTCAATTTTGTTTATTTATTCAGAGAACCAGCTCTTGGTTTCATTGATTTTTTTGTATTGTTTTTTGAGTTTCTATTTCATTTATTTCTGCTCTAATTTTTATTATTTCCTTCCTTCTACTGATTTTGGGTTTTGTTCTTCTTTTTCCAGTTCCTTTAGATGCACTTCTAGATTGTTTGAGATTTTTCTTGTTTGTTGAGGTAGGCACGTATTGCAATAAACTTCCCTCTTAGAACTGCTTTCACTCTGTCTCATAAATTTTGGCATGTTGTATTTTCATTTTCATTTGTCTTTCTCCCAGCATTTTTTAAATTTCTCCTTTGATTTCTTCACTGGCCCAATAATTGTTTGGTAGCAGCTTGCTTAATTTGCACACATTTGTGGCTTTTCCAATTTTCTTCCTGTAGTGGACTTCCAGTTTCACAGTGTTGTGGTCAGAAAAGATGCTTGGTATTACTTCAGTCTTCTTAAATTTATTAAGACTTGTTTTGTGGAATAATATGTGATCTATCCTGGGGAATGTTTCATGTGCATTCAAAAAGAATATGTATTCTGCAGTTTTGGGATGGAATGTTCTGTATATATCTACTAAGTCCATCATGGCTAATGTGTCATTTAAGGCCAATGTTTCCCTATTGATTTCTGTTTGGATGATCTATTCATTGGTGTAAGTGGAGTGTTAAAGTCTCCTATTACTATTGTGTTGCTGTCTAATTCTCCTTTTATGTCTGTTAATATTTGCTTTCTATATTTAGGTGCTCCTGTGTTGGGTGCATAGATATTTACAAGTGTTATATCCTCTTGTTGGGTTGTTCTCTTTATCATTACACAGGGCCCTTCTTTGTCTTTTTTTATAGTTTTTGTTTTAAAGTCTATTTTGTCTAATATAAGTATTGCTACCCCAGCAATACTTTCTTTTCATTGCCATTTGATGGAGTATCTTTTTCCACACTTCATTTTCTGTTTGTGACTGTCTTTAGGTCGGAAGTGTGTCTCTTGTATGCAGAGTATATATGGGTCTTGTTCTTTTATCTAATCCACCACCTTATGCTTTTTTATTGGAGCATTTAGTCCATTGACATTTAAAGTAGCTATTGATAAGTATGTACTTATTGCCATCTTGTTACTTTTTTTTTTTTTAAAGATTTTATTTTTTCCTTTTTCTCCCCAAAGCCCCCTGGTACATAGTTGTGCACTCTTCGCTGTGGGTTCTTCTAGTTGTGGCATGTGGGACGCTGCCTCAGCGTGGTCTGATGAGCAGTGCCATGTCCGCGCCCAGGATTCGAACCAACGAAACACTGGGCCGCCTGCTGCGGAGTGCGCGAACTTAACCACTTGGCCACGGGGCCAGCCCCATCTTGTTACTTTTTTAATGGGTATTTTAGTAGTTCTTCTCTGTTCATTTCGTCTTCTCTTGCTCTCTTCCCTTTTTCTTTAGTGGCTTTGTTCAGCATTATGTTTGGGTTCCTCCTTATTTTTCTTTTTGCTAAGGAAAATGTACCCTGAGCTAACGGCTGTGCCAATCTTCCTCTATTTTGTATGTGGGTCACTGCGACAGCATGGCTGATGAGTAGCGTAGGTCAACACTCTGTATCTAAAACTGCAAACCCAGGCTGCCAAAGCAGTGTGTATGAAACTTAACTAATACAACACAGGACCAGCCCTGCTGGGTTTTTTTTTTTTTTTTTGCTGAGGAAGATTAGCCCTGAGCTAACATCTGTGCCAATCTTCCTCCACTTTATACATGGGTAACCACCACAGTGTGGTTGACAAGTGGTGTAGGACTGCACCCAGGTACCAAACCCACAAACCCAGGCAGCTGAAATGGAGTGTGCTGAACTTAAATACCATGTCATGGGACCAGCCCCTGAGTTCATCTTGTTTGGTGCTCTCTGTGTTTCCTGTACTTGAATGTCTGTTTCCTTCCTTAGGTTAGGAAAGTTTTCAGCTATTATTTCTTCAAATATATTCTCTGCTTCTTTGTCTCTCTCTTCTCCTCCTGGGACACCTATAGTATGGATGTTAGTGCACTTGATGTTGTCCCAGAGGTCCCTTAGACTGGCCTCATTCTTTTTAATTCTTTTTTTGTTTTTTCTTTTCCTGTTCATCTTGGGTGATTTCTCCTAGTCTTTCATCCAGCTCACGTATTTGTTGTTCTGCATAATCTACTCTGCTATTGATTCCTTTTAGTGAATTTTCATTTCCCTTACTGTATTGTTCAGTTCTGATTGGTGCTTTTTTATATTTTCCTATTCTTTGTTGAAGTTCTCACTAAATTCATCCATTCTTCTCCCAAAATCAGTGAGCACCCTTATGACTATTATTTTGTAACCTTTATCAAGTAGATTGTTTTTCTCTGTTTCTTTTAGTTCTTTTTCTGAGGATTTGTCCTGTTCTCTTATTTGGAACATATTCCTTTGTCTCCTTACTTTGCCTCTTTCTCTGTTTTTCTCTGTGTATTAGGTAGACTAGCTATGTCTCACAATCTTGGAGAAGTGGCCTTATGTAAGACATGCTTTTGAGGTCCCCAGCAGTGTGCTTCACTCTTGTCACCCGTTCCAGATGTTCCAGGAGTGATCCCTGTGTGGGCTATGTGTGTCCTTCTGTTGTGGTAGGGTTGCTCTTGCTGCAGGTGCCCAGGGAGGCTAGGCAGTCCCCCTGGAAGGCAGGTTGTAATGCTCAGCTGCATGTGGCTGCTATGGTCCCTTGAGTCACTTTATTTGGCATGAGAAGCCCCAGCTCAGTTGGCTGCATGGTCTAATAGCACATTCCAAGTTGCAGTTTTTCTGTTAAGTGAGTAGGCCCCCACTATGGCTAGTTGCTAGGTTCCGGAACTTACAATTTCTGTAGGCCTCTGGCCTGAAAGGCTGTTGTCAGCTTTCTCAGGAGTGCGGCTGAGTGGGGCTGGCCCCAGGCATGGCAGCACACAGTTGTTTCAAGTGTTGGAAGGTGAGGCTGATCCCCTATGTGGCTGTTTGAGAAGCAGAAGTCTGCTACAGCTGACAAGCCCCACTGCCCACAGGCCCACACACCCCATCATTGCAGTCCTTTCCTGTGCATACACCCTGACCCACAGAGGCAGACCCATTAGCCCTGCTGCAGAGTTCCCACATACCTGACATATGCAGGCCCACCAGTTGCCTGAGATCTTGCTCTTGGGTGGGGCCAGTCCCTAGGGCAGGCTGCCTGCTCTGGATGAGCTGGATTAAATGGTGCTTTAGTGGGTGTGGCAGGCTACTGTGCCAACAGACCAGGGGAAAAACTCCAATGAGGTCTGCCAACACACCTGTACTAGGTCACAATAATGGCTGCTACCAATGTCTCAGTCCCTGTAGAGGTCTCACCTCTCACCAAGATGTGCCCAGGGCCTATCAAGTGAGTTTCTTTTCACCAAAGAACTGTACATCTTTCTTCCTGGTGATTTTAGGTTACTTTCTGAAATGGGTGAATTTTTGTGAGGTCCCTTTAAGAGCAGTCTTCTTTTATATGTTTAATAGCTTTTCTAGGGATATTCCCCATTGTTGTTAGTAGCCAGCAAAGCTGGATATTATGAAACTCATCTTGGTTGTGCTGAGTTCAAAAGCTGCTTATTGTGGCAAAGCTCTCCTGCTCAGGTCACCGGCTCACACAGGAAATGCTTCGTACCTTGAGACTGCTCCCAGCTGCGAATTGCTGCAACTGGAACGTGGCTTTTTTCTCTCCAGAAGGAATTTCTGCCCCTTCCGCCTCAGTCAGCACTGTCCCTTGTTGTGGGGGATATTTTTATCCAGTTTCTGGATCTCTCTCAGGGGTAATTATTCCAAGGGTAGTTGTAAATTTGTTGTATCTGTGAGAGAAGGTGAGTTCAGGTCCTCCTATGCCACAATCTTCCCAGCCCATTTCTAGATTTCTATCTTCTGGCTCACTAATGCTCTTTCCATATGGTCTGCTCTGTTTCCAATGCTTTATACTTTATTCTTCATCTCATTCATTGTGTTCTTCTGCTCCAGAATTTCTGCCTGGTTCTTTTTTAGAGTTTTAGTGTCTTTGGTGAAGCAATCCTTCTGTTCATTAATTTTATACCTTAGCTCATTGAACTGTCTTGCTGAGTTTTCCTGTAACTCGTTGAATTTCTTCATAACAGCTGTTTTGAATTCCCTGTCAGTTAGATTCTAATCTTCCATGACTTCCAGTTTCTTTTCTGGAGAGTTGTCATTTTCTTTTTGTGATATTGCGTTACTGTGGTTTGTCATGGTGCTTGATGAGTTGATCCTCTGATGGCACATTTGTGGTAGCAAACACTTTTATTATTTGGGTAAGGCTTTGCTTTCTTTGATTCTGAGCTGCTTCTGATTGTATTTGAGAGCCTGTCCTTTCAACCCTCCATTGCCTCTGCCAGTTGCTCCCAGATTGCTGGTGCCCTAATGTTTGCAATGTCACCACAGTCGTCGGTGTTGCCACTGAGGTCATCGGGCTGGCAAGCCTCTCTGCTGCTTCTGGAGTCACCTTGGTCATGAGTTCCTCCACTGCAGCAGGGAAAGGAAAGTGGGGCAGGAGCTGAGGCCATGGGCACCTCCACCACATCCAGGTTTGTTGGATCTGCAGGTGCTGCTGCTACAGGAGAGGGGACCAAAGTTGCAGTAACACTGTAGCTGGGTGGGACCAGGGTAGTAAGCTCCACAGTGGCTGTTACCTGTCTCTCCATCTGTTCTCCTTGGGCTCAGGTGCTGCTGATGTGTGCACCACCTGCACTCTTGCTCTTAGCTTTTCTGAGGCATTGGCACCACTGCTGCCAGGGGCACCAGGTTCATGGATGTCACTGCTGTTGCCAGATGGTGTGGGATTGTGGGCCCCACTGCCACTGGTGCAGGCGGAAAGGTACCTGGATTGCAAGTGCTGCCAGGCTTCCTGAAGCCTCTGGTCTTGGGTGTCAGTGCAGTTCCTGGAACGTCAGGTCGCAGGCACCGCTGCTGCCACTGGAGGTACTGGGCTCTTGAATGCATCCCCTGCTGCTGGGAGGGCCAAGGCTGAAGGTACTGTCACCAGGCGAGGGGGAGGTGGCTGGGTCACAGATATTGTCATGGTTCGCACAGCCTTTAGTTGTGGACCCTGTAGTGGTTCCTAGCCCCTCCAGGAGCATGGACTGCCTGGGTTCATGGAGCCTCTGTTTGGAGGCATTGCCACATTTTCTGGGGCCTCTGGTCACACATGTGGCCACAGTTCCTGGAACTTCTGGTCTTAGGTGCTGTCATTGCTGCATTCCTGGTTCTACTGCCTCCAGGAAGTCCAGCCCTCCTGGAGATATGGATTTCCTCCAGATGTATGGATCTCTCAGGCATTCTGGTATGCTGTGCAGAGTTTGTTAGTCTAGACGTCCTACTGGTTGTAACTTAGAGGAGAGAGACAAAGGGAATAACCCATTCTGTCATGATGCTGTCACTATGCTACTTGTAAGATATTAAAGTAAAATTTACTTTGTTCTGCTAGTGCTATTTGCTTATAACTGGATCTGTTCAGTTAACTTTGATATAATTCTCTACTTTTTTGTCTTTCTTTACGTGCATAAAATAATTTCTTGCGTTACCTGAGAGAATGACAATCTGCTTCAAAGATTATTCAGAGTTTTCCAGAAAAGAAAACCAAAGCAAAAATCCCACTATACATTTAATTTTACTGGTGCATATATAGTTTTGCTATTCATATTTAGTTTATGAGCATTAAATAATATTCATGAGAATACTTTGTTCACTATAAAGCTTTGTACAAATACTCTTGTTTTATGAACTATTTTCAAAATGCCCAAAACGAGCAATATCCCTTCATTTCCAAGGGTAACAGCAATCTTGGACCTAATTCTTGTATCCTTTCTCCTTTCAAATTGGCTACAATCACACTTCCTCGGGTTCATGAACTATGTTTAGGTGTGAAGGAAAAAGAGACAAGCTGTCACTGGTCAAAAGAAACAGATGCATGGGCATTTCAGGGCACTCCCAGAGAGGTTCAGAATGGTTCGGGGTTTGTACAGCACCAAAGAGCAAATTCTCTTTTCTGTCTCCATGCCAGAAATGGTTCAGCTTTAGAGAGCCATTCAGGCATTGACTATGTTTTTACGACTCCTTCTCTTGAAAAGGCACGGACATGATTTCGTAAGGACATATATATATGTTTCACAATCATAAGATTTATTATCTTCAAAATATAAATATACAACAAAGTAATCCAAGGGAAAAAAGAGTACAATGTTATTATTTTTCAAAAAATGTTAACAGACTACGGTGGAAAAAGTGATGTCATGAAGTCAAGAGGAGACTGACTTTTAAGTTAAATTTTTACTTATTTCATGAATATGAATAACTTTTTTTTAAATCTTAAACTTGCTAAAGTCACTTATGGTTTTGTTCCAGCAGGTACTTCCCGATGTAGCCTTCTGGCTTTGCTTATGATGGGTTCATTTGGCTTCTCTGAGTCATGTTGCTTCTCTGGACAAGTGAGGTGTTTGCTGTCAGTGAAGTGGGCTGAATCAACAAGGTGTCATTCTCTAAACGCCAGAAATTGGTGAGTTGTCAGAAGGTAGCAGTGGTGTGGGGGCTGGTGATTTGGCTCAACATAGGATGTTAAAAGAGACTCTAGAAGCTTAGTAGATAAGCAGCCTGTTCTACTTTTCTTTCAAAATAATGATATATTAAAAAATAATATTAAGATTTAGATCTTTATCTTCATAAGATATGAGTAACCACAGTGCTTTAATGCCCCATGTGGAATTTTCTTTGTCAATAATCAATTCTTACATATGTTAATTAAGTTGACCAAATTCTCCTCTTCTTCTGTAGCAGAAGATTTCCTTAACATTTGTTTCTTTCTCTTAGGCTATCAGAGATACTTTATTTTCATGAGTCTGCTAAATGTTGGCCCTGTCTCTAAAAAGTGGGTCAATAGAGTTGTTGATGTTGAAATTCCCTAGCCCTCAAATTACATTTAGGAGTTATGGTTATTGAATCTGGTTAGTCTCATAAGCCTCTGGGAGCAATAGCTTTCCTCCCTTTTCTATTTTGAATGCCCTAATTTTGCTTGTAGACCATAAAATTCAATTAGCATAGGGACTGCCTTTGTTGCTTTTTAACCCTAGCAGTTAACACAGTACTTTAGATGTACATTAGGGCTCCAGAAACTTTTGATACTATTGATAATGGTAAAATATGATAAATAGTATTTTAAAATTTTAGAAGAGTGGTATTTACTAAAGTAGTATTTGCTTTGTAACTGGGCAGTGTGACGCATTCACCAAATACCTTAGCTCATTTGTTCCTCATGATAATCCTATCTTACAGACAAGGAAATGGACTTAGAGTAGGAATATTGTTCAAGGTTTAGGATGAATGTATTTCACCTTAAAAGATAGATTTGATTCAAGCTGTCACTTGAATTATCAAACTTTTAAAATCAGATTTGATGAAGGATAGCTAACATTTATTGTGTTCTTAAAATGTCAAGCACTGTTCTAAGTGTTTTACACTTATTAATTCAGCCTCACAGCACCACAAGGAGACAGGTGAAATATTACTTTTATTTTGGAGATGAAAAACGCAGACACTGAAAATTTTCGTGCCTAGGGCCCTGAAGTCCTGTAGTTGGTGAAGGGCTGTCCAGGATTGAAGCCATAGAAGTCATTTCAAAGAGCCTGCTCTCTGCTGATTTGTTATACAGCTTTTCTCTTAAAATCAGGTTTAACCCAGCAGGTGATGTTAGGATTATACAAGATTCTGTTCCTCATTTTAAATAATTTTCTGTGTATTCCTAACAAAAGTCAGTTAATGTTATCAAGCTTCTCTTTTCTTTTTATAAAACTCTCTCTTATCAATATTTTTATATTGGTTTCATCAAAAGACTGTTGCTGGGATTCATCATGCAATGCATTCAACTATAAAGCAAAATAAAAATTGTATGTTACAGCCAGCCCTGATGGCCTAGTGGTTAAAGTTCAGTGCACTCCACTTTGGTGGCCTGGCTTTGGTTCCTGGGTGCAGAACCACACCACTCGTCTGTTGGTAGCCATGCTGTGGTGGCGGCTCACATAGAAGAGCTAGAAGGACTTACATCTGCAATATACAGCTACATACTGGGGCTTTGGGGAGGCAAAAAAAAAAAGAGGAAGATTGGCAACAGGCATTAGCTCAGGGTGACTCTTTCCCAGCAAAAAAACACACACACAAAAAAGTAGAAATAGTAATAAAAAAAAAGTATGTTATACACAAACACACCCAACTGATTTTTGACAAAGGTACAGAAATAATTCAATGGAAGAAGGATAGAGTTTCAACAAATGGTGCTGGATATCCAATTGGATATCCTAAAAAATGAACTTCAATCTAAACTTTACATCTTATTCGAAAATTAACTCAAAATAGATGATATATTCAAATATAAAATCTAAGACTATAAAACATTTATTAAAAAAGGAAAGGAGAATATCTTTAGGACTAAGGGCTGGGCAGAATTCTTGGACATGACATCAAAAGCATATTACACAAAGTTTTTTTTTGACAAATTAGACCTTATCAAAATATAAAACTTTTGCTCTGTGAAAGACCCTGTTAAGAGACTGAAAAGACAAGCTACACACTGGTAGACGATATTTTCAAACCCCATATCTGACAAGCAATTATTTCTAGAATATATAAAGGACTCTCAAAAGCCAACAGCAAAAAAAACCACAAAAAACAAAAGAAGAAAGTGAGCAAAGATATAAACAGATGTTTCCCAAAGAGAAGACGTGGAAAGTAAATAAGCTCATGAAACAGTGATCAGCATCATTAGCCATTAGAGAAATGCACATTAAAACCACATGGGCTATCACCATACACCTATCAAAATAGCTAAAATAAAAACCAGTGATAACACCAAACGCTGGCAAGAATGTCAAGAAACTGAATTTCCCATATGTTCCTGATGGGAATCTAAAACGGTACAACCACTCTGAAAAGAATTTGGCAGTTTCTCCATGGGAACCTATATACTATTTTTGTAACTTCATGTGAATTTCTAATTATTTCATAGTAAAAATTAAAGAAATCACATGTCAATCAAAGTAAGATGGGAATGGGCTATTGCAACTGTCATTTTGCTGCAATGGTAAAAATGACATTATTGGTAATAATGTTCCTATAATAAACATGGATAGTTTATTTTTAAAGTTCTTATCTCTAGTTGTTTCAGCTTAAAATATCTCAAACATTCAAGCAATTTAAGAGAAAAAAATCCTTTTAAAATGCTAGTCATGGCTTGCTGCAGCAGAGATGTTTTATTTGAAAACATTTAGAGAAACCACTGGATGGCAGTAGAGGTTTGGGCTTCTGTTCACTTGGCGTTTTTAGGGGAAAGCTGGGGAAATAAGAGATAAATTTGGTTTTGCTTGTAGCAAATAAAATTCTGTAATTATGGACATTATTGGTAATTAGCAAGGTTTAAGCTGAAAATCCAATCATCGGAAAAAATCAGTGTTGGTGTAAGTTAAATAAAACTTACAATAAATAACTGTGAGAGACCATATGCAGAGTCAACTTCGTAAAATAAATCTCAGGCTATCAGTCTGGGTTGAAAATAAGCAATTTTACAGAAAATAAAAGTTTGGCATTCGTTTCTGTGAGGGCATTTGGAATTTTCTGGTTCAAAATCTTAAAGGCTTTCAGAAATTCTAAGCAGCTCCTTTCTGTTTCCTCCCACTAATAATTACACAAAATTCACGAGCTCCTCATTTCTTATCTGGACAAACGCCTTCCTCTTTTAGATTTATAGATGATAGCAATCCAGTATATGAGGCAGCGGAACAAAATTCTGCATATTTCCAAATGCTCACTGTCTTTTCATCTGGATAAAGCTGAGAGAAAATCTCTATACCGCTTGCTGGATTTTCCATAAAATTTTCTTGTTAGGGTCAAATTGAGACATTGATTTAATACCACCAAGTTTCAAGAAATCTTACGCTTTTCTTCACAGAGGTTAATTAATGAGGTTGACTCATTTATACATCTCATTCTAAACATATATTGTCATCAAGGATATTTCTGAGGTATATTTTTGTATATATTACTGTTTGTGTCATCTTAATGTCAGATGGAATGGATTTTTGGTCTGGGGCTCTCTATGTAGGAAGATTCAAAATCCCTCTTGAATATTCATATTAATGTTAAAGCAAATTTCCACATGAGTCAGGCATCATAACAATTTTTACAACTCAGTGGTCCAATTTTTAATCTGCATTCTACAATGTCATCTAAACTTTGTAGATGCTGGACAATGAGAGAGGAGTGGAATGTCTATAAAGAGACATCCACAGGGAGGCTGGGATGGTAATAAAATATGGCCCTGTTGTGGGGTTGAGCGTGATAGTGCTATGAAAGAGCCTAGCATTGTGGCCACCCCAGAGCGGATGCCCAATAACTCCTATTCGCTGAGTACGTGGTTGAGATCAGAAGATACTAATGCATAGCAGAATCTTAGAATTGTAGGTTGTTTGAAAATAAAGAGCTAATATTAATGCCTTAGTAGAGGGAAAAACCTAATATTTTCTCATGTACTTTATCCACGTCAACAAACCGTAAGAATTCCAGTTTTTGTGACATAGTAGTATTTCGGTATAGCCACCTTCAGTACAAATAGCAAAACAAACTTTTTGAGCAACGTGGATGTCTGTAAGGTCTATTTTTCACTAGAAGAATAAGATTGTTTATTTCCTCTGTAGTTCTATAAGTCTTTGATAAAATAATTCATGAATAATGTAAGTAAGTTTACTATAATTGTTTGGTATGAGATGAAGCAATTAAAGTGTCCTCACCCCTTTGATGTTTATCAACATTCTACTTTTTCCTTAGCTTTGATAACAAAGCTTATCTTGGATTTTGAAATTGAAAAGTTTCCTGAAGAAAATTCTCTGGGGCCACTGAGGCTAATGAAGAGAGAGGAAAAATTAATAGAGATTCTTAAAAATTCACTAGGGAACATACTTTTTATCATGTCTCCCGTCAGTTTTGTTTTTCTCAAAAACTTGACACATTTTAAGGCACTGACACTCTTGCATAAAATGTATTTTTTACTCTTCTTCACTCTACTGCTTCCAATCCCTGCTCTTTCAACTCCTGCGTTTTTCTGTTTTTTTCTTTGCTTATGATTTTTCCATTTGAAAAATCTATCCTTGACTCAAGAGAATCTTTTGGAGGGTATGTGTGACACATATGGCTACAGACAGGCATTCAGAGAATTTGGCCCTGGCCTCAGAATCTAGTTGTTACTTTTTATGAGGATGAATATCTATTAAACCTTTCAGAGTTAAATTGCATCCTATTTAATTAAAGCTTTGACCTTATTCAGATGATTGGAAGTGGCGTTTTGTTTCTTGAAGTTGGTCTCTACAATCTCCTAACAACAATTCTTAAGTGACTTCTTTTTAATACTTTTGGGAAAAGTACCAGGGGAATAGAGAAATGTTTTACTCTGAGTTAGTTTGATTCATGTACTCAGCATCTGTACCCCAAAACAGCACATTCTTGAGAAATTGCCTGAATCTTTGCATGAAAGAAATTGTACCCTGCGTCATAGAGGCCCTTTGGAACTAATCTCACGGCATATTTCAATACTTTAGCTTTAAAATAGTAAAAGCTAAGTCAGAGCATGCTGCTCCAAGCATGCTCACAGAAGTGACCTGATTACCAGGAATCATCATTTACAGGGAACCTATCTTTAAATGCTCAGATTGGGTCTTCAATAGCATCACGTTTATTCTCACCTTAGCCCTCTCAGCAAGGTAGCAAGAGGTAGTTACTCCAATTTTCTTAACGACACATTAAAGCAGAGTTAGAAAATGATGGAGTAGATTGTTCCCAAACATTTTAGCAGAGTTTGGCTACACATAGCAAATAAGTGCTATTTACTTTTGTGAGCAGACAAGTGATCTGTGCTACTAATTTCACAACTGAGTGCAAATCTAGCAAGGTAACAACAACAAAAACATCCAAAATTGTTTCAGTAACCATTGTGTGATTGACATTGTGCTAGGCACTATAAAGTCATTTTATCATCAAATCTTCACAGCCCTATGATGAAAATTTCTTTTTACACCCAAGGAAACTGGAATTCAGCAAGGTGAGATGACTGTTCACGGAGCTTAGAGCAGGTAGACATGGTTTTAAGCCAGAATTTGTCTGCCTCAACACCTAGCCTTCATTGGAATGCTTGTGTACTATTAGGGGGGGAATGTAAATTGGTACAGCCATTTTGGGAAACCGTATGAAGGATCCAGCAATTCCTCTTCTGGATATATATCCACGGGAAATTAAATCAGTATCTCAAAGAGATTTCTGCACTCCCATGTTCATTGCAGCATTGTTCACAATAGTCAAGACATGGAAACAACCTACATATGTATATATATCTCACAATTTCTTTATCCATTGAGATGTCAGGAGACACTTACGTTAATATCATATATATTACAGCCTTAAAAAAGAAAGAGATTCTGTCATCTGCAGCTACGTGGATGGATGAACCTGGAGGACATTATGCTAAGTGAAATAAGCCAGACACAGACAGGAAAAGCCTGCATAAACTCACTTGCATGTGGAATCTAAAAAAATTGAACACACGGAAGCAGAGAGTAGAATGGTGGTTACCATGGTCTGTGAGGTGGGAGAAATGGGGAGATATTTGTCAAAAGGTACAAAGTTACAGTTAGGTAGAATGAATAAATCTAGAGATCTAATGGACTATAGTTAATAATACTGCATTGAATACTGGAAATTTGCTAAAAGAGTAAACTTCATGTGCTCTCACCACACAAAAATATGGTAACTGTGAGAAGATGATATGTTAATCAGCTTGACTGTAGTAATCATTTGACTATATATGTATACCAAATCATCATGTTTTACACGTTAAACACATACAATTTTTATTAAAAAAATATATATAGTAAAAAAAACCACCTAGCCCTTTTCATCATGAATACTGCCCTTTAAATTAGGAAGGGAAATGAAGTGAAAAATCTCCTTTGACCCAGAGAAATGATCATACTAATGATGGGTCCAAAAAGCCGTTCAATATTTGTTCTTTCCTGTTTGCGGGGTCAAGACCTAGGTGTTTCAGAACCCAATCTCTGTTGTGGAGGCAGGACAGACTTAGAGTTAGGCAGACCTGCTAGCTGTGGGACTTTGCATGAACTGTGTTACTTCTCTAAGTCTCAATTTTCTTATTTACGCATTTTAAAATTTATATAGTATGCACTAGGTTGTGGAGTGGATTAAATGAGAAAAACTATCTGAAGTACCTAGCATAGTGCTTGTCATGAAGTAAATTACTGTCTCTTACATAATACCCTGGTTCTGAGGTATTTTTTGCTAAATTACTCTTTTACGGCTGCCATCTGGGTCTAGATTATCTAGGGATTCACTCTCCTAAGTGTGCTCAGAGAACCGGCAGCACTGGCCTCACCAGGAGCTAGTTAGTGTAGGTGAGGAAGATTCTTTTTTCCTTTCTTTCTCTGAGTTCAATGGCACAGGCCCTTGAATCAAACTGACAAAGAGATTAACAAGAGACAGAACAGTTTTAATACCTGGGAAGTTTACCAAGAAAAATATGTGGTTCGAGGAGGCTGCCAGATAATTGAGGCTTATATACCATCTTAGGCTAAACAAAAGAAATGAAGCTTTCAGAATCTAAGTCTGGGAAGCACATCGTGGGAAGGTGAGGGGAAGAAATGCGTGATGCAGAGAAGAGTCCTTCAGGTGGTAAGAGTTGTCTCATGGAATAATTCTCTTCCTGGTACAAAGTCATTTTTACAAATGGACATTTCCTTTACAAAATTGGAAATTTATACAATCACGTGCCATATAACATTCCTGTGAACAAGCGACCTCATATACTATGGTGGTCCAATAAGATTAGTACCATATAGCCTAGGTGTGTAGTGGGCTATACCACCCAGGTTTGTGTAAGTACACTCTATGATGTTCACACAATGATGAAATCACCTAACGATGCATTTCTCAGAATATATCCCTGTCGTTAAGTGAAGCATGACTATACTTGATTTTTAGACAGGGTGAAGTAAAGAGTTTTTCCTGCATCTGCTAGTTCTCAATTCCTTTAGCTCAAAAACAATCCTTGTACCAAAATGGCATATTTTGGGGAGACGTATTCTGGTACCCTTCATTAGTTATACAGAATCACAATCACAGGCCCCAGTCCAGATCTACAGAATAGGAACCTGCACTGTCACATGATTCTCAGAGGATGGTTAAATGCACATGAAAGGTAAGAAGCACTCAAATATCAGAGTATTTTCTCTTCATTATTGGTCTCTAATAGCTAGGTCAGCTTACTTCCTCCCTTTCTATCCATAATACTAATATTCTATGTCTCGTTACACACACACACACACACGCATATACACGAACACACACACGTATACTCTGTGCCAGGCACTAGGAGAATGAAGAGTTCAGTAGTCAGCAAGATGGTCTTTCCTCTCCTGGAATTCGAAATCCCTGGAGGACAAGCACCATGGATAAAATTCCTGTGAGGGCCTAAGGCTGAATTAGCAATAGGGAGCAGAAGTGTTTGCAAGCAAGAAAGTAGACAGGCCTCCTGAATTCATGACTTGATCTTGCTGATCCAGTGTTAAGGTCTGATGAGCAGTCAAAGCCTTATGAAATGGAAAATGTATTTCCATAGGCCCGAAGAATCCTGTGAATCTGATGCTTATCAATTGAGTCAGTTGACAACAATTCTTGAAGCATCTTGGTCTAGATTAAGTTTGCTTTAGTAATGAGCTCAAGGGAGCCACCGATTGTTCCAATAGAGAATTCAGTTTATATCCTGCCTTCCATCTGCACTAGGCTAGTGGAATTAAGAACTCTTAAAGTGAAGCTTGATAACTAAAGGTTATTTATTGAGGCATCATAATCAGACAGACTTGTGGATGCTCTCCCTTCCTATTCCAAGAAATAATAAAGCTAAAAACTTGAGCTTCCCCCATAGATGTGATGGTTGGGTTGATTGTTTCTCTGTTCCACAGCCCAACTTCTCATCCCAGAAGTACTGACTTAGTCATTTTACCAAGTGGTCATAAGTACATAAATGAGTTCTATTAGGTCTCCCAAAATGAATAGGATTGTCTCATGTTGCTTTGAAGCATGAAGTTTTTGTGTTTTTTAAACCTCTCATATCAGAGAGATCATGAAGCCAATTTACTAACCTGAGAAAAGTAACCTTTTTTGGTGGGCTGAGGAATTTAGGGAAGCTATCTTTGCTGACATGTCGATTTAGTGGCTGATTTACATTTGCAATTATTTTTGAATTATGCGGAGGTGAAGATGTCCTTTCTCTTTACAGCTATACTTTATTCATGGCAAAACACAATGGCTATTTGGAGAAGTATACCAGACGGTGAGTGTTCCTTTCCAGTATCCAGGTATCCCACCTGGACACCATACCATCACATTATGAAAGAAGAAATTCTTTCAAAATCTTATGATAAATACTCATCAGGGAAATATAAATCAAAACCACAATGAGATATCACCTCACACCTGTTAGAATGGCTATTATCAAGAAGACAAGAGATAAAAAATGCTGGTGAGGATGTGGAGAAAGGGAACACTTGTGCACTGCTGGTGGGAACGTAAATTGGTGCAGTCACTATGGAAAATACTATGGAAGTTCCTTAACACATTAAAAATAGAATTACCGTATAATCCAGCAATTCTATTTCTGGGTACACATCTGAAGGAAACAAAATCACTATCTCGAAAAAATAGCTGCAACCCCATGTTCATTGCAGCATTATTTGCAATAGCCAAGACATGAAAGCAACCTAAGTGTCCAATGACAGATGGATGGAAAAAGAAAATGTGGTACACATAGATAATGAGTACTATTTAGTCAAAAAACAGAATGAAATTCTGCCATTTGGACAGCATGGATGGACCTTGAAGACATTATGTTAAGTGAAATAAATCAGACAGAGAAAGACAAATTCTGTATGATCTCGCTTATATGTGAAATCTAAAAAAACCAAACTCGTAGACACAGAGAACAGATTGGTGGTTGCCAGAAATGGGGAGTGGTGTAGGTGGGTGAAACGAACAAAATGGTATAAACTTCCAGTTATAAGCTAAATAAGTTCTGGAGATGTAACGTGCACCACAGTGACTAAAATTAACTATACTGTATCATATACATGAAAGTTGCTAAGAGAGTAAATCTTAAAACTTCTCATCATGAGAAAAAAAATTTGTAACTATGTGAGGTGAGAGATCTTAAGTAAACTTATTGCAATCATTTTGCAATATATACATACATCAAATCATCATGATGTATACTTAAAATGAATACAGTGTTGTATGTCAATTATCTCAATACAACTGGGGACAAAAAAGGAAAAATAAAAAAATAATGCTATGATGTAGCTACTGTTATCCTATTTTTCAGATGAAGAAACTATAACTCGATGATATTTACCACTTGAGCTTGTGATTAAATGTTTACCCAAAAGAGGATGCATAGGCCAAACATTTAAATAGACCCAAGAAAGAGTCACATAAGCTAAGTAATTGCTCTTTACCCAGTCTGAAGCAGAAGATAGGATAACCTGGTTTTCTTTGGGAATATTTTATTTTTCCACATTTTATTTTCCCGCGCACATTCTTAGATTCATATAGAGAACATTTTGCCTGCATTAGTATGGCATTGAAAAATTTTCAAGAATCCTGTTCTGATTTAATTTAGACTCTGAATATAGAATATGATTTATTTTCCCTTTTATTTTGATACAATTTATTTTATTTTGACCTTTTATTATCTTACTTAAAGGTAACCTACTTGCTAGCTAGGCAAACCTGAGTGGGTTACTTATTAGCTTTGGGCCTCAATTTCCCCATCTATAAAATGAGGAAAATAACAATACACACTTCACAGGGTTGTTGTAATGATTAATGGGTTAATTTTTAAAAAGTGACTATAAAAGGCTATGTGTTGGCTAAGTAAAAATCAGAGGGATAATATGTTCCGAGAAATAAGCCTATTTCTTTCTAGATAATTTCTAATGGACTTCTTTCAATTAGGAGACATTGAAATATAAAACAATGACCCCTGAGTAGAAAAATCAGCATTTTGTTTTTAGAAGTATTTTCAAGGATTGATTTAGAGTGTTCTGTAAGGCTTACAGTTGTTCCCTTCTAGGCTGTAATTCTCTAGCCAGAGTATCAGTTATTCAAGCACCAGGGCATATTTTACTCATTTTTGCCTTCAGAACATAACAGAGAATCTGCCAGAAAGTTGGTATCTATGAAATGTTGGTTGAATTAATGAGCATTAAACATATTCTTTCTTGGTAATTTTCCTGGAATTCTCAGCTTGGTCATATCCCTTTTTTACCAGACATCCTTAGTTCAGATCCCTATGACTGGCAAATTGACCACAAAGTTACTGTGGTGGGAGAATTCTGACATAACTAGGAGTGCCTGGAAGAGGTAGAGATTGATAGCATAGTAACTTCCAGAAATCTTACCATCAAATTCAGCATCCTCCAGTTAATGCTTTTGACATAAATTTTGAAAATGAGGCCATGGCTTCATATCCTTCCATTTCTATCATCATGAGGAAGCACATAATCAAAATATCTCATAAAAAAAAGGTAATTTGTGATAATGCCTGGACTTTTAAACTGTTTTGTCTGCTGAGTAGGCTAGCTTTTTTTTTTTTAAAGATTTTATTTTTTCCTTTTTCTCCCCAAAGCCCCCCAGTACATTGTTGTATATTCTTCATTGTGGGTCCTTCTAGTTGTGGCATATGGGACGCTGCCTCAGCGTGGTTTGATGAGCAGTGCCATGTCCGTGCCCAGGATTCGAACCAACGAAACACTAGGCCACCTGCAGCAGAGCGCGCGAACTTAGCCACTCAGCCACGGGGCCAGCCCCAAGTAGGCTAGCTTTTTAAAGGAGATCTCTAGGGAAACTCAATACTTAAAAAAAATTGTGTAGCAAATGCTTATTGAACAATTAGGAAAATAAAATAATCTCGTTTCCATATTCAAACCATTTTCTGGAAGTTGCAGATATGTATCTTAAAATATTACCATTGTTTTGGAAGTATTTATTGATGTCCTGGGCTCTTATAGAGGTAGACAATGTATTTAGCATATGACTGTTCAATGAGTTTTAGTTATCATCATCATTATGATTGATATTAACATCTTTAATACCCTATATATCTCACCCCCTCCAATTCCCACCATCTTCCACTTCCTTCTTTGTCTAGTCCAATCTTCCTCAGGCTTGATCCAAGTCTGGCTTATGGACTCATGCTTTCTCTACTCCCCTCAGTCCAGCAAGAGTTATAGTGTTGGAGTTTGCTGCTAGAAACCCTGCCCTACATTTCCTTCATCACTTCCTTGACCTGCTAGAAATCCAGTAGCTATATGGGAGCAGCAAAACCAACCCCACAGCCACTTCTGCACACACTTTACTTCCACTGAAGTTAATGGTAGCTCTTGCTGCAGCATTGGAAAAGAGATTACTTAAAAAGTGTGAAAGAGAGTAGAGGGGGAAGAGGAACAGAGTATGAGAAGAGAAGAGTCTATAAAGGTTGGCAAAAGTTACGAATGACAGCAGAATAAAAGTGGGTGAATGAGTAGGTAGGAGAAGAGTCAGTGATGGAGGAAAACATGTGGAAGAGTGGAAGTACCTAGTGAAGTAACCATGGGCATTGACTCTTTTCTCCTAAGACTCAGCTTTTCTTTCCTTAAGTGTTTTTCTTTTTATAACATCATCTCAGAAAACTGCTTTGTTTTAACCTGCCAAGATTCTAGAAATCCATTTTTCTTCATGACAGCCTTCTTATATCTCCAGGATGTGACAGAGATAGACATATTTAAGTAAGATATATTACAAGACTAAACAAACGCAGTGGGTTATGATTCCTGTCAGCTATTAGCTTCTGTGGTTGCACTTTATGACGTAGATTGTATTGTGGATAACACAAGAGAAAAGCAGTCCAACAGCATATTTGTTCTCAGTGCCTACATTAGTCTGCTAGAGCTGCCATAACAAAATACCCCAGACTGGGTGACCTAAATGATTGAAATGCGTTGTCTCACGGTTCTGGAGGCTAGAAGTCCAAGGTCAAGGTGTCAGCAGGGTTGGTTCCTTCTGAGGCTGTGAGAAAGAATCTGTTCCACACCTCCCTCCTAGTTTCTGGTGATTTGGTGGCAATCATTGGCAATCCTTAGCTTGTAGAAGCATTACCCCAACCTCTGCTTTGGTCAGTGCATGGTATTCTCCCTGTGTATGTGTCTGTGTTCAAATTTCTCCTTTTTATAAGGACATTAGGCATAGTGAGTTGGGGGCTCACCTTTCTCCAGTATAACCTCATCATAACTAATTACATCTGCAATGACTCTATTTTCAAATACGTAGGTCACATTCTGAGTACTAGGAGTGGAATAATGACTTCAACGTATGAATTTTGGGGGAACACAGTTCAATCCATAACAGTGACAATTTGAGAAAATTTAACTTAATTTACTGCTATTGGAAAACTATTGTTAGAGTCTTCTTCTTTGGTTAGGACTTTGTAATGAATAAAATCCATGAATTTAAGGATTTTAATTAACAAAGTAAAACTTCCAAGCTCTCATATGTATCTCAACTGGGAAAACCTATCAATAGGAAGTGAGAGCAGGGCACTAATATAAATTGGTAATGGGCAATGAAGGGTGCAGTGAATGCAAGGGTCCAACTTGTCTTGCCTAGTGGTCCATCCTGCAATCACAGAGCCCTTCTCTTTCACAGTCAAGCCCAAGTCCTCTGAAGGAATCCTAATGGTCTGTTTTTAATAAACTGTTTCTATAGTGGAATGAATTCTCTCCAAGTCCATCTTCACTCCTTCTCATATTGGTTAAAGGAAGCCCTTGGGCTGGCCCTGTGGCCTAGTGGTTACGTTCAGCATGCTCTGCTTCAGCAGCCTGGGTCAATTCCCAGGCACAGAACTACACCACTTGTTGGCAGCCATGCTGTGGCAGTGACCCACATACAAAATAGAAGAAGATTGGCACAGATGTTAGCTCAGGGGGAATCTTCCTCAAGTAAAAAGAGGAAGATTGGCAACAGATCTTAGCTTAGGACAAATCTTCCTCAGCAATAAAAAACATAAAAAGGAAGCCCCTCATGAGGCTTACCTCCAATCCCTAGATATGGGGTCTAGTAACAGAGAAACTATCCATTCCTTTTCTATATCACTTAATGTTTAAGGAGCAAGGGAAGGCTGGGGAGAGGTGATTCCATTTCTGTTTTGTTTCTAGAATATATTTACAAGCCCCATGAAAACATTTAGTCATAACCAAATTTACTGTACACATATCATACCCTTCCTGCCACTCACGTTTGCACGCACACACACACACTCTCTCTCTCCCTGTGCTGCGGGAAAGTCTTAGGGGCAGTTGCTCATGGAATCTTCATTAAAGTCCCTGAGCAGTTTTAGGCTATTGGTTTATACTTGAAGATGAAGAGTATCTTATTTTTAACTCTTAACTACTAGTACCTGCAAGGAATCAGAAAGAAATGTGAATCTAACTAAAAAAGGGAAAAACCATAGTGTCAATTAGAGCAAAAATAGAGAATCACAAAAAGAATTTTATTTGGGATTTTTGAATCCCTAGAAGGTCCAAGTTATTTTTTAGATATTGTTGGGAAGATATTTCATTTAAGTTGCTTTTTCCCCACCAACAAAAGCTGATATCAGAAATAAGTAAAAATTGCACATATGTCTTTTCCTATTTGTTGTAATTCTTACTGGAAAAGGACTTCCATTGTCCAATTAGGAATTCTCAATAATAAACACATATGCTTGTATGATTAAGAGAGAATTTTGAATCTAATTTTTATAAGAACATAAAATATATGTATTTATAAAAGGGAAAGTTAAAAATGCAAGATAAAGTGTGTTTGTTTATTTCGAGAATATTCTAAGATTTTCTTTTAAAACCAAGAATTAAAAAGAAAAAAATTTGTCAAGATATTTTAAGATTCTTTCCAATAGGTACTGTTAAATTAATTAAACGAGGTCATTAGACTAAGGTGGCCCTAATCCCTTAGTAGCCTATGTGAGCAACCCAAAATGTAAACCAGAGTCAATTCCTGTAAATGCCTCACGAGTAAAGAGAACAACCAATCACAAACGGCCAGCTAGGCTTTCCCAAATAATGCAACTGCTTAAGCTACAGTCAGTCAAACGAGTTCCTTACTTTGTTTCTGCATTTTCTCTATAAAAACCTTGCCCCAAGCTCCTGTCTGTGGAGAACTCCTAACCACTTCCCCTTTGGTACTGCCAAATTAAATCGATAATTGCTGAAATAAGCTCTTAAAAATTTTAATAATGCCTCATTTTCTCTTTTAACAGTATCATCAAGGCACTATTCTTCTCTTATTAAACCTTGCCTCTGGTTTCTGTGGCACCATAAGAGAATGATTCAAGAGGGTCAGATGAACACTTATGCACACACACGTGTGCACACACACACACACACACTCACTGGCATTCTTCTTTTCATGTCTCACATTCTTAAGCATTGTGCTACACATAGTGGTGCTTACTAACATTCCATCACTGCCCACATTTCTAAGCCTTTTTGCAATTATGCAGGACCTTGTGACTAGTTTTGGTCAAAGGTTGTGGATGGAAATGCTGTGTAATGTTTGTTACTTTGGCATAACAGCCTCAACTAATACAAAGATTTTGCAAAACATGCATCACAACATACTTTAACTTTTCAGATACCAGCTATTTTATTTTTCCAAGTGTGAGAAAAATCTAGAAGATGTATTGTGACAGAATGGGCTCTCAGTCCTGGATCATCTTTCTACCTGGGGAAGACGGGGAGGCCAACCCATCTTTCTAGCCAGAGTAGTCTGTAATTTTCCAGATGACAGCAGAGCAAAGTGACTGGATTAGATAGAATTTTAGGATGCTAACTGATGTCTTTTCACTTAGGGGACACCCAGGGCTACCCAGGACATTAATTATCTTTGCATGATTTAAACGTATTTTTAACTTCCAATTCAAATAATTAAATGTTTAACATTTGACTGCTGTTAATCACACATTTTAAGTAGCAGAGTCAACCTGAACAGCCGTTACATTACCTGGAAAGAAAATGCACCTTAAAATCAATTAGGCTCATCTCATTTGAATATTTAATTTATGATAATACAAATTTAAATAATCTCTTGAAAACAGATTTTTGACAAATCAGGCCCACTAAAATTATTTTTCAAGAAAGTAATTGCCTAAAGAAGCAGTATAAAAGGAAGAAACTGGCCTTACCTCGCCTTGCCCGAGCACAAGCGACCCTCCCCTCTCTGCCTGTATATTCTGAGATTGAGCCTCTTTACCACTCAACAATTAGGGATAATAGGGACATAGTTGGTCCAGTTTTCATCGCTGCAAGCAGTGCAGCTTAGAATCCCCACCAGCTTTCCACTCTACTATCTGAGGTCCCAATTAAAATCGGAGCAGCAAGCAAAGGTCTGCTGCTTGCAAGTGTCTCACTGATGTAAAACGTTTTTTTTCCAATAGATTTGCTCAAGCTAAACCAGGTGGAACTAACTTTTTCAACTATTAAATAGAACTTTCTCTTCTGGCATTCTGTTGTATTTGCACGTCGTCTCCTCAGTTAATTGTGGCAAGTGTATCTACTATTTCAGAAAACTCCTAGTGCAAATCATTAATATGGGGACATAGAGGGCATTTAATACCATTACTCCTTCCCCACACTTTTTAATCTACTCCTATAGGATTAAAGATTAGGGATATTTGTTTCAGAACCAGAGGGCTAATTCTATGTGTCTCTTGGGTACTACAGCTAAAAAAGAGCCAAAACTTTGTTTTTCTTATCAAGGTTGTATGTCAATCAAGATTTTCATATTTGAGCTGCCAAATTTGAAAGTCTGCAATTTTGGATTTACTTTGTGACATATATAATGCTTCTGGATTTAAACACCGAAGATAAAAAAGACTCAAATCAAACCGCTAGAGATGAAAAACGCAATGTCTGAATATCTTCTGAACACAGACGCTTAACATGTACTGTCGCCTCTGCCTGGAACACTCTTCCTCTCCCACTTCATTTGCTACAAGCTATTCTTCCTTCAGATTTTGTCTCTGTCATCACTTCCTCAAGGAAATCTTGCCTGATCTCCAAACTAGATCACATCCCTTGGCCACATGATGCTATGACTCCAATACTGTCCGGTTACTATCCTTGTCACAAATATAGTTTTACGTTATTTAGGTGATTATGTGATTCATCCCTGTCTCCATGGCTATCCCAAGCACCAAGATGACATTAGTCATGTTTGGTTTTGTTTGCTATTATCTCCAGTGCTTAGCATAGTACTCAGCACATGAAAAGGATTCGACACTTGTGGAAAGAAGGAAAGGAAGGAAGGAAGGACTGAAGAAAGAGGGAGGAAGTCTCTCTCTATTTTCAGAACTCTCCAGGCAGTAAGCTGGGCCAGTTGTATTGACTCAATTTGAAAAATATTAATGCACTCTTTTCTTTTGGCCCTTTCATGTACACAATGTGTACATGTCAGCTGAAGGCACCCATCTACCTGGGGTTGGGATGTGACCTGCAAGAGACACAGAAACATCCATATGCTATGTTAAGGGTACAAGACAGGGCTAAGAGCTGGGGCCCCTGGAGAGCCCAGCATGGAGTAAAGAGGGCACAGGGTATGGGAACATTATGGTTGAGGTTAGCAAAGCACCGATAAAGGAGGTTAATGAGAAGGGTAGCACTTCATTTCCAGTGCCGGGAGGGTCCCAGAACAGCCACTTCATTGCGCAGACCAGCCAGGACCCAAAGAACCATGAGTGATTTCAAACAACCTTAAACCCCTTTCCTCTCCACTCCCCAGAATGCCATAGGTTACCTCTATTTCCCCCATAAACTTGATTGTTACGGAAAAGGAAGATTAAGAAAGGAGCTAGAACTCTGGTTTAGCATTTAGTTGGCTCATCTAAACAATCTGAGTTGCCTAGAAACCGTTTACACGGGCAGGCAATTTCCCCATCCTTTGGCTTTTCAGATTCTTTTTCTTCTGCTACCTCCTAGGATGAGAGCTTTGAAGTAAGATCGGATCATAGAAGACAATTTTTTGTTTTTATACATCTGAATGTAGCGTGAGTAAATCTGCAACCTCACTGCAAAGTTAAGAATCTGTTTTAACAATGGGAAGGCAACTAAATTTTTTTAAAGCACAGTTGGTGGGAAGGACAGGATCATGTTGGTGTTTTGTGTTTCAAAACTTCAGTTTGGTCAAAGTAAGGAACTGGAAGCTTAGAGACATTCAGAGACCATTACAATACTAAATGCAAAAATCGATTGGAAAAAAATCAGATTTCAATAAAACAAAGATTTTAGTTGTAATTCCTGGTAGACTTATATCTAGAGATGTCACCACTATCCCAAGGTGCCTAGATGACTGCTGCTAGTGTTAGAAGAAACGCAAACCTCATTTTCCCTAAATGCTAAGCTATTTTGACATCAAACCACTATTTTAAAAAAACTCCTCATCTCTTCTCGGTGAGGGAACCATCTATTCCAAGAAATTGGAAAAAATTGCAATAAATATTTTTACCACATACACCGGAGTACATCGTCTACGGTCATGTACTCTTAAGGAAGTGACAGTCTATCAAGATAATTCAATACCAAGAGATACATTACCGTTCTTCCTCAGGCCTGAGGTTCCACCCTTATCGCAGGTGCTCCCAAACGTCCAACCTCGTTGTTGACAGCTGAAGCAATTTATGAAGTTCTTTGGATGTACCTTTTCTGGATGGTTGGTAATTCACACTGATAAGAAGGTTTTGTCCTTGAATTAATTAGTAGCTGCTTGATTTGACTAATTTCTCCTAGTCCTCCCTTACCAGCCACTATCCTGTAAATCTTACTTTCGCAAAAGACCTATACACAATTTTTTTGTCATTTTGCTTTCAGTTGCCGGTAATCCTTTTTTCATGTACTCAGTGCAGAGAGAAAATTGAAGCTTCACAATTTTGAAGTGTTTTTCCATCTTTGAAAACCAAAACTTGATTTCTGCTTGAATCTGTGATTCCATATTTAATTTTTTTATTTTTTTGAGGAAGATTAGCCCTGAGCCAGCTGCTGCCAATCCTCCTCTTTTTGCTGAGGAAGACTGGCCCTGAGCTAACATCCATGCCCATCTTCCTCTACTTTATATGTGGGATGCCTGCCACAGCACGGCATGCCAAACTGTGCCATGTTCGCACCCGGGATCTGAATTGGCAAACCCCGGGCTGCCAAAGCGGAATGTGCGCACTTAACTGCGGCGCCACCAGGCCGGCCACTCCATATTTAAATTTAAGTGGATCTAAATTCATTGGATTTCTTCTCTTTTTTTTCTTTTTTATTACATGGGTAATATGTGATTGTTATGAAATAATTGAAAGATACAGGTAAGTAAAAGGTAAAAAAAGTCATTTGTAATTACAACAGTACAGGGGTAATCGCTATCTTCATTTTATTACATATCTTTTATTACATTCTTTTTTTTAAACACAAGAAGAAATCATGTTATGTATACTGCTTTCAGCTCTGCTTTTTTCACTTAACAGTATATTATGAATATGTTTCCAAACCAGCAAATATTATTTTAAATGGATGCCTAACATCCCATTATATGAATGTGTCATGCTTTACTTCATCAAGCACCTATTTTTGAACATTCAAATTCTTTTCGTTTTTTTCAAACGTCGCAAACATAGCTACGCAGTTTAATAAACACAGTTGCAAAAACAGCTAAATGTTTGCACATACTGCGAACTACTTCCTTCAGATTAATTGGGAATTTTGTAATAAATTTGGGTGTCTTAACATAATTGGCCCCTAGTGCTGTTTTCCTGATCATGGAGAATAGGAAAATACTTAAGTTGCTTTCTCACTTGCGGCATAGAAAAATATGACGTGATAATGCTGCAGTGAGGCATCCAGAGAGAGTCGTTATGCATCCTGAGTCTCCCAGTGGTACTAATTAGATTTGCAGGGCCTGTTTCACCACGCAGTTCAGCTCAGTAGGCACGGACTGCTAATGACCAAATGACTCACTGAAACATAATGTGTTTGAACCAATTAGAAAAATAATAAGAAACCTCAACTTGTATAACTTTTTTGGAATTTCATGAAAAAAGTAACAACTTTTTAATTCCTGCACATTAGCAGTGAATTGCGATTAATTTCTTTTGGCTTAATCACCCAGTAATCAGCTTGCACCTAGAGACCTAGCAGTAAATTAAGAGGCAGATGAGCTGATGACTGAAATTGTGGAGAAGGACCACATGGAGACCAGGGCTGCATAGTTCTGGTTTCTCCATTCCATTTTTCTGTGTGAAAGAGACAGAGGGAGAGAGAAAGAGAAAGAGGGAGAGGGGAGAGAGAGGAGAGAAAGAGTGAAGAGTTGGCTTGGCCCGGAAGTCCTCAAGTGGAGAATTTTTGCTTATTTCATATTTTAGATTCATTTGTTCTTGACTGTGAATCAGTTGGAGCAAACACTTTAGAAAGTAAACCCACTAAGCAATAAGCTTTAGGCAATGTGTTTAGAGCCCATGAGAATGTATAACTGGTTTGATAGTAATTATAAGTACACAGTGGAAAACTAAGACATGAATGTCCAGATTGGTCTCTGATTACAACTCAGAAAGATAGAGAAAATGAGTAGGATAATTTAAAAGCAAGGAAGCTTTTATTTCCAGATTCCATTGCCAGAAATCTTCTTTGGCTTGAAAATACAGAATGATTTAGAATCATTTACAGTGAATACTCATGTCCAGATCATCCATCTTAGGAAACAACACCTTATCAATTCTGCCAAGGCAGGTTGTGTTTCCCCCCAAACTGCGTAGTGACATCTGTAAGTATTGCTAAAAATATGTAACAATGTTGTACATCTTTAAACTTTGTGTAAATGAAACTGTACCGCATTTTTCTGTAACTTGATATTATGTTTGTGAGAATCAACCATATTAATACCTATAGGACGAGGTCACTTGTTCTATTGTTGGTTAGGACCACATACACCAAAGTAAAGAATATTTATCCGTTCTCTTGTTGATAGACATTTAGCTTGTTCCTAATTCCTTGCTATTACACCCACTGCTGATAGGAGCGTTTCTATCCATGGCTCCTGTGCCCAGGTTTTCGAGGGTCTCTGGGAGATATTTCCAGGGTGAAATTCCTGAGTTATAGGATGCACACACTTCCAACCTAACTAGACTGGGACAAATTCGACTGAAAGTGGTTTTTTCAAGATACTCTCCAACTAGCAGTGGATAAGAGCTCTATTGTTCTACATTCTGGTATTGCTTGGCATCATCAGGTTTTTCAACATTTGCCATTCTGGTGAATGTGAAATGGTTGTAATTTGTATTTTTGGTTTCTAAGTTGACTATATCTTTTTTTAAAAGACAATTTTTTCAGAGATGTTTTGGGTTCACAGAAAAATTGAGCAGAAGGTACAGAGAGTTCCTACATACCCCTACACGTGGATAGCCTCTCCCATTATCAACTTCACTTGCCAGAGTGATACATTTGTTATGACTGATGCACTTACATTGACACATCATAATTACCCCAAATCTGTAAGAGTTCACTCTTGGTGCTGTGCATTCTGTAGGTTTGGACACATGTATAATGATGTGCATCCATCATTATAGTATCGTGTATAGTATTTTCGCGGTCATAAAAATCTATGCTCCACCTACTCATCCTTCCATTTCTAAGCCCTCACAACCACTAATTTGTTTACTGTCTCCATAGTTTTGCCTTTTCCAGAATGTCATATAGTTAGAAACATACTGTGTGTAGCCTTTTCAGATTACCTTCTTTCACTTAGTAATATGTGTTTAAGATTTCTCTACGTCTTTTCATGGCTTGATAGTTGATTTCTTTTTATTGCTCAATGATGTTCCACTATTTGGATGTACTACAATTTATTTAGCTATTCACCCACTGAAGGGCGTCTCGGTTGCTTCCAACTTTTGGCAACTATGAATAAATCTTCTATAAACATCCATGTGCGTGTTTTTCAGGCTGTAAGTTTGCAACTCCTCCAGGTAAATATCAAGCAGTGGGATTGCTGGATAGGATGGTAAGAGTATGTTTAGTTGAATATATGTTTTTATAAGTTTATTAGCCAATTGGGCTTCAGATTTCTATTTTGAGAATTGCATATAAAAATCTTCTGCATATTTTTCCATTAAAGTATTCCTTTTTCCTTATTGATTTCTTTATATTTCAGCATATTATTCTCTTACTGGTCACAAACATTTTCTCCTAGGCTTTGGCTTTTCTTTTATTTTGTAATGGGATAACTCTGGAAGTGATTTTTTTAAATGTATCAGTTTTAAATTGATTATATTCTTTGTTTAAGGAATTCCTCTTGATGCTGAGGTTTTAAAGATAACATATTTTCAGGGGCTGGCCCCGTGGCCAAGTGGTTAAGTTCCCGGTGTTTCGTTGGTTCGAATCCTGGGCGCAGACATGGCAGTGCTCATCAAACCACACTGAGGCAGCATCCCACATGCAACAACTAGAAGGACCCACAACGAAGGATATACAACTATGTACCAGGGAGCTTTGGGAAGAAAAAGGAAAAAAACAAAAATTAAAAAAAAAAATAGCGTATTTTCTTCAAGAAGTCTTTAAGATTTGCTTTTCATGTGAATGTCATTCATCTTCAGTACATTTATTCCTGCTATCTTATAGTTTTCCCTTTCTATTGTGAAATCTATATTTAAAATAATTATGTATTCTAATTGTTATATACAGGAAGACAATAGAGTTTTTATAGTGATCATTGATTTAAATTGATGAGTAACAAAAAAAAATGCTAATCATTGATTTAAATATACGTGAATGGAAATAATTTTACAGATTGCTGCATTTTTGACTTTCCTGTTAAAATCTTCCACCACAGAGATGGATTTGTTAATTTCCTTATGATTATGCCAAGTTTTGCTTTATTTATTTGGAGCGTAAAGTATTAATGCATGAAAGTAAACCAGAACTAAAACTGTTTTCATTATATGACATTTTCGCCTCCAAAAGATTTTTGTCCTAAGATCTATTTTGCTTGATACTGCTTTTTCCTATGTATATCTGTATACTTTTTTCTCTGCTTTTGCTTTTGCTTTTTCTAATTCTGTTTACATATGTCTCTTAGAAATAGCACGTAGCTATTTCTTTTTAAATTCCAATCTGAAAATCTCTGTCTTTTAACTGGCAAATTTAGTCCATTGATTTTTATTATGATTATGCATATGTATTGAATTTTCTTGTTTAAACGTGTGTGTTTTAATATATGCCTTTTTTTTTTTTTACCTCACTGCTTATAGAATAATGAGTTTTTTAAAATTCAGTTTTCTCTGGTTAGAAGATACAGACTCTGTTTTAACTTTTTAGTGATTACCTTTAAAATTTCATGATAGGTAGTTGACTAAACACAATTTAAAGTTACTCTTTAAACAGTACAAGGATTTAGAGTGCTAAGGACCACCAGCCCCATTCATTTATAATTCTGGTTTCCTTTTTCCTCTTGTGTTTAGTTGTTAGTAATTTCCCTTATTTTTTCCCACAGGTTAATTTTGCATTTCAAAGGATGTTTCTTACATTGTATTCTACATTTCTAGATATTTGTAGCATTTTCTTTCTTTCCAAGATAGGTTAAGTACGATACTGTCAGAAACAAAGTCAACTTTGATTTCAATTCCATGTAGTCCATCAATGGCCATTCTCTTCCTAAGGGCTGGCAGCGCTTTGTGGGATGGGAGAAGAACATGAAACACAAAGTGCTTCAGAGGAACGAGGTTGTCAAAATGGAGAGAGAAGCCCAGAGAGGAGGTTGGGGCAATGCTGAAGGTAATTTTGCACTTCACGGTTCTGACTAAACCTGACCTCACCCATAGTTTTAATAAAATAGGGTAACATCTATTTCTCCTAAGCTTTTACTGTTGCCTTTGTAAGAAGCAAACTCACCATTGACTTAGAAAATAATGGGTTATTTTTTCCTGTAGAGTGCAGAGTTTTCTGTGCAAGTGTTCTCCAGGGAGAGTGAGGGAGGAAATGGTTCCCTTCAGTAGCTGCTGGAAAGCTATATGTTCCTTCACAGTCGGGAAAAGTTGTTTTATGACACTTCTAAAATAGAGTCCCTGGGCTTCTGCTGGGGACCAGCACGGTAGCTGCTATGACAGCAAAATTATAACAGACTTCTAGCTCAGAAAAATCTAGAAAGTTGGGTCCCCTGGAGCTAAGTCTTTATCCTTTATGTGTTTCAATTCAGGGTACAATTTCAATGGGAATCTTATTAGAACTGTACTAAAGATTTGCTTATCTTGAAATGAGTTCCATCTGCCAAATCCATCCGTACTTGCGTAGGTATGCAATTTCAGATAACAGTCACTGTCTACTAATACAGTATTTCATTGTTTGGTATCTTAACTCCTGCTCTGTGTTCTCTCCTCTTAGGGTGTTATTTGATGCTTAAGATGAATATGGGAAATTGTGTTCTTAAGTCATCAGTTTAGAACTGGTCCTAGGTCCTCAGGGATCCTTCCTGCTGAGCCTTCTTCCTTATGACATGGGCTCTGGGAATTCATAAGAAATTGAGAGAGTAGGAAACACTGAGGAAGAGCATTCATCGAGCACTGGGGAAATGCTGAGGACATGGGGGGCTGGGACTGGTTGGACTAGAGAGGGACAGGAGATGTTTGGAGCAGTCAGTCACCTCAATTCTGACTGAAACAAGGTGGGTCTGCTTTCCACATAGATTCTGAGCAACTTGAAAAGCGGAACGATGCCTTATTCACCTTTGTATCTGTAGTGAGTGGGTGCCTGACAGAATAGCTGTTCAATCAAGTCTGAATTGAAAGTCACATTTACAGGCCCACTTCAGACGGTCAAAGCATAAACAGAAATTAGAAAGACAGATTTTATTTTCATTTTCCACTTGTGACAGTCACTGGTGGAAAAATAAATAAATAAGATAGAAATCTATATTGCGATGGTCTCAAAGAGAAATTTTTGGGATTGTTATTTTAAATTCTATGTAATAGTTCTTTACATTAAAAACATATTTACAAATAATTAACTCATGGTCTGATGGCCTATTCAGAAACTTGCAAGTAACAATATGTTAACTTTAGCATCGCTGCATCCCGATTTGTAGTCTTCCCTTGCTGTAGATGATTGGGATTTACTAAGGCAGTGGCTTCAAATGGGTGTTTACTTGGTAGGAGGGGTTGGTGAGAGCCAGAAAATGCACCCTTAGGATGATTCTTCTGGATGCCCCCTCTGAAAAAGTCAGCTACATGTGTTTAATTGTCACAGTATATCACCAAACTCCAGAGTTACAGTGGGATTTATCTACCAAATCCCAGACGTCCAGGCCTAGGGAGTTACTTCTTGATTCTTACTATCTACCACCCCCAAAATAAGTATGTGGATCTCATGCAAGTGGCTGAGCATGCTCAAAACACAAAGGTATTTGGAACGATTTGGAATTGTCAAAGCACCAATTGGAGATATTTGCGTTACATCACAGAGAATATTTACCAAATATTCTACAAAATGTCCCTTTATACCAGGGTGTTGGCAAACTGTCCCCCATAGGCCAAACCTGACTGTTGCCCGTTTTGGAATAATCTTGGAGCTAAGAATTATTTTTGTTAAAAAAAATCAAAAGAGGAATAATATTTTATGACAAATGAAAATTATTTGAAATTCAAGTTTCAGGTCTATAAACAAGGTTTAATCAGAACACAGTCACACTCATTCATTTACTTATTGTCTATGGCTGCTTTCATGCTACATCAGCAGAGTTAAGTAGTTTCGATAGAGAAGATACGGCCTGCAAAGCCTAGAATATTTACTCTCTGGTCCTTTATGGTGCAGGGCAGCAGAATTTGCTGCCCCCAACTGTGTCTCTTTGGCTTGATTCTTTTTAAAAACAAAATAGTTAGGAAGAAAGTTTGACCTTCCCCCTAACTGAGTAAAAGAATTTAAGATGGAAGGCCTCTTCTAGGAGAGACCTATCACCATAGATAACTGTAGTATAATATGAACTAGGTGTGGTAGACAGGAAGGAACCCAGCAAGGCCCATTTGATCAAAGTCTTCCCCATGTCCCATTGTCTCTGCAAAGCATGGCAAACATTTTTTTACCAAACGTTTGCTTTTCCATCTCCATGTGAATTGCCTTCCTCCCCTTTGAAGTCCCAAACCACTACTCCCTAATATCCTCCTTTGTCTTTAGCTGAAGATAATATTTAAGGTGGTGGCTCTGGCCGTTTTGGTGAGTTACTCAGTTTTCCTTGGTTTCTCCCATGGGTACATGTTATTAAAATTTGCTTGATTTTCTCCTGTTATTCTGTCTCATATCAATTTAATTCTTAGGCCAACCAGAAGAACTTAAAGGGGTAGAGGAAAATTTCTTCCTGCCCTACAACAGAAAACAAATTTGATGCTCCCTGCTTTATACCATTGTCAAAGAGAATCCTGTGCCAGGAGTCACCATGAGTCAGAGCCAGATGTGGTGACCTCTTGTTCTTGTATATCAATGCATATAAATAGTCTCCTCTCTGGTCTCTACATAGCCAGGAGCATAGTTTGAGTAGCCATCCATACTATTTTCAGATAATTTAGATGAGAAGAAGTCACACGGTGACGCCCAGTCTGTATATTAGCATGTTTATATAGATAGACTGAAGAATTAAGAAGCCCATTTCCTGCATGGCACTATATTCTAGCACCACAGAGTCATCATGCAGTTCTGACTTGAATACAGGCTACCAGCTCTGTGGCCTTTCTATTTGGCCCCAATTTCTTTTGGTTTTTATGTTCTTCAAATAGCCAGGCCATATTTTGGAATGTTCAGAAGCCATGTAGATAATAGTGTTTTACAGCTTATTCCAATGATTGAGGGTGGAATTTGCATGCCTTCAAGATTATTTAAAGGGATCTCACTGGATTACTGGAATATCAAAAATTAAATAAGACTGTGCTGGCACCATGAGCTACATTCCTCTGGAGTTACATTCTGAGGGGACTGGAATTCTGTCTTCCTATTCCCAGTGCTCTGAGAAACCAAAGACACTTGGTTCTGCTTCTCAGCAACAAAGACCATGATTAACATCCAGCTCGTCTGAGAGTGAGGAGGACAGAATTCAAGTCCCATTTCTTCCTGCAACTAATTTTGTAGCTTTAAGCTCCTCATTTAAATTTTATGGATCTCAGTTTTTAAAATTACAAACCAGTGTTGTTTGTCTAGATGACCTTGATGGCTATCTGCAACTCCAAAGCACGATGCTCTTGTTTTGACTTATTGAAGATTCCCTCTCTCTGCATGGAATTGACTTCAAATACCTTAATTTTAACAGAAATTATATATTTGTATAATTTTGTAGAATTTGTTTTGCTTTTAAGGTAATTAAACTATTGCAATTAATAGATGTGATGAAAAATATTGTAGTGAAATATTGTCCACTACATTTAAAAGAGAAGTCAATACTAGGTGCCAGTTACTAATTATATGAAAGTACAAAAACAACAATTATAAAGTAAGTTATACAAGGTAACTAGCTCTCTCTCTATAAAGTAAGAACATTCTGATGGTGAAGATGTGGACGAGTAGAAAAAAAGTTTCTAGGCATTTTATTAAAAACAAAAAACAAAACCAATATTCCTGTATCCATCTAAACAAAAAAACCAACCTCTCAAACTTATCTTCTTCCACGTCACCATGTTTCAAGGTCAAATTGCTTTTGTGGTGTTTGTCAACTCTAAAAGACACAACATTCGTCAGTTCAACCCTCTTCAGACTTTGTCAGTAATGAGAAGGAGAGAAGAGTAAAGAGAGAAAAAGCAGAAGCAGCAACAGAGAAGAGAAAGAATCTAAGATTAGAGGGAAAGAAAAGAGAAAAGACTTTATTTTATTTTTAGAAAATAATCTTTGACCTCACGAAACACCTTGTGAACGTGTTTTGTTCTTCCTGACCCAACCTAAGAACAGAAAATTGAATTGAAGATTGACTACAAATCTCCAATATAAGAAAGTTCTATTTGATGTTTACTATGACAGGACACACTTCATCTTGAAGGTGTTTTTTGATGGTAAGTTTAGACAGCCTGTTGTCCTTTTCATATAGTTCACTGGTGAGCAGCCAGATATTTGAAGATAATTTGTTTTTTCTACTGCTTGAAGGTTGAATCAGAAAAAGTAGCACAATAGTTTAGTTTTGAAAGTAAATATTTTTAAATCAAATCACCTGGAGGATCATTTGTTATATATAACCAAATTACATATAATATCATATAAAATTATTTTTTTACTCCTTCTTTGTATAAATACTTACTCTAGGTAAGTAGCACTTTGCCATGTCACATTCATAAGATTCTTCCCCACCCCTGCAACCCCCCAAAATGGGTTGCTCCTTTTTGATGAAAAGCTTGTGCTTTTGTCACTTTGGTAGTTTGCTGTCAGGAAATGAAATATTGTTAGCATTTTCTCACTTGCCAATCAAGACAAGTTTGAATACATAGAATCAGCATCTCATTTTGGAAAGAAGACTGATTCAAGATCTAGTTCTGGATTCACCAATAATGAATAGAATAATTCACCAATCTGTGCTTCAGGACCCTAATCTAAAATGAAGGTAGTGGACACAATTTAGCATTGTCCATTTCTAAAATTGTATGAGAAGAGTAAAAGCTAGGGAGAAATGGGGCCGGCCTGGTGGCATAGTGGTTAAATTCGCATGCTCCACTTTGGTGGCCCGGGGTTTGCAGGTTCGGATCCCAGGCACAGACCTACACACTGCTGAACAAGCCATGCTGTGGTGGCGTCCCACATACAAAATAGAGGAATATTGGCATGGATGTTAGCTCAGCAACAATCTTCCTCAAGCAAAAAGAATAGGATTGGCAACAGATGTTAGCTCAGGGTCAATCTTCCTCATCGAAAAATAAAAAAGAGAGAGAGAGAGAAATGAGGTAATGCTTGAGATGAATTATTACACTGAAGTTCTCCTGGACAGATTTTTCAAGTACTTTAAGGATGGAGCTGTCCATGATTGTCTGCTGACTGATAGCACATTAGTGCCATGTGAGGTAAGCAAAAGACTATCAATTTATTTAACTTCTGTGAACCAGTATATGCATTAATTGTTAAGATTACAAAAACAAATAAATCATGGTCCCTGTCCCTAAACAAGTGTGGCAATGTTTGTAGATGGCTATGTAAACTAACTTAAACTGTTGTGTATTAGTGAAGTAAAAGTATGTAAAAAGACAAAAGGATTTAAGGATTTAAAATATTTGCTGATTGTATTAGTTTCCTATTGCTGCTGTAACAAATTTAGTGGTTTAAAACATCACAAACTTATTATCTGGTAGCTCAGAAGTCAAAATGAGTCTCAACTGAGCTAAAATCAATGTTTTCATAGGGCTATGTGCCTTCATAGAGGCTTAGGAAAGAATTCATTTTCTTGCATTTTCCAGCCTTTAGAGGGCCTTGGCTCATGGCCCTCTTCCATCTTCAAAGTAGTAATGACCGGTCAAGTCTGTCTCATATCATATCACACTGACATTTTCACTTTTAAGGACCCATCATGGCCATAGGCCTACCTAGATAATCCAGGATAGTCTCCCATCTCAAGGCCAGTATATTAGCAATCTTAATGCTATTTGCAATCTTAATTCCCCCTTATCATGTAACATCACATATTCATAGGTTCTGGGGATTAAGGTGTGACATTTTTGGGAGGTCAGTATTATGCCTATCACACTGATAGAATTGTAAATATTAACTTTCTATTTAGCTTTTGTGAGCAATTCCAGTTAATCTTACTCATGCCACATTCACTTAAAAACATGCATTTATTTCCATAACTTTGAAGTCCTCCAAAACTCTGAGTCTTTGAAAATTCATCCAGGTCACAAAAGAGAATTGGGTTATAACATCTCTGGCATCACTTTTATGGAAGCTGTGGACCCATATTTGCCTTGTCCACTTTTAATTCTAGTTCATTCTGATCACGTGTTGTTTCAGTATGCACAACTCTAAGGAACGGATGTTTTATTAGTACCATCTGTTTATTACAAACTGTAATCAACTGGCTCCAAACACCCTAAGGCCTTAGATACTCTAAAACTAATTCATAGGTCTTTGATGGTATCATTATAAAAAATGCTGAAAAACCTTTTTTAGCAAGACCGTGTTGTAGTTACAACTCATTGATGGACTTCAATATTAAATAACAAATAAGATGATGCTAAGAAATGACGGCAACTAATTATTCCACATTGCTCTATGTGGGTGACTCTTAATTAGAGAATTTCTAAATGATTCTCCCAGATTCTTACTTTCAAAATAAAATTCAGTATTTTAGAACTAATAGGAACTGAGGGTAAAGAATACAGTCATAGTAGGCATGATGGGTCTTATCACATCATCCTAAAGAAAAACAATGGAATTGAATTATTATGGTGCTGGACATGACATTAACCAGTTCTTTTCAAATAATAAAAAAATCATAGCCTCAAGTTGTTGACTTCAGTCATTCTAATGCTGGAACTAGAAGCCAAGAATCTCAATTTGCTTACTCTTTTATAGTTTTAAAATAGATCTGCAGAGTAGCTTCCATCCTAAAGACTTGTGATGATTGAAGTCACTAGCAGAAACCCATTTAAATGCTTCCATCTTTTGAAAATAACATTTGATGTCTTATTGACTGTAAAGGAAACACTTGTTAAATTTTAGACATTTTGAAACAATTATAAACTATAGAGAAAAATTAAAACTATCCACAACTCTCTTGCCTGCTTATAGGGAAGTTTTTGTTCCTTTGTCTCTAGTTAGTAGTAATCTCTTCTTGACGAATATGAAAGGAATCAGCTTTCTTAGCATCCTGCTTTTTTTTTTTCTCTCATTCATAATTCAATCAGCCTTATTTTGCCAACTTACTTAAAACTCTTAAAGGCAGTTCTGCAAAGCCTAAAAATATGATAAATCAAATTTGCCTGGCTTATAGATGTTCAGAAGTGAAGTTTATATAAACATCACCTCTGTACTATTCCTAACCTCCAAGGCTACTACAAGACATTACTTAAAAAAAAATGAAAAAGAAAGAAAAACGTTGGGGATTTATTTTGTGCAAACACTGTGTTAACTCTGGGATATTAACAAATTAACAAATATTTGTTGGTTACTTATTGGAAATATTGCAGACCACATAGTTTGGTCCAGATTTGAAGACTGGTGAGAATGACCACTTAGACTTAGTTTAAGTTGCCTTCACTACAAATTGCTACCATGTCAACAAACAAGCAGGGTATGGGTTGAGTACGAGATCAAGAATAGAACTGAGTGGTTGAGACTCCGCCGTGTCTCCTTAGTTCCTCCAGAGGGGCTTGTAACTTTCAACTTACAGGGAATGAGAAATCCGTCAAGTCTGATGAACAGTTTTTGCAATGTTATGTGTTGTAAGGAGCCACATCAGCATTCCAGGATCTATCCAATCACAGGATAAGGAAATCAGTGCTGTGCCACAGTTACATTTTTCCATGTCATATTTCTCTTTGCTTTGAGTCCACCCAAGGTTTCAAGGTAGAAGGTTTGCTCATTATCCAACACACTGCTAACACTTAGCCAGGGGGCACAAGACAGATTATGTCTCTGTCCTTATAGAATTTACATTCTGTGGGAGGCTAAATAAAGTAGACAGTGGGAAGGAACACTGAGAAGAAAGGTTGATGTGTACAATGATGTGGGGGGTAGCTCGTTCATGAGATAAAAATGAGTATCCAATGAGTATCTCTGGAATAGAGAATAAATGTACAGTAATGATGAGGGGATAGATGTGTCAATTAGTAGGAGAAATAAATGAAGACTCTTTTATCCCTGGGAAAGGTATTTTGCCTTTATACTAAAAATAATGAGGAGTTGTTAAAGTCTATTAGAAAGATAGAGATGACATTTTTGAGAAGATTAAATTAGTTATTGTGTGAGGTAAGTTTGGGAGATCAGAGACCAAAGTGGAAAATATGAATGTGATGGCTAAATTTCTGTCAGCTTGACTAGATCACAGGGTGCTCAGACATTTGGTCAAATATTATTCTGTGCGTGTCTGTGAGGTTGTTTCTGGATGAGATTAACGTTTGAATTGGCAGACTAACTAAAGCAGATGTTCTCCCAGTGTGGGTGGGCTTCACCCAATCAGTTGAAGGCCTCCATACTGTACAACAAAAGGGCTGACCCTCCCATGAATAAGAGGGAATTTCCTCCAGTCTGATGGCCTTCAGCTGGGACATCAGTTTTTCCTGCCTTCATACTCCAACTGAAACAACAGCTCATCCTTGGTCTTAAGCCTGCCAGCCTTCAGACCGAAACTACATATCCTATTGCTTCTATTTCTCTGGAGAACTTTAACTAATATAAGCAGTTAAGAGATTTTTTGTAGTATCCCAGAAGTAAAGTGATAAAGGCAGAAACTAAGATGGTGACTCTGAAGAACTAAAGGAAGGAATAGATGAGAATGACATTACAAAGAAAAGTAACCAGAGCTTAGTGATTGAATAGTTGACTGAGCAGGGGGTGAGAGAGGGATTGAAGATTTCTGGGGACCCATCTTAGCCTGGTTTTCCTAGAAAGTAGAGGCCTGAACTAAAACTTGCTTGGTAACACTTTAGTTGGGGGTGAATTTTCAGAGAGGCAAAATTGAGAAAAAATAGAAAGATAGACAAAGAGGGAGGAAAATCAAATACCAGGTGGCCATAGTTTTACAAGAAACACAGATAATTGCTAAGTCATATGAGACTTTTCTGGAAAGGCTGTATGGAATCGCTTTGACTTGCAACTATCTCATAGAAGAGGGGAGAATGAAGTTGATTTTTTTTTTTTTTTTTGAGGAAGATTAGCCCTGAGCTAACTACTGCCAGTCCTCCTCTTTTTGCTGAGGAAGACTGGCCCTGAGCTAACATCGTGCCCATCTTCCTCTACTTTATATGTGGGATTCCTACCACAGCATGGTGTACCATGTCTGCATCCGGGATCCGAACCGGCGAACCCCTGGCAGCTGAGAAGCGGAACGTGCGAAGTTAACCGCTGAGCCACCGGGCCGGCCCTGAAGTTGATTTTATCAGCCAGCCACTTGCTCTCTCCATGTTTTATTGGTCCAAGTTCATCCCAGAGGGCATTAATTTCCCTGCACTTAGGCATCCTTTTGGGAAGCTACATCCCAGGACCACTGAGATGGTGTCTCAGGCTCCTGCTGAGCCAGCCAGCAGGTGTTAGAGAGCCGCCTGCTTGCCTGCTCATCTGCCTCAGGGCCTGGCTGGTGAGCCAGTACAAGAGCTTGGACTTCATGAAGTCCCGTACCTTCTCATGCTTGAGCAGCAACAAGAGAGCCCAGGTGGGAGATTAGAGGGGTATAACGAGAAAAATTGGAGAAGAAGTGTCAAGAGTGCCTCTTGAGTGACCTGGGGACTGGGAGTGACTGGATGAGAATATGAGACTCTAAGGACTGGCCTCTACTACAAAGGAAATAACAACACTCAATGAACCTCCTTCCAGGGAGGCTCAAAGCCTTCTCTCTGTAGTAACAAGAATATGCTGGTGCTAATGCTCATCTTGGAAGAATATCAGAAAACTATGGGCTGGTCAATTTGGAGAGTGCATAACTGGATCTAGAATAGTCAGTTTCTAAGAGAACGATGGTTCCGTTGACCAGAACAAGAAAATCCCGAGGAGAAATTGACAGAGAACAAGAAAACCGACAGAGAACAGGAGGTCAGTGATTAAGCATCACGCTATGTCTTGATTTACGATGTGGTAGAAAGAAGCAAAACCATGGAGGAAACCCGCAGAGAAAAGTGGGTGGTGAAGTAGGAGATGAATAAGATAGTTCCTGGAGCTGACGCAATAGGAGGGGCTGATGAAGGACTGATTAAAAATGGCAAATGCCATAGATATCAAGGTGGAGACTGAGAGAAGACCATAACATTCGACAAGAATCTTTATATGTGAGAGACTGAAACGAAGTAGAGTGGACAAAAGCTTGAAGAGTAAATTATTTAAAAGAAAATGGATACAATAGGGGAGAAAATATTGAGTGTAGATAGTTCAAAGATATATTAGAGTAAGAGATAAGATTTCTAGGGTTAGGGTGGTGTAAGCATGTTTGTAGGCAGAGGAGAAGAAGAACAAGAGAGTGAAGATCTGGGAAAGAGGATTTATCTGAAAGAAGGAGATTCCAGAAGAAGTGGAAGAGGCAGAATACCCTTAAAGTAGACAGACAGGATGATTTTGGCAAGGAGAAGGGTACCTCTTCCTCTGAAAAAGAAGAGAAGGAAGAGTAGGCATCTGAAAATACAGGGAAATTTGGAGGTGGAGGTCTATAGACACTGAGATGGTTTGAGGTGGAGGAAACAGTATTTGAGGAACTTTGTGACCTGTGTCTTTTCTGAGCTGTAGAGCTGCAAAGACCAGTTTTTATGTCATGGCCAGAGACGGGGACAGCACACCCTTGCTCTGAATTCCTTCCCTCTATGTACCACCTTGACATTTTTGTGCATTATTTTTAAAATACAGGAGTCTGTATGGCAGGCATTTAGCTGTGCAAATTCCTGGTTGTGGAAAGATTACTTTTTACCCGATCTGATCCTAAGCTAGAGGAATGAACTCAGAAGTGGAGCAAATGAAACTCTACTTCACCCCTTTGGGATTTGGATAGTCAGGAAGATGGATTCCTATCTATAACAAATGTTTCACTAGGTTTTTAGTCTATATTGGATGGTCAGAGTGGCATGTAGGGGCTTATGAGTAATAGAGTCATCCGAAAGACCTCAGTAACAAAATGTATTGTTAGTAGCTGATATGAGAATTCTTCCAAAGAACAAATTCAGCTTTCTTGCTAAAATGCTTGGCTGGATAAGCCCTTGAGAATTCATAGGTTTTGATGAAGACTTTGCATTGTGAGGCTATGAAATTGGGGGTTTGAGTCAAGACTGTTTATTTCTTTAGGAGTCAGGGTGATCTTGGCTTGAGTTTGGGTCATATAGGAGTTATGGGTGGAGTTGAAGGCAGAAAGGATGTTGTTAATGCTGGTTGGTTGTTAGTTATAAGACTGTACACATTCTATTAAGCATTGCTGACACATTCAAACTTGACATGGAATTATTCCTAAATTACAAGAGCTCTTTGATAAATGTTTCCTGCATATCCATAATAATGACACAAAAAGGACTTATAAAGATCACAACAAACTTTTTAACCAAGAATCAATCCCAGTAATAAGTAAAATTAAATTCATTATGAGAAAGCCCCATTTACTTTATTGTTCTAACAAATAAATGATTTGAAATGGAGTTTCAGGAAATTTATAATCAAAGACAGTGACAAAGCTCAGACACTAGGGTGTGAGTGACAGTAGCATTTGATAAAACTCCTTGGTACATCTGTAGTCGTTTACTTAGTTGCTTCTAGAACCTCAGCTATGAAAGTTGAATTTATCAAAAGAAATTTAGTCTTTCAAGATGGTCTTACAAACAACATAAAGACCACATTGTCTAAGATGAGCTCCTACCCAAACATAATTAGGACTTGATACTATAATTTTTGAAGCCTTATTGCTAGTAAAGTTAGAATCTTCTAATTTCTACCAACTGGTGACCGTGCCAGGAAGTTATAAAGAATGGTCAGTATGATGCTGGATAATTTAAGTGCTCTCAACCCTTGGAGGAAAGTCTCAGTTCTTACTCATCTGCTGTATCATTTAGTATGACAGCTTAGAAGTCTAAATTGTTTGCTGCCCCTCTGTGAAATAGAAGAGAAGAAGAGAGGAGAGGAGAGAAAAGAAAAGGGGATGAATGTTTTAGGATGAACAACTCATTAAGGCAGAATGCAAAAACCAAACTAACTGCCACCTTGAATTCTGGATATTCAGGAGAGAAAATTTTCCAACATAGACCATATACATGGGGAATAGACATCACCAACCATTAAATTCAGTAGAAGGAATTTGTTTATAACTTCACGCCTGTCTGAAAATTGGATTGTAGTGGTGGTGGACAGGATAGAGGTTGGAGGAAGATTAGCCCATTCGTTTATCTAAATAGGATCTCAGGGAAGAAACGGGAAAGATTCTTATGTAAGTGAACTTGAACTTCCAAGGAGGTAAAAGGAGTATGTCTAGAATGCTTTAATTAGAAATAGGCTCTGCTGTTGGGAATGAATTTCCTGATGAAACACCATCCTTAAATGATCTGGTCAGTTAGTCATCTAAAGCTACACCCAACCAACAACTCTGGGCCACCACAGTGAGGAAAGAGTTATGCAAGCCCATGTTTGCTTTAAGTGAATATTGAAGACAAAGGCAGTTAATTCTCCAAATCCTCAAATATTTTCTCTCATCTATAATTCCGGGTCATGGGAGTTTCTTTAGTCATACCACACAGCCAGGAAGAAAATGTGCTTCAGGAAAATACTCTTTTTGGGATTCAATGACTCAACATTGCGTAAGTTAATTAGAAATTTCCTACTCATATATTATGTAACTAAAATGATTAGGATGGTGGCTCCTGTGATAATAGGCAAGATTTTTCTTTAGTATCACTTCTCTGTGTACAGAGCTAGCTTTTGCTTTCTATTACATAGAAGTTGTTGAAAAATGTAGTAGTGGTAACCTAATATTGTAATGCCTGATGTGAAAGCTATTGGTGCGTATCCCCCACAGGCAACTTGTATTTCAGTATCCTGTCTTTCATTCCTCCTTTTGATGGAAAACAGACATAGTGCATGGTACAGATAAAAACTATTTATTTATCTGTTTTTTATCTTGCTTTTTGTCCCTTATTCCTTTTTCATTTCCAAGGTGTTACCTTGATGATCACAGATATCTTCAGGTATCTTTCTCTTCCAATTCTTAAATGAGTATTTGTGACAGGGATATCACAGAAAATAATTGCTTGCCTATGGCAATGTATGTTTTCTGGGGGTCATCAGACAACATGCTCAGCCCCTGGGCTGCGGTGACATTGAGGTCTGCCTGCTCAACTGGAGAGGCCTGGTCCTTCTGTGGGACTTTTTCAGAAGCACTACAAGCACCAGAAATTTGTTCCTATGAGAGAGAAAATGGAAAACAAGCAGAAATAAATTGTAGCTTTGTTTCTAGCTTTAAAGGCAGAATTTTGGATTTCAGGAGCAAGGAAACTTGGAATGGAAATAACTACTCTAACATTGACCTTGTCAGGTTTTCAAAGATTTCCTAAGAGTTACACATTTTATTTTAAACTATAAATCTACATGCTTACCTTGACTAAACCTGAGATTTTTCTATTCCAAATGATAAAAGATGAAATATTAGGCAAATATCTATTTCCATAGCTACTAACTGGAGTAAATCAACAGCCTTTTATCTGGTGATTTATTTCCACAGTTGTTTCCTTTGTTTTTAACGTAGCAGAAAGAATGCTTTTTAAAAATTTTAAATGGTATCATGTCATGCCATTCCCCTGATTAAACCCTTCAGTGGTTCTGGGACTCTGTTTCAAAGTATTCAATTTTATTTGATAGGAAGTTTCTCAATCATTATTATTTATTTAATCAATTTGCTTATTGAGTTAATATCTGTTTCTTCTATTAAACTATTAGCTTTATGAGAACAGAGACCATATCAGTTTATCCATCCATACAGCATGAACAAGATGAAAATGTTTCCTGACCACATGAATCTTACAGTTCATGTTTTTTTTATTATATAAATTTCAGGTATACAACATTATAATTCAACATTTGTATAAACTACAAAGTGATCACCCCTAAAAGTCTAGTTCCCATCCATCATCCTATAGTTGACCCCCTTTACCCCTTTTGCCAACCCCCTATCCTTCTTCCCCTCTGATAACCACCAATCTATTCTCAGTATCTATGAATTTGTTTTTTTTTTATTTGTTTTGCTTTTTAGATTCCACATACGAGTGAAATCATATGGTATTTGTCTTTCTCCCTTTGACTTATTTCACTTAGCGTAATACCCTCAAGGTCCATCCATGGTGTCACAATGGCAAGATTTCATTCTTTTTTATGGCTGAGTAGTATTCCATTGCATATATATATATTACATACAACATCTTCTTTATCCATTCATCCATCGATGGACACTTGCATATCTTGGTTATGGTAAAGAATGCTGCAATGAACATAGGAGTGCATATATCTTTTCAAATTAGTGTTATCAAATCATAGATGAATACCAAGAAGTGCAATAGCTGGCTCATATGGTAGTCCTATTCTTAACATTTTTGAGGAATTTCCATACTGTTTTCCATAATGGCAGCATCGATTTATAATCCCACCAGCACTGTATGAGGGTTCCTTTTTCTTCACATCCTCTTCAACACTTATTTCTAATTTTTTCGATAATATCCATTCTAACAGATATCAGGTGATATCTTGTGGTTTTGATTTTCATTTCTCTAATAATTAGTAGTTGAACATCTTTTCATGTGCCTATTAGCCATCTGTATGTCTTCTTTGGAAAATGTCTATTCAGATCCTCTGCCCATTTTTTAATTGGGTTGTTTGTTTTTTTGTTGTTGTTGAGTTGTATGAGTTCTATATATATTTTGCTTTTAACCATTATCGGATATATGATTCACAAATATCTTCTTCCATTTAGTAGGTTGCCGTTATTTTTGGTGAGGAAGATTGGCCCTGAGCTATCACCTATTGCCAATCCTCCTCTTTTGCTTGAGGAAGATTGGCCCTGAGCTAACATCTGTGCCAATCTTCCTCTATTTTGTATGTGGGTCACTGCCACAACATCGCTTTGATGAGAGTTGTAGGACTGCGCCTGGGATCCGAACCCATGAAGCCCAGGCCACTGAAGCAGAGCTCACTGAACTTAACCACTATGCTACTGGGCCAGCCCCACCTTTTTGTTTTGATGATGGTTTCCTTAGCTGTGCAGAAGCTTCTTAGTTTGATATAGTCCTAGTTGTTTACTTTTGTTCTTGTTTCCCTTTCTTTTGCATCAGATCCATAAAAACATCACTAAGACCAATGTCATGGAGCTTACCACCTGTGTTTTCTTCTAGGAATTTTATGGTTTCAGGTCTTACATTGAAGTCTTTAATCAATTTTGAGTTATTTTTGTGTATGATGTAAGATAGTGGTAAAGTTTTATTCTTTTGTACATGGCTGACTAGTTTTCCCAGCACCGTGTATTGGAGAGACTCTCCTTTCTTCATTGTATGTTCCTGGCTCCTTTGTCATAAATTAATTGTCATAAATGTGTGGGTTTATCTCTGGGCTCTCAATTTTATTCTATTGATCTGTGTGTCTGTTTTTGTGCCAGTAACATACTGTTTTAATTACTATAGCTTTGTAGTATAGTATGAAATTAGGACATGTGATACTTCCAGCTTTGTTCTTCTTTTTCCAGATTGCTTTGGCTGTTGGGGATCTTCTTTGTGACTCTGTACACATTTTAGAGTTATTTGTTCTATTTCTGTGAAATATGCCATTGGAATTATGATAGGGATTATATCGAATCTGTAGACTGCTTTAGATAGTAGGACCATTTTAAAAATATTAATTCTTCCGATCCATGAGTGTGGAATATTTTTACATTTATTTGTGTCTTCTTCAGTTTCTTTCATCAGTATCTTATACTTATCGGTGTACAGGTCTTTCACATCTTGGTTAAGTTTATTCCTATGTGTTTTATTCTTTTTGATGCAATTGTGAATGGGATTGTTTTCTTAATTTCTCTTTCTGATAGTTTGTTATTGGTGTATAGAAAAGCCACAGATTTCTGTATATTGATTTCACATCCTGCAACTTTACGGAATTCATTTATTAGTTCTAAAAGTTTTTTGGTGGAGTCTTTAGGGTTTTCTATATATAGTGTCATGTCATCTACAATAGTAGCAGTTTTATTTTTTCTCTTCCAATTTGAATGTCTTTTATTACTTTTTCTTGTCTAATTGCTGTGACTAGGACTTTTAATACAATGTTGAATAAAAGTGGTAAAAGTAGGCGTCCTTGTCTTCTTCCTGATCTTATAGGAAAAGAAAGCTTTCCCCCGAGTATGATGTTAGCTGAGGGTTTTTCATATATGACTTTTATTATGTTGAGGTATGTTCTCTCTACACTCACTTTGTTGACAGTTTTTATCATATGAGTGATATTAAATTTCATCAAATACTTTTTCTGCATCTATTGAAATGATCATAATGATTTTTATCCTTTGTCACGTTGATTGAGTTGCAGATGTTGAACCATCCCTGCATCCTTGGAATAAATCTCACTTGATCATGGTGGATGATCCTTTTAATGTATAGTTGAATTCAGTTTGCTAATATTTTGTTGAGGATTTTTGCATCTATGTTCATCAAGGTCATTGGCTTGTAATTTTCTTTTCTTGTGGTGTCTTTGTCTGGTTTGGCTATCAGGGTAGTTCTGGCCTCTTGAAATGTATTTGGAAGTATTCCCTCTTCCCCTATTTTTGGGAAGACTTTGAGAAAGATAGGGATTAAGTCTTCTGTGAATGAAAGAACTCACCAGTTAAGCTGCTTGTCCTGAATATTTATTTGTTGAGAAGTTGTTTTGTTGTTTGTTTGTTTGTTTTTTTGCTGAGGAAAATTTGCTCTGAGCTAACATCTGTCACCAATATTCCTCTTTTTGCTTGACGACAATTTGCCTTGAGCTAACATCTGTTGCCAGTCTTCCTTTATTTTGTATGCAGGTCACCACCACAGCATGACAGCTGACGAGTCGTGTAGGTCTGCTGTTGGTCTGGAACCAACTCTGAGCCATCAAAGTAGAGTGTGCCAACCTTAACCACTAGGCCACTGGGTTGGCCCTGAGAAGTTTTTGATTACTGATTCAATCTCCTTACTAGTAATCAGTCTACTCAGGTTTTCTATTTCTTCATGATTCAATTTTAGAAGACTGTATGTTTCTAGGAATTTATCCATTTCTTCCAGGTTGCCCAATTTGTTGGTATATAATTGTTCATGTTAGTCTCTTATGATCCTTTTTATCTGTGGTATCACTTGTAACTTTTCCTCTTTCATTTCTGATTTTATTTATTTGAGCCTTCTCTCTCTTTGTCTTGGTTAGTCTAGCTAAAGGTTAGTTTATTTTGTTTTTCTTTTCAAAGAACCAGTTCTCATTATCATTGATCTTTTCTATTGTCTTTTTAGTCTTTATTTATTTCTGCTCTGATCTTCATTATTTTTTTCTTCCTACTAAGTTTGGGTTTTGTTTTTCTTTTTGTAGTTCCTTTAGGTGTAAAGTTAGATTGTTTATTTGAGATTTTTCTTGTTTCTTGAAGTAGACTTATGTTTCTATGAACTTCCCTCCTAGAATTGCTTTTGCTGCATTCCAAAGATTTTGATATGTTGTATTTCTGTTTTCACTAGTCTCTAGGTATTTTTTTCCAATGACCCATCAGCTGTTTAGTAGGATGGTGTTCAATATTTATGTTTTTGTGTTTTTTCCATTTTTCTTATTGTAATTGATTTCTAGTTTCATAACATTGTGGTCAGAGAAGATGCTTGATATGATTTCAGTCTTCTTGAATTTATTGAAACTTGATTTGTGGACCAGCATTTCATCTATCCTTGAGAATATTCCATATGCCCTTGAGAAGAATGTGTATTCTGCTGCTTTTGGATGGAGTGTTCTGTATACATCTATTAAGTCCACCTGGCATAATGTGTTTTTTAAGGATGATATTTTCTTATTGATTTTCTGTTCAGATGATCTTTCTGTTGCTGTAAGAGGGGTGTTAAAGTCCCCTACTATTATTGTATTGCTTTCAACTTTTCCCTTTAAGTTCATTAATATTTCATTTGTATATTTTGGTACTCTTATGTTGAGTGCATATATATTTATAAATGTTATATCTTCTTGCTGGATCAACCCCTTTATCGTTATGTAGTGTCCTTCTTTGTCTTTTATTAGTCTTTGTTGTAAAGTCTATTTTATCTAATATGAATATAGCTCTGCCAGCTAGCTTTCTTTTTCTTTCTACTTGCATGGAATATCTTTTTCCATCCCTTTACATTCAGTCTGTGTATGTCCGTACTTCTGAAATGAGTCCCTTGTAGGTAGCATGTAGACGGGTCCTTGTTTTTTTTTTATCCTTTCAAGCACAATGTTTTTTGATTGATGAATTTAGTCCTTTTACATTTAAGTGATAATTGAGGGGCCGGCCCAGTGGTGCAGTAGTTAAGTGCACACATTTCACTTCGGTGGCCTGGGGTTTGCCAGTTTGGATCCCCAGTGTGGACATGGGTGCACTCCGACGGCCATGCTGTGGTAGGCATCCCACATATAAAAAAGTCGAGGAAGATGGGCACAGATGTTAGCTCAGGGCTGATGTCCCTCAAAAAAGGAAAGAAAAAAGTAATAATCGATAGATATGTAATTATTGCCATTTGTTACTTGTTTCCTGGCTCGTTTTTTTTTTTTTTTGAGGAAGATTAGCCCTGAGATGACATCTGCTATCAATCCTCTTCTTTTTGCTGAGGAAGACTGGCCCTGAGCTAACATCTGTGCCTATCTTCCTCTACTTTATATGCGGGACACCTACCACAGCATGGCCGTCAGAGCGGTGCCATGTCTGTAGCCGGGATCTGAACTGGTGAACCCTGGGCCACCAAAGTAGACCGTGTGAACTTAACCGCTACACCACTGGGCCGGCCCCTCTGGCTCTTTTTGTAGTTCTTCTCTGTTCCTTCTTCTTTTTCTCCCTTCCCTTGTGGTTTGATGGCTTTCTTTAGTGTTGTGTTTAGAGTCCCTTCTCATTTTCTTTTGTATGTTTACTGTAAGTTTTTTCTTTGTGGCTATCCGGAGGTTCACATAGAGCACCCTATGTATATAACAGTCTCTTTTAAATTGATAGCATCTTAAATTTGAACACAATCCAAAGCTTTACATTTTTACTTTCCCCCTATATTTTATATTCTTGATAACATATTTTACATCTTATTTTATGAATCCAGTAACTAGTTATTGTAATTTTAATTAATTTTACTGCTTTCATTTTTTGACATTCATACTTGTTTTATAAGTGATTGATCTACTACCTTTATTACATATTTATCTTTTCCAGTGAGATTATTGCTTTTGTATGCTTTTTTATTATTATTTAGTGTCTTTTCTTTTCAGCTTAGAGAGGTTCCTTAACATTTCTGGCAAGCCTGGTTTAGTGGTGCTGAATTTCTTTAGATTTTGCTTACCTGGAAAACTCTTAATCTATCCTTCAATTCTGAATGATAACCTTTCCAGTTAGAGAATTCTTCGTGGGAAATTATTTTCTTTCAGCACTTTGATTATGTCATGCCACTCCCTTCTGACCTGTAATTTTCTGCTGTAATATTCTGCTAATAGCCTTATAGGGTTTCCCTTGTACATAATAAACTGTTCTACTTCAGCTGCTTTTAGGATTCTCTCTTTATTGTTAACTTTTACTGTTTTAATTATGATGTGTCTTGGTGTGGTTCTCTTTGAGTTCATCTTATTTGGAACTTTCTGGGCTTCCTGGACCTGAATGTTTCCTTCCCAGATTAAGGAAGTTTTCAGTCAATATTTCTTCAAATAATTTTTCTGGACCTTTTTTCTCTCTCCTTTTGACATCTTTACAATGAAAATGTTACTCTGTTTGATTTTGTCCTAGATCTCTTAAGGCATCTTCACATGTTTAAACTCTTTTTTCATATTGCCCTGTCTGGGTGAGATCCATTGCTTTGTCTTCCAGTTCACTGATTTATGCTTCTACTTCATTCATTCTATTACTGAATCTCTCTAGTGCATTTTTCAATTTAGTTATAACTTCTGTTTGGTATTTTCTTATATTTTCTATCTCTTTGTTGAAGTTCTCACTGAATTCATGTATTCTTCTCCTTAGTTCAGTGGACATCTTTATGACCATTACTTCGAACTTTTTATCAGGTGGGTAGCTTATCTCTATTTCATTAAGGTTTTTATTTTCTTCTTGGGATTTATCATATTCTTTGGTTTGGAATATATTCCTCTGTTCTCTCATTTTACCTGACTCTCTGTGTTTGTCTATATGTGTTTGGTCAAACAGCTACCTCTTCCAGTCTTGATGGAGTGATCTTTTGTAGGAGATGATCCATGGGGCCCAGAATCTCAGTCTTCACTGGTCTCTTGAGACAAGCGCTCAAATAGAGTCTCTTGTGTGATCTGTGTGCACCTGCCAGCTGCGGTGGGGTCACAGCTGCAGTGTGGAGTTGGTGGGGCTTGGGGTACTTTCCTGCCCTGGCTGCTACATAGGGAGAGCAGACTGTGGTGCCCTCACCCAGCCTGGTTGTGTCACGACTGCTTCTTAAGGTGGCCTGGGCTCTGGGTGCTCCTTTGGCCTCATTGTGGTACTACTGTTGTTTGAGGTGGGTGGGGCATGGGGCACTCACTCAGCAGAGTTGTGGGTTGGGTGGGGCATAGAGTGTGCCTAGAGGTGCTAGCAGGCTAGAAAGAGGGCACCAAAAATGGTGCCTACCAGCTCTGTCATCAGCAAGCTAGAATGAGATTTCAAAAATGGTGCCTGCTGGCACTTCCATCCCTGGAGAAAGTCACAGCACGTTCCTGCCTCTCCAGTAGCCACTTTAAGATTAGTAAGTAGGTGTCCCTTACTTATAGTCTAGGTACTTTTCAAACTGTTGCTTTTGTGCGAGATCTCAGGGCAAGCTGGTATGCCTGTGAGACTTTTAAGAACACATTCTCCATTCCCTACAGTTCTATGGTTCCCCTGGACTTAATCTCTGTTGAGTTTTAAAACCAGACATTTTGAGGGGCTGTATTTCCGGTACTGGCCTGAAGGGTCAGAGTGTGTGCTGAGGATACAGTCCCTCCACTCCTCAAGGGTCAGAGTGCCTGCTGAGGACACAGTCCCTCCACTCCTCAAGGGTCAGAGTGCGTGCTGAGGACTCAGTCCCTCCACTCCTCAAGGGTCAGAGTGCGTGCTGAGGACTCAGTCCCTCCACTCCTCAAGGGTCAGAGTGCGTGCTGAGGACACAGTCCCTCCACTCCTCAAGGGTCAGAGTGCGTGCTGAGGACTCAGTCCCTCCACTCCTCAAGGGTCAGAGTGCCTGCTGAGGGGCACAGTCGCTCCCCTCCTCAAGGGAATGGTCTGTATTTTAAGGATCCCTTCCCAATTTGGGTCACCACACCTTGGGTGGAGTCCTGGGTGAGACTGTGTCTCTGTCTCTCCTCCTTGTCTCGATGCATCTCTTAACTTTTGTTGCAGAGAGACCGTCTTTCCAGTTCTCAGAAGAAAATTCTTCCATACGTAGCTGTAAATTTGTTGCATCTGTGGGAGGAATTGAGTTCAGGGTCTTCCTATGCTGCCATCTTGAAATCCTCTTGGACTTTAAAGTTTAGTAGGGAAAATAAAAACAATCAACTAGGTGATGATATGCAATTTTAGAGAAAATGATGCCGTGGGAGTGCATGGCAAGAATATCTAGCCAGTCTGAGGGATGGAGTTGGGTCAAAGAAAGAATTTCTGGTATAAGTAATATATAAGCTGAAACGTAAAAGATGAACAAAAGTTAACCAGGCAATGAAAATAGTTAAGAATGTTTCTTGAAGAGAGGAGAGATGCTAAAAGAATTATATTGTGGATGCTTGTAATATGGTTCAACATGGATGCTGCTTGGTGTGTGAGGTGAGAGTTGCAAAAAAGGAGACTAGACAGATAGAATGGATCGTGGGAGCCATTCTTGAGGTATTAAGAGCATCAGAAAGCCATTAAAGAGTTATAAACATGGATGCAGAGGATCACAGGAGCACATTCAAGCTCTTGGGGTTCATTATGGAGAATTACTGGGGGAAAGGATTGAGGTAAGCAAGTCAGAAGACAGTTTACGTAACCCAAGTGAATAACTTGGTGACTTGGAATAGGACAGTGGTGGGGCCATTGGAAAAAGAGAAAAATCTGAAAAATCATTAGGAGGTTGGTGGAACAAGATTTGATTATTAGCTGAATGTAGGAGTGAAGGAGAGAAAAGAGTCATGGGAAACTGTGAAGTTTCTGGTTTGGGCAATAGGGAACACCTAGGGAGAAGCTGGTTGGAGGAGAGGTGAAGATGTTGAGTTCAGTTTTGGCATTACTGAGCTTAAAATACCCAGAAGCCATCAGAGTGGCAGTGTACAGTAGACAGGTATGCTTCCAATGAGGCTTTACAGAGAAGTCTGGCACAAGGATTTGAGATGTATCACTGTAGGAGACGATAAAATCACCAGCGGTGCGTGCATCGAGCAAGAAGAGAAGGTGGTCTGGGACTAAACCTTGAGGTAAGATTTCATATTTAAAGGGCAAGCAGCAGAAGAGGATCCAGCCTGGTGGCATAGTGGTCAAGTTCGTGTGCTCTGCTTCAGCTGCCTGGGGTTCACCAGTTTCATCCTGGGCGCAGACCTACACACTGCTTATCAAGTCGTGCTGTGGCAGGCAACCCACAAATAAAATAGAGGAAGATGGGCACAGATGTTAGCTCCGGGCCAATCTTCCTCAGCACAAAGATGAGGATAGGCAGAAGATGTTAGATCAGAGCTAATCTTCCTCAAAAAAAAAAAAAAATCTGAGAAGAAAAGAGGTTAGAATTATAGAAGTCAATGGAAGAAAATGTTTCAAGGAAAGGGGGGGTCAACAAAAGTCCCCAGTAAATCTATCAAAAAGAAATTGACCAGTCACCTTGAAAGTAGTGGTTTCAGTAGTACGGTAGGGGAGAAAGCTGGATTGCAGGGGGATACAAAGGAATGGGGAGTAAAATAGATAACTTTTACAAGATGCTTAGTTGAAAAGGAAGAGAGGTAGAGGGATAGATGGAAGAGTATGAGCAGTTAACAATTTTTTTTTTAACCTAGGAGATGCTCAAACATGCTACATATCTGTGCAAAGCAATCAGTAGAAAGTGAGTGGTTGAAGGCCCCAAAGTAATTGAAGAATATATTAAAATCTATCCTAGAAATAGATATGACTTTCTAAGATGTGGGTAAAATCAAATTATACTAAGTGTTAGAATAGTATTCTATTTTCATGCAGTTTCCATTGTTTTTCAAACACTGTAGAATATTTAAGTTAGGCATGAAATTTATATTGACTCATATTTCCTTAACATAAATTTCATTTGTATTTTATTATTATTTATTTTTTCTTTCAGATTGGCACCTGAGCTAACATCTGTTGCCAATCTTCTTTTTTTTTTTTCCTCTTCTTCTCCCCAAACGCCCCCAGTACATAGTTGTATATTCTAGTTGTGAGTTCCTCTGGTTGTGCTGTGTGGGACGCCACTTCAGCATGGCCCGATGAGCGGTGGCATGTCCGCGCCCAGGATCCACACCAGCAAAACCCAGAGCACATGAACTTAATGACTCGGCCATAGGCCGGCCCCTGGATTTTATTATTTTTATAAGATGTTTCAAATTGGACTTTGGGGAACATATCCATCCATTTGTTACATATTTCATGGCAAAAGTCTTCAACATTCTGAGCAACAGTATTGAGCATTATGTTAAACAGCCAAAGGGTGCAAAGCTATGCAAATATCTTGTTCTGGGTAAAGCAAAAATATTTTTGGTATAAACTAGTCAGATGTGTTACACTAATGAGAGTAAAATTAGTCTTGACACATTTCTGGCAGGTCTAGAAAAATGTGAGTTATATTCTCTACCACACACGAAGGGTTGCATCAGAGTAACAAAGGATATCATTGTTGAGCCTAGAAGGGGCCAGAAAGGGCTGTACTTAGACAGACAGTGGGATCAGAGTAGAAACCTCAATGTCTCCCTAGGTTGAACCAATTCAGAGATTATGGAACTATCTAGAAGTCTTTACTGGAAAGTTAAGCCACCATTGAAGAAATCAAGAGGTGGCAAAGTCCATGAGGAAGTGCATTTGGTGAAGCCTGGCCGTGTTAGTGAGCACTAATCAGCCCCTACACAAGGTGGTTAGAAATTACAGGGAACTCTCAGGGATTAGTGAAAAAAAAAAAGAGTTGAATGTTACTTTCATTTTGTCCAAATGTTCTTTTCTCTTCCTCTAAAGTTGTGGGAATCTTTCCAGAAGATAAAATGGGAAATGCAAATGTTGGTTGTTAGTCCCATAGCGGGAACTTGTGATTAAGTTTTCAGAAAGTTTGAAGAGAAAAAGAGAGTTCAGTGCAGATAGGATAAACTACAGCCCATGGGCCAAGGAGACTCACCAGCTGTTTTCTGCTAATGAAGTCTCATTAGAATGCAGCTTCATTCATTTGTTCAGGTCTCGTCTATGGCTAGGGCAGAGTTTAGTAGTTGTGACAGACACCTTATGGACTGCAAAGCTGAAAATATTTACTATTTGGCTCTTTAGAGAAGAAGTTTGCCAGTTTCCTAGTTCAGTGAGTCAGTTTAATTTTTAAAAAATTTTCTTTCCATAGGTTCCTCTTTTGCATCCTGCCTATGAAAATAGGCCGAAGCAAACAGCAAACGCAAAGGTTTAATTTATAAATTGTGTGTATGTGACTAAAGGCTTAATTATCTCTTAATCAGCCTTCTCTGGTTAGAGTGGAGATCAATGGGAAGCAATAGGAAAAAGGTGAGTGTGTAAAGATAAAACATGACAGTAAAACAGCTAAGGAAATATTGGTTCGTAAGGTCAAGTGCTCCTCCAAGCAAAATATTTCCAATTTTAATATCATTTCAATCCCTTGTCAGATAACTCACAAACTCAATGTTTAAAGGGCTTAAAAACAAATAAAATCAAATGGGTTTTATTCTTTTATGTTCTCTTGCCCTCACCAAGTGTTAATTTCTTTATAAGGAAGGAAATAAAGGTTAGAGGAAGAAAATGTGGCGGGTCCTGAAATATCTTTTCTCTTCTTGATAGTAGTGAAATTAAATCAAAACTCTCCAATGAAAAACTGGAATGTTATTTCCTATGATTTGCTCTGTCAAACTCGGGCTATCTCATTTCCACACTTCTCAGAAACTTCTTCTGTGGCAGATTATTGTGGAATTTGATAAGTGAAGTTTGAATAATTTCTATTACCTGTTCCTGGGCAGAAGTAGATATCAAATGCTTAAAAATACATGTCCTTTGACCTAACAAGTCCTTTACTTCAAAATCATCCTAAATAAATTTTTAAGGATATAGCCAAATATTTATATATAAAATGTCCAACACAAAATTCTTTTATAATAGAAAAACATTAAAAAATCTCAAAATAACCTCTAACAGAGGGCTTGATTAGATAAATTATGTTGTATACCTACTTACAGTCATTGAATGATATTGTAGGTAAATATTTCCTAACATGGAAAATGTTCATAATCTCCTCTAAGTGAAGGAAATAGGATAAACATGGTATGCACACTGGTCCAATTTTTATTGAGACTGTACCTTTATACTTATATCCCAGTTTTTAATCCTAAAGTTTACAATATTTATATGGTCTAATTTAGAAATGTATATGTTTTTAACTGTAACTATTTTAACAATGAGAGGTAGGTTGACCTGAAAATGTAATATAAAGTCTATGAGTATCCGTTTGGGAAGGCAGGTATGCCTAGTGTGGGCATGAAATCGAAGCCTAGGACAGGAGAGGACCTGGCCCTGAGGATGACGGGATGACATGGAGACTGTAGGTTGCACTCTTTTATTTCCTACCATTGCTCTGGAGGCAGGTCATTGGCTGTCCTATTGCTTATAAGACAGGAAAAGCAGAGCCAGCTGGGTCAGGGAACCCTCTAGGCAGGCTAATGGGCCTCCAAGCAGATCCTTCTCCGTCCTTCTCACATCTGCCGTACTCCACAGGTAAGATTACAATTAAAGAAGAAAACTTCAGGGCCGGCCCCATGGCAGACTGGTTAAGTTCTCATGCTCTGCTTCGGCAGCCCAGGGTTTCGCCGGTTCGGATCCTGCAGACATGGCACTGCTCATTAGGCCACGTTGAGGTGGCATGCCACATACCACAACTAGAAGGACTCACAACTAAAATATACAACTATGTACTTGGGGGATTTGGGGAGAAAAAGCAGGCCAAAAAAAAAAAAGAAGATTGGCAGCAGTTGTTAGCTCAGGCACCAATCTTAAAAAAAAAAAAAAGAAAACTTTAGAATCTGGGAAAAGAGCAGGAACTGGGGTAGAGGGGTGGAACTGTATTAACAAGAAATTGAAATGCACAAAATAAGTATCCTTAAAGAAATAAGGAAGGATATCGGTGTTATGAAGCAAATTAAAAAGCAGAACCAAGCAGAAATATTGGCCCTAAAAATAATATTCGAAGTAAAGTAGTCAATAGAGAAGACGAATAGATAAACGGTTACAGTTAAAGAATGAATTAGTGAGAAGGAAAATTGGTCCAAGAAATTCTCTCAGAAGGCATCATGCGTGGATAAAGAGGTGGAAAATACGAAAGGAAAGGTATGTGATAAGGAGGGTGGAAGAAGATATGTTAACAGGTCTTTAAGAGTCACAGAAAGCTAAGAATTAGTGGAGAAACTTTAGCTTAGGATCTAGAAAGTCGGCAAGTGCATCACTCCTATCCTTACAACGAGAAGACAAAGCTGTACAAATGGCGAGTGCTTTTTGAGCCCATCATAAAACTGAGACAGCAGGGCAACAACCTGGCCTGAAATCTAGGGAAGAGCAGGCACTTCCAGGGCCAGTTGTTGAGTACTGGCTTAACTAGTATTGTACATGGGATCAAGACAGGACCACCATAGAAGCGGATAAGATTGTGGTTAAAATTTTCCACAAATGACTAAAAGCCAAGTGTGGACTAGCGTGAGAGTATAGGAACACTGTGAACTGCAGACACAGGGGGATTCATACCCATCCAGAGAGTGTTTTCCATGAATTTCACTGAGTGCTCACAAAAAAGGGAGCAGGGCAGAAGGCTGGAGAAAGCCTCCCTTGTGGTACAGGTCAGAGAGAGGGAGCTTCCACCTCTGCTGGAAAGGCACAAAACCCCACCTAGTTCCTTCTCCCATATGAAACAAAAGCCTTAAGCTGAGGAAGGACAGAAAAACCTGATGCCCCCAGACTACCTACTGTGGCTGTGGTAAGGGAACAGAAAAAATTCTCTACCCTGGGCTCAGATCATTAGGGATCTGCTCTTGCTAGGGGAGGGGCAGGATCACAGAGGATGCTCCACCTCCAAGACCCAGGCACACAGGACCTGCTAAGATTCAGGCTTAACCCAGACAACAGAGTCTACAACAATAGCACAAAGGATGAGAACCTGTTTTAAGGTTCTTAGACTATATGTGAATTTGAAGCCACTGATGCGCAAAGGATAAACATAAAGACAACAAAACCCAAATCCATCCTATTAGGATAAAAAAGCAAGACTCAACTACATGCTCTCTATAATAACCCACTTTAAATATAGTGACAGAAATAGGTGGAAAAGTAAAAAGTTGGAAAAAGATATAAACATTAATCAAAAGAAGACTGGAGCGGCTATATTATTATTAGGCAAAGCAGGCTGCAGAACAAGGAATGTTTCCAGGAATAAAGAGACACATTACATAATGCTAAAGGAGGAAATCCACCATGAAAACCCAACAAGCCTAAATGTATATGTGTCTAATAAAGAGTTTCAAAATACATGAAGCAAAAACTGATAGAACTAAAAGGAGAAATAGACAAATCCACCATTGTAGTTTGAGACTTCAACATTCCTTTCTCGGTAACTGATAGAGCAGGTAAATAGAAAATCAGTAAGAGCACAGAAATCTTAAAACCACAATCAACCCACTTGACCAAACTGACATGTATAGACTATTCACCCACACACAGCAGAATACACGATCTTCTCAAGTGCACATGAAATGATTGTCAAGATGCATCATATTCTGGGTGATAACACAAACCTTAACAAATTGGAAAAAATTGACATCATACAAGTATATTCTCTGACCATAATGGAATAAAAAATGGAAAGATATCTGGAATAACACTCAAATTTGAAAGTTAACAATTTGAAAATATTCCACGGTTCAAATAGAAAGGCTCAAGGAAAGTGAGAAGTATTTTGAACTGAATGAAAAAGTAAGCACATTATGTAGAATACAGCTATATTAACACTTAAAGGGAATTTTATAAGATTAAGAAATATCTTGGAAAAGGGAAAATGTGTTAAATCACTGATCTAAGATTTTGCCTTAAGAAACTAGGAAAAGAAGAACTAATTAAATTCAAATCAGGCAGAAGGAAGGAAGCATAAAGATAACAAAAGATAAAAGAAGAAATCAGTGAAATTAAAATCAGAAAAACAACAAAAAATAAGTGAAACTAAAAACTAATTCTTTACAAAGATGGATGCAATTAATAAATCTCTAACCAGACTGACTTAGGAAAAAAAGAGAAGACACCATCAATATCAGGAAGGAAAGAAAAACATCATTATAGGCACTGCATTAAAAGAATAATAAAGTTCTATTTCAAACAACTTTATGCCCATGTATAGAAAAACTTAGATGAAATGGGCAAATTCCTTGAAGGGCATACATTATCAATGCTCAGACAAAGAGAAATAGATAACCTCAAATGGTCTCTTTCGATTAAATACTAGAGTTTGTGGTTAAAACCTTCCAACAAAGAAAATTTCAGACTCAGATGACTTTGCTGGTAAATTCTACTGAACATTATAATTTTTTTTTAAAGATTGACACCTGAGCTAACAACTGTTGCCAATCTTTTTTTTTCTTTCTGCTTTTTCTCCCCAAATCCCCCCAGTATATAGTTGTATATTTTAGTTGTGGGTCCTACTAGTTGTGGCATGTGGAATGCTGACTCAGTGTGGCCTGATGAGGGGTGCCATGTTCATGCCCAGGATCTGAACCAAGGAAGCCCTGGGCTTCCGCAGCAGAATGTGTGAACTTAACCACTCAGCCATGGGGCTGGCCCCCAATTCTACTGAACATTTAAGGAAGAAATAATACCAATTTTACCCAAGCTCTTAGAGAAAATAGAAAAAAAGGAAACTACAACTCATTTGATTAAGCTAGCATTTCTTTGATACCAAAACAAGACAAAGTCTTTACAAGAAAAGAAAATTGCATATCAAAATCCTATATGAACATAGACACTATAATATTTCACTAAATATCAGCAGAGTGAATCTATTAACGTGAAAAAAGATAATACATCATGACCAAATGTAGTTTATTCTAGGAATAGAAATTTGGTTTAAAATTTGAAATGAATTGATGTAATTAAATATCTATTCATGTATTTTGCCTGTATTTTAATTGGATTTATTGCCTTCTTATTATTGAGTTTTAGGAGTACTTAATATATTCTAAATAAAAATCCCTTATGATATATGTATTTTGAAAACAATCTTTTAATTTTATTGACAGTTTATTTTGAAGAGTAAAAGTTTGTGATTTTGGTAAATTCCAGTTTATCTTTTTTTTCTCTATGCATCAGAGTTTTGCTGTCATAGCCAAGAAATCTTTGCTTAACCCAAGGTCACAAAGATTTTCTCCTAAATTTTATTCTAGAGGGTGTATAGTTATTGATTTTACATTGAGATTTATGATCCATTTTAGTTAATTTTCTCTATGGTAGGAGGTATGGATCAAGGTGGGTTTTTTTTCATGAAGTTGTCCCATTTTTCCAACACTGTTTACTAAAGTGGATAGTTTTCCTTTATTCAATTAGATTTGCATCTTTGTCAAAAATTAATTGGCCATAAGAAATTAATTGACCATATAAGTGTGGCTACAATTTCTAGAATCTCTATTCTGATCTACTGATCTGTATGTCTACCATTTTGCCAAAATGACACTGACTTGATTACCATAGCTTTACAATAAGTCTGGAAAGCAGACTGTGTTCATTGCTAGTACATAGTTGCTTGTGGTTTTTTTTTTTTTTTTTGGTAGATTCTTCGGAATTTTCTAAATGGATAATCATGTAATCTATGAAGATGGACAGTTTTTCATTTCTCGTTTGAATGCTTTTTATTTCATTTTCTTTCCTTATTGCACTGACAAGAACAATGATGAATAGGAGAGGTGACATCAGACATCTGTGCCTTGGTGCCAATCTTAGGGGAAGAGTCTTTCATCATTAAGTGTGGTAGTGACTGAATGTTTTCCAAAGATGCCCTTAATCAGAGTGAGGAAGCTCCTGGCTATTCCTAGTTTATTGAGAGTTTATATCATGAATGGATGTTTAATTTTGTCAAACGCTTTTTCTGCATTTATTGAAATACCCCTTGATTGTGGTGGTGGCTACGCAACTTTTTGTGTTTGTCAAAACTCATTGAACTTTGCACTAAAAAATGTGAATATTATTGTACATAAACTTCACCTAGATTTAAAATATAGAACAATGAACAGAATAGAGGAAATGTTTAAAGATATGAAAGGATATTTTCTTCAGAATAAAAGAAAGATCAAAGAGCTCGGCTGAAGAATTCATGGAATGCTACACAAGCTAGATAAGAATAAAACGAACAACGCAAATCCCTACACATGATATGTAAGAGTGAAATTTAAGAACCACAAAGAAAAGAAGAAAATTCTAAAATCATAGGGGAGAAAGAAGTGGTAATTTACAATGAAACTGATATCACAGCAGCAACACTGGATAAAAGAAAAAATGACAGTAATATTTTCCATTTTTGAAGTAAAAGAGCTTCAAATTCAGTCTCCTACAGTCAAAGAAACTAGCAGTTAAATGTGAGATTAGTACAAAGATATTCTCCAACACAATACTGGACTTAAAGGAATCTTTTTAATGGTTTTTGAAGAATTACTAAAGCAAGAAAAGAAACACATCTACCAGTAAACAAATACACGTACGTATAAAGGTGAATGAATAACTTAGTTCATTGTTTTTATAAAAGAAAGAAGAAAAACAAAACAATCTGTGATAACTTAGAACTAAAATACTAGATGCCATCGATAGGGTAAATGGGGCACCCTTGAGACGTGTGTAACAGTGGAATCAGAGGGAGGAGAGAGTCTGCTTAATTTTCTTATTTGGGGAGTACATATAGATATTAAGAAATTTAAAACATTTGTGTGGAAAATTAACAAAAATATGGGTCTTAATAAGTTAAAAGTAATAACTGGAAAATATAAACAGAGTGCTTTACTTTCAAACCAGCAGAAAAGAGTTTGATTTATTCAATGATATGGAAGGGGCAAAAATGAATAAAAAAATGGAAGTATGGTAAGTGGAAAATATAAAATAAGAGAGTATACATAAATCCTAAATGAGTATATAAATGGGTTAAACCAATCAATAAAAACAGACAAGGTAAAAAGAAAACCAAACAGACAAGGTAAAATATGAGATAAAGCACAACTTAGGGACAAAGAGGGATGCTACATATTAATAATAATAATAAATCAAGAAGATGAAATAATCACACATCCATATGAACTCTCTTGCTGAGATCCCAAAAATCATATAAAGCAGTAGCTGACAAAATTATTGGGAAATGCATTTATTAATAATTATAATTGGAGATTTTTTATAATATCCTACATAGCAAAATGTGTAGAAAATATACTTCGTAATGGAAGTTTCTTTTCAAGATCAGGAAAAAAGACAAGAATGCCTGCTATCACTTCTACTTGACATGATGCAGAGTATCACGCCCAATGCAAAAAGACCAGGGAAAAAAATAAGTCTTGTGAGTACAAGAAAGGGAGTGATAATAGAGAGAACATGATGGTCTACATAGTAAATCTATGAAATTAACCACAGGAAGTCAAAGCTACATTGAAGTTGCATATTATGTATATGGGTTGCTGACAGAAAATGCATTTATTACCACCTTTTGACTTCCCTCTGGGAGAAAATCCTGAAGATTGAGATTCTGGTGAAAGTTTAAGTCTGGTTTGCCTGGGACAAGCCCTGTTTATATCTGTTGCCTCATTGTCTGATTAGTGACCCTGAACACTTGAAGATGTACACTGTTTGGGCAATAATCACCTGATTGCCGTAATTCTGATTGATACCTTTTATGTAATGAAAATATCATGACTAGAATATTAAATCAAGTTCACAGTCTAATTATGGTATTGTGTCTTGTAAAATAGTGAACATTATGAAATAAGTATCAATTTATTTGAATATTTAATTTGTTTCCCTTACTGATGTTGTCGTTATGCCCATGCAATTGAAAGAGGCATGAATCATTACTTTGTCTTCAAGCCCTTACCACTATAGTGGTTTACAAGAATAAAGAATGGAAATAAAATAAATTGTGTCCAAAACAAAGAGAAAATAAGAGAAGATATACATCTTAATGGCTACTTAATATTTGGAACATTATAACAATCCTACAATTCACTGTCTTTCATATTTTGTAAAGGTCTCATGCAGACTTAAAAGATTAGGAAAGTACAGATGTGATCTTTAATTTCTATTATTGGAAAGAATTCTTTAAGTAAAAATAAGAACAAAAACAAACACTTGAAAATACAAAGTGAAGAAATTTGGCAAAAATTTAGAATAATAAAAATTAGGAAAATATTTGACAAGAAACTATTAGGTTATTATTAATTTATTCCTGTCCAAGATATCATTATTTTTAAATTACTGCATCTCTGATTACTAAGATTTGATTAACTTATTTTTGTTATTTTTGTGCCATTTTCAAAGGCATGAAGCCAATCCACAAACTTTAGACATTAGTGTCACGTTTTTTTCTATTTGAGTTGCTAACCAACAACAAAATAAACAGCCTGATTTGCATATTTCTGAATATTTTAAGCCATATTTGAGTAAGTGTACTTAAGAATGATGAAATATTGTAAAAGAAATTGGCAAGACTAAGAAAATGCCAAATTATATCATAAATCACAATCTAGGGTAAATGAGTTATAAATTCTATAACCTACAAAGTAGGAACATCCTGATCTGGAAAAGCAGTAAGCTAAAGATTTTAGGTAAGAAAATTTACCATATTATTGACTTGACAGGGATCACAGATTCCTTTAAAAATATGTAAAAGTCTCTAATACACAGTGTTTATCAGCCATGAACTTTTGTCTAAATTTGTGAATGGATTCAATTCACCAGAGCATTGTTTTTGGCTAGAGAAGACAAAACGTTGAAATTCTGACATGTCATGTTTAAACAGAGCCTTTCTTTCCCTGTTTTTCTTCCAAACATAACCATGTCCAGTTACATATTTTTAAAGCTCACTCCTTCAAGAAACTTTACTCAGTTCACATTTTGTAAACATCTATCCTTTATGTTATATTCAAATAATATATTTGGTATCATGTTCACAAAGGAGATTTGCCTTACTTTGTGATTTAGATTTATTGGGGGACCAAGATATCCTAATGACTACTGTGAAAATTAATAGAATAACCTCTACTAAATTGGAGTCTGGAAGGCCCATAGAGGGAGCTCTTATGCCTATCAAACAATGTCAATTACTCCAAACCAGAAAAGATGTATGGTTGCATTTCTGGCAGGAAGTGCAACTACTTTACTACTGAAGGAAGATTTGTTTCCCCTCCTGACAACAGCCCAACCAATGAGAAGAGCCGCAGCTCAGCCAATGAGAAACCGTTGACACCTTCAACTGTTACTTTCTTCCAATGGATGTTGGTTTGAACAGCAGCTCTCTATGCCCCTTTTGCTCTATAAAAGCAAGCCCCTTCCTTTATCTCTCTGGATTTGCCTACAGTTTACCATAGCATAAACACCCAAATTGCAATTCTTTGCTGATCCTGAATAAGTCCATTTTTGCTGGAGAAGCAACTGACTATTTCTTTAAGGTCAACACTACCAAAGTTTAAAGTTTATGATTCGGCTCTCCCTCTTAAATTCCAAATCCACATTTCCCTATATCTAGTTAATTCTCTAATTGTATGTCTCACAGGCACCACACTCTCGATGCACGGCTCTATTTCTTATCTTTATTTCTGTATTGACTCTTTATCTTCTTTTTCTCAGTCTGGTTAATGGAATCATGACCAGTGCTAAATAATGAAACAGAACAATTTAGCTGACCTAAACAATTTTATTTCACACTTTGTGAAGCAGACAGTTTCTACTCTCAAAAGTTCAGAGAAGTGCAAAATAAGGGAAAGGGCTGTAAGTTTTTATAGAAAGAGGCAGGAAATACTTGGCTGAAGTTGATTGGCTGAAGTTGCATATGCGACCTTGTTTAGAAAGATCAAGGAACAGGAAGGTAAGTATAGAGCCCAGAGATGCCTTGGTGTTTGGAGATTGGCTGACTGGATATACTGAATTTCTGGTCAAGGGGAGCATTTAGAGGAACACAAAACTTATCTAAGTTTTGGTTTGGTGACATGGCACCCTGGACAGGAGCAGCTCCATCTTGGGCCTGGAAATTTATTTCAATGCCAAGATGCTCAAGTTAGAAAAGCAGGCTTCATTTCAGAAGGTAGTGAAGTACGGCGTGATCTGGGAGAAAGTGTAGTGCACTTGAGTGTGGGATAGGAATGGGCAGAATCCTTACAGAGTAACTCCTAAGTGTGTTCTTTAACCTTTTAGGTTTTACAAACCTGAATAATCAGGATAATAAAACTTAGTTTTTAAATTTGCTGTGAGACGTATATAAGCTAAGGTGTGTATTTTGTAGATAGGAGTAATTTTCAAAATTATTTTTCATCTGTTCCTTAGCAGCATAATCTTGGTTACAATATTTGTACTTTCTCATTCTCTCTCAAATTTGTTTCCTTATCTCTTCTTCTTTCTGCCGTTTCCTTGGTTTATTTCTCATCCAGATATTTTCCACTAACCTCTTTGTCTTCACAACACCAACTGCATCACACCCCAGCGCTTTCCATCTATCCTCCACACTGCAGGAAGGGTGATAGGCATAAAGGGCAATCCTGATTTTATTACCATGGCTCTTTCAAATCCCTCCACCGTTTGTAAAAGTTAAAGATAACAACCAGTGTTGGTAAGCATGCCAGAAAATAGCATCTCATATGCTACTAATGGGAACAAAAATTGATATTTTGCCAGAAAGCAATTTTCGCTATGTACCAAACGTCTTTAAATAGGACTTGTTGGCCCAGCAGTGCCACTTACATGTACTTCTTCTGAACTAAAACAAGAAAATCTGCTCTGGATTTTTGGTAAAGCTTCTTTTATCAGCAAACTTCTAAAACCCTGCTCAATCACTGATCAATATGTTAAATGAAAAACAAGAATAAGAAATACTAATAATGAAAAAGAAAATTACATTTATTAGTGACAAGAGTAGAAATAGTAACCACATATCACAAAATCAAAAGAAATGTCTGCAAAGTTTAGGGAAAATGGAATCAACCCAAAGGAACCAAGACTGGCAGAAGAATTCATTGTTGTGGAGAAAATTCTGGCAAGAAATGGAGGATATATGGTAGATTTCGGAACTGGCAACAGTATTTACTGCCCATCCCTTCAGATCAGTAGCACTGCAAGACAATTAGAAGCAGAACTGTGTTGGGCCGGCCTGGTGGCACAGCGGTTAAGTTCATCCATTCTGCTTTGGTGACTCGGGGTTCGCCGGTTTGGATCTCGGGTGCGGACATGGCACTGCTTGGCAAGCCACGCTGTGGTAGGCGTCCCACATATAAAGTGGAGGAAGATGGACATGGATGTTAGCTCAGGGCTAATCTTCCTCAAAAAAAAAAAAAGAAAGCAGAACTGTGGTATCAAACTACCACATGATATAGTCTCATGTGTCAAGCTGCATGATTATTTGCTGATAAGATTTAAAGTAGGTTTAATTTTCTTCTTGATATTTTTCCCATTTAAAAATTTACACTGATGAACATGAATTAATTTAAGTGACAACAAAAAATAAAATAAAATCTTTCAGTGGTTCCTCCATATCCTTAATATAAAAGATAAATTATCTTCTTGTTTTATATTCTAGCTCTGCTGAAATATTTAGTTTTCCAAAATATGCTATGTTCTTTCATCCTTCCACATCTTTGCAACTGCTTTCTCCTGCCACAGTATAGACAGTTCCTTTGTAACCATTTGTTACCCGGCTATAATTTACTTCCTTTATGAAATATTCTGCGAGATCTCCAGGCATAACATGTGTTTCCACTGTTGTGATTCCATGGTACTCTGTCAACACCTCGGTTGCGGTGCTTACACACTGGTGTATTGTTTGTGTACATTTCTCTTTCCTGTACCAGCTTTAGGACTCCAGGGGTTGTGTCATTTGAAACTTTGTATGGAACTTAACAAATATTTGTTGAATCCATATATAAGAAATGGAGCATTAATATTTCACTTTCTTCAGTCTTTTCATTGGGTTGAGTGGGCAAATTTCTCACAATATGGCCCGGAGGACATCTTTGAGTAAAGAAGTACTTTTTTAACATATATTTTTCTTTTTACATTTATCATTACAGACATCTACCCCCTAATGGTGTTTTGATTAATGACAGACTGCATATACCATGATGGTCCCATAGGACCAGTACTATATAGCCTGGGTGTGTAATAGGCTGTGCCACCTAGGCATGTGTAAGTACTGCAGAGGAGGAAGAAATTTTTCTCTACTCTTCTAGGTTCTTATGACTTGTCTAAGAATTAAATTGACGTGAAACAAATTAACAGCAGAAAAACAAACAAAAGTTTAACAATATGAATACATGGGAGAAACCCAGGAAAAGTGAGTAATTTTCCAAAATGGCCAAAGCCCGCACCTTAAATACCATCCTCAATTAAAGACAAAAGAAGATGTTGGGGATGGGGAGAGACAGGGACTTCAAAGGCAAGGAAGGCAATTCACAGGTAGATGAGAAAGAGCAAACATTTGGGGAGCAAGTGTTGGTTTGGTCACAGAGAAACAGAAAAACACAGAAGGGAGCCCAACAAACAGGCTTTTCGAGGATCCTCCCTGTCTACCACCTAGTTCATGTTATGGTAAGGTGAGAGTTTGCTTTCTGAGACAGGTTTTTTGTCTGAATTCTTTTAGGCAATTAAGGGAGAAGTTACATGAAAAACTTTCTGAGTCCTTTGTTTCTTAAAAATAACGTTCATGTTAAACAGACATATTTTAGGGTGGCAAATTTTGTTCTCCTTCAGTACACTCTATGATGTTTTCACAAGGAAGAAATCGCCTAATGATGCATTTCTCAGAATTCATCCCCCTCATTAAGTGATGAATGACTGTATATATTCATTTCAAATGAGTAAATATTTATTTTTTATTCCTTCTACATTTATTTATATTCTATTTTTCCAGAACAAGCAGATCATGTTTCTTGTGTTTGCCTTGCTTCAAATATATGATAAGTTGTATGCACATGAATTCACTTAAATATTTCACAATATGATAAAATTTTTATTCCCTCAACAATAAAAGTCATTACAATGATTAATTGCATTTATTTCTAGATGTGGATGTGAAGGGCTTTACCCTGCACTGTGCAGAGGTGGTATGCTTAGAGAGGCTCAAGAAAACAAACTGATTGCTTTCGTTTTTCTCTGTTCTCATCTGCCAAGAAAAATTCCAAGTTGGCTTTTAGACTTTAGTAGATTACATTTAGGGAAATTATAAATATGTTCCTATGTAGAATGTTTTGTTAAAAAATTTTATGCTGATATTTAGTAAATTTTAAGCTTGTTTAGTCTAAAGCAAATGACTGAGCTCTTTCCAGAACCTCAACTAAACCCAATCTTTGGAGAAAAAAAGAAGCAAAACAATGTTTAATTTTAAGAGAGAAGTTTATTTTAAAAAATGATTAAAGATTTTAACTTTATTGTAACATAATTATTTTTATTTCTTTTTAAACAAAACCATTAAATTGGTCCTTTCCAAAATTTAGACAAATGCTTTTAATAGTAATCTTTTTTGGCAAATTAGAAAGTCCTAAATTTTCATAAAGTGGTGAGCCCTGTCAAAACACTTCTAGGTTTGCCCTTTTTCCAGGTAAAAGTAACGATACCCAAAAATCATACCTAATTTTGGATTCTTAACTAAAATTGCCTTGAAATAACTGGAAATATGGCAAAAGATTTTCTCAAAGTATGCAACATTTTACTCTCAAACTTTGGCTGAAATCTGAAATCAATGTGAGCTTTTACAGAAAAAAAGAAAGAAGGAAGATGGAGAAGAAAAGAAGGAGGAGGGGAGAAAGGAAACACATTAAGTAGAGGCCAATACCACTTTGCTAAAATGTCATTTTGACATTCGACCAAATCTTACTTTAACAAAACCTGCCTTTTTAGTTTTCATTGTGATTCATGGAGTTATCTGTGATTCACTGGAATGACCACATGCACACAATATAAATAACACAAACCGAGTTTCAAGTTTTCAGAATGTCTAGTTTGGCAGTTTGCCAGCTTTTTCAGGGCAAGAGTAAGGGGGAAATAAAATTTCTACGAAAGTGTTGTTTCTTTTGAAAAACATGATCCAGACTTGCATAGAAACATTGAGTTTCCTATTCAGACTCCTTAAGAAATGCAACATTTTTTGTTATGTGAAATTTGGCACTAGTGCTAAAATGATTGGTTTGTAGAGAGTGTATTTTTCCTCATGTGTTTCCTGAAGTAATGGGTTAAATTATATGACATGCTATGGACATGTCACAATCTGACTCAGTGACTCATATATTGGCAGTGACCATGGAAATAGAGCTACTTTGTTTGAAAGTAATGGGTAGCTAGCTACCTTCTTGACAGTTCAATATGAAAGTGAAATTTAAAGAATTTCACAACAAAGAATATCTGCAAGGATTTGATTTTTGGATCTGTGAATTTTGTTGTGAGATTTTTCATTAAAATAGACTAAAAACCTAAACTTAAAATCCAGGTATGTAGTATTTGGGGGTTTTATTCCCACTCCAGTCCATCCTTTTACTTTTTCATAATTAATTACTTTCATCTATTTCTGGATTTCCTACAGTGTAGATTCCTCTAGAATATTAAAAGTATGTTTAAAAATTATTTTCAACAAAGGGGTGACCTATTACCAGGATAAGTTCCAAGATGACAAGATAATGGAACTGAATGATAAGTAAACTATCTTCACTATTCGAAGAGCTCAGTCTAGGAAAGTTTATTTAATGATTGATAATTTTGAGTAATTTCTCTTGAGGGATATGGCAAAATAAAAGTCATTCAATTTATCACTCATACTAGAAACCCCAGGTTCTACATGGGGTACAAGAAAACATACTGATCTTCCAGTCTGGTTGACCAATGTTTGAATCTTATCTCTGAGAGCTACAAACTGTGTGAAGTCAGGCAATTTCTTTATCATCTGTGAGCATCAGTTTCTCACTTATAAATGGATAAAGAACAAATCAAATCTGTTGGACTTTTCAAGAGTGAAAAATGAGATGTACGTAATTTTTCTAGCACCATGCTTGGCATAAGTAGATGCTCAATTGATGGTAGTTATTGCTATATTTTTAGACTAACAAACTAAAGAACATGATGCAGGTGCATCTGTTAGTACTAGATAGATCAATAAAAACAGGTATTTGGGCAAATATAAAAGTTTAATAATGAAAATCATGCAATAACTCAAAAGTTAGTTTCTAATTTTGGTGCATTTTTACTGTTGTAAACATTGTGGCAATATTGGAACAACTTTATCTAAAATCCATACTACTTTTTAAGAAATACATATGTGTTAATTTTTTGGCTTAATTAATTTGACTTAAAGCAAAAGATTGAGGGGAGGAGTTTTAAGATGGTGGCATAGGTAGATGCTGAACTCACCTCCTCCCATAGACACAACAAATTTACAGCTACATATGGAATAATTTTCCTCTGAAAATGAACTGACAACCAGATGAACAGTGCCTCCACAACAAAATATAAAAGAGACACATGAAGATGGGTAGGAGAGGCAGAGACACAGGACCCCACCCAGGTGTGATGACCTACAATTGGGAAAGGTTCCCAAAAACGTGGAACTTTCCCTGGAGGAGTAAAGGGACTGTGTCCACATCGGATGCCTCAATCCTTGGGTTTGGCACCAGAAAGATTATCCCCAAAACATTTGGTTTTGAAAATCAACAGAGATCAAGTCCAGGGAAACTATAAAACTTCAGGGAACTGGGAACCTGGTCTGAAAGGACTTCAGTGCAGATCCACTTGCCCTAAGAAACAGTGAAAAAGCAACATTTTTCAAATTGACTAGACCATAGGTAAGAAGACCAATTTACTAATCCTAAAGCAGCTGCCAGAGAAGCAGGAACCTGCAGTGACTTTCTCTGGGGACAGAAGTGCTGGATGCTGCCATTTTTGCAAATTCATTCTAACTTATTTGTGATGGTGCTGGTGGCACCATTTTTGGTGCCCTTCCTCTAGCTTGCCGGCACAGGTGGGCATGTCCTGTGCCCTACTCAACCCACATAGCAGCTGCACAGCAGCCAGGCCAGGTTATCACCCTGCACCCTGCCCACCTCACACCAAATCTGCAGCTGTGCCATGGCTGATGAGTGTGCACAGCTCAAACGAGGATGTTCCTTGAGTATCTGGCTCTGAAGGCAAGGGAGATTGCACTTCTAGGCCTCACAAGTCATCTCCTTAAAAAAATCCACTCCTTCAAGACTGAGAGAAGTAGCTGTTTTGCTTAATAGATGTAGACAAACACAGAGAGTCAAGTAAAATGGAGAGACAAAGGAACATGCTCCAAACTAAAGAATAATACAAAGGCCCAGAAGAAGACTTAATGAAGTGAAGATAAGCAACCCACCTGATGAAGAGTTCACAGTAATGGTCATAAAGATGCTCCCTGAACTCAAGAGAAGAATGGATGAGCACAGTGAGAACTTCAACAAAGAGATAGAAAAAATAAGAAAAATTCCAAAACGGAACTTATAACTGAACTGAAAAATACACTAGAGGGATTCAACAACAGAATGGATGAAGTAGAAACATGAATAAGTAAACTGGAAGACAAAGCAATAGATCTCACTCAGAGAAACCAGAAAAATTTTTTAAAATTTAAAAAGTGAGAATATCTTAGGAAACCTCTGGAACAACATTAAGCAGAATAGCATTTGCATTATAGGGGTCCCAGAAGAAGAAGAGAGAGAGAAAGGGCCGGAAAATTTATTTGAAAAAATAATGGCTGAAAGCTTCCCTAATCTTGGGGAAGGAAACAGACATCCAGGTCCTGGAAGCCCAAAGAGTTATAAAGAAGATGAACCTAAAGAGAACCACACCAAGACACATTACAATTAAAATTAGAAAGGTTAAGGGCAAAGAAAGAAATTTAAAAGCAGCTAGAGAAAAATAACTTAGTATGTATAAAGAAAATGCCAGATAGCAATCAATGTCTTTTTCAGCAGAAACTTTCCAGGCCAGAAGGGAGTGGCGTGACACATTTAAAGTGCTGAAAGGAAAATATTTCCAATGAAGAATTCTCTACCAGGCAAGGTAATCATTCATAATTGAAAGAGAGATTAAGACTTTCCCAGATAAGCAAAAGCTATGCAGTTCCTCTCACCACTAAATCAGTGGAATAAGAAATGTTAAGGGACTCCTCTAAACTAAAAAGAAAAGAAACTAATTAATAATAAGAAAACTTACTAATGTAACAATATCACCGGAAAAGGTAAATATATGGTAAGGGTAGTGGATCAATCACTTATAAAGCAGGTATGAAAGTCAAAAGACAAAAGTAGTAAAATTAATTAAAATTACAATAGTTAAGAGAAGCATATAACAAAAAGACGTAAAATGTGTCACCAAAAATACAAAATGCAGGAGGAGAGCAAAATGTAAAGCTTTGGAATGTCTTCAAATTTAAGTTGCTATCAACTTAAAAGTTATTGTTATATACATAGGATGTTATATGTGAGCCACCCCGTAACTACAAAGAAAGAACTTAAAGTAAATACACAAAAGAAAATGAGAAAGGAATCTAAACAGAATACAAAAGAAAGCCATTAAACTCCAAAGGAAGAAAGTAAAAGAAGAAAGGAACAGAGAGGAACTACAAAAGACAATAACTGCATACCTATCTATAATTACTTCAAATGTAAATGGACTAAATTTTCCAGTCAAAGACATAGAGTGGTTGAATGGATTGAAAAAACAAGAACTAGCTATATGCTGTCTATAAGAGACTCACTTCAGAAATGAGGATACACACACACTGAATGTGAAAAGATGGAAAAGATATTTCAGGCAAGAACACAAAAAGAAAGCTGGTGCAGCTCTACTCATATAAGACAAAATAGACTTTACAACAAAGACTGTAATAAAAGACAAAGAAGGGCACTACATAATGATAAAGGGGTCAATCCAGAGAGAACATAAAACATTTATAAATATGCATGCACCTAACCTAGGAGCACCAAAATATACAAAGCAAATATTAACAGATCTAAATGGAGAAACTGAAAACACTACAATAATAATAGGAAACTTTAGCACCCCACTTACAGCAAAAGATAAATCATCCAGATAGAAAATCAATGGGAAAATATTGTACTTAAATGACACATTAGACCAGACGAAATTAAAGATATATACAGAACATTCCATTCAAAAGCAGCAGAATACACATTCTTCTCAAATGCACCTGGAATATCCTTCAAGATAGACCACATGTTCCACAAAACAAGTCTCAATAAATTCAAGAGGGTTAAAATCATATCAAGCATCTACTGCAACCACAATAGTATGAAACTGGAAATCAATTACAGTAAGAAAACTGGAAAACCCACAAAAACGTGGACATTAAACAATATGCTACTAAACAACTAATGAGTCATCACAGAAATCAAAGGAGGAATTAAAAAGTACCCAGGGGCAAACGAAAACAGAAATATGACATACCAAAATCTATGGAATGCAGTAAATGTGGTCCTAAGAGGAATGTTCATAGCAACAGGCCTATATCAGGGAAAAAGTAAAATCTCAAATAAACAATCTAACTTTACTCCTAAAGGAACTTGAAGAAGAACAAAGCCCAAAGTTAGTAGAAGGTAGGAAATAATAAAAATCACAGCAGAAATAAATGAAATAGAGACTAAAAAGACAATAGGAAAGATCAATGAAACTAAGAGCTGGTTCTTTGAAAAGATGAATAAAATTAAAAAATATAAACAAAATGTAAACAAAAGTTTACCTAGACTCACCAAGAAAAAAAGGAGGAGCACTCAAATAAATAAAATCTGAAATGAAAGAGAAGTTATACCTGATACCACAGAATACAGTCATAAACTATTATGAACAATTATACACCAACAAATTAGACAACCTTGAAGAAATGGATAAATTCGTAGAAACATACAATATTCCAAGACTGACTCATGAAGAAATAGAAAGCCTGAAGACTAATTACTAGTAAGTAGATTGAATTAGTTATTGAAAACCTCTCAACAAATAAAAGGCCAGGACCAGATGGCTTCATTGGTGAATTCTTCCAAACATTCAAGAGAAAAATTAATACTTATCCTTCTCAAACTCTTTCAAAAAATTGAAGAGGAGGGAACATGTCCAAACACATTTTTTGAGGCCACCCTGATGCCAAAACCAGATAAAGACACCACAAGAAAAAAACATTATAGGCCAATATACTAGATGAACACAGGTACAAAAATCCTCAACAAAATATTAGCAAACTGAATTCAACAGCACATTAAAAGGATCATACGTCATGATCAAGTGAGATTTATTCCAGGGATTCAATATCTGCAGATCAATCAAAGTGGTACACCACATTAGCAAAATGAAAAAGAAAATCATATGATCATCTCAATAGGTGCAGAAAAAGCATTTGATAAAATTTACATCAATTTATGATAAAAATCCTTAACAAATTGGTATAGAAGGGTTGTACTTCAACATAATAATGGTCATATATAACAAACCCACAGCTAACATTACGATCAGTGAGGAAAAGCTAGAAGCTGTTCCTTAAGGTTAGACAAGACAAGTATGCCTACTCTTGCTGCTTTTATACAACATAGTTTTGGAAGTCCTAGCCCCAGCAATTAGGCAAGGAAAAGAAATAAAAAATATTCAACTGAAAGGAAGTAAAACTGTTTCTATTTGCAGGTGATGATACTATATATAGAAAATCCTAAAGACTTCAGCAAAAAATTGTGAGAACTTATAAGCGAATTCAGTAAAGTTGAAGGATACAAAATCATATTGAGAAATCGATGGCATTTCTATACACCAATAACAAACTATCAGAAATAGAAATTAAGGAAACAATTCCATTCACAATTGCTTCAAAAAGAATAAAATGGATAGGAATAAATTTAACCAAGGAGGTGAAAGACCTGGACATTGAAAACTATAAGGAACTGATGAAAGAAACTGAAGAAGACACAAATAAATGGAAAGATATTTTGTGTCATGAATTGGAAGAATTAATGTCATTTAAGATGTCCATGCTACCCAAAGCAATCTACAATTTCAAGGCAATCCCTATCAAAATTCCAATGGCATATTTCACAGAACTAGAGCAAATAATTCTAAAATTTGTATGGAATCACAAAAGATCCCAAAGTGTCAAAGCAATTTTGAGAAAGAATAACAATGTTAGAGGTATCACTCTCCCTGATTTCAAACTATACTACAAAGCTATAATAATCAAAACAATATGCCATTGGAACAAAAAGAGACACACAGATCAATGGAATAGAATTGAGAGCCTAGAGATAAACCCACACATCTATGGATAGTTAATTTATGACAAAAGAGCCAAGAACATACAATGGAGAAGGGAAAGTCTCTTCAATAAACAGTGTTGGGAAAACTGGACAGCCACATGCAAAAGAATGAAACTGGATCACTATCTTACACCATACACAAAAATTAACTCAAAATGGATTAAAGGCTTGAATGTAAAACCTGAAACCATAAAATTCTTAGAAGAAAATGTAGGTGGTTAGCTCCTTGCCATTGGTCTTAGTGATGTTTTTGTGGATCTGACTCCAAAGGCAAGGGAAACAGAAATGAAAATAAACAAATGGGATTACAACCAACTGAAAAGCTCCTGCACAGTGAAGAAAACCATCATCTAAATGAAAAGGCAACCTACGGAATGGGAGAAGATATTGGCAAATTATACATCTAATAAGGGGCTAATATCCAAAATATATAAAAAACTCATACTACTCAATAACAAAAAAAGAAACAACCCGATTAAAAGATGGGTGGAGAATCTGAAGAGACATTTTTCCAAAGAAGACATACAGATTGCCAACAGGCACGTGAAAAGATGTTCAACATCATTAATTAGGGAAATGCAAGTCAAAACCATCAGATATCACCTCACACTTATTAGAATGGCTATTATCAAAAGGACAAGAAATAACAAGTGTTGGAGAGGATGCAGAGGAAAGGAAACCCTCGTACGCTGTTGGTGTGATTATAAATTGGGGTAGCCACTATGGAAAACAATATGGAGGTTCCTCAGAAAATTAAGAATAGAAGTGCTATATCATCTAGCTATTCCACTACTGGATATTTATCCAAAGAACACAAAAACATTAATTTGGAAAGATATATAATATACACTCTTATGTTAATTGCAGCATTATTTACAATACCCAAGAGAGGGAAACCATCTACACGTCTACTGATGGATGAATGGATAAGAAGATGTGGTGTACATATATCCAATGGAATACTACTCAGTCATGAAAAAGAATGAAGTCGCCATTTGCAACAACATGGATGGATCTTGAGAGTATTATGCTAAGTGAAATAAGTCAGAAAGAGAAAGACAAATACCTCACATGATTTCACTCATATGTGGAAGCTAAAAACAAAACAAAGCTAAACTAAAACAAGTGAATAAACAAAACAAAAACAAACTCATACACACAGAGGCAATGCAGTTCTTAGCAGAGGGGAAGGGTTTTGGGGGTGGGCTAAAGGAGTGAAAGGGGTCGATTCTAGGGTGACAGATGGTAACCAGACTTTTGGGAATGATTACTTTGTAGTTTATACAGATGTTGTATTATAATATTGTACAGCTGAAACTTATATATACCAAAAAAAAATAGTTACCCAGAAATAGTCTGATTCTTTCAAGAATGTAGAGAACTTTTAAAAATTTCTCTTTCAAGTTATCTAACTTTGAGGATTAGTATTGTTTTTTAAAAGCAAAATGTCAGGGGCTGGCCCTATGGCAAAGTGGTTAAGTTCACGCGCTCCACTGCAGGCGGCCCAGTGTTTCGTTGGTTCGAATCCTGGGCGCCGACATGGCATTGCTCATCAAACCACTCTGAGGCAGCGTCCCACATGCCACAACTAGAAGGACCCACAACAAAGAATATACAACTATGTACTGGGAGGCTTTGGGGAGAAAAAGGAAAAAAGAAATCTTTAAAAGCAAAATGTCATAATTTTCTGTTCTTAATGTAATAGTGTAGAAATTTTTAAACATTTATTTTGATATAATTTAAAGTTTACAGAGACATTGCCAGAATAAAGCAAAGAATTCTCATATATTTCTTACCGAGATTCACCAATTGTTAATGCTTTTGCTCCAGTTACTCTGTCATTCACTTTCTTTATAAACATGTTTTCTATCTTTTGAAAGTGGTTGCAGATATCACACCTCCCTACTCCTAAATACTTGAGTGTGTTTTTCTTAAGAACAAAGACATTCTCTTGCATAGCCAGTGAAATGACCCAAATCAGAAAATACAACATTGATACATTAGTACTACTTTGTTCTGGGCCAGCCCTGGTGGCCTAGTGGTTAAGTTCAGTGCACTCTGCTTCAGTGGCCCCGGTTCAGTTCCTGGGTGCCTACCTACACAACCCATCTGTCAGTGGCCAAGCTGTAGTGGTAGCTCACATACAAAAAGAGGAGGAAAAGTGGCAGCAAATGTTAGCTCAGGGCGAATCTTCCTCAGCAAAAGAAAAAATAGTATTACTTTGTCCAGAGCACATATTTGACTTTTATCCATTATTCCAGTAACGTTCTATATAATTATTTTTCCTGGGCTAAGATTCCCAGGATTATGAATTACACTGAGTTGTCCTGTTCCTTGAGCGTCCTTTAATTTGGAATAATGCCTCTGTCTTCTTTTTTCTCTCATAACGTTGGCAGTTTTAAAAGTGCCTATTATTTGGTAGGATGTCCCTCAGTTTGGGTTTATCTGATGTTTCCTCTGATTAGATTCAGGTTATGCATGTTGGGCAGGGAAACAGATGTGATATTGTGGTCTTCTCAGGACATCACACCAGGAAGCACGTGATGTTGGTTTGTCCCTTTATTGGGGGATATTGGCTATAATCATGTGGCTATGATGGTTCTGCTAGGTTTCTCCGCTGTAAAGTCACCATTTCCCCCTTAGCAATTAGTAGGTAATTTGTGGAGAGATACTTTGAGGCTATGTAACTATTCTTTATTCCCCAAACTTTCACCTACTCTAAGCATTCACTGATAATTTTTGCTTAAGTCAATTTTTATTATAATGGTTGCAAAATGGCGACTTTCTAACTCTACCATTCTGCCCACATTTATTAGCTGACATTCTACCTAAAGTGATAACATTTCCTCCTCCCACCCCACCCTCATTTAGTTTAAATTTATTTATTTATATTTGTATGGATTCATGGATTCTTATTGTATCCATAGAGTCTTCTTAAAATTAACCTATTCATTGAATCTGTTACCACCATCATTTTAAGCATTCTTTTTTCATTATTTTCACACTTAGGGTAAACTTTCCTTTTCTGGGAGTAGTTTTATCTCAATCCTCTCTTATCATTCTTGTGCATTTTTTCAGGACCCCTTTGCTCTCTGCAAATGAGTGCAGGGGACTTCAAAAATTGGCTCTGCTGGAATTTGGTGCTTATTTTTCTACTCCTAGGTAATTTGTGGCTTGTAATAAATCTGTTTTCTAGTTATGCCAAAGGTGTGAGTTTTGTGTGGTTTTACTTGTTCTTCTTGTTCAGAGAAATTTGGATTAGGTAACTGCCATTACCTCAAGACCCAGGACGCTTACATGTGAAGACTTTTAAAAGCTGGCATTGAATTTCCTTTAATGAAGAGGAATTGTCCTTGTTTGTAAAACAATAAAACTTGAGAAGATATTCTTCAGTATAACATGAAAAGTTAATGGCATGGGTACTGAGAAAATGGAAAAGAGAGAGAGAGCCAGTATTCTCTGTGAAAGCGATGAACAGATATTAGGTAAAGAATGGTGAAAAGAGTGAGAGCGAAGAGAGCAGGAAGGAGAAGACAAATGGCCAAGTAACATGACAGACATCCTTGGACGAAAATGGACAGTAAGAAACTACTGAAGGTGGGTCAAAGAAGTGTAAAGATTGAGAACATCTAATTTTAAATTTTAAGTTTTTTGAAGCCACGTAAATACATTCTTCTGTCACTTCAAATCATAATTAAACATATCACATATGCAAATACTATGGTTGAGGAGTTTGTGGGGATATTCAAAGGAAAGATGTTTCTTTTTGTTCTTGGTTTGTTACAGAACAGGGGACAGGAAAATAGTTATAGGGGATCAGATGCTAATGACGTCAACAGTCCAGGGGGGCAGGCAGGCAGAGCTAGAGTAACTATTAAGATATTAACGCCAGAGAACTCTCAGGAATCTTGACAAGGGCGCTAGATTTTCCACAGAACATGGGATAGAGTGCTTGAATCAATTTTTTCTGACTTTCAAAGGTCAATAAATACACTTATCACACTAATACTGTTAAGTTTTTCTAGCATGTGAAAAGATAAACAAAATTCATCCTATTTGGGGTTCAGTTTATAAGCAAGTTTTGGTTTTATCATTCATCAAAGAGGTTTGTACTCATTCATGTGAATAATTTGATTTATTAAACTTATCTCCCTAAGTAAGATAGTTCAATTGTGCAGTAAATACTTAAATCTTACTACTCTGACAAGATCTCAGGAAAAAATAAGAGTTAGATGTAAGCTGTGAAATGGACTAAGTCAGGAAAAGTCATGTTTAATGGCTAGAAGTTGTATGAAGAAGGAGACCCAAGGACATGTTTAAGTGTAGGTCACAGACTGGGCCTGCTGTGCTCCGTGTTGTATGCACTCTGTTATGATGACCCCACTGATGATTATCCTCCTCAGGACAGGAAAAGACAGGGACTGGCAGGTTGAGAGCTGATCCACAAGGCATTTACCAGTAGCCACATCTGCCACAGAGACTGTGTTTTATTACAGTCAAGGACAGGAGAATGAAAGTTTGGGTGATTGGTTCCAGTTCTATCTTTTCCATTATTTTATATCTAGAGTACCCAATAATTGGTTGTCTTTTCCTTTGCTGGATACAAAAGATGTGTAAGTTCAGTTGAACTATGCAGGTATGCTAGAGAGATTTGAAATAGAAAATAGGCAAATTACCCCAGAAGCTATTCTGCAGTAGGATCAAACAATACTCGTAAAGAAACATATTCCTAGTAGTGTGATAACTATTAAAACCATCATTTGTTCATTGGAATCAGCCAAATACATAAATGGTTTATATGGTATTTGTAAAGGGTTATAACATCCCTTTCTGAGAGGTATTATAAACGACTTCTGTTAACTCTCAAAGGCTCCACTCTTACCTCTCACCACGTGAGTAGCTAGTTTTGTGGAAATAATACCAATTAAGTTCCAGGCTTCCATTAATTTTTGGTAACCTTGATCAAGTTTTGCAACTTCCTCAGCTGTAAAATTACATGGATAAAGTACATGACCTCAAAGATCACTTCCTGCCATAGGTATCAGGGATGCTGAGTTCCTTCATTCAGTTAGATCATAGGAGCAAGACATTAGCTCTAAGGAGAACCACACTGGTATTCTTTAGGAGAGTCAAGTAGAAAAATTATTTCCCAGCTTTTCCACTCACTAGCTTTACAAACTGCGATAGATCACTTAACCTCTCTAAACCTTAGTTTCTTTGTCTATAAAATGGTAAGAAAGTAAGGTAATAAAGCATCCTTTAGTGGTTGGTCAGAGGATTAAATGAGGTAAAGCCTGTAAAAGATCTACTATAATATTGGACACATAATAAGTTGTCATTAAATGATTATTTTCTTCTTTATTTCAAATATATTATCATGATTTAAATTGGAGCTTTGATCATCAGGCCTGCAAATCAAGTAGGATATCACTGGATTGCCCACCTATTTTATTTTCAGAATCTCCCTAGTCATTTAGTCAAAAATTTCTGCAGCCATCCCTTCTGACTGCTGTGTTAGTCCTGATTCCTCACATGGTAATTATGCACATTTTGCTTCTGCCGGTTAAATTGCCACTAACTGGCCTCTACCACTCTGGGATTCTTCCCTCTCTATTGAAATAATGGCTCTAGTTTCAGTTGTAGGATCTCTCATCAGCATCCCTGGCATTTGTAAACTAGACACAGACAGCTCCTTGCTTCAAAGATGCATGTGTTCCACTCACCAACGTTTGCCTCAAGCCCTTTGGTGAGGGGATCTCTTCTAGGCTTTCTTGGAAACAGTAGTTGTGGGGTGGATGGGTGGGTGGGTAACACACACCATAAATCTTCTCCAGATTTTATTTTGCAAAGTCTTTCACTATGTTCCTTTAATTTATATCAAAGGATTTTTAGTGTCACAACTTGGCTTACATGGGTTTAATTTTCCTGCCAAACCAATCATTAGAACCACTCCCAATTGCTAGAAGTAGCACACTAAGTCCAGAATCTCTAAGTGGTTGACAGAGATATTACTCATATTGATACATTTAAACCCACATTTAAATTCTTCCTTTGTTGATCAGAATTCTCAGAATCAACTTCTTCACTGATTTCCAATATTTATGCATGTATGAATTAACAAAGTACTGTGATTTTTTTCATGTGTAACCCTTTCCTTCCCAAGTTTGGTTCTGTAATTGGCGTTCTGGAGCATACCCTTATATATTCAACACATATCTGTGAAGTGTCAGCCTCATGCCAGGTCCTGTTCTCAGAACTGGAAATGTAAGAAACAAGGTGAGTACAAATCCCTGTCCTCATGGAACTTTCATTGTAGTAGGGGAGACAAGATAAATAAGATAAAACAAATAAAATACATGTCACGTTATATTTGATGGCTTTAAGGGCGGAGGAGAAAAATAATGCGTGGAAGGAACGTATGAGAGATATATGTGTGACATTTTAAATAGGGTGGCCACCAGGAAAGCTCACGTTAAGAAAGTGTGAGTTTTGAGTGAAAAAGAAAAAGACATGATATAGTTAGCCATGCATATGTCTGAGATAAATATGGTAGAGGGAATGTCAAATGCAAAGGCCCTGGGGTGGGAGTATGCCTGGTATGTTAGGGGAACATTAAATAGGCTAATATGCCATAAGCAGAAAGAATGAGAGGGAAGTACTAGGACATGAAGTCAGAAAGGTAATGGGGACCAGTTGTGTTGGGCCGTGTATGTCCTAGTAAGGGCTTTGGCTTATATTCTCCTTGCGATGGGAAGCATAGAGGAAGTTTTGAGCCGAGGAGGGATGTGATACGATTTACATCTATTAGGATCATCCTGATTGCTCTTATGAGACTAGAGTGTGTTTTGGGAGTGGGAGACGGGGGAGGTAAAGTTGACCAAGTGCAATACTATGGAGACCATTAGGAAGTATTGCAGTAATTTAGTAAACAGACTATGGTGGCCTGGACCAGCATGGTGGCAGTATGGGAAATTAGAAGTGTCAGATTGTACCTATATATTGAAGATTGAGCTAACAGGATTCACATGTGCGTTGTAATAAACAGAGAGGAGTCACTGAAAAAATGATGAATTCTTTACTGAAATGGGAATGACTATATGAGGAACTGCTTTGGGAGGGATTATCAGGAACTTAAACTTGGACATGTTAGGTCTGAGATGCCTGACATTTTAAAGGAAAAGTCAGGTAATAAATTAGGTTTGGGTCCAGGTATATGGGTTTGCAGTTCAGCATGTAGATAGCATTCAAAGGCAAGGGGCTGGATAGGATCTTTAGGGAGCGAATGTAGATGAGAAAGAGAAGGGGACTAAAGAGAGCTGTGAAACACTCTAGTATTGAAGGTTGAGGAGATGAGAAGGAACCAGAACGGCATCACAGTGTCCTGGAAGTCAAGAGAGGTTTGCTTCAGCGGAATCAAATCACAAAATTGAGTGGGGGTAGGGTGGGATTCCTCATTACAACTGGCTTTTTCTTGCAGGTGACTCCTTCAGATCAGGATGCAGCAACATTCTCAAGGAAGAGGAAACCGTCTTTATACCACAAAGGTCTAAAGTCTGATTCCACCGACAAGGGAGGTTCCCTGGGTGGTTGGAGTTTCAGGATACGCGCAGAACTTCAAATCCTCCCGTATATCTCCATTTCAGTTCCCCAGTGCTCATTTGATACTGACCAATGTGCTGTACGATGCAATGTATGGGTAAGAATATGGGCTGCGGAATCGATTGTTTTCATCCCAGCTCCGCTCCTGCCAGCTATTTGACCTATGAAAATTCACTTAACCTCTCTGTACTTTGGTTTCTTAATCCGTGAAATAGAGAAGACAATAATACTTAAAAGGATGCTTCTGAATATTAAATATGACAATACAAATATAGCACTTAGAACAGTGCCTTGAACATAGCATTTTCTAAGTGCTAGCCATGCCTATCATTATGAGGCTTGACGAGGCTGAGAATTCAACTGATATTACAGTTGGACAACTCACAGCATAAATCTTTGGCCACTTTAGCCCTGCAGCTGCTTGAGCTAAGGAATCATTTTGAATGGTTTTAGAAAGTCCCTGGGTTTCTAAATGTCCTTGATTTGAGCCAAGAATTTAGGTTTTTAAACTTTTTAATGAGTTAATTTTTCTTCTTTAAATTCTATTTCATGATAGAATAAGGTTGATTTTTTTCACTATAGGAGTAATACAATGTATTATAAAAAAAATCACCACTGCAGATACATGTAAAGAAAAAAGTTAAAATAAAATGAAAGCTCTTTACCCTGAGGTGACATTAACGTTTTGGTGAATATTCTTCTATGCATCTCTGTATACATCCCTGAAGTTCTGTGGGCCTGCGTTTTCACAGGAGCCCCAAGAACTCCATGCTCCAGGACTCTCAACTCCAGTTCTCAAAGTTCTCTGGTACAAGAAGAACTAAATCTTGCACTCATTTCGTCCATCAAGATCTTGGAGGAGCAGAGGCTGTGTTTGTACCCTGCCAGCTCTTGAATCTCCCCTGGTTAGAAAAGGAAAATGGCAGTTGACTTGGATTTGAGAAGCAGGCTGTCGACACAGATTGATGCCTATTCTTTTTAATAAAGTGTCTAGTGACAATAAATTAGCGCTTCTCACATCCATTCATTATGTACTTCATGCACTGTATGTGCTAGGCAATATGATCCCCTAAATCTTTACCCCAGAAGGTATTTTATCCTAGGAGACCATAGGCAATACAGATTTTCCTCCTTATAATGACTGCTTATTCATCTATCTTTTTGTCATACCATCTCTTGAAAAGTTTACTTCTTTGCAAATGACTCTTTTCTTTACAAGTGTAATGACATTTTTTTTGTGCTTCAAAATGTGCTAAAGATAAATATTACAAGAAGTAATAGTTCAGCATTATATTTTCAGGCAAAGACATACTCATCAGTAGACTTGACAAAACAGTTTATAGTCTAAGAATATTCTATAGAGTTGTGTTTAGATGAAAGCAAAATTGTGCTCTGCATACACAAACCAAGCGAAAAGAGATGATTCTTGAGTCTGTTTAGTGCATGCACCGTTCCTGCATTTTAAAATACTCTTGTGTTTTGCTCTTAAAGTGGTTTCAAGAACATTAGTTTTAAGTATAGTTTTAGGTTGAAAATTGGTGAATAAAATGATGTAAAAAGAAGTGTGCCTCCAAGAATGACTGCCTTGCACTCTTCCTCCACTAGCTGCCATCTATGTTCCAGTTTCCTCTTCCTCTTTTAGTGAGGACGTTAAACCTTCACTGCACTAAATTTTATATGTAAACTCTTTATTTTCAACTGTTGTTATTAATTACGTAGACTTGTTTTCATTGTTCAATTTATATATTTTTCTAACAACTGAAAATTGTTTGGATATTTTGGTTTGGGATGAAACGAATCATAATTTGTTCCATCAAAATTAATATAATTTTCAAAAAATTTCATGGCTTTTCTTTGAGCAGCAAAGTTTTCAAGAATGAATTAAAGTTATTGGGAAAGATATAGGTGTATGTATTTAGTTGCTTCACCACCAAAGCATGTTTCCCATGGGCTGCCAGATTCCCATTCAGGAATATTAAGGAGACTACCTACCTATGGCCTCTCCTAAACTAGATAATAAGTCCTACATCCCCCATATTTTCATTTCTCACAAGCCTCTTCCCATTATTAATATCTGTATTAGTCAGGACTTTTGCTCATAAGAAGGGAAACCAAATCTCACTGTCATAGAAAATTGGGATTTTCTGGAATAATATAAAGGGTTTGGAGAATTGAAGAGAATCTGGAAGCAGGAATCAAAGCTTCAGGGTCATTCTGTCCTGGAATTACAGCCCAAAGTTGCTGGGCATTACTGCCACCACTCAGTCATTGCTCGTGCCATTGGGTCTGACTTTTGCACAATTAATCCTAATCATCCCTTAGGCATTGTCTCATTTGGTCCAAATTAAAAATAGTGGGCAAGACAGTCCACTGAACTTGAGTCTTGCGCATGGGTCTCAACCACACCCAGTGTATGAAGAGAAGTGTCTCCTCCCTTTGGATTCTGTAGGGGGAGGTGGGGTACTGCATACCCTTAGTATCACACCTGAGGGGGAGTCTTCTGAAAGAGAAAGGGATAATTCATGCTGGAAATTCAAAAGAAAACACATATCCTCTATAGTTGTCTTTATCTTGGAAGTAATGATAAACCTAGCTATGAAGAAGTAAATCTCAGGGGAGATCATTTTCAACAAGAAAAGAGAAACGTAAAGTAGCACCATATACTGGACTGAGGAGGGTGCCACCTGGAGCAGCAATATCTGGCTGAGCCTCTTTAGTAGGGATCCTAATGCAGTTATTTTAATTGTCAAAGATTAATAAGAAAATAAAAGAAGGGGTTTAATATTTAAATAGTGCAGTCATCATGCCATGTGAAACCAAACAACAGAATGACTCCCTGTGTGAACAAGGTTTGGAATGTCAGTATGATATTCCTATTGACTGTGGTGATTTTATTTCAGGAAAATGGCATCATCTGCCATATTAGGTTAATGTTAGAATATTTTTGGTTTTTTGTTTGTAAGTTTCTTTTGGTCTCATAGTTATACGAGAGCTATAAGAATACAGGTTGTATGTCTTTTTTTATGCTTCTGCATATCTGTGTCAAAAGGGGCAGTACATTACCCTTTTTAGAGAAACACTACTGTTTCCTAGCTTTAATTAATAGACATACAAACTTGTCTTTATTCCAAATGCCACTAACTGACACACTAGAGATACTTTTTTGATACTTCTTATCCTTATTCTTATGAAAACAGTTGTTTTGTGTCGCTACTTGTGAGAAACTCTCAAGTGGGAGGCTGAACTAATGGCTAAGAATTCAAGTTTCGGATTCAGACAGCTCTGTGATGTTGGGAAAGGAACTTGGCCTTCGGTTTCCCTATTTAGAAAATGGACTAATAATACTCAAATCACTCGGTTGCATAGCAACCCAACAAATACAGCCTAGTACATAATAGGTATTTGATAAATAGTGGATATACTGTTAACTTTGGAATTATATTATCATGAAAGCTTCAGTATTGTCTGAGGAGATATTTTCTGGGATGCTTGTAGTTGTTTAACATTTATCAGGTGAAAACAGTGTTTCGATTCCCGGAAATTAGAATCGCCGCTCAAAGAAAGCAGCTGATCTGATCGTTGAGGGGGGCTTAGTCAAGGACGGAATATGAAAGTGACAGGTCTCCGTGACAAGTCTTTCTCTCTTATCTTATTTTCTCCTCCTCTTTCTCTCCCTCTCTCTCTTTTAAGCACCACAAGAACCCCTCTATACATGCTTTTTTTTTTCTGTTTACTTCTCAAATATTCATACAGCTCATTATAATGATGAATTTAGACTTGTAAAATAACAATTTGAGTCATTTCTACTCTCTGTTCACCAAGTTTTAGTAACAAAATTCCAAAATTATTTTGCCAGACGAAAGTCCTCTTTAACATTTGATCCTATTGCCTACACACACCTGACACAGTTTCCTGTGGCTGCTGCGTGTGCGAGAAGAGACTCTAAGGCCTTCAAGCACATGAATTCGGAACTCAGTCCTTTATTAGGGCACATAGTTAGAGTCCATATGCCTTGAACTCTATAATGGAGCACACTGGGTCAGACATCAAAGTCCTGTTGAACATACGCTCATGACTTAGGCTGCACATTAGAATAAGTGGAGAGTTAAAAAATCTACTAATACCTGGATTTTAATCCACTGAGATTCTGATCTAATTTGTTTCAAGTGTGACTGGGTATCTATCGTTTTAAAGTTCCCCCAGGTGTTTTTAAAGTTCAGCAACGAAAACCTTGGCTTTAGATCATTTCAGGCCCTAATTAATATCTATTGCCCTCTACATCATGTAATTAAGCCATTTGTGGAACAGTTTTCCCGCCAGATAACTGATGGCTATTTCGCTGGAGATACTAGGTCTCTGATGGATGATTATCACTCATTTCACCTTGGACGTACAGCTCACAGAATGCACGTTGGCAGTAAAGAGCAAGCAACTACCAGGAAGCTAGCAAAGTAGTTGCGATACATCTAAAGCAGTACCTCAAGTGATTGCTGAGAAAAAGAAAAATACAGTGACGTGATACGGAGGCTTCCTGTATTAGGGTGGTGAGGTATGAAGGAGGCCTTGGATGGTTAGAGTTTCTTCAGTTCTATGATTCTGTGATCCTGGGTGTCTGCCTGAAAAGGGCAGCAATGGGGTTAGGGAGAAGACTTGAGCAAGAAAGAGAAAAAAGTTTTGAAATCAGAAGCCTGTGTTCTTATTTCTCTTTTGTGTTTCACTAGGGGCCTTTAGCAATTATCACAATCGATTTATCTCCTGCAATTCTCTCTTCTCTTTCCTGGCAGACAAATCTTAGATGAAAATATCTAAATGGATTTCCCTCTTTCTCTTTAATGTATTAATATTCCTACTAAGACTTCTCTCTACTAATGGATCCCAATGGGTTCAACTTTTCCAAAACACTTTCTGCCATAATGAAGGTGCAGCATCAGCATCTACTTACTTGTCTCTGGTCTTCATGGAGAAAAGTGTGAAAGGCAAGTTAGTAGGCTTCACTTCTTCTGGCACATAGATGAAAAATTCAGCCCTCTTCATTTTACCTAAATATCTCCTTCTCTGACTTAAGCATTTGGATATTTGATTAAATTCCAGCTCATACTTACATATACAACTTCCTACTGCCCATCTCCATCTAGAAGTCTCATAGTAGAAATCTTGCCCATTATGCCTCATTTCACTTTTTCCACCTTCCCCAAGTTGCCGCACTATCCACCATCCACCCAGGACCTAAAGCCAGAAAGCTATGTGGTGTCTACACTCTTTTTTGTTTTTTTACCATTGATGTCCAATCCATCACCACTATATCCCCTAAGTATCCTGGGATCTATTTGCTTCTCGCTTCTCCCCTTTATATACGTCACCACTCTATTCATCTGAATTACTGTGATGGCCCGCTTACTGATACCCTTGCCCTCAGCTTGGCTGTCTGGATTTTCCATGGAGACGTTTTTCAGGCTGCAGTCAGAATATTTTAAAACGCAAACCTGATGAACCACTACTCTAATGCTAACCCCTTTTTTTCTGGATAAAATTAAACTTCTTTACAAGGACCTTAAGGCCCTTCTTAATTTGTCCCCTGATTAATTACCTCTCCAGCTTCATTCCTAGTCAGTGTCCCTTTTCACATTCTGCATTTCAGACAGACTGAACTGATTTTACTTCTCCAAACACGCACTCTCAATTCTGTATTTTCTAGGTTAATATCTTCTGGTCCAAAAGATCCACAATACAGAGTAATAATATCTATTACTGAATTTACCAGCATGAATTCAAGTTTATCATTTTCATCTTTTCTTTCTTTTTGTTTTTGCTGAGGAAGATTTACCCTGAGCTAACATCCATGCCAATCTTTCTCTCTTTTGTATGTGGGTCCCCGCCATGACACGGCTGGTGAGTGGTATAGGTCTGTGCCTGGGATCTGAACTGGCAAACCTGGGCTACCAAAGCAGAGCATGCCAAACTTAACCACTCAGCCATGGGGCCAGCCCCTCAAGTTTATCACTTAAACAATTGTATGTATTCAGCAAAATTTCTCAATTAACTTTATCAGAAATTGAATTTAAGAGATTAAAATATATTTTTACAAGCTGATACATTTAATTGTTATTTTAGATAAACCTATTTTGTAGCCTGTGATATTCTTGTATTTGTTTTACCAGTATGACCAAGACTCAATGTGTTTACTGGCAACACAGCCAAGGGATTATACTAAAACATTGAAATAATAATACTATTGCAAATTCTGTGTTTTTCATTATTCATTTGCATCAGCATATATTTGGTACCAAGTATGCACCAGCCACTAGAAATAGAAAAATCTGTGTGGGACATTAGAAATGCTAAGTAGCATTGTTTTGGGGCAAATGTACAGAGTGTGGTCTGCCCTTTAATGGGATAAATCTTGAGTGGGGTAACGTGATGCTGGGCCACTTTGTTAGACATCAGCAAAAGTCATGCAAATAACACCCCTTCAGGTGGCTACTCCAGGTAGGAATCTGACCGTACCATTGGTGGGGAGATGGTGTGAGTAGGAAGCAGAACCACCAGCAGCAGCAATGAAAAGGCAGCTGGCAGGCTTCTGAGGCCTCTCCGTAGGAGCTGGAGCCAAAGGAGGAGGAGAGAGGTAGATGTCATACAGCAGCGAAGATGGCTTTCCTCTGAGGACACAGGGGACACAGCTTGAGACTTTAAGTAATAACCAGTGTAGTGTCCCACTCATTTTTCAGTGAACATGAGAATCAGGACAAACTGATAGGTACCAAAACTGTTACTTCACAGTTATTCCTAGGTTGTAATGCTCTGGAAAACTTAGATTATTATTCTGTTTTTTGAGGAAAATTTTCCCTGAAGCTATTGGCTTTTGACCCTATGCTATTGATGTTATCTCACTTATTGTTGGAATAGTCCTAAGTGGTTGGAATTGGCCAGAAATAATTGTTTCTACTTCACAAATAGAGAGATTGGTGCAGACACTCTTAGGTACAGTCATGCAGCAATAGCCTCAGTCAGTAAATCAATCAGGAATAAAGCCAAGTCTTTCCAACTTCTGATCTCACTATCTCTTGACTATGGCTATGCCATCTTATGGGGGGTGGCAGACAGTCAAACTCTTGATTGTTTTGTGGTTATTTGAATTCCCAATAGGTAGTACAAACATACAGGATCATGAGTTAGCGAGAAACTTCAATTTCCACTGGGACTCTGCTACTCATTTGCTGTGTGACTTTTGATCAAGCCACTTAGCCTCTCTGAGTTTCATTTCTTTATTTGCAGATAAGGTGCTTGGGCCAAATCAGAGATGGTTGACTTGGGGTCCATGGATCCCGCCCTCCCCATGACAACAGCCGCATCATCCATGAATGGGTTTTGGGGATCAGAAAAATCCAAACTTCTGTGCGACCTGTGGAACACACGTAGTTTTCTAAAGAGAGTTCAGAGATAATATCAGATTTTCCAAAAAGTCTATGGTAAAAAAATCACTGACAACAAATAATCAACATAATCAGAATATGTAATTTCAAAGGCCCTAATTGACTCAAATACCTATGATTCCAAGTATTTTAGGATTAAATGTAATATGTAATAAGAAAAGCTCTTTCTCAGTCTAATTTCCAAGTGCTAATGGTTATAGGATTTCCAAAAAGATTTCCCCAAAGCCTATCTTCCGAGGGGTGTGAATAACTCTGAGAGGGCAGTCCACGATGTCAGGATATCTGAATGTGTCTGGAATTCCAGTACTTTTAAATCTCTTTGTTCTTATTTTAGATTACGTGTCCGCATTTTCTTTGTGAGAATGCCTGAAGAATTCTGAATCATTTCTTTTGCAGACATGTGGGTACAGAACTCACAATATGTTAACACTGTAAATAAAAATGAGAAGAAAAATTCGGTTGAGATCCCAATATGTAAAGTTCATGGTTTTGGTTGCAAACTCGATTACGTGCTTCATGTTGAAATCATGAAATCATTCCAGGAGCTATAGATGGCTTTTGGAAAAAAAACAAAAAGATTTTGGCAGCAAATAAGGGAGTTTCCTCAAAGTTTCTGAATGCTTATGTTATTCTCAGTGGGAGTTTGCCAACTGGACACTTGGAACTTGCCTGTTTTTGGAAACCTAGGGAATTCTTATCATTATGCACATGGGAAAATATAACAATTTGTTCTGTGGAGGATGCAATGAAATGAATGGTAGTCTCTCTTGTGGTCAGGGACAGGTTGAATGATTCCCAAGTTAAGTTTTTTTTCAGCCCCAGAATGTCTTGCATGCACATTCCAACTCAAGTGCCCTCAGAACTCTCTTTCTAGGCAACAGCAACAATGCCAGTGATTGTATCAGTGAAAAGACTGAAGCCATTGCTCTAAGGTCATGACAATCTAGACTGTCAGTGGCAGCTCTGGCTTCTTTATTGCTGTTCTTACCTTCCACCCCATCACCACGTCCAACTCATTCTTCATGCAGATATTTTCTAGATTTCTCCCTTTTTTTCATTTCCACAATCACAATCTAGTCTTAATTCTGTTTCATCTCAACTGCTCTTACTTCTATAAATGCTCTACCATTTCTTCCCACAATCTTTTATCCTGTGAATTAACTTACACTGAGCAATAAGAATTATCTTTCTTGGGTCCAGCCTGTGGTCATGGCCGAGTGGTTAAGCTCATGTGCTCCATTTTGGTGGCCCAGGGTTTGCCAGTTCAGATCCTGGGCATGGACCTATGCACGGCTCATCAAGCCATGCTGTGGCAGCATCCTACATAGAAGAACTAGAATGACCTACAACTAGGATATACAACTATTTACTGGGGCTTTGGGGAGGAAAAAAAAAGAGGAAAATTTGCAACAGATGTTAACTCAGGGCCAATCTTTTCTACCAAAAAAAAAGCATAAAAAAAGAATTATATTTTTCATGCATTCTTGATCTTAATATATATGCTAGTATTATATATTATAATATTATATTTTACTTATTTATTTCAGGATCCTTTAGTACTTATCAGTAAATACAAACAAACAACCTATAAGCACGTCTTTTATTTTTTTCTCTCTCTATACATGTTCTCTCTCTATCTCAGTAAATTTGTCCACCACATATGTTCTGGGAGGAGCTTGACACTAAAAATAGAAAGATGATAGAAAAAAGCCTTTAATATTGAAGGGAATCACAGTTTTGTACATTAAACAGACATGTAGACAATTACACTTTTCTTCTTAGCACTTGTCAAAATGATAATTAACTAATTGTTTAATTTTATCTCCCTCACTAAGGAATGGACCATGGCTATCAGTTCAATGTTATTTTCAGCACCTAGTTCAGTGCCTGACATGTAGTAGGGGCAGAAGTCATGTTTGCTGAAGTTATTACTGAATTATAGCAAGGACAATAGTATTCTAACAGTGGCACATCCAAGCTTTGGTGGAGACAGTTAGGATCTGTTTACGTCTGCGTAGTGAGATCAGAGAAGGTTTCACAAACAAGACAATGCCTTGAGCTGAGACTTATAAGGATCAGTAAGAGTTGAGGAAAATAGGTCAGTTGGATACTGCTGTGGCAAAGGGTGAACAGAGGAGCTGTTAGGAGACAGAGCTGGGAAGAACTTTTCCTGCAGGCCGGCACTTCTGAAAGTATGTTCTGAGGATGCTGGTTCTGTCTGTTCTTCAGAGAAAATTGCTTTTTATGCACTCCTGCTGGTAAATGTGTGCCGGTACATGTTTAACAGCTACATTTCTTGAAAAAATTAAAAGTCCTGACTTGTAGCATTTGTTGGGAAGCGATGCAGAGCAGCACACCATTTGATAGTATTTCTACCAAGAAGACACAGTGGACATAACTTCAAGAACATAGATAGTAGGAACTGTATGAGAGGAAAAGTGATTTTCCTTCTACCTTCTGAGTAATGAAACACAGATTAATAACATGTTTATCAACATGAATACCTCGTGCATACATGGGAGGAGATACCAGAGAAAAGTGAGCAACTCCCTGAAGTGTCTTAGAATTCAGGATTAAATGCCATCTTAATAGGGAAAGGAGAGGTGGATATGAAGGCCCCTTAGGAGAGAGAAAATGACTTTTAGGAAAGAAAATGAGCCCTTAGAAGAATAGATGGGAGGTGTAATAATTTGCGCTCAAGTTCGTCTGTGTGTGGTGTTGACCTGTGGTCTCCTCTCTTCTGATGAGAGTCAACCCTCCCTGGTTGACGAATCCTCCCTAGTTGATGACAACTGAATTCCTTCTGGAGGATCCGTCTTTAGGCAGATAGGGGAGTTCAGAGAAAGCCTCTCCCTGTGTCTGCTTTTTTTCAAGTGCCTACAGCTCAAAATAATCAATATGCCTTAGTGGCATATTTTGAAGTGCATATTCTGCTACCTTTGATAACATAATTAGAGAGTGATGAATGTTGAGTATTTATTATCTTAGTTTTTAATATATTTAACTGTAAGTTTATATAATTTGATTTTTTTTAAAAGATAGGCACCTGGGCTAACATCTGGTGCCAATCTTCTTTTCCTTTCTTTTTTTTTTCCTTCTGCTTATTCTCCATCTGTAAATATATCTCCCTCTCCGTACCAGGAAGAAGGGAGGATGACCTTATCTCTAGAAACTCTTAATCAATGTGGAAGGCAAGGACTTAAATCTACATAATGACCTTACTCTTGTTTACAATGCTTTTCTGGTAATCTCCCACAACTGACTCCCCCCATTCTCAACATCCTGCTTTGTCTTTAGCTGAGGATGGTGTTTAAGGTGAGAGCTTCTGCCATTTTGGTGAATTACTCAGTTTTTCTGGGTCTCTCCCATGTATACATGTTATAAAGCTTTGTTTAATTTTCTCCTGTTATTCTGTCTCATGTGCATTTAATTCATTGTCCAGCCAGAAGGACCCAGAGTGGATAAAGGAAATGTCTTCCTTCCCTACGGTAACATGGCATGATGTATTTGGGGGCATACTGACTCACTGACTCACCATACTCACCATACTCACATACTGACTCACCAATTTGCTTATCTCTATTATATTACTAGAAATAATAAAATTTACTATTTCCTATTACTTTCCTTTTTCCTTTTTTCCTAATTCCTTATAAAAGTAATGTATCCCCATTAGAATGCCTATTCCAAACTATATTCTACCTTTTCAAATTTCTGCTTGAGTCACACTACTTTCAAGAAATTTTTCTTGCTTATTTTCAGATGATTCTCTACTGGTTGTAGTTAATTCCCATGACCCAGATTTTCTATTTCAGTTTTTTCCTAAGGATATTTCCTATCCTTATAATTTCTACTTGCCAAACATTTTTTTCCCTATCATACCATTTCTGTTGGATAAATGTGTTCGTAAACATAATGTATTTATAACATGGATTTGCATTCATGCTTTTCTCACCTCTGCTAGTAGGTCACAATCTCACGGAGTGGACTCTGTGCCTTCTGTATTTTTATAATTCTAATAATGCCTGGTGAAGAATTCCATAAAGAGTGTGTGCCCGTAAAACCACTGTATTTCTAATCTAAGAAACTGGTGATTATAAAGAAGAGGTAACACACACTTTCAGAATGCTCAAGGTTTATTTCAGCTTACACAAGCTTGTTAACCTGAGCTAGAAGCCAATATAATGAAAGATTTTGGCAGCACCTGGAAAATAATTCTCAATCTATGTAATGGTTAGCTAGAGCAGCAGGCTGGCTGTTACCCTTTTATTTGTCATCTGAACCTAAGACTGTCTGGAAGTGTGCCAAAAGAATAAATAAAAGAACCTTTCTCTTTTTTACTCTCTAATCTCCTCCTCCTCTCCCCCTCCACTTCCGTCTTTCTTCTCTTCTTCCTTTCCTCCTCTCCTTCCTACTTCTACTCCCATTCCCCCTCTCCTCTTTCTCTTCATTAATTTCAGTGTTACGCTGGATAATTTTGCAATTCCAATCATGCCCTAGGAATTTAGAAATAGAGCTGTCAACTTTAGAAATGTAAAGTGTAAAGGATTAAAAAGTAAAACCCAATTATTGTGACTTTGTTTACTGTGGCCATTGTATTCCTTACCACCAGCCTTCTTCATTTATTTCCCTAGAAATTTGAGAAACATCACAGGTAACTCTATAGCTCCCATACTTAGCTAAACTCTTAAAAGTGCAAACAATCTTCCATAATGCTATTGTGCTTATAATGGTATAGAAAAATAATCCAGCTTGTTTATGTCAGTATGCTTTCATGTTGAATTATGTCTGTGTAGAATACATTTAAGAACTTTTCCTCCGAATATGGTATGATAAAATTAGAATATTTATTTTATCATTGAGTAGATCTATATATTACATTACCTCTAGAAGAAATCAGAGAAACTGTGTTATTTAACTGCATTGACAATATTACAAACAAGAAAAACTTAAATGCACATAACTGGCTTGCTGAAGGTAAGAGATAGAAAGCAGTTACATTCTCTCCTTAGAGCCAGGATACTTTTCTGTAACATAATTTCACGTTTTTAAGGAATATTAATTCCTTATTCATGTTGATGGAAATAATCCATAACCAATCTATAAATCAAAACTGGGGTGAGTATATCTGAACCAAATGTGAGGACCGTATAGCCCAGGGCCTTCCTTCCCCAAGAAAGGAGGGGCATCAAAGAAGAGGGGTGTACAGAGTGCTTATATACGGTCAAAGAGCATATTTCACGTATGATTGAAATGTCCCTTTTACAATAGTCATGAGATTGTTCTGTAGTCACAGCTATTGATGGACACAGCAAGTAGTAGGTCTGCTGTCTTGAGCTTGGTGGTCACAGGTGAGCGCAGCAATCATTTCCTAGCCTAGGGAGAGATGCTTATCCTTAAGGAAATGCCAGCGTGGGGGAAGTTGTATCTTAACCCTAAGGCCATTTGTTCTTGTCTTTGGGACATAGTAAATGCTTAAAGCAGATATACAATGCATGCTTAATGGCCACATCAGCCCCTTTTGGAAAAACAAGGTCAGGCCGAATTAGGTTTACACCAAATGGCTTCCGTATATACTCCAATATATCCTATTGCTTGCCATTTCTTTGTCATTCCTTAAGAGATTCCTATGATTTCTTTGCTTGACTTTGGAGCCCTATTCCTTCACTTACTAAGAGATGAGAGGTTGAGCTGACCTCAGGGCTGGCTGGAAAAGGGCAGAAAGCTGGCTTGTGCCAAAAAGAGAGAAAGCTCCTAAGGAACTAGCTTTAGAGTGAGATGGCTTCTCCCTTGTCTGTGGTCTTTCCCTCCATGCCTAATGGTCTTATGCTGCCCCCTCTGTGGGAGAAAAGTCATTTGGCAACCTCTCATAATGAAGGATTAAGGAATATATTACAATTCCTGGAGAATTTGCCATTTAAAAGGTTGTACTTTAACATTCCATTCTTCCACTGTTAAGCAAAAGTGGAAGACAAGTCAAAAGTAAGTGCTTAAATTGCCATTGCTCTTTCAAAATCCAGGATATTTCACTGAATGCCTGACTACTTGGAAAGAACGCTAACTGAGTCTCATTCAAGTTTCTTTTTACTTTAAGGTAATCTGTCAGTACAGGAGGCCCAGAGAACAATTGTAGCTAGATTCTGACAACAGAGGAAACAAACATGGCAGCAAGCCTGGGTAAGGGGACCAGAGGTGATAGAATGAGCACATCTGAAAGATACCCCAAGTTAAAGGAATTTTATTTCTCCTCTGATTGAGTAATTGGCCTTGATCTGACCTCCTGCTGGCAAAATATATTAAACAACTGTTTTTACACCTTGGAAACATGTAACACAGGTCAACGCTCCTTGAGAGAAGGCTTGCAAATAAGGTGAGCCCTACGATTCGTTTTAGCTTTCTGCCTGGAGGCCCTTTCTGGCTTGCTTCGTAGGAAGAATCCAAGCAAAGAGGGTTGTTTCACAGATTTCACCGAGGAGATAGACTCAGAATTCACGTAGGGTGAGGGGCTTCCGCGTATGTGGCAAAGCACTAGTGAGGAAGCAGAAAAAGAGCTACAGAAACTTGTATACCAGTCCCTTTGAGCCTGTTGCTGAATCCAAAGCTGTGTGTTGATAAAGTGAAACTTTATTAGGCCAGACAAAGAACTATCAGGGAGCTGATAAATTTCCAGAACTCACACAGAACTAGGAGACTTTCAAGTTTCAGACAGTTAGAGCAGAAAGACCTCATTGAGAAGATCAATAAAAAAGATTGCTGATATCAGGAATAAAAGAGAGGTTATCACTGTAGATCCTATCAACATTTAAAGAACAGTAAGGGAATCTGAACAACGCAAAGCCAATACATTTGGCAAATTCATTGTGACTAGAGATTTTCAAATATTGAAGTATGAGGTAGCTATGCTGCTTCAGAACTGTTTTGGCTTGAACTTGTGGCCTATCAAACTGCATTGTACATCTGCTTTAATCATAAAGGAAAGAATGCATTAAACATTATCTCAAAGCAAAAGAGTGTGCTCTTTTAGGATAAGAATGTGTACTTCCCCTCCTATACCCACCAGTACCACCAGCATCAGTAATGCCCGTATTAGTACTCCTGATGGTAAGTCCCCTTTCTGGGACATCAGGGTCATGTTGACCTGCTAATTTGCAGCTGAATACCTTTTTGAAACTTTGGTGAATATGTATCCTGGGCGTGTTTAATGTATGTTCTTTGTTCTAAAAAGGTATAAAACTGTACTGAAAGCCATGCTTCTCTGGAACACTTTCTTCCATTGTGGAAACTGCCTTCCTGAGTTATAATCCTTAGCTTGGCTCCAGTAAAACTCACCTTATCTCTCTTACCTGTAGAATGGTTAGGAGTTATTTTGCGTGGATACTTGAGTGCCAAAAATTACCAAAACTGGCACAGATGAAGTAGAAAATCTAAATAGTAGACTGTGAAGTTACCTTATCTTAAGATGGTAATTTAGGTTCTCGATTCTTCCTGGTTACGGATGTTTTGGCTAAGATAGCAGAGTTGCTTTCCTTAACAAAGCTCAATGTAAAGGCCATAGAAATTTATCCAGAAGAAGCACGTAAAGCAGAAAGAGTGTCTAGACATAATGACACCAAAGTAGAGAATGTGTAGAGAGAGTAGTGCAAAATCCTCTGAGAAATCCCTCATTGAAGGGTCAAAATGATAAAGTGAAGCTTGTGAGGGAGACTGAGGAGTGCCAGACAGAAAGAATAAAACTGGGACAGTGCAGCAGCTTGGAATCAAGCCGTTAGGGAGGAATTCCCTTGAAATTCAAGAGATATTTCATAAAATATGGATGGAGAAGAGGCAGGTGAGAATGGGATTCTTAAGACAGGTAAAGGGGTTAGTTCTGAAAATGGGAGCAGGATATTTCTCCCTTTACAACAAAATTGAAGAAGTGGACAGGGGGAAATAAGGTAAACTTTCAGATTAGAAAGGAAAGAAGTCAATAGCGCTTACCATTAATGGCTTAAATCTTTTCAATGAAATAACCTCTGGGTTTGGCTGTTGAGGATGTATTAGGGATTAGAGGTATATGGAAATGATTTAAACTAGCCTTTATGGGAAATAGTGAATAAAAAGATTGCTAACTAGTTCAAGCCTAGTTGAATTTACTTAACAGGCAGTTCGAATGGCTGCAATCAGCAGTACTATATGAGAATGATGAAAACCATAGGATTAACCCAAGATAGGAGATTATCATTGCTGGCATGACAAAATGTTAGGGGAACAAAGGATTCTAAGTTGATTTTTGGACATCACTGAAATGACTTATCATGAAATCTAAACTGGGACAGTAAAAATGGGGCCCAAAAACAAAAGGACATAAGAAGAGCTTAGAGGAAGTTCTTCGAGTTGTGGTATCTTCTCTCTGTGGGGTCAAATGTTCTGGTTTATCTTCTTGCTGTCACTTAAGGTATGCTCCCACAATATAATCCTATTTTTGTAACTAAAAATTAATATTCTTTACTTTAAAATATTTTATTATGACACAAAAATATTTGATCATGCTTAAAATCTTCAAGAAAGGTACCCAATTACAGTAAATAGCATCCCTTTTTTTCAGAGAGAGATTTCTTATCACAAATGTAAACTGTAAAGATACTTTGTCTTCAAGGTTAAGGCCAATTTTTCCTTTACTGTCCTCAATGGAGAGGTCTACCAGTTGTTCCATCCCTATTCAACTTTGTTTTCACCAAGATTCATTATGTGGCTATAGCCAAATCATGTTTTTAATACTCTCCTAGCAATCTATTAGGTTGAGCCATATGAAACTGCCATCTTTCTAGGTTGTAAGTGGTTATATATTCACAGTTTTATATGGTTCAGCCTAGCATTTCAAATTTCTTCTCTCTAACTTTGAAAATATTAGAATTAGACCTAGAGTCTTGTTCTTAGTGAGTGAAGAACTACAGCTTGCATATGCCACAAATTTGAAAGTAGCACCACTAATTTCCAAAGACTATTGAAACATGGTTCAGCCTCAGATCCTTTCAGTCATGCTCACTTATAGCTTATTCCCTGTCTTTTATTTCTATTGTGCTTTTTTCCTTAGCTCTCTTATGCAACTCTTACTCCACTTTATTTCTTCCCTTCGAACTTCAGTTTAATACTTGAAGTGCCAAATCAGCTTGCAAACTGAATGAAAATGTCAGTATTTCATCAGCCAAATAGATAAAAGTTTTATAACCTCAGAGGCAGGCCCCAATCTCTCATTGCTTCCTCTGATATGGACATGACAAGGACTCTCTGTTGTCCAGGTTTGTGAACTGACAAGATGCTTAAATGAACAGTTGACTCCCATGGGTGATAGTGGATAGAAGGACCACACAGCCAGCACAGCTCTGTAAGTCAACAGTCTAGCATGACATGGCTGGGTTCTCTCGTATGACAGAGAAATCAAGGTGTAGGTTGGGCTCAATTGTCATCTGGAGGTTTTAGGGAAAAATCCACTTCTCAAGTTCATTCTTGTTGTTGACAGAATTCAGTTGCTTATGATTTGTAGGACTGAGGTCTCTGATTCCTTGCTGGCTGCCAGTAAAAAACTTCTCTGTGCATCTAGAAGCTGCCAGTATTCCTTGACACATGGCCCCTTCATCTTCAAGCCAGAAATGGAGCATTAGACTCTTGTGTTCCTAGTTTCTGAATTCTTCTGCCAACAAACTTCTATTTGTATATATAAAGTTTAATGGGGATTGTGAACCTGCTGAAAGCCCTGTAATACATTCCAAAGTCCAGAGTAAGTCATTTGAGTTTATGTGTGGCTCTGATTGCCCTCTATTACTGTGTAAATTTGTAGTTTAGGGGAGTTATTCCAATGTAATGATGCTGAAGGATATAAGAAAGAATCATCTAAACTGGTATCTTCTAAAAAAATAGATCATATGTATTCTGTAGTTTGTGCATCAACCTTTGGTTGACTAAGATCAAATCTGTTGAAAAGTAATGACCATTTTTTCCTTTTTATTATATAATGTGTTTCTCTAGTGTCTATTACAGTAAGTCCTAGATGTCTTACAGAAGAAATATTGGTCTCTTTTGTACAAACTGTCCCTTCTATTTTGACTTTGTGCTTATGACTAATGCCTGCAGGCATCATTTATGCCAACTATGTCAAAGAGCATTTGGATTTCTTTTTGCTTATTTCCTATCTAATATTGGCTTATGAATATGCAATTAATTTCCCCATTTCTGTTGTTTTTTACCTATTTTTTCAGAACAAAATGTTTCCATGTTGAGTGAAAATGCCAGGTTGAGTTAAGTCGAAATTTACTGATAATCCTGTGGGTGTTTAGCTAACATGTACTCTCCCTTTCCACAGAGATGTTAGTTGAAAGCATCAATTATAAAATAAATATGGTTTACCAATTTAGTTTTATATTACTTGCTTTTGCATAGATTGACAAAACTAGAAATGATGTTAACTTTACACTTTCATTTTAGAAAACAGATAAATTTCTAATTTTTAATTTAGAACGTCTCATCATTAGATATCTTTAAGAATTTAAGGGGCTGGCTCTGTGGCCGAGTGGTTAAGTTCGCGCGCTCCGCTGCAGGTGGCCCAGTGCTTCGTTGGTTCAAATCCTGGGCGTGAACATGGCACTGCTCATCAAACCACACTGAGGCAGCATCCCACATGCCACAACTAGAAGGACCCACAACGAAGAATACACAACTATGTACCAGGGGGCTTTGGGGAGAAAAAGGAAAAATAAGATCTTTAAAAAAAAAAAAAAGAATTTAATTTATACGACTGATATTTGTTACCTTGATTCGCCCTGTATATAATTCAATGGTCTAGATATTGTGTAAACATCTCAAAAACTTGGCAATAAAGCACTACTTTCCACATCCAATATGTTAGCCAAGTTCCTGAATTAGCGTTGTTTAGAGATCTCTGTCCCTCTGAGACAACTCTAACTCCAATGAAACGTTTTCTGGTGAACAATTTTCCAAGCTTTAAGGAATCTGTGCTCTCTGATTCATCACAAACAGTAATTCAAAGGACTAGGTATTAGGGAAATGATTATAAAACATCAAAATCATGTGCTAAAACTTTTTTTAAGCAGCCACAGAAATGGCAGTATATCTGCAAGTGAGCATTCAGTTTACCCCACCTACCAAATATAAAATTTCTTTTGAAAATGGAAGAATGTGTAGGTTAAATACATTTAAAAATATTCTCTGTCTTGTAATATCACTGATCTAGCATGGGGGGGGGGGGGTTTCTCTTCCAGGTGAAAGATGTTCTCAGGTTGCCTCTCACTATTTCATTGCTAGGTGACAAATCTCTGTCTGGTGTTTCCTGGAATATCATTCTTCTGTGCCACTACCTGGATGTCTGTCTCAGGTCTCAGGCTCAGGGATGTGGGATGTGTATGTGGGTGTGTGTAGGGAGAGGGAGTTAAAATTCCAGAGGCAATCTTGCTTTGCAAAATGTTTGCAAATATAAGTGCATTAGGCTAAATATCTCTGAAATGTGTGATGTTATAATTTCCAAAGAAGCAAATTGATGTGATCTACTGATTTTCTTAGGAAACAAGTAAATCTCCATTGCTCAGCCTTTACATCATCATTCCCTGGAAAATCATGCTTTCATTTTCTGGTTGAGAGATAAGAAATACTCTACCCCACCTAATTAAGTCAGCTAATAATCGGGACAAGCGGAGATGTCCGTCCCCGGCAGGGAATGGGGTGGCCAGAAGTTGAGCAGATGGAGAGCTAAAACAAATGACTTTCCAGCATTTTTGAGTCAGGTCTCTATGGTCTACTTTTATTACTTTGTCTGAAATGCAAATTATCAGCATGCCAGACACACCCATATTCCAAGGCAAGTACAAAAACAAAACTGAAGGCCAACCACATTTGACTTTGTTATTGCCTGTCACTTTGATTTGTCTTGTCCCTCTGCACTCTTTCCCACACCAACTAATTGTAATAATCAAAAGTTGTTTCTGTTTAATGGGGAAAGCACATACATTAAGGGGGCAATTCACACAAAGGGCTTTCCTATGTAGACAGATTCTCAATGGACCAGAAGTCCCCCTTCTTGTTGATGGCTCTGAACACCACTAGGTATTATGGATGTGTTGTTTCTTGGGGGTATAGCTGACCTTTCCTGGGGAAAGCAACACAGAGATAGGCTTTCATATCCAACCCTTGTTGCTGTTGGGCTAGTTTTCTCTTCTCACACAAGATTAAGGATAGACTTACTTGAGATTCTATGTTCTTGCAAGGCTTACTGCTGAACTTGGCAGAAGCATTAAAATATCTTTATTAGAAGCCATGAATCAAGTTCCATTTCAGAATTCGTAACTTCCAAATCTGGCTGCCTTTTTTGTCAAACATCACAGAAAGGTGTGGCTTAAAATAAAGTTTATTTTTGGGTGCAAAGATACAATGATAATGGTAAATCTTGTTCTATAGCATATGTGGAAATTCTTCACTTAAACTAAAACACATCAATCTATGATTTGAAAATCTGTCTACAGAAGTATCTTGTACAATCCAGAGAATTTTGCCAATGAAAAGAGTTGAGCTATAAAGACAACCGTGTTGGATTTTGTAAAGCACCAATACTTTCTTTCAGCCTGATGAAAATCCTTTGGCATTGATTCTTTAAAGATGCACATTGGAATAGATACAATTGGAAATTCTATTAGTACTTTCTTAGAGCAAAGATTTGAAATTGCTCTTTCAAAATTGTTTTTAAATTCTAGACTCTAGCCTGAGGGAGTCTAAAATCTCAGAGATCTATAAGATTTAACCTGCCATTCAGGCATGGGCCCTGCTATTAAGGAAAACTATAGACAATGAAGAGATTTTTATAATATTGATGGAAGAAAGCTTAGCATGTGTGTAGGCTCTCCTAAACTTGAGTTTGTTTTTATAGCATGAGCTGCAGCCTGGAATCCCCTCACAAGTAAAAGGTGAGACAACAGAAAAATCTGCAGAGTGGGTCACAGAGAATCCAAAATACATCTTCGATCCTAGAAATGGTGATGGGTGAAGACAGTAGAAGAAGCCATTCACTTCATCCAGGTGAAAGGTGGGAAAAGATAGAGCATCACTTCCCCGAGATTAATAAAATTGAGAAGGCATCTTCAAGGACTGTATTGGTGTGAAATATCATTCTGTACAAGTGACGAGGGATAGATTAGAATAAAAATTCTGGGTCAACTCTGAGAATTATAAAATTGTCTAGATAAGGAGGATTTAATTGCAATTTTAGAAGCTTTGTTATGTAGCCCAATCATTGGCCATGTATGCTACAATCATGGATATGAATGCTTTCTAACCTATTGCTTTGTACAAAGTAAAACTATTCTGTTTTACGGTTTTTGAAAATATTGGCGCGTTACAGGCATTAGCTTTATGTCAAAAAATGCTGTGTTTTCAATATTGCATGTGCTTATTTCATAGAGAATGATTCTATGTTAGAAGAGAGAAGGAAGTGCACTTGCTATTTCAGCTCCAATTACTTTGATAATTGAGCTGTGAATTTAGTGGGCTAAATGATTAATGTATATAATGTCCCTTTAAGCCTCAGATTACCCAAGAATGCATTTTTTTCTGTTGTGTAATAGTAGCTGACTGGAAACATTGAAATAGGTCGAATCCTATTACCTTCACAATGTTTACCTATTGCTCTTAATCATTCAGAGGCATTAGGTCAGGGTGTAACCCTGTTATTTTGAGAGGGTAAATTAGGAAATGGAACACCTTAGCTATATACGAGTGCGCCTAAACTGCCACCTGGCACATCTCACAGCCACTGTGTGCCGTAAAAACACTCTTTGTTTATTAAGTCATACAATTCAAACTTGACTGAATGGCTTAGGAAACAGTACGCCATTGTTTTCCTCCTCAGTTGCTATCCATTAAAAACATTGTGGCTTGGAAGCTTATCCTTTCTTTCCTATATATTTAAAGTCTCTGTCAAACACTAAATGGAGTTTAAGCAAACTTTTGAAGATTGGGGGGGTGTTTGATGTTTTTGTGAGGTAACTGCTATGCGTTTTCTCTCTGGTACACGCTGCCCTTCACAGAAATCCATGTAAATTGAACTAGCTTCCATGAGGTAGAGAGACACGGAAAGAACACCTCTGTTTTAGTTTCCTCCATAGAATAATGCATATTTGCATTACATCATAAGAAGCTGACAGGTTTGGCCTCTACTTCCAGATGTCCAGATGGTTTAATAAAAAAAAGAAGAAGAATACATGACATATTTTCTTTTTCTGATCCAGAAAGAAACAGCTTCATGTCAACTCATAAGTTATAAGTTGAAGGAAACTGTTATGTAAATAAAGAAGACTGATAAAACACAAGAAAACAGGGCAGGTAAAGGCACTCTGCCCAGAAAAAAAAAAGACATAAAAAAATGACCTTTTAAACAAAGACTGAAATGTTTATATGATTTACCACAGTCTGAATTAGATGTAACTCTAGCCCCTGAGGTAAGCTCAAACCCAATTTATTTGCAAATAGCTAGTGTCCCAGAGTCTTTGTTATACAGTACAATAAAACCATGTTTAAAGTTAAAACTACAAGAGAAAAGAACTATGAATAAGCAAGTTAAGAACATGAAAGCTTACCTAAGGCAGACATTCATCAACATCCAGACACATGCTATTTGGAGTAAACTTGATTTATGCTTATATAATACTGCATAATCCCTAAAAATTAAAACTTTCCTTTCCAATATGAAATTTAGTACTTTTAAAGCCTCTTGACTTTATCTTTTAACAAAAGTATGTATATGTAGTTCACAGACTTGCTCTTGTGTTTTACAATATCCACTTTAAACAGGGAAGACTGAAGGTGTCTTTAGTTAAAGTTTTGCAATTCTATCTTGGCTATATCAACAATTTAAAAATAACAAACCAGTGTTTTGAGAGAAAAAAATGGAATGGAAAAATATTGAGATATGGAGTTTAGATGGAGAACTAAAATTTTAGTATCATACACTAAACACGGTATATGAGGCCAGATTTAAAACTGAAACATTGAAAGGAAATCCACTTAACCTTTGGATAAATGCTTCTTTCCTTTTATGATCATCTTCTGCATGCAGTAATTTAAACACATTCATTATTGTATTAGTGATTATTCTTAATACTTGACCATTTAACACCTGAAGATTTCTTTCATATTTTTCATTGAATATATATTATACACATATACCATACATACCTACACCATATATACATACATATAATATATATGAATGTATATACATATATATTCACACAGTCTTTAAACATTAAGTAATATTCTGAAAATCTAATTGAAAAGTTCATGAATGAGTTTTACAACCGTCTATATACATTTAGATTGAGGAATAAGAATTTCAGCCCTGAGTAAATGTGCTAGGGTGATCAAAGTAATTCTGCTGAACTTTATGAAGTCATTTTTTGGGAGGGGTGGGATAGAGGTGAGAGTAAAGGCCTGAGCACATTGGACTGAGGACCTGAGAGGTAAACATGGCCAGTTAATGTGTCTGAGCTCAACATTGGATCTGTTGAAACAATTGCTAGTTGTTTTACACATAAAAATAAAAATAATACAAATTGAAAAATAAAAATAACATAAAATTGCTTAATTACTAAACTCAAACATTGTTCTAAGTGCAATGTATATATAATTACATGCAATATATTACATATATCATATATGATATATTACATATATACAATTTCTCTTTAAAATTCACAGCAATCCTGTGAGATAGTTGCTATTAGTTTTATTATCCAAATTTTCTATATTAAAAAAAGTTGAGGTAGAAAGAAGTTAATTACTTATACTAAATGGAAAGCCATCTGTTCACTGTGACTCAGATCTGGCTTCCTGACTGAAATTTTGGTAAGGTCTTTCTTCTTACCTGCGTAGGAAGAAACATATTGAGACTTGGCGGGCTCAAAGGCCATGTAGGGAACTAACTGGACTTAAAAGTTAGACCCAAAGGCAACAGCTCAGACTGCTCTTCCCTTAGGTAATAATGATACAGGGAAGAAAAGGAGCTGATTTTAAAAATCAAAATTAGCTCTATCACAAAGGAACAGAGCTCACACCCAGAGGGAAAGCAGCCCTAATTGGTGTGACCTTCTGCTGTTATTCAGAGGCCTTTGCACTCTGTCATGGAAGTGGGTCTCTTATGAACTGGCCTATATATAACCTAGTGGAATGAACTCTAGACACATATGTGGGAGGCTTAGGTTCCAGTCTTAGCTCTATGAGTGAGTTAAGTGGCTTTAAGTATGTCATTGTTAGGTAATCTATTAACAATAAAAACAAAAAAGATATGCTCAAATGTTTTGAAAGAAAGACATATTAAACTCAAGATATCATTCTTTTTACTAAAATAGGAAAAAAAAAAAACCTATTGCTATAGTCCTAAAATATTTCCTCTGGAGCTCAATTTTCCCAATGTTCAATGACTGTTTTGGATCATTTCCTTGAAAATGTGTGGGAGAGGCAGAGAAGTAGGAGGAGGTAGGCCCATGGCTCATTAAAGAGCTACTTAAGGGAGCCGCAAAGTGGGAAAATGAAAGATCATGTGTCTACTTCATTTTTCTTATACTTTGTATTCAAAATCTAAAGCTTGCAGTTGAGTTATGTATATTATCTACACAACTTTTTTAGATTTAGAAGTAGTCTACCAATGTTTGGGTAGCTAGTAAGGTAGGAATGATAAATTTTGGTGGACCCTTTAATGTTGAAAACGTTTGTTTTAAAAATTGTAAATATATTCTGTATTTTTTCCATACGGAATCTTGTGGCTTTTGTAGTTTTGTTTCGTTTTCCTCTTGGAAATATGCCAGTACACTGAAAGTTGCAAGTCATGTTTAAGAATTTACTTCTTTAAGATTTTAGCAAATGCCATATTCTAAGGCTGTCATTTAAGGCATTAATTTAGACAATTAAAGCCTCTGTCTTTGAGGTAGAGATTTCCAGAGGGAAATGAAAAATAAGTTCCTGAGTTTGCTTTATGCCATTCTTTCAAATTCTTTCTGATAAGTACTTCATGTATTTTCTGAAAATTGGATTCAGATTCTTTGGCTATAAGAGAGGAGTAAAATTATCAATTGGTCATGGGGGCCATAGAGAGAATGGTGTGCAAGCAGAATTTCTAAATTTTAATTTTTTGATATCATACTTACAAATGTTTCGTTAGAGATTTATAAACAATTTAAATTGATCTTTCTTCTGAGTCTAGGATTTTCTGCTACACTCTATGTGATTTAGTAACTCCAAGGTTGCTTTCTGGATTGCATTACTAATTTCTAGGGTGGGAGTGGGTATGTGGGATGGGGGATAGTGAAGAAAATTAAGACTTTGTAGATCCTGTGGCTTGATAAACTTTGATATTCTACCAGGCTTACTCTATTTCTGCCAGAACCCATGTGGAGGAGGACAGGCTGCTGGCAAATGAGCTAATGTGAAACCTAGAAGTTTAAACAGTATAATTTTAAATATTTCCTGATTAAACGAAATAAAAGTAAAAGGTCAGAATCTCAAAAATAGGAGGATGTGACATTAATCTACTGGTAAACTGATATCATGGTTCAAACGAGGCTTGAATGGTGCTCTTTTTTCCTTTAAGCAAATCATAAACGAGATATATAGAGCAGGATTTTTCACTTCAAAAATTTTGTACACAGCGTGAGTTTTTCTTAATATTGTAATTTTACACACCAAAGAGATTTTTAATATTATAATTTTTTCTAAAATATTAACTCAATACCAAGTGGTCAAGTGACAGTTTCATACCTTAATATAATATGTTTCTATCTCTCCTTCTTTCTTTGGTTAGAAAGAAATTAAAACATATATTTAAGGGTTTTTTTTCTGTAGAAAGAAAAACATATTTTTCCCAAAGTGATTTTATAGAGATTTTTTTTCAAGCTACTCCATAAATATTTGGACACCTCCCTCAAATTAAATAATCTTTTAATTGATATGTTAGAAAAAAGGCAGTTAAAGATGTTATATGTAGATACCAGGATGGAAGGAAAAAGAAGGACCCAATTTCTTTTGGAAAAGCAGAGTTTATTAAATAAGAGCTGAACCAGCTTCAGTTATGTCTGGATGCAATTCTAGTAGTTAATCATTGCTTTTTTCCAGTGAGACAAGTAGAAGGTTCTCACAAAGCTGGTTCCCTTCCAGTTTGGATGGAAAGTACAGCAGAGGAATCATGCAAATATCTTGAAAGGACAAATTGCCAAGAAAATCATTGACTGGCAGGATCTGGTGGAGTGAGAGAAGTGGGGAAAAGGAGCAGGAAGGCAAAACTAAGGTTTAAAATGTGGCATCTATTCAGTTTGTTTGTAACAGTTTCTGGCTTGAACCCTCTTCTAGTTCTAGGACATGTTCTTATTACTTTGCCAATTGTTGGTGTCAGGATTCATATTCACGTAAGCAGCCCCAACCTTAGGATATAATTTATCAACATTCTCTATATAGACTGGCTCTGGAGGCAATTAAAGCATGTGAGGTTAGTTTTTCAAATAATCTTTGTCACTTTTCTTCTCTTTCCTCACCCCACCTGTCCTTGTGATCTGGTCTCCACTCAGACCTACCCTCTTCTGTAGGTTATTATCATGGTCTAGAACTCTTGCTTCCATGCCCTTCCTCCACCTAACAAAATCTGTATTCCATTTCCTGAGGGTTATTATCTCTACTGGAGCTGATCTGGTAAATTAATTCCTGCCAGGTTGTTTAATGATAAATAACTGCTCCTACTTTGCTCATCTAAGATTATGATTTTGAATACTAAGATCTTTTAAAGTCTTATCTTGAAAGAATGACTAACGTTGGATATTTTATATAATAGATCAGCTGGTTAGTAGAGAGAAAATTTTAGACTAAGCAACCCCTAAATGAATCACTCTGCTTTCTGGGTGTAATTTTCTAATAAAACTTTCAAAGTTAGCATCCAACATTTATAGGAAACACTTGAATCAATGACTACATATATACAATAGCAAAAGAGTGCTTGCTCCTGATTAACTGTCAGTTTTTTCCATCTGATATTCTTGAATCCGTGAAATGTTACAGTGAGTGAAATGCATAGTAGTGATTAACTTAACCTTCACTATATTCTAGTATTCATTCCCTGGGTAAGTCCACCTTCCCAGATGCTTTCTATATGGTAAGGATGTTTTCGGTTATAAGTAACAGACCTTTAACCCAAATTAGCATAAATAATAAACCAGATGTATTGGCTCACATATCTGAGAAGTTCAGTCATGTTTTGACTAAGGTGGTCTCTTAGTTTTCTGAAATTCTTTTCACTGTGTCCTCCTCTGTATTCTGGCTTCATGCTCAGCTTGGCTTCTATCATATTCACAAAATGGCTGCCAATAACAACCAGGGCAACATGGTACTTGATTCATACACAAGGGGAGAGAGATTGTCACTTTCTATAATCATTTAACAAAAGTACTGAGATTTACTGTGATTGAGGCAGTCACTGTGGCCAGGAAGAAACCAAATACTGATTAATCTGGGCTTGTGTGAAAGCCCCTACTGAACCAATCTTTGTTTTAAGTGGGGAAAAATAATATAGCTTGGAGTGGGGATGGAATCAATACATCCACAGTTCATGACTATAGTACAAAGCGGGAGGGGTGTTTCCAAAGGAAAATCTGAGTTCAGTTAGTAAAAGTGGAATAAATCCTAAGTATGCAACCAAATATTATTCACCAAGTTCCTTTATGTGGAGTCTATTCTTTCAATCTTTGAAAAATGTACAGGAAAACAGAAGTACAGAATTCATTGTCTGCCAAACAGGAAAATTGAATGTGACTCATATCTAGTTTGACAAGGAAAGTTCCTTTCTACTCTATGGCAAGCAAATCTTTACTCATTTCTTAGAACTGGGTATATGTACTTAACCATGTGCGAGATCCTAAGTACTATATAATGAAATGGTACTTCTAGCCTCCAGCCATGTGGAGAAGTTCTGAGATGCCACATACAATTAATTTAAGAGGAAAAGGACCAAGATGACAGCCAGCGAAAGTTAGGAATTCTATATGGGTTGGTGTAAGATTTACAGTGCCCATCATGAGACTGAAGACAGGGAATGTATGAATATCCAATTTATAAAAATAGAATTCTGAGGAAAGAATCAATTCAGTGCATAAAGAGTTATCTAGGAATCAATTTCCTCTATTCTCATCTTTCTTCTTGATTCTATTGACACTATGTCTTCTAACAATCAATAATTAGACATTTTAATTTGATGTTCTTATTATAGTTCCTTCTTCATTACAGTGGTTTTCTTTTAAATAAATGAAGGGAAATGATAAAAGAAAATGTCTTCAATTTTTTCACTCTCACATCATCTTGTTCTAATACTTAAGGACAACCCAGGTGGCAGAAAGCAGCAAATAGCTATTTTTCTGCTATTTTCTGGTATTGACAAATGGGCCTATAGCAGACATGTTCCAACCCCCAACCTTGTTGCCACTAGAGTCTCTGTATTCAAAAACATCTCTTTAATTTCCTCTAGTGCCTAGAATTCTTGTCTGTAGGAACATTCTTTATTGGCTTTTAGACCTTGTCCCAACAAGTTACTTTTAGAGTGCTTAATACAGCTTACATGCAAAAATATTCTATTAATATGCAAATTAAATCGTGTCAAGCCTGGAATGTGAAATGGTTGGTCCTTACCTTTCTGGCCTTGCTGTGTATTTTTTCGCCTACATGTTGCAAAGTTCTAGTCTTGAAAACAAAGAATAGATGTGGAGCTCTACTTGCTACCCCAAAAGGGCAGGCATGGATGAGACATTGTGTGGAGAAGATGTGGATACGAGCCTAAGAGCGGCCCTTGAGGAAAAGGGCCAATAGGGTACGGAGTTGGGAAGAGTACTACTATGAGATTTTCCATTGTCAGAACTAAAAATTCAAATCTTTTCTGTTCATCAACTTAAGTTAAAACAACGTAAATCTAATTCCATGACTTTTAATGGCTATGTATTAGAAATCTATGGGATTGTCCACCCAGCACCCCTCATTCTCATGGGTGCTCTAGGACCTTCTCTATAATTCCTCTCTCCTGTCACTATCCTGTCCAGAGACAGACACCGTATATGGACTGGATCAACTGGAATCCTTATAAGAGTTTTAGAAGTGAAAACTATGAAATGGAAGTCAGTATCCTTTAGTATGGCAGGAATGTAGGAATACAGGTAGAAGTCTGAGAGCAATTAGTGGCTGTGTTTTCTACTCTGTGGATAGGAGAAGCCAGGATGCAGTCACTAGGGTGATATTTGAGTCAAAGTCACGAAAAATATGCAAGCTCCAATAGATGTTACTTAAATCTAAAAAGAAACATAAAAAAGAAATTCAATTAAGTGGTGAAAAAAGTTAGCTGAAGGCTCAGGTGGCAGAATTCCATTTATTCGAGTCAGATGGAAATATTAGATAAAGGAATGTCTTGAACCTTGATATCAGTGGCAGGAGTGGTATCAATTTGTGTGTCTGCTATTTCAGGTCTTTCTTCCTGTCCCCAAATCATAGGTCAATAGCAACTGGAGCATACTGAGATAGCAATATCAGTTCTTCTTTGAATAACAAAAGTGTCTCTTTGAAGAGGTTTAAAATTAAATATAGAGATAGTTAAGTACCTCAAATTAATACTTTGGTATTAAGAATGATGTCTTTATATTTGGTGATAAAATATTTATAATTTTAATATATAAACGTTAGTCATCTATTGATGTTATGATGGTTGATTTCATGTGCAACTTGGCTAGGCTATGGTGTCCATTTGTTTGGTCAAACACCAGTCCAGATGTCTCTATAAAGGTATTTTTTAGATGTGACTAACATTTAAATCAGTAGATTTTCAGTAAAGCAGATTACATGCTCCATAAAGTAGATGGGCCTCATTCAAGCAGTTGAAGGCCGTAAGAGAAAAGACTGAGGTTGCCCTAAGAGGAAGAAATTCTGCCATCCCCAGCACCCCACTGTCCACCAGACTGCCTTTGGACTCAAGGCTGCAACATCAACTCTCGATGGAATTTTCAGCCTGTCAGTCTGCCCTGCAGATTTTGGACTAGCTAGCCCCACTTTCTCTCTTTCTCTCCGTATACCTGGACACGTGCACACACACACACATGCACACACATAAACATACACACAGCCTATTGGTTCTGTTTTTCTGGAGAACCCTAATAACATATTTATAACAAATGACTCCAAAACTTAGTGGCTCAAAGCAACAAACATTTATTACCTCACAGTTTCTATAGATCAGGAATCAAGGCACAGCTTTGCTGAATGCCTCTGCCTTAAAGTCTCTTCAAGGCTGCAATCAAGGTGTCATCTGAGGCTGCACTTTGATCTGAAGGCTCAACTTGGAGGAGGATGTGCTTCTAACTTCCTTTACCTGGTGTTGGCAAGATTCAGTTCCTCATGGTTTGTTGAACTGAGTACCCCAACTCCTCAGTGGCTGTTACCTGAAGCCCTCCCTCAGTTCCTTGCCACGTGGCTTCTCCATGGGGAAGCTCACAACATGGCATCTGGCTACATCAGAGCAAGCAATTAAGAGAAGAAGAGAGGTTGCCAAAGACAGAAGTCAGTCTTTTCGTAACTTAATCTTGGAAGTAACACAGCATCCCTTCTCACACATTCCATTCACTGGAAGTCACTAAATACCAGCCCTCCAATGGGAGGGTATTACATAAGAGAGTGTAATAAGAACACCAGGAGGTGAGGATCACGGGGGCCCATCTTGGAGGCTGCCTACAACATTGCACTTATTGGACAATCTCGCAGTTGAGGTTTTTGGTTCCTACTTAAAATTGTAATTGAATAATTGACTTGAACTTGTGATCTACATTGAAAAACCACAGAGACTTTTTCTAAGATTGTACAGACTATTGAGATGCTTGAGAAAACTTCAGATTTGCCATATTTATAAATTTAATTTATTAGCTTTACTACAGTAGTTTAAACACCTGAGGAAGTACCTGGGAAAATTTCACTTGTATGATCAGGTCATATCAGGTAACAAATGTTAACCTTACAAATGCTAAGTGTTAAATGCAATTATATTACCTAATCTGTAAGAAGCCTGGTTGTTTAGTGAGTTCTGCAATCTGTTACTCAAACAGCAAAAAGAAAAAGTTGCTACGAGAGTAAATCTTAAAGGTTCTCATGCCAGAAAGTTTATGACCAATTGGTCAAAGACCAACTTGAAAGTGATTGTTAAATTTTACTGAACTGATAGATAGAATTTTATGATATATTTAAAAAATAAAGTTAAGGGATTAAGGAAAACTAAATTTTAGAATTTTTTATTTTAATAAACAGAATATTAATTTAGGAAAACTCCATGATATTTTTTGTCTATGATTTGTTATTTATATGCAAAAAAAATTTAATGCCCTGAGAGAAAATAAAGTCTTACATTGACAAAAGCCAGTGTGCAGAGAGAGAAAGAGAGAAGATTCAAGTAGATGAGAAGAAACAGGCTGTGCTGATACGTTTGGAATTCCTGGGTGCAGTTGTTCCTGCCATTTACTGCATTCCTGTCCTTGAGTTCTGTAAGACACCTTGGTGTCCTGTAATTTCTTTCACTTGAAACCAAGAGCTTGAACTTGTATATATTTTTGCCTAGAATCTCTTCTGCAGAAATGCGATTTGTGAAATACAAACTGGAGACAATATCTTCCCTAAAGTAGTCATTCTAAGAGAGCCAGAAAAGCTCTCCAGCACAGGAATGATGAGACCTAGAGTTTCATTCCTGAGCTACCAGCATTTTTTTCCAGATTGGTCAGTTTCCTTGTTTATTAAAATAACGTGGATTCAATATCTGACCCCTGCCTCATGTGGATATGGAGAAAATAAATAACAAACTTCAAAATTTATTGAAAAGAATGACTCTAGTTCTAAGGTTACCAGGATTACAGTCATATTTCAATAATCTCCCCAAGGTAGTTAAAACTTCATTTATTTTCTAGTATTGGGATAATAATAATAGTGTCTGTCTTATAAGATCGTTATACAATATGAAAGGAAGTGCTTGGCATAGTGTCTGGAACAGAGTAAGCCCCTGGTAAATATTATCAATGATGCTGCTAATGCTTTTTAAAATGATGTACACGTCATCTAGAAAACCTGTGAGTTGCCCTAGAGCTCTCTCTCCTTTCCACTGCTCATCTCACATGTGATACTGCTGCTTCTGATTCCTAATTGTGCCCCTGTCTGTGTCTACCTCTTCATCTCCATTGTTACTGCATTTGTTATGGCCTCTATCATCTCTCCCATGGAATTTTGCAATATTTTCCACTTTGTTACCCAGACTTTCAGGCCGGCCCTAAACTATTCCATTCTGAAGCCACCCCAAAATTATCTTCTCAAACACAAACCTGTTCATAGTACTTCTGATTAACATCCATGAAAGCTTCCCTATTGCCAACATAAAGTGCAAACCTTTCGGAGGGACACACAGGATGCTTCATACCAGCTTTCAATTCTAAATTCTACGCTGAACTCATTGGGAACTGATTATAGGATGTTGAACTTACGCAGTTTCCTTTTCCCTGGAACATCTTCCTCTCAAACTCCTAAAACTCTTTCAAGACTGGGCTCATGTCCTCTTTTTTATGAAGGCTTCTCCTTCCCTCCGCCACTCAAGCAGAGTTTCCATTATAACTTTCCCATCACCTCATACATAAATCTATTACACTCTTCACAGCATGGAACGAAGATTTCTTCCTATACATGTTTGTTTCCCAAACACAGTTGTGAGCTCCTTAAGGGCAGGCATGTGACTTATTCACCTTTGGCTCCTTTGTGTCTAGTGCTGTGCTTGAAGCAAGGTAGCTATTCAGTAAATGTGTGTGAAATTGAAGGGAAATCTACAGACATTCATGGAATTAACAATATTAAATGCAATTTCAATTTAAAATTAAATTAAATGTAAAAATTCACTCAGTAAATATCCTACTGAAGAGCTCTGAAAAAATTAAATTTCCTCCCAAATTTCTCTTCTGTTAGAGGGAAGGATTGTTTTAGATACCAACAGAGCACTAAGTTAAGACAAAGCAAGTTTGTCTCTCTCTTTAGATAGGGGACAGGGAAGAATAGAAAAGTATTTCATTACTTTGGTTCTTTACATACAGGTTAAAACATCGTTAAGGTAAGATTTGCCACAGATAAACTGAAATACAACAGAGTTGATTGACTATATTTAAGTGAAAAGGGGGAGTTAAAAGAAGGGCTAGTTTTCCCCTTTATTTACTTTTTGTTTCCACATTAACCGGCAGAATGCCAATCGGGGTGGATTCAGGGAAGTTTGGGATTGAGAATTATTCTGAGGATGACTCAGCCTCTTCTCTCTACTATCAAATGCTTAAGTAGCCAAGAGGAGGTAGAGGAAAAAAGACACTAGCATTTGCCTTAGAAATCTCTAAAAATGAGTAGTCTTTTAAAAGAGAACGTCTCATTGGAGGTTGCCATTTCTATCCTTTCTGGCTCATCAAGTTGTGTTCGTGTGAGAGTCTGTGTGTATCTGTGCGAAGGGCTCTCCCAATACTGTTATTCTGCTTAGGCCTTTTTTTTAAGTTTTGAATATTTACAGCAATGACAAAATACAAGATTGTTTGTAGTTTCACATTCCTGATTAGTCACTCACCACAACTTGTAATAAGATGAAAAAAGATAATGGGAAGCAGAGACCTATCGCTGCTCTGTTGCACTGTGTGTGAAATGAGACTGAGAGACGGAGCAACCCGGCCTCCCCGGGGCCTGCCTCGCGATGTTTTTGAAACAAGACAAAAGAATTGCCTGGGATGAAGTGCTGGGACGGATGGAACAGTTTTGGATTATGATTGATATCCCCTACCAAAAAACAGTTCAAATCGATAAGTAATAAGCACATCCCATGTCCCAGTGAGGAGCTGGGAACCATGCAGAGCCCTGCTTTTCTGTCTTATGTGCTATGATTATATGAAAACTTTTGCATTGTTCAGTTAAACCTGAATCAACAACGATTACGAACATCTGTATGTGGGCAATTAAATTCAGAAATCTATTCCTTATGCTTTTATACTAGGCTAAATATGAAAAACATATTTCTCTGAAATTTATCCAAATCTCCTCCTAGTATCTTTACCCTAAAACTCCCATCACTCCCAAGCCACCCTAATTTTAATTTTCTTCCATTTGCAGGAAATCTATCCTAACCGTCACCCTTGTGTATTCTCCTGTTCCTTTCAATATGGAGAAGATTTACAGATGCAGATAAAAGGGAACTAGAGTAAGCAAAAGCCAGGGCTGGGATTTGAGGAAGCCTGTAATTTGACAAGGATTAGCCCAGATAAGGCATGAATAGTGAATTGTGATCTGACTGTGAAAGGCCTGGAACGTCTGGCTGGAGGTCTGGACTTCATGCCTCTGGAAATAGGAGGCAGAAAGTTTTGAGCTGGGGAGTGACCCATCTAGAGGCATATGTTAGATTATACCAACACAGTATTTAAGGTTAACTGACTAGGAGAAACTCTGGAGACTTGAGAATAGTTAGAGAAAAACCAAAATACATCAGCACATATAAGATGTCATGAAAACTTGACTTTGGACTGTAAAAGTGGATCACAGAAAAAGGGATGGGAAAACAAAAGGTCCTAGACTAGAAAGACCCAACTTTCTGATTCGGTTTCACAAAAGGCAGCACGTTCACCCTCATGACACCCTAGGTGTCTGCTTGTATTATTCCCGTACTTTTACACCATCTCCTCGCTGATTGGCTATAGGACAAGGAAACAACAAAAAAGATAAATTTGGGGGCCAGACGGTGGCATAGTGATTAAGTTTGCGTGCTCCACTTCGGCAGCCTGGGGTTCACGGTTCGGAACCCTGGGTGTGGACCTACACACTATTCATCAAGCCATGCTCTGGCTGCATCCCAAATACAAAATAGAGGAAGATTGGCACAGATATTAGCTCAGCAACAATCTTCCTGAAGCAATAAGAGGAAGATTGGCAACAGATGTTAGCTCAGGGCCAATCTTCTTTATAAAAAAAAAAGGATAAATTTTATGATAGCACTTTAGCAGTCTTCAGATAAGGATGATAACATTTACTTAAGAAAACTGATGCTCAAAATATCCTCAGTGCCAAGGAAACCTCCTTATCCCACCCCCATGGACAGGAAGAATGGAGCAGGCCACTAATCAACTATCATTTTTTAATCCTTTTGGTATGAAATAAAATAAGCATTTGATTTATCCAAAATTAGATGACCACTCTGACTCATTTAAAAACGTCCTTGCTAGAGACTGGAAACAGGCATGTGGGCAGCTGTACAATGGAGGAGCAGCCACAGAAGCAGAAAAATAGGGCCACACAGTCTGGAAAGCCTCCTATCAAAATACTTCAGATATTTGGGGGCTGGCCCTGTGGTCTAGTGGCTAGGTCCAGTGCACTCTGTTTCGATGGCCTGAGTTATGTTCCTGGGTGTGGCCCTACACCACTTGTCAGTGGCCATGCTGTGGCAGTGACTCACACACAAAATAGAGGAAGATTGGCACAGGTGTTATCTCAGGGCAAATTTTCCTCAGCAAAAAAAGAAAAAAAAACCCTTCAGCTATTAAATAGATAGGAGAAACTAGACACTTAAAAAAGTTAGAAAGAAAGCAAAATAGTGGACAAATACCATGACCCTTTATGATTAAGGAAAGTATTATTATGAGTGGTATTTACTCTGTATAACCTTAACTGCAAAGACCATCATATATTACTGTAACATAGAAAAAAATGTTAAAAGAGATTTAAAGCTCTTTTGGTCCAACTTCCTACTTATGCAGAAATGCTGTGTACAAGATCCCTAATAGTGACTAGCTGGCATAAGCCTCAACCATCTCAAGGATCAGTGACCTTTCTGCTTCCAGGAAAAAAGCAGAGTTTCCCCTGCACCTTCACTTACTCAAAGCTGTGTTCTCTGGAGAAAACTGTCTATTCTATCTTCTTGAAGATAATTCTAAGTATTTGAAGTTTGTATATTTCTCCCGTTGCACTTAAGATAAAACCCAAATTCAAGATTTCCAAAGCCCTCTTAAGATGTGGTACTTAGACTCAAACACAAATCTTAGAAGTCTTCTGATCAATACAAAGAAACGTAGAGAGAGGAACTTTTTTTTTTTTAAAGATTTTATTTTTTCCTTTTTCTCCCCAAAGCCCCCCGGTACATAGTTGCATATTCTTTGTTGTGGATCCTTCTAGTTGTGGCATGCGGCACACTGCCTCAGCGTGGTTTGATGAGTAGTGCCATGTCCGTGCCCAGGATTCGAACCAAGGAAACACTGGGCCGCCTGGAGCGGAGCGCGCGAACGTAACCACTCGGCCACGGGGCCAGCCCCGAGAGAGGAACTTCTGGTGTTTGGGGAACTTATATAATTTTAAGACAGTCTAGGATGCGTTAGCCATTTAATAGACGTTTCATTCATTCATCCAACAATATTAGCTTAACGCACACCATGTTCCCTGAACTGTTTTTTATGCTGGGAATAGATGGAGAACAGAAACAAAGTCCTTGTTTCTATAGAGCTTATGTTATGGTAGAGTAGAAAAAAACATAATGAAGTAAATACATGAACAACCAAGATAAATTCACGTAGAATCAATGCAGAAACGATAAAAACAAAAACAAGGGTGGTGTGATAGCCTAGGGTAGATAGCTAAATGGTTAACCTAGAGTAGTGGTCATGGGAGGCCATCTAGGGTAGGTAATATTCGAGCCCAGCCAATCTTGGAACTATATGGGAAGAGTGTCATCTAAGCAGAAGAAAGAGGGAGTGCAAGGGCCCCGAGAGGAGAGAAAGTTGGATATATTCAAGGATCAGAGAAGCCATGGAGCCTAAAGCATCAGAAAGTAGGGAAGTGAAAATAGGTGAGATCAGAGAGGGAGGGTTGTATCCTCACTGCATGGGGAAATCACTGGGGATCATAAAGAGAAGTGCAGATGCTTTAATTTACAATTTGATAACTCAGGCACCTGTTTGTCTTGTGGATCCACCATTATGCATACTGTTTTTTCTTCTTTTCCTCCCTTGGACACATCAACTAATTATTATTATTCAAATTTCTTCTCCATTGACTTATTAGCTATGCATTTTTTATCTTGTGTATTACACTAAGCATTCATGACTTATTAATATCTAATATTGATTAGTGGTTTTTACCAAATCCTAGAAAATATAAATGCCTTAGAACACTTTAACTCCATTTATTCCCACTTGCCTTTTGCAGTTTCATCTATTTTAAATCCTAGAAGTCATTATTTTCATTGTTTAATAAAATAAATATTTGTTTTTATTTTCTCACACCTTCTCCTTTTCCATTACCCTTCAGGCCTCCCCACATTTTTCTTTCTGTATCTGGGGATCCTTCTAGGTGCCTGAAAAACTCCTTGCCTGTATTTCTTTGATTGTGGACCTGTTGTGACAAATCTTCTCAGTTTTTTTTTCTGGAAATATCTTTACTGCACCTTCAATTTGAAAGATTTTTTAGCACATATCGAACTCTAGGCTTTTTCTTTCTTTGTTTTGGAACTGTGAAATATTATTTTATTGCCTTCTGACTTACATAATTTCTGTTAAGAAGACAGTTGCCAATTTTATTTTTGCTTCTTTGAAGATAATATGCCTTTGTTTTCCCTCTGGTTGGTTTTAAGATTTCTTCTGGTCATGGTGTTCAGTGATTTTTACTAGCATCTGGCAAGGTGTGGTTTTCTTCTTCTCATTTGTATTGTTTCCTGAATCAGCAGCTTGAATTACTTTTGGAAAGTTCATGAACATTAGCTTCAAATTTTTCTTCTGCCTCAATTTCTGCTGTCTTCTTTTCTAGAACTGTAATTACACCTATGTTACACTGTTTTACAGTCCATATTTCTCTTCACTGTTTTCTGTATTTTTCCACCCCATTTCTCTTTTTGTTTCAGTCTAGATATTTTTAGTTGAATGCTAGAAATTGTGTATTAAAAATTTTAGCAGCTTTAGCTGACAATTATTCTCCAGAGCTTTTCGTTAACTTATGGCAGACAAATAGAATAGTAGTATATCAGCAAAATATAAGGAGTTAATCTGATTTGAGTCTGGGTTTTAGTCTTTGTAAGGCCTGGTCTCTATTTCTGGTTTGACCTTACTTGTAGAATAAAGCCTCTTGGGGGCTTCAAATGAGAGCCTGGGTTATTTTCTATTACTTCACCACCATAATGGGAACTGTTTGTTTCTCCCTGACACTTGATACTGATGAGAGCTATGCTTAGCTTTTCAATATATTAACATCCCCTTTGCACTGTTTGTCTGCCTCTCAAACCAAGCTGCTCATGGATCATTGAGCGGTTTGTGGTGAAACTGGCTCAGATCTTTGGGCTAGCTTTTCTGTACCTCCTTTCTCTTTATAATCTTTTCCTCTCAAGTCCTGGCTGCTTAATAGTCCTAAACTCCGCTTTTTTCTGCCCCCTTAGCCATGTCTCTGTAACTTAGTAACCATGCTCTGCTCTGTTACTCAGCCTTCCTTTGCATTTAAAAACTGGCCAGTGCCTCAAAGAAAAAGCAGCAAAAACACTCCACTCAATTCAGTCATTTCCTTTTCTCTTCAGCATCCTGGTTCCTCAAATTCTGATTGCCTGGGTAACTTTCCTATGCCATCAGCCAGACTTTTTTTGTTTTATTTGATCAATTTTTTTTAGTTTTCCTTTTGTCTTTCCCTTCCTTCCTTTTTCCCTCTCTCCTTCCTGTCCTCTGTCCCTGGCTTCTTGCTTTCTTGAAGCCTGTAAAGCCAGAGGGTACTTGGTAATTTTTACGGCATTGAACATACTGTATTTTAAATTTTTGTGTGTACGTTTTAGGATTTTTACATATTTTTCTATATTAACCTTGTTTTCAGAGCTTTCCTGCATCAGCTAGCATTTGCTGCATAACAAAGAACCCATATATTAGTGGATTAAAACAGCAATTTATTTATCTCACAATTCTGTAGGTTGGCAATTTGGGCTGGGCTCAGCTGAGTGGTTCTGCTGCTCTGAGTCACCCTTGGCCAGTCTTGGGTAGGGCTCGCTTACATATCTGCTGCTGGCTGTTAATCAGCTGGGAACTGACTGATCAGAGTGTTTTGATTCTCCTCTATGTGCTCTCTCATCCTCCAGCAGGTTAGCCCCTGGGTTGTTCATGAGGTGGCAGGATTCCAGGCACAAAAGCTGAAGCATGCAAAAACGCCTTCAGAAATCACACAATATTGATTCTTCTGTATTGTTTTGACAATGGAGATCACAAGGCCAGCCCATATTTAAGAAGCGGAGAAATAGACTCCACCTCTTGTTGAGAGAAGCAGCAAAGAAATCCAGCCATTTTTTGTAGTCTACAACACTTGCTAAAGTCATCATTAGTTCTAATAATTTAAGTTTTTTGGACTTTCGTATATTGATAGTCATATCCACTGCACATAATGATAGTTTTATTTTTTATTTTCCAATTTTTACATTGTCATTTCCTTTCATTGCCTGATTTCACTGGATAGACCATCCAGTACAATTTCAAATAAAAGCAGAGATAGTGAACATCCTTCATTTATTCCCAAATGGATATCTTTTATGAGACTAAGAAATCACTCTTCTATTATTAGTTTTTTAGACTTTTTTGTTGTCATTTTTAAGAATGGATGTTGAATTTTATCACATGCCTTTTCTGCATATATTAAGATAATCATATAATTTTTCTTTTTGTTAATATAATTTTCACTGATTAAATTGAATTACTATATTAACTATATTAACCCAACATATTGATTTCTGTTATTTTTTGATATGGAAGAATATTTTGCTAATTTATTTAGGATTTCTATATTTATGTTCATTATGGCAAAAGTGTGACTGGTCTGTACATTTTTTTAACTAACGTCCTGGCAGGTTTTGTAATCAAGATTATAAGTTGGGAATTGGCCTCTTTTTTTGTTCTCTGGGTGAGTTCATGTAAAACTGGAATTGCTTCTTCCTTAAATATTTCATAGAATTAACCAGTGAAGCCATTTGGGCAAAGAATTACCTTTACGGGAAGGTATTTAATTCTAGATTAAATAAATTGGCTAGTTTGCAGCCTCTTTAGTAGTTATCTGAATGATCCAGTTTTCTGTTTCTTCTTGTGTCCACTTTAGTAAGTTGTATATTTCTAGGTATTTGTCCATTTTATGTAAACATACAAATTTACTGGTGTATACTGGTTAACAATATCTTTGTAATATCTTTTCATTTTCATTTTTTTCTTTGAGGAAGCTTAGCCCTGATCTAACTACTGCCAATCCTCCTCTTTTTGCTGAGGAAGACTGACCCTGAGCTAACATTCATGCCCGTCCTCCTCTACTTTATACGTGAGCCGCCTACCACATCATGGCGTTTGCCAAGTGGTGCCATGTCTGCACCTGGGATCGGAACCCGTGAACCCCGGGCCACCGAGAAGCAGAACATGTGAACTTAACCGCTGCACCACCGGGCCGGCCCCATCTTTTCATTTTCTGTAGGGCCTGTTTTTATTCCTGAAATTAGTTATTCATGAATTTTCCTTTTATTTCCAATAGTTTGAGGTGTTTTACCCCAGTTTTGTCTAATTTTAACTCCATGAATAGAGTGCTGCTGCGTGAAAGAGTAGCAGCTATACTTAATAATCATTTGACAAGTTTTAGTTTATTAGTGCTGGTCCCATCAGGGAACAAACGGCACTCTCAAACTGGACAATTTGAAGAAAGTTTAGTAAAACACTTATTTACAAAGTTACCTGCGGTGTTGAGGAAACAACAAGGGATAGTGTAGGACCCTGGGGCTGGTAACTCCAGGAGGTGTTACCACCCCTCGACCTGGAAGAGCAAAGGAGAGACTGGATCTCAGAATTTAGGGTGAATAGCTATCTGGAAAGGACTTCCTGAGAGATGCTGATACAGACACCCCAGGAATGAAGCCAAGGAAAAATACCCAGCATCGCTTTCCTCTGGTTTTCCAGTATCTTTTGAGAAATCCTATTGACTGAACCAAATCAGGTGCTGAAAGGCAAAGGAGTAGTTAGTCTTTTTACATCAGTGACCTAAGAAGGCAAACATGAGATATTCAGCATGTTTTGGAAAGCCATTTTGTTCTACTTCCCAGCAGCTGAGAGACTCATAGACTCTAAGTGAAGAAAGCTGACTTTTCTTTGCTTTCAAAAAAATTGGAGTAAATAACAGAGGTGTCACCTAATAGATTAAAAAAACTTTTTTTGAGGACGGATTGCTATGTGCTTTTGGAATTTAATTTAGAGGGAGTTCATAGAACAGACTAACTATTGCAACAAAACTCCTTTCATTCCCAGCAACTTATTTATATGAACAAAGTTTCTTAAAACTTACTGCTACAATGGGAATAGATTTTATGCTGATACTTAATTTATCCATAAAATAATTTATATTTGATCTTCAATACATGAATTGTTTGGGGAAAAACCCTCATTTATATTAGTAAAAATGTATTTCTGATGAATTTTACTATTTAAAAATATTTTATAAAAATTTTAATATAGTTGTTATTTTGATAAACTGTGAATTAATAATTTTAATAATACCAAATCCAAAGGAAATTTTTTTAGCATTTAGAGCCTTATATTAAGTGTGTGTGTGTGAGTGTGTGTTTATACTTGCTGCAGAGAGCAAGGATCATACAGTAATTCCCAGGAAAACATTCTTTAAGGTAAAATTCTGTACAGGAAGTGAATATGAGTTAAAAAGTAAAACAGAACAATATAATATTTCTGACTGTTCAAAAAGAACTTGTTCTTGAATTTGAAAGTGGATAACATGTATAAAATGATTATGGTATTTATTTTCCCATTGGATATTTAAAAGTAATATTTAAAATATGAAAAGAACCTACTTTGTAACAATTTAAACTCATACATATTACATTTGAACTTGAAAATATGAGAGGGGTATGGCAGAGATGGCTAGCTTTCACCAACGATTCATACTCACCTTTCCAAAGAGTAGAATTCTTGCTGGAAAGTGGCTTCCCAGGCAAGGGTCACATTTCCCAGCACTGCACCCCCACCCCTTGCATCTAGTTGGGGCCATCTGAGCAGCTCTCTGAATGGTTTGTAAGTGGGCTGGAGTGGATAAGAAGCAGGTGCCCCTTGTCCACTCTCTGAGTAGACTCGGAGGCTCTGGATGATGGTGGAGCTGTAAGATGGAAGAAACCTGAATCATTGAATCACCTTCTTGGCATGCTGACCACTCCACACCTGTACTGAATTCTTGTGTGTGAGAGGACTAAATTTCTATTTTGTTAGGTCCCTGCAGTTTTGGGATTTATCTCCTAGAGCAGTGAGCATTCCCTTAGCTAAATCCAGACTGGTACCAGAAGTAGAATGTTGCCAACAGGAACAACAACAAACAAACTTAAAACATGGCATTGGCTTAGTCGTGAGTGGTGAGACTAGAAAAATGGAGGACCATGTTAAGCAAAGATAAAACATTTGGTAAGTATATTGTCTTCCATGCCTACTCAGGCTGATTTCTAGGTGAAGAGTTTGGAAGACAGAATGCTAGTGGTGTGTTTTGGTGTTTTCTGGCTGTATTTAGAAAGGTAAAGAACCAAGAGATAAGGTCAGACTGGTATTGGCTAGTTCTCAATAAAAATGGAAATAAAAGAAAAGAGAATTCAGAAATTTGAAGGCTTTTAGGTTGGCCAAGTCAACTGGTTTTAGACTCCAATATAAAAGGTAAGACTTAGAAATGTTTTCTACATTAAAGATTTATTAAAGCACAATTCTACCACAAAGTCCAAGTGTGGAGTTCCATCTGAGCCTGCTTATCTCAATGTAACTGCCATGATGTTGAAAAAAGCGAAGAATGGGGGAAGGAGGCACAAGGAAATATATCGGGCTTGAGAATTACGAATATTAATTATAGCTTTTAAAGATATTTGGGTGTTTCTCAGGCAAATGAAATCAATGGCAAGCAAGTAGATCAGAAGTCTACTAATTTTTTAAAGACTTCTTGAGCTAAAGAAATCAAAAGCCAGATTGAAAAAGGCTTTAACTGTTTAAGACTTAAACCTTGGGTTTTAAAACTTGCATTGATAGGATAGAGTGAGTGAAAACTACACAACTTCCCAGAAGATTTGGTACCAAAAGAAAAAAAGGATAACAGAGCAAAAGAACTTCCCTTAGGGCAGAGCCAGAGCCCTCTCACCTCTCAGCACAATGGTAAAAACATTAACTCCTAAACTGAAGATTGCAGTAATGTCAAGAAAATTCCTTACTTGCTGGATAGAGACCTCACAATGCCTACTTGTAGGATTGTATCGTTGCTATTGACCACTGATCCCATCCTTCCCTTTGCCAAATGAGAGATTTTGTTTTAAATGTTGTCTCTCCTTATCATTATAGAGTGTGTATGTGCATAGGATAATTGTCGTTTGAGTTCATAGGTCACCAGATCACAAGAAGCCACAGCGTCCTAATGGAGAGAATGGCACATCTACTGGAGATCTGGATTTGAGTTGGCTATAGTCACTGTATGGGATTTTAGGATGTTTCTCTTGAGTGGAAGTGAGCGTATTCAATGCAAGGAACAAGGAATTTATAGAGATATTAGATGTGGCAAAGACACAAAAGATTTGCTTGTCCATCAAAAATTCATGCTTTCTATTGTGTAGGGTTGTTTCTGGGAGGCTTGTGTCTACAGGCTCTACATTTCCCAGCATCCCTTGCATTTAGATAGGGCCATGGAACTAGTTTTCATGAATGGGCTATGAGTAAAAATAACATATGTTATTTCCAGACTGAAATGTTTAAGAAGTAAGTATGTCTTCTCTATTCTTTCTTCTCCAGTCCACTGGCTGGAAGCGAATGACTCTAAGGCCCTAGATAGTGGAGCTACAAGGCAGAAGGATACTGAGTCACCTTATGGAAAGCTGCTCACCGAATACCAGCATTAGATTCTCGTGTGAGCAGAGAAAAAACTTTTATTGTGTTAAGCCATGAATTTCAAGGTTTATCTGAATCCTCTGCTACTCTTACTCAACGATTACACAGTATACGTAGTTCTAAAAACTACTTTGTGAGAGCAAAATATTTGAAAGCCACTGATGTAGTTTTTCCTTTCTTTCATTAAATATATATATAATACATAAATATACATATATACCTAATGCTTATATATTTATATAAATATATACTTATATATTATATATGTTACACACATACATATGTTTAAGAGCAAATAAAAATTTACTTAAATTTATACATTTAGATTTTAGACAATGGTGTCTGATTAGCATGCAATTGCCTTAGGACAACCTAAGTCCAGGAATTTATTTATCAGTTTATCCTCTTACAATTTAAACTTGGCAGGTTGGGCCCAAGGATCTGATGGAATTTGATAAGACCGTCAACATGCTTTAGTATCATTGTATCCTTTATAGCACGTGTACAGTGATGGTGAGATAGTACTTCTTGAGTACACAGCTAAAGTCACAGCATAAGACAAAGAAGACAAATGATCTTAAGGATTAGTGATAGGAATTAGTAATAAATCTATACATCTGTATGCCTAAACACATAGGCTGTTACTCATACGCAAGATGACTGCAGGGTCATTAGCTATTGTAGAACTAGACCTCAGAACATTGCACCAGTTCCCCATATTAGAGCCCTTCAGACTTGAATGGAATTTTCCAGACCAGACCTTAATCAACATATGTCTGCACTAATATTTACACAGAACACAACAGTTTGAAACACACGTATATAAGTTTACTGACAAAATAATTATTCAGTAATTATTTGTGGAATGAGTGAATATATGTGTGGAAGCGTTACTTGAAAACTGGGTAAAAAAGATATTTTAATGGTTCCAAGTCAAACTTAGAAATTCCTATTAAAATTTAGTGTCACTATATGCTTAAGATAAAATTTTAGTAAGAGGAATTAGAATTGGTGCTAATGAGTTTGAATGGAACCACAGCACTAAACTGGTAGTATATTGGAAATTCAAAAATGAAGTCTAGAGGCAAGGTTGCGGTCAATATTAAAGCAAATAGTTTTTGAATCTTTTTCACTGTGATTCACAATAAGAAATATATTTTATATTGAGAATGAGTACAATCATAAGTACATGAGATGCCTGCTGTATTTTCTATTAATTTTCTTCTCTTCTTTTCTACCATATCCTATCCAATGGGAGGCATACAGTTTGAAAAACATAGATCCAGCCATGTTATAGGAACCATGGTAGTCTTTGCAAACTTATCTAAAAGATTAAGGCATAACTAATCTTTTGTTAACTCTTTCTTTGGCCTTCTCTATAGTGGCTATCTATCGTTTTTGTTAGCTCAGCATGGATTCACCCACTTTCTGGTAATGGCAGCATAATTTTCTTCTTGGAAACTACTCCTCTTCTTTTCTTAGTCCATAGGGTTCAGGTCAATTTCCTGCCTTCCTCTTCGGTCCCCCACCACTCTCTAATTCTACCAGCTCTGGGGGAGGCATGCCATCTTGTTCTGGTCAAGCAGATTAGCCATCTCTGAGCACAAGGATTGCCTCAGTAGTCAGCTCCTAAGCGAAGCAAGGCCAAGGAGCTCTGTTGCCAAAAACAAGCTCTTGTTTTGCCAGACTGGAGCCTGGTAAGAATCAGGCTGTAGATCTTGGAAGCCATCATCTGGGATCCAGGAGGGAAGCAAACAAAGAGGAAAGAGATGGAGGACTGATGACAACATTTGTGACCCTGGATCCAGTCACCTCTTCCTGTGCAACAGCAAATCTGCCCTCTGAAATTCTAATGTAAGAAAAACCCACACTTCAAATGATATTTAGTATGTGAATTGACTTAAATTTATTAAAAATTTACATTTTCAGATCTCTTCGGCATCCTAAATTTATTAACAGACAGAGCAAAACCAGACAGAAATCATCACATAATCATTTGAATCTTAAATGGTACTACAAGTATCTAAAATTATTGTTATATGGGAAAATTAAGTTTGTTGGACATTTCAACATCATTATCAAGTCTCAATGTTTTTTTCAGTGTCCACATAATTTTAGTTCTGCTGCTCTGGGAGCCCTATTTTCATTTATTAAGAAAAATACATTTGAAAAAATACATATTATTTATATTAGGATTTTCACTGAAAAATACAATGAAGAAAACTAAGGCTTCCCCCACTCCCAGATTTAATATTTATTTTTTTCTCAATCAGTATATAGAGTTATCATATAACATAGACTTATTTAAAGCTATTTATAGAAGATAAATTTTAATGTAAAATAGCTTTTTAAAGTACAGCTCACATCTTTTTCAGTTTTACTCAGTATATGATTTTAAATGTCTGCATAGTTTATTAAAATTAATTCAAAATTAAAAAATTAATTCAAAGCACAAAGTATACTGAAGGCTGACAGTACAAAGAATTATCCATAAATGAAAAGTTTAAGCTACAGCTTTGAATGTTACAGTAGAAAAATAAGTAAGATAAGTGAAACTCCACACACCTCTATCATTCACTGATTGGTCCCTGCCACGCTGTACAAACATGTTTGTGTCTAATTATACAATTTACCTCTATTAGATGTTGACTGGTGTCCATTTCTGGGTGTTTTTCATATACATTATGTGAATATCTTGACAACAGTTATTCCTATTCAAATTGCTCTTTAAAAGTGAAGGCAACAGGTCTTAATGGCAGAAAAAAAAACCAAGCAAGCTATGACAACACTCCAGTACCTCTAGGAAATCCTTATCAATTTCACATGGATGGATTTTGCTCCAAGCTGGGAGCTCCAGAGTCAGTAGGCAAAGTGAATCACTTATGCAATACTTCTATGAGGAAATGATTGATTTGGAAATCTTGTGCTTTTACTATTATTAGCATCAATTACTGCTTGCAAATAGTGTTACCCAAAGCAGGTGCATTTAATGATCCTATCTTAAAATACCTGACAGGGAAAACAGCAAAACAGCATAGCTATTTTTACCTCTTGTTGTTATGGCATTGAGCCTACAAAAACACTTACAATTGAGACTGTGACAAAATTGGTTTCTTCTCCTCAATAGCTACACATAGAACACTAAGTAACTTCTGGAGATTAGAAAGAGAGTTTTCCAGACAGGTAGGTGCTTTTGAAATTGGTACAAATAGACAAAGAAGTAACCTGAAAAAAAATCACATTTGTATTTTTTTTCTTAAAGAGTGTATCCTAAATATGACTTTTTTAGGAGCACTAACTATCCTTTTTGCTATAACTGTTACGAGTTTCATTCCTGAGATTTTTGGAGTCAATTACAGTTCTTAAAGTACACAAAGAGGAAAGAAATGTTTTTCCCACATGGGAGGCTGAACTGTGGATCAGCATCTCAGCCAGTTACTTTCTGTTGTTTTTCCATACATCAGATTTTTCATTTGGGATATATTTACATTGCAATTTACTCCTTAACTACCAATCCTCAAATATATCACATCTTTAAAGAGCTGAAATGTTCAGCTGAAAGATGGTATATAAGGAAAAGTTATTGTTACTAACCACTTGCCATTGTAGGTAGTTTCCCACTTTAAAGTGGGGAATGTAGAAACAAATGAGTTTTTATATCTGGTTTGATTTAAATAACAATTCAAGTATCTCCTTTAAAAAAATGACGTTCTGAAAAACATTAATATTTATGAACCACAAATTTAAACACATTTTCTGCAAGGCAGAATATTCCTTGAATATCCTTTGTTTTAATCATTACTTAGACTATAAAGAGCAAAACCTGGCTTTGGTCCACATCATATCTTGATAGTTCCTAATTTTTTTATCTATACACTTAACTAATCATTTAGAAAAAAATGAACATCAAATGCATGAAGGAAAGCTTCAAACAATAACATTTCATTTAAGAAGCTATATTCAAATGAAGATATGGTCTGAATATAAGTCATTCATGCTTAGTCTCAGTGATGGATGATATATAAGATGTTCACTGAGTTTTTGTGTGGAACGGAATTGTATCATAGTTTTGAAAATGAATTCCCTTAGAAGTTGTGATCTTCATAATAGCGCCATTTAAAGCATCATCTTCAATGAGTGTTATTAATCCATTGGCAATCATCGATGGGCTGAAAATAAAGGAAACATTGGTGTTTTAAAACTAAAGATGAGGCACAATTACTACTTCATTTTGAATTACTTTTGAAGAATCTATTACCTTTCACATGCAATAGGGAAACATATATCATGAAGCTATTGCTCCCTCCATTTTTTATTCAACTAGATGTTAACTAAATTATATGATAAATTTAGTGGTAGATTTCCATGCCTAACCTTCTGTCACTTTGACAGGAAGGATTTTGTGAATTTATATTTATTATTTACATTAAGAAAATAATTATTTTCTCATCTTTACCCTACCAGTAGACCTTAGATTCATCAGACAGAAGTGTAATTAGAGTGAAAGTACAAAGAATTATAGCTAACATTTACTGAACGTCTATTATGTGTTGTTGTTTTAAGTACCTTACATGTATCAACTTATCTGTGGACTTTTAAAAGTCCCCTAAGTTTGTTTTAGCATCATCTCCATGTACATTTGAGAAAATTGAGTACCTAGAAGTTGACAGATAAGTTCATGGTGAGTGGTGGAGCCAGGATTTGAGTTTAGATGGTCTGGTTCCTTCAACAAGATAGCTATAACTCTGTTCTGTGGAACCTCAACTGCCCTAACTCAGACGTTCACTAAACATGTGTATAGATCAACTGTTTCGTATGAAAATGGTTGAAGTTAGGGGGCCATGTGAAATTTCACATAGGGTATATGTGACTATTGCTTGGAATTTAGGCAGATAAGGTATCATTGCTTCTAAAGGTAACTCAACATCACCTTATAAATACCTGATTATGGCTGAAGGTATTAATGATGTGTTATCTATATCTCAAAGCAAAATTTACAACATACAAGCATATTCCATTTAGAAACCTGGAAAAATATTTTCTTTCAAAGAGTTCACCAAACCAAAACTTTGAAGCTTGCATTACATTTCTCACATTTAAAAGTTTATTTTTTCCCTTTTTATTGCTTATGTCTACATACTACTTTGCTTTATCATATAAAGGAAGAAAGGTATAGTTTTACTTACTCCAAAATTCCATAGAATTTCATCATATCCTTGATATGATCCTTATATTCTATATATTGTCCCATGTTTTCTTCTTTTTCAATGGATTCAAGGATGGGCGTATTAACAAAGCCTGGGCAAATGGCATTCAGTCTCACACCACTGTTCATAAGGTTAGCTGCCATCTGCCAATTAGAAGTAGAAGGTTGCAGATTTAAGTAGTTTTGTGAATGTATAGCACAGGACAAACTGATAATTAAAGCTATTTAAAACTCTCTGATGAGAAAAATACTAGTCAAATAGCTTTCCAGTTATATAACAATGATAACATTAAAGTTGACTGATAGCAGAAATTAAAAGAACACATATTTAAAGAGCTGAATTAATTCCTGAAAATCTTACTTAATTCTTTTTAAATCAATACTACTGGGCAATTCCTGAAAATATTTAATTACCTACGTTGCTCTTATCTACTGAACTCTGCAGGAACCTGAAAGTGAGAAGCTGAGGCGTAGAATTAATATCCCAAGTGTTTTTTCAAAGATGAGGGTTGTATAACAGAGAATATTTGCTTAAAAATTACTGTTAGTGGAAAGTTTTAGAACTTTCATTGATTCTCAAGATACTCTTAACAATCTGCACTATCCAGAAGACAATTTCAGTATTTTCAGATTAACATTCTTTGGCTTAATTTTCAACCTGTTGATTTTATGCGAACTATTTGTAAACCAAGTTGTAGTCAAGCCTCATGCTTTGTGGATTCCATTTGCTTACTTGCTAAAATTTATTTGTAACCCCAAAACTCAATACTTGGGGAGTTTTTGGGGTCATTTGTGGACAAGCACAGAGGAGTGAGAAATTTAAGTTACCCGACTCAGATGTTCCAGCCGAGGTCAAACCAAATAACGCTCTGCTTTCTTGTTGCAGCTCTTTTACTACAAAAGTGTCCTTTTCGCAGTATATTTAGTCCATGTTTTTCTCATGTTTGTGCTTTTTGTTGATGATTCTGCTATTTAAAATGCCCCCAAGCATAGTGCTGAAGTGTGGTCTACTGATCCTGAGTGCAGGAACGCTGTGATGTGCTTTATGGAGAAAATATGTGCATTAGAGAGGCCTCCTATACCATGAGGAGTAAGTGCTGTTGGCCTTGAGCTCCGTGTTAATACAATACATGTTAAATAAGGCATCTTTAAACAGAAATTCACATAAAACAAGGCTGTGTATTGATCAGTTGATCAAAATGTTGTGACCAGAGGCTCGCAGGAACTTCATCCTGTATTTCCCCTAGGAGCAGTGGTTCTGTATTTGCTAATTCAGTGTTTGCAAGTGATTTTATAGAACATAACTACTGTGAATAATGAGAATTGACTGTACAAGTTTCCAGTCTTGTCACTGTAATTACAAAATTTCTGGTCTTTAAGATTTACCTGGCTTGTAATAGCTTTATGTGTTCACTAAAAGTCAAATTAAAGATTAAGTCTTTGCAAATTAAATAAAAATTTCCAATCAACTTAAATTAAGATTGTGAGAACCGCTTGTCTTCCTTTTGGTTGAACATTTACCTTTCACACACCTGTTTTTTCCATCCCTATATTTTTTCTCTCGTTGATGTTTTCCTCTTTATCTGTGTGGCCTCTCTCTTTGTCTCCCAACTGCCCTTTCCTCTTCTCCCATTGTCCTCTCTAATACATTCTCCAAATAGCACCAGAATAATCTTCTTAAAATGGAAATCTGATCTTGTCACTCCTGTGTATAAAAGACCCATGGATGGCTGCACTTAAAATCTAAGCTAATTCCTGCGGCCCCTAATCCCCTTTTGCTCTGGCTCCTGCTTATATCTCCAGTCATTCCTCATCCTACTTCCCCCTTGCTCGTCAAGCTCCCTTGAAGCTGCCTTTTTTCCAGTTATCATGAAAAGGCAAGCATTCTCACTTCACGCTATCAATGCACGTGGTCAGTTAGGTCTAAGATATTTTTCCAAGCTCTGTTTACCTTTCACCCTAGGCCTTCATGGACACATCATCCTTGACTACTCTACCAAGTGATGCCTGCCCCACCCCTCCTGCCCACCCCCACACTCTCACTCATTTTAATCACATTCCAGTGGCAGGCAATGTTTGGAGTATACTGTGTATTCTACTTAAGGAAGCCTGAAGTTAACAATTTTGAAATTTGGAGTCAATTTTAAAGACAAAGTATATCTTCTCATTATTTACCCTTAGGATATTTTTCAACAACACATCAGTGTCTAGAATCTACTTCCTTTTAAAAATGATCTGTTCTTGATTTGGTTCTTTATGTGACCTGAAAACTATTTTTTATAATAAAGATTGAAGTATAACATTATTTTTCTATTTTTTTCCATAGGTATTGAACTCTCAATTTATTCCCTTGTACTTTACAGAACTCATGTTTCATATCTGTACGTAAAGAGGAAAAGAGACACTGTGGCTGTCAGATCCTCACCGCTGCTGAGCGTGTGAATCCAATTATGCCGTGCTTTGAGGCACAATAAACAGGCTGCTGTGCAACAGGAATGAGCCCTGAAACACACAAAAAATTCAAACAATTTTATTAAAAAATAAGCAGACAAATCCCCATAATTGCTATGCAAATGAATACTTTGTGCCTGTTCCGTTTTAAGATCAATCTAGAAAATACACTAAAACAATCAGCAGAAAACTTTGTAAAACTCACTAGCCTTAGCATGGTTTATTCCTTCCATGACCTCTGCTATTCTGTCCAGACTTTATGGTGGGTAAGTTATAGCCTAGGGAGGCAGCCAAGAGGAATATATAAGTTTTTCTGTCTCCCTGACTTTCTGTCAAGAGAAGTTGATGTTATTTAAAACACCAAAACAGTCATCTTTAAATCCTGTAAGTTACCATCTAATTTTCAGTTTTTAAGTCCGGATTTTAAAAGGCATATATTTCACATTTTTTAAAGCTTACAAAAGGCTGAGCTTAAATTGCTTAAATGGGATTTGGAGATTATTTGTCTTTGCTATAAATTAGTATGCATTTCCCTGTCACCAACAGCACTGAATGATGCCTCTAAGTGTTTAAGTGAATTTGTTTTGATTTTGATCTGTAGTAGATGCCTACGTCCTATGACCTCGGAAAAGAAAACCAGAAACAAAAATGTGTAGTCTTATTCTATTTCCATTCATACTTATGTACTCAACAACAGAAGTCAAGCAATTTTAGAACTGGTTTAACTTTCCACATATACACAATAGCAACTGTTCAAAAATATCATTACATTCATAGTCTGGAGAAAAAGTAGTAGTATAGCAGGTATGGCAACTTCCCCTACTTACCTGCTCAACCGCCCAAAAAGAAACAAGAGAAGAAAAACCTATTTTACTGTGGTAACTATTACTATCAAGATTATTTCTCCTAATTGTCAATTGTCTATCTAATCAACAGAGAAGCTTTTAACTAGAGCCATTTGCATATTCCAGTTATTAACCAATGTCTTGAATTAACTCGTTTTAATATATTTTAAATTTTTGATTTCTCTGAGTCAAGACAGGGATCCTTGATTACTATAATTTTATTAATATCAAATGTCATCCTAATAATACCAAATTAGCCTGCTGAGATGCACTCATCCCCACCCAGCTAACTAGTCCCAGAACGCCAACAGTCAGTTGAGCGTGTTGTGCCAAAGTTCAGCAATAAATGCACACCGTAACCACTCCCTGGGTGCCTGCCAGGCCTCAATTTATAAAGTATGTTTGCTCAAGAGCAGTTTAAGTCCTTGAGGATGGTAGGTCACACATAGTGGGTCCACCCAATGATCTCAAAGTACAGTAACTTGTAGTTCTCTCTTTTTTTTTTTTTTTTTTTTTGGTTTAAGCAAAATGTCTAAGTTAATTAAACTTGTTGGTGTCAGTCAACAAGAATTTATGACGACTCTACAGGGTACACAGGTGTATTAGGACTTCGAGATAAAGGGAATAAATAGGTGCAGCCAGGCGTTGCTGCTTTTTGCTGTTAGAAGTTAGTCGCTGTCTTACTCACCCCTTAAATGTTTATGAGGCCAAGGCAGTGGTTGTAGGATGGTATTCATGGATTGCAGGAAATGCAGAGGGAACCTTAATCAGAGATAAGCTAGCTGACACAGTCACATAAAGCACAAGGATGCTGCTCATAAATGTTGTCAAAGATGAATTTGGAATGAGTTTTTGTTGCATACGTGGAGGTACTGAACTTCTGAACCCAAGCTAGTTCAAAGTGTCACAGAAGTGAGATAAATCAAATACTGTCATGTTGGTTCTGTTTAAGCAGCAAGCACAAAGCATGCACCTTCCTTTCAAGGTAGAATGGTAAATGCAAACAGAATGTGAAAGAATTTGTTTGCAGTTTTAAAGTGGCACTTGGTTTTATGAATCTCGTAACATTCTAATGACATTTTCCCTGCTATCCTGCAAAATGTTTACTCTTGCATTACTTTCACTCTCTGATATTAGATTCCAGGCTGCATAAATCAATTTCAGACATTCAGAAACCAAGTGTCCTTTTTTCTTTAACTTTTTGTTACAGCTGTATTGAGGTATAACTGACATGCAGTAAACTGTACATATTTAAAGAGTACGGTTTGGTAAGTCTGGACATATGTATACACCCATGAAACCATGACCACCATCAAGATAATGAAAATATCCATCACCCTGAAAGTTTCCTCGTGCCCCTTTGTCATCCCTTCTTTCTGCCTTTCTCCTCCCGAGGCAACCACTGATCTGCTTCATGTCACTACAGATTAGTTTGCCTTTTCTAGAAGTTTATATAAATGTAATCATACAGTGTAAACTCTTTTTGGGTCTGACTTCTTTCACTTAGGATAATTACTATGAGGTTCATCCACGTTGTAGTGTGTATCAATACCTCATTTTTTTTTCTCTTTTTGTTTTCTTAAAACTATTCCACAGTGAGGATATACCCATCAATTGCACATACATTCACCTGTTGATAGATATTTGTGTTGTTTCCAACACTGGGGTACTACAAATAAAGAGAATTCTATTTAGGCAAGTTGTAGTTAGTTTATTTGTCAGAGACTTTTGCTTTATCTCCCCAGCACATATAGATTTTAACCGTTGCTGCTTATGTTTTGAACAGGTGGGGTGGTTAGTGATTCACAGTGCTTTCCCTTCAACTTACCAACTGACTTTCAATGTAGAAAGTGATTATCTTTACCTCAGTTTGAGGCTTTGAAAGGAGGTTAAATGGAGAGAGAAAAGCTTTTTTTTAAAGGTTTCTGTCTTTCTTCTCACAATGATTTTAGTTGGGGCGGAAATATTTCAGAAATCCAACACTTTCCATTGGATCTTAAGACTCATTTTTCCTTTACAAGTATAATATTCTTGCTATTGTGGTTTAGCTCCACTATTGGTGAACCATACTTCTGCTCCTTAGCTTAGAGCCGCAACAACATCTGCTGTTTCTATGTGCTTCAAATAAAAATGGGTTCTGAGACTGATAATCAGAGTCAGCACAGGGGGTTGTGCAGGGTGAGTATTATGATATGACTCTGGGGACATCATTCCCATGGCCGTTTGTGTAAATTGTGCCCCCAAAAGTTCCTGCAATTTACAACCTGCACAACTCTACATGGCAGCCCTGTCTGGTAGAGGAGGATGACTGAGGCAAAAGACACTGAGAAGGATGAACCAGTGGAGGTAGGAAGAAAACAAGGTAAGCATTGTGTCATAGAAATTAAAGATGGAAATATTTTAAGAAGTCTAGAGTGGTTTCTGTTATCAAGGGCAGACATATGAGAATTGCTCTCTTTGAGATATGGACATGTCTCAATATCACTTGTCTAAAAATAGTACGTCTCTTGGTCTCCTATCTTTCTCCAGCTACCACTCCATTTCTCTTGACAAACAAAAGTACTCAAAAGAGTTATTATATTCATCATCTCTATTCTCTTCACCTCCCATTTGCTCCTCAACTCTAGTTAGGCTTTCATCCAACCACTTCAGTGAAACATATCTTATAGAAGTTGCCAATGACCAACAACTTGCTAAGGCTAAATCTCTTGTCTTCACCTTGCTTGATTCCTTCCTCAGCAGCAACCAAGACAGTTAATTATGCTTTCCTTGAAGCACTTCCCTATTTATGCTGATGTCCTTCTACTTCACACTTACTAGCAGTTACTTCCCCACATCCTTTGCTGGCTCTGCTTCAGTGACCAGACCCATCAATATGCTGGAGAACTCCAGAGTTGCCCCTGGCCCTCTTTGCTTTTTCTATGCACACAGTCTTTCCCTAGCTGACCTTATCCACTCCTGTGGATGAAATTCATTCTCTCAGTGTCTCTTTCTTCCTCATACACACACACACACACACACACACACACACACACATGCAATTCTCAAATTTAAATTCCAGATCTCCAGCCAGGATCCCTTACTCGGTCTCAATCTCCAGAGAGGGAGCTTTGGGTTATTTATTGACATATTTCCCATTAGTTTTCTTTCCTTACAATATGGTGTGTGCTCATTCAAAAGGTTTTATAGGAGTGAATTCATTTTAGAAATACCTGTTTGGTACCAATTAAGTGCCAAATACAAGGAAAGCATGTTTTAAATACAGTCAATTAAAATATCTAAAACCAGTGGGAGGACCACTATTTTATCATAATGTTATTTCTTATAATATTTAACCATTTAAAAATGTGCTTTTAATGGAATTTGTCTGGAGAGATTATAGCACAGTGGTTTGGACTTTGGGTGCAAGACTGGCTGAGCTCAACCTGAATCCCCCACAGTGAGCTATATTAGCCCTTTAGAGGGGTGACTGCTGTGTACTACAGTGTTATTTTTCTGTGAACTACACTAGTAATAGTAGCTACTGTGAGTCTTGAATGAGGTAATTACATAAAATACTTAAAACAGTGCCTGGCACATAATAGGAACTACTATTTGCTATTATTTTTATATAAACATAAATTAAAGTTAAATATTTTTCCTTGCAATGAAACACCTCAAAGTCTTATTTTATTGACTTATTTACCTGTTTATTCACATCTTGCCTTTTTATATATCTTTTACGCTACAATGCCACAAATCTGGTATAGTGTCCTAACTTGGCTTGGTTTCTGAAACTTGGCAAACTGTGGAATGTTGCTAATCCTAATTCAAAAGTATTTATAGAGGTGCATTCATTTAAGAACTATGAATTTAGTACCTTTTAAGTACCAAGGATAATGAAGTAGTATTTTAAATACACTCTATTGAAATGTGTAAAACCAATAGGAGGACCCCTGGTGGAGGGGAGGGGGTAGAACTCCATTGACTGAACAGCCAAATCAACCCATGGGACTTCACAGAGAGGTTGCCAACATAATAACTACAGTATCAGTTGCTGGAATGAATTTGGGTTTTTTAAATCTTGCAAATTAATTCCCACATCACAGGGAAATTATTTTGTCTTAATGTTACAGGATTTAAGAACAACAAAACAAAGGAACTGTGACAATGAGAGAGCAGTCTCTAACGAAATGTCATTTTGGTTAATGTGAGAAATCTTGTGCTTAAAAATGGATAGTTTATATTAAAAAGTTAAGAACACATTTTTCAATACTTATTCTAGGCCCAGCATTGTACAAGTTTATTTACAGAATTGCAAAACAGCTCTCTCGAAATTCTAACACATCTAATTAGTAGCAGGTTATGTCTGTCATAAATGGACACAGATTTAGAAAAAAATTATCCATAGAAATTCTACCCACAGAGAAATATTTTCTACAACCACTCAGGATAATAACACCAAATGGCATTGACAAGATAATTATAAAAAATAATTTAAATATCTGAAAATTACATATGCAATTATAGAACAAATAAGGCAGTCACTTAGAAAAAATATAATTTCCATTTCCACATTAGTTCTTCTATCTTTAATATTCTTTCTAGTTATATTTATAACAGATAACTTTAATCTCTACATCTCATAGAAAGTAAAAAGCTCAAAAAGGTTTTATGCAAAAAACTGAGGGCCGGCCCCGTGGCCGAGTGGTTAAGTTCACACGCTCAGCTTCGGCGGCCCAGGGTTTCACTGGTTCAGATCCTGGGTGTGGACATGGCACCGCTCATGGGGCCATGTTGAGGCGGGATCCCACATGCCACAACTAGAAGGACTCACAACTAAAAATATACAACTATGTACTTGGGGGATTGGGGGAGAAAAAGCAGGGGAAAAAAAATAAGAAGATTGGCAACAGTTGTTAGCTCAGGTGCCAATTTCTAAAAACAAAAAAAAACCCTGAAATTTTCTCAGACAGGCAACTGTATTGACTCCTTAAACACATTTTTTTCTTTTTTTAACGGATAGGAACCCATGTAAAATAGGCTATACAGAAGTGCTAAAGAAATTCAACTTGGGAAAATAAATTGAGAATTTAAGGATACTGTTCTTTGCATGACAAAACGAGCTCAGCAGCTGTGCCAAAAAGCAGAAATCTGAATCTTTCCAATTTTCTTCATAATCAAAAAAGAAACTGTCTACCCATCTTTCTGTTTTTAACCATAACTTCTCTAATATGAGGAAAAAGGGAGAATTAGTGAGAATCTATTTATCTACGTTAGTGCAGAAAGCTGACCAAAGTAACTAGTGGACTTCCTCATTATGTGATTTTTCCACATAAGAGAACACCTTATCTGACAGTGCTTTTTTCCTTTAGTCTCATGTTTGCCACTACCAAATCATGTTTTAAAGTGTGACATGACATAAAAGAGTGGCATAAGCTTTCATAACAATACTACATCTTCTATAATAAAAATCTTTACAGAAAGGAAATTTTGTCTGTTAAGAATTAACTTAGTTAATTTTGAGAAAGTTAATCCTAATGTCCCACCAAAATCCTCCTTCCTAAAAGTTCAGCCATTGCCTATGCTGTGATCAGAGGAAACTGAGATGACCTTCCTTAGACACTCAAAGAATATCCCTATGCAAACTAGAGGCTGGCTCCTCAGTGTGGTGCAAGGACTGGCATCACATCAGAATTTCAGGAGCAGAATTTCAGGACACAGCCCAGACCCACTGAGTCAGAATCTGCATCTGAACGAAGTCCCTAGGTAATGTCTACGCATGTTGCATGTTAAATTCTAGAAGACTATTTATTTCCTAATAGTCTTTTTTTCCCCATGGCTAGGAAACTCCAAATCTTTTATCCATTCCTCAAAAGGCCAATTTATTAATATCTCATCTTTCCTACTGATTCCTTCCACTCTGTGTCTTTTTAATAATTTAAAGCCATAAGACAGCAAAATGGACACCATGAGGAACTTTGCCAGTACTAAACAAGAAACGTGGCTCACATATTCATAACAGCTGGCATCTGACCAATTAAAATCCGGATAAGGTAAGTTGATCCATTCCATGACACACACTAAAATATAGCAAAATAAAATTGCTTTTATTACTAGTGCTAATTCTTACCATATTTTCCAAGTAATGTAATCTTCTGTAAGCTTCTGTTTGAAATTAGTTGTTCAACTACATAATTAAATTGGAGATAATTAAATTGACTTCTACAGTAGGGATTTGTAAGAATTAGATGTCATATAGCCAATAGTTTATTACAACGCCTGGAACTTGTCAGTTGCTAAATATGTCGGGCCCTCTTCCTTATATCAGGAATATTTGCAGAGGACGGTACCACGTGATTTTCTTAGTTTTGGCCTGGTGATTAAGGAAGGTGATCAATGCTTTAACTCACCTGAAATTTCTGGTCTGTTGTGACATTCCAGTCCAACTTCTGCTCTTCAGGTAATGGGAGTTCCAATGCCTTTCAACTCAATATCATGTTTCTGTTTAACTAGTCTATGCTATGCTAATGAATTAGTTCTGCCACATTGATAACAGATCCTGATATATAGTTTTGGGGGTAGAAACTTTGCCTAGTTACTTTTATATCCCCATTTCCTTTCTGTAAATGCTCAACATGTTTGATTAACTTTGTTACTTAAAGTGGTAAATTTAACACTTCCTCCTTAATACAAACTGCAAGCTAATTATATTATTTTAGACAAAATTTATAGCTCAAGTGAGTACATCACTGGCCTGGTATTTAAGACACACTAGAAAAAAATCCATGTTGTTCAAGTGTTTTCTTCAGACTCTAACGTTTTCAACTCACAGTAAATAAGACTCTCAGAGGATCTCTCATAGAATCTCATGCCACGGAATAACTTGCTTAGAGGCACAGAGAATGCCCCAGTGAACACCAGGACCTCAGTACCTGAGGATGTAGGTGGATGGAAATGGACTGGTAGGCAGATTCCTTTTCTTGTGATAACTACATTGTCCTTCCCACTGTTTGAAGCAACTCAGTAAATAAGAAGCACCCTTGATTCCTAAGGGATGTCTTGTGGGAGTACAGCTATTTAATAATCTGCATTAAACCAGACTTCACTCTTTTCTGTTGTTCCTTCTAATTTTTTCTTTTATAATAGTTAAGGATAGAAGTGTCAAAAGTCAGTGCAGGCTTATATACTATGTTTACAAACAAAAACTCATATAGAAGAGTCCATGTGGTTAATCATGATCAGAACAACTCCTGAGACTCCAGACTGGAGCACACCCTTCCCTCACTATGCTGAGGAATCACGCTCAGCTTTAACTACTCCTCTGTTTGTTAAACTTATTAATTGCATCTGATACTCACCTGCGTCAGTGGTCATTACTCATTGACTTCTCTGCCCAAACCAGTGTGTCAACTTAAGGTTTTACTATGACAGTGAAGGTCTCCACTGAATTTATGCAAGAGATCATGAGGATAGACTGTGGTTGAGTTGAGTATTACCCACAGCTATTTCTTTAATAGAGTGAGGAAGAGGGGCAAAACGGGAAAAATCTGTGAGGAAGAAAAGTTTGGAAAGCACAAAGAAGCAAACAGAAATACTTTTCCTACAATTTTATTCATCAATTATACCTTAATAAATCTATGAAAAACAAATAAATGCTTTGATTCTGGTAATTCCTCAAAGACTTTTTTGGCCATCTGACCTCTACCAACACATTCTGACTTCAAGGGTATAAAATGGTTGGTAACATTTCTGAGGAAAGTGTGAAGACTGAGAAGTCCACATTTTCTTCTTCTGCTATTAAAAAACCCTGAATTTTTATCAAACTAATCTCTTTATGGGAAGAATAGAAGCTGTTAGTGAGTGGATAAAATACAAGACATTTTAATACTCTTTCTGAGATGAGGGCACCTTAGTGACAAAGCCCTGGGAGGAAAGAGAGGTGGCAGGGGCTGTCCGGATTGGCCAGTGGTAACTAGGAAACAATGCAAATGCACCAGGTGTGGGATCAGGCATTTATGAAGGGAGGTGCCTTCCCCTCATAATGACGAAGGTACCAAATCAAGCAGAATGGACAAAGATAAACTATTTAACCATTATAAACATACTTACCCTGCCTGTCAGGAGGAATATCCAAGGGAGAAGCAGTCTGGCGTGCTATGACATTCATTAAATGTTAAGAGTGCCAGAAAAGTAATTTAAAACCAAACCTACATTATCATTGAATTTAAATCCATTCATTGTTCTATCTGCCTGATTAGAGAAAGATCCAATACAGTTTCCAAATATTGGCTTTGAGATAAGTAGGAAGAGAATTAACACCCAGGGGTGGGTAATGTGATAAAGCAAGCTCTTAGCCAAGAAAGCAAAATGGATGTCTAATTGTAATCCTTAAATTGCTCTTCTCAAATGGCGTGCTTTGACTTGTGACTTTGGTAAGCTCCCCAAACGTTCTCAGGGCTTTACTATGGATGTCTGTCGAATGGGGCAAAAACTTCAAGATTAGTTTAGCACTGTAGTCTTGAGATTAAATCAGTGCCCAGGAGGCTGAAGATACTAGCAAATTACACTGCTTCAATAAAGTTATAGGGATTCAATTTCTTTTACTTCACAGTTAGGCTAAGATAGACATGGAGAGACAGATTAACAGACAAACTCATAGATAGAAGAGATGAATAATCTAATGGTTAAGACATAAGCGGTCTTGTATCCGGCTGCTTGCCTGTGAATTCCAGCTCTATTGCTTCCTTGCTGTGCAAGCTTGTGCAAGATACTTAAACTCTCCTGTCTTGGTTTCCTCATCTGCAAAATAGAGACTACAGAATCTGCTTCACGGGGTTGTCGTGAGTATTAAATGAGATAATGCACACACAGTGTCTAAAATAGTATCACACAAACAGTGAGCGCTCAGTGAATGCTAATTGTTACTATATATTTAAATATGTTTATTGGATAAAAGGCAGTACTACATTGCATTTCTCTATGCTCTTTGGGGCAAGTAAGCCGCCTTTTATGGTGCAGAATCTTTCCCAGAGAGTCCTAAGTTGATCCAACCCTGAAGCCTCATCCGGGCCGGAGCTCCCTGTTGATGGTCATGGGTCTATAAGCTTTGCTAGCCCTCTTAGCTTCAAGAGAGAACCCCACAGAATTATCTCTTGATCACCACATTAGTTGTTTTTTACACTTATATTTTAAATAAAATATTAAATATTTCTTTTTAATTCTCTAATCATTTATGTATTTTTCCTCATGATTTTATTTCAAATTAGTGTAGCTTTAGCCTTGACAATTTGCCTTTAGGGTTTCAGCCTCCCAGAATCTAAACTTTGGCTATCTCTGGGGCCAAATATCTCTTTTAAGTATTGCCCATGCTCTCACCTTTTAATGTATCCTTAAAATTGAAATATTACAATTTATAGGTAGACGTCATACTAGAAAAAATAACCAGATTACCCTGAAGAATTTATGGAACTAGGTCTATAATAACCTTAGGGATGTCATTCTGTCTTTAAGTAACCCAGAAAATGAGAAGCTAGTCTATTTTTGAGAACTGCTGAAGAAGAGGATATCTGTTTCCACCAGTGCTAGGTTTACACGGGTTTAAGGACCATCTGACAACGCTTCTCAGAGGAATGAGAAAAATGCTGAGAATCAGACACTGGTGTGGTCACAGGTACCTCCAAACCTGATTCCCCAAATACTACAGGAGCTGACAGGTGAAGGACAGGGTGAGGGGTGGTGAGGACCTATTCTGAAACCAACCAGATAATTTAAGAAAGTTTCTCTATTTTTGGACATGAATAGGTTAAACTTTCTGTCAATACTGATCAGACTTCTAAAACTTCATAATTTCACTTGAACTATTCAAAAACAATTAATGATTTTTTTCCCCAGAATTTTAAAAGTAAAGTCATCTGGCTAAGTTGCTCCAAAAGTTCCTGCCAAATATTTACAGCTAATATTGAGTAATGTAGTAAATTACACTGCCCTGAATAAAACATAGTTTGGATTGCCTGTTGTGGCAAAGATGATGACTCTCCACCGAAGCCCATTCTTTCCTCAGGCACACAGCTAGACTACATTTCCTAGACTCTCTTGTAGTTGGGTGAGCCATGAGACCACATCTGTACTGGAACATGAGCAGAAGTGACATTTGCTGTTACTGGGCTGGGGATTTTAGAAGTGCAGCTATGCCTGCTCAATGTTCTCTCTCTTTCTGTTGGAGAGAAAGGAGTCCACTAGTGCCAGCATAACCTTGGCAGTTCCATGTTGGAGAGCTTCTGCCAGCCTGGTTTTCCAAATGACTGCATAGAGAAGAGGTTCTCTGAGACATGAATCTTGCCCTGGGCTGACATACGAGTGAGGAATAAGGTCACGCTCTATTTTAGCCATTACATGTTTGGGTCTATTTATTATAGCAGTTTAGCATCAAAGGGTGGCAGAATATGCCACCCTAAAATATGCCACTTTGGCATAAGGATTATTTTGAGGTAAAAGAACTTGAAAAACTGCAGGTGCAAGTAAAGCACTGTGACCTCCCTTTTCTTCCTGAAAGCTGGAGACCAACCTCCAGTGTAGAAGATGCCTTCCTTATCCTGAGAGGAAAGAAACATTCCCACCACCAGAGACCAGGAGTCCAGGCCAAGAGAAGTCTGTACAAACAGACCTAGTTAAAATAAAATGACTCTTATCTTCTTTTAGTCTCCCCATACATTTTAGTTACTTTTCCACAATTGCCTCTCTTTGTTCAACTTAGTATATAAACACCTAGGCCTAGCCACTTCTTTGATCTTCACTTTCCTATTGAGGCGCCCAGGTATCTGTAAAAATCTCTATGCTTTTCTCCTGTTAATTTATCTCATGGCACTTTAATTCTCAGGCCCAGCCAGAGACCATAAGAGAGTGGAGGCAAAGTCTGGCCTTCCCTACAGCATACCTCAACTATTATACACGCCATATTTTACAATTACACACTCTTACTAAAATTACATGGGAGTAGGGTGGCCTAACTTGGTTTAAGTACTTTTTACTTTGTCAAAGGTGCTTTCACATACATTACTGCTTAGGGGGTCTCACAACAAACTTTGAAAAACAATAACAAAATATAAATTTTTTAAAAATAACACTGCAGTAAGATAAAAACTATAAACATATAGTTCAAACTTTGGATATTATGCAATAGAAAATTCCACAAAGCCATTAAAAAAACAAAAAAATTAAACAAAGTTTCAATTTCAAACCCAAGTTGATAATAAATATATTATGAAGATTTATTTCTGTGGTCTTAATTACCAATAAGAGATTGTTATTAACATAATAACTGTCCTTACCTGCTAAAGATGACATATTGATAATGATGCCGCCTTCACCTCCATTTTGCTTACTCATGTAATCCAAACCAAGATAGGTTCCACTGATAACAGACACCTAATCCAGAGGTATAAATGGGAAAAGCAACAGAGCCATTATACTTTACCATATAGTCAGACACCAAAGTTTTTATTGCTATCCCAGACACCTAGGGAGACTTTTGCAAATATTATCAATGAAAGATTTTGAAATGGCTTTTTCTTTTTTTAAAGCTAGTCATTGACCTTCATTTTCTTTTGTTTGTCTGAAGTTGTCTCTGCAACTTTATCGCATCTCTGCAAAACTCTACTTCACTTAGTTGCCCAATCTGAGATTTTATGATTAAGGCTGTATTCCAATAGTGTTTTGTCAGTTTAACTCAATTCTTTGCATCTTTAAGAATTCTATACATCCTTCTTCTTTTCTAAATATTGCGTACAAAATTTATTTACCCTTCTTAGCATATGGTTCTTAGGTCCAGGTATTCCACATTCATCTGGTCTGTTTAATTATCCTGGCTTTTGGAATATATAATAGTGGATACTCTGAATTTCCTACACAGTTTTCATTGCCTTCTTTTTTCTCTCTAATAAAAATTTTACTTTGCATTTGTATCTACCTCTTCCCTACGTAATACATAGAAAGGTGGTCTCCCCAACTTTAGTATAGACATTGAATTAATCTAATTCAGTCATGGAAATCTCATTCTCCTCACCAGTGACTGGTTTAGGAGCTAGCATGTGACCCATTTCAGGCCAGTGAGACCTAAGGAGCAGTCAGCTGGTGGGGTCCGGGTTGGGTGGGGTGGTAGAGGAGGATGCTGCTGAGAAAATTTTGTTTACTCTTAAGAAAACCAGGAAGAAATGATTACATTAGTCCCTTTTCATTGCTTTGTATGGGTATGATGGCTGGAACGAACTGTTATATTGCTAGCATCCTAAGATGAAACCATCAAGAAGGATGGCACGTGGGAGAGATGAAAAGAAACTGGGTCCTGACAATGGTATCACTGAATTTTCGTGTCAAGCAATCCTGAACTCTGTGTTGTGTGAGATCACATAACCAGTTTACCCAGTTTGAGTGGGGCAGTTTCTGATACTTAGACATTTGGTCTTCAATAATGTCTGTCACCTAATTTTGTTCATCATCCCTGCAGCTGTCCTTTTGATGGTTTACTCTCCTTCACTATGCACCTCTACATGTAGGCACCTTTTCTGTTTCATTCTAACATTTAAGAATTCATCACTACCAAAAAGAACTTGTGATATGAAACATATTTGAAAACTTTTTTCCATTTTAGATTTAAGAACTCTTCTCCCTTCCAACTCAGACTTTTAAAAGGTGAAAATTTCCTTCTGACTTTTTACCTTAATTCCCACTTCTCTCATTCTTTACAATACTGCAAAGAAACTGATACAATAGATAATGAGTCTGAAACTGAGGGCACACATTGGTGTTTACCTTCTTTTTATTTGAAAAAGTCCTTTTGGAGTTTTCTTGACAAACATTCAGAGTTGCCTCCCTACCTAATAGTAGTTCTAGAACAAAAAAGTAAATTGAAGATTCTATTCACTTGAAGCCATGTGTCAGTTTGATATTAACGAGGCTTAGGGAGAATGAGTAAAATCTCCACATGATTCCCTTTAAAAAGGAGAAACAAAACATTAATGGTTTATATAAGAAGGTAAAAATGGAGATGGCTGAAATTACCGAAGTCAGTCAGATTCTGTTAGTTTCTGCCCAAGTCTCCAGCATGTCTGAACAGAATTTCTGTTTATGCATATTGGCGCTATGCTTTTATTCTCAGGTATTTACAGCTTTGCTGACACCCGCTTTTATGTTTTCAACATCTACAAGATGAAGCCAAATAGAAAATTTGGGAATGTTTATTTTTTTTTAAAAGCACAATTTATTTCCAGGTCTTTGGTGAGGAGGACAAGGGATTATTTTCCCATCTATTATCAGATTAAGAACTGAATAACTTTTCAAATGAAAAAGTTCTTTGGCTAAATCTACAAGACAAGGGCTAATGCTTTGGCTCTACATACATGATTTCCTTTACTATAACAATATCTTCTTTATCCCAGATTGTACATTAAAGGAAGTGTTAGAAAACCACAGATAAAGTGTTTCCTGTTAATATTCTAAACATATGTTTTGTCTTTTGGAAATGTTTACATATTTTATCGATTGGGTCATTATAATATCAAGCATCCAGGGAAAAAAAGAAATGAAAATCATAGACATGTTCTAGCTACAAAGACAAAATAGCTGGAATATATAGTATTATTTTAGCCCATTTTGTGAAAGTAGTTAAAATTTTGTACTTGATTCTCAAAGAAAAGAAAATCTTATGTCTAATTTCACATAGAATAAAAACTCAATTATTGACAAAATGATCTAATTAACACGTGTACTCAATATTTTGGTTATGAAGAGACAACTTTTATGTTATACTGAAATTGTAATTATGTTGTATTCTAAATATTAAATTATTTTTCATTAATTATTCTACAATTAATTATTATAATTATAATTATAATTAGTTAACTTAAAAAACACTCTCTTAAATTCCCTTACGCTGGGAATAATTCTCCAGTAATAAAGATAAATGGACAAATGGTAATAGCTTACTTAACTCTTTTTATCATGCATCGTCTTCCTATAACATATGTATACATACAAATATGTATGTATGCTCCTATAACATATACAGATAACGTGTGTGTGTGTGTGTGTGTGTGTACATTTGCTACTGAAAATTCCTAATATGTCATTTTCCTTATCTCCCTCCACTCTGGGATTCCTTTTAAGGTTATTCATGGTTCTTGTGCTACACTGTAATTTTTTAAATTCTGTTATCCAAATCGTGAAACTTTGCTTTTCAGGTTTCTTGTCTTTCCTCCAGACCAGTTGTCAAGGAATAATAATATAGATGACCATTTTTTCTGACATCCTTTTTTATCTTTTACTTTTTCATGTGAAAATTTTTTCCATTTGTGCTTATTTTGAGGGTTCATATTATTGTCTTCCCTCTTTCAGAAGCTACTTATAATTTAGCAAGTTCTGCCTGACTATATTAGTTCAACGGGATCTTTAGATATCATAGAGTCCCAATAACAGAAAGTAGTTACTAATTTAACATGTAATCAACATCCTTGGGAGCCAAGAAAAGGGAGTCCATTTGACAATAACTTTTCTATCCATGTTCTCAACTCTTCAATTAGAGGAAGAGTAGGACACAGAAATCCACCTCACACAGAAATGAGATGGTGACAGTGAAGAATGTGTAGGTTTTTATACTCTGGGGGGGATATGCAATATATTGAGTGAATATTATGTAGTAGTGCTGTGCTGGATGCTGCATACAAATTATGGTTTATTTAAGCTTAATCATTCTTAGCGGTAAGGAGATTACATTCCTTCTTTCACAAACTGGGAAATTCATGATCAGAGAAATGAAATAAAAGTTCATGAATTCTAAATTCAGGACTGAAATCTAGTTTTGACTAGTTCTAAACGCATATCCTTTACAATACGAATCTTTAGTCAATCGTTGTATTTCTGAGCTGTTTAATTTTTATTTGAATATACTAAGGGATTCAATATACATTAGTTATATGCCCAAGTTAGATTATAAATCCCACTCGGCTGGGGATGAGTCATTTGTGTTAATTAAATCTTCAAAATGTAAAAGAAGTACATTACAGAATGGCCTTATCAATATTCAAAGTTAAGTCTAGCCTTGCCCAATTGCCACAGTAACCTTTGATAGTTATACAAAGACTCATTCTTTCCTGAACATTCTTTGTGAGCTCTGAGCAGCTATAAATAAGGCTGCTGCGGGTGGCTCCGGACTACGGAGGAAGCAAAGAACAGCCTAATGGAAACAAAAGCCTGGGAAGAGGTTTAATGTCTCTCTTGCGTGGGAAGAGTGGTGAGTTCTGCTGAGTGAAGAATAAGGAACGGGTAGGTCTGGTAAGGAGCAAAAGTGGAAGGACAGATGATACTGTTTAGCAACACTGATGTATTAGGAAATCAGCCAAACATTGTATTAAAACACAAAAATGAATATCCATGTATGAAAAATATCACAGAATGAGAGTTTATTTATACAATAAATATTAATTAAACATCTACTGTGTACACAAAACAATAATTTTCTGCCTTGGAAGAGCCTATAGTATACTAGCATAAATTACACATGCATAAAAATAATTCTAATAAAATTTAAAAATTGGTAAGCCCTCTGAGAATGGTATAAATATGTTCAATAAGATGTCAGAAGAGGCAGAGATACGGGGTGAGGTTCTTTAACTAAGTGGTTACTCTCTGACAGGACCAGGAACATGGAAAAACATGCACAAGAACACATGTGCAATGTATAATGAAGCAAAGTACATACAGAGCAGAGTCTAAAATTTTTTTATATGAACCACACACAAATATTTGCATTATCCTAACAGAGATAATCAAGTTGGAAGGACGATGATTGGTCAGACTCTAATCTACTCTTGCAATAGGTGTCGTAGGTAGAAGGGGAAGTAACATGCTTTTAAGTTATATATGAGTAACAAAGGTTATATCTTATTGTCTCTACATAAAATTAAATAAATGCCATCAGTCCCTGGAGTTAAGCTAAGGAGTGACCTATGTCAGCAGAGTCCAAAGAAAAATAAAGGTCAGTTAAATTTCAATGAGGAAGGATCTAGGAGAGTGAGTTGTAATCAAAGCAGCCAAATAAAATTCCCCTGGTCTTCCAGAAATTTCTATTTGCAGATAATGTAGGAACTTTCCAACTTGGAGCAGGTGTTTATTCATCCAGGCTATATGAAAGCAAACATGCCCTCTCAGCTGGATGAAGACTGATAATTAAAATCCTATTGGCTTTGTAATAATCTCTTCATTATTTTTCACATTTCTTTATACTAAATCTAATCATTGCACATTGTTTTCTTACATCTGATTCCTCAGGAAAGACACAGTCAATGTCAATTATAAATACATTGAATATTAGAACTTTATACCCTAGTGACTTTTATCTGTAAAATATCTGTAGATATCACTGATGAAACTATTAAAAGTATCAGTAGTGATACTGTAGGCAGAAAGCGTCTGTGTAATTTGTTCTTTTTCAATAGCATAGTTTGATTAAAAAAATTCTTGCCACTTTATGTGGTTTTGGAGAGTGGCATAAGTTTATAAAAACATATTCTTAAAAATTCCTGAAGCTCCCAATTGGTTGTATATTCAATTTTTTTTGTTTTATCTGGCAGCCAGAGGATGCAATGAAATATGGTTCATAATAAGTTAGGGGTAACCACCAAAGATTAAATATAAAATGTACAGTTTTCTTACCAGCAGAAGAAAATTAAAGCTATCCAATAGAATTTAAGAAAGGAATGTCAAAAGGACAAAAACAAAAAGAGAACTTAGTAAATATAAAATATGAACTAAAGTGGAAGAAATAAATCCTAATAGAAGAGTAAAAATAAATATAAGTGGCTTAAATTCACAAATATAAAAAACAGATGTTTACAGATGTGATTTAAGAAATAAGATCTCACACTACACCACCAGCAAGAGATAAATTTAACCTAAAAAGTTACTTACATTTTCAAAATAAAGTAATAAAAAAACATACGCCTAGGTAAATGTGAACCAAAAGAAAACATGGCTACCAATTTCATATATACGTGGAAATACAGAATGGATCAAAAACATTACAGGTTGCAAATTAGGTACAACTTAAAAAAAAATCAAAGACCAATAAATTATAATCACCAGCAATTTATGCTCCAAATATTGTAGGTTTATAATATAGAGTACACACTGACAGAATTACTGAACAAGGTAGGCAAATTAACATTTGCCATTTGAGATGTGATTGCCTTCTGTTCAAAAACTGACAGATCAAGGAGATAAAAGTAAGCAAAGAAATAATTGACATTCAAACCAAATAGGAATATTGTAAGAAAATTGTAAGCTATGTTCATTTATAAGCAGAGAGACACAAATATAAAATTAAATTAGGTTTTAACTAAGCAAATTCAATGGTGTATTAAACATTGATATACCATGATAAAGTGATTTAGCCAAGCCATGTAAGTATGTTTCACAGTCAGAAAATATTTCATTTGATTTCACTATATTACTAGCCCAATGTAGAAGAAAATCATAGAATTGTCTCAACTGAGGAAAAGCAGTTATCAGGTTTCTCTAAACTAACACACACACACGTCTGTGCTCACACACTTCTCTCAGAAAGATTTTGAGGGAAACTTGACGAATAGGTTTTAAAGTTTTTGAAATATGATATCCAGGAATACTTGAGACAAATCTCAAAAAGAACTGGAAGGAGAGTGTGTGTATTGGTAAGAGAATTTTAGGTACCTGTCAAGTTTAGGGAGCAACTTTGTACCCTTATCAAAGCGGTGCTTAAAGATTCAGCTCTTTTGTGAGGTAATGTAATTCTTATTACTTCCATCAAGTTACTACAGTTAAGTAATTACTCTTGAGAATGTCAATTCAGGTCAAACATTTATTGAGTAAGCACTGTCTTCAAGAGAACTGTGTCGATTACTGAGAGGGGAACAAAGGAGAACAGAACACAGTTCCTGTTTCTGAGGAGTTTATAATATCCTAGGAGAATATCATGAAGGGGGAGGGGCACTCCCTGTATGTTTATACACACACAGTGGTCCCTCTGTACTTTATACATGCCTGTAAGGTAAGAATGAACTTACCATGGGAAGGGTGACCCCATGCACAGCCCAGCTCTGACATTTTGCTTTAGCTAAGGATTGAGTTTTACTAAATCCCGTTATCTTGAGTCAAGTGTGTTTACAAAATGAGATAACCAACAAACTTGGGATACAATGGATAAAACAGAAATTTTATTTCCTAATTGTACATTTTTACAATTTAAGTAAGAGCTAAAGAGTCATCAAACATTGTGGAAATTACACACACACACACACACACATCAACTGTCAGGATAAAAATCCTAATAATTACAAAGTCCAACAGTTACTTTAGCCTTGGTTGTCTGCTGTATTCCTGGAATTAAAGTACAATTTATTTTTTTAAATAAACAAGCCAGGGGTTGGCAAACATTTTCTGTAAAGGGCCGGATGGTAAGTCTTTTAGGCATTGCATATCATAGCGTTTCTGTCACAATTATTCAACTCTGCTGTTGCAGCATGAAATTAGCCAGAGACAATATGTAAATGAATGACTGTAGCTGTGTTCCAATAAAGCTTTATTGACACTGAAATTTAACTTTTGTATACAGTCATGTGCTGTATAACAATGTTTCAGTCAATGGTGGATCATGTCTACGACAGTGGTCTGGTAAGATTAGTACCATATAGCCTAAGTGTGTGGTAGGCTGTATCATCCAGATTTGTATAAGTACACTCTATGATGTTCACACAACAATGAAATTGCCTAACAATGCATTTCTCAGAGGTATCCCTGTCACTGAGCAACACAACTGTATTCATATATCTCATCTTATTAACTTTGTTCAAGCACTTAAAAATGTAAAACCCATTTTTAGCTTGCAGGTCATACAAAAGCAGATGGTGGGCTAGTTTGGCCTGTAGGCCATAGTTGGCCAACTCTAAAGTTATGCAATAAACTATTTTTTTCATATTGTCTTTCAGTATTTTAAGATAGATTTATCTTCATAATTAAAAGTCTTGAATGTCTTCCTATTTGAAAACAGAAATGCTTTTTTTCTAGCTTCCTGTAACTTCCCTTTTTCTATATTGTTGGTCACTGTAGTGTTTTCATGAATCTAAGAAACTTTTTCCTTTAAAGATATCATATTATTAAACAATTTTAAGCAATAAACAGAGCTAAGATAGCTTACCAAATTAATTTGCAGGGTTTTTTCCCAGTTTTTCTCATTATTCACTCCAGCATTATTGACCAAAATGTCCAGTCTTCCAAAGTGGTCTACAACTTTTCTAAAAGTATCTAATTAAAAAAAAAGGACATTATAGACACATTCATATTTTCTACGTATACATTTAAATCATATCCTAGGCCCCAAAATGAGTTTTTATTTATCCAGTCTCATAGTGAAAATCACACTCTTAGACTGTGACTTCATGCCCTGCTTCTCCAAGTGTGTTTTGTGAGGAGCAGCATCAACCAGCAGTACCTGGAAGCTTGTTAGAGACGGAGAATCTGTGGCCACCCCAGACCTACTGAATCAGAATCTTAACTTTAACAAGATCTGTAGATGATTTGTATGCACATTAAAGTTTCATAAGCAGTAGCTTAACAGAGTAAGCTTTGGAGAACTGAGCATCCTAAGCTAAGAGCTCTTGCAAGTCTGCTTGGGCAGCCAACATCTCTCTGTCTAAGAAGTTACTGAAACTCTGTGGCTTAGACTATGACAAACATCCTTTTTTTAATGAGCCCTTGATAAAGTGTTATATTAAACACAGTCTTCTTGTGTATTCCATTATGACCATTTCAGGGAGTTTTGATATCCTAGTAAATAAAAGCGTACTTTTCATTCAGTTGATTTTATTTGATTACTGCAATTTTAATGTTTACTATTTCATTATCTTTCTATTATTACTACTCTATATACCTAGTTTGTATAAAAACTATGTTCACAGGGTAAAGGTTGCATAGATTCTGAGGCCTGAAGGTCACTCATTACATTGTCCAACCACATATCCAGTCCTTGCAAATCCTTCTTAGCCAGTTCATAGTGGGCTTTACCATTTTTGTATTGAGAAACATTATTTCTCAGAGCAGACTTTCACACAGTTCTTTTGATTTAAACGTGCTTCCCTGGGTCTTTGAACCATTGGTTCTAGTTCTATTCCTTGAGACTTTAGATAACAATTGTGGTTGTTTTTCCAAATGAGACAAACGTGTTCTCAGGTTTGGGGCCAACATATGAATTCCTTGAAAAAAGCAGATCCACGCTAACTTTATCTTGATTGATGTAAAATCATAGAATTATTAACGATTGCTAGACATAGTGAGAAGGGCATGGATTAATCAGTTCCCAAATGCATAAATTACTATGCAAGTTAATTGCCAAAATAATGCCAAGGCTTTCTAAAATATACCCTTCACACATCCTTTCCCATACTGGAATGGAAAACAACAAAATAAAAACTGTTTACTTTTTCATGGAATTTTTAAACTGCTTTTTAAGATCTCAAATTGATTCCAGAAAAGGTCCTCCAGTAGAAAACATCTAAGGAATACTATTTGGGTTTTTTTTGCATTCCATCCTAAGTATGTTCTACTCGTCAGAACTCATACCTTATAGGAAATTAGATTGTTAAGTATGCATGTCTAATTGCTTCTTTAATTTTCTTTCCTCTTTCTGGTCTCCACTGCATTCCTTCTACTCTGCCCTTACCAATATATAACACACCATCTTCTTTCTGACATAAACTGAATTCTGGGCTCAAGCGACTAACAATCCAGCTCTTGCTGACATTTATACGCTGTGGTACTCTTTATAATTTACCTAAACTCTCTGTGTTGCATTTTTTTCATTTGTAAAATGAGTTATGTCTAGATTAGCTCCAAGAACCTTTTCACCTCTGTATTTTTATTGATTTCAATGAAGTCTCCCTTGGCCACATGTCTAAATAGCTGAAAAAGCTGCAGGCAGCATTAAATCCTGAAATTGGAAGAGTCAAGGCTGTGATTTCCTTGAATGCAAATAAAGGCTGATGTCCAGACAACATGTGGATTTCTCATGACCAACATGAGAAATGAGTGACCTTCTTGTGGTCACTCATTATGTGTCTGAGTTTCTTCCTCCATAATCATTTATCCTTAAGGAATGTGTTTACAGCCAAGGTACTAATTTTAAACACTGGAAAGCAAAACAAGGTTAAATGCCACATATGAAACTATATAAATTCAGACAGAAACAGCTTTCAGATGATCTATACTGTTCCCTACTCTATCAGCATGGATGTGGAGATTTGAAATGACTCTACCCTTGATCCAAAATATCATGTGCAATCAACAAAACTTTATCCTCTGGCAAAAATCTGTGTTTACAGATCTCTTCTACTCGTGCTTGTAATCCATATTATAGGTCTTTATTAGCATTTTCAGATTTTAATTACATAACTTCCTTTAAAATAATTTCCCTTAACAGGAGGGTAACACTGCCTTCTAACATACAACTCATTTTTCACTCTTTTACAGAATATCCCAACATTTTCAAAGAAATTCACACTTTAGTGTTCCTTTAAGAAAAGGAGTACTAGAGTGACTCTTATGGAAGTTTTTTGGTCCCTTGATTAAAGATGTGCCTAACAATTTATTCAGTCTTTCAATAAAATTTTGTTAAATACAATTATTTTATTTTTCAATTTTTTTCCCAGAAAAAAAGGCATTTTTTTGGGTCTCAGACCAAATCTGTTTATTGTCTACACCAATATTGTCCCTGATATTTCAAAAGTAGATTGGTCTATTTTAGTGGAGTAGACGGAAACAGGAAAGCATTGGGGAAAGTCTGATAGAAACTTTTCTTCTATAATTCTAACGCTGCAGTACAGTTATTATTTTTAAAGTACTATCTCACAGGGGAAAAGCCAGAGAGAACATCTGGTTAAAAGCATCTAGCCTATCTGTGATGATGATCCTTGATCTTGCATTCTAGTATGTTTAAAAGAGAAACAAGGTCACATTTGATTGTCATCCAACTCTGTGTCTTCCAGCTTTCCGGGGGAAGCTGTTTGCCACAGTCTTTCAGCCTACTTTTAACTTTGCAAGTTCCATCTGCAATTTCAATCATTTAGTAATTACTGTAGCAGCACTGTCTTTGAATACACAAAGGAATTTTGATTACATTAAGTGCTGCCCAATGACTAAAATAAAAGAATTTCTCAAGCAGTCTTGGCTTTTCCCCCCTTAGTTTTTGTGGCTATTGGGATGTCAGTAGGAAACATAACAGTCCGAACTATCTTTTGGAGCTGAGAGGCAGCTGCTCTCCAGGAGGTAGCCCAGCTGCCTGCACCGGGGCTGGCTGGCCGGCCCGGGCTGCCTTCAGGTTGTTGCTTGCTCAGGACGTGTTCCACGTTGATGGATTGATTCCCCTCTCTTACCTCTCAGTTGTTCCTGGTTAGCCACATCACACTGGATGAATAAAGTCTTCTGAGGTTCAAACTGTTCATCCAGCGCAGCTTTACACTTTACACCTGCTTCAAGATTGCAATCGACCAGCGCTACCTATAGACAAGAGGAGAGGAATCGAGGTCCCGCGCAGCTCGTGAAACAGACAGACGAACAGTAAATAAACAACAAGACGCTCCTCTCTTGAACCTGAAATTCGGCAATTAAAGTTCGGGTTCTCTCCCAGCCGCTTTCGAGGTCTGTTCGAAAGCGTAAGCCTTAGCAGGTTTTGGAAGAGGCAAGGTGGGCATTTCGAGCACATCCTCCCCGTCTCCCCGGGAGCCCCTCCGCTAGCGGGGCGAGTCTGGGGTGGGCAGACAAGTTTCTGCGGTCCGCTCCGCGCTTACCTTGGCGCCCTTGTGCAGCAGCTCCTCTGCAAAGGCCCTGCCGATGCCCTGCGCCGCGCCGGTCACCAGCGCCACTTTGCCGTTCACGTGCATGGTGTGGCCGCTGCTCGGGCGGTGGGCGAGCTCGGCGTCTCCGCGCGGCCGCAGCTTTTATGGCCCCCTGCGCGCGCGCGGGCAGCCCAGCTGGGCGCCCTCCTGCCAGTGGGCGGGGATGAAACTGTCAAGCCCGCGCCGGGGAACCCACGACTGTGTCACCTGGCTCGAGCGCTCCCCGGCGCCAAGCTTCGCGATCTTTGCCTTCCTGACTCGCAGCCGACTTCTGGCTGCGTGACTTGTGGGGAGCTGGCAGGAAAAGCAAAAAGGTTATTTCTAAAACAGATTTCCCTTCAGTGCGCTAAAGACCACCCTGATCAGAGGAGGGCGGAGGAGGTACTCGGAGCTTGAATTCCTTCTCCCGCCCCGCAAGTCCTCCCCTCCCACCCGTCAAAAAAACCAAACAAACAAAAAAAGAGAATTTTAGGGATGTTGCTCTTTTGCAATCTAAGTTTTTGTCTCAATTCCCATCTCGTGGCCACTGGGGTGGGGGATGAAGGGAGTGGACGTAAGTAACACCATTGTTTTTTGCTTAGTTGTGTTGTTGACAAACTTGTACAGATATTAGAGATAAATGAACTGTGCTTTGGCTGGAAACCCCTGAATCATATCATTTCAAGGCTGGGACTTGAGGAATCTCGTTGGCACTTATGTTTCAGATCAGTGTCAATTGTGTGTCATCTTGAGAGCGCCCCGCAGGAACTCTCATCATTTACTTGCATAGGACTTCCAGAGTCGCTGTTTCCCTGGTGAATTATTGGTTCAATGGAATGCCTACTCACTGAATCATATTAGCTTTAGAAGCTCCAAGTTAAGCGTGGCAAGAAGTTCCCTGTTTTTCAGGAACTTGAGTACAAGCTGTGTGCTGAGATGCGTTCAGTCAGGGCTATTCCGCTGACCTAGTCTTTTTTTTCTTTCTTTCTTTCATGTTATCACCCGCAGGCTTCAATTTTAATTCTGTAAGCGTAATACTTGGTTGGCATTTATTTTCATGAACAAAGAAATCTAAGCACTCGGGGAGATGGAAGTCAGGCAAAAGGCTTAAACTAAGAGCAGAATGAATCCTTTGTGCCCTTTGCTGCTTACAGAAGGAGACGGGGGAAGGTGACCGGGTCAGCAAGGCAAGCCTGTTCAGGGAGCCGGGGTAAAATATATGCTGTCAGTAAGCTACTGAAGCAGAAGTCTTCAAAGTTGATTTAAAATTGTGTCTTGAAAAAGTGTTGAGAAATTAAGATAGGGAGAGAGGTTTATATTATATCAAGATAATTAAAATCATAATGTGGTAAATTGAGGGATCATATTAAAAGAGAACAGCAGAAGACAAAAAAGAAAAAGAGGAAACAAACAAAAACCCAACACCTCTAACGGCAGCACTGAACACAGAAGAAGAAAAGGAACTTTTTTTTAATCAGGAAAGAACTAACAAAAGCGGAGAAGGAACCACTGGAGTGACAGGGGACCATGTTGGGAGAGCAAAGCATTGCAGTGCATATGTGGAAAAGCCATTTCAAGAACAAAGGGGTGGTTAATAATGGAAAGTGCTCTGACAAGCACAAGGAAATGCAGGATTTCTGGTTACTTTTAATTTTTCAGGACAATAATTAGTGTGAGTAAATTTAGGAGGCACAGAAAACAAATGGCTGAAATATAAGGAGAAAAATGGCTGGTGAGACGATATGTATGGCAGGAGTTTGAGACCAACATTACATGTAAAGAAGTAGATTGGACAGTAGTTGGAAAGATTAGAAGGCAAAGAAGTTTTTCTTTTAAGAAAGAACGGATTCAGCTTGAAAGGCCAAGAGCCAATAAGAGTGAGACTAGAACAGGAAGTGTCCTGGGGGTGAGCAGGGGAGAGATAAGGGCCCCAGCTTTGAATTCAGACAAACTGTTTGGATCTTGTGTCCTCTTCTGACCAGTGGTGTGACCTTGGACAAGTTGCTTCAGTTCTCTGTGCCTCAGATTCCTTATTAGTAAAGTAGCAGTTCCTACAAGAATTTGATGAAAATTAAATTAGGTAATGCTTATAAAGCACTATTACAGTGCCTGGCGCAAAGTAATAATGCATATTCATTTTAACTAATAACTTCTGGATTATTAATAAATAATATATGTGAGATAGAGGAAAATGTGAGAAGCAGTTTTTTTAGTACGTGGGAAGGGCTGGGATCTAGGGCACAGTTCGTACCCCTTCACCCCTTCCTTTCTTCGTTTCCACTGCCACTGTCTTGTTGGAACCCTGATACTTTCTCCTGTGAAAGTAACAGCAGTTTGCCTTCTGAATTATCTCTTAGCCCTTAAATTTCTTATACCGATTCAGTTTTCACACGTCTCCCAGTAAAGTTCTAAAACATAGCTCTGATCATGTTCAGAAGTTCTCATTTTTAAAATCCTTAAATATCTACGCTGCAGGGCATCACATAGGAGGCGATCCCTGCCCCGTCTCTTTCTGTGGCCCCTCTTTACACTCCAGGCAGCCGCGCTGGTTCAAACCTAGCCCACTCTCCAAACCTCAGGCCTTTGCGAAACAATATCTGCTCACTACATGTACTTCCCCTCCCACTTTCTTCATCCATCTTCCAACTCAGCCACGAAAACTCTACCGTGGAAACACCAATCACATTATTCTAATTGCTTTACTATTTTTGAGTGTCTTCAAGGAAAACCGTCTTTTTCTCTGAACGTCTCCAACATCAGCAAAGGGCCACTCAAAATGGGTGCTTGACATGCTCAATGAAGAAAAGTACAGATAAACATGAGATATGTGCTCCGGAGAAGATGGAAAATTTGAACGTGATGGTGACATTTCCCATAAACTGTGATTAACTTTTGTTTATTTATTTATTTATTTTTGTGAGAAAGATTGTCACTGAGCTAACATCTGTGCCCATCTTCTTCTGTTTCATATGAGATGCCACCACAGCGTGGCTTGAAGAGCAGTGCTGGGTCCGCACCCAGGATCTGAACCTGCGAACCTGGGGCCGTCAAAGGGGAGTGCATGAACTTAGCCACTATGCCGTGGGCCAGCCCCTGTGATTACCTTTTTACACAACTTAAAAGTAAGCCTGGAAAGATACATTGGTAGGATATTTTTGAATAAGAATGTTTTCATATTTTATCATGTTTTATCTTAAATGTACATTTCAACTTAAAAATATCTACAGGATATTATATATAGTATATTCTAAAACCAAAAAAGCACTCTTTACCCAGTAAACACATCCCCACTCCTCTGTGGTTTACATTTGTGGATTTACATTTCTCAGCTTCTATAGCATTATTTAGCTTTATTTACATTAGCTATATAATTCTATTGTCAGTATAATTTGAATAATTAATAACATAATTCTTAGCTAAAACTAAGTTAAATCTGAAACAATCATTGATATAATTTTGTGAAAGCATTCCTATTTATAGGTTATATTTTATTTAGTTTTTTGAACAAAATTCTCTTGAAAACAAAACACGATGCAAAATTAAGTAACAATCAATTAAACGGGATGATGTTGCCTTTAATGCAATTGCAGGTATTGGATATTGAACATTTACTCAGGGGTAGGCGTCCCGTAAAGGCTAAAAGCACAGCCTCTGGAATCAGACTGCCTGGGTCTGAATTCAGCTCCACCACCTACTAGCTGTGTGAGCTTGAGCAAGTTACTTAACTTCTCTGAGTCTCAGCTTCCTCCTCAGTTAAATGAGGATGGTAATAGTACCTACTTCATAAAGTTGTTGTGAAGACTCTACTGAGTTAAATAAATTCAAGTCAAGTGCTTAAACCTGTGCCTGGTACACAGCAAGTGTTAGATAAATGCTATTATCACTAAGCACTATACAGGTATAATTGCATTTATTATTTACAACCAAACTGTGAGGTAGTTATTATTGTAGTCATTTTACAAATGAGGAAAACAGGTTTGGGGAGGGTACGGAATTTGGCCAAGGTCACTTATCTAGAAATTGAAGGAGGTGGCTTTGACTCAAGGTGTGGCTGACTCCTCAATGATACTTTTTTTTTTAATCAAACTTTTTATTTTGAGATAATTGTAACTGAGCAGTACTTTTGGCCGTGATTGAATAGTGATTTCTGTAAGAAAAATAAGTTAAAAATAGACGGAAATTCAAATCAGAATCCCTTGACCAAACATATATTTTCATACACACACCAGTCTTTGTTGGCTCAGTTCTGACCTGTTAGGACAGGCCAGTCCTAACTTGATTTTCCTTCATCCCGTGCCCAGGGTGAGCACAGACATCCCAAGATGCACCTCATCACAGGCTCCAGCTTAGACAGAGGCAGATAGTCACCTGACAGATATGTGTTTAACTTTTAAATGATCATATATAAATCAATAAAGAAATGGGCTTTCCTTTATTGAAACCAAAAGGTCCTGCTGAAATAAGGCTGTTTCTGCTAATATTGGGGTCAAGGATTCTTGTCTTGGCTTTGCCTCTGCAGGCTACAATCGAGTAGCTGACTGTTTTTGTGTATCTGCTGTGTTCTTGTTCTTTTGTATATTATCTCACTGAATCTGTTTACCAATCTTGCAATGTAAATATTTTTAATTTTGCTTTACAGATGAAGAAACTGAGGCTCATGGAAGAGAAGTGACCTGTCCCTAGGTCACACTCTGAAATTTAGCAACAAACCAGCATTCAAACCCAAGTTGCATAGCTCCAAAGCCTTTGCTCTTTCCACCACATCCAGCTTTCTTCCACAAATCTGTGTTCAAGCACAGACTCTTCCTGTTTGCTGATTGTGTAATCTTGGGCTGGTTAATAAACCTCTGTGGTCTGAGTTTCCTGAGCTGTTAAGTGGGGAATCAGCTGACATTCTATGAAGCACTCAGTACAGTGCCTGGCACATATTTGGTGATCAGTGAATTATTATTATTAGGTTCTTTCTTAATGTTCACATTTATTTCTAGATTTAGAGATAAAGACTTGGTTAAAAATAGAAAAACATGATGATAAGGATAGATTTTCAGCTCCAGAATACAGATGAGCTCTTTCTAACTTTCATAGTGTATTAGTTGGCCAGGGCTAACAACAGGAATTTATTTTTTCTCAGTTCTGGAGACCAGAAGTCCAAGATCAAGATGTTGGCAGGATTAGTTTCTCCTGAGGCCTCTCTCCTTGGCTTGCAGATAGCCACCTTCTCCCTGTGTCCTCACCTGGTCTTTCCTCTTTGCATGATCCCGTGGTGTCCCCCCTTCAAATTCCCTTGTCTTATGAGGACACCAGTCAAATTGGATTAGGGCCCACCCTAATGGCCTCGTTTTAACTTCATCACATCTTTAAAGGCCCTTTCTCCAGACACAGTCACATTCTGACGTGCTGGGGTTTAGGGCTTCAACAGATATATTGTGGGGAGGGAGCACAATTCAGCCCATAGCAGATTGGTTTTCCAATTTGGAAATGGAAGTCTGTTTATTGACTAAACTATATTGGGGAATCTTGTAGATGCGTTAAGGATGGAGCCAGTCTTGTGACATGCAATTGACAAGGCATCACATATACTCATGAATGGTAAGACCTGGAAGGCAGGGGAAATGGGAGAAGAATGATCAAGGTTGCACCTTCACAGTGCTCACATGTCAGTGGTCTGTGACAGAGAGGAAGAAAAAACGAAATTCTTCTCTTGCAGGTGACCTGAGGATTGAGAGGGAGGAAGCTCTGAATAATTGCTACACCATGTACTCCAATATTGGCAGGGATCAGTTATAAACAACTGTGCTAAAGTAACTTCTACTTAATGTTTTATGCTTATGTGGTTTGTATGATTTATTTTAACAAATGTTTTTGGGCACCAAAGATATGCCCTGCACTAGGACATGGGGACCTGCAGTAAATAAGACAAATGTTCCCACCCCAATGGAGATTATAACCTAACCTGGCTGGGGAACAGAAAATAATTTGGACACAGGCAGGTGGATGGGAGCACAGGTCAGAGGGACTTAACACAGTGAGGAGGGGGTGAGGAGAGACAAGTCTCCTGCAGGAAGTGTTGTTTCTCCTGAAATCTGGCAGAAGTTTAGGAGTAGTCCAGAGAGGAGGGGAAGGTGTAGTGCAAAGAGGGATCTGAAATTTCTAGGGTCTAGAAGAAAGGGAAAGCGCTGTGTATTTGAACAATTAAAAGAAAAACTAGAGCTTGGGATGGTGGTGGAAAATGAGAGAATGGCAGGCGATGAGGCTGGAGAAAAAGGCAAGAGCCAGACCACTAAGAACCTTTTCAGCCATGAAATGGGCTTCAGATCTCCCTCTCAGACAATAGCAAGTCGCTGAATGGCTTTACAAACCAGAATGACCCCTCAGATTTGGGTGTTTGAAAGATTATCTTAGTCGCACTCGGAGAATGAATTGTAGTCAGGGGCAAGGGAAGCAGATCAACTGTATTCCTCGTATTTTATTGTTACAGAATCTATGGGTTTGGGAAGAACAAAGGAATTCGAGTGGCTCTGGTGAGGACAGCAAGGGAGTGGAAGGCTCCATCATGACGCCAACCACAAGAATCCGCGTGACAGGACAGAATCAAGGCGAAGAATGTCAGTGAAACCTCTGGTGACAGTCAACAGTTCACATTTGCATCAGATTCTTTTCTGCTTTTGAGTTTGTAGTAGTCTGCATAATAATGAAAAAAGAAAACGTGTAGAATGCTGGATGTTAAGGCTTGTACATTTGGTTTTTAAATTTGGGAGGGGAAACTTTTTTTGTACTTGGCTGAACTGTTTTATCTCTGGGAGGTTATTATTCTTCCTGGACTTTTGGGTAGTGTCCTAGAAAAGCTTTTAGGACTGGCTCATTTTTCTATTTAACAATTTAACTGTCTTGGTCAGAGAAGAGTAATCGGCTTAGTCTTTTTGCATTTCACAGTATGATGGGGAGAATCAAATACAAATTTCCTGCATTTAAGGGGTTCCCTGTAGTTTTTAGACCCTCCCGTTGCACAGTGGAGAGAACAACTTCATTCATTCTTGTGGTTATCCAATAGGAGGTCTTATCAGACGGGAGGACTTCTGGAGGGTCCCAGCAAAATTGATCTAAGCCTCAGTACACTCAAATGTACAACTGAATCCCTCCGTGGAGGAAAGATTTAAAGAGTCTAGAAAGTGCATGTATTGCTAATGTGCCATTAGTGATTGGAGATTTTTTTCAGCTGAGGTTAAAACAGGCCCTGCTCTTAAGGATCTAACAAAAGAGGACAACTTTCAGAAGCCCACTGCCTAGATTCTGAAAAGCCTCTTTTAATATAAGATTTTCCAAGTTTCATAAATTCTTAGAGTTTTTAAGGTAGTCAATTTAATAACCTTTATAAATTAAGGTCAAAAAACATTAATCAGTGAATCTACTTTTGTTCTGAGAGTTAGAATACACAGCAGAAAACAGATTCAGAAACTTCTAGGAACTGTGACTTGGAAGTCAGGAGAATTTGCCCCGGTATTGGCTGATGTGCATGAGCTGTATGGGCATAGGCAAATCACATCCTGAGTTTTCTCCTCTGCAACATTGGGGCTTGAATAAATTGGAGAGCTCCTCCAAGGGCCCTGGTTGCCCCCAATTCCCGATCCCCTGCTTCCTTCCTCCTTTCTCTCTCTCTTTTCTCCTCTTCCCCTCACGTGCTTTCTAAACAGGACTTAGAATTCCTTACAAATAGGAAACCAAGAATGGGAGTAGGACAGGAAAGAACTGCTTGTTCTAGGGGAGCCTCTCTGTGTGAGGGTGCAGGACTCAACTCCCAGAGCCACTTGAGCCCTGGCTAAGGTGGGAAATGAGAGAAGCCAACGTGGATGGCGAGACAGAGGAGGGTAGAGCCAAGAACATAGCTTGCAACGGTTCACACCTGTCCATCCCCCTTATCACGTGCTCTAAGCTCTTGAACTATTGCTGAAGACCATTGCAGCTTTACAACAACATAGTTATAACAAAGAAAAACATACAAAGGCTGGATATAACATTTGCTAATACTCTGCAATTTGCAATGTATGTCTCTGTCATATTGGATCAAATAACACTAACAGTAGCAAATAATATATGTTAGAATATGTCATGTGAACAGGCCATCTTTATGTCAGAGGGCTACGAATAGACACATTTATTTCAAGTGGGGACAATTAAGTTAACTTTTAGGATGAAAAAAATACTCAAGTTACTGTCATTGATCTTGAGCTGTCTTGTATTTATGAATCTTATTCCTCTAGATGATCTAAAAATAATAAGTAACATTAGCTTAGTGCTTTAGAATTTATTGAGTACATTTCGTGAACATTCTCTCATTTATTTGGGAACACACTAGAACTTCTGGGGCTATATCTGATCAAAGCAGCCTTTTACCCTTTCATTTGCCCTTTGACTCACATAAGGCCACAAGTATTTGGGGAAGTTAGGGCAAGGGTATTTTTACAGATGCTCCTTTTTAAAAAAAAGTTATTGTTTGTTCAATTTTGTTTTTAAATATATTTGGATATATAGCAATAACTCAAAGTATCAAGCTTTTTAATTGAATCCTGACACTGAAGTTGTCTTTTCAAGACTTTTGCTTTTGTGTAAATATCCTAGCTTGCTTTCACTCACCGTTGGAATTTACGTTTCCTAATTGCTATCAACGTTTTAAACTTACAAAGGTTGGACCTTACATTGTGCTGTGTAAATAAGGTACAAGCTAAAGGTAGAAAAATCCCTAATGATGGGCCCTATGGTTTTTAACTGTAACTATGCAGGTAACCTAGGTATCATGTGGAATGGCGGGCAATAGTTTGTCTTAGAAAGAGTATGAGAGAGAAGAGGGAGACAGAGACTGACTGAAAGGGTGGAAGAAAGGACAGAAGGGAAACACTAGCACAAGATTCCTGAACATGTGTCTCAGTCCCTTGCTTGGGAATCAAGTCTCCTTCTGCTCTGAAGCACAGTGACTGTCCAGGAAGGGCAGCCCTAAGTAATGGCAGCCATGGCAAGTGACTGGCTTGATAGTCAGATAAAATCAGTTTGTCTTCCCACTAACCCACTATGAAGGAAGATTCAGTCTTTGCTGTTTCTGTGTGTGGAGAGACTAGCACTATTGACAAACTTCTTTAAGACCAGACTCTGGGAATTTGCCTGATCTAGTTTTTGGAGGCAGTGCAGACTTGAATAAAGAAAGGAAAAAGATATCCCTTTCCCCTATATTTCTCATCTATTTATCTCACTATTTCTCATTTTCCTTAGCTAAACTAGAATGGAAGCTCACTAATCCAGTTTCTTCTTTTTTATCTCTCCTCAACGTTATGGGTAACTTTAGGCAAAATATGCAAATTTTGCATAATAGTTTTTTCTCCCTCTAAAAAATGTTTCTGGCTACACACCCTTTAAATAATTTATAGGGATTTTGTCAGGATTAATGAGGTAATAGATTATGGCAGGTGACTATACTTATTCCAAAGAATACACTACTACATCTGTTTAGCATTCATTGATTTTTTTAGGGAGTCATTAGTTTATTAATCTCTGCCAGAGAGCAGAACAGCAGTGCCTTTGGGTCCTATTATTTGGAGAGTTAAAATGACAGTAGTATTCCTGCCATCATGGAGCTCACCTCTTGTTGAAGGAGACAGAAAAAATAATTATTGCATGTAGTGATAAGTGATACAAAAACAATAAAACAGAATTGGCGTAGAGTGACATGTGTAGGGGAGGAGGATGCATTCCATGAGACCCAGGGGTGAAGAGGGGCCTCTGAGGAAGTGATATTGGAGTTGAGAATGGAATAAGCAAGAGCCAGCTATATGAAGATGGGAAGAAAAATGAAAAGAAAGGAATAAGATTTGAAGAAGAGTTTTATGAAGGTCAAAGTCTCTAAAGCACTGAGATTTCTAAATCATGGAGAGGGTAATATGTGAAAATAAGTGAAACAAAACAAAACAACAACTATGTACATGGAGAGGAGATATAGTAGCTGATGGAACAGGCGATAGTGAAAACTTGAGTATCCATAGCTTCTATGATGCTATTTTGTTTGTAGTCTTCTTTACCCAGAAGAATGTTATCTGAACTAGAAAGAACAAAACAGACCTAGTCTTAAGATCACAAGAGATTTAGAAGATTGAAAGGCATCACCTGGGTACTTTTAAAATGAGTTTATTAATCCAAACAAATGACATTCTTCAATGTCTAAGCATTTTCTTTTGTGATTGAAGAGCTGCTGTGAACAAACTTGGAGGAGAATGTGACAGGCGCCAGAAGGCCAGAAATTCACAAATGGCTTTGTTTTCAAAAGACAAGTCAAGATGAGGGTAGGGGAGGTGGGGTTGAGGAAAAAGTTAGCATAGATAAATTCCAGAAATTGCAGAGGGAGGACTTTGATGTCTACCTCCAGCATAATTCTATGCTTGAATATTGAACCAATTATTTTCAAGCTCTTAGTGAGGCAAGATGGTTACCACTAGGATCCAGCCTGGGTTTAATAAGAATTTCTCATGTTAAACTAACCTAATACAATTTCCAGATTGAAAAGTCAAGTAGGCAGAATAATTCTAGATTTGAGAAAGGCATGTGAGCAAAAAGTATGGTTTAATAACTTGCTTTTTAAAGTTAACATTTTGCACATTTCATCCAGTTTCAAAACATACAAAACAACATTAGAAATGGCAAATGTCTTGCTGATAGTAATGTGTCATAGAATTTCGTTAATAGTTCTCTCTCACTCTTTCTTTTTAGAAATTTACATTTCAAGTGAAATGCATAATGTAAATGCCAAACAAAAAATGTTCTTAGTAAACGGAATATCCATTTTTTAAAAATAAGATAGCAAATTCCAAATTTGCCTTTGAAGAGTACGGGATAGGATAAATCTATTAATAATGAATATATAGTTATATTTACATCAGGTAGAATGGTATGTGACCCTGTGAAACATTGAGTTTATTCATTCTTTAAAAGTGAAAACATACTGACAAGATGTGGAGTTAAATCTTCACTCTGTTATAAATAAAATTAGGTACAGAGGTGCAATCTGTCAATTGTGCTAGTCATCTGTAATGTTATACGTGTGATTTATGAGTGAGTTCACTTGATTAGATTTTAAATTACTTTTTACTTTGAAATAATATCAACCTTAAAGAAACGTCCAAAGAATAGTACAAGGGGCTTTTTTCCTCAGACCCATTTGCGAGTAAGTTGTTGACATGATGCCCATCATCCCCAAATATTTTAGGCCAACAAGCAGGGACATTCTCCTACGTAAGTACAGTATAACCATCATAATTAGAGTCTAATAGGGCTAAGGTATAATGGATCAGTTGCAGAATAATGCCAGAAAATGCTTTTCCTGTTACTCCAATTTACAATTACTATTTTGTTATTATTACTATTATTATCAATTATAGCTTTATCAATGTTTTGGTGCATATAAATTTGTAATTTCTTTTTTGATTATATTTTGAAGATACATATTTTAAATGTCTTTCTGACCTATTAAATTCATGTGATCTACAAAGAAAATATAATTAACTGAATATTGATGGTTTGAATTTACTGCCACTGACAAAATATTGCCAATATATGCATGACTTTGCTAACAATATGCAACAAAATGTTCACATTTAAACACATAAATAAATCAATCTTACTTGTATTTATATAACAATGTAACCCATAAAAAAGTATACGTATTTTACTAATTTTATAATTTTGTCCATGGCAGGTGAAGTTATTCATAAGATATGTAAAAATTTGGCACATGAATTGAAATGCGTTTGTTAACCTATTTTAACATCATTGTAAATGACAAAATATTATTCCGTTGAAGGACTACACCAACATAACTTTATTTATAATATCCTATTGTTGAGCATTTAGGGTATTTGCATTTTTACGTTTTTCTTTTTTAATTTTCTAATTATTTCCTTAGGTTAAATTCTTAAAAGTAAAATTTCTGGGTTAAAAAGATTTGCCAGATTAAACTTCAGAAAATGTGACACAAATGTGTATTCCTACCAACTGGTATAAGAGTGACCATTTTTCTGCTAACTACCTAATGCTGTTGTACTTTTAATTCTTTGCTAAATGTGGACAAACAAAATTAAATAGTTCTTTTTATTTGAATTTCTATATCTTTATTGCTAATGAGGTTGGATATTTTTCATGTGCTTGTTAGTCAGTTCTAGTTTTCCTATTCTGTGAATTGTCAACTCATTCCCCTTATCCATTTTTTGTCATATTTTAAAATATTTTCATTTTGTGTGATAGTTACTAAAGTTATGAAATTACATTTTAGAAATGCATTCTGAGGAGGTTATGCGTTAAATGACGTGATGTCTGAGATTATAAGTAAAATAGCCCAGTAATGTGGTGGAGACTAATGGCACAAGAATGACCATGAGATGATAGATAATGGAAGATTGGGGAAGACTTCATGGACCTTCATAGCGCATTCCTCTCCATTTCTATATTCATATGGAAACATCTATTCCCAAGGTAGGATATGTTCTTGTATCAATAATTTTATGTGTCACCATGGATGGATTAAAAAGACCAAGAAGAAAAATTTTGTTTCAAGGGTTTAAGCATGTATCAAAACATCAAATTGTACACTGCAAATATGCAGCTTTATTTGTAATAGCCAAAAATCAGATAGCCCAAATGTCTATTAACAGATGAATGGATAAACCAATAGCGTTATATCCACATGGCAGAGTACTCCTCAGCAATAAAAAGAATGAACTATTTGCATAAGTAACATTTATGAATCTTAAAATAATTATGCAGCATGAAGGAAACTAGAATTAAAAAAGCAAACACTTTATGATTCCAATCATATAAAATTCTAGAAAATACAAACTAACTTATTGTCAAAGAAAGTAAATAAACGATCACCTAGAGGGCTTGTGAGGGCAGGGAGAGATTATAAAAGGGCACAAGGTAAATATAGGGGTGATGCCTGTGTTCATTAACATGATTATGATGGTTTCGTGGGCTTATATGTATGTCAAAACTAATCCATTGCACACTTTAAATATGCGCAGTTTATAGCATGTCAGTTATACCGCAATACAACTTTCTAAAAATTGGTTCAAATAAAGTCCAGTTCTACTATTTTTCAGAAACTGGAAGGTTTGGCAACCCTCTATTGATTTGACCATCTCTGTCTTCATGCCTTGGGAAGGGCAGCCCTCCATCAGTGGCAGGAAATGTTGTCAAGCAAGAAAGCCTGTTTCTGTCTGAGTCAACAAAAACTCTAGCTGAATAATAAAAGTCACAGTCCTGGACTATGGGATTTCCCTTTTCTCTATTTTCATTTTCTTGATTGTGTAGCAATGGCCTTGAGATGAACAATCCAGGGCTATAGGAGTAAACAAACTCTATTTTCTCTGATGATGAGCTCAACTCCAGGAAAACCATGGGTATGAAATATGTACTCTCATCTCATGTAGCCATAGCTACTGAAACAGCTGTGGATGCACTTTCAGAAGAGGCACATTCTATCTAGTTTGGTGCAGTCTCCTCCAGACCCTATTAATCACACACAGTGTTTCTGTACCAATTATGGTTTCAGCCTGGCCCCTGTAGTCTTACCACAGGTGACACTAGCAAACTGAATTCTGGACATCAGAGCTCATGGGTTCCTTTGCAGCTTCCCCTCAATAGTGCTGCACATTATGTGACATCCTCTGGGAAAAAGGGAATCAATTCATCCTTCTTCCCAAACCACTGGAGGTTGTCATAACACCACCCCTGTCTTTGACCTCTGGACCCAAAAAAATACTACTATCTGGGCCACCAAATAGGACCATGAAGAGCTGTAGTCTTTCCTAGGTGGCCTTCGTCAGCATTGCAAATTTGACCCAAACTGGAAGAAGATAAAATTCTTTGCAAATTGCCAGCAATAACTAGACTGGGTCTTCTTGGCCAAATTTGGGTCAGGACCATGCCCTAACTAGTCAGAGAGGAGGGAGTGAGGCCCCCCGATAAGGGCTTAGACTCATCATAATTTTCTCCAGGGAATGGGAGGAAGAGAAGAAACATCTACCTTCCCTTATTACACTGGGGTGACTAATAGACACGGTGGGGACCAGCCAGGTGGTAGAGATGAAATGGCTTATGGCACAGAAACCGACAGTGACATAAATCTGGCAAGGTTCCTGGCCTGGGCAGGTTAAACGTACAATGCAGCTCGTTAAAGCTTCCCAAAGTCCCAGAAGTAGTGGAGGATCTCTGCACTACGTATGTTCAGATATATGGGGTTCAATTCAGGTAAATGGCCCCCTCACAAAGGATCTCTGCCAGTGTTGTTTTACTGAACAAGGAGCCCTTTCTCCAGTGTGAACTCTCTGGTGTTGAACAAGGTCAGATATGAGGGTAAAGAATTTTCCACATTCATTGCACTTATGAGGACTTTCTCACATGTGAACTCTCCAGTATTGAATAGGGCCAGGGCTTTTTCTAAAGGATTTTGCACACTTGTCACACTCATGAGGCCTTGCTTCAGAGTGTGAACCCTTTGGTGATTACTCAGGATGGAGCTTGGGCTAAAAGATTTCCCACATTCGCTGTACTGGTAAGCCGTGTCTCCAGTGTGACAAGTAATGTTGGAGCTTTGGCTAAAGAATTTCCCTCACTCATGAGGCCTTTCCTCCATTCTGAATTCACTGATGCTGAATAAGTTTGTATTTGCAACTGAAAGTTTTCCTGAATTCAATGCATTGATAATGACTTTTTCTGCTATAAAGGGACTCTCCGCACTTGGTGCTGCAGTGTGACTTCAAGTAGGGGTGCTGGTGCTAGAGAAGGCCAGTGTTGCCAGGGGAAGTCCTCCCCAACCTCCCCAAGGGTGAAGGGCAGTCCGTCACAAAGGAGGCCCTGTCCATATCCTTTCTCTACTGGGCTCCTTCTGGTGCCCGTGCAAGTTTTCACTGAGCCAGAATCATCTCCCACATACCTCACAAGTGTAGGATTTCTGTGCTCAGCCGGGTACAAAGTGTCTTTCACCACCAGGACGCATATCTCACAGGGACAAGCCTTCGAGATGGATGGACCTGGCTGTGCTGTCCTGTCTTGTGACATTTTTCTACCTAAACACTCTGTACAGAAGATGCCTCCTCATCCCCTGCTCTATACCAACGAGCCGGCGAGGTTACAGGTGCAAAGTTCTCCAGCATCATGTGGTACTGTTGTCTCAGAGCCTCATCAAATAAACCCCATTCCCCACAGGAGAGGTCATTAAATGTTGGCCATGTCCTTAAAGGTTACACTGAGGCAGCTTTTGCTATGAGAGTCTATGGATGCAACAGGCTGTTAGCTGTGTCAACCAGAGAGGGAACATTGGAACTGGAACTTTTGTCATCAGCTGGCCTGGAAGTGGACACCCCACAGGGGGACCCAACCCTCAGACCCATCTCTGTGCAGTAGGGACAATGCCTCCCTTTGGGCTTCCCACCCTCATCACTAGAAGGCAGACTCAGTGTCTGGTGATTATGATGAACCCTTATACATTTTCTAAAAAGTGTTTTTATTAATGATTTATAAGAACATAATGGATAAATCTGTGGGCTTTGAAGTTAGTTATATAGCTTGTGTTCAGATTCTGGCATTGCTACTTATTCTATGAATTTAAGCAAGTTATTTCATCTTTCTGAATCTCAGGTTCTTCATGTAAAAAGGAATATAAAAATAACGTATACAGGGCCGGCCTGGTAGTGTAGCAGTTAAGTTCACGCACTCTGCTTTGGCATCCCAGGGTTCGCCAGTTCAGATCCTGGGTGGGGACCTATGTACTGCTTATCAAGCCATGCTGTGGCAGCATCCCACATATAAAATAGAGGAAGATGGGCACAGATGTTAACTCAGGGCCAATCTTCCTCAGCAAAAAAGAGGAGGATTGGCAGCAGATGTTAGCTCAGGGCTAACCTTCCTCAAAAAAATAAAAAAAAAAAATAATGTATACAAAGGTGTAGTAGTGAATAAACGAGGGAATGGGGGTAAAGCACTTAGTCTGATGTCTGACATATTAAACATACAATAAAAATTAGTAAATAAAAATTAGTATTTTTATTAAAAGTCATATATTTTACAATAAGATTGCTTCTGAAAGCCATTGCAATTTTTAAATTTCGTAAGAGCACATTTGAGGTCCTCTGAAGAATGCATAAAAAAGTATACATGTTGCAATCTTTTCTTTTCAATTTTCAAATTAAAAGTTTAGAGAAATCTAGCAGGGACTCTGAGTTTGTGGATTTGTCAGAGAGATTAAAATGAAAGAACAACATATTTCAATTAAACTACTTTACATATCTAGTGTGCTTGTCTTTAAACAACATTAAAAATTGGAAAGATGATTAAGGAACTGAAAATGTAGGGGCAAACTCTAGAGTTTCCTTGATTTATAGAATAATTATTTTAAATCCTGAATCACTTAAGAAAGAGGGGATCTAACATGTAGGGCTAAATCCTTACAGCAATTGTTTGTGGTATTAAGTGCATATAACATGTGAATGTGGAAACTGAGGCTCACAAAGCTTAATTTAATTGCTTGAGTTCCTAACATTAGTAAACGTTGTGTCTTGGATTTGAACCTGAGTCTTGTGACTGCAAAAAGTCATGTTTTCAGTACACCGTCCTTGTCCAGCCAAACTTTGACAGTCAAGACTGCATGGTGTTCCTTGAACAAACAAATAAGAAATCTGAAGAAATGCAAAGACCTCCCTAACATTTGAGAGATTCTTTCACTTTGAAAGAAATCCACCCTAGTTGTACCATTTTTTTTTTTTTAGCACAACGTTAAAATGGAAATCTTTGCAGAGAAAAAGCTTATATAAGCTGATTGTCAATTAAAATTCTTGAACTGGCCCATAGTATTCCAGCTTATCAGGAGTATTCATTAGCCCTTTCTTTCTGACAACATTTGGACTTGATCATAGTCTTAAATTCTCTTTATTCCCATTTAAAAAAATTGGTTTTGAAAGCATTTTAGTAGAAAACGATCATTGACTACAATTTTATTTCTTTTGAAAATCAAGTTTATTTTCAAGTTTGAAAATCCATACTCATAATTTTAAAAGAAAGAGATTATTATTAGGAGCAAGAAGATCTGGTTCCTAAAAGTGGGTTATCACTCAACTAGCATGGGAATTTTATGCTGGGAAGTCAATGAACGAGCAAAAGAGTGGCATGATGTAATTTAGGTTTTAAAGTAATCCCTCTGGTTGCTGTGGAAGAATAGATGTAAATGGCAAGAGCAGACAAATTAAAATCAGTTAGAAAGTAATTGTAGTTGCCTAGCAGAAAGATACACTACGTGGGAGCAATGATGATGGAAAGAAGTAGATAGATGTGAGGAATATTTACAGTGAGATTGAGGATTTAAAGATGGTTTAAAAATGTGTATGGGTGTGGTGGAATTGTGATTATTATCTTACAATAAGAAGAGAGAAATATTCAATAAATGTCAAGTTATTAAAATGGGGAAATAAAGACTTCCTCAAACAAACAAAAATTGTGGGAATTTGTTGCCAGTAGACCTGCCTTGCAAGAAATGTTAAAATAAGTTCTTTACAGAAGAGGAAAATGATATAGGTCAGAAACTCAGATCTATATAAAGAAAGGAAAGCATCAGAGAAATGCTAAGTAAAGGTAAAATAAAAATTTTTATTTTTCTTATTCTTCATATAATAGATAATTTTTTATCTATTTTTTTAGATTTATTTATTATTATTTATAGATATTATTTTTGTTCAAAAATAATAATAGCAATAATGTATTTGATTATGTATGCTTCTGTATATGTTTATGCTTACGTATGCTTATGTATAAGTGAAGTGAATGATAGCAATAATATAATGGACGTAAGAGAGAAATTAGCATTTTATTGTTATCATAAGGAACTCGATCTAGCTGGGAAGCAGTATAGTGTTATTTGGAAGCGGACTTGGATTAATTGTGAATATATATTGCAAAATCTGTGGCAGCTACTAAAATAAGTAAAGAAAAGAAGTATAATTGATATGCTAAGAAAGGAGAAAAAGGAATCATATAAAGTTTTCAATTAAAACCACAAAAGGCAGGAAAACAGTGGAAGACAAAAATAGGAACAAAAAATAAGGATAAGAAAGAGAAAATATTAACAAATATGCTAGGTATTAATCCCACCATATCAATAATCACTTAAAACACACCAGTTATAAGGCAGAGATTGTCAGAGTGGATCAAAAAACAAGAACCAAATATATGTTGTCTACAAGAAACTTATTTTAAATATGAAGGCATATGAAAGTAAATTAAAAGTAAACAGAGAAAAATCTACTAGCTAACATTAATCAAAAGAAAGTGGGAGTAGGTATATTAATTTAAGACAGAGTAGAACACAAAGCAAAGAAATCTACCAGGAATAAACAAGGGTATTACATAACAATAAAGAGGTCAATTCTCCAAAAAGATATGATATCATCAACAAGTATCCACATAACAACAGAGAAAAACTGATAGAACTGAAAGGAAAGATAGATGAACCCACTATCATAGTTGGAGACTTTGGCACCCTTCTATCAGAAATGGACAGATCCAAATGGCATAAAATCAGTAATGACATAGTTGAACTTAACAACACCATTAATCAACCAGATAAAATGGACATCTGCAGACTACTTGACCCAGCAACCACAGAATACATATTCTTCTCAAGCTCATATGAAACATTCACCAAGATAGATCACATTCTAGGCCATAAACACACTTTACAAATTTAAAAGAATGGAAATCATACAATGCTTGCTCCCAGACACAATGGTATTAAACTAGAAATCTATAGCAGAAAGATAACAGGAAAATCCCCAAATATATGGAAATTAAACAATACATTTCTTCATAACACATCCGTCAAAGAAGATGTCTCATGAGAAATTAAAAAAAATCTGAACTAAATAAAAATGAAAATATAACTTACCAAAATTTGTGGAATGTAGCAAAAGCAGTGCTTAGAGGGACATTTATAGCATCGAATGCATGTATTAGAAAAGAAGAAAAATCTAAAATCAATAATGAAGCTTTCGCCTTAGTAAACTAGAAAAAAACAGTAAGTTGAATCTAAAGTAAGCAGAAGAAAAGCAATAACAAAAATTAGAGCAGAAATCAATGAAAATGAAAACAGGAAATCAACAGAGAAAATCAATAAAACCACAAGCTGATTCTTTTAAAAGATCAATATAATATAATCTAGCCAGGATAACTAAGAAAAAAGAGGAAGGACATAAATTGCTAATATCAGAAATGAAAGAGGAGACATCACCACAGCTCCCATGGATATTAGAAGGATAATAAAGGAATACTATGAACAACTCTATGCACACAAATTTGATAACCTAGATGAAAGGGATCAGTTCCTTAAATGACACAATCTGCAAAACTTAAAGAGAAAAAAATCTGAATTGGCCTATATCTATTTTAAAATTTGAATAAATTATTAATAACCTTCCAAAACAGAAAGCATGAAGCTCACTGGTTCATTGGTGAATTCTACCAAACGTTTTTTTTTAAGATTAGCACCTGAGCTAACAACTGTTGCCAATCTTTCTTTTTTCTCTTTATCTCCCCAAATCCCCCCGGTACATAGCTATATATCTTATTTGCAGGTCCTTCTAGTTGTGGCATGTAGGACGCCACCTCAACATGGCCTGACGAGTGTGCCATGTCTGCACCCAGGATCCAAACCGGTGAAACCCTGGGCTGCTGCAGCGGAGCGCGCAAACTTAACCACTTGGCCATGGGGCCAGCCCCTCCACTAAACATTTAAGGAAGAAATTACAGCAATTTCCTTTAACCTCTTTCAGAAGGTAGAAGCAGAGAAACTACTTCCTAACTCATTCTATGAGGTCAATATTAATCTAATACCATAACTGGACAAAGAGTTTATAAGAAAAGAAAACTACAGACCAATATCTCTCATGAACATAGATGCAAAAATCTTAAATAAAATATTATCAAACTGAATGCAACAATGTATAAAAGGCCTAATACACCACAACCAAGTGGGATTTATCCCAGGTATGCAAAGTTGGTTCAACATTTGGAATCAATTAACATAATCCTTCATATCAATAAACCAAAGAAAAAAATCATATGATTATATCAGTAGATGCAGAAACAGCGTTTGACAAAATCCAACATCTATTTATGATTTTAAAAAAAACCTCTCAGTAAACTAGGAATAGAGAGAAATTTCTTCATTTTGATAAAGACTATCCACAAAACACATATAGCTAACATCAAACTTCATAGTGAAAAACTATCTTTTCCATTATGATCAGGAACAGGCAAGAATGCCCCCTCTCACCACTCCTTTCAACAGTGTATTGGAATTCCTAGCTAATGCAATAAGACAAGAAAGGCCAATAAAAGGTATACTGATAGGGAAGGAAGAAATAAAACCATCTTTATTCATAGACAGCATGATTGTCTATGTAGAAAATTCTAAAGAATCAATGAAAAAGACCTCTGGCACTAGTAAGCAATTATAGTAAGGTTACATTATACAAGGTTAATATGCAAAAGTCAATCACTTTCCTATACACCAGCAAGGTGTGTGGAATTTGAAATTAAAAATAGCATACCATTCATGTTAGCACCCCTAAAAATGAAATAAAGTATAAATCTAATAAAATATGTACAAAAACTACCAAACTGTAATTGAAGAAGAACAAAGTTGGAAAACTGATGTTACCCAACTTCAAAACTTACTATAAAGCTACGGTAATCAAGACAGTGTGATATTGGTGAAAGGGCAGACAAACAGATCAACCAGACAGAATAGAGAGCCCTGAAATAGACCTCCATAAATATAGTCAACTGAGCTTTGACAAAAGAGCAAAGGCAATACAATGGAGCAAAGATAGTCTTTTCCACAAATAATGCTAGAATAACTGGACATCCACATGCAAAATAAATGAATCTAGATACAGATCTTCACAGTATCTTCAAAAAAATTATCTCAAGGTGGATCACAGACCTAAATGAAAAATGCAAGACTATAAAATTCTTAGAAGATAGCATAAGAGCAAATCTAGATGACCTTGAATTTGGCAATGACTTCGTGGACCCAAAACCAAAGGTGTGATCCATGAAAGAAAGAATTTATAAGCTGGACTTCATTAAAATTAAAAATTTCTTCTATGTGAAAGGCACTTTCAAGAGAATGAGAATAAAACCCACAGACTAGGAGAAAATATTTACAAAATGCACATCTGAAAAAGGATTGTTACCAAAAATTTACAAAGGATTCAACAATAAGAAAATGAACAACTTGATTTAAAAATAGGCCAAAGATCTTATTAGTCACCTCACAAGAGAAGATCTACATATGAGAAATAAACATATGAAAAGTTATTCCACATCATATATCATTAAAGAAATAAAAATTAGAAAAGCAATGAGATAGCACTACATACCTATTAGAAAGGCCAAAATCCAGAACACTGACAACAACGAATACTGGTGAGGATGTGAAACAACAGGAATTCTCATTCATTGCTGATGGGAATGTAAAATGGTACAGCCACTTTGGAAGATGGTTTCATTTATCACAAAACTAAACATACTTTTTCCATAAGATCTAGCAATTGTGCTTCTTGTTCCTTTACCCAAAGGAGCTGAGAACATGTTCACACAAACATCTGTACATGGATGTTTATAGACACTTTATTCATAATTTCCAAAACTTGGAAGCAACCAAAATTTCCTTCAGTAGGTGACTGGAAAAATAAACTGTGGTACATCCAGGCAGTGAAACATTATTCAGTGTTGAAAATAAGTGAGCTATCAAGCCATGAAAAGGCATGGAGTAACGTTAAATGTATGTTACTAACTTAAAGTAGCCAATCTAAAAAGGCTACATCCTGCATAAGTCCAACTACATGATGTTCTGGAAAAGGCAAAACTGTGGAGACAGTAAAAAGATCAGTGGTTGCCAGGGCTTAGTGGGGAGAGGGGGATGAATAAGGCAGCACAAAGCATTTTGAGGGGCAGTAACACTGTTATGTAATGGTGCTGTAATGGTAGGTACATTTCATGATACATTTGTCCAAAGCCATAGAATGTACAATACATCAAGAGTGAACTCTGATGTAAACTATGGCTTTGGGAGATAATGATGTGTCAAGGTAGGGCCATCAATTGTAACAAATATACCACTCTGGTGGATACCATCTGGTTGGCAGTGAGAGAGGCTATGCATATGTGAGGGTATAGGATATATGGGAAATCTCTGTACCTTTTGCTCATGGTTTTTTTTTTTTTTTTTTTGCTACGAACCTAAAATTGCTTGTCTTCCTTTATCTCCCCTAAGAATTACTGGTGAATATGAACAATTTCTCCTTCGCACATACTTGCACTCCTTTTGGCTTTGCTCCTGAAGTTCTGCTTTCTCTTCTCTGCCCTGACAAATGAGCAAAACAGAGTCTGTACAACCACAATATCCATTCATTTTCTGGCTTTTTCTGTAAAACTTCACCTAAACCAGCAAATCAGAAATCTTCTTCTAAATCTTTTCTATGTCCAACATGCCCAAATAAGTCTACTATTTTCTCTCTATATACTTGACATTGTTGATGAATTAATTTTAAAAACCTAATAAAATGTTGGAAATTATTTAAGATATGATGGAAGATAGTTAAATCAATATTTGTCCAAAATATTCTGCTATAAAACTATTTTTTTCAAATAAATATTCAAAAAAAATTGAATACGAATGAAAAAATATTGTAGTTTTGAACTTTTCCTATTACTTAAGCATTCATTATTCAAATGCATTATTATAATCTTTTTGAGGCCTTTAAACTTTAGACTTCCAGATCTTTGGACATTCTACTTCTTGCCTATCAGGCGTTTCTTGCCTTTTATCTACTTATCATCTTTTCTAGACTCCACAATCCATTACAGGCATACCTCCTTTTATTGTGCTTCACGAACATTGTGCTTTTTTACAAATTGAAGGTTTATGGTAACCCTGTGTGAGGCAAGTCTATTGGCATCATTTTTCCAACAGCATTTGCTCATTTTGTGTCTCTGTGTCACATTTTGGTAATTCTCATAATATTTCAAACTTTTTCATTATTATTATATCTGTTATGGTGATCTGTGATTGGTGATCTTTGATGTTACTGTTGTAATTGTCTTGGAGTGACACAAACCGTGTCCATGTAAGGAGGCAAACTTAATTGATAAATGTTGTATGTGTTCTGACTCTTTTACTGTCCTGCCATTCCCCCATCTCTCTCCCTCTCCTTGGGCCTCCCTATTCCCTGAGACACAATATTGAAATTAGGCCAATTAGTAACCCTGCAATGGCCTCTCAGTGTTCAAGTGAAATGAAGAGTCACGTGTCTCTCATTTTAAATAAAAAGCTGGAAATTATTAGGCTTAGTGAGGAAGGCATGTCAAAAGCCAAGGTAGGCTGAAAGCTAGGCCTCTTGACGAAACAGTTAGCCAAGTTGTGAATGCAAAGCGAAAGTTCTTAAAGGAAATTAAAAGTGCTACTCCAGTGAACACATGAATGATAAGGAAGTGAAACAGCCTCATTGCTGATATGGAGAAAGTTTTAGTGGTCTGGAAAGATGATCTAACCAGCCACAGCATTTCCTTAAGCCAAAGCCTAATCCAGAGCAAGACCTTAACTCTCTTCAATTCTGTGAAGGCTGAGAGAGGTGAGGAAGCTGCAGAAGAAAAGTCTGAAGCTGGCAGAGGTTGGTTCATGAGGTTTAAGGGGAGAAGCCGTCTGCATAGCATAAAAGCACGAGATGAAGCAGCGAGTGCTAAAGTACAAGCTTCAGGAAGCTATCCAGAAGATTTAGCTAAGATAATTAGCGAAGGTGGCTACACTGAACAATAGATTTTCAATGTAGATGAAGCAGCCTTGCATTGGAAGAAGACGCCATCTAGGACTTCCATAGCTGAAGAGGAAAAGTCAATGCCTGGCTTCAAAGTTTCAAAGGCCAGACTGACTCTCTTGTTAGGGGCTAATGCAGCTGGTGACTTTAAGTTGAAGCCAATGCTCATTTATCATTCCAAAAACCTTAGGGTCCTTAAGACCTATAATTTTACTATTTAGCATAAATCTATTCTGCTTGTGCTCTATAAATTGAACAAAAAAAGCCTGGATGACAACACATCTGTTTACAATGTGATTTACTGAATATTTTAGCCCACGTTGAGACCTACTGCTCAGAGAAAATATTTCTTTCAGAATATTACTGCTCATTGAGAAAGCACCTGGTCACCTAAGAGCTCTGATGGAGATGTACAACAAGATTAATGTTGCTTTCGTGCCCACTAACACAACATCCATTCTGCAGCCCATGGATCAAGGAGTAATTTCAACTTTCAAGTCTTATTATTTAAGAAATACATTTTGTAAGGCTATAGCTGCCACAAACAGTTATTCCTCTGATGAGCCTGGGCAAAGTAAATTGAAAACCTCCTCGGAATGATTCACCACTCTATATGCCATTAAGAACATTAATTATTCATGGGAAGGGGTCAAAATGTCAACATTAACAAGAGTTTGGAAGAAGTTGATTTCAGCCCTCATGGATGACTTTGAGAGGTTCAAGACTTTAGTGGCGGAAATAACTGTAGATGTGGTGGAAATAGCAAGAGAACTGGAATTAGAAGTGAAACCTTAAGATGTGGCTGAATTGCTGCAATCTCATAATGAAACTAACAAATGAGGATTTGCTTCCTATGAATGTGCAAAGAAAGTCGTTTCTTGAGATGGAATCCACTCTAGGTGAAGATGCTGTGAATATTGTTGAAATGATGACAAAGGGTTTAGAATATTACATAAATGTAGTTGATAAAGCAGCAGCAGAGTTTGAGACGATTGACTCCAATTTTGAAGAAAGTTCTACTGTGGGTAAAATGCTATCAAACAGCATCAGATGCTATGGATAAATTGCTTGGGAAAGAAAGAGTCTATTGATGCACCAACTTCATTGTTGTCTATTTTAAGAAATTTCCACAGCCACCCCAACCTTTAGCAACGACCATCCTGATCGGTCAGCAGCCATCAACATCAAAGCAAGACCTCCACCAGCAAAAAGATCATGATTCAGATGATGGTTAGTATTTTTCAGCAATACAATATTTTTTAATTGAGGTATGTACATTATAGTTTTAGACATAATGCTATTGCACACTTAATAAACTACAGTATAGTGTAAACATAATTTGTATCTGCACTGGGAAACCAAAAAGTTGTGTGACTTGCTGTATTGCGATATTCACTTTATTGCAGTGGTGTGAAATCAAACCCTCAATGTCTTCAGGCATGGTTTATAGGGGAGGAAAACATTTCCTCTACCCACTCTGGGTCCTTCTGGCTGGACAACAAATTAAATTCACGTGAGACAGAATAACAGGAGAAAACTAAACAAAGCTTTATAACATGTATACATGGGAGAGACCCAGAAAAAGAGCAACTCTCCAAAATGGCAGAAGCTCTTACCTTAAATACCACGCTCAGGTAAAGACAAAGGAAGATGTTGAGAATAGGGGGGAGTCATAACTGAGATATACTGGGAGATTACCAGAAAAGCACAGTAAACAAGAGTAGGTTAATATGCAGATTTAAGTCCTTACCTTCTGCATTGATTAGAGTCTCTAGAGATAAGGTCACCCCAGATTCTTCCTGGTACAGTGAAGGAGACACCTTTACAGATGGAGATTCCCTTTACACATGTAAATAGCTCTTAACAAAGGGTAAGTAAATTCTACTTTTCAGAGCTTCTCTCACATCCTCAGTTTTTAAAAGTAACCAGCCCCAAATAATCCTCATGCCAAAGAGACATATCTTGGGGTGGCCAACTCCAGTCCCCCACAGCCTATATTTGCATTACTTTTTTGCAATTACCTTAGTGCCATTGTCTATTTTTTGACCTATACTGACAAACCTATCTGACTTCTCTATTTTCAAGTTCAGGCTGCCTGGGGGATACAAGGATAAACTATAATGGTAAGAGTGATCCTTTCTGCTGTTGTCTCTTTCATGATCTACCATAGCTAATTCAAGCAATAGAACTCTCTTCTAACCCCTTTATCTCTATTCTACCTCCTTCACTCTCAGAAGGAGAGTTTTTACTTTCTCTGAAAGCAAAAGTAGAATTTTCTCTACTTACTTTCAACACACCTGTGACTCTACCTCCTTTCTCCTTGCTTCCCATCTGATAGCAATGTCACTTCTTGGCATTATTCTGATGTCTCCATTTCTACTCTGAAATCTAGTCCTTTCCCTCTTCATGGCAATTCTATGTCACCGCTTATCTGCTTTCTTTTCCCCTTATTTTCAGTTTTTCTTTCTCTACTAGCACCAATCCTGTGGTATATAAACATTTTCAATTTTCTTTTTTGTTGAATTAAAAAAAAGAAATCTCTTGCTGTGATGTTTGGCTGATTTATTTTGATATTGATGTATGTTTGTTATCGCAAATTCATCACTTCCCATTCCTTCATTGATCCATTGAAATTTGACTTTCCCTTCGCTTATTTATTTTATTCTTTTGCAAGGGGAAATTCGCCCTAAGCTAACATCTGTTGCCAGTCTTCCTCATTTTTTTTCTTCCTTTCTCCCCAACGAAGCCCCAGTACATAGCTGTATACTCTAATTGTAAGTTCTTCTGGTTCTTCTATGTGAGCTGTTGCCACAGCACGGCACCGACAGACGAGTGGTATGGTTCCACACCGGGGAACTGAATCTGGGCTTCCAAAGGGAACTGTGCCAGACCTTAACCTCTAGGCCATCAGGACTGGCTCTTCACTTATTTTTTATTGTCTCTTTTCTCTGCTTCCGGAATGGATGAACCACAAAAGCAGAGGTTTTGGTCTGATCTTTTGTTTTTATGTATCCTAAACACCTGAAAGAGTTCACTTTCTCTTTCTAAAGAACTCCATTTCCTGGGACATAATAGGCCCTCAATAAATATTTTTTTGGATGAGTGAATGGATGATGGACACTCAAGCCAGGTACTGAGAGTAGTAAGAGGAAACAGAACTATCTTTATTTTTCTGTTAAGATGATTACAATATCCCTGCTACAATGTCCAGGTCCACACAGACACATTTTGTTCTATATCATCTTTTACATCTTTTACCCACCTGACCCTCTTTATCTCTTACTTCTTAAAACATTTGCTTGACTTAAGTTTCACGATCTTGCACTCTATGTTTTTTGCCCTCTAATTTTTCAGTCTTTTCAGGGTTCTTTGCAAGGTCCGCTTCTTCCGTTAACCTGTTGGTGTCAACTTTTAATGTTAATGACTTCTCTTATCTTTACACATTATGCAGACTCCCTGAATATGCACATTCATTCCCATGGCATTGATTTTATCTTAATGCAGATCCTTCTAAAGTCCTAAGCCTGGTTCTTTCACCTGAAATTCCATCTATATTTATTACTCTCTTGCTGCCAACTGCCCACGGAATCAAGTCCTCCTTCCATGTTCCATATGTGGGTGAATTGTGGCATCATCTCACTTTCCCAAGTCAACCACCACTGTGAAATCCTTACTCTCCCTTCATTTTTTTTCTTTTTCTAGTCATTTATCTTATGCAGTCCATTTTAATTTTATAGTATCTTCAGACTGACAATAAAAGCAATTTCTACTCTCCAATAACCTTAAACTTACCTGTTATTGTATAGATAATTGTACTGTATTATAATTGGTTCTTCATTTGTCCCTTCCACTCAAGAAAGTGTAAATTCTTTAACAGTAGGAACTATACGATATTTTTGGTTATAATTCCAGTTCCTCACACATGGCCTGGCAGTTAGTGTGAAATTAAAAAACGTTTGTTGGAAGGATGAGATTCTAGATAAATTATAATTTTAAATGATTTAATTATTCCAGTATCTTTGAGTTTAAGAGTATTGAGGACACAATAGCTGAAAATATATATGTTGGGGCAATAGTTTAAAGCTTTATCTTGACAGAAGAATTGGAGTAGGCATTATAGATTTGAGTCAAAAATATACTATTTGAGTAAACTCTATTCATGTAAGAAATTCACGTTATAAAATTTCCACATAGAATCATCAAATTATTACTACTACTACTCAACATGAAACCCTTCCTTTGCATGCACATACACTTTAAACATTAGCAGATAGAAGGTATGGCTGCTGACAACTAGAGAAGTATGTTTAGATGTAGGGAAGACTCTCTAACGACATACCTTCCTTGCCAAGTAATGATTATTGGTAGTGTGTCAGAAATGTAAAGAATCTAAGAAATTCAAACTACAGCTTGGCCAAATTAATCTTGATATGCTGACGTTAGAGTTTTTAAATATTCTAACGGCAGTTGTAAATTTCAGAAAAAATTTAACCTTGCTCAGTAACTTGAAAGAAAATCATGACTCTTACACATTTAATTTTTAAAATATATTTTTAAGTTGATAGACTAATTTTTAGAGCAGTTTTAAGTTTATAGAAAAATTCAGCAGAAAGTACAGAGTTCCTACGGACCCTCCCCGCTTCCCCGACTTGTCACCCCGTTCCCCTCTTCACATTTCTCTTATTATTATCTTGCATTAGTGTGGTACGTTTGTTACAATTGATGATCCAACATTGATACATTATTATTAACTAAAGGCCATAGTTTACACTCAGTTTATTCTTTGTGTTGAACAATTCTATGTGTTTTGACAAATGCATGTTATCTATCTGCCATTACAGTATTGTACAGAATAGTGTCACTGCCCTAAATATCTCCTGTGCTCCATCTATTCATCCCTCCCTAGCTCTGTCCAAACTCCTGGCAACCACTGATATTTTTATTGTCTCTATATTTTGCCTTTTCTAGAATGTCATGTATCTGGGATCACACAGTATGCGCCTTTGCAGACTTGCTTCTTTCACTTAGCAATATGCGTCAACACACTTTCAATGAGTGATTTCAGTGTACAAAGCATTGCTCTAGAAACTGACAAAATAAGAATTTATCCCTATAATGATCTTATGATCTAATAGGGCAAGCACATGTGTAAATAAATATATTACAATAGATGGGAGTAAGTATAGAAGTCTTAGTAAAAGTACACAGAGGTAGCACAATAGAAAAAAAGAATTATCTATAGACGGGGGTAAATGGAGGATAGTTTAGTTCAGCTTCCCAAAGGAAACGAATTCTACACTGGGTTCTGAGAGTAACCCAAAACCTGGTTAAGATTTTGCCAGAACAAAGTAATCATCCTTCTCTCGTTTCTTTATTTTGACAACTCCAGGAGCCATATATACTAAATACATTTCATATACACAGCCACTTAAAAACCACCTTGCTTCCTTATATCCTTGGTATAATCTAGGATTATATTTGCATTATAATCTGGACACATGACAAATAGAAGTGAGCTCAATTTAAAAGTCTTGCCATGCATATGCAGATAATGACGTTATTGGCCCAACCTTCTTGTACTTTGACTTGTTTTTCTGTCAGTGAAGATAAATTTGTGACCAATCTGGTTGGAATTAAGGGTGTTGCCAGAGACTGTAAAAGAAAGTCATCTGTGCCACACTAAACAAATGACCTTCTATGCCAGAACAAACTGTCAAAATAGTTGAATGGTTGGTTGTTCACACATAAATATATGCACAGATATGTAAAATATATGTCAAAAATTATTGCTGATTTATCCTTTAGGCAAATTTCTATTCTGATAAAATTATTACATTGAAATGATTGTAGGTTATTTGAGGTTGTTTGTTTTCTCAATTTCCATGCCCCCTTAGTATGTTCTGCGTATCTAATTGGGAATATGAATTGGATGAAAACACTCAATAAATATTTGTTGGATGAAAGCACAAGTACGAGGTTTATAATCCTGAGAATGAAAGACGTGAAACTATATATCACATTGAGATTTTTAAGAAAAAAAAAAACGCTTTGATATTTCCTCTAGTTCCTTATTCATACTCTCTAATTTAGACCATATATTGTAGATCAGTGCAAATAGCTTTCAAAACATAAGAGAATCTTATCATCTACCTTTTACTTTAGGTAATTGAAGTCATAACTCTTTGGGTTGTTGTGCACAGTAATCTCACAGGGAAATTTGCAGATGATGGGTATAGCTTTAATTGGCTATTTGCCTCAGATCTTCTGAAAGACTCAAGCTTTAGTCATGCTTTAAATAAGAAATGCAGAGTGGCTCAAGTCATTTCCTGTACTTAAAACATTTGGCAGAAATGAGTTCCAGGGTTGTTAAAACTGATGTGTTCAATTTTGGCAGATTCTTTTGTCCTCAGGGTACATTGTAACATCTGCTATTCCATAGTGTATATGCTAATCACCAGGAGACTCGCTTTATTATTGTCTTTTCTTTTAGATCCTTAAATATATCTGAAAACTAAAACTCACACAAATCTTTTAGGGTGAATGATATTGTAAAATTATTTTTGTGGCCAAGTTTGGGAAAAACACATTTTTCTCTTCATTTAAATCCAAAACATATGAATTGAACACCTACAGAATAAAACTTTTTCTCTTTTCTATGCAAAGACCTTAATAAGATGAAGAATAAAATTTCTTGAATTGTGTCATTGAAGAAGGCTTGTGATGACCTTGAAGAGTACTGGAATATGCTACCACAAAATATGCCCCTTTGGCACTCTAAGGGTTATTTTGAGCTGAAGGCAATTGAGAAGAAGCAGATGTAAGAAAATTCTCTCTGCTCTCTCCCTACTTGCCTAAAAGCAGGAAATGAACATGTAAATGTGTTCCCTCTCCCCTCTCTACAAGGAAGAACAGAAGTTAATCACCAGAGGTAACTCTAGGGCCTGCATAACTCTAGATAACCCCAGAGGTGGCACCAGAAGAATCTAACAAATTTCCTATAATGGTAGCCCTTATCTACCATTAGTTTCTCCATATATTTGCCTTTCCACAATTTGCTGTTCCTAGAAGCTCAAAGTCGTTTTCTTTTGTCTTGACACTTCTTTATAAAATTATTGTTCTTTTGTTAAGATGCTGTATAAACCCCAATTCCAACCACCCCCTTGAGTTACTCATCATTGGATACTCCTGTGTGAGTGCATCACGTACTTAGCAATAAACTTCTGTTTATTTTTCTCTTATTAATCCGTCTTTTGTCAGTCTAATTTACAGGGCCCAGCCAATGGATCTAAAATGGATAGAGGGAAAAGTAATTTTTTCCTCCCCTGCAGTCTTAACTCCCATTGATATGCCTAGAGTAACAGTTCTTATCAAGCTTCTTCCCAGACCTGCGCATTTCTTGGGATCTCGAGCTGGGAAAGATTAGCCCTATATGGCACAGACAAACAGAGTAGGCCCTGTGGCAGCTGTTTCTGTGATTACAAAACAAACAGCTCTTCTAGTCTCCATGAGCTGCATGTTGAAGAGAAATTACAAGCCTCTCACTTGCTAATGAAAAAGTCTTAGTGTTTAAAAAGCAACTTCTCTCATAACTTAGGAAACAGGTAGATGTTTTTTAATCTAAGCATCCCACAGCCCCAGTGTGTGTGTGTGTGCATTTGTTATATGAATTAAATTGCATATAAGTAAGATTTCAGTTGCATAGTTTACTATTATCATATATATGTAAATATATATTAAATGTGTTCAACAATTTTTAAAACAAATTTCATTTTTAAAAAGTTTTAGATTTACAGAAAGATTGTGACAGTACAAAGAGTTTCTCTATATCCTTAACTATTATATATATTAACTATATATTAAATATATATTATATATATTAACTGTATATAGTTAATATTACCTGTTATTATTAATAAAGTCCATATGTCATGCAGATTGTCTTAATCTTTACCTAATGTCCTTTTTCTGTCCCAAGATCCTATCCAAGATCCACATTAGTTACAGTTAGTCCTCAGGACTTCTTAGGCTCCTCTCAGCTGTGGCAGTTTCCTGGACTTTCCTTGTTTTTGATGACTTTGAGAGTTTTGAGGAGTACTGGGAAGGTGATTTGAATATTTTTTCATTAATCGCTGTCTTAAAAAGTGGTTACTTAAGCCATAGCCAGTAAGTAAATTTCCCTTTGTCTAAGGTTTAGGGACGCACAAGAGTGACACTAATTTCCTTGAGGTGAACTTGGTGTCCCCATTGTCAGATCTCATTGGTAAGAAGCTTCCTTGGTACAAAAGACTGGACATTTTTCCTGGGTTCCTGCTGTATGAAACAACACCCTTGCCTTTGTTGCCTTTGTTGTACTTTTTAAAGTACCTTTTGGTGCAGATATCCTTGTCAACTGTGAAGGTCCTTCTGTGATGATCTGTGGCAATAGAGACAATTATGGGCCTTTCAATTGGTAACATTCAGGGATCATCAGGTGCGATTCTAAATCTAAAGCATGACTGTTCTGGAGTTTTTGAGTCTGATTGAAATATTGTATTATAACCAGTAGTAGGAAATGTAGTATGCATGTGTGTGTGCATGCATGTAGTATGTGCGTATTTGTGTGTTTCCAGTAGAATATTTTTACACACTCAAAAAATGTTTGTTGAGCCCATGTTCTGTGTCAGTCACTAGGTTAGTTGCACCGATGACTTAGTTCATGGGCCGTTGTCATGTCTGTTCTCGTGATTACCTAGCCTCCCCGTTCTCTATTGCCTGACTGAGTCTCTAGTAAACACTTGAAGACCAAATCTTAAAGAAATACAGTTATATTGACTTTACATTACTAAAAAAATTAGATCATAAGTAGATATTTTTAAACCGTAAGTGAAAGAAGTAAATTCTTTTTTTTCGAGGATGATTAGCCATGAGTTAACATCTCTCTGCCACTTCTCTTTCTGCTGAGGAATACTGGCCCTGAGCTAACGTTCATGCCCATCTTCCTCTGTTTTATGTGGGATGCCTGCCACAGCATGTTTTGACAAGTAGTGTGTAAGTCCGCACCCGGGACCCGAACTGGCAAAGACCCGGCCAACAAAGCAGAACATGTGAACTTAACCACCATGCCAAGGGGCTGAGCCCCAAAAGAAGGAAATTCTACAGAAAGCTAGCTTTGTACCTAGATTATGATTATTATGAAATGTATGATTGTAATATCTTGTGATCACAGATGTAAATCATTGAACTGGGCAAAAAGGATGCATGTTTTGTGGGATTACTTCTTTTTCTTTCTTATTCCCAAGTCATTTGTTTTTCAAATGTTTTGTAAATCAAAGTTTTTAAAATTTTGCATTGTAAATCAAGATTTTAAAAATTTTGTAAATCAGAATTTTTAAAATTTTAAAATTTTGTGATTTTAAATATTATAAAATGATATTTTTAGTTCCATAGTTTTGGCAAGTTGATTGCACCCATACTGACATCCCATGCAATCAATAAACACAGTTCACTAATAAACCCTTCAAGGATCTTTGCATAAAAGTTAAAAAATATTATTCTTAGCATGCCATTTAAACTATTTTGTGACGTGTAAGAATTAATTTATTCACTTTTTATCATGCCTTTTGATAGATACAAGTGCAATCTAGCATTGGAAATAGATCTTACAAAATATCATACTCAGAAAGAGATAAGTATCTTGAGAGCACGAAAAGCAAAGAGAAAAATTTGCTGTTTTCTTGTAGCTTCAAAAAATATCACGTGCTCCAAGGCCAATTATTTGCAAGTGCCTTGGAAATAATATAATTTAAATGTACAGCATCAACAGGAAATAAAGAAAACATTAGCTATTGATTTTGGAGATATTTAAAAATTAAAAATAAATAATTTCTTCAGAGGTACAACAGTTTTGTTTTTTGTTTTTCTAAACTCAAAAAATTGTGGCATCCTGTGTAGCACGAATCTCAAATCCTGCTTAGTTTGGAGTGTGTCTGTAAAGACACAAAATCATCATTAATAGATCAGAAACTTAAACAGAAGGTCACAAATTAAGTGTTCTATTCAACTGGGTGAATGGAAAGAAACAGCTCAAGTTCTCTGTTTACCATTCATGTAATATTCTTATGGGAAGAGGGAATATTGATCCATTTATGCATTCAGCTTTTAAGTATGCTATGCCAAAGCTTTCATCATCTTTAATTATATCTGTACATATGCATTAAGCAAGGATACATATATTTTTAGTTTTTAGATTCCTATAATTAAACTTCTTTTGTTCAGGGACCATGCTAGCTCATTCTAACTGTCCCTAATATATTTAGAGAGAGATTTGTCTCTCCTTTTAAAGATTCTTGTAGAATTTTGCCCCATACAAGAGTTAATTGGATTAAGCCCTAGGAGGCTATAAGTAATTTTCCTTTCATCAATTGTACGTTTGCCCTTCTGTCTCCTAGGAGTGCAGTAAAGGTTCAGAACACTCATTTTTCTAGAGTAGAGAGCCCGGAAATTCTCTAAAATGGTTTCACTGTAGGATGTCCCACCAAACCTCCTCAAATTATCCCCTCTCCAACCTGAACAAGAAATGCCAGTTTAGAGTGTAGGACTCTTCAGGTGCTTCAATTTTCCACCTTCAGATAGAAGCATTGTGGATAAAATATAAATATTCATATAGCATTGAATTTATAAATGTGTAATAAGAAATGAATGAACATGTAAAACCCATTGACCAGTTTCTTTCGATCTCATGAAAGTACTCTCCCATTGGGATTAAAAGAATGAAAGCTTTATCCAGCTCAGAGATGGGCGCTTCCCCTAAAATTGTGAAGCTCCCAATTACTAACAACTACACTTCTTGAGCTCAACCAACCACAGAAAGGAAAAAACAAAACAAACAAACACATCTTATTGACTTCTTCCCTTATTCCGATGCCAGTAAGCCAATAAAAGATGCAAATCCTGACCTTGGCCCTAAGCTATAAGGAAGAATGTTTAATAATAGTAGTACATTGTATTAGTTTGTTAGGGTTCCTGTAGCAAGGTGCCACAAACTAGGTGGCATAAAACACTCAAAACTTATTGTGTCACAGTGCTGGAGGTTAGAAGTCTGAAATCCAGTGCTTTGCAGGGCCATGCTCCCTCTGAAATCTGTAGGTGAATCTCTCCTTGCCTCTCCCTTGCTTCTGGTGGTTTGCTGGCAATCTTTGGTGTTCCTTGATTCACATCTGTGAAGCTCCAATCTCTGCCTTTGTAGCCATATGGCATTCTCCCTGTGTGTCTCTGCCTTCACATGACCTTTTAGAATGATACAGTCATATTGGATTAGGAGCCAACACTACTCCAGTATGACCTCATCTCAACTTTAATTACATCTGCAGTGACCTTATTTCCAAATCAGGTCACACTGAGAGGTACTGAGAGTTAGAACCTCAACTTATCTTTCTTTAGTGGGGCAAGGGTAGAGACACAATTCAATCCATAACACTTAATCATTTATTTTTTGTCACTTATACATTACATGGCCATGACTTGTTCTGAAAAAGTGGAGTTACGTTTACATTGGTAATACTCATTCAGCAAACGTGAACAGGAAATGTGTGAAGATACCAAGAAGAGAGGCTTCTTGTCCTTAAGAAGGGTAGAATTTACTTGAGGAAACAAACCAATTACAATTGTTCTATGTAAGGTGATAATCCCTATAATAGCAATGGGGACAAAGTGTTGTGAGAGCAGTTGGAGTGACCAATTTTTTTGGCATGAAGTGATTTTTATTTTCTTTACACTTTAATGTTTTCTACAATGAACATTTATTAGTTCAAGAAGATATTCCAGCAAAGGGGATAGATGAAGGAATATGGTTCAAGGTATGTAAGATACATGCCATAACCAAGCTATCCACTACTATGGAGGGAGAGATTATCTGGAGATTCTTTTCTGTACAAGAGCCTTCATTTATTCATCCATCCATCCATTCATTCAACGAATATCTAGTGAGTACCTTTCAGGCACTGGTTCAGATGCTGAAGAAGAATGTTGAACAAGACAGATTATATTCTTGCTTTCAAGAAGAGTATGGTTTGGTGGGGAAGTAGATGAAAAAACAGAGATACAAATAAATTAAGTCATTACAATTTATAATGAAGAAGGCAAATTGGTGGTAACAAAGCAGGACAAGTCTTCATTAGGAGGCAATATTTAATCTCTGATTCCTGAAGGATGAGAAGGAGGGTTTTGAGTGGAACTCTTGTTGGAGAGGTTCAGTAGAAAATTGAAGAGTAAAGTTTGCTCCTTGAACAAGTTTCAAATAAGAGATCTACGTTTATAAGCTATCTTCAGAAAAGTGTTATGGAATGGATTTGCACAATATTGATAGCAAAGGTCAAGTACAACAACTTCCAAAATCTTTTACCTAAGTGTCTAGTGTAGGCAGAGGAGATAAAAAGGGAAAAATAGAGACACAAACAGATGAAAAAAATTGAGAGAAAATGAAGGGAAAGAAGGAAAGTGAGTTGTCAATAATGTTGAATTTTAGTCTTGAAAGGGTGCTGGCAAAAGTGCTAGGAAAATATGACATAATTTGTCTATACTTACATGTAAATGTATATGAACTTACAAATAGGTACACCTTTTGTTTCAGCAATTCTACTTCCATACATTTGAGAAATTATCAGAAATGTATGGAAAAGTGTCTATAAATGAAAATTTGGGAGAGTTTATTCTGAGCTAAAATGTGAGGATGGCACCAAAGAAGTGAGATGTACAGAGTGGTTATATACCCCCAAACAGGATGTTTTACAAAGGATTGAAATGTCCCTCCCACAATAGTCACAAGATTGCCCTGTAGGCACAACGCTTGATGGACACAGCAGGTAGTGGGTCTGCTATCTCTATCTCCGAGGGTGCAGCAGGAAGCAAATCTGTTGTCTTGAGCTGGGTGGTCACAGGTGAGTGCAGCAATCAGTTCCTAGCCTAAGGAAAGATGCTTAATCCTTAAGGAAATGCCAACTTTGGGAGGGGGAGGGAAGTTGCATCTCTATCTCAAGGGCCTTTCTTCTTGCTATAGGGAATGTCTAAAGAGGATATACAATGCATGCTCAATGGCCAAGGTCAGGCCCTTTTTGGAAAAACAAGGTCAGGCCGAATTAGGTTTACACCAAATGGCTTCCTCATGTACTTCAATATATCCTATTGCTTGCCATTTCTATTTGTCATATGCAACTGTTAAAAAGTATATTATACAGTAGCAAGTCTCAAATTTTTGGTCTCAAGACTCTTTTTCCCTCTTAAAAATTATGGAGTACTCCAAAGAGGTTTTGTTTTGTGGGTTATATCCATAATATTTGCCTCAGATCCAATCTTACTGTTCTAATGGTACAGTCCAACTCTGGTTGCTCTTTATTGTACACTGGACCAAGCTCACCAGGCACAGAGTAACGGCTTTTCAGACACACAGACAAGCACAGAAACATATCAACATATGCTTTGTATAACAAGGAGGAGGAAAATTAATATAAAGGTTAAAAAAGCTTCTTATATGACTTACTACCAAAAGTTGACTCTTGAGAATTCCAAGCAGACTGTGTGAGTCAAGCTGCCTCAAAACTTCAAAATCAAAATCTAAAATAATATACTATCTTTTCTTCTAGAATCTATCAAAATGGTCTTGACTAATTTATAAGTAAGTTTCTATGGGAGAACCTTTTGCTGAGTGTGGACAAATTGTAATGAACCTCCTGTGTCTGCTACTAATTTATAGTATCCTTGCGGCTTGTTTAGCAATAGCCTAAACAGGCCCTGCAACATGCTCAGAACATGGTTTCACAGGTGTAGCTACAGGCCAAACAGGAATGCAGAGGAAAGAACTAACAGGCCCTCCTGGTTTCTCAGAAGTGGCCCTGCTATTTTAAGAGGCCTTCACTTACATTAGGAGACAGGCACCTCCAAGTCTGTAGTGTCACACTGGCTTCCAGCCCACTGCTCTACTGACTAGGATTTGGTCAAATAGCCTTAGTGCTGTAAGGAGTCTTAGCGCAGTAAGCTATCACCACCCTAATGCAACCATCTTGTAAGATTCCTCATCCAATATTTGAATCCCTTGGGCAGCATCCCTCATTATTGTTGAGTAGGCTTCCTTTAACATCTTCAGTAATGTAAAAACTCAACACCTACCCCTGGCAATCCGTTCTTTTATTGAACAGCTCAAGCTGTGATGAAGTTGTTTATGGTGAGCAGCAGAGTATTTCCTAAACAGAAATGATCTACTTTCTAATTCTATCCCCTGGGATGACGTAGAGCAAGTCTCCTCCTTCTTCCTCATGTTATTCTTTCAAATACTTGGAGGCAACGATGATATTTTGCCTAAATATTCTTGTTTTCATCACAGACATTTACAGTTGGTTAATCACATGTTTTCAAGTGTCTTTACAATTCTCACCATTTTTCTCTGGACATATTTTGAATTAAGCTATTTCCAAGATCTGAACATGAAATTCTAATAATGTGTATGCTGTGTGTAGTAATGAGTAGTCCCATCAGACTGTACATTCCTCTGGTGGTTACACTTAAAAGTTTCAAGTATTTTTCAGATACCTTATCTTACCTCTTTCTCTGTATTGTACTTTTTTTTTAGTATTTTCTTTTTACTCAATATTTTAATTTTATTCGTAGCCTCATGAAATCTAACAGTTGATACAACGTAACTACCCAAGGATGCTCTTGGATCTCAAATTTTTCATGCAAAAACTTGTCTGTCTTGACCAGCTTACAGGAATTTGTTTTTTCTTCGTATCTGAAAATGATGGCACTTAAGGTATGCTCCATCCATTTTGCACAGTCAAAGCTATGTTGTAGGCTTTATGGGTGGTGCCTGCGCTGATTTCTGGATGTTCATGTCATATTAGTTCTTAAATATTTTGAATGTCACCTGTTCCTGCTTTTAGATATCTGTCAAAGGGATTGAACATAAGTTGAGTGACAGATTTAATATAAAACATCAGAATGATATCCATATGTGTGCCCCTCCAAAATGATGGAGAAAATAAACTTACAAGTGCTATATCATCGTTAATATGCACATTAAGGAAAGACTTGGGAAAATTCTTTTAACTAGCCAATTTCTCTATTCTTGAAATAATGGTAGTTACAAAAGTCAAATGCTATCCAACCTTCAGGAGTACATCTATTTGACGTTTTTTGTAAAAAAAAGTTAATCTCTTTTAAGCAAAATATGTTATTTGGACTGTTGAGCTCTGTCTATGCGGTTTGGTCAAAATGGAAAATAATACATTGTTCTCAGCTAAAATGGTTCTCTGTGACTAGCTTCTTTCGATCTTTGTCCTTCGTGCAGTTCTGGATCCGGATGCATAATTTTCCTGCCAGAAGTGAGTGCTTACTTCTCATTTGTTTTCATTTCCTGTTGCCTTCAGAGCTCCACAGAGAGAAGGTGCTATATCTGCAATCTCTAAGCCGTGAAGCTTTCCCAGGCAGACTGTTTATTTAATGAAAAAGATAGAACAGAGTGCCACTCTATTTGTTTGGAGTTATATAAATATTCTCAAAAAGGAGGATTTCCTCATTTATTCCACTTTAGCCTTCCTGTTCAGGGAGAGTTTTAAAAGCACCTTTAATCACTATATGGTGACAGCTTGAGTTACAATTTTATGATTGTACCAAATATATTAAAGACACTAGAAACAAGGAAGATAAGTGGAATAATAATTCTGAATTTCTCTCTCTATATATTAAAAATGTAGGATTATCACATATATACATATTCAAAACCAGTTTATCATCATAAACCCAAAAATACAAACAGCAGACATAGTGTTATAATAAGAGCTGAATTTGGATGGAAGTTATCAAAGAAGAGACTGATATGTAATTATTTTATATGTTTGGTCTTCTAGTTTTATTTCTCTTTATCTCACATTCTTCTGCATATGGAGTTTGCTCACCAAGTTGTAGCTGAGGTCGAAAAATTCTTAAAAAGATACCAAAATAGAAGAATATTTTCAATCAAAACCAATTTATTTTATATTCCCCTTGACATGATCTTGTGATTTAAGTTTTGAAATAAACATAGAACTCACCTTACACTATTAATAAACCTCAAAACATTTCACATGATTGCAAACATAATTAGTTCTCAAATATGTAATGAGGATGGGACACATGGTACCATAGAGAGAAGAGAAATGGCAATGATTAAAATAGCATTGAAAATAACATTTCATAATAAATGTTAATCTTTAATGTAATAAATACTTAATATATTTCTATAAAAAATTACCTATGTTTCACATAACATTAGAAAATACATATAATATTTATAATACACATAATAATTATATTATATATTTTAATACATAATTTTTATAATGTATAATAGACAATATTTATTATATATTTAATGTAATAAAATAACATGATGGTCCTTTGTGCTTTATATGCTTCAGCATCCATGTAACAGGCTGTATATATTATCTCTTTAATGCTTGTGACTCTCGGTGAAGTAGGTCCTACTTTATCTCCAGTTTTTACGTGAAGAAACAGGAGGAAAAATGTTAAGTAATACTCTTACAGCCACAAAGATAGTAGGTGACATGTGTGGGGCAGATCCTTACTTATTGGACCACATCTGTATATAACCTCATCATATAAAAAAGCTGACAGTTCAGAGAACTATTATCCTGACTTTGCAATTTGTCACAGGACTTTGACTTTTGTATTAGATACACCTTAAAAATTATATTTAACCTAGTATAACATGGAAATGATTTTTTTATTCCAAAGCTCAGAATTTGCTGAGTAACCAGCACTAACCAGGGTTGGGATTTTTAATTTGCCAGGCTAACCTACAAAGTAAATAATTGTGCAGATAATGGCAAAGATTCACGTTAGAAACTGGAAGGGAGGATATTTTGAAAGATTGTTTTGATGGGACTTCCTTAGTCCCTCTTAAAAAGCTCATACATGATTTTATTAGAAATGGCTTAACAAAAAAACTTAGGTTCTAAGAGTAAACTGTATTTCTTATGTCTATTACTATTACTATCTGGGTAGTAATAACAAGTAAAAGAAAATAAAAATAATAATCAAGCAGAAGCTGTAAAATAAGGTCAGTGTCAGTACAATAGACACCATGTTGTCTTCTTTACTGAAAAATCTCTACAGGCTCTGGTGGCAAAATCTTTTGATAGTAAACTTTTAAGAAAGGATAAATGTTAAAGCTATTATGTGAAATCACCATGAGTGAATGACCAAACTACATTTACTTTACAAAACTAGCGTACAAATAACTTGGAGTGACCATTGTGTAGGAAGAGTAAAAATGGAGACTGAATGCTAAGACGTAATTGAGTCTTCACAAAATTAACCTAGTTTCTAAGTCATTTAACAATGTGCTTATTAATCTGGAGTCCTAAGTGATAGTAATAGTACAAATTCCACTTAGATAATATTTTCATTACCTGATGTAACTTTAACTTCTACTTTTTCATTATTGAGGAATTAAATGTAATTTAATTTTCTATCCAGATTGAACAATTACAGTGAACATTGGAATTCTTAACTGAATAAAGACATGTATCTGGGCTGGCCTGGTGGTGCAGCGGCTAAGCGCGCAAGTTCCGCTTTGGTGGCCTGGGGTTTGCCAGTTCAGATCCCGGGTGTGGACATGGCACCGCTTGGCACACCATGCTGTGGTAGGCATTCTACATATAAAGTAGAGGAAGATGGGCATGGATTTTAGCTCAGGGCCAGCCTTCCTCAGCAAAAAGAAAAAAAAAAAGAATTAAGACGTATCATTTTATACCAGTTTTATCTTTTGAGTCTAAAATGTTGTGATAGTAGCCTAGATATGTGTTGACTGGGCATTTTTACACTGTTGGAATTTGAATTACATTAAAGCTGTTTCATTTTATGGAGTGAATACTTATAGATTAGTGATTGATTTTCTTCTCAGAACATTTTTATAGCACGTTAAGCATTTTAGTATAAAAATAGGGAAGTAAAACTACTGAAATGATTATACGAGCTCAACATAACTACTTAAAGAAAAGAAGGCAAAATTGGTATATAATTCTTGTCTAAATCATGATATGCCTAAATATAGATGACCTTGTTTAAGGAGAAAAGAAACATATTCAAATCACAGTGAAACAGCAGAGACAGAGAAATGTCACGGATCCAATGTTATGTGAGGGACACATCGTGTTTCCTTTAAATAATAATAAGAGCTTGTCAAGTGTTGTATCACAGCTTCTTGAAGTTGCCACATGACTTTTAGATTTGTCATTTGTGTACTTGAGTTTCTCGTTTAGTGTTGCAGTGGTTTTGTTCTGCAATGAAGTACATTCATTATTCTGTTATTCTTTTTATTTAGAACTTTGGACATTATTTCCAGAAGAGTCATAGTTTGAAGTGCCTCAAAATCTTTGAACTCAGAAAAATAAAGGAAGTTGCTTTATGTCAGATATTATGATAAAAGCAAAGTAAAAAGCAAACAAACATTGTAAAAATGTTGGATAGACATAAATAGTTTTCTTTGTGTTCATCTCAAGCATATATGGAAGGCTTATTAAACTATATTAACCTGTGTAATAAATGTCATAAAAGAATCATAGCTCTGGAAGTTTCTTCTTTAGGAAGAACCACATTGAAACAAACCAAAGTGAGAGAAAGTATGATTGTGCAGAACAACATAGACGAAAGGGTTTTACACTTTCCCTCAACAGCTGTTCTAGTTATGCCCATCGGTACTATCAGGTCACTAGTTTTTCCTTTTTCAATTGTCTTCCTTTTACTATAAGTTAAGGCAAGTTAATGCTTTCTCTCCTGTCCTCAGGTTTGGGTTACATGAGTTCACCACTGATGTGTGCCAGATGTTTCTTTGACCAAGATGACTAGTTCTTCTTTTTCTCCTCTAAGTGATGAATTGTAATTGCTTGAGCCTGTCACCATAGTTCTTTTTTATCAAGGCTTTCATCACTGTAAAGACTTCCTTCTATGCCTTTTCAGAGTCCTCCACAGCTTTCAGAAACTAAGGCTAGTTATCACTGACATGATTGACTGCCTTTATTTCCTAGTTATGTTTTCTCCATAAGATTTTTCTTCACAGCTTTTCTTATGATACCTTTGAGCTATTTCCAACTACTGGTGTAATAATTTCTTAACTTCTCCCCCTTTGCATTCTCTAGGATATTATGACACAAAAGGAAATGTAAGTGAATTGAAACAGTGCGGGATGAAGCTGAGAGTGCTTCTAAAGAGAAGGCTCATATACTCCTGAGCTTCTCTACTGTCAGAATATAAAGAGAGTCTATTCTTCATTTTGCAAATCTGAGACCTGAGTCACAGGACTTTCATTACCTTAGTAAATTTCCACTTAACGAAATATTTGCAACGTACTGCTATTAACAATTAGAGTATCAGTAACATGGCGTGATGTAATTACTGCTATATAGATCAGTTCAGAGCCTGCTTACCACAACAATCTAATCTCACATCTAACTTATTTTGGTCCAAGCCTGATTTGGGAATTTTGTTTAGATTTCCTGCTCCTGATAAATCCTTGAGTGATGTCTATTGCTGTAACCTATAGCCAATGGGTTTAGGTTGCAATGGGAATTCTTCATTGACTGGTTCCCCTCAATCAGTAAATACAGTGATTCACACCTTCAGTAGGTGATATGTTCTGCAATTAGCCTATACAGCAAAAGCCACACACATTGGAAATTACTGAGAATATTTTAAATAGCCCTCGAAGTACATTGAACAGGTTTCCAGGCATAAAAATGCAGAATAGTAATAGTATACATACACTAACATCTGGAAAGGAAGCTTAGACTAGACTAAAGAAGAAAACTAAAGGAAGACCTATAACGTGTGTGTCTGTCCATTCAAACCAGTTTTCTTTTAAGATAGGCATTAAATTCCTAGCAGTGAATTGGGGATGAATGGAAGACTCTAAAAGGATCCTGCTTCCTGGTACATTTTACCCCATTCTGTTTTCACAATAAGCCTTATTCATGCTAATGGTGTTGTAAGATTACAGAGATAGTGAGGTCACGTCTATGCATGCACAGGAGATGCTGGTCAAGCTCTAAAGTCAGAGTCAGTTAATTGGGTAACCTTACAACTTCACTGTAATTTCCTTCTTCTGAAGTGTTGTGTCTTTTTATTTATAACTCCTGTACAGATTACTGTATTCTCTCTTTTGGTTATTAGTTACTTTTGTATTTGTATCAGTTCTCCTATAGAGTCTGAGTCTTATATATATTTTTGATTCACTAAAAAATAGGCACTAAATAAATGCTTGTTGAATAGCTGAATCTATAACTTTCTAATGTATTTGTCTACGTTCTAGCCCATGTCCACTCGTGTAGACTGTTGTCCTTTTTCTTCCTTTCATCATTTCTACTTCTCATATTCATACATACAGTCTCCACCCTTCCTCTCCTCTTCCCTCCCCACTTCTCTTTCACTTTCTCACCTTCTTTCTTGTTACTTTCTTTTCTCCTACACTTCCCTTATACTCAACTCCATTCCAACTCATTTGACAGAGATTTCAAGTGTTTTAAAATAAATATTTAGTGTTTTTATAAAAATTTGAACAGCTCATAAAAATTTTAGCAATTCAGAAAAGTGTAAACACAGGAAAACAACAATAAACTCAACATCTGTGGTGATCATTCCAGAAATCTGTAGCAGCCCATCTGTAGAGGGCTGGCTGAATGGACAATGGTAATAAAAGCAGCCACTGCCAACACTTGCTGGCATGGTCAAAAATGCTTTCAGTTTACATTTATTTGATCTTTCCTGTGAAGGCATGACTATTTTAGCTGCATTTTCCAGGTGAGGAAATCGAGACTCCTGAAAGTTAAGCAAATTACCCACAGTTACACAACCAGCAGAAGCTGAGTGAGTCGAGTACCCTTGGAATTGGTGAGGGAAATTAGGGAATATAGAATGACATTGCTTGTGTGTTTTTTTAAATTAATAGACATTTATTTTAGAGCAGTTTTAGGTTTACAGCAAAAGTGAGCAATAAGGAGAGTTCCGGTGTGCTCTCCCCCTCCCCCTCAGCTTCACTCCTCCTCAACATTCCACACCACAGTGGTACATTTGTTGCAATCTATGAACCAATATTGACACATCGTTACCACCCAAAGTTCACAAGTTTACATTAGGATTCACTCTTTGTGTGGCACATTCTATGGGTTTTGACAAATGTATAAGGACATGTATCTACCATTATAATATCATATAGGACAGTTCCACTGCCCTAAAAATCCCCCGTGTTCTACCTGTTCATCCTTCCCTCCTCACTAACCTCTGGCAACCACTGATCTTTTTACTGTCTCCATAGTTTTGCCTTTTCCAGAATGTCATATAATTAGAATCATATAGTATGTTGCCTTTTCAGATTGGCTGATTTCACTTAGTAATATGCATTTAAGTTTCCTCCATGTCTTGTCAAGGCTTGATAAATGACATCACTTTTGAGTAAGAGAGTTTTAAGGAGCCATTAGTAGCAATGCTTTTATTTCACCCTGAAAAGAGATGTAAATGCACTCTTTGTATAAAAATTTTATTTATTATTTGACCATCTCCTGCTTCTTCAGTAGAGTGTGGTCAGGAAGATATGAAAATTATGACAGATCAATTAGTATGGAAGTTAAATAATATAAAATGTAATGAAAATGAGATTATCAGTTCTGATCCAGGTTCGTTGGGCAGCATGGACTATTAAGTGTGTGGTTAGCTTTTACTATTGGTCAACTCTTGTTTGCTGCAAGTAAGAACTAACTATATACTTAAAGAATCAATTGAAATCTAACAGTGTATTGCCCAAAGAGAAAAGAAAGGTTTAAATTTGATTTTTTTTTCTAAATTTAACCCAATTATGCTTGCATGGATGTTTGAAAAGTACTTTTATTCTAATTTAATTAAAACGCAATGTAGAGAATTAGGGCAGTCATTGGAAGTTCATGGGTACATAGACATAACTACGGTAAAATCTGTCACAATGGGAAATAATTTTATCTGTTTTTCTGTGCTTTAACTCTTATGTCCTATGTTTCTTTAATAATAAGAATAAACTCAGATTTTAAAGGAATTTAAAATGTCGTCAAAATTGAGGAACTATATATGTTTTATTGCTATTTGAATTTTCAGCTGGTTGTTTTGGCACAGATATTAGCTGTGATACTTAACTATGAAGAACTGATATTGATTCTAAATCGTAGAATCTGTTTTTCAAACTTACTCTTATCTTTCCAGGGTATTTATTCAGCTGGGAACTCGATACACGTCACCACTAGAAAACTGAGTACCTGATTAATGTCAATGGTGAGAGATTATTTTCTGAATATATATATATAAACAAAGAACAGACTTCCACTTTGTTTTTACAATTGCTTTAAAAATAAATTCACATGTATTTACCAGAGGTTTTGTTTGTTTAAAAAATTAGTTTCAAACTTCAGTTACCTGAATTTAGATACTTCCCTATCTTCATTTTAAGGCAAAATTCAATTGGAACTTAAGTTGAATCCATCAGACACATATAGCAATTGTGTGAAATCTAGCCAAATCCATTAAGTGTAACTTGTTACCATTAATCATTCTAATAACAATTGTTCAAAAGACCTAGTTCTACACAGAACTTGATTTATTTTAGAGAAAATGAAGTAGAAAGATTAAAATAAACTCAACTTCTCTATGGTATTTTCTTTTAAAAAATATTTATATATCAAGAATAAACAATAGTGGGGAAACTGCTGAAATCAGATAACAGTGTTCTATGAATCTACTGATTATAAAGGGTTGCAACTAATTGATAAACGGGATATGTTTGTATATCTTCAAGACATCGCCACTCCTTTTTAAACAGACCTGATTCTTCTTTGGCAATTATGTTCTATGGGAACATAATACAACTCTATTTTACTTTATAATTTTAACTTTGGAAGACAAAGCCCCGAATAAGTGACTAAGTTTGTTTTGATTCCAATCATAGGCATACTTTGGAGATACTGTGGGTTCCAGACCACTGCAATAAAGCAAATATCACAGTAAAGCAAGTCACATGAATTTTTTGGTTTCCCAGTGCCTATAAAAGTTATATTTACACTATACTGTAGTATATTAAGTGCGCAATAGCATTATGTCTGACAAATAGAAATGGCAAGCAATAGGATATATTGGAGTACACGAGGAAGCCATTTGGTATAAACCTAATTCGGCCTGACTTTGTTTTTCTAAAAGTGCCTGACTGTGGCCATTGAGTACGCATTGTATATCTGCTTTAGACATTCCCTATGGCAAGAACAAAGGCCCTTGAGATAAAGATGCAACTTCCCTCCCCCTCCCAACGTTGGCATTTCCTTAAGGATTAAGCATCTTTCCTTAGTCTAGGAACTGACTGCTATACTCACCTTTGACCACCCAGCTTGAGACAACAGACCTGCCACCCTGCTGTGTCCACCAAGACAGCAGACCTACCTGCTGTTTCTATCAATCGCTGTGCCAACAGAGCAGTCTCGCGACTATTGTAAAAGCAACATTTCAACCATATGTGAAACATCCTGTTTGGGGGTGTATAACCACTCTGTATACCTCACTTCTTTGGTGCCCTTTCTTCCTTCGGGAAGAAAGGCCCCTGGCCATGGTCCTCAGATTTTAGCTCAGAATACACTTTCCAAAATTTTCATTTATAGATTGGTTATGGATTATTTTTGTCGACATGTCTAAAAAATAATGTACATACCTTAATTGAAAAATACTTTATTGCTAAACAATGCCAACCATCATATGAGCCTTCAGCAAGTCATAATCTTTTTTTTTTTTTTTTTTTTTGGTGAGGAAGATTGGCCCTGAGCTAACATCTGTGCCAATCTTCCTCCATTTTGTATGTGGGATGCTACCACAGCATGGTTTGATGAGTGGTGTGTAGGTCTGCATCCAGGATCCAAACCCACGAACCCTGGGCTGTAGAAGCAGAGTGTACAAACTTAACCACCACGCCACCAGGCTAGCCCCCAAGTCATAATCTTTTTGCTGGTGGAGGGTCTTGTAAAAAAACGCCTATCTGTGAAGAGCAATACAGCAAAGCACAATAAAATGAAGTATGCCTGTAAAAGGTAAACTTTAAAAACTCAAACTCAAAAGAGTGAATATATCCACTGTTAGGGAAACTTCATTAAAAACAAAATCTTCTCAACTCAGAAAACCTCTCTACAAAGGTAGCAGAGAAATAAACCAGTTACATTATTGAATAGATATTAACCAGAATGTGATGCATATTGCAAAATCAGAAAGGAATCTCACCCCCTTATACAGCCAAGCAGATACAACTCATTATGTATATGTTTTCAAGGTAAACAACCACTAGCCCTCAAGTAGGAGAACTCGATAGCATCTTTTGTCACATATAGCTCCTCCTGACTTCATCACGGTAAGTGGGGAGATTCCTGTGTTGGCTTTATCTGGAGAAGAAAACATCATGTAAATTCAAGCAAGGCCCCAGGGAAGTTAACTCTTATCCTCCCACGGCAACAAGGAGATAGGGGTGCTACCTCCCTAGATACTTGCGTTTCAGAAAGATGCCTCCGAGTACCTTGAGGAAACATTTCCTAGTTGTGAGACCCGTAGAGATTTATTCAGTCATGAGAAAGATTTACATACATCTATCTGAAAAGGACAGAGAAAGAAATGTTGAAGCAAAGGCACGCGAGAGAAGTTTCTTCCCGTTTTTTTCCAACAGGGAGAATTAATTTTCTCATTTTTAATTTATATTTGCCCTTTTACTACCCACAGGAATATAGAAATAGTATTATTTCATTCTGATTCCCCTCTCCTTTTTTTAATCATCTGGAGAGTTTTCCTTAGGTGCTACCTATTTTTTTTAACAGCATTGTTGAAGTGGAACTGACATGCAATGCAGTGCACATCTTTAAAGTGTGCACTTTGATATTTCGACATATGTGTACACCTGGGGTGAAACCACAGACACAATGAAGACAGTGACCCATGAACGTTTTCCCCTGCCTCTTTGTAATTCCTTCCTTGTGCCATTCCTGCCCCTCCCCCTCCAAGCAGACGGGGTTCTGCTTCATGTCACTATAGATTACTTTCACTTTCCAGAGAACTATGGAAATGGAAGTACTGGTGCATATTCTTTTATGTCTGGTTTTTCCCTTAGCATGGTTATTTTGAGACTCATTCATGTTATTACAGGTAATGATAGATCTTTCCTTTCATTGCTAAGTAGCATTCTTTCTGCTATATACCACAATTTGCTGACACATTCACCTATTAATGGACATTTGGCTTGTTTCCAGTTTTTGGCTATTACTAATAAAACTGCAACATGTAGTGTATGTGTACCAGCCTTTGAGTAGATATATACTTCTTTTTTCTTGGGTAAATAGCTAAGAGTGGAATGACTGAATTATATGGTAGTGAAGAGGAGCAGAATATGCCACCCTAAAATATGCCTCTCTGGCATACGGATTATTTTGAGCTGATTATTTCGATAAAAAGCAGACACAGGAGAAGCTCTGAAAACAGAGTAAAAGTTACCCTTTTCTAAGGTAAATTTACATTTGTAAAGGAAATCTCCGTTTGTAAGGATGTCTCCCTGTCTACTAGGCAGAGAAGGATGACTCTAAACCACAAGATGGCTTTATCAGCGGAGAAGGCGCTGACAGACCTGCGTAACAGAACTTCCCCCTGTTTGCAATGGTTTTCCTGGTGACCTCACCATAACTGACCATCTCCACCCCACACATCTTTCTTTGTTTTGTTTTTAGCTAAAGATATCTAAGCTAGAGTTTCAAGCCACCTCAGAGAGTTACTCATTTTCCTCTCCCATGGATATGTGAGGTATACAAGTTAATACACTTTTATTTGTTTTCCTCTTGTTAATCTGTTTTTTTATTACAGAGTCTCAGCCAAGAACTCAGGAGCGTAGAGGGAAAATTACTTTTCCTCCCCTGCAGTAGACATATGCTTAACTTTTTAATAAACTGCTGAACTGGTTTTCTGGAGGGGCTGTATCTTTTAAAATACCTATCAGCAGTATATGACACGATTTGCAACACTTGGTATAGTCTAAGTTTTTTTTTAAAATTTCAGTTGATCTAATAGATGTGTAGTGGTATCTTGCTGTGGTTAATTAAAACTCAAATTATATACTCATTTCCTAATTATAATGATATTAAAAATGTTTTCATGTGCTTAGCTGCCATGGAATGGAGTCACAATATGCCACCCTGAAATACAGGGCTTTGGCATAAAGATTATTTTGAGCTGAAGGCAATTGAGAAGCAACAGACACAGGAAGAACTCTCTGCCCTCCCCTATTCTGCCTAAAAGCAGGGCATAAATTTCTCTTTGTAAAGGTGATGTAAATTTCCATTTGAAAACGCGTTCCCCTCTCCTGTACCAGGAAGAGGAGAACAACTCTTGTCTGCATGACAAACCTTACTGAACAATCTTTATCTACCATACATTTCCTGGTCACCTTTTTCCATCCTTAGGAGCCCAAACCCTCCTTTCTTTTGTCTGGTCACTTCTCCACAATATATCACCCTGTATTAAAATAGTATATAGGCCCCCAAGTCTAACCTCTTTAGGTTTTCACTTCTTTTCTGTGAATCCCCCATGCATGTAAAATTAAAAACATCAATAAAATTCCTACGCTTTTTTCTCTTGTTAATCTGTCTTCTGTCAGTTTAACTTGCCTGCCTTAGATAAAGCACTCAGTAGAATGCAGGGAAAGATTTTCCTCCCCTACCCATCCATACACTTCAGTGAAGTGTCTGTTCAACTTTTCTGCCCAACTTTTATTCTTAATTGGGTGGTTTGCTTTCTTGTTATTGAGTTCTGAGAGTTCTCTATACATTCTGATATAAATTCTTTATCAAATATATGTTTTGCAAGAGCTTTATTCTAGCCTGTGGCTTGTTTCTTTCATTCTCTTAACCGTGACTTTTGAAGAGCAGAAGTGTATAATTTTGAAGAAGACTAACGTATCAATTTATCCTTTTTATGGATTGTAATTTTGGTGTCATATCTAAGAAAAATTTCACTAACTCAAAGTCACGAAAATTTTCTCCAATGTGTTTCTCTTGAAGTATTATAGTTTTCCTTTTTACATTTAGGCCTATGATCCATTCTAAGTCAATTCTTTTGTATATGATACAAGTTATGGAATGAAGTGTTTTTTGTTTTCACATATAGATATTGTAAGAGAGCAGAATTTGTCACCCCAAAATGTGTCTCTTTGGCATATGTCCTGAAATCCAGTAGTACTCACCCTCCAACTTTGTTCTGCCTTTTCAAAGTTGCTTTGGCTATTCTAAGTCTTTTGCATTTTCACAAGCATTTTAGAAACAGCCTGTCAACTTCTACAAAAATTGCTACCTAGGTTTTGATTGGAACTACCTTGAATCTATATAGCAATTTGGGGACAATTGACATCTTAACAAGATTGAGAGTCCAACCCATGAATGAGATATGTCTCTTCATTTACTTAGGACTTCTTTAATTTCCCCACATATTACAAGCTTGTAAACTAATCATTAGAATAGGAGAGTGAGCCTACAAAGGAAAGGTTACCAAATTCTGCCTGCAGTGTAAGAGAAATTTTTGGAGAGAAGGCAAGTTTTCTTCTGACTCTTGTAGTAAATATGCAATCATCAGGTGAACGAGTGCGGTCAGACAGAAAAGACGTACAAAAGCACTGGGGCGTGAGTTAGGAGCAAACATTTAAAGATCTGTGAGCAGTTATGGTTTGACGTATTTGAAATCAGTGGTGCATATGGGGAATATGAAGGGAGAACATGAAGGGTCTTCCTGTGGCTAGACCCTTGTCTTATGTGTTCCTGAAGATAATTGGTCAATTGGTCGTTTTCCTGTGAACAATGGGAGCTATGAAGGATTTTAAGCAGAGAAGTAAAAAGCGAGTTTCAAAGATTGCTCTGAAAGTTAAGTGACTTGTTTAAACATTTTTACAGATGTTTATACTTTAACCTGTATAAACTGGAAGAAAAGTCTCCTTATTTGTGGAATATCATGTATACCGTATAAATATTTTTTTTGTTTTCTCTTTTTAGCATCACAAAATACATTGTATCTTTATTGACGTTGGACTCTGGTGGGCCAGTTTAATCCTAACCCTATACCTGGTTCTAATGTTATCCATATTTTCCATGGTTTCAGTTCTTTTCAGCATGTTTTCTATCCTCATTTAACTATACAAAAAGATTTCATTTTTTCTTTTGTTGTTATTGTTTTTATTATGCTCAGTTACAAACTCCCTCATACACTTAGTAACAATTAATTACCCCTTTTATGCGTCCCTTATCACTAATACTTGCCCATACTCAATGTTGCCACCAAAGATGTCTTTTTCATGTCATGTCACATAATTAAATAGTTATAATGTATTTTTATTATGTTATCTCTTGTAATTAACTCTCTTTTTTTAAAATTTATTTTTAAGATTTTATTTTTTCCTTTTTCTCCCCAAAGACCCCCGGTATATTCTTCGTTGTGGGTCCTTCCAGTTGTGGCAAGTGAGATGCCACCTCAGCGTGGTTTGATGAGCAGTGCCATGTCCGCACCCAGGATTCGAACTGACGAAGCACTGGGCCGCCTGCAGCAGAGCTTGCGAACTTAACCACTCAGCCACCTGGCCAGCCCCGTAATTAACTCTCTTTATAAAACTAACTCAGTTGCTTTTCCTCTTATGCTTTTTACTCTAGAGGGGCAACATTCATCAGCTGTTTTGCTTACTTCCTCCTTTATTATAATCTAAGCAAGTGTGGGAGGGTGTGCTTCCTAATGCTTCCTTGAATTCCTGTGTTCCTCTTAAAAAAAGTGCCATCCTATCGACATACACTTTGTTCCACTTCTATGATGCATGCGAGTGTCTGTTACCAAAGACAGCGAGGACTGTGTAGGGAATGCTGACAAGTTAGATTACACAGGTCTTATGAGTTAACAATTGAGTTAATGTTTAGAGACAGTAGAATCTAGCTTCTAAATTCTCAATCATATTTCTTTTTCACTTTTATGTTTCAAAGTTAATTTCTATTGTTTCAAAGAAAACTATTCTTTCTAGTTAAATATTATTCTCTAATATTTTTTCTCTTCCTATATAATTTATTTTGGCTATTGGCTATCTTTCCCTCTCTAACTCTGAACATTTGGTTTTCCTAGCGCGTGGGTTCCTCATTGACCTTAAAACAAACAGCTCTCTGCCCCATTATGTCAGCTTTGTTTGTATCCCTTGAAGAAGGTGAAAGGATGTTTCTGATTGCACCTAACTCTTCTGTTTACCAAGATATTTTAAATACAATGCTTCCCAAAGTCACCAGGAGATCTTAGAACACATGTTCCTGGGCTAAACAGTAGAGGTAAATTTGCCAAATTCCATATCTTCCTTGCACACACATCACTCACCCTCTTTAATATTCCAAACATTGTTGACTCCAGCCTTTCAACTGGCTGTGTCTTCATGTCTAGAGTAGTATATGCCTGCTTTCTCTTAATCAAATATTGCTCTATTTTTCTTTTTTCAAGTATAGAAATCTGGAGTTACTTACTATATTACTGAAATGCATTTTGATTATTGAAATGTTTTATTATATTTTATTAACTTGCATACCTACCTATATATAAGATACAGTTCATGTAAATCACTCTCTACTTGACAAACATTTCAGTATTTTGAAACTAATTTTCTAATACGACTTCTGGAATAATTTGGGTCTAAAGAATTTTTCTGCTTGTATTATGAACAGTTGTCACGAGACTGAAAAATATGGAGATGTGTGTAAAGGTAGCCTGTACTTGAACCTTTTTTTTTTCCTCACAGTATTTCGGATAAAAGTCAAGGTACATTGCTTAGCTTAGTGTGGCTTCATAATCAGAGTAATATGATATTTATTGAAACTTTCAACTAAGTGAGACAGACTAAAATACAGAAAAAAGTGTAGTTCTAGCCGAGACTAAAACAGTCATTGTAAATAATAAATCGGCCTTTTTCTCTTGATTACAAGCTTCCAAATATTAGACTGAATTTTCCCTCATATTTAAACAGGTATATTATTGTTATGGTGACACAGTCTAAACATAGTAGTGATACAAGTTTCAGAATCTTTTGAAGTGTGCAAAACACTTTAGGGGCAACTGCTTAAAAATTAAACAAATCATGACAATTTTCTACTATGACTCCAAGCCATTTTAGACAAATCAATGTTTTACGAATCGTAACAGTACCCTCATACATCTAAAGTAGTAATATACATATAGGAGTATGTGTAAAGCATACTTTCTATTCATCTACAGACAACGTTTGGAGCAAATGTGGGTTCCCAAATGCTTTGGATTGGAAACAAGTAACCAGTGTGTGCAGTGCAAATGGCACAGCAGGATTTGGTCAGAGAAAAGAAGAAAGGCGCTTACAGCAAAAAATAGGTCAAAGTGAGGTAAAGATGGTCAAATTCCCCTGTAGTAAGAGATGCCAGCGTTTGTTCAGACATCCACGTATTTGGCATTGTTAAAACTAAGAATGCAATGGGCATTTCGGGTCAAAGGGAGGCCAGGCCAAATGTGGAGGGATATCAGGCAGGAAATGCTCTGTGCGGTTAGTGTGCAGCCATGTGTTCTAAGTTCTGTTTGTTGATTCCCTGTCTCAGGATAGAATCAGCAATTGCAATAAATTTGGAGATCTGTTATGAATTTGATCATATCTTAATGTTTTCTCTTCTGGTGGAGTTTTTACTAGCCTTAGCCCCATTGAATTGTAGCTAACCAAACTGACCACAGATGACATTTTACTACAGAGTTCGAGGGTATGGCTCAATTAATGGAAATAGATTTGTGGCGCCTCCACATAAATCCAAGAAATTCTAGAAACCAAGCCAAGTCAACCAATATGAATGTGAGTCAATGGTAAGTGAAAATAACTCCTTAGGCCACTGAGTACTACTTGGCATCGAATAGCAACAATTTGATTTATATTGCCTTTATGTTTTTACAAGATCAAAACTCCTTTTTTTAAGAATTCTTTTTCAAATATACTTTGAAGAACAATGAACAATCTCTTTAAAATAACTAAGGAAATGTTGAGAAAGGTGCTGTGCCTAATTATTCAAGGCAAAGGGTATAAGTTTTTTCTGCCTTTGTTTCATGCTTTGATCTCAATAAGCCATTCTTTTTCCCTTTTAGACATTTAGGTTAAAAAGATTTAACTATTTCGTAATAAATAATGTCTCCATCCCCCTGAAATTTTCAGATACTATTACTTTTCAGTTTATTCCTCTTAGGATAGATATATTAATTTTGATTTACATATATCACTATGGATTGAAAACAAGATGATGAGAGATAGATGAAAGCAATTGAAATCAGGACAATCTCCACAAATTCTCTTCTATCCTCCCCACACCCGAGTCTCTTCTAACATACATTTTGAGGAACCATTAAGCAGAGGTATTATTTTTATCAAGAATATAGGAAGACAAAGAACACTCTCCAAAAACATTTAATTTAAAATCTAGGAAAAAAAATTTATTTAACCAAGTTGAACAAGATACAATGCAGTGCAATGGACTTATATTTAGGTCTATTTTTTTTTTTTTTTGTAAGAAATGCTATATACATTTAGAGAATTGCTAGGATTTTCTTTTTTAAGTGTTAGTCTGTTTTAGTCAAAGTGACATTTGCACAAATTTTAAAAAATCAAGAAAGTACTGAATAATAATAAGTAGCCTCTTGCCTCAGCATTCTCTGCACTCAAGTCCATTCCTCAGAGGAATGGACTGTCAAATCTTTTAGCTATTTTTTTTTTTTTTGATGTGAAAGATCCACCCTGAGCTAACATCCATTGCCAATCTTCCTCTCTTTCTTTTTGCTTGAGGAAGATTCGCCCTGAGCTAACATCTGTGCCGGTCTTCCTCTATTTTGTACACAAAATGTTGTATGAAAACAAAAAACTAACATGAAGAGGTGTATAACAGATCTAAATCCTCAATATCATAAGAGGAAGTCGGCCTCTCTCTCTCATTCTCTCGCACTAGATGTAAATATGATAAATCAAGTAATAACAGTAGTAGTATAACGTGTGAATGAAAAAGGAAATGCTTTAAAAATAGCTAAAAGGGGCTGGCCCCATAGCCAAGTGGTTAAAGTTCTGCGCGCTCTGCTTCAGCCCCCCAGGTGCATGCAGAACTTTAACCACTTGGCTATGGGGCCAGCCCCTTTTAGCCATTTTTAAAGCATTTCCTTTTTCATTCATACATATTATACTACTACTGTTATTACTTGATTTATCATATTTACATCTAGTGCGAGAGAATGAGAGAGAGAGGCCGACTTCCTCTTATGATATTGAGGATTTAGATCTGTTATACACCTCTTCATGTTAGTTTTTTGTTTTCATACATTTTGTGTGCCTTAGACTTCATAATTGCCTCTCTTTATCTTGGTGCTTAATAGTCCACATAACAATCTCTAATATTTTCCCAAATGTTCCACCTGATGTATCAAACACTTAGCCAAAAATTTACAAAGAGTTCAAACACATCAAATTACCCATTAGTTACATCTTTTCCCCTTGGATTTCCCTTTCACAGCCTTCTGTTGCCCAGTTCAAGTCAGCATGGTTTGTTTCTAGGCCTGATACACAGCTGTCATTGTAAGACTTGCTTTTTATTTTCTTGTTTTGAATCTTTTTGTTTTTTGATCTCACGCTTTCCTCATTCTTGATTTACTCATGTATTTTGTTGCATATTGCCTAAGAGTTTGTAAAATTTTTAAGCTTTATTTATCTAAAACTTTCTTTATTGTATCCTCACATCAATTTATAGTTTAGATGAGAATATAATTATAGTAAAAAATTGTTATCTCCTGGAATGTCATAGTCTTCTAGCATCCAGTGTTGTTGGTAGAAAAAATTAGCTGATACTCAAATACTTCTTCTATTCTATTTGAGTGGTTAACCATTCCCTACTTTCCTCAAGCTACTAGAATCCTCTTTAGATTCCCGGTGTTTTAAACTTTCCCAGTGAAAAGTCTTGGAGCAGACGTGTTGGGGTGGGTGGGTTTCAATCTGGATGGGAATGTTCTGGATGTTTTCCCCTGCTGTCTTGTCTGCTCTCTGTTTCTGGAGCTCCTTTTAGGTAGATATTGTACCTCCCAGGCTGAATCTCTAATTTTATCTTTTCTCTCCTATTTTCCTTCCATTGTCTATTTTGTTTTTTTGCCTTTCATGAGATTTCCCTAACTTTTTCTCAATTCTTCTATTGAACTTTTATTTCTATTATATTTTTAATTCCCAAGTGCGTTTTCTTGTTCTCTGATTGTCCCTTGTTTAGGGGAAATATATTTTTCCCATCTTCAGATCCATGCCACACTCCTGTCCTATTATCTGCTGCCATGAGTGCTAGTCCTTAGCATATCTATGGAGAAAATTCATTAGTTCTTATGTCATAATTTCCTCATTTTTCCCACAGTAGTGACCAATCCTCTATCTACTTTTAATTTTATAATATTTATTCAAATCACTTACCCTCTATTATCTCTTCTTCCATATTTCTTTGGCCATGTGGATGTGCCTTTGATACTTTACTGCCATTTTACTTTTATCTTTGGAATAAGAGGAGCTCAGTACACCATCTTTGACTGTATGCTATGATTGTCGAGACAGCCCTGGTGGTCTAGTGGTTAAGATTTGGCACTCTCACCAATGCAGCCCAGGTTCATTTCCCAGTCAGGAAACCACACCATCATCTGTCAGGTTGTCATACTGTGGTGGCTGCATGTTGCCATAATGCTGAAAGCTATGCCACTGGTATTTCAAATACTAGCAGGGTCACCCATAGTGGACAGCTTTCAGTGGAGTTTCCAGACAGAGACTGACTAGGAAGAAAGACCTGGTGCCTAGTTCCAAAAAATTGGCCATGGAAACTCTATGAATAGCAGGGCAGCATTGTCTGATGTGGTGGAGGAAGGTGAGACGGTGATGCAAAAAGATTGGGCAGGGTTCTGCCATGCTGTACACAGGGTCGCTGGGAATTGGAATTGACTAATGAAAAAAATGATTATCAAACTTGAAACAAGTTTTGAATATAATTTCTAGAATAGAACATCATCTCTAAGCATTTTAGAATTTCAAGATAAAAATATTTTTTCTAGATTTTCCAGATTTATTAAAATGAAGATGTTTTAGACATAAAGTCTTTGTAAACAGCTAGTACTTGGTTAACTTGAAAGGGAACATGAGAAAAATTTCCTAGTACTTTGTTTGAACCCGCTCCCTTAGTATTCAACGCTGCAGATACATGTGCTATTTAAACTCCTTTTGTCCCAACGTGTAATTAATAAAATAGATGTGTACAAAATACTCTATTGGCAAACCTAGAGTTATTTGCAATACCCTACAAATAGCAGGAAATTTACCCCTTTCTCTCTCACCCCCAAAAGCATATCTGAATGTAAATGATTGTGGATAACATTATTAATAAATTTACTGTATTAAAATTTGTGTCTTAGGCTAAATAACTTACCTGTTTGGGGGAAAAAAACCTGGCTATCTCATTTCAAACACAAAATCAATTTCAGATGGATTGTTGATCTAAATATGAAAGGTAACACAATAAAGATTCTGGAAAAAATACAAAACAATTTCTTCACATTTTTGGGAGAGGAAAGGATTTTCTAAACTGGATATAAAAACCACTATCCATTAAAAAAATTAAGAAATTGCACTATATTGAAACAAAAAACTTTGTTTATCAAAAGACACCATTATGAGATTGGGTGGACAAGAATAGATTTGCAACTTATTTATCTTACAAAGAATATAAATAGAGAATATTGAAAGAACTTCAATAAGGAAAAGCTGAACCCTCTAATAGAAAAGTGGGCAAAAGACCTGAACAGGAACATCACAAAAGAAGATATCCAAATGGCCAAAATACTTATGAAAAAATGTTCACCTGTTAATCACCAGGGAAATTCAGATTAAAACCACGGTGAGAGACCATTATGCATGCAGCAGGATAGAGTTGCAAAATTCAGCAAATAAAAATATAGAATTCCTAGATATATTTCAATTTCAGATGAACAACAAATAATTTTTTTTAGTATAAGTATGTCCCAAATATTTCAAATGTAAATAGAAGTCCTGTATTTTATCTGGTAACAGAAAGGCTAAGAGGGAAATGATTAGCAATATCAAGCATTGGTAGCAATGTGGAGCAACTGGAACTTCAAACACTGCTGCGTGGAGTGGCAATTGGTACAAAACCACTTTGGAGAACTCTTTGGGAGTATTTATTGAAGTCAAACACAATAAATCTTAGGACTCAGCAATTCCTCTCTCAATAGGATACCAAAAGACATGTACACTAATGTTCACCACAGCATTCTTTGTATTAAAACTATAAAATAGGGGCCGGTTCCATGGCCGAGTGGTTAAGTTTGTGCTCTCCGCTGCGGCGGCCCAGAGTTCGGATCCTGGGCGCGGACATGGCACCGCTCGTCAGGCCACGTTGAGGCGGCGTCCCACAACCCACGACTAGAAGGACGTGCAACTAAGATATACAAGTGTGTACAGGGGGGTTTGGGGAGATAAAGCAGAAAAAAAAAAAAACGATTGGCAACAGTTTTTAGCCCAGGTGCCAATCTTTAGCAAAAAACCCCCCACAAAACTATAAAATAAAGCAAAACAAAACAGATATGTATTAATAAGGTAATAAATAAATAAGTTATGGTATAATCATACAATGTAATATCAAACAACAATAATGAAAAACAAACTATTGCTATACTCATCACATTGATAATGCTCTGAAACAACGTTGAATTAAAAAAAGCAGACACAAGCTAGTATATTTTAGATGGTTCCATTTGTATCAAGTTCAAAGACAAGCACAATTAATCACAGTGTTAGAAATCAAGGTAGTGATTTCCACGAGGAAGGTGGGGACTGGGAGGAGCCACAAGTAGGAGATTTGATAACGCTGCATTTTTTGATTTGGGTATTGGTTACATGGGTGTGTTCATTTTGGAAAATCATCACGATGTGTATAGCCTTTTGATTTGTGCACATTTCTTTGTGCAGGTCATATGCCACTAACAAGGTTCTTTTTTAAACTAAATCAGTGACAAATTTAGTAATTTGTTTTTAGTTATAGAAAATTATTTGTGATACATGTAAATTTTAACTATTGGGTCAAGATGACATATTTGAGGTTGAACTGCTGTAAATAGCAGCTGTTCCTACGCTCGAGAGCAGTGGGTCTCGGCATTCTTCCTGACACTCCTGGGGCACAAGAATAGAAATGACTTTCTGGGCAAAGCCTCCCAACTGCACGTGTCAGCTTTGTTGAGAATAACTGATCTTCAGGCTCAGGTCATTGTGCTGAAACCTGTCTCCTTCACTCTGGTTTAAACATCCCCTCTCGGGTGTGCTATCTCTAGTTTGTGTCCTTTGTCCATCTTCCTGGTTGGCTGGGATTTGGCTTTGCTTTAAAGTTTAAATGTTTGCTCTTTGTATGCCTCAGCTCCGTGCTTCGTGCTTGCTAACACCTAGGGTAATGGGGATGAATACCCCCACCCTTCCTCGATCCTGTGCCTGGGGTTCTGTTTTTCTAGAATGCAGATAAAACTGAAAGCTTCTGTCTAGCTATATAACCATGGGGTCGCTTTACCTCAGAATAGGAAAGCAAGAAGCTACCATTGAGACTCAACATTTATCATTATCACAAACTCTAATAATAGCAATTCTAGTAATAATAATAATAATAATAAGAAGAAGAAGAAGAAGAAGAAGAGGAAGAAGAAGAGGAAGAAGAGGCAGAAGAAGAAGAAGGAGAAGAAGAAGAAGAAGAAGAATGCAATGTGTCTTTGCTCCTGGCCTGTGGTTCTGACCTCTTGTTTGATAGAAGACAGATTCCTAGTCTGCTGTTGAGTCTTCCTAAAACTCCCCAACTTTATTATTATTTTGTAACTTAGGAATGACCTTTAGCTTTATATCCTCTCCATGATCCTTTCCTGAGCTTCTACAAACTTGGGTCAAATACTTTGGAACACATGTTTTTTTATGTGGTGGAAAGAATGCTTTGGAGTCAGATAAACTTGGTTTTGTACCCAGGCTCCCCCACTTACTAGCTCTGCCATCTTCAGCAAGTTACTCTCTGAGCCTCCATTAACTTTGATGTTACCAGTGAAGTTGATATCTAGAGCACAGAGTTGTAGTTTAATTACATGGAGGATAAGGCACTTATCGCTTTGTCTCAAGTTCAACATACTTTCAAAAAAATGCTAGTTCCTGCCTTCAGACTTTCTCTTCTTTTTCCTACCCTTACATTCACCACTTAGTACGTTATTCCTAAGTTAGTTGATCAACGGCCTCAAAACATGTCAATCATGTGATCATAACAACATCATCATATACATAGCTGTTTGAACATTCATTTCCTACAGAAATATCTTCAAATGATAATCTTGGAATGTAGTTATTGAATTCCATGCATGAAACATAAGCAAACTGCAACGAAAGAAAATGAGAGATGTTGTGGAAAGATAGATCACCTTGCAGATAAGGGCACATTGGTGAGGGAGGGGGAGAAGAAAGAGCTACCTAAACCACAAGGAGGGTAGTGTGGAAAGGGTGAAGCTGCACGTTCCTTTCCAATTCTTCTTGTGAATCTTTCTTGGTATACTATGGACCAAACTTCCTGAACATTTTCTCCAAATGTTCTCCTTTTGCTCACTCTCCATAACAGAAACAATCAAAAAAGTTATAGATACGTAATACTTATTTGTTGAGTGAGTAAACAAACCAATGAAATAATGGCCAGTACAATGTATAAAGAGCATGAATTTTGGTACGAGAAAAAATGAGCCTAAATCCATGATCCACCACTTACTAGCCGTGTGCTATTGGAAAATTTAATTCAGTTACATTGCCTGACTCAGTTTCCTAACGTGCCAAATGGAGATAATAATGTCTATCTCATAGGACTGTGATGAGGATTAAGATGATGTTATAAGGTCCTTAGCACGTTGCTCAATAATGGCTTTTTTTAAATTGCAGTAACGTTGGATTATAACATTATATAGCTTTCAGATGTACATCGTAATATATTTCGAATTCTGTGTAGATTGCATCCTGTTCACCACCTAAAAGCTAATTATAGTCCATCATCACACACGTGAGCTAATCACCCCTTTTGCCCACCCCCCCTTCCCTTCTGGTAATCACCAATCCAATCTCTGTTGCTATGTGTTTGTTTGTCATTTTTTTAATCTTCTACTTATGAGTGAGATTATATGGTATTTGACTTTCTCCATCTGACATATTTCACTTAGCATAATACCCTCAAGCTCCATCCATGTTGTCACAAATGGCCGGATTTCATCATTTCTTATGGCTGAGTAGTATTCCGTTATGTGTATAAATACCACATCTTCTTTATCCATTCATCCCTGCATGGGCACCCTGGTTGCTTCCAAGTCTTGGCTATTGTGAATAATGCTGCAATGAACACAGGGATGCATGTATCTTTATGCATTTATGTTTTCAAGTTCTTTGGATAAACACTCAGCAGTGGAATAGCTGGATCATATGGTAGATCTGTTCTTGATTTTCTGAGGATACTCCATACTGCTTTCCATAGTGGCTGCACCAGTTTGCACTCCCCACAGCAGTGTACGAGGGTTCCCTTGTCTCCACATCCTCTCCAACACTTGTTGTTTCCTGTCTTGTTAATTATAGCCATTCTGACTGGAGTGATGTGATACTTCACTGTAGTTTTGATTTGCATTTCCCTGATAGTTAATGATGTTGAGCATATTTTCATATGCCTGTTGGCCATCTGTACATCTTCTTTGAAGAAATTTCTGTTCAGATCTTTTGCCCATGTTTTAATTGGGTTGTTGGTTTTATTGTTGTTGAGCTGTATGAGTTCTTTGTATATTTTGGATATTAACCCCTTATCTGATATATGGTTTACAAATATCTTCTCCCAATTGTTAGGTTGTTTTTTTGTTTTGTTGATGGTTTCCTTTGCTGTGCAGAAGCTTTTTGGTTTGATGTAGTCCCATTTGTTCATTTTTTCTTTTGTTTTCCTTGTCCAGTCAGACGTGGTACTTGAAGATATGCTGCTAAGACCAATGTCAAAGAGCGTACTGCCTATGTTTTCTTCTAGAAGTTTCATGGTTTTGGGTCTTACATTCAAGTCTTTAATCCATTTTGAGTTGATTTTTGTGCATGGTGTAAGGGAATGGTCTACTTTCATTCTTTTGCATGTGGTTGTCCAGTTTTCCCAGCACCATTTATTGAAGAGACTCTCCTTTCTCTATTGTACACTCTTGGCTCCCTTGTGGAATATTAGCTGTCCATATATGTGTAGGTTTATTTCTGGGCTCTTGATTCTATTCTATTGATCTGTGTGTCTGTTTTTGTGCCAGTACCATGATGTTTTGGTAATTATGGCTTTGTACTGTATTTTGAAATCAGGGAGTGTGATACCTCCAGCTTTCTTCTTTTTCCTCAGGAATCCTATGGCTATTTGGGGTCTTTTGTTGTTTCCTATAAATTTTAGGATTCATTGTTCTATTTCTGTGAAAAATCTTGTTGGAACTTTGATAGGGATTTCATTGAATCTCTAGATTGCTTTAGGAAGTATGGACATTTTAACTATGCTAATTCTTCCAATCCAAGAACATGGAATATCTTTCCATTTCTTTGTGTCTTCTTCAATTTCTTTCAATAATGTTTTATAGGTTTCAGTGTACAGATCTTTCACCTCTTTGGTTAAGTTTATTCCTAGGTATTTTATTCTTTTTCTGTGATTGTAAATGGGATTGCATTCTTAATTTCTCTTTCTGCTACTTTGTTGTTATGTATAGAAACACAACGAATTTTTGTATGCTGATTTTTTATCCTGAGACTTGACTGTATGCATTTGTTATTTCTAAAAGTTTTTTAGTGGATTCTTTAGGGTTTTCTATATATAAGATAATGTCATCTGCAAAGAGTGACAGTTTCACTTCTTCTTTTCTAATTTGAATCCCTTTTATTTCTTTTTCTTGCCTGATTGCTCCGGCTTGGACTTCCAACACTACGTTAAATAAGAGTGGTGAAAGTGGGCATCCTTGTCTGGTTCTTGTTCTTAAAGGCATAGCTTTCAGATGTTCTCCATTGAGAATGATATTTGCTGTGGGTTTGTCATATATGGCCTTTATTATGTTGAGGTATTTTCCTTCTATACCCATTTTATTTAGAGTTTTTACCATAAATGGATGCTGTGTCTTGTTAAATGCTTTCTCTGCATCTATTGAGATGATCATGTGATTTTTATTCTTCATTTTGTTAATGTGATGTATCACATTGATAGATTTGCACATGTTGAACTATCCCTGCATCCCTGGAATGAAACCCACTTGATCATGATGTATGATCTTTTTAATGTATTGTTATATTTGATTTGTTAGTATTTTGTTAAGGACTTTTACATCGATATTCATCAGTGATATTGGCCTGTAATTTTCTTTTTGTGTGTTGTCCTTGTCTGGTTTTGGTATCAGGATAATGTTGGCTTCATGGAAGGAGTTAGCAAGCCTGCCCTCCTCTTCAATTTTTTGGAAGAGTTTGAGAAGGATAGGTATTAAGTCGTCTTTGAATGTTTGGTAGAATTCACCAGGGAAGCCATCTGGTCCAGGACTTTTATTTTTTGGGAGGTTTTTGATTGCTGTTTCAGTCTCCTTAGTGGTGATTGGTCTATTCAAATTCTTTACTTCTTCTTGGTCCAGTTTTGGAAGGTTGTATGTTTCTAAGAATTTATCCATTTCTTCTAGATTATCCAATTTGTTGGCGTATAGCCTTTCATAGTATTCTCTTATTATCTTTTGTATTTCTGAGGTGTCTGTTGTAATTTCTCCTTTAATTTCTGATTTTATTTATTTGAGCCTTCTCTCTTTTTTTTCTTGGTGAGTCTAGCTAAGGGTTTGTCAATTTTGTTTATCTTTTCAAAGAACCAGCTCTTGGTTTCACTAATTTTTTCTATTTTTTTTAGTCTCTATTTCGTTTATTTCTGCTCTGAGATTTATTATTTCCTTCCTTCTGCTGATTTTGGGCTTTGTTTGTTCTTCTTTTTCCAATACCTTTAGATGTCCTGTTGGATTCTTTATTTTGGATTTTTCTTCTTTATTGAGGTAGGCCTGAATTGCTATAAACTTCCCTCTTAGAGCCGCTTTTGCTGTATCCCATAGATTTTGGCATGTCATATTTTCATTTTCATTTGTCTCCAGTAATTTTTTTATTTCTCCTTTGATTTCTTCATTGACCCAATCGTTGTTCAGTAGCGTTTTGTTTAATCTCCACATTTTTGTGTTTTTTCTGGTTTCTTTCTGTAGTTGATTTCTAGTTCCATACCTTTGTTGTCAGAAAAGATGCATGGTTTTATTTTGATCTTATTTATTGAGACTTGTTTTGTGGCCTAATATGTGATCACTCCTGGAGAATGTTCCACGTGCATTTGAAAAGAATGTGTATTCTGTGGTTTTTGGATGGAATGTTCTGTATATATCTACTAAGTCCATCTGGTCAAATGTGTGGTTTAAGGTCAATGTTTCCTTATTGATCTTCTGTTTTGATGATCTATCCATTGACGTAAGTGGAGTCTTAAAGTCTCCTACTATTATTGTGTTACTATTTCTCATTTTATGTCTGTTAATAATTGTTTTATTACATAGATGTTTGGTACATAGATATTTACAAGTGTTACATCTGCTTGCTGGATTGTTCCCTTTATCATTATGTAGTGCCCTTCTTTGTCTCTTGTTACAGTTTTTGTTTTAAAGTTTATTTTGTCTGATGTAAGTATTGCTAGCCTGGCTTTCTTTTCTTTGCCATTTGCACAGAATATCTTTTTCCATCCTTTGACTTTGAGTTTGTGAGTGTCTTTAGGTCCGAAGTGTGTCTCTTGTATGCAGCATATATATGGATCTTGTTTTGTAATCCAGTTGGCCACCCTATACCTTTTGATTGGGGGATTTAGTCCATGGACATTTAAGGTAGCTATTGATAAATATGTATTTATTGCTACTTTGTTACTTTTTTTCTGGGTGTTTTAGTAGTTCTTCTCTGTTTCTTTCTTTTTCTCTTGCTCTCTTCCCTTGTGGTTTGATGACTTTCCTTAGTAATATGTTTGATTTCTTTTGTTTTACTTATTTGCTTACTTATGGTATACTTTTTTCTGGTTTGTGATTATCATGAGGATCCTATTTAATATTCTATGTATATAGCAGTCTATATTGAGTTGATAGACTCTTTAGCTTGACCTTTTTTTAAAAGGTCTACTTTTTCACTCCCTTTCTTCACATTTTATGTTTTTGAACTCATAACTGGTCTCTTGTTTTATGTGTGTCTATCCATTACCCTGTTATCATTGAAATAGGCAATTTTAGTACTTTTGTCTTTTAATCTTCATATGATCTTCACAGGTGGTCAATCTTCTACCTTTACTATATTTTTACCTTTACCCGTGGTTTTATTTCCTGGGTTTTTGGGGGTTTTTTTTTTTAGGCCTATTGTGGTCATTGCTTTCCCACTTAAATAAGTCCCTTCAGCATTTCTTGTAAAACTGGTTTCTTAGTGATAAACTTCTTTAATTTTTGCTTGTCTGGGAAGCTCATTATCTCTCCTTCCATTCTGAATGACAACCTTGCTGGATAGAGTATTCTTGGCTATGGGCTTTTTTCTTATAGCACTTTAAATATGTCATGCCATTCTCTTCTCGCCTGTAGGGTCTCGGCTGAGAAGTCTGCTGATAGCCTTATGGGATTTCCTTTGTATGTCACTTGTTGCCTTTCTCTTGCAGCTTTTAGGATTCCTCAGTTTTGGACATTTTAATTACAATGTGTCTTAGTGTGGGACTCTTTCGGCTTATCTTGTTTGGGACTCTCTGTGCTTCCTGAACTTGGATATCTGTTTCCTTCCTTAGGTTAGGAAAATTTTCAGCTATTATTTCTTCAAATAGATTGTCTGCCCCTTTGTCTCTGTCTTCTCCTTCTGGGACATCTATGAATGTTAGTGTGCTTGATGTTGTCCCAGACTTCCCTTAGACTGTTCTCATTCTGTCTAATTCTTTTTTCTTATATCTGTTCAGCTTGGATAATTTCTTCTAGTCTTTTGTCTAGCTCGCTGATCCGTTCTTCTGTATCCTCTACTCTGGTATTGAGTCCCTCTAGTGAATTTTCATTTCCAGTATTGTATTCTTCATATATGACTGGTTCTTTTTTATATTTTCCAGTACTTTGTTGATGAACTGACTGTGTTCACCCAGTCTTCTCCCAACATCTGTGAACATCCTTATGAGTTTTTATTTGAACTCTGTCAGATAGGTTGCTTATTTCTGTTTCATTTAGTCCTTCTTCTGGGGTTTTGTCCTATTCCCTTGCTTGGAATGTATTCCTTTGTCTCCTCATTATGCCCGTTTCTCTGCACTTATATCTATGTATTAGGTGAGTTGGCTATGTCTCCTGATCTTGGAGAAGTGGTCTTATGTAAGAGGTGCCTTTCGAGGCCCAGCAGTGTGCTTCCCTCTCATCACCAGTCCATAAGAACCGGGAGTGACCCTTTTGTGGGCTACTTGTGTCCTTCTGCTGTGGCAGGGTTGCTCTTAGTGCAGGTACCCAGGGAGTCTAGTCTTTCCTTCCCTGGTCAGTTGTTTGTAAATCTGGTTAGGAGAACCTTAGCACCATTGGCCACAAGTTCTAACAGCACATTGCTGTTACAGTTTTCTTGTTAATTGGTTAGGTACCCAGCCTAGCTGGTTGCTAGGCTCAGGGCCTTACAGTTGTGATAGGCCTCAGGCCTATAAGGCTGTTGTCATTTCTGTTAGGAGTACAGCTAATTGGGGCTGGCTCTAGGCATGGGAGCACTCAATTGTTTCAGGCTTTGGAAGGTGGGGCTGATCCTTTTTATGGCTATTTGTGAATCACGGGTCTTCTGCCACTGATAAGCCTCGCTCCCCATAGGTCACACAAACCGTCAGCACGGTCCTGGTCCATGCATACTTCCCAACCCTGTGGAGCATACCCTGACACCCCACTGCAGAGCCACCCACCTCTCCACCAATGCCCCCCACAGTTCACCTGGTCCCCACACTGGCCCTGCCCCACAGAGCCAGGCACACTTGCCTGCCTGTAGAGGATCAAGGCACCCAGTCAGTGCAGGCTGACAAGTAGCCTGCAGGATTGCAATTGAGCAGGGCTGGTCCCTGGGGTGGGCTGCCTGCCCTGGCTAAACTAGATTAAATCTGCACTCTCTCCTGGGTGTGGCAGACCTCTGGACTAACAGGCCAGGGGAAGAATCTTAATGGCATCTGCTGGGCTCTGTGTCAGCATGTCTGGACTAGGTGACAACAATGGCCACCACCAGCGTCTTAGTCTCCAGAGAGGTCTCTCTTCTCACCAAGATTCACCAAGAGCCTACCATGTGAGTCTTTCTTCACCAAAGGACTGTCAGCCTTCTTCCTGGTATTTTTAGGTTGCTGATACGCTTGAGTTTGTGTGTGGGCCCTTTAAGACCCGAGTCTTTTCGGCTTTCATCGGATAGCTTTTCTGGGGGTCTTCCCCACTGCAGTTAATAGCCAGCAAAGCCAGATAGTAAGATTCTCATCTCAGTTGTGCTGAGTCTGAAGAATTCTTGTAGCAGTATTGGGCACCCGCTCAGGACCTCTCTCACCCAGGGAGGGCTGCATATCTTAGGAGGGCCCTTGCTTGGCTGGCTAAGAAACTTTGCTGCTCCTGAAGGTGGCATTTTTTCTCTCCAGAAGGAATTTATGCTTCTTCCACCTGAGTCAGGACTGTCTCTTGTTGTGGGGATTCTTTTGATCCAGTTTTCAGTTTTCTATTCAGGATAATTTTTCCAAAAATAGTTGTAACCTGGTTGTGTTCGTGGGAGGAGATGATTTCAGAGTCTGCCTATGCCACCATCTTGATGAGATCCTTCAATAATGTTTATTACCATTATACCACCACCAGTACTACTGCTATAACCACCACTTTAGGTATGTGTCTCACCCATTTCATGTGTCCATTTTATGGTATGTGTCTATTTCATGTCACATAGTCAAATACAGATCCATTCTTCTTCTATTTAAAGGGATCAGAGACCCCAGGCTTGACTTTTAAAATGACACTAGAATGCTCTTCAGAGACATTGCTCTCTTGCTGTTTTCAAGAGTCTTGGTTTGCTGACTTTTTCCAATATGGGAGTCCTTGGAGTCATAGCCTCCCTCCTTCTCAACCTTCAGGAGTTACATCATCACTCAAGTCTTTTCTCTGGAGAACTGGAAAAAACCGTCGATTCTTTTATAGTTAGTGTTTGTACCACTGGCTTAATGAATTTTACTACACTTAAATAATCTGGATACCCTTCAAGCTAGAGATGAAAATAAGAAACACTGGCAGGTCTGTTCAGTCATCCAATGTAAAATTTCCCTGGACTATTTAGGTCAGATGCATATGTAGTTCATTTTGTGTGAATAAGTTGTAGTTTGTTTCTGTAACTTAGCTTTTTTACGGCTCAGCCTTATCTATCACATTTATATAGGTATAAATTAAATAAAAACTGTGGTATTGTAAACAAATATTTCTTAAAGCAACGTACAGCATTTTCTCAAAATGTATGTCTCCCTTGACAACAGTTTCTGTTGTTTTGACAAAAAAAGTTTCTAGTATAAACTCTGTCTAATATTTTCCAGTATAAGCCTTTTTCCCTCTCTTTTATCATTTCTGTAATTTGAAATGTTTTGTTGCTGTTGACAGTGCTTGGATAACCAGTTTAAGACATCGGCAGGATTTGAATAAGCACAAACACAAAGCAACTTTTTTCCTTCTTCCTAAATGCTCCTTTTGACTTTGTCAAATTATTCTCTTCTATTTCTGGATAAAGATTTCACAGCTTTTCCAGCCGCTCTCAGGAATTAATGAATAATGTCATTTTTCAGTGACTAGAAAGTGCAATCTAGCCCAATATAAAGCCATCAATCTCTCATCAGATTTAAATCTTCTCTCCTTCCCCAGCTCAATCCTGCTGCAGAAAAACCTGCAGTAGGAAGAAGGGGACTATTGGTTTTGCACTGTTCCCCATCTTTTTCATTTACTTCTTCCCCTCCATTCACTGTGCACCCTTTGACTCTGCAAGTGCTGGGTTTGAGAGTGGCCATTGGGCAATGAGGAGTGGTAAAGGGCACACTTATTTGACTAGTGTAGTTATAATCTTGTATTGGAGTTCTCAGGTTTCGCAGATTCCAAATGCTAGTTATTCCTCCCATAAGCAAACTTGTGGGTTCTTTGTAGTTCCCTATTGGGAAGCCCCATCAATGGTTTCCCGGGGTGGGCAATATATATACCAGCTGGACTCTTTCGATGTTGGCCTCAGCCCCTGGCTTCTGACAGCCACCCAACACTGACTCTGTCTTTTGGGTTACTTAATTCTAGACAGTGCTCTTGTATAACTCCTTTTCAAGGTGACACAGCTCAGATCCTTTCATACAGCGCTTATCTGTTCTGTGGGAAACGTGCCCTGAAGCTCTGAAAGAGCAGACAATGCTCAAAGCACCCCTCTGTGCTCTTTGCCACAGGTTGCTCTGGTAAGCCTCTTGCCTCTAGACTCCTCAAGCATGAGCCAGGTACCAGACACTGCATTCCTCAAGTTCCTGAGGTCGCCAATCCTTCTCAATTCATCCTTCTCACTTAGCATAGGGATTTGAGGCTGAGAATGGGAAGGGAAGCATCTATGAGATATTCTAATGCTGAAAACTCTTTCTCTGAATCCATGCTCTGCTCTTTCTCAATTTTGAAGCCTCTTTTAAATACATTTGAAATGAAAATGAATTAAGGATTCATGGACATTTTTTTAACATCTTAGCAAGTTCCAAATAGATACTGGAATTTGTCTTTAAATTATATGGATTTTTGAAATTCTCTGTTTTTTGTGGTGGAAGCTCAGCTGAGAGTAAGACAACAAAAATATGTTGTACAGGAGGCAGCCCCATGGCCGAGTGGCTAAGTTTGTGTGCTCCACTTTGGCGGCCTGGGGCTTTGCCAGTTCAGATTCTGGATGCAGATATAGTACCACTCATCAAGCCATGCTGTGGTGGCATCCCACATAGCAAAACCAGAAGGACCTGCAACTAGAATATACAACTATGTACTGGGGGTAGGGTGGTGCTTTGGGGAGAAGAAGAAGGGGGAAAAAAGATATTGGCAACAGATGTTTGCTCAGCCACCAATTTTTAAAAACAAAATATGTTGTACATATATAACAAAATTCTATGTCATGCATGGCAGAAAGGTCTTATAACAAATTTCTGATAGGTAAAACACAAACGATAATATATTTGAAATTTAATAATGAAAGTATTTAATAGTGAAAGTATTGTTTATGATACTAACGTAAAGAATGTAATGGTATATCAATTAAATGTGAGCTATCCTGTTTTCTTTTTACTTTTTTAATGTTTGAAGATTCTCCTTTTCTATTAATATTACCATATTTATGTGGATATCGCACCAATTTCCTTTGTAATGGGATGAAAAAGAGTAAACAAAAGCTTCTACAGAAGCTGTAATTATCAGTCAAATCACTCATACTTGAACAGTATAAAAAAAGTCACTTCAAAAGTTATTTGTAATCACACAAAATAGATTTGATTATAAAAGTAGTAAATGTTTATTGTAGAAAATGGAAAAATATAAAGTACATAATGAGGAGATTGAAATCACCAAGAATTTTGAAAATCAAGGGTACTTTCTTTTTGATGTACGTTCTTCTAGTAGCTACTTGCATGGTGCATATTTTGTTTCTATTATGAAATCATATTGTGTATTTACAGTTTATTCTACTTTTTCATTTAATGATTAACATTAATTTTAATAATATAGGACATAAATATATTTTAATGGCTGAAGAAAAACCCATCATATAGTTATAATATCATATATTTTATCACATCTTTATTATTAGACATTTATATAGTTCCCAGGTTTTGTTATAATAAACACATCAAGAAATTTCTTTGTACATAAATCAATGTATATGGTTCTTACTCTTACCTTAGAATGTATACCTACATTGACTGAATCAAAGATCAAAGGGTTTGAACATTTTGAGTTTCTTGAAAAATCTGTATAATTTATTTTCCAGCATTTCACTGGCAATGTTTGAATACTGGTATTACCAAACCCTGCTAGATTGAATATTACTTTTTAAATTTTGGTAATTCCACAAATGGGGATGATATTTTATTATTTGTATTTGTATTTCTCTGATAATCATGCCTTTTAAGTGGCTTCCATTTCCAGCACATAAAAGTCTGAGACATTGGGAATATTCAGTCTGAAGCTGCCTAGCTCAAAGTGAAATATCTAATGAGAATCTTTTCTAGTAGTTTTAAAAAAAAGTTGTATTGACCATGATGCTGGATTGGTAACTGTGCCTGGAAATCTGGGCCAAAACCATATTGACTTTGGCTTATGTTCTAGAATTTTGTGGCTTTGACTTCTCATTTATTTTGCGTGCAGGAGAGAACTAAACTACTTCTAAATACAATTCTGCCTTATTGTTAGCTCACCCTATGTCAGTTCCATGTGGAGTCAACCCTATATTTCTTGTCAGCTTGTCTTTCCTCTGAGTGCCACCCCAATGACTGCCTTTACCCTGGTGGCACCAGTTCTTCCTCGTAGCGGTAGCTGAGTCCAGTTTGCAGCTTGTCCAACACTTGCAGAACCAGCTCCATCACATCTCATCTCACTGATTTCACACCAGTCAGCAGGAGGCCACTCTGCAGAAGTTGGGGTGCTAGACCCAAGGAACCCTTCTCCAGCTTCACAGGCACCGCTATCAGTCAAGCAACAATCTCTTCTTCCTCCAAAGTTTCACCTTCCTGGAGCGCCTCCTCTTGGTTTTTAAATTCTAATCTCAACTTTTCTTCTTTGTTTCCCCAGCTCTGAGGATATTAGCTATTTCCTGCAGTTGCTACCCCCATGGTACCTTCTAATTCCCTTTTGTTAACTGGTTGACAACATTATATCTAGTTAAGAATTCTGTACATTAAACTATTTTTCCTTTAAATAACTGGTGAGATTTCTCTCTCTGGACTGGACTGCGACTGACATACCCAGAAAAAGGCAGTAGCAGAAAATAGGAACATATTCTCTTTATTGAAAATAAAGAGACAGATGCCTACTACAAAAAAGGGTCAGATAGTTGACATTTACTAATGTGTAGAAATCTTTGAGTTAGATTTGGATTTCATAGTTTGAGACATATTGTAGAATAATATCTTTTTAAAGTTGAGAAGATGAAATGGCAAAAGCCAAAATTAGGGTTTTTGATAGGTGCTATGGACTGAATTATGTCCTCCCCAAATTTATATATTGAAGACCTACTCCCAAATGTGAGGATGTCTGGAGTTGTGGCCTTTGAAAGGTAATTAGGTTTAGATGAGATCAGGAAGGTGGGGTCCTCATTACGAGATTAGCGCCTCTTTAAGAAGAGACACAGAGAGTTTGCTTTTTCTCCCCACCAGGAGAGGACACAGTGAGAAGGCAGCTGTCTGTAAGCCAAGAAGAGGGCTCTCCCCAGAAACCACCATGCTGGCACTCTAATCTTGGACTTCTCAGCCTTCAGAACTGTGACAGAACAAATTTCTATGGTTTAAGACACCGAGTCTATGGTATTTTGTTATGGCAACCCAAAAAGACTATTATAGTAGGACAGAATGTTTTCCATCCCTTTTGACAGAGATTATTAAAATTTAATGGTTTCTGAATAAAGCAATGAATGAAAACATTTTTAGGGAGAAATCCAAAGAAGAGGAAATGATTTCCATACTCATTGGCCCAGAGGAATTCTATAATCTGGGATGCCAGAAACCTAAGTGATTCTTACAACTGACAGTCATTAATTTAAAACACAGTGATATTTCATGCACTTATAAAGCCAACACTGTTGACCTTCTGATACACTTTTCCAGGAGCAGAGCTGAATTTTCCCAGACCCAGTCTCACTCTCTTATATGAATCACTTCAGTGACCAAGATGCTATAAGAACTTACTGAAAAACAGAAGGAAAAGAGTTACTTTGATCAGGACCTGACTGAATGTGCAATCGCAGCTTGTTGGCATTGTACCCTCACATTGTGCCCTACCTGGCCCAACTATTTTAGCCTTATTTACCGTATTTTAGTACTTGGAAGGACCCCATCAAATTTCTTAGATTAGACTACGCTTGCCATCCTGGGAAGGAGTTTCAAGCTGCAGAGCACTGAGAGGCGGGTTAAAATGACCTTTTATTCAGGCAGTTGACATAAGCCACTCTCCATTAAGGAAATAGCAGGAAATAGAGCATGTTGAAAGCCTAAAAGCCCAAAGAAGCACTCCTAGAGGTACTGTTGCCCAGAAACTGTTTATTAGCAACTCCACAGTATCGGAATAGGGCTTCAAAACCTAAAAATCTACTGAGAGGGGAAACATGATAGAATAGGTCTTGATGTAAGAGTAGAAAATAGTATAGGATAAAATATTTTATTAAAGAAAAATGATATGCAAATAAGCTATGAACGTTAAAAAATGAGCAAGCACTTATTAGTACACATTTAGGTTTGCAGTACATTCCACCCTCTGAACAAACAGGCTGATTGACACAGCGCATGGTCTTCTGGGGGGATTCATTTGGCTTCACTATTGTTGGTTTGGGGAGGAGGCAGAGCAAGGATATGGAAGGTGAATTTGTAGTGGTGATTATTTGGTTTTAATTTTTATATTTAGTAAATCCATGTTAAAAGTAAAAATATGGTGCAATCTGTAATACTACAATTTTTTTCTTACATCTGAGCCAAGTCAGGTAGTTTCCCAGTTTTTTCCATTCCTAAGAAGAAGGCTGTGTTTAGAGCTGTCACTTCACAAATCCAGAAATGGAGAAATATGGAAATAAAACGATGGAAAAATAAAAAGAATACTTGCACAGTAGCAATTGCTTCATAAGAGCTTAAAATTATTTTTGGAGTTTTATAAGACTAATCTTTTTCTTATTAAATCTTTCTCAGTGCTGCCTAGTCTGTGATCTTGTGAGTCAGAAATCAGCACACACGATATGAATATTTCTGTAACAATCACACAGCAGTTATTTGGCTGAATGAATTATTGACTATCCTATTTTAAACTACCAGCAAATTCAAAAGTAAGGATATTGCTTTTTCCTTAGTACAGCACACAAAAAGAAGGGGCCTTATGCTATTTAAGATTCAGATTGAGGCTAGTACCTTTCAAGACTGGACAATTCATCACTGTCCCCAAATTTCTTCTACATTTGCATGTTCTAGTTGCTAAATTGTCAATAATTCAAAAGAGTTGGTTTCTAGTTGGAAATTATTAAGAAACTACCCAGGTTACAGAAATCCTCAGGATCATGGTAGCCTGAAGTCGGAGGGCAGGATCCATGGATCATGGAATGTATCAATAAATATAAGAATATAAATGTCAGGTCTGACCATTAGATGCTTCTCTAAAACAAGTGAGCAAAATGCATTCTACTTACTGAAAACTTTTGAGATTTATTATTTCTCTTAAATGAGATTATGAACTATTTTTAATATCTAATCTACAAATATGCGAAGTGACTTGTGCTTCTCCCTGTTTCTTTGTTTATTTCTAATAAAATAACACAGAAAAATGCTTAAAATTGAGGGAAAAGTTACCTAAAATCCCAGGAAATAATCTATTATTGTTTTGTTTATTCCCTTCAGGTTGGTTTCATATATATATTTACATAATTGTAATCTTAATGAAAATATAATTTTTATTTTAGTATTATAAAAATTATTGAATAAATACCTAATGTAAATATTTTAATGGCAATATAACATGCAGCATAGCTGTATATTATATTTTACATATAATATAGTATATGTAGTATATATTCTATAATAACTATGTACTATAATTTAAATATTCTTGTTAGAAAACAAGGCTCCTGATTTCATTTTCTGTTAGAAACAATGCTTCTGTGAATACCTTTGTTCATATACTTTTTGGGCTCACAATTTTTAATTGTTACCAAAGACAGCAAAATTGAAAGGCCTATATGGTAATGAGGCTTATAGCTTGGAACTTATTAATGCAGTAATGGAATTAGCCAATATAAATTAGCCAGAGTTGCTAATGTATTCTTTGTTAGCTGAGCTGGTGCTTTCTTTAATATGACCTTCAGTGAATTATAGGAAAAGAGCAGGAGGCACTTCAGGGTGATTCTACTTCCTGCCTTCAATTTCTGACTCTGGATAGTTTCTCCTTCGCCTGGTTGGAGACCCCTGGGTAAATGTGGTAATTGACTGCTGTGAAAAATGAAAACATGGCAGTGACGGGCTCTGAAATCAGTGGATTTGGGGGCAGGATACTAGGGGCTCATTGTATGAGTTCAGTGTGAGTGGGAAAGGAAAATATAAACAAAACCAAGAAATTCCAGCGGAAGGAGAGAGAGCCTGAGGTAAGATAAACAAATTCTCTGAAGTTTTCTTCAGAGACTCTTAGACTTCATGACCAGAATGGTATTGAAGGAAGTGAAAGGAGGAAAAGGAAGAAGATATTATTGGCTGCATTTTAGCATCTCCAACTGCCATTGAAGTACTCAGAGGGTGGAAAGGGAGCATATTTTGTGTAAGAATAAGAACAATTAATTTTGATTCAGTAGAGATTAAACAAAACAGACATTTGGCTACTTCATAGTGACCTGGGACCAACAAAATCTGTTCTTGCCAATTTATCATTAGATCAATTTGAATCAAGCTGCCAAAATATTACTTTAATGGATTTTATTGGTCAATTTCAACTCTGAGTTAAATATAAACACATGAATTCATTTAACCTGAATTTAGCCTTATTTATAGTATACTTATGGCTCACGTAGATTAAAAAACAATCTTTCAGTCACAAAATATATTTTTGAAATAAGTTGAACTTGTTGACTAGATTTTTCCAAGAAGGGTTTCCATGGATTTTTTAAAATAAACTTAAATGCGCCCACAAAAATAGGACATTATTAAGGTATTCTTCCTGATCCTCTCTTGATTCTTTCCAAAACGAAAACTGAAACTTAGTTTGACCTCTTGTACCATGGTGTTTGCCATGTATTCCAAAACCAGATTATACTATCATCACAAATAAAGCATTCAATAAAACAGCCGCCATGGAAAATGGATTTTGAATGGGGCCTTCCAGAGTTTAGCGTTATCGTTAGCACCAGCACAAGGCAAAACTTGAGCTCTCATAGGGAGTTTGGTACTCTAATTGGCAGTTTATATGTAAATTTTTTTTTACAATTTTCCTACTTATTAAATTAGTGTTATTTAATATACCACTAAGTAATATTATTTTGTTACCTAAGTGGAGTTTTGACTGGAATATTTTTCAATTGAGAAAAACCTAACAGGAATCTTTTTATTCAATTTATGATGCAGAAAGGGCTTTTGAAGCCAACTTAATGGACTCCTGCGAATTTTAATTTGATTCATACGGGAGAGCCCCTCGATTGTTATAACATACACTTTGAGTTGGTCTTCATTTTCGCTCCCATCTTTCCTGCAATTGCAGGGAGCAGATTGCCATTATGCCACCTGAAACCTCCTTGTGTATGTTCTGGCACTCAGGTGCTCACAGGGGTGGACTGGTCAGTGCTTTGGACACCTGTCTTTACTGCTCTACTGATAGCAACTCAAAAGCCAGGGTAGAGTCATTTACTGGGGCAGGATTATATGCTTTTATTTTTTTTCCCTTCAATAATGGGATCAAATTATGAGCAAGAGTGTGCTTTTTAAGGGGACATGGGAGAGGCATCAATAGGGGATTTCTTTTAAATTTCCTGTGTCTTCCCAGATATAATTGGGTCACTGTTTCATTAGACATTAGATAATATTACTACAGACACTCATTTAACCTGTAGGTATAGGATTTCAATGATAACAATGGCTATTATTATCAACACAATAGCTAACACTTAATGTAACACTTATTGTATGTGAAACAGAATCAACTAAGCACATCATCTGAACCCAGGGAAGCCTAGTTAGTTGAGGGAAGTAACCTAGGTAGGGAACATTATTACCCCATATACTCCAGCTGAAGATGGAACAGCTGAGGATCTATGTAGAGAACTTTAAATAACTTGCACAAGGTCACACAGGGTAATGGAGGGTGGAGATGCAACACAGGCAGTCAGGCTGTGCTGTGCTGATCATTGCTCTTTGGCAGTCTGTCCTTCTGTCACAAACAGATTTTAAAATAACCTCGATTTTTCTATATGTGGTTTTCGAGAATTTAAAATTATAGACTTTATTTATAAGGGTTGGTTCAATCTCTTAAACAGAAAGCACGACATATGCAAGGATGTCTGAAAGCTCCTCAAGACATTATTTTATATGAGGTGACTTAGGAAGCCACAGTTGAGAAGAGAAAATGAAGAAGCAAGTGTGGTACCTGATCTGTGACCCAACTCTACAGTCGAAGAGACATTTTCCCTGGTTTCTTAGTGGGATGGTAACTCTCTATCAATACTTGCTAAGTGCTGGGCATTGCGCAAAACACTTTGATAGTAAGGTATTCAATCAGTATTATTCGCAATGTATAAATGCAAGAGCAGAGGCTCAAGGAGTTAAGCAATTTGTCAAGTTTCACACAACTAACAAGTAACAAAGTCAGGATTTGAACATCAAGCTGTTTGAGTCCAGAGCTTGTGCTTTTCATAATTGTATCCAACTTTTCCGCAATGTAGCTCTGGCTCACGGAAGACCGAATATAAGGCATGCAGACCTTGCTGCATTATAAATGCTGGGATGTACGCCTCTGGAAGTGCCAGCTGTGATATTTTCCATACGGATGCTGGCAACTTTGGCAAGCAAGGCATCATCCTCATGTAGCTCTGCAGTAATGGATATCAGTGTGTTAGAGGAAAGAGGAGAGCTTATGTGAAACTCTCCTAGAGACTCTTCAAATTGGGGGAGGACTTAGACTGAAATCTCATGGTAAATGCCTGCAAATACTTGGTCAAATTTCAGCATTAATGTTAGCTTGCCCCATTTGTATCTACATGCTTGTGTAGTCTAAGGACATTTTATTAGATACCCTTTTATAATATAAATTAGCAGGTATTTGTTGGGCTCAGATTAAATGAATATGTAAGTATAATAAGAATCCATAATGTAGATAAAACTTGTATCACTAGAGAGAGAAATAATCTTTATTTTTAGAAATAGTCTTTATCTAAATATAGACTTTAGATATAGACTATAGGACACCAAGCCCCCCATCTCTTTTTTTTGACATGATACTCCTTTTTCTCCTTTCTAAGGGAGAAAATTGCACACTCCTGACCAATTGGAAAGGCATTTCCACTTCTCTTTGAGTGACTCCCTTCTGTCCTCAAAATTTCCTAGCTAGGTGTACATGGCTGCTCCTATTTGTTCGTTCTTATCATTCTCTGGGACTGTGATCTTCCCTTGATCTAGGCCAAATTTTCAGCCTTTTCTTTTAAGACTTACATCTGTGATAATGTATGTGAAAGCATTTAGTGTAATACCTGGCCCACAGCCTTGCACAATTATAGATTTTCCACGGAAGAGAGGTCAGGGGCACGGATCTCTTTTGAAGATAGGGACTAGGGGATTTATCTTGCTGCTGTTTGCCTAGAACACATTGCTTTCACTTACATTTTACATTTATGTTATTTAGGGGTGACATTATTATTTAATCTCTCATCTGTTAATATCAGTAGAGTACCTTATGGTTATAGCAGATTTCATATTTCAGTACTCCGTTTACTCAGTTGACTTATGTGAAATGATGGCTACAACTGAGTTATAGTAGAGATTTGTTAGCCATCTTGACATCCCTCCTGTCCTTCCTTTACTTGGTACCTGTGATGTGGTTCGAGTTCTATCATCCTCTCTCCAACTCTGGAGGTGATCCCTTGTTCTAAGGCAATCAGAGCAATCCCATTTCCCTTTGCCACAGTGGTCCTCTCTTGGATGGCTAAATACTCCAGAAAGAAACCAATCTACACATGGCTCCCAGGGATTGGCTCAGAAGTGAGCATGTCATGAAGAAGGAAATAACTGGAATCAAATTGAGAACTTTTTTTGATGACTGTGAGAAGAGATGTCCTCTCTCACCCTCGATGTGAATGAGATAGAATGTACTTAGGAGTGCCATATTCTTCCATGTAGGAAGAGGCACTGAGGATGAAGCTGGCACGTGGAGAAGTGCAGAGCCTAGAGAATCAATCACAAGGAAATAGTGTGAACGTGACCAAATCATGCCTAAAGTTTGTCCTCCTGGGCTTTTAGTTACATAAATTGATAAATTACATGGATCAATTAAGCCTGATTTTTTGTTTTTATTATTTGCAACCAAAAGCATCATAACTGTTAGAAGAATGTACAACCAATGCCATTTTGGTGTACTTTCATATGAATATTAAGGTATCTTATCTTGGGTGAGGATCTTCGGGATTTGTTTTCAAGAATTTACATATGTTTCTTTACGAATATTTACAATGATTGGTGCAACAGCAGTACATAGTTTATGATTATTCTTGCTTCAAAAGAAATTGTGATACAGAGAAATTAAGCACTTTGTTGCAATCCACTCCATAAGTATATAAAGTTAAGACAGTGGAGAAGAGGTTGTGCAGGAAAATATAGGGGACGACTTGAATAACACACAGTCATTTAAATAGGAAACAACATAAATGGCGTAGAAAACTCATTTTCTTTTGCTTCTCTTGTTACAAAACTAAAGAAAAACATATGGGTTAGATTTTATAGGTGGAGAGAGTACATTTATGTCTTTAGTCTCATTTTAAGACCTCAAACTACACAGTAAATAGACCCTTTCAAAGCTTCATATATTGAAGTGAGAAGAAGGAATACACATGGTTCTTGTTGAAAGCTGGATGCAAAGGAGGATTACCAATAAGAAAAGATTATGAGCTTATTAGTATCTTCTTTATTACAATTTTTTGGATTTGTCATGTTCATATATTATTAATAAATAAGAATGAATAGTAACTTTTTCTTTTTAGTAATCTGTTAATAATCTGTTAACTGACTATAAGTTATTTAAAGGAATCCTGGCACACAGTGGCACTCTTCCCCAATTTGGAAGACTAATCCTAGGGCATTCCTCATAATGAACAAGATAAGCCTGGGTCAGGGGCTGTGGCTGCCACCAAGTCAGCTTTCTGTTTTTACTTTCAGCACATGACTAGAGCCGCAAAGCTCTCTGTAAGCCTGGGTGAGTTGCGGTTCATTAGCTGATAGTCATCCCATTGCTAGAAACTTCCATCCTGGAAATGTCAAAATTAGAGCACCTAAAAGTCCTGAAAGATTTAAGAATGAGTTCCCAATTAAAGCTCAGCATTTATGTGGATTAATAAAAGAAGAAGTACTCTCCAGAGCACTAAAATGCTCTCATTTGATAAAATACTAGCAGTTTGAGACAAGCGTATATATATATGGCATCCTCAGTCTTTTTTCTTGGATGCAAACTGTTAAATCTCAGTTTTTAGCCAATATCCAGATTACCACCTTACTATAAGTTGGCCACTTTAAATTATTTCTTCATTTATATTAAGGGGCATTATATTTTATGGGAGGTTGTTCAGATTTTTTCATACGAAAAATTCTTTTAAGACACGTTTCTTCACTTTAGTGCCTCTAAAATAGAAGGCACTAATTTTTTAAAGACATTAAGACCTTTTATGTTAGACCATATGTAATACTGAATCGTCCTATTAATATTGATTAAAAATAGCTTCCTGACTGATCACTGTCATCTATTATATTCAATGACATTTGCTACCTAGATACTTTAAGCTCTGAAAGAGACTGGCATTTGCCTGTAAAAGCTTGTGATAAAATGCCTGTACTATTCTCCAAATAATACAGACACTATAATTCTTATCTCTCACCTTGACCAAAAAGATTTCATTGTTTCATTGCTCAACATTGTGGAGATATTCTAGTTTTCCTTAACTCACCTTTTGTAAGTACTTAATTTGGTCAGGAAAGATATCCTTAACACTCTGAAAATATTTTTCTCAAGATGCCATCACCTGAGAAGACAGCCATGTGAATACCATCGAATCAGATTTTATAACATCACAAGTGTGAGGCCCATATTTTAGTGAGCTTTGTTGAGACCTTCCGGAGCAATATGGAAAGGTCCCACTCTCTTCTGGGCTCTTGTGAAGGACGCCATATTTGTTTAAGTTAACTCATTGGCAGCAAATCAGAGAAAGAAACAATGAGATGCGCAGACTCTCTCCTATTGACAAAAGGTTACTTATATCATTTTGTTTGGGCAGGTCAGAGGACATTTTTTTTTTCAGTGTATGTGTTGTGGGATAAAAGAGGGATGCAGAGATAATGTAGTAAGAACTCAGGCACTCTGCGACTAATATTTGGCAGGTAAAGAGAATATAATTTTTCCTTCCTATGTTTTCAGTCTTTTCTCCATCCGTAGTGTTCTGCCATGTATACACACATGGTTCCTTCAAGGCAATGTCATAATCAAGATTCTTTCTGGAAGAAATTCATCCCACCTCCTCATCAGTTGCACGAGAAAATGAGACTAAAAATTTTGAACATGACACATAAAAATTGAAATCAGAAGATGGGGCTGGCGCAGCGGCGCAGCCGTTAAGTTCGCACGCTTTGCTTCAGGGGCCCAGGGTTCGCTGGTTCAGATCCTGGGTGCGGACATGGCACCGCTTGGCAGACCATGCTGTGGTAGGCGTCCCGCATATAAAGTGGAGGAAGAGGGGCATGGATGTTAGCTCAGGGCCAGTCTTCCTCAGCAAAAAGAAATCAGAAGGATATCAATTTCTCATTCATCTCTTTAAAAAATAATGTAAAACAATTAAAGACAATTTTATTTCAAAAATAAAAATGTTTTTCAATAAACCCAAGTATCCTAACTAAAATTTTCACCATTTATTCATATGCATAAATATTACATATAATTATAACCAAAGAATGCATATTTTCTTATTCTATAGAGTTAATAACCATTTTTTCCATCTGTGTAATATTTTACCTGGTCGATGAGCCATAATTTATCTGAACACTCTCATGGAGTAACATATAAGTTTTTAATGAGATTTTTGCTCTAATGGGAAATGCTAGGATTAACAGCTTCATGAACAAAGCTCTTTTGCTTCTTTAAAATAAATTTCTAGGAAAAGGGTCACTAGATCATAGTGAAGATAATTTTAATGTTTCTTGATGCAATTTCATTCCTTGTTCTGTCAGTTTGTGGAACTCACCAAACACTTGGAGTGGATTAAATAGGTGATGTAGACTTCAACGGCTTAAAAATATTCATTTCTGCCAAGCTGCCTGCTACCTTTCTTAATTGTGTCAAGTTATTTAGTTGTCATGTTCGATAAGCTCGAGCCATAACCCTAGTGAGTCAGAGTATATTCTGGGCGTGCTCTATGGGGAAAAGGGTGCCTCCTGAAAAGCTTGTAATCAGGATCTGTGTTGACTGAAGAATGACGGCAGCTCCTTGTCAGATGGCTTTGCCTCATCTGTTTTGATTATGAGCACTCAAAGAATAAGGAACAAGTGCCCACAGGATAGAGCTTAAACATGAGTACATTATATACCACCATTTTAATGACGTAAAAGTGGAAATAACTCTAGGGACCAATATTCAAGTTAGGGTGCATGATTTTGCCCAACACTTTTTTGTCTCCTAAGCATCCCTAGGCTCATGTATAGTTTATAGAATGGCAAGTCCATTAAAAAAACTACCATGGCTTCTATAAGTAATTTCTCACAAAAATGTAGTGACCATGCACATAATAAATCTCCTCCAAAGTCAAGAAAAAGGACTAATATATAGACTCTGAATCTTCTTCCTCAGTAGATTTTGAAAGCTGTGTTTACAATCGATAGTTAAATATTGTTTACGTTTGTTTTATTTTTAATTAGCAACATATGATCTCTTTAAAATGAAAATTTGATAATGTCTGTGTCCAGTCCCATAACTTGACATTTTCCACTTTGTACCTATGTCCAGCTTCTGATGATTCTCTGTTATTCTTCATGTCCTGGGTCTTTGCCTCCTCTTCTGCCTGAAAAGATGCTTTGTTTCTCCTTTGCTGGATAGCTCCTGATCATTCTTAAGCATGAGCTTCCTGGAAAGGTTTTTCTTTTTTCCAGCTTTATTGAGATATAATTGATATATAATATTATGTAAGTTTAAGGTGGGCAATGTGATTAATTGATACACTTACATATTGCATAATGATTACCACAATAAAGTTAGTTAACCATATTCATTGCCTCATACAGTTACTTTTGTGTGTGTGCGTAGGTGGTGAGATTTACGATTTAGTCTCTTAGGAATTTTCAAGTATAGAATGCAGTAACATTAACTATAGTCACCATACTGTACATTAGATCCAGACAACTTATTCATCTTATAACTGGAAATTTGTGCCCTTTGACTAACATCTCTCCATTTCCCCCACCCCCAGCCCTGGTAACCACTAATCTACTCTCTGTTTTTATGAGTTTGGCGTTTTTGGATTCCACATATAAGTGAGATCATACAGTATTTGTCTTTCTCTGTATGATTTACTTTACTTAGCATATTCATCTCATGGTTTATCCATGTTATCACAAGGGAGTATTTCCTTCTTTTCATGGCTGAATAATATTCCATTGCATATATATTCCACATTTTCTTTATCAATTCATCCATTGGTGGACATTTAAGTTGTTTCCATGTCTTGGCTATTGGAAAAAAAGCTCAGTGAACTCAGGAGTGCAGATGTCTCTTTGAAATAGTGATTTAATTTCTTTCATATATATACCTGCAGCAGGACTGCCCGATTGTATGGTAGTCCTCTTTTTACTTTTTTGGGGAACTGCCATACTGTTTTCCATAGTGGCTGTACGAATGTACATTCCCTGGAAAGGTTTTTTCAAATTCTTTCTTCCTCTGTCTGTCCTCCTCAGCTAACTGCTTTTAGCATTATGTATAGTATTTATTACACTCTACTATATTTTATATTTCACTCCCTTGTCTCTTTCCTTCATTACAGTGAGCAACTTGAAGGCAGGAAATATTTATTTTATCATTATGTTTCCAATAGTGCTTGGAATATACTAGGTTCTTAATAAATATTTGTTGAAGGAATAAATGACAGAATAAAACAAAGAAAGTAAGAACTTTCAGACAACAGGGCCATTTTCACAACTGAGATCAAGGCCATGTTAACAAAAAGTGAAAGAGAGTACAGTATAAGATGATTGACAACTCCTATTGGAATCTTCTCTCTTAATTTTCTTGTGGACCTTTCTAACAAATCTTCTTTTATTAAGTAAATATGTGCTGTTACAATCATTCACTAGCTGCTTTTTGAATATCTACAATATAGCACTCTGCTTAAAATGAACAGAGAGTCACATAATCTTTGTCTGATTTTTTTTGTTTTGAGGAAGATTAGCCCTGAGCTAACATCTGTTACCAATCCTCCTCTTTTTGCTGAAGAAGACTGGTTCTGAGCTAACATGTGTGCCCATCTTCCTCTACTTTATATGTGGGACGCCTGCCACAGCATGGCTTGCCAAGTGGTGCCGTGTCCGCATTCAGGATCTGAACTAGCAAACCCCAGGCTGCCAAAATGGAATGTGCGAACTTAACAGCTGTGCTGCTGGGCCAGACCCTGTTTGATTTTTATTTTTTAATATAGAATTTTCAATCTCTACTAAGGCAGGAGAGGAGAGCCTTCTCTTTTTTTTTTGCTGGGAATGATTCATCCTGAGCTCATGTCTATTGCCAAGCTTCCTCTCTTTTTTTCTTCCCCCTCCCCAAAGCCCTAGTATGTATAACTACGTTGTATATTCTAGTTGTAAGTCCTTCTAGTTCTTCCATGTGAGCTGCTGCCACACCATGGCTACTGACAGACGAGTGGTGTGGTTCCACGCCCGGGAACTGAACCTGGGCCACCAAAGTGGACCATGCTGAGCTTTAACCGCTAGGCCATCAAGGCTGTCTCTGTTGGATGTTTTAATAAGAGAAAAGAAAAGAAGTCAATTCATGGGAATGACAAGTATACCTATTGTTCAATAAATGCACAAATACCTGTTATTATCTGAAATAAATTATGATTGAGAGGCTGGTCTGCAGCTGATTTATATTGCAGTGCTGATGGAATGATGGGATTGTTAGGGTGGGAATCTGCCTCTCATTGCTATATTGCTGAGATAGGACATGTGCAATGAAAAGTGTTGGATCATTTCTTTGTTTTCTCAGCTGGGATGGCAAAAGAAAACTTCATAGAAATTACCAGAAATAAGAAGTATTATCACTTACAAACTAATAATCAAGATGAAAACAACTTAAACATGGAAAAAAGTACTCCTAAACATTAGACTCAACATGAAACATTCACAGAGAAGAAGGAAGAAAAATTATACTTGTGGAAAGTAGAACTAAAACTATTGGAAACAATCATAGACTTCAGTAAGATAGTGTGTTAGTAAATATATCAAAATCGTTAACTTCCTTAATACCAAAAATCATGAGTAAGGAAATTTATGGAAGAAAATACTTCATTCTGGAAGGCAAATCAAATGATTATACATCAGTACCTATTTAACAAGAAATGAGCATGGCTATCAATACAACTTTAAAACTCTACTGAGAGTTGTAAAATGGAAAAATACTTTAGTAAATAGAAAGATCTAGGGCTCTCCAAAAGGAAAACTTCGTATTTTAAATGTGTTAATTGTCCATAAATTAAACTATTGATTAAAAAATAATATGGGAACAAGATTCTACAAATAAATTTCCAAAATGATACAAAATTTTTATATGGAAATATAAACATATGAAAATATCCAGAAAATTTTTGAAGCAGAAAAGTAATGCCAGAAATTAAAACATATTATAAAATTACAGAGATTAAAATAGTTTATTTATAGAGAAAACAGAAGAGTTGAACAAAATTAAAAGTCTAGAAATAGGCACCAAATCAATGAGTGATTGAAAACTAATAGAAAATGATCACAAGATGTGATAAAGCATTTCAAAGGAAAAGGAATACAAATGGCTAGTAAACATACAGAAAATGTTCAACCACTCCATTAAAAAAATGTAAATTAAAGCAACAGCTTATCTTTGTTTTTACTTAAAGATAGGCAAAAATTATAAAAATTGATCTAGTTAATTGATAATCTTAGTGAGGATGTTGGTGAACAGATATTCTTAAACATTGATGACAGAGGTAAAGTGGTGCGATATTTCTGATGGACAATTTGGCAATAGCTATAAAAATAAAAACGTACTTTCCCCTTCATTCAGCAATTTCATTAACGATTTTTCCTATGCACATATGTGGAGACGTTTTCCAAGACAAGTGTAAAAAAATATTTATTGAACATAGTTTGTTGAAGAAAATCATTAAAATGGTAAATAGAAATGTCCATCTTTAAGTGAATAGGTAAATAAGTTTCATAAATACATCTTATAGAATACTTTACAATCATATAAAAGAAAAAAGTAGATCTATTTGCACTTAAAATACACACATATACATGTACAGAGTATATTCTTTTTCTGGTGGGCTGAGTGCTAGAACTGTTAGAAAACCAAAGTGGGTTCCTTCCTGGCAAGTTAAATCAGAATCTCCACCAGAAATAGCTATCTCATAAAGTAAGGTATGCTTCAGGTGTACATTATTATTTATGAATTTCTGAATACATATCGTCATGCTCACCCTCAGTAGTCTACTTTTTACTCACCACTATACATCTTAGCATTAATAATAAGGCAAAGGTCATAGGCATAGCTCTTGTGGTGAGGCTTGGTCTGGTTCAGGGTGGTTGGTGACTGCATCTCCTTAGCATAACAAAAGGAAAAAGAACAATTTGGAAAAATAGTTAAATTCTTCCAAACCCATCCTTGAGTTCCTTGGGGCAATTAGTAACAGAACTACTGTTTCTACAGATGAACGGATAAAGAAGATGTGGTGTATACATAAACAATGGAATACTACTCAACCATAAAAAAAGACAAAATCATCCATTTGCAACAACATGGATGGAACTTGAGGGTACGATGTCAAGCAAAATAATCCAGACAGAAAGACAAATATTGCACTATTTCACTCATATGTGGAAGATAACAAATACATGGATAAGAGAACAGCTTAGCAGTTACCAGAGGGGAAGGGATTGGGAGTTGGCCAAAAGAGATAAAGGGGCACAGATGTAGGATGATGGATAAAAATTAGACTACTGAGGGTGAGCACGATGAAGTGTATTCAGAAATTGAGAAATAATAATGTACACCTCAGGTTACACAATGTTATAAACCATTATGATCTCAATAAAATTACTTGGGAAAAATAAAAAACCCAAAACCAACCAAAAAAGAATAAAAGAGAAGTTGCTAATTGATAAGCATTTATCACCTTAGTCATCACTTTTCCTGTCCAATCTTTGTAGTAAATATCCCGGACTTAGTGGGCAATGTTGTTGTTTCACCCAGATTTCTTGTACACTTTTACGTTTTGTCTGAGAGGTAGGAGCAAGCCCTGAGATGTGCTTTCAGAGAACTGCCCTGGGACCACTGGAGCTGATTTGCTGGCAGATGCAGACAGGAGAAGTGCCTGGAAGTTTACTACTCTGCACCTTGACTGCTGTTAAACAGTGACTGCTGAGTATGCGAAGATGAAAGCTTAGCTTCCTTACCTCTGGTTGGAATACCTCTGAGGTGTAACTCACATTCCAGTTTGTCAGTGGGATCAGGCTGGAGCCTAGTCATTTGGGGGACTCATGCCTGTGGTCACATCTTTGCTTGGTTTCCCCTTTGTTCTCTGACCTGCCTCCCCATTTTAGTACCCATCTCCCCTGGAAGTCCTTCCTTAATGAATCATTTACAAGTGAATCCTGATCTCAGCATCTGCTTTTGGGGAACCAGACCTAAGACACTTATCCAACTACAGGCTGCTGCCATTCAAGAGCTGCTTATTGCTATCCTGCCTTTTTAACATATGGCAAGGCCTAGAGAAATCCCAGATTTCTCTCTGAAATTATTTAACATGAGAAAACAAAAGTAGTTAATTCACAGGAGACAGTCAGTGCAATTGTATCTTCAAAATACGTGAACCTTATTACCTAGTAAAACAAGTTACAACTTTAGACATTGGCTCTTTCATAATGTAATGCCAAGTTCTCTTGAAATGATGATATGATAGGACTGTTCAAACCAGGATATTGGCTTCATTCCTTCATTTGCCAAATTACTCAGGCAGTGTATCTAAGACATAATGCCCTAGGCCATTTTGGGGGGCTTTCTTAGCTTTCTCTGTCGATCATAGTTTGGTTTCGTACTATACACCATTGTTCATTAGGAACAAGTTTAGCGCATTGAGTTTAGAACAAGTGCCAGCCAAACTAAAGTGGAAAATGGAATTCTAGGCCCCAGCTCCTCCCATTCGCTCCCTGTGGATGAGAGATATGTAAGTAATAAGAACCAACTTTGTGAGTAAGTTCCGAGCTCCGTCTGATTACTTTTAGTCGTTGCAACTCGAAAGCATGAAATGAGACTAGGTTTTAGGGAAAATGCTTTTTGCTGCAGCAAGTGAGGTGGTCTCTGCCGACATTCCTCTCTCTAACTGTTCCAATCAGCTTTACCGTAATAGTTTGACAGCATACATGCCAGCACAAGAGCTTGCTGCATATAAAACATGCTTGAGACCAGGCCAGATACATAATTAAAAGATTTCTATTCCGTGGGATTTTCATTCCCACGGATGAGAATTTTAGTTATTTTTGGCATCTTATGGTTACTACACTAATTGTACACTATAACACTTATTCTGAGTTCCCACCGCTTCTTCAGGAGAAGAAATTCCCAAAACATGCAATTTCATGAGTTTTGACAAATGCTTACACCCCTGCAACCACAACCCTATCAAGATATAGGATGTTACCTCTTCTCAGTTACTACCCCTCCTCATAACCAGAGGTAACCAATGTTATGTTTTTTTGTTTGTTATTGTAGTCGTTGAACACAGATTAGTTTTGCATATTCTAGAACTGCAAATCAATGGACTCATATAGTATAGACATTTTTGTGTCCAGCTTTCGCCTAGTATAACCTCTGGGAGAGTCTTCTATGCTGTTGACTACAGCAGTAGTTCATTTCTTTTTATTTTTTAGAAATTTTCCACTTAATGAACATACCAAAATTTGTTTATGCGTTGTCTTGATGTGCATTGGGGTTGTTTAAAGTTTCTAGCTATTATGAATAAAGCTGCCGTGAACTCTCTTATATAAGTTATTGTGGACATGTTTTCATTTCTCTTGCATAAATATGTAGGCTTGCAATTGTTGGGTCACATTGTAAGAATATATTTAATCATATAAGAAACTGCCAAACATATTCCCCAGTTGATTGTACCATTTTACATTCCTAACAGCAACAGATGAGAGTTCGGGTTGCTCTCCAACATAACATAAGATATTGTCAGTGTTTAATTGTAGCAATTCTCATGGATGTGTTATGGTATTTGATTATGGTTTTAATTTGTATTTCCCTTATAACTAACGATGTTTTATATTTCTTAAGGTGCCTCTTTTAGCCAGTCATGTATCCTTTTTGAAACATCTGTTAGCTCAATTTAAAAACCTGAATTGTCTGTCTTTTCGATTATTGGGTTGTAGGAGCTCATTATATAGTCTAGACAAAAATTTTTTTTCAGTTTAGGATCTTATAAATATGTTTACACATTCTTTGACTTGCCTGTTTATTTCATTAATAGAGTCTTTTGGTGAGAAGTTTTTAATTTTGATGAGATTTATTAATTATTTTTTTCTTTTACGGTTATTACTGTCTATGTCATACTTAAGAAACCTTCATCTACCACCAGATCAAGAATATATTATCCCATGGTTTCTTCCAGAAGACTTATGGTTTTAGGCTTTATGCTTAGATCTGTGATCTGTCCTGAACTAATTTTTATACACTGTATGAGTTAGGAGTTGAACTTCATTTCTTTCCCTAGAGGATATCCCATTGTTTCAACGCTATTTGTTGATAAGAATTTCCTGGGATTTCAGGAAATTCAGCTGAAGATAATGGTAGCTCCTCAGGTCCCTGTCTCCTAAAGCTTCCTCCCCGCATAGTACGAACAATAAAAAAGTTAAGGAAAAAAATACCCCCAAACTATGCTCTCTGCATACCTCGAATACAGAGAATGCTCATAATATCAAAATAACTAGAAAATTTAAAAGCAAAAGCATAAAATTCTAATGAGCAACTGTTACTCTCCTATCCTGCTTCAAGGCTTTGTGGCAAGAAAAAGCGAGCCAAGAAATAGTGAGGGAAGAGAGAAGGGAAAAAGTGATGACCCTAAAATTGATCTTAACCACAACCAAAAAGAGTAAGTCCACCCTAACTCTGAAAAAAAATTGTAAAAAAAGAAGCATTCATGTGGGACAGAGCGTGATCTGCAGGGAGAGGACGTGAAAGTATGCATGACCTGAAGTGGTGGTCTTTGAAACATAGATTCTGGAGAAGAAAATGGCAAACAGAAAAGAAGAAGTGTCAATCGGCAATGAGATGAGGAAAGAGAAAAGAAGCAAAGGGAGAAGAGTCGGAGGAGTCCTGCGAGACCAAAGACAAGAAAAACATTAGGAAACAATTTCATCTCCCTCGCCACAAGAAATAACCCACTAAAGAATCTAGACTTTGCTCCACTGAATGAAGTTAGTGCCATTGAAGTAGGAATCTTGTAAACCCCACACCACAAACAGGAAGAGGAAAAAGGAAATACATCCATATAGAGTAGTGAAAAATTAGAAAATGAATTCCAACATGCTTTCATGAGTGAAAATTCTCCCCTCAAAAAGAAAAAACTCCATGAAGCAGAATCAGTTGATACTCCCTCAGAATGATAGTTTGCTTTATAGTTTACAGATTAGAAGGGATTTACTATTTAGTACTACTATGGTCTGAAAGTTTGTGTCCCCCTAAAACTTATATGTTGAAATCCTAACCCCCAAAGGTGATGGTATTAGTAGGTGAGGCCTTTGGGAGGCGATTAAGTCGTGAAGGTAGAGCCCTCATGAATGTGATTAGTGCCTTTATAAAAGAGATCCCCAGCCCTTCCACCATGTGGGATATAAGGAGTCAACGATTCTGCAACCTGGCAGAAGGTCCTCACTCGACCATGCTGGTACTCTGATCTTGGACTTCCAGCCTCCAGAACTGAGAAATAAATTTCTGTTGTTTATAAGCTACCTAGTCTGTGATACTTTGTTACAGCAGCCTGAATGGACTAGAAAGGGTCTTTTTAGCTATCCCACAGTGATCCCAGCAGCCTCTGAGGGACTGCAGCCCACACAAAGGCTAAAATATGATATGTTATGGGAACTACTCACTTTGGGTCAGATTGGGCCACTAACAGGGCCTGGTGGTCCAGCTTGGATAATGTCTAGGAGGAGGGAAACTGAGGTGTAAGGCAGATTTCTGGGTTTGGAAAGGGATGGGTTTAGCCCAATTCCCTAATGCCTTACACTCTTGAGGAGTTAATGGATGTGGTGAACAGGAGACAAATGACCTGGGGTGGGATGCAGCCCATACCCCTTGTAAGGTGTTCCTCCTTTCCCCATGTTGTGAGAAGCCCTCCTGCCTGGGAGCTTGTTCTTTGGAAAGTACTGGGCCCAAAGTGGCCACAGTCAAGTCAAGCACTCCTGCCACACTGGACTGGTTACAGGGCCCTTACTTGGGGGAGGGGAACCATGCTACATCTACTTTTTCATCTGTCTGGATTTATTATTATTTTGCAGTCTTAATGAATAACGATTGTCTACAGTGGGAATTTTTTTTTTTGATTTTAATAGTGTCCTTAGTATTTACTCTTTTAACTAATTTTTGCATATCTTAGTCTCTAATTTTCCATTGGCTCAGTTAATACAATATATGCTACATTATATTTTCTGGGAAAAGAATTAGGTTTGGTTATGTTGGGCTTTAAAAAAAGGGGAGAAAAATATATGTCATTATGATTAGGTACTAAGTACCAAATATTTTCTAACAGTGATGTCATTTTTTTTCCTACTGAAAATCTGGTTGAAGGACTAAATGAATGACTGGAAAAGACTTTGATACTGGAACCCAATTCAAGGACTACAGGAAGAATTATTACACAGATGAAGATAAGATTTTACGTAAAATAGACTGGGAAGATTTCTACCTAAGAGAATTTAGAAAATTGTTCTACTGCTAAAATTTGAAAGACACTCATATATTTTAAGAGAAAGATATAAACCTAGGTTGTAAATGATAAGTGACTGTGGATATAATATTGGAAATTGTAACATAACACTTCCAAAGGCAAACCAAAAAATGGTTTTCATATGGTCTGAGAGTACATGACTATTTACTAAGAATGTGTCAGCATTATGTAATACTGATGCAAGAACAGCCTCCTTCCTGTATTTGGAGGACACAATTGCTCAAATCACTTAGCAATGTATTCTTTAAGGAAGGAGGGCTATTTAACTCAGGGTCATATTGCCTAATTAACTATTACTATTGTCTAAACACCTTATATCGTGTAGGAGTGCCTATCTTCTTAAGCTGATTCAACATATGTTAAACAACCAAAACTGAAAATCTATTAGAATGTAAACACTTAAGGGTTGGGTTTTTCTTGTTTACCCCTGTAACATCAGTGCCAGCACAGTGTCTGGAACCTAGGAGGCATGCAATAAAATTGTTTGGAAAAAACAAAGAAGGCTTACATTCAGCTGCTATGGTTTTCATGTTTGTATCTCCATTACCTGGCACCTACTAGGATTTAAATGAGTGCTTATTGAATTAAGTCCATAACCTGCTTTCCATGAAAGGGTGAGCTAGAAACTATAAAATTAAAACAGAAATGTATCATAAAATGTCAGGGGCTGCTGGACAAGAAAGCCATATTTTTATGGGAGCCCTAAGATATGACTTTATTCTGAGTATTGCTCTGAACTCCCTAATCCTATTGACGCTTTTAAATAATCATTGAATTTAATCTTTGCTAATAAAGGCCTACTTACTAGTATTCTGAAATTATTTTGATGATATTTTCCAACCCACAATTGTACATCTACTAAAATTAATGTTTTTATACCTGATTTGCAATGCTATTTTAATGAGAATGGAGATGTGGATTTTGAGGGATCGCTTCCACTCTTGTGGCTTCAAAGACCACCTATAAGCTGATTGCTCTTCCATCTGTGTCTTCAATTTCCACTTCTCTCAAACTCAAACTCATAGATCCTACAGACAAGTATACATATTCACTTCCATTCCTCAGGAAACATACCAGATGTGCCCAAGACAGAATCAACTTTCTTCCTCCAACCTGTGCTCCAGGGTCTTGTATCTCTGTGCCAATTCATGGCTTCAACAATTTCCCCAAGCTAGTACTTTTCAATATCTTTTCAATATTTCTCTCTAGATTACCCTCCACTGTGTGTATTGTAAAATATATTAACAAGGAGTAATGTGGTTCAGAGAAAATGAGGAGACCCAGGCTTCAACATGAGCTTTACCAATCATGGCCATCACAGTCTGACACATGCACATAATCACGCTGCTCCAAGATTTATTTATCGGAAACAGCTGGTGTTGGAGTTGATAATTGCTAGACGTCTCCCCAATTTAACATTGACAGCTTGAAAATCTCTCTGGGGATGGATCAATATCTGACTTCATTTTGTTGTCAAATATAGTTGATAGTGAAAGCCCATGTTTATAGTAAATTGTAAAATATTTATTAATGAAAAGGAAAATCTCTAAATCCTCTTCTGATCTCTGGGTTTTGGACTATTTTTGCAGTTTCCTCTTACTTGATGATTCCTCTCATTCTGATGACCATGGCTTCTTTTCTCTAATTATTGAAATTTACCATTCCTTTTAGGCTTGAGTTAACCTCTGTCATGAAATCTTAATTATTCAGATCTTCTCTGAGACTTCTATGCCACAAATAATCTCTATTATTTAAAAGGCACTTATTGTGTACCACGTTATATTAAAGTTATTTGTAACCATTTTTGGATGATAGGCTTTTGAATGCGGGGGTTATGATATATGTACCTGTGGATGCTTCACAGCAAAAGAATAATTTACACACACTAAGAATTGATTCAATAAAAACAGGATTCATTGGGTAGTTTTTGTTTTTTTCCAGGGATGGCTGGATGGTCTTATTTAGTCTCAGTTATAGCCATTTTTCCTTACTTATTCCTTTCTGTAAATTATGGCCTGGATCTGTTGGGCAGCTTGCTAGGATGAATGGTGTGTCATTTGCCACAGAATTGAGTGCTGGTGAACATATGCTCTGAAACCGGAACGTAGCCTAATTGGTCTGTCCTCAAAATAGATAGAGCTACCATGTCATAGTCACCAGAAATGTGACAAAGAATCTTTGACCAAACTCTAATGTGGCTTCTAGCAGCCTAGGGCTGTGTCCCTTGAATGACCCAGGCCCCCTTGAGTTCCTGTCTGGAAAAACTCAAGGCAGCCAAAAGAATTTCCATTTGTTCCAGCTTACACCTGAGAATAGGCCCCAGACCTCTCTGTCTTAGGGCACTTATTAACAAAAACAAACAAACTTACTATTGTAAATTTTTCCTCTGTTTCTTTGAGATGTATATGTATCTCCTACAACGAAGGAGTGTCTTTTTCAAGGACTTGAAAGCCATTCCTTTAAAATGTAATCATCAGGAAGGATAGGGCCCCTGTCTCCTTGTCTCTGTGGGAGGGTGGGAGCCTAACTTCAATAAGTGCAAGTTAACAGGCACAGACGCTTAAAACATTGACCAAAGCTCTTACTCCGGTTTTTGTAATTTTTCACTTCCTTGACTCTGTTGGAGCTTCTGCTCATTCCTCCTCCCTACTCTTTCTCATTCTCCTTTTAAAACACCTAGTCACCATGCACAAATGGAAGTAGAGCTTAATTTACACTGGACTCTTCTCTACTGCAACTGTAATCACTAAGTCAAATCTGTCTTTACTGCTTTAACTAGTGTCCAGCTTTATCTTTGACAACTGTTATGTAACTTGTGAAACACAGTTTGCTTTCTTGCTGTTTAGAGATCCACTGAGAGAGAATCTTCATTTTTGCCCTCTATTGCATGGTCCTTTGCAAATACTAAGTGTCTATGATGACCATAGTTTTAGATCTGTCCTGTTGTCTAGACATTATCAGTCTGGTTAACTGCCAGTTATGCATTTGCAGAACTCTGAAATATTGGATGCAAAAATATTTTCTCTCCCGTTTAGTGATCATCAGGACCATCATCTGACATTATTTAACAAGTGGTTCTGTACATGTTTTTAAGGTCTGTAAATCCTTTCTGGTTTGGAAGCCGATTGTTTTAGTGTCCATAATTATTCAGGTTATTTGTTATAGTTACAGGGTATTTAGATGACTATTTCATCTCTAAAACCCAATAGGAGACTATTTATAAACAAAATAAACTGAGATTTGTTTTGCCAAGAAAAATATATGCATTTTGCAATTTTTAATAACATGACCCTGTGTACATTAGATTTTTTTTTTTCCTTTGGTGAGGAGGTAAGCAGAATAGAACTTGTTAAGTGTTAGGATTTATGATAATAACAGATAGTATTTATTATTTCCTATTATGTGTCAGGAATTTTATGTGCATTATATTTAATCCTTACAACAAAACTGCAAGGTAGGCAATACCTCTCCAACTTCAAAATGAAGGAAACGAGACTCTGAAAGACTTTGTAATACAGAATTTAAACCTGTCTGTGTCATTGATGAATCTGGGCCCTTTCTACTGTACCACGCTCCTTCCCGACTAGTGTGCAGTTGATGGCTTGGAAAAGAAAAATATTTTTGCTGGACTATTTTTACAAATTTGCTGGTAGAATCAAAAGCACTGCAAAATTTAAAGGGAGGTCCCCAACTCAAACTTGCAAAAAAATGAAAATGTGCTGTTGCTTAACAAATACAGCCAAAATAATTTCAAAAATAATTTAACCAGGTTCTCTGGTGACTTCGTCTGCTCCAAATGTTGTAGAGTTCCATGATTGCGGAGAAAAATGAAAACTTGGCTGTTCTGCATACTTAGAAGGAAGAAATTGTATACTATTTTTAATATTGCAAAGAATTTGCCTGGGAGGTTCATTAGAATTACATAAAGAAAGGAAAAGACAACTGTACAAAAGAAATTGGCATGAAAATATAGTAAGACCAAAAATCCCCTCCATGAATAGAAGTGAAATATTCAACTTGTTAAATTACACCTCTTTGATGTCTTGCAATTTGTTTTTATTTATCTTCTTGTCAGATTTGCTGCCAAGGTAGAAATAACTCTCTGCCTTTTTTTTCGGTGTGTTATTACTTATTTTTGACTCTGCTGTGGCTTCCAACTATATGTAATTAAACCGTACTAAATCATGTAGGAAATCATGAATGTACCACACAATGAAACTATTTTGCCTATTTGATAAAATACATTGTTTCCATGTAAAGAACTTCTAGTCTTGTGAATTAAATGTGTATTGTTATCAGGGTTTACTATATAGTTCATAAGGTTAAAAATGACATAAGCATATTTTTAAATCAGGAACTAGATTTCCTGTCTCTGAAAGCTTCTAAATTACTGCTAACAGGGCTTAATCTTAAGGATCAGATTAAATTTAGAATCTGTAGTAACAACTCTAATTGAATTTAGAATTAAACATAATTCTATACAATTGTAGAACCTCTCATTTTTGTTTTGTAGGGAAGGAAAAAGATTTTTTTCCTGTACTCCTCTTCGGTTCATTGACTGAGGCCCTATGAATCAGACTGGTAAAAGACAGATTATCAAGAGAAAAATGAATGGAATTGTATTAACATGTGCATCATGCATGTACCCCTGGGAGCATATAGGCTCTTAACTCTGCATTGCTGGAATTTTTTTTGAGTGGTCTCAGATTGAACTTTAAAAGACTCTTGAGGTCAGAAAAGCCAAGCCAAGGACTTACCATCAGATTTTGCCTGCAATATCTACAGATTTGGGTGGACTCCTCTCTTCTCGAGGTCCCCCCCAAAATTTTGAGTTTCCTTGCACCTGCCAGATAAGTGAGCTTCCTTACTTACCAGGTAAGATTGCTGGAATCTCTGTGAACAAGGTACCAGGCCAATATTTCCAAGTGACTTTATTCCAGAAACTCCCTTATTCCTCAAAGGCAGTATTGGCATATCAAAGCCTGTATGTTTCTCTAAAATATGACATCCCAGTCAAAGCCTTCGTAAGATCATCAATGTTTCCAATTGTGTCCTGTTATAAGGAGAACAGATTCTTATTGAACTTATGCAAATAAGCATATTGCCATGAAATAACCATACTCACTCACTCACTCACTCCAAATTCTGGAGGGATCAGGTAGGGAGAATAAGATAAATGTTTCAGTCTGCTGACAAAGATATAATTGCACCAAATTGCTCTAAGTCATAGGTAGCATAAGAGAAAAGAGGAAAAGATTTCCTTAAATCTGAGAAAACAGAACATTAAAAAAATCAACATTATTTCAAAAATAGTCATAAAAAATTATAATCACCCTCATCAGTTCATACAGTCCTGTGTAATCAATTTTTTTTAATCTTCTTTAGCAGTTCTATGGGGTTATCAGTTTCTCTGCTAGAAGTCTGTAATTTTTTAAGCAGTTCAGTTTTATGATCTGAAAGTATCAGAAACCTGCATTCCAGAGTAAGTGTTAGAGTCCTTTCCATAAATCTCTCTGAAGATGAGACATATTTGCAAAAGTAAAAAGCATCAGAGTAAAACAATAACGGTCTGTAAACAACAAAAGACTGAAAAATGGAAATTGACAAAGAAAATTGGTTAATTTGGTGACATACAACACTTTAAAGTAATTACAGAATTATGCCTGATAACAAGGACAGATCAAAATTTTAGGAATGTTATATAATTTTTAAAAACACTTATGTCAGTAGCATTTGCCCACATAATACCATAGGTCCCTTTGAAACAATGTTTAGTTATCCATTTAACTATGGTGACAATTAAATATTTTTAGGCAAATCCAGAGGATTAAATAGCTGTAAGACTTTAGCAGCTGTGATTAACGGCTTGATAAACAATACAGGAAATTTATTTTGATAAAGCATAAAATCCCTACTCTTCTGCTAGACAACTTAAAGAAAAAATTTTCCATAATCTCTTTACCAAGAGCAGACTAGAAGTTCAGGAAAATTATCTTTTGAGAGAAAAACCAAATTTTAATTTCTGCACCAGCTTATTTTTATCATTAAAACTCATTTACTTTAATATTAGTCAACTTGACCAGCATAAAACTCCTTTCAGAATTTCTCCTTCAGAAACTTCTGCAACTTTCTTTTTACCTTCAGAATTTATCCCATGCTTTCTTTCTTCCTTTCTAGTACTTTAGGACAAATTTATCTTTCTTAACCCAACAAACCATTCTTTATACCTTCTTTACCAAAAACATACATTTTACTTTCCTTAGCTACAAAGCTGTTTTCCTTATCAATTTCCAGTAACTTTAATTACCTATGTTAATTTGAATTTGAACCCTTACAGATCCTAGTAAAAACTAAAAAGTCAGCAACTATGAGAGGTCTTTTATATCAGCATTCTAAACACGTTTCATAATTTCTGGAAATATGCCACTTTACAGTAATAGACCCAAACACTTTTAGGCTCTCTGCAATAAGAAGCCAAAAGTAGACAAACTTACACTTAATAATTAATGTCTGGTATCTTATTTGGAAATGATCTAGCCACTCAATGAATTTTATCATTTAAATTAACCTAGCAAAACTTCAAAGTTTAAGGTTACCAAAAAGATTTTGGAAGTTTTTTTAAATACACATGCCATAAACTATAATTATTACTAAAAGTTTATCTATAAACTCTTATTTCACTTATATCTAAATCATTTGTTCCGAATAATGATGTTTAGATTACCCACGAAAACTTTGATACATTAGACAAAATTAGTATCATTTAAAGCTATTATTTTACTGACAAATTTCTGACAGACAATATGAGCTTATTTGGCTAGTAAACCCAAGCTGCATGTCTGTATCATATTCAAATACCAAGAACTCTGAGGACACGCTTTTCCAATTAGAACAACAAGCTTAAACTTTCATTAAACAAAGATTACTGTATATCATGTTAACTTAAAAGACATTAGGTTAATTTTTATTACATTTAGAATTTATGTAAGTGCTTACTTTAAGCCAATTAAACAAAGCTCTTAATTTTGGCCATACCATCCGGAGGTAAAATATCAAAGATATATAACATACATACAGACAGTCATACACAGAGTCTCCACAGCTATTGTTTCAAAAATTACTGCCATGAATCAGGTACAGTAATACAAAGCTTACCAGTTATGAATCCAAATTTTGTTTTGAGACTTTTTACTAATATTTGTGGAGAAGACACTCAACATGCTCGATTTTTTGGCAAGGGCACCCTTATGGCCTTTTTTTTTTTTTGGCCCTTTCCCTTTTTTCCCTTCAGTCTTAGGAATTAGTGATGAGCTAGACAGTCCCCAGAGGATTTGCATGCTCTTTGAGATAAGGAAAATGAGTGGAACCTCAACCACCTCTAGAGCTGCTTTTCCAACCTTAAAATGATTTTTTAAGGACAGTTGCTCTTGATTTCCCGGAAACTGGGTTGTAACTCAAATGACAGTATAGGTTGATCTACCTGTCCAGCTACATCATAAAGGCACAGAGAAACTCCTCAAGTTTTCTCCAAAATGGAGTTTCTGGGGCATAAAACATCCAATTGAAACTGTTTCCAATTAAAATGCACACAAGGGGTGAGTCTCCGGGGATGTTTTGGGCGTTCCCCATGGCAGTAAAGCCAGTGTCTGATGCACAGTGGGCCAGAGAAAGAGTGCAGAGTCAGACTGCAGGCATTGATATAGTTATAAGACCTAGCCAAGTCCCGCTCAGCCCAGGCACTTAGTCCCTGAGCCAGCACAAGGTGAGTCAGGAAGCAGGAACAAAGGCCTGGAGTTGGCTGTGAGCTGGGGCTCCCAGTGCCAAAGTTGAGAGTTAAGTCCCTGGCAAAGGGTTTTAAGCTTTCAATTTTACAGAAGGTCCAGGTTCTGTTCAGGTCCAGTCGGAACTTAACCTCGACTTGGTGACAACAGAGGAGGTGACAAATGAAACAGACAAAGAAAAGAAAAGAGGAGACCAGGCCTCACCCTCATGGCCTCTTCCTGAGGGTTATCAAGATAAGGGTCACACAAATTTCTCATGCCAGGGCACACAAAACCGGCAGGACAGTTCACAGAATAAATCACAGGTCTCTGATCCTCATAACTGACTCAGTAGGTGCCTAAAATACTCAACGAGTCAAGCGCCAAGAGAGGGCACCCCACTTAGGGTCACCAAGGTGATCAAGTCCAGAAACCAGAGTGGGAGTTTCCAGGGGTGGAGCCTTTGACACTTTAAAGATTTCTTTGTTTCTCAGTTGCAAAGATCAAAAGGAGCCCCAAATGGCCACTGTAGCTTCAAGAGACATGAAAGAAAATGGTCTATTACCTTGAAATCTCCCCTGAACTTAGGGCACCATCCTACCTGTTGTTCCTCCTGTGGGTTCCATTGTCCCTCCTGTGGGGTTCCTATACCAAGGGGTGATGGGGACTTCCCCCTGCATTGCATCCCTTGTATATCTTCCTTATTATGCCTGGCAGTAATAGGTGCCTGGTGAATGGTCCCAGAGGTAAAAGAACAGAGAAAAACAGTAAAGAATTTTCCACCAGTCTCGGGGACATTCTAGCTAATTGCATCCTGGAGCCATTCTCACAAGAAGGGGTTCTCATACTCGACCGAAGGTTAGAGTTTGGTACTTTCCTTGAACCAGAGTCCCAGTTGGGACTTTCCCATGGTTCAGAGTGTGGTCAGGAGCCATAGGAAGGGATCCCAACCCAGCCTTAGGAAACGAAACCTGCCACGGGAGTCTTGGAGTTTGGCGACCACCCTAAAGACTTAAGTGGTCAACCTGCGCCCATATAAAATTTATATATTAGAGATAGCATTAGGAAGGAATGGATTAATTCATTCTTCATCACCCTCAGGCTTAAGGTATTGATTCTCTTCGTGTTGAATGCCATAGTTTGCCCCATAGAGTAGCCATGGGCAGCAAACTTGGATTCATACAGCTTTCGAGAAGGTTGCCTATGGAGAAGTGAATTTAGATCCATCCTTGAAAAAGAGAAAGGCACAAGGAAGAAAAGTGCACTTACTAGAACTTCAACTCACAAGCCAGTGAAGCAAGATGCTTATACGGGGCACTGGAAGATATGATGCAGGCTCGGTGAGCCAAGGAGCCAAAAGAAAGATTTCTTGGGCTCTTAAGTTCTGATAGTAGTGCTCCTTTATTCGGAGAATAGCGTGGAGACAGGGCCCATGAGCAAGACTTTATTAATAGGTCTTGGTCTTATAATATTGGATAGGAAAGTATTCCCAGCCAGACATTTTAAAACATACTCAAAATTGATGTAACCTGTTTATAAAGAAAAAAATCAGCTCAAGAATTCCAACCTTTGTAATCTTATCAATACTTAGATTTTTACATTACATCAATTCAATGGTAACCTGAATCAGGGTCTTAAGGCTAGTCATTATTTTTTTGCACGTGTGTTTCCTTTTTAATTTGGCCTTTTCATAGGTACCAATAAAAATTATAATGAGAGCTCTCACAAATTTTTTTCCTCAATTTAGAAGTTTTCCCAATTTAAATGATCCATTGTCTCACCACATTGACAAGTAGGATTTTAACAGTCACTCAACAAATAAGCTTAACCATGGACACAAGAGGCAGCCCCAAAAGAGATCCAGAAAGTTCGGTCCCCAAAATAAGAAAGTAAAGGCCTTCATTGCACAGCAAGCAACAAAGGTTGAGACAACAAAGGCCCCTTATGAAAGCAATTGGGATCCCTTATTACAAACTCCTCTGAGAGCTGACACAGCTGGACAAACAGAGTGTGTCTGGGAACCTCAGTCTACTTGACTGGCTGCCAAGATGCATGCCGGAACATGCATCCTCTGGTGGCAGAGACCAGAAAGGTCACAAAGCCAAGATCTCAAGACATAGAACAAGACTAAAGGCCCAGACAATAGACTTATAGAGATCCCTGTGTCTTAGGACAGATGACAAAAAAAGACACAGACAAGGAAAAATGCTATCTCTGGGAGGAAAAGGATCTACAACCAATGAGTACTCAACCAAATCCTAGAGTCACTGAGTCCAAGAAGCTAGCCTCACCCAAATTTTCTCCTGCTAATCTAAATTTAGAAAAGTGAAACCGGCAAACAGTTATTGATGATTAAGTATCTACATACTAAAGTTTTTTCCTTTTTGTAATTACTGATTACAGCTTTTAGCTGTTTAACCCACCCATTGTTAACTGTGCTGCTTAGGCCATATGCTATCTGACTCCCACTAGGCTCCTTTTGATAACATCTCCCTGGAGCCTGGGTCACCATGGTAATGGGTGTGTGAGCTGTTTCTCAGGAATTAGAACTCCTTGTCCACTTCAAGCAGATTGAGACCACCAACTCATCAACTGGGCCCACACAGATGTCTGATAGGAGACCTTTTGACATCAAGAGGCTGAAAACTCCACCCTTAGATCATGCTAATGCTGCCATTTTGTGAACATGGGTCCTATGAAGAGGCTTGAGGTCTGACTACACTTGCACGGATGATCAATTACCTCCCCTCTCCTCATCACCAATCACCTACATCCACATTCCAGATCACCTTGCCTCCTATCCCATAAATATCCCTGAGTCCCTATTTTTGGGGAAGCTAATTTGAGGGCCATGCTCTCGCTTCCTCACGTGGCTGCCTTGTGAGCAAACTCTCTCTCTGCTGCAATCTTGTTGTCTTGGTGTTTGGTTTTCTGGGTGGTGGGCAAAAACGAACGTGGTTTGGTAACAAAAGCAAAAAAGAACTCACCACTCTTACTTCCACTGGACTGTGCAGGCAGGGATCTGGGAGACTGACATGGTAAGAACTCTTACCTCTTGCTGGCTCTTGTCAGGGGACCAGGATCTCAGCTGCAGCAGTCCAGGAGCAAGGAGTGTCCAGTCAGTGAAATTTTATCCTGTCCAAGTGGCCAAACTGTAGGGGAGGAAGACATTTCCTCTACCAACTCTAGGTCCTTTGGGCTGGACAATGAATTAAATTCACATGAGACAAAATAGCAAGAGAAAATTAAACAAAGCTTTATAACATGTATACATGGGAGAGACCCAGGTAAGCTGTGTAACTCACAAAAATGGCAGAAGCTCTCACCTTAAATACCATTCCCAGCTAAAGACAAAGGAAGATATTGGGGGTGGGGAAGCCAGTTATGAGATTACCAGAAAAGCACAGTAAACAAGAGTAATGTTATATGCAGATTTAAGTCCTTGCCTTCTGCATTGATAAGAGTTTCTAGAGATAAGGTCATCCCCCCTTCTTCCTGGTACAGAGAGAAATAAACCTTTACAGATGGAGATTTCCCTTGCAAATGTAAATGTCTCTTACAAAGGGTAACTTCTGCTTTTCAGAGTTTCTCTCATGTCTGCAGTTTTTAAATGTAACCTGCCCAAAATAATCCTCATGCCAAAGAGACGTATCTTGGGGTGGTGAATTCCAGTCCCCCACAGTGTCAAGTCTTGAGAGGAGGATAAGGTGTGAAATTCAACAGTTTGAACACTATCAGAATTCTATTAATTTTGACGTTTTCTAGCTTACTTATTTCTTCTTTCTCAGACTTTGAGGAGTGATATAACTTTCTATACTTCATATAAATATAGTTTCCTAAACCACAAAAGAATCAATTTCAGTCTTATCAAGTTACTATGCAGGAGACAAATACCTAGACACCTAACTGGGGCCTGTATGGACCTTCAAAATCTGATCTAGCCCAACCTCGTCATCTTTTTACCAATTCACTCACAGAAAACTTACCATGCATTTGAAGAGACAGGTATAAATACAAACAGAAGATAGAGATTAATTTTATCTCAGACTGAATAAGAAAAAGAGTCTATATTTGAGCTGGGCTTTAAAGGGATGGCTAAAATTTCAATAAATCTTGCTAGGTGAATACAATCCTAGGTGGAAGAAATTATATGAACAAATTTTTGTATGATATTTTGGCAAGATATCAAGTTTCCTGGTATGATTTGTTTTCAGAGTGGTTGTGAAGGTTGGATAAAGAGAAGTATTACCCAAGATTAGTCATAAAGAGCCTTGAAAATGTGCTCAGAAGTTACAACACTGTTCTATTGTTTCCAGAAAACGATCAATATTTAGAATGAGGAGAATGATAAGACTAGATCTGTGCTTTTTCAAGTTTTTTTTTAAACTCTATCGTTTTCTAAGACTATACAGTTTATTTACTAGGTTTATTATTTATTCTCTCTCTCAACATCTACAAGAACAAGATTTTTGTCTGACTTTTTAAAATAATGTTTCCAAATGGCTAGCACATGCCTGGCAGAGAGTAACTGATGAATATTTGGTGAACGAATAAATGGATGCATGCTTTGGGGAGTTAATACTGGAGATTATCTGAAGGACACATTGTCAGGAGATCCTACTTTCATTTAATCTCAAACTTGGCTGGTCTGCATAATAATTCTTAAACACACATCCTACATTTCCTTCTTGCTAATCCTCTCCCTTTTACCTAGAGTATTTTCTGTGGCCCAACCCTTCTCTTCACCTATTTGAATCTCACCTATGAGAAAGAATGGCACTAGCATCACAGACCCAGGTCTAAATTATGGTTTTTTTTGCTTCCACAAGACAGTTACCTCCCTGTGTGTAAAATGTGTATAAAAATAATGCTTCATAGAATTGCTATGAGAGTAAAATGAGAAGACCTATAAAATTCCTAGGAAATTGTCCCACGTATTATTGTTCTTGTTAGTGCCATCAAGTGGAGTACACAAGTGCCTTTTGTACAGCAGAGGGGAGCCCTGCCTGATCTTTTTGCACCATCCTCTCACCTTCTGGCTCTGTATCAGACAATGCTCAGCTACTACTCATAGTTCATGACCAATTTTTCAGGAAGTGGGTGACCAGCTCCTTCTTCCTAGTCTGTCTCTGGAAGATCCGCTGAAACCTGTTTACCATGAGTGACCCTACTGGAGTTCAGTGGCATAACTTTTAGCATCACAACAACACGTAGCCACCACAGATCACACTGACAGACGGGCAGTGTGGTTCCCTGACCAGGAAATGAACTGGGGCCATGGCAGTGAAAGCACCAAATCTTAACCACTAGACCACCACCGATATATTATAGTGGCTCACTAAATATTAGTTTCCCTCACTTTCCATTTTTCAAGAACTCAAGTTTCCATCATATCCTTAAAGTCTTTTCTAACCACTGGAGCCCATAGTTGTTTCTTTCACTTCTAAAGCATATACTTCTCATACACTCTGCCATCATATTTCACTTGTAGCATCTGAAATCTTGCTAATGCAAAGCCATGTACTGCCATGTATTCTAGTTGTTCCTGAATGTGCGTGGCTTCAAGGAGTTACCACGTCTGATTCTTTTTTGGTGTTCTACTCCAGCTACTAGCATATTACCTCATGAATAATAAATGTTCATATGTTGTGAGTTTGCCTGCATTGTACTACTTTGTATTTACTCTTCCCTACATTTTATTCTTTCAATATTACTTAATGATAATCTACTAAGTCTAGGCATTGGGGGTAAAACTAGGTAAAGGGAACATATTTTCTCTCTCTCATGAAATTTATAATGCCATATAATAAAGTTTTATTTTGTAACAACTTACTCCTACAGCTAACATCATCACTTTGTACTATATACAAAAGATTCTTTGGAATGTTTGCCATGAAATTCCAATAAACTTGGACCTTGCTGAGTTTTTATCTGAAGGACAACATAAGAGAGTTGGATTGTGTTATTATCAATTTTTTTTGCATCTGTTTGCTGCCCTCATCATGTAGATTTCAGATCTTTTGGGCTATTAAGTATTTTCAGTGATGCTGGTTTTACAGTCTCATAGATGTGGGATTATTATGATTTTTATTAACCAAGCCTTAAAATTACTTAAATATGAGTATTTCCCAGATCTAATTCTGTCATATGTAAGTTATTATCCTTATTCTACACGCTATTAGTGTGTGTATATACATATATACATTTGTGTGTGTTTATATTATATAAATTTATGCATATACTTATTTAATATTGCATGTTTATAATTTGCCATTTTTTCTTTAAATTATGAGCTTCTTGAGAACAAGGATTCTGTTACTTACTTTACAAATCACTTTAGTTTTCACATTTTAATGTCACATTTGAGATGGACTGTCATTTCCTTATAGAAGTTGATGATAATGAATGACAACAGAAAATTTATTTTTTCTCTTACTTTAGGATCAGTATTTTAGCTCTGTACTTGGAGTAAAGAACATGAAGATGAGTATGAATGTTTATTCTCAAATATATATTTCTCAGTGTTCATTTTGAATCTAAAATCTTACGGCTATGTTTCTTTTATTGTATTATGTTTCCATATATTTGCAGAAAATTAGAGAAGCAATCAAAATTGTTTTAAATTTAGATTACAATAAAGTGGAAGCACTCTCTAATTTTTTAATAAAAGAAGAGAAATTCACTTCTGCTCTTTTTTAACCAGGTTGTAACATATACAAAACTGTGCTTTGAAAAATCTTATTATATGATAGTATTAATATCCCAATTTCTTCCAATTACCTTTAAATAAATCCAAGTGAGATAAATATTTTGCTGCTTGACTTACATTTTTGAAACAACTGCAATAAAAATCTCCAAGAAAGAATAACGATTAGGTGTTTTAAATGATAACATTGTATATATCTTCTGACATTTGGCATAAACATCAACTATTCTATCAAGAAATTAATGTAAAACTATATTTGAAGACTTTTTATTTCATCACCTATTTAAATACTTAGAAAAAAGGGCAGAGTCTTTAAAAATAAATCCTGTAAATTGTCCTCTCAAAATTATGTACAAAAGCCTCGTGTGTATATATATGTACTTATGAGTCTATCTATCTATCTACATTTCTTTTGTGAGCTGGTCTATGGTTTTCATCAGACCCTGAAACAATTTCTAGAACCTCTGCCTTAGGAAAAGCTGGAAAATTTGCAAAGATTAAAAAAATTTTAACATCTGGGATAAGGAGATTGAGATAGTGAATTAAGAAAAATTTCACTGATTAGCAAGGAATAAAAGTAGACCAAATATTTTGGATATTCAGTTATGATCTCCTTGATTTTCTATTGTGCTTGGAAAAGAAAAAAAAAAAGCACAGAATTATAGTAAAGAGAAACCATATGAAACAAAGAAATCTCTAAAGTCATATGAAAAAACTCTTCTTATCTAATGAATTTCTGTTAAATCCAACCACAGCAGAGAGGTTTAAGGCAGCAAAATATATTTCCCACAGTAAAACTGGATAAAATTCAACAGGCTTCTTTTCAGCGAGAAGAAATTGAAGGGTTTTTTTTTTTTTAACACATAAGACAAATACCTGAAATTATACTAAACACAACTGAAAGTAACCATTTTTGAGAAGATACTAACTTATTCTTGGGCATTTACGCAGCTATAAACTTAGCTATGAATTATATATCAGAGTTTTAGATAAAAAATTGATATTAGCATGGATGGACCTTGAGGGTATTAAGCTAAATGAAATAAGTCGGAGGGAGAAAGTCAAATACGATATGATCTTACTCATAAGTAGAAGATAAAAAGAACAACAAAGAAACACATAGCAACAGAGATTGGATTGGTGGTTACCAGAGGGGAAAGGAGGAGGGGGCAGGGTGAAAGGGGTGATTAGGCACACGTTTGTGGTGATGGCTTGTAATTAGTCTTTGGGTGGTGAACATGATGTAATCTACACAGAATTCGAAATATATTACGATGTACACCTGAAAGTTATATAATGTTATAATCCAACGTTATTGCAATAAAAAATAAAAAATTGATATTAATGAACTTTTACTTTTATGCTATTAGAAAGTATAAAAGACTAGATCAAAAATTAAGAATTTGAAGACTAATTTCCCTCCTCCCAAGAAAAGTTCTGCTCTGATTTTCCAGGCTGTTATAATCAGGCAGGGCTCCTTGCCTACCTTTGTGCCTTCTCTTATTCTTTCTTTGATAAACATTTATTGAGTGTTAACCCTTTGCCAGACATTATGTTAGATGCTAATGCCATAGTGATAAAGGAGAAATTCTGCTTTCAAGGAGATCAGTCCAGGGCACAGACAATAAAACATGCAATTACAATGCATCACTGTAAGTGCTAGAAGAGAATATTGTGGATAATTGCAGGGATTTGGGGAACATGGATGAGAGAAATTTAGACCCCAGTTAGAAGAAGTAGTGACTGGCAGTGGATGTGTCATGGCAGACATCTGGTAGGAGGTGGCGTTTGATCTGAGTTTGAAGAATTAGAACGCCTGGCCAGTTGAGAAAGGGAATGAATTCTCAGGAAATGGAAAAACACACAAATACAAGGCAGCATGAAGTATATGGTAAATTAGAAAATTGTGCGAATGACTGGAGCCTAGGATGTGGATGGCACAGTGGCAAATTGGAGTTGGAGAATTTGGAAAGCCAGATGAAAATATAACTACGCTATCCTGCTGAAAAATTGTTTAGTGGCTTCCTATCATGTTCATGACATTGTCCACGTTCCCTAGTGTGGCATTTAGACTTCATAGACTCTCTTACAGGGTCACTTCACTGCTCACTACTGTGACTCCTCTCATCCCCCAACTTTGCCACTTGACTCTCAACCTTTCTGCTCCCTCCCATAGGTGGCCTGGATCCCTTTTATACCACATGGAAGTCAGGGACCACATAGATGCTAACTTCTTTCCTTCTTGGTTTCTCCATGCCATGGCTTCGATCTCGCCATGCTGCAGAAGCCACATGCAAGTTGGGTCACCCAACACAATAGGCAACAGAACTCCGCTCAGAGTCTTACATGAGGAATGGAACAGAAAAACCCCTTTACTCTCAGTTGTCCCTTTAACCTACACATCGGCTTTGAGAATTCACCCCAGAGGCGACATGTATTTCTCACCTTGTGCCTGTTGCTGTCTTTCTGCTTCCCTGAAACTTCCACACTTTCCTGAAGGAGGAAGGGGTAAGGTTTTCTCTCTTCCCTATGGCAAGGATTTCCCTTATGTCACCCTGGCTTTTATACATCCCAGATTTATTGGAATCTTAAGAGTCAATTTGACCAGATACTGGGTCATATTATATTAGTGGGAGCTTAAATCATTTAGAAAATCTTCCTTTGGCAAAGCTTTTTTTTAAGTCTATAGGCTTATTGCAGTCTCCCAAATCTTATTCTATATCTCAAATTTTGAATATTGATTCTTTCTTTACCAGCAATCCTAAACCACCATGAGGGCAAAGCATGCTTCTGGTAGGCTAGAGATGAGGTGAGTAAAAAGAAGTGTAAAGGAGAAAAAGTACATTCACACCATTCTGCAAATATTACCACCAAACACTGGAAATGCTGTGATGCTGGAAGGAACAAGGCGATGTCTCAGGATCTTGACCTTTTGATAATAGAGATTGAAGTTCACACGTGGAACTCTCCCAGGGAAAACTTCAAAACCAGTAAGGATTTGATGCTGCTACCAAAAAGTAGAGCAAAATAGCCAACATGAAAAGGAAACATCAAATCAAGTAAAGAAGGAAAGGAAGTGTAATGTTAAAAGAGATGTATTAGAGGGCTCCCAAGGCTTCCCTGAGTGTTTTAGCTACATTTATAACCTTTGAAATTGCTCATTTGTTTCTCTATATTTCACCTGAGAAGTGACTTATGGAGGAGAATAATTACATAAGATGGTATTCTTTAAGTATAGTAGGATGCAAGGTATGCATTGCTAATTTGGGTGATATTTCTTGTGTTTTTTATATGGGAAAAGCATATCTAGAAAACTTAGGTCTTGACTATGTTAAGCAAATCATACAGAATGAAAGCAAAGCAAATAGTATAAGTCTTGGGCTTTTGAGTCTCAAAGCCTCTGTCTCAATTTATAATCAAATGTCAAAAAGATTAGATCTATAGAGAGAAGGTACAATGATGAACACTAGATGATTGCTTTGAAAACTTTAATTTGATTACAGATCACTTGGGGATTCTGTTAAAATGTAGATTCTGATTTGGTATATCTAGGGCTGGTCCTGAGATTCTGCCTTTCTCATGAGCCCCTGGGTCACCCGAATGCCCTTGGTCATAGACCACCCCATGAGCAAGATACTAACCAAGAGTTTTCTGACTTGATTGGCCTACCTGGGTTTCAAAATTGTCTTGAGTGTTTAGGGACTTGAATTTTTCCAAATGAATTTCAGAATTAACTTATGTAGTGAAGGGTGGCAGAATATGCCACCCCAAAATACACCACGTGACATAAGGATTATTTTGAGCTAAAGGCATTTGAAAAACAGCAGATACAAAAGGGATATTCTGATCTCCCCATTTCTTCCTGAAAGCAGGAGATAAAACTCCCGTGTGAAAAACGTCCTCTCTGTACTAGGAGAAAAGAAACATTTTTTTTCTTTGTAGGGAGTCACCCTGAGCTCACATCTGCTGCAAATCTTTCTCTCTTTTTTTTTTTTTCTCCCCAAAGCTCCAGTTCATGGTTGTATATCCTAGTTGTAAGTTCTTCTAGTTGTTCTGTGTGAGCCTCCCAGGCAGCATGACAACTGACAGACGGGTAGTGTGCCTCTTCAATCAGCAGGCGAACTTGGGCGGCCAAAGTGGTGAGTGCCTGGAACTTTAACCACTAGGCCATCAGGGCTGTCTCGAAAGGAAACATTTTTATCACCAGAGATGGAGAGTTGAGGCTGAGAAAAATCTGTACAAACAGATCTTGTTAAAGCAACTCTTATTGTCCCTTAGCCTCGCTATATATTTTAGTTATTTTGTTTTACAATTGCTGCTCTGTGTTCAATCTACTAGGTAAGCATTTGGGTCTTGCTACTTTGAGTATTCATTTTCCTATGGGGTCTCCCATGACATGTAAATATATCTGTGCTTTTCTCTTCCTAATCTGTTTTATGTCAACTTATTCTCAGGCCCAGTCAAAGACACTAAGAGGGTGGGGGTAAAGTTTGTCTTCCCAACAGTAGCTTCATGAAAAATTCCCTGTATATTCTGACTGGAATTGAATTTGATTTATAGATATATCTGAGGAGAAATTGAAATATATATAATGTTGAATCTTCCCATCCATTAGTAATGTCTTTCTCCAATTATCTTAATTTTACGTCCATCTATAAGATTTTATAATTTTTTGTACCTTCTGTATAGCCGTTTTGCTTATCTCTTATTAATTTTCTTCCTAGAAACACTGTGTTTGTTGCTTCTATCTCAAATAGAATCTTTTTATTTTGTTACATCTTCTGATAGATTACTGCTGGTGTGTAAAAACACACTACGTCTTCATATTGGTCTTTTCCCCAGAATTCCTGCAGAACTCTCTTATTCTCTCTCTCTCTATGTATATATATATATATATATATATATATATACATATATATATATATATATAAACAGATTGTTTAAATATATAGATCTTTAAATTTTCTATGAAGACAAATATTTATAAATGAGAATTCTATCTCTTCCTTTTTTACCCTGTTATCCCATTTTACTTTTACTTCTTTCTTCTACTGGCAAAGAACTCCAGTACAGTGTTGATTTTTGCTAAATCATACTAGGTGTTGCTGTGTTGCTTTCTCTTAATGGCTGATAGCTATTAGTTCCCAAAATGTACAAAATTATTTCCTACCTCAAGAAATTTTCACGTATTATTTTCTCTGCCAAGGATGCCGTTTTGTCCATATTCTTCACAACTGTTTCCTTCACATCATTCATGCCAAAGCTTAAATCTCACCCGTGAATAAGTCCTGACTCTTTCATGAATAATGGTACCGGAACCAATGACAAACTAACTTAAGCAATTTATTGGCCCCAAACTGAAATATGCAGAGGTGATTGTGGCTTTAGTCATGATTGGATTTGGTATTGAGAGAGCCCTCTCTCTTTCCTTTCTCAGACAAATTCCCTCCCGTTGTAAACGCAACCACGGTCCACTTCTTACAAGCTTAGCAACTCCACCAGGGTGGGAACTTCTTCTCTGTTGAAGTATCAGATTCTGATTGTCCTCATTTGGGTTATGAGCTCATCCCCAAACCAGTCACTGTTGTAGGGGAAAGAAACCACAATCCTATCTGTATGGCAGGTGGAATAGGTGCTGCGGCCTTTGGAACAGTCTCTCCAAAATTTCTCAGCTCCAAGAACAAATTGTTCACAAATCCCTGAGATGAGGGCTGGATAGACCAAAACTTCTGAAGCCCACTAAACTCGCTCAGAGATATCTTTCCTGACGCCCTCCATCTTTCTATTCTCTATCTAAGGCCCCTGGAACCTTTATATCACTGATCTTGATTTGGAATTATTTCATTTATATTATGTTTTCTGACTAGAATGTAAACTCCATGACAGAAGAGATGCGATTTCCTTGTCCATTGTTGCATCTCCAGGATGTAGGATGATGTGTGCTACAAGGGAGAAATTCAATAAATGTTTTGTTAAAAAGAATAACTAAACTTAATTGTAAATATCAGGAATCCATAATTGTGAAAGATATTCTAATATTATTAAGAGATGATGATTCCCAATATTATAGTCTTCTTACCTTTTTTTTGAAGAAAGTTGACAGGAGAAAGTTGAACATTAGCTTTCTGCTTCCCCTTTGTAAGAAAGTCTGTGGCCAGTTAGATCCCTACTTAGAGCTCAGCAGATCTAACTCAAATGAGTGAAAGCTTTGGGCTGTTGTAAATGCATAATTTTAAAGTTCTCTTTTTTTCATAACTACACCATGCCTTTTACACATATTGGTTATTAATATATTTTCATATATGTTCTTGCTATGTTATCTTAGGCATTTTACTTAACTTCTCTAAAAGCCTTCATTTTCTTGTCTGTAAAACTGGAGTCTTAATATCTACCTCATAGGGTATCAAGAAGATTAAAGGAGATAATGTATTTTTAAAAACTAGTACAATACTTTGCAATAGTAAGAATTAAAAAATAATCATCATTATTATAATTGTTTCTAGACTTTTCATATTACAGAGGCCATAGGGACTAAAGAAAAAGGAGGAAAAATAGTTGGGACCATTTTCTCTTAAGATGTCAGTGCTCATGGCAAGCACCCAGGCCTCATGAACTCACTGATGTTCACGTCATTGGTAGAAAGGGGGAAGGGAGGAATACTAGGAATTGAACTTCCTGATTTTCACTAACTATCCTAATTATCCTAAAGACATTCATTTCAGCTGTCTTGTAAAATATTTTCTAGGATTATTATAGATAAATATATTAAATGGGCTTGTCATTAAAAACATTGGTTTACATGTAAACTAGTCTAAAATATGCCAAGTAAAACATTTAGAAATAATTGCAAATTATTTCGAGCAGGGATAGTCTGAGTTGTCTAGATCTGCTTGATGGAAGTGTTCCTTTCAGCAGGTCCATTCCTTCAGCTGAGCCAGGTTCTCTCATGTTCTTGCTCCCAGATTCATGACTTAGATTTGCCTTTCTAGAACTTTCTTTATTTAAAAAGAATTTTTTTTAAGATTGGCACCTGAGCTAACGTCTGTTGCCAATCTTTTTTTTCCCCTGTCTTCTTCTCCCCAAAGCTCCCCCCTCCCCAGTACATAGTTGTATATTCTAGTTGTAGGTCCTTCTAGTTCTTCTGTGTGGGATGCTGCCTCAGCATGGCATGATGAGTGGTGCCATGTCCACACCCGGGATCCAAAACAGCGAAACCCTCGGCTGCCAAAGTGGAGTGTGCAAACTTAACCACTTGGCCATGGGGCCAGCCCCAAGACCTTTCCAAGTCAAGATATTAGAAGCAGAATGGAAGGGGGAGCTAAGCCAGTGAGGGGCTGCTGCAGGAATTCACCTCCTCACTAAGGAGAACTTCACGGGATGTCAAAGCCCAGTACAGTGAGAGACAGCTGGAACAAAAGAGCCAGAGAGAGGCAAATATGACTGAAGGCCTGGATTCAGAGCCAAGAACTGCAGGACAAAGGAGACAATAAGAGAAGTAGGTTAAGGTGTTCCAGTCTATTTCTTGGAACAGGTTTTGTTTTATTACTTCCTTTTACGTTTGAACCGTAGTGGGGTGTGTGTCTACGGAGAGGTGGGGGTGTATGAATGTGGGTGTGTGCGTTACAAGAAACAAGAATGAGATAGACACTTACGCCAGCAAGAATTAAATAGAGTAAGTTAGATTGAAGCAGACAGGAAGCCATCTCAGTTATTAAGAACTCAGAATTGGTCTATGCACTTGTCTGTTTTTCCAAATTTTGCAGATTTCCTATTTTTTCTCTTTATTTATTGACTTTTTCCTTTCTTTTTTATCTGCTTAGATACTTCATGTTTGAATGTATGACATATCTTCCAGGAACCAATTTTATTTTACATTTTCTCTTGATCTACTCTTGTCCATTCATACCATTATCTGCTTTTCAGTTTTGTTGTTTTTCTCGTTTTCTTTTGTTCCCACGTTTATCCAGATGTTGAGTTCCTGTTCATCCTGACTTTAGATGCCAGTTTCAGCCTGTAAGGTTTGCCTGAGTGATGACTCACTTCCTGTATTGTGGGACAGGGATGGGTGGATTTTTCAAACCCTGCAGTAAGTGGCCCAAAGGAGTAAAGAAATAGTATGTATAGTCCTTGAGATGGAAGAAGCGAGAAAGTGCTGAAGGGGGTAACTGACTCCAAAAATCTTTGGTTTTGCACAGTTTTATCCAAATCCAGCCTGGCTGATCCTAATTTGTTTTAATCACTGCACTACCCTCTTAAGTGGCTTCTCTGTCACCACTCTTTCTGGTTCATCTATCCATCACAACTAAGACGGGATTATGTTTCTTAAAACAAAATGAGTTATGGTGCTCCTCTAATAACAATTTGTTCCTGTTTCCCATTACTTAAAAGACAATCTTCTTATCCCTATAAGTCCAAGCTTGACTACCATGATCTTCACAATTTTGCACCAACACAATTTTTAAAGCCTTACCTTCCACTATTCTTCACTCTTTTCACCCCATGAACCTATACTCCAACAGTACTTCCTCAAATCATTTGTGTTATTTCCTGATTTTTCAACATCACATATATTCCCTCACCCTGGGATAATTTTCTTCCATTTCTTCACCTCACCTTTTACAACTTAATCGCAAATATCGTCTCCTTTTTTCCAGACTGATTATTTGAAGGTTCATTCATCTTTAACACATTTTCTTTACATCTTCTAAGAATTGTTCTCATCATCTTCTCTATTTCTTTTCATCCTACTCTTCCTTTCCCTTCCTTCTTTCAACAAATATTTTTGCGTACACTGTGCCAGAGAGTGTGTTAAATGAAAACATATGGTCCCTGTCCTCAAGGAGCTTACAATTGTAGTGCAATCTAGTTTTTTATTACCTATGTCTCCCATTAGTCATAAACTACTCAGGGGCAGACCCTATCTTGCTGTGTCATTCAACTTTCAGTAATACTGAACACAGCAGAGGGCACAGAACAGCCTCCGAGAAATGTTTAAAAAGAATAGACAAAAAGTTAATAAATTTTTTAAATAAAAAATCGTAGAACATTGTTTATTTATGTATATTTAGTGTGTCTCTATAATCTATCTGCTAAAACAAACAAAAAGGAAAACAACACAACCATTTAGGCACTGGACTAAGCTCAGTATGTGCCTGACCTCATTTATACTTCACAACCCTCTGAAAAAGGTCCTCTTATTATTCCCATTTTATAGCTGAGGAAACTAAGGTGTGGAATGGTCACTCACAGAGCCACTAAGTCAGTGGTTCATCTGGGACCTGCGCCAATCTTGGTGGGCTTAACATCCACGTTCTCGATCATTTACTCTTAACTGTCTCCAGTTTCAGTCTTCTGGTCTTTCTTTGTAACCACTGGAACTATAATAAAAAGAGGTTATTTCCCCCTATCACATATACACATTAAAATTCAATGGCTTAATGTTCATTCAATGTACTGTGATTTTTTTTTTTGAGAAAGATTTGCCCTGAGCTAACATCTGTGCCAATCTTCCTCTATTTTATGTGAGACGCCACCACAGTGTAGCTTGACACTAGGTCTGTGCTCAGGATCCAAACCCACAAACCCTGGCTGCTGATGTGGAGTGTGTGAACTCAACCACTACGTCACTGGGCTGGCCCCATGTACTATGATTTTTATAAAAGAAAAAGTGTCATATCTCAAAAACAAAAACAAAAAAGTAACAAGGAATGTTACAGTACCGAACGTACACATTTAATTTTAAATTTAATTTAAATTTAAATTTAATTTTAAAGCCACTTACGCATTTGTGGCTTTCCTAATGTTTTCATATGCTGAGTCATATCAAAGAAGGAAGCACATTGTTTCTAGCAAGTGGAAAATTTTGCCCTCTGCTTTATATATACATATAAAATAAATTCGGTAACACTGTTCATAATGTTGAAGCTGGTATTTTGCATTGTGTTTTTGCCATTCTTGAGGGTTTTCTATACTTCTCTGCATTGTATTCACTATTTTATTTATTCAAAAAATATTTATTGTGTATTACTAATCTTTAGTTGAAGTGTTAGTCATAGGTGTACAGAAATTTAGAAAATAAAGTTTGATCTCAAGGACCTCACCGTAAAGCGGGAAGACAGTCAAGAAAAAGAATGATAGCATAAGGGAATAGCTGTTAATGTATACACTGGACATTTTGGAAGTCAGGAATAAGAGCCCAGTAGAGAAGCCTGGGTTTACTATACGTACTATGTTTCTGTAAACTTTTTGACAATAATTTCCAAGGGGAATGAGCATTGTGAGATGACAACATGATGTTAACTACATATATTAGTCTGAGAGAATACCATGTATAAAGGCCTCCCCGAAATATGGTAATGTTTAAAAATTTGTAAGTAATTCAACAAATTTAAAGCAAAAGTTATTTGTAGGTTCCAGGTGAGAGACAGGGCTGGAGTAGTAGGATTTCCAGACCACAAAAGTCTTCCTAAATATTTTGTCAGCAGTAGAATTCCACTAAAGAAGTGTAAGCAGTGATGTGACATGATTAAAGTGTGTCTGTCTTTTTAGAACTAACCCTTTGGACTGATTGATGGGTGCTGAAAACTTGCAATATGGGAATGGTTTGGAATCCATATGAGAAGGGATTAAGATCTGAACAATAACAGTGGAAGAGGGAACAGATATAGGATAATTCATCAAAACACACAATGACCAATTAAATCAAAGGGTGGTGAGCGAGAGAAGTTTCAGATAACTTGAAAATATATGGCACAATCCAGTGATGCTTCCGAGAGACAGAGAATACAAGAAGCTATGGTTTTGATTATTTTAAGTCTGGCATTAGAAATTATTTTAATGAGTCTATGAAGTATACAGATGGAGATAGGGGAATTTAGAACCCAGGTCAGTGAACTGGGTTGTTAATATTGATAATTATTATCACATGGATGACAGTTGAAGCTTTTGTTTGCATAGAATGGTATGAGACTACCATATAGTGTGAGTTGAGAAGAGAGCTAAAATTGAAGATAGCTGCCATGGAGAGGTCCAGAAAAGTTAAGGCACAAAAGTGACCACTGGGTTTAGCAGTTATAAAGTTGCCCATGGGAGATAAATTCAGATAGAATAAGTGAGGTTAAATCCAGATATAAGTATGATATGGGTGATGTATTAATTCATAACGATCATCCTAAAATCTTTGATTTTGAGGAGATCCAATATCATTTTAATACATGAGTAAATTTTATGGAATAAATATGGTAATGATACTGTTTTATGTCTTGGAGAGACCCCAATAACTCTCCATGCAAATAATTCAGTGGCTCTCAAAAAAGTATTAGTCATATGGGTTAAGAAGTTTTCCAAACTTAGATCAGTATATGAGCAGTGAATTCAAGTTGGCTAATTTGAGTAGTGCCAAATCACACCATTTTGAAGATACTCTCTATAATAGCAAGAGGAGTTTTTTCACAATCTAAGAGTTCTCACAAGGATTTAAGTGGAATAGATCTCTGAACAGAAAAAAGTAGGTATTTCCCAGAAAAACAGCAATTTTCATCATCTTTCCTGTCCAATAAGAAAGTTATCAGACTTTCAAGTGGATGAGCTGTTTCTTTTCCCCATCATAGAACTTTAATTGGAGTTATTGGTTGTGTTTCTTGTTGAATTCAGCTCTTGTGTCTCCTCGTGAGACACAATAACTCATGGGAGCAATAGCTGTGTTAAAAGCCCTAAGTTAATTTATGTAATTCATCATTTTTTCTGATTTTTTAATCCTTTTGTGCTAAACATATCTTTTCTTAGTTGACTTTAGCATATTGCTTACAGGAAACATTTTCTCATTCAATGACCTATACACTTAGAATCTTCCCTCATTTGTTTGTTCTCCCTTTTCTAATTTTGGACATGCTTCCTGACTAGATAAATGAAACATGTCTCTCACAGAAAAAAATCTTTGTGGTCACCATATCATAAGTAATATGGCAAGAAAAAGCAAAGAGATTAAAACAAATTAAAAGATTGAATCCAAAAAAATTAAATTACAAAGTTCATAAATAAATTAAAACCTAAGTTAACCTGTAACTAAGTAATAAGAAGCCTTAACTAATGATATATAGTTGGATTTACTTTCTTGGATTTAATATTCAAAAGGAAAAGTAAATTAAGCATTTATATTTGCTACCTATATACTTCTGTATCCATTTCCACACAACAAAAGTTGTATTGAGAATGATTCTCTTTTCGCATTTAAATTATCATCTTTCCAAACAACATAGTTTTACTTTCTTACTGTATTATACTTACTAAAGGAGAAAAGAAAAATATCAAGTTTTTGAAAAATTTTCAATAGCGGGACTTAAGTTCTATGTTAATACTCAAAATAAAAAATAACAGGAACACCCATTCTCCAAGTATATAGGTTGATTGAAGTTTAACAGTTTTATGTCTATATAGTACTTGCTTAGTAAATTACATAATAATTTTAACATATGGCAATCATATGTTCCTGCCTTAGAATGGCCATATGAAGTAGCATTGGATACATTTACATCATGCACAAAATCTAGCACACCCCAAGGATCCAATAAATATGTTTTAAAATAGTGGAATATACTATAATCTTGTAATTTGACTAAAAAAGTTGCAGATATAACTTAATTAATCCCAAAGAATCTGAGGAGCACGATGGCTGGAATGTGTTCATATTACGGGTGGGAACACGTGTGAGATCCACAGTATATTAGATTGTTTCCTTATCAACTAAAAGGTTCTGTTTAACAAAGAAAACAAATAAGACACAATTCTCCAAAACATGAGGAGATTAAGAATCAGCTATTATTGCAGATTGTACTTTTTGAACACTTTATACCCATATGGAATGCTTTTCTGAGTTGAGTGTTCAGATAAATCAAATTTTGAGTTGCTATTTTTAGAGTTTTGTTAACTGAATTGATTGACTATTTTAGCCCAAACAATTGAACCGTGTTTGCTTATAGATGACATTTTTGTTTATCTATTCATGCTCGGAAGATGCTCAGCACAATGTGGTCTCAGCAATTCTGTGCACTGTATTTCTAAATGCTGTAACAAAAAATCAACAAGAGCTGTTATGTTCCTACAATGGAATATTATTCTACCATAAAAAGGAGTAAAATAGTGATTCATGCTGCAACATGGATGTACCTTGAAGGCAGTATGCCCAGTGAAAGGAGCCAGACACAAAAGGCCACATATTGTGTGATTTAATTTGTGTGAAATGTTCAGAATAGGCAAAGCCTAGAGACAGAAAGTAGATCAGTGGTTGCCAATGGGTAGAGGAGGGGTAGGAGGGATGGAGGGGCGAATGGTAATGGGTATGGGCATTCTTTTTAGGATGATGAAATGTTCCGGATTTAGATAGTGATGATGACACCATAACTCTGTGAATATATTAAAAACCACTGAATTGTACATGTTAATTTATGGTATGTGAGTGATATTTCAATGAAAGATGTTATAGAAATTAGCTAAAGCAATAAATTTCTGTAATTTATTCTTAAGAATGTGTTTTTCTTAAAGGAAAATATATGAGGTGATGGATGTGTTAGTTAACTTGATTGTGGAAATCCTTTCCAGTCTATATGTATATCAAATCATAATGTACATTTTTACAATTTTGTACAATTGTACAATTTTATTTGTCAATTATTCCTCAATACAGCTGGGGGAAAAAGAATCTAGTAAGACAAAGGATAAATGAGAGGCTTAGAAAACTGCAGCTGCTGAAGAGAGGACTGGCAAACTATGCATAAATGACTAGTAAAGAGCCTAGTGAGAGGTAAAATGAAGGAAAACAGAAGATGATGTGGGGATTTCTTCTATGTTTCTAAAATGCCAACTTAATTCTTAGAACACAGACATTTTTTATTTTCTCATTTTAGAACTTCTCTGCTTAAATAAGAAACATCCAGGGATGCTGGTCTGGTGGTGTCGTGGTTAAGTACATGTGCTCTGCTCTGGTGGCCTGGGCTTTGCGGTTTCAGATCCTGGGAGCAGACCTACAAGCCACTCATCAAGCCATGCTGTGACAGCATCCCTCACACAAAATAGAGGAAGATTGGGAACAGATGTTAACTCAGGGCCAATCTTCCTCATCAAAAAAGAAAAAAGATACATCTAGGGCACATTAAAAAATATGTTTTTCATGTGCTGATCATAGTACTAACGTGGCATGAATTGGAAAATTTTTAGTCAGGTTGTAATCGAAGTAGTTTGAAGAAAAATTGAATTTGAAATATACCCTAGGAATGATACCGGTGGTAGTTTTGAGCTATGATGACCTATTTTAATAAATGCTGTTAAAGATGTGATCTGTGGTTAAGTTATTTAATTTATGTTCATGTGTAAAATAAAATAGGAGTGCTATACTTAAGTGACCATAGGAAGAGTTTTAATCGCTCGATGTATGCCACAGCGAGACTTAGTTTGTGTTCCACATCTGTGGAAGTACTACTCCGCATGCTACATTTGGCTTTGTTTGAAGGATTTTCATATGTAGAAGAACAGATCAGTAAACGGACAGATGATCCCTGACATCTGATGCTATTTTTTTAAGTTTTTACTTAGTCTCATTTTATTTTGGTGACAAGACTGTTGAATAACGGGGTAAGTCTTCCGTATGTGTGTGTTTTACCCCTCTTACAACTATTCCTGGTGGTTGAACTATTTGTAAGGTATTCCTTTACATATAAGTGGTTACATCTCCCCGATGACACAGTTTATTATTTAGTATACTGTACGGTTTTCCTCCTTTCCTGAATGAAACCATAATATTTTATCAGTTTGTCTTGGATAGGAAAAGTAAGCTTTTGTTTTTCATACAGTCCCTCACTAGGAATCCTTCAAATGAATGCGATCCTCACAGTCTTCTTAAAGTTTTCTTCCACACAGATTGCATGTTCCGTCTTTACTGTCTCTATACTAGATGACTCTCTTCTCTTGGCCACAGCCGATGAAACTAGGAGTGGTTACTTAAACAAAACTAAGTTAGTTTAGAAAGTGGCTAACAGACTAAGAGAGAACCTAGGTGCAAAATTCTGCCCCGTAGAAGAAGACTATATTGGACCGGGACTGGCTGAACCAATTAAATTCTTGCTTTTGGGGGGTTTGACTAGGGGACCCATTGAGAAGGTTAGTAGTTGGTAATGGGAGAAGAAGCTGAAAGACAGTGTAGAGAAATGACAAGTCTGGAGACGTCATTATACACAGAGAAAAAGCTGGGGAAGACTGAGTCATTATTCACAGGAGCAGCTGAAGTAAAGACAGAATCTATTTGAGGACCATAGCCTTGAAATAGCGAGCCGCGGGGAGCAGTGAGCAGTGTATGCCTGCTGTGAGAGTGTGACCAGGTGCTTACTTACTGCCAGTGTTTTGGTCTATATTTTGAATGACATTCCAATGTCTAGGAGTACTAGCTTGTCTGTGCTTCATTCACTATTCATTCCAAAAATACTTGGTCTATGTGCCTGGCGCGTACTCTAAGTGGGGGATTCACTAACGAACAGAAGCGCTCTCACCCTTGTGAAGTTTACATTCCAGTGGCCAAGATTATTTTCGTATAATTTTCTCTGTATCTTTATAATAAACTTTTATCACCTGATTAATACAACTGTGCCTTTGTTCCTTGCAGTCTGAGAGTCTAACTAATAAAAATGCTCTCTGTTTCTATTTCATTTTCACAGGTGTTATTTAAGGTGTTTTGTTTTTACAAATATCAATTCATTAAATTTTTATGAAAATTCTAAACACATCTAAATATTACAGAAGAAGAAATGAAGGCATAAAGAGGTAAAAAAAAAAAAATTGCCTAAAATAGCCACCTATAGTGGTAGTACCATCTAGTTCTAGCAGATGATACAATCAAGTTTTTAATTCAATGGCTCCAACATTCATATTCTTAATCACTTTTCTATGCTGTATTTTAAAAATTGTTGTAGAATTCCCTTGGTGTTCTAAGTAATTACATTTATATGGATATGATTCTTCTAATCTAGTCCTTTTCTTGCATCTCCTAGTTAATTTTATTTTCTTGAGAGCAGGGTTTCTATTAGTCTTTCATATACATCATCAGAAGTATCTAGAGCTCTGGGACCATAAGTATTATTGGATGATGAAGTGATAATGGTGCTGGTTACGTGGGTCACCATTTATATCAGAAGGTAATAACTGTTCTTTCTTGAAATCTTCCCAGAACCAGCAATCATTATAGAAGCACATATTATCATATAGAGCAACACCATGGTGAATCACAGTAATTCTCAGAGGGATATACATATTAACATATCTTTCAAATGCCATAAGCTCTGAGTCACGGTATGAATTTACGGTATGAATTGACATAACACAACCAGCCTCCAGGTAGTACAGCCATTCTTCTGAAAGATGATTGTGCTGTTTGTTATATAATATTATTGAGAAAGTTTTCTTACCTTTGCTACATGGTAAATCTCTATTGGTTTAGGTTCAATTTTGTTTTTTTGATTTTCTTTAGGTTGTCTTATCACAAGGAATTGTGAAAAATGGTTGAAAATATGTAGATACTTGAAATGCATATACAACCTTCAGTTGACCTCATTCTGCCTCAATTTACAACAGTGGTAGACACTGAACACAAAGTATTATGTTTACGTTAAATCACTTACAAAAAAATTTTGACTATGATCTATCTTGTTTTTTGTTTCAACGTATTGAATTTTGATGTAATTCACCAAGATCCCACAGATGGTTTTGATATTTACCTGGTAGCCTCATTGGAGTCGTGTTTGTTAAAACTCAAAGTTGAACATGTCCCATTGAAATTCATTAGTGCAAAAGAATTAAAATGTTTGAAATGCTGCAGGTGGCTTTGAAATTTATTCCCTAATGTATGAACCTGTTACCAAGGAAACATTTTGCAAATGTTAGTAAATCTGTCACTTACTTGCTTTTTTACATGTCTGAGTAGTTTGTGTGTGTGCTGAGCCCATTTTGCAGAGTTCTGCTGGCAGCTTACATACCTGTCATATTTATAAATACATTATAGTCTAACAAAGAACTAAGCAAAATTGTCTGGGAGAAAAATTTTTCTGGTTTTCTTTTCAGTAAGAAAGTAATAAATAGAGGATAACATTGATTAAAAATAAGTTCACCAATTTAAAAAATCTAGAGTGATAGGGTTGGAGGGAATTTGGAAAAAAATCAAACAGGAAAACAAGTTCAGCAATTGTAAGGGTAACAATATTTAGACTAAATCATAATAAATAATCTAGAAGATTGCAAATTTGAATCTTGATAACATTGAGAACAATGTGATTAACAGATTAGACATCAGAATTAAAGTGTGCCTTGTAATAATATTTTCTGGGACAAATAAATGCCTTTTATATCTTTAAATGATCTTTGTAGCCACATTGTTTCCTATAAAAATTTTCTATTACACTGTGACCCAAATGCTCTTCTCCTCTCAACTTCCCAACTTCAAGGCATATTAGGGGCCATAGATTCTGACTGTGAGAGGTATCGGGTCCACTAAAATGCATTATTTTATCTATTTTGAAGAGGTAATTCAACTCCATATAATCTAGATGGACATAAGCATTAGACAAATTAATATGCCATAAACTGGATTGGTACTTATGTCTAGTCAGAATATTTATATTTAATTTTTTAAAGGAAATTATTAAAGAAGCTAGGCTATGAGCATCTTGACAATCCATCATATGCCTCAATTTCTGCAATAACCAACATTTGGTAATTTGATCTATTTCATTAATTTCAAAAACAACCATATATTTATTGATCATTTACTAAATAAGTGCTTGATGTTGATGCTACAAAAATAACACAGGGTCCCTACTCAAAAGAATGTGGTTCTAATGGGGACATGGAAATGGAGGAATTATAGTCCTGTGGTGTTAGAGCTATGAAATAGGGAGAACATACGAGCTTTCTATTGATCCAATTCTCGTTACTAAACTTTCAACTCAATCCATTGACAGGGAGACTGTAAAAAATGTTAGTCTTGTATATGAGAAACAACTTACTCATGGTTTCATGTATGGAGTGACATTTGCTAGGATTAGCGAAAGGTGTAGGTGACTGAACAGGTCTAACACTAGGTAAAAGGCTATGATTTTCAGCATTTATAGCAAAGGATAATGTGCATATTTTTGGCCTTGAGCACTTTCTCACTCTTGATTTTTTTTACTAGAGATGACTAGAGAAAATTAATCTGGCTCAGATGTAACTGGACTACTGCTAGCCTACCCCTAAGGTCTAGATTACTTTTACATGGACCAATGGTCTCATTTGGTATGGTACATATTGAGCAGGGACCCTGAACCGAATTAATAGCCCCTAAATTCCAAAACCTAAGGATGACATAGGGCAGGTATGAATTTAGAAGAGAAACAGGGAGAGAACATATTTATCTTGGAACATTTCAATTAAACACAACTTCACTTTATTGTAATAGCTTCTAACTTGCCAGAGTCATATAAAATTATTTTACTCATTGAACTCTTGTGATTTATTTCAACCATGACTATCATTTGTTTGATGTGCTTGCTTTCCAGTTTTTGAAAATGACTGCTAAGCAGAGTTTATGAACTGCAAAAATATGTTAAGGAAATTTTATTATTAATAAATATACAGAAACAAAGTAAACGCATAGTTTCAATTTTTAAACTCCATATCACACGAGCAATAAAAATGTCATAAATTTATTGAAGAATAAATACATACTTAAAGAAAGGTGTAAGGTGAGTAATGAAGAGCATGGAGGCACCCAAAGAACTTTTAAACATTAGTTCAGTTCAAATAATTTCAGGTTTACTTTCTCCAATACCTGCTTCTCTAGATCATAATTTTAGCAGACTTGGCATAGTCTCTGATGCCAATTCCTATGTTTTTCAGCTATTCTGAAGTAGGAGGGGTAGATTGTTTACAATTTTACTTCCTAAATTATAATTTTACCATGTACAATAAATTATTTACATGTAAAATTTATTTACAATAATATTGATTTACAGTCTATTTTATTTTTCTTTGACAGAGAGCAAAGATAAATCAAGGAATTTTATCAAAATGAGTTTGAAAATTAGAGATTCATGCATGAGATGAAAGCTTTTAATGTCTAATTAAAATATTGTTATTTTTATTACAAAATGGAAATTGAAATTAAGAATGAAATAGCCATTTGTTGAAAGCCAGAAAGAAATAGTAAAAGGAAACATCTCAATAAACAAAGTTTTTGTTTTGTGGTTTAAATAACACAATTAAGGCACTATCACTACTGTGAGGGTACAGATTTTTAATCATACGTTGAAATAGGCAAATGACATATACTTGGACTAAAATTCGGTCATCTTGACAACATACTTTAATTTCCCATGGATTACTTCTCTTAAATATTTGACATGCTGGGGCTCTATCTTCTACAGTATTAGTGGCCAGTTAACTCCATCAAAGAAATTAAACTGGTTATGTCAGTGTTTTAAGACGGAGGTTTTGCACAGGCTGGCATGGTGAAAACATGAAGTAAGAATTCTCTTTGTCTCTCCTCCTTTCCTTTCATGGAAAGTTGTCCCTACATCTAGCACTTTCAACCTTTCAGCATCCAGTCAATTGTGGAAGAGTAAGTTGACATAAAATGAAGCACAAGGAAGTGGAGCATGAACTTAATGTTGGGAGATAAATAGTGATGAGACCCCTGCACATGTTTTCTTGACTTCAAAATTAATATATACCCTCAACAGTGCCTACCCTATATTTATACTTCTTAAGTTAGCTCAAGAGAGACTGCATGTTTCCCATAGATGGTTAAACACTTCCACCAAGAACTCTTAATGAAACTGGAAAACAAAATGAGTACTGGAGGCAGATTTTCCTCTATAACCCCGAAATTTCTCTTCTACTTTTTTACATTTTATACTCATTCTAACTTTATATTTCTTTCATGACATATACTTTTTAAACTTCATAGTAAAATTGTCCCTCCAGGAAGATGTTAATATTTACCTCATAGCTCCTGATCCTAGCAAACTAGGGCCCTCTTACCTCAATTTGAAGAGCAAGAACAAGGTCCGACTCAGAGTGTAGCTCTGGCTTTAATAGTTACTAGGATCAGTAGCATTGACAAAATTGCCTTGTATCTTTAGGATCCATTTCATCACTTATAAAATAAGGGTTTTGATTAGGTTAGCCCCCAAAATTCTATTTAATAAAACAGTTAAAAAGGAAGATTATACTGATGTTGTATAACTTTTTTCACCTTAATACGTTCTTTTATGCCAAAATATTGCCCACAATCATTAGTGAAATTAGTCTCATCATTTTAAATGACATTCACAATTCCCAAACCAATGAGAGGGAGCCATCTTGTGGTTTGGGCCCAGAGTGGCTTACATTTATAAGATAAAAAATTGAGTAATCTTTGAAAATATAATGGCCTTAGATATCTTATGAATGTGATATAAATTTTTAATTTACAGATAATAGAAAAACGCTCCAATTCTGGTATAAGTAATTGTTCTTTAGACAATTCAGGGGACTTGTTTGAAACTAAGGGTATGTAACACACAGCATGTTACTGTCTGTGGTTTATTTTTTCAGTTAATGAAAACCTTTCAGTATGTACTGAGTTAGTAGCTGTAATGCTTACTAAGGATACCAAAGGGGTTCAGGCCATCTCACTTAGGAAATAACTCAGAGAACAAAATAATGATATTAAAATACCCAATTGTATATTACCTTTCATATTCTGTAATTGCATTTCTGAGCCATAAGAATCAAACACTTTGATCAGTTAGGAATTTAAACATGCTAATAATGGCATGTGAGTTTATCATATTTTGTTGCTTAATACATAACATATATTAAAAGGTACACATATTTAGCATAAATAACTCCAAGAACAGTTAACAAAAATATGCTAACACTATTAAATGCCATCACATTAATATTACTTTTTAAAGTTTCCTTTTAGAAACCAAATTCTGTTGTCCATTAGGTGAATAAGTCATATGAACATATTTTCCCTAGATGTATTTTTTTATGATATAAAATAAATCTTTTCTCATTTATCCCAATATTTTCATTAGTGAACTTTCACAGACAATATGAAAATGAAATTTCTAACATAACCAATTCAGCATCAGTAAATGAATTCTGATTTTTTAGATGCAAAGTAAATTACAGAGAATATACTATCTTCATTTATTTTTCATCATTCCTCTTATTCATTCAAAAAGGGGAAAAATAAGCCAAAAACCTGAATTGGAAAAATATTTTAACTTACTATATGCAACACATCAGTTTAAATTCCATAATTTTAGAAAACACGAGTCTTGTTTGGAGGTTACTGATTACCTAAAAACAGTGCTAACATGAAGTGTACATAAGATAAGCCTCTTGTCCACAAGCCGCAGTTCCTGCAAATGTTACTTCCTTCCTTGATTTGCTCCTGAACATGAAAGAAGCTGTCCTGTTTGCCCCCCCTTGAAGTTTTCATGTCCTAATCATTAGAGGCTCACAAAGATTTGTTGATGATGAGGAGAAGAACAGAGGAAGCTCCCAGAGACAACAATGTTATCCCCAGTAGACTTCTCGTGTCAATTCTGGTATTTTTAAATACAGTGTAACAGATTAAAAGTATATTTCCTTCAAGGGATTTAATAATCCATTATCAGCCTTCTATCAGCAACTTTCTGGCAATTAAGAAATAAATCTATGCTTTTGGGTTTTCCAGTCTGTTTCACATAATTTGGAAATTTGAGTAAATTCACTTTGTTTCCCATTTATATTTCATTCCATATATTTTTTTTGATTAGTCACTTAGGAAATACAAATGATCTTTCATAGACTAAGTATTTCAAGAAAAGACAAGTTGTATGAAATTACATTTTTTCAGGGGAAGTAACTGTTTCCAAAAAGATCTTATAAATCTATAAATACAATTATTTCTATAATAGATCATTTAGAAGAGTCTTTTTTTTTTCCCTCGGAAGGAAATAGAATCTGACACCAACTCAAAAGTTGGAAAGAATGATTTCTTATGGATGGCTTCAGGACAGAGACCTGTTCTGAAGACTAAGAGCTATTGGGTTACACCACAGCAGCAAACATTGTCATTTGATTTCTAACTGGTGTTCATTGTTTGGAGAACAAGTTTTCAGACAGCTCATTCCTGGTGTCACAGAATGGACTGTGGGTGAGCCTTCTTCCACAGCCCAGCTTCCAGTTAACTGTGTGCCTAAGTGAATTTTTTAGAGCAGTACACTATTGGGTAAAAAGCATCTACTGAGCATCTACTTAGTGGTATTGAAAACGGTGAACATAATGAGAATAATGAAAATATTTTAAACCATAGTAGTACACATTGATTTTAAAATCATAATTTGCCAGTAAGCTATAGTTACAATACACTTATTCATATACATTTTGTTTAGGCATCTGTCACCTACAGATACCTCTAGCATTTGTACTTACAGATCACGTTGCCTCATCGTACGATTCCATGGTAGCATTTCAGTCTAGTGTTTCTGCTGATGTTATGACATGAACCATTCAAGCGCAACTCAAGCAGTTACTGAAGGCCAGCTCATAGCGAAAATCATAATGCCAAATTAGCAAGAAATTTTCAGTCTACCAACTTCCCTGAACCTTGAGCAGCCAATAACTATAAAAAACATATAAATTATAGTCACTCCAAAAATGAGAGACAAGTTATCATACACCATGCTGCAATATTTTCTTAAGTTTCTTGTACATTAATTTTTCTCTTATCTCTTTACTAACTATTGTACTATCAGTAAACTCCAGCCTAATTGTGTAGAGGGAAAAACCAAGCTGAATTTCCAGATTAAAAGAAAAATGACTAACATTCCATTTTGAAATGATCTCCATGGGCAAGCTAAGTAAAAGCGGTTTATTCAATAAACAGATTTTAACGAAAAGGCTTTCAAATAAACAAAACTTATAAGTAGAATAATGTCAAATCATTTTTCTGGGTAGTAATGCATCTTGTCGCAGTCTATTCTGAATAGAAAAGTTCCATTTACCATCCTCCTTATTGTACTCTTCCTAGAATGGAATGCATATATGAAGACTTCTCTGAATGATATATTACTGGATTTCACATCTAGACGTAAGTTTTCATCAGAACAGAAATGTAGTATGACTTTTGTCAGGAAAACCACATGATCCTTTGATAAAATTTTCTGTTTATAAAAATGGAATAAAAGAAGTATCCATATTCTTGGAAAGTGTTAGTTTTTATTGTTTTTGATCAAATTATCTACAATTACATGATGAATACCATATACTATACAGGAGTAAATGACTCCAAGTAGTTTGTTAGTTGCAGAATTGAACTAAAGATAATATGATGAGAAACAATCATGCATAAATTTTTAAATATATTTTCACTATAATTTCCTGAAAAAATATGACTTCATCTGAACAGGAAGACAGGCAGATATCAGACTCAGGAAGACAAGTTTTAAACCTACAGAAAAATAATTAACACCATAAAGTAGTAATACTTTTTTTTGTAGTCTTTTACACATTTTAGCTCACTAATAAAGTCACGGTATATGACACTAAGATGGTACATTGAAAATATATGGCACATTTTCTTTTCCACAGCATATTATATAATATTCATAGAATGGCAGACTATTTCACTTTATTTTTCCCTTCAGTATTATCATCTATCATACATTAAAATGCAAATTTAAAGGATGGCCATTGCATAATTCATAGAGATGAAAGTGAATGTGCAAAATTATTCAAGCATGTTCAAATACAACCTTACAGCTGAAATCCTTTCCTGGCCTTTAACCCACAGCTCCTTACCTCTTCATTCACATTACCAAGCCAGGCTGGATAATGTATATTTCAGTGGGCTTGCCTGAAGGCACCTTTGCTAAAACCACCCCAGAGAAAAATCAACTATTAAAATAAAACAATTCATTCATTTATATTTTTATTATAGCTTTACTCCAAAAATATGAAGTATGTTTGGCTAATAGCTTTTAAAAATTCATACTACTTTGTAGGGTTTTATATAATCTCTCCATACCATGAAATATATTTTTAAATATTTAATTTAAAATTATTGCTAAGTTATAGGAAGACATTTTAAGTGAGAGCAAATAATTTATATAGAGATTTTTATCAATTTCTATTTATATAAATAGACAATTAATTTTATATTTATTATTTTATAAACCCCCAAATTATTGTTAACACTTAAAGTGCATTTCTGAATGTCTTAAATAAGAATAAGCTAGCGATATGGGGTTGAAGAAGGATATTGACTGATAGCAAAAGCATAGGCAGCAGATATGAAAAAATAGATTATGTGCTGTCTTAAGGGAATGGAGTAGACATTTGGAATTTATGAAGTAAAATTCATTTCTTGATGAAGATAAACTTTTTTTTTTATCAGTTAGAGCCATGTCTCATTGGAAGAGGCTGCCTTCAGAGTAATGAGCTACCTGTTGCTCTAAGAGTTTTAGGAGACTGTGGATAATTTTGTACCAGGAATGTAATGGTGAAGATTCTGACATCGGGAGTGAAACTGAACTGAAACACTTTAAAGGTTTATTTTTAATTCTAAGGACACAAATGGGAGATAACTAAAATGAATTTGAAGAAAGAAAGAATTATAAAATTTTCAATGTAAAATCAAATCTTATTAGAAGAATAAGTTTATGTATGTTCATGTCAGTTGTTCTCACTTGTGGAACTTTATCAATAATCCAGAATTTCATGTCTTACTCCAAACACACTGACTTCAGCACTGAGAACAGGCCAGGTACGTAGAAGGTGCCTGATGAATATTTGTTTAACCAATGATTGAATCATAATCTCCTATTTGAACACTAATATCTATATATTTTTAAAAACACAAAAGGGATTCTGATGGATAGCCATGGTCCAGAATCATTACTTTTCTTATAATACTCCATCACCTTTAAAATTCTCCTCTTATTTTGCTTTTGTATGAACCATAAAAAATACTGAGAAAATTGCCTATTAAGACACTATGAAATCATCCAATATTACTGGTTATTAGTAGTTGTCTGTTGGAAGGACTGTTTGACAACTAATAAGTTATTTTCAAAGATAGTCCAAGTGCTGTTTTAGAATTCTATTGTTAATACTTAAAGAAAAATTTGATCCTTATAGCTTTGTTCATGTATTGTTAAGGCAAAATATTATGGTTTCATAATTAAGAGACGACCAAATCAGATGACTACACTTCTCATATTTCCCACTGGAAATCATTTATATTGCAAAACAAGCCACAGAATTATAGAAATGTTGTCTTCCTTTGTGTTTCCAATTTGAATGAATTTATCCCATTAATACCAAATGATTATACATGTCTGTGTGTGTATGCATGTGTGTGTAAGAGACGGAAAAGGAAGGAGATGAAGACAGTATTGAGATGGACAGTGTAGAGAAAAAAATAATGAGGAAGAGAATCCTAGCTACTAGCTTGGGATTTCTCTATCATTTGGCCTGATTTCTGGGAGAAGCATCTCCAGAATATTTTCCCTGCCCTAGTTATTTTCAAATCCTAGGGAGTTAAATTTTACACATGAGCTGTAAGCATCTTTGTTATGGAAGAATATGCATCACTTTACTTTATAAGTAATTAGAATAGCTGCTGTCTCCCTATGGAAGTTCACTTTTTAATACAAGTAGCTTTTAAAGAGAAATGGGGACTGGGACAAAAGTTTAATTTTAAAGTTAATTAAATTAATGCAATTCATAGTATATGCTGCTCATTTATTCCCTAAGAATTTATATAACAATGAGAATAAAATGGGATTGCTATATTTTACCACTCTTTATAGTACATGAACAAGAAAATAAAAACCAATGTATCTGCTGAGGAAAACATCTCTTAGAAGGGAATAAAAGTTTAACTGGCATTATGGGTATTTTATTTGCACTCAATCAAGAGGGAACCTGTGTGTCCATACACACCATATTTTCTAAAATATTGTATTGAAAAGCACCAGATTGTCTTACAGCCACAAGCTGTAATTCTTATCATTTTTAGCATCTCTTTAAAACGTCAAAGTGATGAACTGATAAACGTCAAAGTCTAAAATATGTCATGGAAACTAGAGAGAGTAACGGTGTGCTTAGTTAAAAGTTATTATTCAGGGGTCATTGAGCTGAACACGATTATTCCTGAAGTGCTCTGAAAGGCATTGTGGCCGCAATTAGAGGCTGCAGTAAGGAATTATGAAGGCATTGTGGAGAACAAGACTTGGTTGTCATATTCAAAATTTCAATTTTTTATAGAATTCTAATCTTCAAGGTTGTATCTTTCCACTGCCCATTATTCAGACAGGTTCAGCTAAAGAAAGTGGTATTGTGAAAATTATTTAAGAAACTGCACCAGAAAGTCCTTTAATTTTGCTTGAGCAGATTAGAAAATTTGGGGTATAGTTTTGAGATATTGAAATTTGTCACTTAAAAAAATTGTGCAGTTTTTGCCACTAAATTCTTCTCTGAAATGCATATGAAGCCAGCCACTGATGACACAAGTTAATTTTACAGTCTCTCAGAATGGATTGTGCTGAAAGTTTCAATATCTCATAGCTTGTAATTCAGTCCAGAAGCCAAACTTAGGCAATAAAATTGTCTAATTCAAGAACTGAATATCCAAATTAATAAGAAAATGTAGTTATCATAACTGTGCTTAATAGGTGAGTATAATTCAAAAGACAAGCTTGCAATTATAATGTTGCAAAAAGTATTCTCTGAGTCACTAAGACAATTCCTGACTAATCCCCTCAGTGAACTAAGGTAATTATTAGTTTATAGGTTATCTATCCATTGATTATATTTGCCTTGAATAGACTGTTAAAATCAATGCCTTGCAGGTAGTAACCATGCTTATTCTCTTAATGTGATTTAATTAAGTCCATTATTTTATATTTTATCGTCTTTGCCTTGCCAGCATCAATGAATACTGATGGACTATATATAAATTTATGCTGTACGCTTGGAATGGCTTGCTTCTCTTCATTAGTTCAGCATCAACTAGATGAGAAATACAGATGGTATATGCTGATAAATTTTGAGAATTTTTGCTATTATCTATGTTGCAATGTATGTGAAATTTATTTTGGAGTAGGAGACATGACCTCAAAGATTCTTAATGAGTGATCGGTCTAAGGACTATGGCCTATTTTCATTCTCAGAGTTTCATTCTTAGAGTACTCTAAGTTATTGTTAGGGGACACCTGTGAATTTCAGTGTTGCCAATTTCTTACTTTTAGTATTGAGAGTATTTTCTACTTTTGATATTGGCAAGTCCCATATTCCTTCAAGTCCATTTCATAGAATGTCTACTTTACAGATGAGATGAAAATTTAGCAACGAATATACTATTCAGTGCTCTGATATGACTAGCAGGTTGAGGTATATCGTGTTAAGAATTGAAAAGTATGTTTTAAAAAATAGGCTGAAAGACATTCAGAAAAGGGAATTAATGGTATAGAAGATACACCTATTTTTCTCACAACCACTTAAGTTGCGCAGAACGGTAAAGTAGTTAACAACCTACTCTCTTCTGTTAAACATGTTGGCTAAGTTTTTCATTTTTTTAAAAGTAAAATTTACATTATCTTCTATAAGATCCTGGGAATTCATAAACCTAATGTATGCATTCATATTTCAGGGATACGTAGATTTTAAAGCATTTATAATTCAAAATTAAGGTAAAGTTTATTAGCATATTTCCATAGAATGCAAATTGTTTCTAGAATAAGACTAGGTAGTCATGATAATCCCTAAACACAGCAACTGGGGGTTGGATGCGCTCTCCAGGTGACTAACTGTCATGGGGAAGCATCTGGAAGGTGGGACAAGTTTTAAAGACCCTTGGCTTTCTTGCTTCTACCATTTCTTTCTGTATTTTATTTTAAGTAGCAAAGAAAGCTCTAGGTCCCTGCTGTAGTTAAACTCCAGTGCTAATGGTTGGGAAAAAAACAGAAGGATGGTATGTATATGCTAAGGAACAAAGTTTCCTAAAAATTCATATATAATGGAACCATATATTTCAATGGTTGAGATACGTAATTACAGAAAAAGTGAAATAAACTACATACACAAAAATACAAACTTTCTAATGTGGCTATTTCAAAATACGTCAGCATATCCATTTAGGAATCCAAGTTATGTGTGGATAGACAATGTATATGCATCCATTTTTATTTTCTCACCAGTTATAGTTTTTTGGTTGATTCAATTTTAAATATTAGGGTTTGATAGCGTATTGAGTTAAATACTACCTTGGCATCTTAATTACAATGTAATTTTCCAGTTTTATAGGGTCTATAAGAGTTCATTAGAGGGGACATATTCCTTCGAACATTTTGGATTCAGCCATATTTGCCTTGTCACTGTTGCCTCTATGAGTGAAGGCTGTCAGAGTATTTTCTTAGTGTAGTAAGACAATGATAAGTATATATACCCAAGCCAAGTGTAATACTTTTGAGATAGATTTCTACCACACCAACACTCCTGTTGACAAGTTGTCTCATGGCTAGTATTTTTACATTCCAAGTTTCAAGTTTAAAAAAAGAGACATTTTTAATATTCTCAAATGTGAAAACAAGTGATGTCTGTGAATTTCTTTTGGGACATAAGTTCATTACATTTATGTTTGCTTCTGGCAGAATTCACTTAATTTAAGCAATGATGGAGAACTTTTGAAACAAGATGTATGAAGTTTAGAAAATTGTATTCAATATTTCAGAGACATATTGAGACTATGTAGTTTATCATTACTTCAAATTGCCCAGTCTATCTTCAGAGAACACAAACAGCATATCTTGCTCTAATCTATCTTTAGCACAAGAACATATTTCCTTGATTTTGGTTCATACACACCAAATGAAGAAACATATGTTTAACTTTTGGGTACACAGTCCTCAAAATAAGTAAAGTAGATAATAACTTCTTTTGGTTGTGGAATTTGCACTTAGTGCCAAACATGATTTTTTTTTTCCTAAAAGTGTTTTAAATTACTCATAAAGAAGGGGAATTTGTTTTTTTACTAACAAAAATTGCTGAACATACATTACTTTTTGAAAGGATATTTTTAAAAAATACAATTAGTTAGACCAAAGTTCAATAACACTGAGAAATTTTTAGCTTTCAATGGCAGCTCTTGCTTTTAGTTTGAGAGTAGTTAAAGGTTAGAAAATAGTACTTTCTGGTCCAGGAACTGGCTTATTTTTCCATCTTAAATCTGAGTTAATTGTTCTGTTAATGTTTAAAACTTTCTCTGTCAATAATTAGGTACACTGAGTTTCCATTTAGCAAATCTGACCAATAATTAAATATGTCTAAAAAGCATCCTAAGGTTTTTTAAAAATACAACTTTAATGATAAAAATAATGCAAAAAGTAGCAAAACTGAAAAAAAATCAGTCTGGATCAATGTAATTATTAAGACCTCTATCTTATATTTGAATTAATTACACTGCATGAAATGAGTTAATGTCCCATTGTAGTTGAAATAATTCCATGGGGTTGCTGATAGAGTCTAAGTAAAAATTTATATTTAAAATTATTCACATCTAGTGAATGGCTTATATATTGAAGTCATAATTAAGAAATATAAAAACAATCAACTTTCACGTTACAGAAATGATATTTTAATATAATTTAGAGTTAAAATCTTCCCTCCTTACATTTGAAGCTAGGAGTTTGAATTCACATAATGTCGATGGGAAAACTGTGCTTATTAAAAAATCTTTCATAAATCCATTTTGTTTTCATTAAATTCATTTTTATCAAAATGTAAATACTATAATCCCAAATTTTAAATTTGTATTCTAAGCTAAAATATAAAAGTCTTACAGAACTTCATTTAATTATATCAAAACATTAAACACAATTCGATACAGACAATTAAGCAGCTATTAAATATCTAACAAAACAAGGGTGCTGGCTTGAATTTTTCAGTGTTTGGAAATCATTAAAAATACATAGCTATAACACTTATTTTAAAAACAATAGCGTTGTTTTCAATATTTCCAACTTCATTCATAGAGATAGAAAGTTCAGAAAAGTAGATTTTGCATTTAATATGATCTCTTAAGCCATTTGTTTTAAGTTTCCAAAGAGGGAAATTTAGTGTTCTAAAGAATTAAGTTTAGTATCTAAACAATAGATGTCTTTATTTTAATCTTCTAATTTGAAATTACTTTTGTTATTATATAAGTTGGTCTGATAGCATTTGTATGTACAATCCTCTTTACTGTTGAGTGAGTTTTGCACTGAATTAACTGATTATTTTTTTATTTTGTAACTACAGTATAAGAAAATATTTTAAAGCCCAAAACTACTAACTTTTTTATCCTCGACATTTCCCCCTTTTCCTTTTATAAAGCTCATTTTTCAAATTTTACTTTTGTAAGATTTAATATCATTGAATTAAAAATCAAGGAATTCCAAAGGCGTTTTCATGTGTCCTATTATGTGATATATAACATACAAACACATTGGCAGTAATACTTCCACTTATATGATTTACTGTGAAAGGACAGATAATCTTTAATATGAAATAGAATCCTCATAATATATATCTTTTTTTATCCAATAAAAGAGTCTTAATCTGCTTCATGACTTTGCATAGCAAATTCTAATAATACCTTTCCATATGCCATTTTAATGCAATGGTCATCATTTGTACACCACCCACACATACATATACACACATACACACACACCTATGGCAAAGAAACCTTCTTTTGAATTGATGATTTGTACTTGTATGTGTCTAGAGACTTAATCTTGTTGCTGATGAATATCCTCATGCCTGAGAATTTTATAAATAACCCAGTAAAAAATATTAAAAATCAAAAAGGCTAATGGGAAGCAGGCTCGGGAGATGGTGTCGATCTTCTTGGCCCGGTCGATAAAGACTTTTCTCATTTCATCAGGGCTTTTTGGCATTACCTGCACAGGATGGTTTGGGCCCTTTGGGGTCATACCATCTTTTGCTTGCAGACATGGTCCCATTCCATAGGCTGTAAAGCTGAATCGACTTTCCCTTACCTCATCATCCTGTCATAAGAAAAACATAAGAAAACACTTTAGTCATAGAATAAAGCATATGTAACAGGAATTTCAGAATCATGACTTCAGTTTCATTTTTATAAATGTTAAGATCATTATAATGAAAAGATAAGTGAAGCATGTAAAGATGAGTTGCTTTCTTTCCCATTCAAGTTTTATTGATATAGCCTGCATCTAATAGATGTGTCCATTAAGAAATATGAAACCCGCAAATGATATATTTTAATGAAAAACTAAACATCCTGGTATTGTCTACATACTGCTAGAATATCTAAATGAATTGAGCAAGAAAAAAATTATCGGGATATTATGTTATATATGTTCATGTCCTAGATTTTTTTACATTATGTATCTAAATGGGCAAGTATATGATGTCAAAGGGGAAAATACCAGGATTGTTGACTGAACTTTTCTTTTGTATGGAGGCAAACTTTTCAATGCTTATTTCCTAAATTTTACATTACTCCATTGGAAAAAACAGTCTAGCTCGCCAACACTGCTTAGTTTTTGTTATGCTCACTTAATGCTACTTCTATATTTTACACTAATCCGTCAGAAGACTGTAAGATAGTCACATATTCTAGTTTATATACAATTGCTTTCTAGGTACATTGATTTAGTTTAAATTATGAATGTAATTTGACAGAGGTGTATTTTAACGTTAAAGAAAATTATAACATATTATAAGAAGTATTGTTACTTTTCTCTTAAATGTTGCAAATTGAAGAGAATTCTCCAAGTATGTACATGAAAAGAAAACCAATATTTAAAGGAAAAATTATTTAATAAAAGTATGATAAATGTATTCACGATAGGAAAATTTGGTAGATGTCTGTAATAATTTGTAATGAAATTCATGCTTGAATAATTTAATTTGATGATTTTATTTAGAATGTAACAGTATATGGCTGCCAGTTAATTGGATTTTTTTTGCTACTAAAGTTGAAAGTTTAAAAGATGACATTTTATAAAGTTATTATAGCTCTCCTTTTATGAAAGTAATTTATAATGATAACATAAGAGATAAAAGTAATTAATCGACTCAAACTCTTAAAAAATTATTTTTGGTCTGTGAAAGTTGAGGCTCAATGAACAGTATATTACAAAATATGAAGGTTAAAAATAGAAATTAAAATGGATTCTAAAGATGAGAACATGATCAAAGTTGATGGAATGATGTATAAAATAGTTTTGGGGTAATTATGAAGTAAGGCAATTCCACCTGAAAAACAAAAACATAATTATTGGAAAATATCTCAACAGTAAGATGTATAAGCAATTGAATTTTGAGCAAACAAGTCTGAAATAAAAGCTGATGATCCAAATTACATGTAACTACTGTTATAATCTTGCAAAAATTGGAAATTGATTTTTCAGTAGTCTTGAATAAAGATGTTCATTTATGCTGCAACTTTTTTAGCTTCCATGGGCATTTCAAGGTTAAATTATTGTTTGCATTGAATTTTCTATATTTTGAAAAAAGTGGATATACTGAGAATTAAACTTTTCTTATGTAAGTGCTGAAACAACATCCTTATAATTTAGTAAATCAGGCTTGTATTTGCATTCCAGAAGGAAAACATAGGTCACTTGGATAATTTGGACAATTTTTGTGTACAAACCAGCTGAATGCTGAAATATAAAAATAACCTTTTAAACTACATTAACCCATGTGTACAAAAACATCCATCTCAAAGTAGGACAAAGGATAACTTCTCAACAAGCATTTACAGTGAGGTGTTAGCCTATTGGTTGAACCACGTGAGAGACTGATTACAAAAATGCTAAGACTTTAGGATTCTAGCTGCTGTGTTTAGTAAAGTAGAACCCACTGACTACCTTTCTTCATGGTTTTATTGAGAAATAATGAACATACATCACTTTATAAAGTCAAGGTGTACAACATGATGGTTTGACACATACATTGTGAAATGATTGCTGCAATAGGTTTAGCTAACATCCATCACCTCATATAGATACAATAAAAAGAAAAGAAAAAGAAATTTCTCCTGTGATGAGAACTCTTCAGATCTACCCTCTTAACAGCCTTCCTATCTATCATACAGCCGTGTTAGCTATAGTCATCACGTTGTGCATTACATTCCTAGTACCTATTTATCTTATAACGGGAAATTCATACCTTTTAACCATCTTCCTCCACAGACTGCATTTATAACCATTTGTTCTGGAGAAATTATTATTTTCAAATCTTTGGAGACCCCCCACCACTCATCTCAAAATAGAGACAATCCTTTTAAGATTTAACATATTTGGTGAACAATTGTATTTTTCTCAACTGTATCTTTCCACATAACTGATTGTGAGTAAAGGGTTAACATCAGGCCTAGGCTGTTTCAGGACTGCTGAGAATGACTTCTGATCCTTCCAGCATCATTTCCTTGAAAACAATAGAGTTAAGTTAAACGAGGAATGTGAAGTTTGCTTCATTTACTGTGAAGGACAGTGTCTGCAGGGCTGTGCAGTGGCCCGAAGGCCTATGGCCTACGTGACCGGACGGTATACAAGTTTGTGGGAAATGAAGGCTGTGGCTTCTCTGTGTTGAGGTGATGACATATGCCTTGATTTTTTTTGTGGCAGCTGCATCGACACACCCGTGTGGGTGAGGGGTAAAAGAAGCTGTGCTCTTAACTGCCGGGTCTCCCAATGAGAAGAAGATGCTATGTACGATGTGTTGCCTGCCTCACATGCTCCTTGAGGACTGAGAAAAGGCTATTTGAAGTTAAGGCCTATAGTGTCTGGAGGGTCTCATTGACAATTTGCACCCAAAATCTCAGTGGTGGCAACAAGCTGACCTGGCTTTCAGATCATTTCAGACTCAATACAGCCAAAAGTTCTGGGAGGGAGTTCTGATGAGAACATGATACTGTTCTGCCCTGAATGCTCTGTGGAAAGTAACTGGGGATAAATCTTACTATTGAAGTGTGGATGACACAGACTTACCCCTTGTTGAATTGGCAGATGGGTGATCAGTGAGATAAAACTGAGGAGAACCAGGGTGATAAAACTGAGGGGAAAGTTGTCATGATTCAATTAATTCCTTGTCTCCTATTAATTGATTATCCATGAGAACTGAAACCACTTGGAGAAAAGAGAAATGAGAGCAGTAAAGCAAGCAGCTTCATGGCCTGTGCTCAAGATGAAAACAAAAGTCCAGTTGGACTTGGAAGTACATTGCACTTAATCTTGGTGTCACTTCTCCACAACCCCAGACACAAGACACTGGAAACTAGTGACTATTGTGCAGCCCTGTCCAAAAGAAATACACTGTGAGCCACAAATGAAAGCCATGTGTATTATTTTGAATTTAAATTTTACATTAGCTACATTTTAACAAGTTAAAAGAAACAGGCAAAATTAATTTTAGTAATACATATACTTTAACTCAATATGTCCTAGATTTACTGAAAGTAAAAATTAAGGAGATATTTTACAGTCTTTATTTCGCACTAAGTCCTTGAAATCAATGTCTATTTTAACACATCTCTCAATTCAGACTTTATATGTCTAGTGTTCAATAGCCACCTGTGGCTTGTAGCTACCATATTGGACAAAGCAATTGTAATACAAAGGAACCGAGTCTCTTTGCTGAGAAGTACCAACAGATATCTTGGCAATCCATGCTTTCCAGGGTCTTTAAGTTAATTGACTTAGGAGCTGATAATTTTTGTGCATGCTGCAGCATGAAAAGCAATATTTGGTGTGAATGATAACTCCTAACTTGCTGCAGTGTTGCCATTCAGGAAATACTGGTAGTTGTGTAATCAATGACCCTTTGGAGTGGGTGAGGCCTGGGGTGGTACGAATCTGTGCTGAGAAGGGACGCTGCCCTGTTCTCTTACTGCTGTGAAATGGAACAGCTCTTTAGAAGAAGCAGCTATGTGAAGGGAAGCAGCAAACCTGGGCTGCCATATGATAATTAAAAAGGAACCCAACCAAACCATCCTCTGACCTAAACTCTGGCAGACACTGTGATTAGGGGAGTCCTTCAGGTACGAGTTCTCCGTGTGGCCCTCCTTTGGGAAGGCAGGAGGGTATATATGATTCACAGGTACCTTTGCTCTTGTAGTTGCCATGCTGGGTTTCACTGATGGAAAAAGTATCTGGGCTATTCAGAAGAAAGATCATGGCCAGAGGTAAATCTATAAGCTCTCTTTAGGTGGCTTTTAAGACACAAAATGAAAATTGACAGGAATCCTAGGAAAAATTTCCTGGCACATTATCACCCGCTGGGAGGAAGGAAATCTGTTCCAGTTCCGGCAGCTGCTTCCCTTAAGGAACTCTGTTAAATTTGCTGCTTTCATCTCAGAAGTTAAATCCAATGATGCCAATGGGGAATGGAAACAAAAGACACTGATATGGGTTGCTGAATTTACTCCATCCGTTAAGGCAGCTGAAACAAAGAAGACTGACTTGAAGGCCAGAATCTCTTTGCCCAATTCTGAGTGGGATTCCAAGGCCACAACTGTGGTTAAAGTTGAATGGTTGGGGCTGGTAAACACAGCTTTTTTGGATTACTGAATGCCAGTGATACTGTTGGGGAACGAGAATGAAATATTAAGAGCAAAAGAGAAGCTAGTGGAGCAGAGAAGGAGTCATGGTGATGCTGTGGTAGTAGGTCTCAAGGTCACAGTAAAAACCTCAGGTAGAAAAATAAGGGACTAAGATATATCTAGTAGGTGGCATCACCTTTGGCTAAATGTATAATTGGAAAGGAAGTAACACATGAATGAAGAATATTGCAATTTCTGGCTTGAACCTAATCTTGGGCAGTTGTTCCTTAGTCCAGTTGTAGTTGAATGTACTCTAAAATGGGAGCCCTTAGAATTACCTAAACCTTCCTCTGTAGTAACTGTTAAACAGTGCAAGATTCCAGGAAGATAAAAGAAACTCTCATCTCTGATTAAGGAAACGGTGGAAGCAGGAGTGCTAATCCCTCATTCATTTTCTCTAGAATAGCTTGACCTGGCCTATGATAAAACTGAATGGGTTCTGTAGGCTGACTGCTGACTACTTGCTTTCACTAAAGAAGTCCCCTAACAGCTTCCACCATGATGGACACAGTGGAAACTGTTCAAGAGTTTCAGAAGGACAAAAGAGGCTAGTGTACTTTGATAGACTTGACTCAGGCTTTCCTTTTAATCCCAATTTAAAAAAAAGTCAAACATTATGTGTCTTCATGTGGGGTATACCCAATCAAGGAAACCTGAATTCTCTATCTAGCATATTGTCACAACCCGCTTGGAAACAGTTCGGTCCTGATCACTGTCAAAAGCAAGTTGGTTAATGATACATGATAGTTTCATGTAATGGTATATGATAGTTTCACTGACTGAGGAGAAAGTCAAGGGAGGCTTTGGAAACTGTCGGTAAAAGTGGCTAACTAATCCAGCTCAAATTCAGGGCCCAGGCCCATCAGTCCAGTTTCTGGAAATAACCTGGACAAACTACTAGAGAAAATTCACAAACAATAAAGGACAAATTTTATCTCTTCTGGATCCTACTATGAGAAAAACAGCTTGTAGCACTGTTTGAAATCTGGCAGATACATTTTGGATTTCTGTTGGCCACACCGTATAAAGTTACTGAAAGAAAGACTGAATATGAAAGGGGAACAAGGATAAACTATGAGAGACTGGAGGTAGGAAATAGCCCAAGCAGTCTCTCTGAGGCCTTAAAATTCAGGGACTGTAGGAATCTGCTACTAAAACACATGTAGACTAGAGTTTCCAGAAAAAGCTCAATAGTGGAACCCTAAGGTGGCTGTTAGGATTCTAGACTAGAAAACTCTCTGATGTTGTGAGCAGCTATAATCTATTTGAATGACAGCTACTGGCATTCTCTTGTGCTTTGACTCTTGTGCTTTGATAGAAACAACTTCTCAAACTGAAGGAATCTGAAAGTGATCCGACTATATTTAGTACTAGAATATCTACCATGTCATGAGTAATGCCAAAAAGGCCTTCTAGTCTAAGTTCCCTGATAAAATAAAAATCGTATATTCAGGAACAAGATAGGGGGAATAACTCTGGTAAAGTACCTCACATCCATGAAAAAGTAGTGTATCTGACAATGGATCAGTGATGGAACCTCTCGTTGAACTGCCTAGAGTGGTATGAGCCTCATAATTCTATTCCCACAGAGGCAAACATGTCACCTGGTTCGCCAATGGAAACTCCGATGCCTGCAGTAGAATGAATAACTCTAGCTGAAGAAAGCAAGGTAAGTCTATGCAATGGGCTGACTTGAGAACCAGTATATGTGGCACTATCAGAAGAATTGGTTCTTGCTCTCAGAACAACATCTGGATGTTCAAAAACTCCCAGGCCCTAGCCTTACTTTATCGTCAGGCAAATGGGCCCTTGTAAATGGATAATTAAGAACATCCCAGAGTGGGAGATGCAATTTCTTATAGAAATTCCAAGGTAGAATTAAATTAAGTCATGTAATCACTACCTAGTTGTTGGCTCAGAAGGCAAATAGAGTGCCAAGGCAGATGTCTTGAATAGGCCATGGATGTAGCCGTGGTGGTGTCCAGGCCATGCAGCAATGGAAAAAACTGACATATTCCTTTGTGGCCCAATGAAGACCATTGATGTGGTGAGAGTTGTCCTGAATATTAATAAGTGAACAAATTGCTTGAAAATTGCCTTCGGGTAATTTTCCTCTCCCAAGGACAAATGCTAACACATAGTTGGCAGATGGAATACTTAGGGTCTTTGCCCATGGCTTCTGGAGGATTGAATGGATTTTGGCAGAAGTAGACAGCTAGTCCATCTTGGGCTTTGTTAACAATATAACAGAAGCCACAGCTGAAAATTCTATTAATGGCTTGGAACACAGCATTTTTATATCAGTTTGGGCCCCTAGAATAGATCTCGTTGGACAAAGGAACACATTTAAAGATGGCTGGTGTATAAAATGGCCCAAGAGTACAACATAGTAACGGCATATCATATCCATTCACGGCACAGTGGTTTAAAATAGAAATTGGAATGAGCAATTAACACATTTATTGTTAAAGAGAGAATGACAAGGACATGAAGGGCTGGCTAGTTCACTGGATGAGTATGGAGAACATGTGGGTATGAGTGACAGAAAGGAAGAATGCCTTTAGAAAGATTTCTGGTTTCCAATGGTGGAAGTGTGTGGGGTGGAGGGCGATGCTGTGACACCACTCTGTCTTTCCCATCTCACAGGTTTTTCTTTTGTGCTACCTGATATGATGGTTCTGGGTCCACAAGAGCATTTGCATTTTCTAGTTGAAGGGATCATTGCTATTTACGATGCTATATCTTTCTTTAAACTAGGGAGACAGTCACGCTCTCTGTGGGCAAGGGAACAAAAAGTCTTGTGCTTGAATAGCTGTGAGGCCTCCCAATTAGATGAAGATACTTTATCAGCTGTGTCTCCTGCCTTTTATCCCTCTATAAAATTAAGTGAGTGCTATATAACATTAAAGCTTATTTCTGTCTTGTAGGTATGGTCGCCTTCTCAAACCTGGAATCAGAGCTATGGTGCTGTACTGAACAGAGTTACTTCACATTTGGATATTGGTTTTAATAGAAAATGAACAATTTAAATTTAATTGTCTTTCATAGCGTTGGTCCATCATAAAAGCTGGAACAACGTGTAAAGTGACTATCATTCTTTGTGCTTGCAATAATGATAGTCTAGGTGAGGGCAGCGTGTCTCACACTGTGGTGTACGTAACCCCTGTCTCGGAATCACTGGGAAGGATTCCTGGGATCCAGTTTTCTGCATTTCAATTGCAGAGATTTGTACTTATTAGTATTTAGGTTGTCACAGTAATCTGCATTTCCAGCAAGTTCTTTAGGTGATTATAATGCACAGTCAAGCTGTAGAAACCAAAGTTTCCAAGAAGCACAATGCAGCTATCTGTCAACTTGAAGTCATAGTGATATAACATTTTTTGAATTCCTCTAACACTTTCTAATTTGCATTTTAAATGGTAGTTTACAAAAACATACTCTGTAATGATGCTTGTGTGTTTTGCTCTTATTGACGTGGAGTTGATTCCGACTCCCAGAGACTCTGTGTACAGCACAGCGGAAGCCTGCTGCTGCATCAGACAATGCTCCACTGCTATTCATAGAGTTTTCATGGCCAATTTTTTCAGAAGTGGGTCGCCAGGTCCTTATTCCTACTCTGTTTTAGTCTGGAAGCTCCGCTGAAACCTGTCCACTATGGGTGACCCTGCTGGTATTTTTAAAACCTGTGGCATAGCTTTCAGCATCATAGCAACATGCAGATGCCACAGTATGACACCCAACAGAGGGGTGGTGTGGTTCCCTGGCCAGGAAACAAATCCAGACCATGGCAGTGAGAACACCAAGTCTTCAGCACTAGAGCATCAGGGCTGGCTGCCTTTTGTGTTAGTATTGAACTATTATTTTATTTTTTAATAATTCCTGTTTTTAAGTAAGGCTGTTTCTAGGTATATGCCTATATTTCTACAGACAGACATCTTATCTATAAGGTCTATCTGTATGATCTGTATCTTTGTCTACTTTTAAATTTACTACAGGATCTAGGCATATCTTAGGAAATATACTTTGGATAAATGTTATATAATGTGATTTAGCGCATTATTGTTTTCAAATGTAATATAATTGCACTAACAAATGTATCACCAATGGCTTTCCTGTTAATTTTAGATTTGAAGAAATAGAAACTTTTAATTTTAGTATAAACATTTCCCTCATTAAAATGTCTTGTTCAAGTATCTATTTCATGGCAATGGTAATAGAAAACAAGGTGTTGAGGAAGACTTATGTTCTAAAAAATGAAAACAGATTGGGTATTTCCATTATAAAAAGTATATTTGTGCTATAAGAAATAGTTTTCAAATATTTTATATAATCACAAATATACTAGATGGTCCAAATTTAAAATCTGACTCATGACTGATGTTCAAAATTCAAATGTTTTATTTTAGTTAAGAAATTCCATGGCTTCCTCATTTATTGCCAGGAGTCTGGATAGTCTTAATTTCTTAAATCACAGATTCTTGGTTTCTTATTCTAGGAAAAGAAGAATACAGCACAATGTAGCAGGTTTTTTAAGGTGACAAAAAATATATAAAGCATCTGATAAGGTACTCAGATTGTTGCTATTGTATCATCAATATTTTGTTTGTTATAACTGTATAATTATGAAAATTGCAGAGTACACACTAGGAGAGGAAAATACTAATAACAACTTGCATCATTTTACTATTAGATATTTTAAATCGACAGAAACTAAACCAGCACTAAAGTGCTACATAAAATAGACCTACCCGGTTGCTTACTCCTCAGGTGGCCTTGCACTTGTGTTCTTTTGACTAAAAATTAACCAATAGCACAAAACTGAAAAGATCACTTCGCTACTGTAGGCCTCACTGTCTCGTTGTCACAATAGATGGATTTTGCTACATGGCTGCTGGGATTCTTTGCAAATCTAATTTCTGCAGTCAAAGAGTCTTTAGTGTTGTAAATGTGTTCCGTGAAACAGTACAAATATTTTAGGTGTGCCCGTGAGACAAGGTACATGGAGTCATCTCACTTCTTAGAAACAGGATCGAGCGCTATTGGAGCAGACTCAATCTGCCCCCAGAGGTTGTCAGAGGGCGAAAGAGAGCAAGGACCTGATACCTCAAAAAGGTCATGTGATCTTTTTTTTAAATGACTGGTCTATTGGGATTTTTTTGAAGTGCTACACTTAAAGTAATAATTTTAAGTACGGATGAGGTTTTTCTAATAGCTCATCATTAATATTAGTTTACTATATTAGAAGGTGCATTAAATTATTTTATGACTAAAACAGTTTCTCTGCTTTGTAAAACTCCGTCATAAAATTATCCTGTGTTCATGCATGTTTGGATGTACAGTGATAGTCTTTATTTCAGTTAGCACTCAAATATTTCTTTGAGATAATTCAGTTTTCTGGAGACATCTTCAGCTTGAATTTCTAATGGACTAAAGGCCAAAAAAGCAAGGTGTTTGGACATACATCTAAAACTTTTGACTCAGACACTATGTGTTGGTCAATATTTAATGTTCATAAAATTAAGGAACTTAACTCAAAATATAGGCAATAATAAGATTAAATAGAATGAACTGAAAATGAGCTGAAGAACGTGGCTGATTAAAAAGGTAAAATTGAAGAAATAGCTCAATTTACCCACAAATAAATCCTCTTAATATGCTTCAAGCAAGTCAGAAGGGTAGACAATGAAGAATGTAAAAAAGCCATTTAGTTAGTGAACAATTCTTCCTACAGGAGGACCCATTCACGAATTTGGAAATTAGAAAAATGTTTCAGTAATTGAGCATCAATACCACATTGTGAAACATTGTAAGTGCTTTTTCATTTATTTAGAGAATTATGCCAAAGACTGACTCATGTAACATGCATATTATAACTAGAAAAATTAGAGATAGAAAATCCAAGTGTAGACACAGTCATTCAGTTGAATTACTTCTTCTCTAACATCAAACATAATATATTAACATCAATGTGAGATAAGAATTAATTCCCTATCTTCAAAAATGAATGGCCCCAAAAATCTTATTTGTGTGTGGACATGGTGAAGCCATGAAGATTGCCAGTGAGTGGTAACAAAACATTGAGCATCTAAGAGAGCATGAGTGATGATTAATTATGTGAATTGCTGTGAGATACAACAGCATTAAATGTGTTATTTTCATCCTAACATTTCTCCCTTAGTAGATTCCTTTGGGTGTTCTTTCTACAATCAAGATGTTAATTATCTCAAAGTTCTTTTTATTTAAATACTTTTTCTTTAACTTTTAATTGCCAAGTAGGAAAATGACAGAGAACAGAAAGGTGAATTGTTATTAACTTCCATTTACATGATTTCAAAGTGTGTGGATTTTGAAAAAAATTACTAGTAAACATAACAATGACTTATTTTTGTTGAGAAAAATCACCATCATGCAAAATTCTGAGGTAAGACGAAGTACATGAATGAATTGCAAAATTGTCTTTCTAAAATAAACATCAGCCTAAAATAGAATATTCGGTTTAATATGTCTATATACATTTCTATATCATTTAAAAATGGAAGGCTTAAAAAGAATGCAGTCATAGATGAGGTTAAAAATACTTTATAGGTGTCATCCCAGTGGCATAGTAATTAAGTTCGTGTGCTCTGCTTCCGTGGACTGGGTTTGGTGGCTTCAGATCCTGTGTGCGGACCTACACAGGGCTCATCAAGCCATGCTGTGGTGGTGTCTCACATAGAAAATAGAGGAAGATTGGCACAGGTGCTAGCTCAGGGACATTCTTCCTCAAGCAAAAAGAGGAAGATTGGCAACAGATTTAGCTCAGGACCAATCTTCCTCACACACAAAAAATCCCCCCAAAACAGAAAACTTTATAGTTGCAAGACAATTATCAATATAAAATTCTTTGGAATCCAGCTCCCAAGAGAACATTGCATTTATTATAGATGACATATGAATTAGTTATAAATTAGCCAAGTTTATGCTTGGCACATTGAATTGAGATTCAGAAATGGCTTGGAGACTATTGAATGGTAAAATGTAAGCTTAAAAAGATGAATGTTTTAGCTGAAATATACATATATTTTAGAGGATTGATGAGAAATCAATGAAATAATTTTTTAAAATGTCTATATATCTATTTCTAGCATAATGTGCTAGATTCTTTCAATGCCAACTCATAATTATGGAGTGACATAAGAAAATATGTTATAGACAGCATATGTAAAAAGCAATATGTCACTTTTAGCTAACTTTGAAATGGAAGTTACTATAATGCATGTGAAATTAAAGTAGAGATTATATTACTCTATCAAATATCATTTTCCCAAACAGACATTTCAGTGGGGATATGTCTCTAAGAAATAGCTTCATTTAACATAAACTCTAAATTTTTGTTTGTAAGAAATAATTAAATTCTTACAATTGTTGTTTTACTTGAAAGGATAAAATTTGTAATGCCTGTATATCAGTCATTCAGAAGAATTTAGTTTGAAATTATTGGGAAATGACTTTTCCTCAGGTATGTACCAAAGAAATTTGTTGGAAATATTTATCTATTGAAAGAATATCTTATATTCTAGAATATAGCATAAACTGACCTGGAATGAAAACTATATTAAATAGTTTAGTGTATATGGGTGCCAGATTGCTTTCAACTGTTGAATCTCATCCCTTCAGCCAAAATAACATATATGTATAGCTGTATTTGTCCTAAGACTATAGAGCTGACAAAATGTACAGAGCAGAAAAATACATTATTTGCTAGTTTTAGAAGTTATCTTGAGTTTTTTTTAAGTAGGACAGAACATAAATACATAAGTAAATAAAATAACTATGTTTTTGTACAGATAGTCAAAATGAAGTCAGTGATACCTTTATTAAAAAGAGATAACCATCATGCCTAGTAAAATACAAATTTGGTCACTATTTCTTAAATCTAGAACTAACGGCTCATTCTTATTTCATTTGTGTATATAAATATTAATTAATATACAGTAATAAGTAGGAACACGGAGATACTAGAATACTGTGTGTGTATTCTCTCAGCAAACTATTGCATCATTACATTGCAATGCAGAAGAAGCTACATGAAATGCACTAAAGCAATTCCATATCATCTGTATCTCTCAACAAATAACATGTGTTCAACACTATTTTGGCATGTCTTTATAACCCTCCAGGGCTAAAGTAATGACAACCTATATATGGGAAGAGCAACTTCTAATCAAAATGCTTTCATATCATGCATACACCTACACACACAGCACTAGGGATAAGCATCTATGACAGGAGCGGTGGGTGATCAGCACACAGCAGGCTATGACAGTGTGGGGTGGGGAAATTTGGATATAGGAGCAAACTTGTATTCTTTCACAACAGACAAAAGTTTCTCTCGTACCTTAATGGAGGAAAAAGTAAGATGTAAAATATCGTATGCAATTCCTAAGCCAATGCTGAACCAAGTTAAACTTTTCTAGGAATAATATTTACATCAGTGTAAGGTACCCTGTAGTGACAAACTTTCTATAATGAGGCTACTCTGTTTACTTTGCCTATTCTGAGTGATTAGAGTGCTAAGAAACACTCAGGTAAATCAGTACTCATGAAAATAAAGAGCATTGGGTCAATATTTAGACTCATTTGGATTATGTTCATTTAAAGATTTAGAATGTTCAGACTATTTTTAAGCAAAATACACAATTTGAAAAATTGATGAGTTCACTTGGCTCAGAGAGTTATTAGGTTAAGGAAAATAGTTTTCAAAAAGTCAGAATGATCAAATTTGCACAATGATTAGAATATTATAAAAAGAAATGGGATGTATATAATTTCTAATGAATTAATTTGCATTACCATGTTTCTTTTTTTAAAATAAGTATTTATTGACTTTTGGTGAGGTAAACTTGATTTTTCATCAAAGTTCTTTTTGCATTGTTTTCTAAAGCAATTTTTAATTGAATATATATCTTTTATACTAATGCTTTTATAAACATTATTTGTTTAGTTACTGGAAATTTAAATATATTTCTCTCCCAAAGAGCCTACTATATCTGATTATGTAAATTCAATGTAATTAAAAAATTTTAAATTTACAGTTAAGATAATCAAATAAAGATAATTGAATTATGTGAAATTTTTTTTCAGGTATGAAAAATGAAGAAGTGGCTAGTTATATTGGGAACAAATGCAATTTTAGCATAAAAGAAAAATAGTTGAGTGAGTATATATTATAATACAAGAAAACTTAATAAGTGCTTTAAAATAATACTAGGCCTAGCTATCTGCTACTTAATATTTATCTAACATTATGTCTTTTGTCTATTCATCTAACATTATATCTATTCTTAACTAAGGTGTGCAATAGAATCATCTGGGGAGATATTTTTAAGTAAACTTTACCCCAGAAATTTTAGTTTAGTAGACTGAGCTGTTTGTATACGATTTCCCAGGGTTAATTCTGCCTTTGGTGTGCTTAAATTCAATCATTGAGGGCTACATTATGGGCTGCCAAGTCAAGTCACTAATACGCTCTACTGTAGCCTACCTTTCTAAATATTTAGCCATTATACTTGGATATGTGTCCTTCTGACGTCTTTTTAACCAAAAATTTCAAAGGATGCTACTATCAAAACCACAATCATTCATTTAGTATAAAGAATCTCAACATATCTTAACATTAAGAATGAATTCTGAAGATACATGGGCTGGACAAAATATTTTATTTTTGCCTTATTTTTAGGTCTCTATTTTCTGGCAAGAAGGCCTGCTTGGAGAACTTGTCTGTATAAATAAATCTTCCATTTATTTTGAAACTAACTTTATCAAGGCATATGATTATTTCTTCTACAGAGACTATTGGAAGATATATGTGACATTTCTGTTTAACATATATTTAAAAATCATTTTGAATAATCAAATAACTCAGTTAATAAGATGAAGGATGATAATTAAATAACCTTCTACTGAGTGAGGGAAGACAAATGGAGTTGTTAGAAAGAGAATATGCCTCTTAGCTGAAGCCGGCTAGCGGTAGTTTGGCTTTAAATACGCAAAGAGCTGTGTTTCCCCACCAAACACTGCCTGGGTGCAGAATATGCCGTCTGCTTTTTTACTGATGACCACATTCCTCTACTTAGAGTTAAGAAAATGAATTTACCGTGTCTGAGAAACGGTAAAACTTCTCCAATGCAAAAGCTTCTGTCTGTCGGAAGGTAAAGTGGACCAGGAGGGATTGAGAAACCAGAGAATCAAGTCATATATGATTAAATATAATTGCACAATTGATTTTAATTGCATATATCATTTTAACACACATATGTATCAATTAATAGATTTTCACATATGCAAGGTATCCACCCCCCAAATATGAAATGAAATAAAAAAAAAATCTATTTTCCTGACTAAATCTTAATTATAGTATTTAATCCCTTAATATTAAACTAGAGGTTAAAAAATAATATAATATTACTATTTTTGCATTTCTACATTTTCCTAGAGAGCCAATCACTAGAAAAATTACTCTTGCTGTCTTTCTGTGAGCTAAAGAATAATGGCATCAAATATTTTTATCTCAATAGTCTTATAGGTGGTAAAACTGAAGAAAGAGCTGCTTTGGTAAGGATAATTTCCTAAAAAGGAGGAACCAGAATTGAGCATCTAATCTTGTAGTCTATTACATTATCCATTGGGTACTGTGACTGTTGGACATGTCGTGGGTGTGGAAAATGTCTGAGTTCTAAGCCCCTCTATGGACACCACATGCATAATACTTCTCATTTCTAGTGTTTGCAGCACATGGTTGATATATTCTAAATTGTATAAGAAGGATAAAGGTAGAGAAATCGAAAATAAAAGTGAAAAAGCAAACCAAAATGACAGAGGGAAATAAATATTACCTTACTTCTGATTAATGATATTAAAAGGAAAGTTGTCTTTATCACTCATTAATGGGAAAGAAAGACAAAAGCTTCATCCCTGTGACATAGAATTTTTTGTCTTGTTATAGTGTTTCAGCCATTGCCAGTATCATGAAAGGGGAAGCAGTAGGCATTAAGGAGGGAGAAAGAAGTGCAGGAAAGAGAGAGAGGGAGAATGAGGAAAGAACAAGGAAACCAGTAGATGGGGATGGGGTGGGGGGAGGAGATAAACAGAAGTTCCCTCCCCATCAAAATATGTTTCAACATACAAATGGCGTGCTTTTATTTTCATATGTGATCAAATTCAAGCTCCAGCATTGTTTCTGGTCCAATGTATTACTAAAAGTATCACAAGACTGACGTTCCTTCCATGCTACTGTGAGTTGGTATTTATTGGAGAAAGTGATGATTCTGGGGGCTCAATCAGACATGACTGAATAAGTTACTGCTTTAGAATATGTCTAATACTGAGTAGGCTTAGCACTGAGAGATCATGGCTTAGTGCTTTAAAAAAAAAGTTTATGAATATACAAATTGCAGTCAGTAATTCAGAAACCATAAGGAATCTTTAAAAAAATTAAATCCATTCAAAATTCTTAGAATGGACACTATATGAACCAGACAATTATTTTTAAGATTCGAGTATGTTTTGACTTAAATGTTTTGGTATATTGGATTCTGGCCACAATATCTGCTGTTGTATGCAACTTTGATATTTCTCTATTGCTTAAGAGTCCATTTGCTTTTAAAATGTCAGTTGGCACATTCACATTAAAAAATATGAACTCATAGATGTGCTAGTCAGTAGAAAACTCTGAGTTACAGAAAAGGAAAGGAAGTTGATCAAACTATGTCCATGTAAAGAGAGATGAAATTACAACTCTTAGTAGAGGGGAACAAGCCCATTCTGTACATCCAAATGCAATTAGGAGATTACTCCTATGACTTCCTGTGGTCTCCCAACGATGTTTGAAATAAAACTTCCTCTGGGTTTCATTTATCAGGTGACAACAAGGCAAAAATAGCACCTTATTGTGTTTCCCATGCGGATTCAGAAGAAATGTTTTAAAAATATGAAAGTATACATAAAAAAGAGACCACATAGCTTTACATAAACATCATAGCATTAATAAATAGGTAACATTTGATGAAAACAATTAAAATAATCAGTTACATAAAAGGAACAACTTTAATAGTTATATGTGATGACTTACGTCAAGTAAAACCATCAGAAACATTGCAAGTAGGAAATAACATATTTTGTTAATTGAAGCAAAAAATGGTTTTGTTCCAGGAAGTACATTAGAAAGAAGTTGAGAAAGCTCTCATGTCACCAGATATACTATGTAAAGTGTAGGTAGACGTCACCATTTTCTCTCTGAAGCTATTTTTGACAATTGAAGTTTCAGTCAGACAAAACCAAAGGAACATCAATCTCTTAGTCCCCGGTCTCCATTTCATTTCTATACATCCTTATTAAATAGAACAAATTCGTTTTCTAGTGAAAGTTTGTATCCCAGCAAACCCAGTGCAATTAATAGCTTACTTTATTCTTTCTCTTTCTGCGAAATCTCAGAAGTTCTTTGTGCTGTCTTGAAACAAAATTTACAGCTGCATATTCCAGAAGTGCTGAAAACACAAACAGGAGGCATACTGCCATCCAAATGTCAATAGCTTTGACATATGAAACCTAGCCGAGAGAGAAAGAGAGAGAGCAGTTGACTTGTATTGTTACTTCCATTGCGAACAAAACTGCATGCCTGATTCTAAATTATACCATTTGTATACCATCTTGAAAAAGAGAATGATCCCAATAGTTTTTTACTTAATAAGAATTTTTCAAAAGTTAATTTTCAAGTTTTATATATTAATTATGTATTAAAATGTGTATTTTTGCCAAAATTTTTTTCAAATGAGGGACCAGCCCAAACATATGAAAGAAAAAATAAGATGAAATGTAGTTTAACCTTCAAGGTAATACAGTATAATGCTCGAAAAGTATGAAGTAACAACGAAATATAGATAATGCTGTTGACCTTTTAGCTTTATTTATATGACCTTCAGCATATTTTCTTATTAAAAAACGTTTTTTGTTTTGAAATAATTTAACCTTACAGACATGTTGCAATAACAGTAAAAAGGACTCCCAAGTTTCCTAGTTGTTACCATTTGGTCACATTTATCTATCCATATATCTATATCTATATTGACATGTTTTTCTCCTTGAACTATTTGAGTGCAATGTGCATACATGATACCCCAGTACCCCTAAATGTTTATGTATATTTTCTGAAAAAAAAAGGGACACTCTCCTACATAACTCTAGCATGCCCAACAAGATCAGGAAATCAACATTGATAAAATACTGTCCTTTAATCCTAAAATTTCATTCCTATTTCGCCAATTGTTCTAATAATGCCCTTTTTAGCAGAAAAACTTTTTTCTTCCAGGCCAGCATTTAATCTAAAATTATGTATTGCATTTTGTCATCATATCTCTTTAGTCTCCAATGTAGAACATTTGTTCAGCCTTTTCTTGCCTTCTGTGATCTTGATATTTTGGATAAATGCAGACCAGTTATTTGAGTGTCTCTTGCTTTTAGTTTATCTGATATTTCCTTATTTTAGACTCCGGTTATGGGAGTTTAACAGGAACAGTGATGCTTTGTTCTTCACAGTGTATCATATCAGGAGGCGCTCAATGTTGACCGGGTGGTTGGGGTGTTGTCTACTAGGTTTCTCTACTACAAAGTTACTAATTTTATTTGTTTAGGGATGATTCGGAACTACATAAATATCCTCTTACTCTTTAAACTTTCACCCTCTAGACATTGATGATGTTTGCCTGAATCCATTATTACAATGATGATTTCCAAATGGTAGTTTTCTTATTCTATCATTTCATCTACATTTATTAGTCAACATTATATAGTAAGGAAAGTTTCTGTCTGCCACATTTATTTGTTTATCCATTTATCTATTTATATATATCATATGGACTGATGAATAATCATTTTGTTCCACGGATTATAATGCATCAACATCACTGTTCACATTATCCAGATTGGGTAAGTTGGAGCTCCTAGAAGTTAGCCCATATATCATTTTGGCAAGTCTTCATCATGATTTGAGCACTTCCTTACTTTCTGGCACAAGGTATTTCGGATTCATCTTGTACTCTTCCTGTTCCAGTCCTTGACTGAGCCCTTTCTACAAGAATCCTTTCTTTAGTGAAAAATAGTTTTTAAAAACCATCATCTGGGCACTGGGTATGCTCTTTGCTTCCTGAGTGTCACTGCTTCTAGGCCCTCTTAGCAGATAGAGGTAGGAATTTTATATATATATAGATATATCACATATCTATATATAATATATCATGTAATATATTTTTATAATCATATATAATTATAAATTTTTATATAATAATACGTAGTCATGCTTCACTTAACGATGGGGGTGTGTTTTGAGAAATGCATCATTAGGCAATTTCATCATTGTACAAACATCATAGCATGTACTTACACATACCTAGATGGTATAGCCTACTTCACATCTAGGCTATATGGTACTAATCTTACAAGACCACCATTGTATATGCAGTCCATTGTTGACTGAAACATTGTTATGTGGTGCATGACTGTATAATTATTATATAATTTCTATAAACATATATACAAAACTTATCTATCATCTATCTGTCTATCTATCTATCTATCTATGTATCATCTACCCTTCTATTTATATTTAAAACATGAATTCACACTAGTATTTAAAGTTCCAATTCCACACCACAGGGTTCATTCCAGCCTTTACTCTTTCCATATATACACTTTTTCTGACTGTGAGAAAAGTGGCTCACATTATTTTCAGCATGTATTTAATTATTCTCCCTGTTCCTTATGTAACTAATATCTTAATTCTGCTGACCACCCCAAGCCTGAGCCTCATTGGCCCCCGCTACCTCATTGGTTTTGGATCCACACCTGAGGTCCCCACTGGCTGTCTCAGTTCTGACCGTATCCTTGACTCTTGGACCCTGGTCTCACCAGTCCCACCCGATCTCCTTAACCCTGACCACCTCCTTAGCTCCACAAGGTTTTTATGTCTTCTGTTACTTCAAAGGTAAGGGAGAGAAGAGAAAGAAAGGGAAAAGAACAGAAAACTTTAAAAATTATTATTATTTTTAGAAAATAAATGCAATGAGAAGTGAAAGGAAGGGAAGAGTAAAGGAAGAGATAGGCCCCTATGTCCTAGAAACAAACTGATATACTCTTAAGACCTTTTGGAGGGAACAATTCCGTAACCTTTAAGAAGCTGCTTTAATATTGCTCTCAGGTTAATAGGGCAGTGATTTGAGGTTGTAATTGAACAAATATTGCTGTTTATGTCAATTACTTAAGGACGAAAGTTTGCTTTGAGTTTTAGTGTCTTTTCTTATGGTATATGTGTATGCATTACACAAAGTGCTATACTATGCAAGCAGTATCAGTAAAATCATTACCTTTTGTGGAGTAAGCATGAGTTAATTCATTTTATTGCTTATCTTAAACATGTCAATTAGACATGGAAAAAAAATCTCTAATTTGTGAAGAATTAGAATTAAGAATGAAAGATACTTCTAAGGCTTTTTTCAGTTTTTCCTGGGAAATAGACAATTACCTGGAAGTTTTCTTCTCCACTAATAGAAATAAATGTCCCTTTCCCAAGAAGATGTGGCTCCAGGTGAGCAGAGAGCCAGGCTAGATGCAAGAAAAGATGCACTAACTATGTCTTCGGACCCAGTGTATAGTTATTTTGAGGATCAAAACCTTATACTTTGGAAATCTGACTATTTTCATGCTGTTTGTATCTTCTGTAGTTTTTTTTCTTTCTTATCCTTAATATTTAGTGAAGTTATTTTCATTGAATGTCAGCCTGTGGAAATCTTGATCAAATTTAGATTGTGGTTTAAAAGGGGAGGTGGCTCAAGATTTGGGGAAAAGTTATGGTGGAGTGAGTAGCAAATAAAGTAAGAGATAAAACCTCCCTCTCACCTTTCATAGCTGGCCTTTGAGGTCTAAGGCTAGAATTTGCCCAGGTCTGATTCAGAATCTCATGGCATCTGTGCCTACCTGAACACATTGCATCGTAATTGCTTATTTCTTGTTCTCATTCTGTTTAGAGTGTGAACTCTTTAAGGGTAGATGGCATCTCTGTTTTGTTCACAACCACAACAGTATTTGGCATATATGTACCTAGTTGCTGATTGAAAGGGCAGATAAATGAAGGTATAAAATGTTAAAATATGGGGAAGAGTGAATCATAGATGATTCATATGGAGATTCACTTTCTGAAATGACGCTCCGTTAATACCTTGGATTAGATTGACTTTCTTTTAAAAAGAGGTCATTTCTCAACACTTCCAATGGTGTCAACTTATATATGAAATATGCCAACAAAGGAGCCCTCTGCATCACATCTTGTATGTTAAGTGTAACTGTTACTGATCGGAATGACCTCTATTGAGCAAAGAGAAATATGCCTCTGCTTTACTCCAGGGCTGTGCTAGTGTCCATCTGTTTTTATAGATTTAAATATCACAAGTTCTGCAATTATGCCAGAAATTTCTGGCTGCCCTCAAGTACATACAGTCCTGGAAGTTGTAATATAGCTTTCAAAGTCACTTTCTCAAGCTACACCATTCCTGGAAGAATATGACTCACAAAGTCTGTGCCCATTCCTTAACAACCTGAACCTATAATAACATGAACCAAAGAGATAAATCAGAAGTTTAATTTCCAAATTAATCCAATGAACGTTTTCAATGACAACAGACATGTGCAAACATCATTTGTGCCTTCCACAGTTCTGCTCATTGTGAACTCCTCCTGAGTGTTGAATTTTAAAAACCTTTCTTCATCCTCTCCTCTGATTCTCTTCAACAATTTCAACACTTTTTCTCCTCCTTCACCCTCTCTGCCCTCCAAGTACAGCAAACACAGGGCCTGAGAAGTCTGCAACTCTAGGACTAGTAACTTTAAAATAAAGATGGCAGATCTTACTCCAGCATGCTCATAACATACTCACGACATACAACATACTCCCCGTGTGATCCAGAATTCTCACTACTTTCCACTCACCACTGCCTGCTGTCCTGTGGGGCAGTCATTCTACAATCTGGTTCATCCCTCTGGACCACCTTGCCACCAGTCCCATTGTCCACTGAGCTGTTGGAACCTTGATTTTATTCTAAGCAGCAATGTCTCCTCAGTATTACTCCTTGAACACAACGGTATGAGAAAATGAAAACTAAATGTTTACCAATTAGATGCACCTGTCAGGAGGACCTTTGTCCTGGAAACCGCTCCACAGCCACCCAGTGGAAGACTGCTTCCTCTTGAATCATACTCTTCCCGTGGCTCCTGTGACAGGTTTCCTCCCTCCACTCTATGCCGCTCTATTTTGTGGACCCTTCTTCCTTGGGGATATGGCTGGGGCGTCTTCTGTTCTCACTCTGAGACTTCTCACTAGTGGACCTTGTCTGTTACTATGGATTCAATTCCTCCTCTCTACTCATGACCCCCAAATGTCTATTTCCTGACTGGACTCCTCTCTAGCCAGGATCGTACTTGACAGCAATTTTTTTGGATGTCTCACGCACATCAAAATTAATCTGATTAAAGAAAGTTATGAATCTCTACCAAACTCCCCTCAAAAACCAGCAAGTGAACAACTGCCTCTGCCTTCTCTTTACAAGTCTGTGCTTTGTTTGAAATTGTTCACCCCCAAATCCAGGAGTCTCCTCCTTCCTTCATATCAAAGACCTACCTCTGGTAATTATACTTTCTTGCTATTTCTCAAATTTATCATTTTCAGCCCTCTCCCACTGCCATCACATTAATATAATCTGTTTCTCAGTCTCTTAAATCTATCCTTGGCACAACAATTAGTGATTATTTTTAAACTCAAATCTGATTATGTCTCCTTCTACTTAAAACTCTTCATTTACTTTCCTTCAGTTTAAAGTCCAAAATCGGTTTTATGGTGTATACAGCACTTTACGATTGGCCTCCAGCTTACTTCTCTTACCGTGGGCATTCATTCACTATGTTTTCCCATGCAACATTTATTGAACACCATTGATGTATCCAAGTTCTGTTCTTAGAGTTGTAGTTACAGAAAAGAGTAAGACAGACAAGATCCATCTTTAATGGAACTTACTTTTAAGCTGGGGAAAATATGTAATAAAAAGTAAACACATAAAGATAATTTAAGAGAAGTGCAGTAAAGACACTACAATAGGGTAATGGGAAGAGAAGGACAGGGTGAAGGGGGGATGGTCAGTGAACTCCTTTCTCAGGATGTGATAATTACTATCTTATGTCACTTTCTTACTTGCTCGTTATGCTGTGATTATACTTTCCTTCCTTTAGTTCTTGGAACCTGAAAGCAATAGACAAGCTCCATCCTGCCTCAGCAGCTTTGTACTCCCTCTTACTTCTGTCTGGAACACTCCTTTTTAACTACTGTTTATCCTTCAGGTGTCAGCTTAAAAGCCACATTCTCAGGGAAACTTTCTCCAAATGCTCAGACAAGGACAGCTCTTCTTACCTTCCTACCTCCACTTTCCTCACAGAACCCGTTTTGCAGATCACTCATTGCAATTTTAATTATATTTATTTGTAGGTAGTTCCTACAAGGTGACTGCTGGATGGCACTGTTTGAATGTCTCACTTTTGGCTAATTACTCTATTCCACAATCCCTAAATGCTTTCTATTTTCCAAAACCTTTGGTTAGAGGGATGTAAAAGTGAGTATGTTTTTGAGGACTTCAAGGTGAAATATCTATACTGATATTTTAACAAACTATGTGTTGATAGCAAACTCCAAATAATTCATCTTATTATTGACCTTGCCCCACGTGCTGACATTATCCATTTATGTATCTTTTTCCTTTTAGGCTAGTATACCCTGTGATCTAAGACGAGGGCCAGATCTTATGCATCTTAATAATTGCTAGGACGTAGCACATTTCTTGTTATCCCACAGGCTCTCAGATAATGTTGGATTGATTGAACCACATGGAGAGACTTGCAATCATTGGCCATTTATTATTTGAGAAACAACTGTAATAACTAACATGACAGGAAATGTTCTTAGTAGTATTCATAGAACTACTGTGTGTTCTTAGCAATTATCCAAAAGTAACACTTTTAATGCTGACAACCACTGAGAAAACTTTTCCCATTTTAAAGATGAGGAGACAGAAGACAGTAAAATAAGTTGCTTAAGTAAAATAACTTGTCGTGTAGCTACTGCTATAGACTGAACACATCCCTCCAAAATTCAGATGTTGAAATCTAAACCCAAGGTGATGGTAGTAGGAGGTGGGGCCTTTGGGAGATGATTAGGTCATGAGGGAAGAGTCCTCATGAATGGGATTAATGTTCTTATTAAAAGGACATCAGAGAGCTCTCTTGTCCCTCCCACCATGAGAGGACACAGTGAGAAGGTTACCATCTAAGAACCAGGAAGCAGACTATCACCAGATACCAAATCTGCCAGTACCTTGAACTTGGACTTCCCAGGCTCAGAACTGTGAGAAATAAATTTCTGTTATCTATAAGCCACCCAGTGTATGGTATTCTGTTATAGCAGCCTGACCTGACTAAGATAGCTACCAAGTTGCAAAGCTAGGATTTGAATACAACTAACCGAACTCCAGAGCCCATAAACTTAACCACTATCCTATATCACCTAGTTATTAGGCCTCTTCTATTTAAGCTACCACTGCAAGTTAACAACTGTGAATACACTGAGTAGGAATAACCCTCTGTATTTTAACAGTCCAGCTTAATATTAGCTTTTATCTGATAGTTAGAAGTGAAGTCAGTGCACAAAATACATATTGTAAGGTCCTCTGTATTTGCTGGTTCTGACCTTAAAATCTGACAACCACCATCATAGCAGACAAGGTAGAAAAGGAGATGTGAGCACTATATTTACCACATAAAAACAAATTAGTTGCTCTGGGGAAGCGAAATAGATCAGGGAAACATTTTATCCTCGGAAACATAATGAAGTCCCCTCAACAGCATTCTTACATTAATTATAATGAAGTGTTCTGAGAGCTAGGAGACCATCGCCTACTTGCCATGTGATAATCTAGGAGGAGACCAGCTTGACAAATTATCATTAGAGTCTGCAGAGATACTGCAAGGCCTTCTCTTTTCCATTCTAAAACATGTTTTATAATGTAGGGAAAGGAATGTAAGCATCATATGTTCTGTAGACTTCTTATGTTATTTGTTTCCAGAAAAATTATGCCTTCATTCTACTTCGCAGTGTTGTCATCAGAAAATAGAGAAAGTCTGCTTCCTGTGTCCAAATATTGGATTTTATCATTATTAATCATCCTGGTTGTAAAGACTAGAATCAAGTCCCCTGGGCTCTGGGAAGCAGTCATGTTCGAGGAGCTTGCCTAAGCGTGGATTTCATTACATCTACCCTTCCAAAGATACAAGGGATTGGGCATAAGGAGGATTCAAGCCAGGATATAATACAGTAACAAACAATCCCCACATCTTGCTGTCTTAAAACAACAAACGACACTCTAGGTCCACTCTGAGCTGAATGGTGACTCAGGACTAGTGTTGTTATTGTCATCCTCACTGTGACCTCAGCTGATGGGGCAATCACTATCTGGAACACTGGCAGTGACCACAGCAGAGGAAAATCAGGGCACTGATGTTTGGTAATAAATACTCCAGGCCATAAATGGCACAGGTCACTGTACTCAAAACTCATTAGCCAGAACTACTCACAGTCAGCCTGACAACAAGAGAAGTGAGAGGTACAACCCCATCATGTACCTGAAAGGGAGAAAAGGCCACATGAGTGGCAAAGGGAGTGGGGTGGAGAAATTTCTACTATTTGTATTTCTGAAACAAAAACAAGGATCCCTACGAGTACAGGATTGAGGACAAGTGTGGATTATGACCTGGTCATTATATGATATCTTGAACAGAAAAGGGGAGCAGCTTTGTTAAAGAGCAAAACTCACTGCTTAATAGAAAGGAGCTGTAATTCATTAGAGTGTGACATAGAAAAAGAAACCTCCCCTAAGCTTTAGCCCAAAATTTCCTCAAACTATAGTGTCAGGTCACAGTTCATTGAAATGAGTCATAAAGGGGGTAGAAGAAATAGAGTCCAAGTAGTGCTCTGAAGCACTATCTTAATCTAGGACAGAAAATAGATTATCTAGATGGCAGAGAGTAAAGACAGGCAAGGCTGCAAGCCAAATTCAGGCATGGGAATGAGTTTGCTTGCACCGCACAGTGTCTCAAAAAAGAAAAGAGTATGCTTCTAACTTTGGAAGGTACCTCAACAGTTAACCATAGGACTCATCCCCAGCCCTTATTATTATACCAGACTACTTTGTTCCTTTGTTTATGTATATGCCCTCTGAAGCCATTTGATTTTGTACTCTCCGATTCAGAGGAATAGATGGGTTGCATATATCTCAGGTAATCCTTCATAAATAAATTCATTTTTATGCTAGCTTTTGGTAAGATTATTCAGTAGCAACAATTTTAGATTACATTCTTTTACAAGTACATTGGGTGAATTATATTATAAGTATGACATTGTATACTATACCTGAGAGGCCCGACAACATATATGCCCTTATCTTACTCCTCACAGAAGTGGTCAAAAGGATTGCCTCAGGACCAATACTGTCCTATCCTACAGCTCATAAATGTCAGTGCATTCATGAGTAAATATTCATTAGATTGTAACCCAGACTACCAAATCATAATAAATTATACTTACTAAATTATAAATTATAACCCAGACTACTATTAATCAACAGTTTCTAGAGATAGAAATTTATAATGCATTTAAAAGCAGCATAGCTTTTAAGAATAAGAAATTGATTAAACCAGAACCTGGAGTTTGAATCACAAAATCTCATGCAAATTGACATGTACCCACTCTACATGGTTAATTTTCCAGGAACCACTTGAGAGTTAATATTTTGTTAATTCTTTTCTCAATCCAAATTTGCTTTTTGTTTGAAAAAGGCATAGCAAAACATTACAGTGTATGGCTTTTGATAGCTTAAATAGCCCTTTGAATAGAGTGATTCGTTTTGCCTTGAGTGAGTCAATCCTACAAGATTCTCCCAGTTCCTTAGAATTGTCAAACTGTGATGAGTAATTCTAGCTGTAGAATAAGCATGTGACTCAAGCGTACAGCTAAACACTTTTTCTTTGAGATATGCTGAAAAGTTTTCTGCTCGTGTCATGGCTTTTTTCTGGGGAATTTATTTAATATCACATTGCCTATTTGCTAATCTTTGGTTTTACGGAATCCAAATTGTAGTACACTTAACCCTACACTTCTCCCTAGTGTAAAACCTGAACAAAATTTTGCATTTTGTAATGTTTATAGGCAAAAGGAATATTAGTCTCAAAATCATTTTGAGCTTCGTTTTAGACCTAAAGCTGGAGAGAGAATGGAATAAGAACAAAGGAAAAGAATAAACAATGTTTTAGAAACAGGTGTTGAAGTGGGATGAAGCTCATACTGAAACAGTGAAAGGAATTCTCTGGAGGACTGTTTTCTTGGGGCACTAGCAGTGAATCACACAGCACGGGATTCTGTGAGCTCTGACAGTGGTCATCCTAGAGAGCAAGTCACAGCAGCAGAGTCCACTGATGTCACATTCATACTGATTATCATCCCCATAACTCTTAGTAAATGAATGATGCTTTGAACACAATGTTTCTTTTTCATATAAAGGTTTTTATTGTAAGAGATGAAATTTAACAGAGAATCGTGATAGCAGAGCTGCATTATTTCAAAAGGAATGAACTTGACCCATTCCTCCCATCACTAGATAGGAAACGTGCAATCAGAAAGGCTAAGGGATTTTGAAAGGTCATCCATTACCTCTGACTTCACCTTCAGTTATGGGAGTTTTACCATCGTCTCTTCTACAGGACATGACTGTTATGCGAAACACTTATATGAAACTGTAAAATGTAGACGTCATTGGAAATACTTCTTAGGTGCACGCTGTTGGCTACCAGCATTTCTTAGTATATTAGCTTTTTGGACTTGCTCAGTTAAAGTTGAATTATGGTTGTGACTTCCTCTCCTCTGCAGTTTTATACTGGAGATTTTGCATTTCTACAACATCATCTTTTTTGTAACCATATACCTTCCTATACCCTTTTTTCCTAACGTCTAAGACCTTCATTTATAACTTCAAACAGGAATTATGAAGACAGATAAAGCCTGAAAGGTGTTTTTCAACACTGACTTTAGGACCAAATTCTTTATTCCACTGGTGAAAGGGGAGGTTTATGTCTGTTTTTGTCAGTCAAGAGGGTTATGGAATGATTCTACAACATATGTGAATGCGGTAAAGGGAGTTTAAGATACTATTTAGATAGAATTGTCTCAAAGTTGCATACACATCTTTAGTTTTTAAATTCAGTTTGATGCCAAAGCCATTGTATTATGTCATTTCAAAAAAATTTTACACTTGGGGATTTGATCATATGCTTTTTCCTAATTGTGCCATCAGACTTAAGAATTTATGCAGTGGCTGTCTCTATGTCAACTAGAAAGGACATGTTTGATAATTGTTAATTTTCAGCTTAATAAGATCTAGTAAGTCTAGTAAATGTACGTTTTAAGATCAAATGTAGAACCAGAGATATTTATCAATTTCTATTGTTCTTATTATAGGGCCTACCTATGTTTAGGTATTTTCTATTTACAGATATTAGATAAATGACTAATAAAATTGGATGACATTCACATGCATTACATCTTGTGATTTTTAATAAAAAGGGTATGAATAAATAATTGTTTTCTTTTTGTGCCTTTTTTTCTCTCTTTTCCCTAAGAGAATGTAATATGGAACCAAATTATTTGTATGTTCAATGAAATTTTTTAAGACTAAATTAAATATATTTCTCATGTCACATATTGTACTATAAAGTTAAATTTGCTTGTTAAATATATTGTCACATTAATAAAGTAAAAATGAACCCACTTGCATTATATTTGTACTGAACTTTATTAAAGTAATTCGAGTTAACTGTATCTTGAATAGACACTAAAATCTTCTATTTAAATGGTGAGGACCAAAACATTACTGATAGTAATAATTATTAATTGCTATATTAATAGAAAAACCTGATTATTATATAATCCTCTTTCCCTCATTTACATTACTGCTAACATTTACAACTTATTATCTTTTAAAACTTCAAGCTGTGTTTTAAAGAAGAATGAAAACATATTTTTTGAGAAGAATGAGAATTAATTAGATGAGAACATGACAATGAATGCAAATCCTTCATTTTTCTTTCTATTCCTTGTGTTTTTAGTGTAATGCCACATAGATCTTTGTGTGCCCACATAATCATGGTATCTAAATAAAAACATACAGTTCAATTTTTATTTCTAATAGTTGTAACCACTTCTACAGTTGGTGTCTTTATGAAGAATAAAAACTTGATAAGAAAGCTATCTTTGTTATATTTTCTAAGAACCACTATTTTTATTATACTATACGGTATATATATATATATATATATATATATATATATATATATATACACTATATTTAAATACTTTTTCATTAGTTTGGTGATTCTCAGAGGAAAAATATGGTTCTGCCTAAGTAGAGTAATTCAATTGAGTTTTTACATTCTCTTTAGGCAGAGGTAAAAAAAATGACATACTCTTGTTTTTCAAGTTAAGACTATGTACTAAGTAAATGTTTAAAAGCTCACATTGTCTTTAAATATGAGCATACTATTTACTCAATAGATACATATTATGTAGTGATTTAGGCTCTGAGGACAGAAATACATAAAAGACAATTTGTCCTCCCAGAAAGCTACTTCTGGTGGGTTTCACAGACAAATAAATGAGGGAAAAAATGAGAGGAAATTGTTTAGGATAAACAGCTTTTAGTGCAGGATTTGCAATTTTCATAGGCTATAGGCTTCCGAGCTATTGTGAAATATTTCATT